>NC_090940.1:543130272-544380272 GCF_040938575.1 Ambystoma mexicanum
TCACCTTAATTATATCACCAGAAAATCAAATCTGTACTTTATGCCATTGTGTATTTCATTTAATTGTACATTGATCTGCACATGAAAAGGAGACACGTTGCAGTTCTACTTCATCCAAAAGCATGGGCAGTCAGAATGGGCCCCCCAAGAACATAGAGAAGACATGTCCCACAAATGTCCCTAAAACACAACCTTCAGTTTCTCCCTTGATTCTCTCAGGTGAAAGACTTAGCACTTTGTCAATTATTTAACAATGACACTTTAATGAACAGTAGTCAACGCTGGCATTATGCCTACTTACCTGACAAGCTAGGCACTGTGACGAATCGAGGGAATTCATCCCTTCTACTTAAGGGCGAGCCCCCTCGCGTGAGGCTAGGGCGGTGAGCACGCGCCACAATACCCTCCCTAGGGGTAGAGGCAAGTGGGACGTCACTGGGAGAGACTCCCCCTTACGGGACAAGGACTCCCGTTCCCAGGAGGAACGTCCAACAGCAGGACAAACCATGGCCTACATAGGACGTTTTAAAACACATTAGCACCCGGGCAGGGGGAGCCATGCTTTAATTGCCAGTTGAAGCCTGCATTCCTAGCCACCTGATGGCCAGCTCACCTGCCTCCATCTTCCCCCAGCCTCCATCCCTCTTTTCTTTCCTCTTTTTTTCATTTCCCACACCCTCTACTTACCTTATTTTGGCAGCGGCAGGAAGGAAGAACAGTATGGCGGCTGTGGGGTATTTGTGTTGTGGTTTTTTGTGTATTGTGGGGCTTGTGAGTGCAGTCAAAGGGGGTCATTACGAGTTTGGAGGTAGCCATGGTGCTATTAGCGCCATGGCTGCCTCCAAACCCGGGTCCGGGTAGGCGGAATGGGGACTTACCGGAGCATTCTTACCTATGCGGATCCGATAAGTCCCCATTCCAAATAACATTCCCCATTCCCATTTGAGCCCCCATAGGGCTTAATGGGAATGGGGAAGGCGCTGTCGCTTAACTGGTCCCGCAGAGAACGGCTGGTCAGACCAGCCGTTCCTGCTGGGACCCGCTAAGGGACCTCGGAATAGGGCGGTAAGGGTTTACCGGCACCGGTCTCCTTACCGGTGCCCGTTAACCCTTACCGCCCACCTCGTAATGAGGCCCAAAGTGTTTTACATACATAATGGTTGGTGATGTCACAAAAGGCTGTTAATAGGACATAACGCATTGACTCAAGAGTGACGGCCCGCAGTGGGGAACAGAGTTGGGATTGAAGAAAAATGGAAAAGGAGTTTTGGTAGCGGGGCAAAGTATGTTGAAGCTTTGGAAAACGAGAACATTTCTGTACTATTTGGGTTGGGCTCGAAGAGCACCTGGAGAGTTGTGGCTTGGTTGTTAGGGCAGAGATTAGAGTGTGGGAATTGTGCAGAACACGTCCTTGTTAGTGTTGCCTAGCCGGAGAGGCTGGTGGAACATAGTGGAGGCTGTTTATTGTGGAAAGTTGGTTTATTGTTGACGAGAATCACCAAATGAAGGTTGGCATTGCTTGAAGTGTACGAAAAACCCTGATTTGAGGTTAAGAAAGTATCGGCAGTGAGAGTGACGTGCCATCATGGGTAATACTTCCCTTAAACATTTGTGCAAGTCCCTTCCGCAGTATCAGGACCAAATATGCAAGTATAGCACGGAATGGACTTGCGATACAGATGCCAAAATGGCGAGGCCATGGCCCCGGGAAGGCAGTCTTTCGAAATCTGTGCTGCAACACATGACCAGATATTTACATACAGCGTATAAGGGACAGAAAATAAGCAACAGGTTAGCAATGCTAGAGTTATGGAAGATGTTTGAGGAAAAGTAAGAATACCCACCCAAGAGAGAATGGATCCTCAGCCAGTATAATGCGGGGGCGAAGCGCCCATGGCTGCTCCTCAAACCACAGACCCATCGACAGGAGGCCAGTGATTTTACCCCTTGAAAACGTAAAAAGCAGCAGCAGGGTACACTAACCCTATGTATGCACCTCCTGCTTATAGAGTTAATGGAGAAAATGAAAAGAAGAGAAAGGGAAGAGAAGAGGGAACATGAACAATTCAGGAAGGAAGCAGAGAAAGTAGAAGAGAAGGAGAGAGAAGGAGAGAGAGGAGAGAGAGGAAAGGGAAAAGAGGAGAAGACAGACTGAGATAGAGGACAAGGTGATGATGGAGGCTGAAGAAGAAAAAGAGGCAAGTGCAATTGAGGTAGAAGTGAAAAATGGAGATTGAAAGAATTGGTAAAGAACATCGGTGCAGAGAGGAAGAAGAGAGGGACAAAAGGCAGGGACAAAACAGGGACTATGATTGATGAACGCAAAGAGAGCAGCGACCTGCAAGCAAGGTTGACGGAGGGCGACAAAGGGACTCGGGGACGTAAAGAGGACGATGAGGCGACAGTCCGACCGAATGAGTGGGTGGGAGGACAGATATTGCTTACATTAGATCAAAGGAATGCAACAGAGTCCAGAAAACTAGAGGAGAAGGCTAAGAAAGAAAGGGAGAAGGAGGAAGAGGACAGAGAATGGGCAGAGTTAATGGAGAAAGTGAAAAGAAGAGAAAGGGAAGAGGGAACATGAACAATTCAGGAAGGAAGCAGAGAAAGTAGAGAAGGAGAGAGAGGAGAGAGAGAGAGAGGAAAGGGAAAAGAGGAGAAGACAGACTGAGATAGAGGACAAGGTGATGATAAAAGCTGAAGAAGAAAACGAGGCAAGTGCAATTGAGGTAGAAGTGAAAAATGGAGATTGAGAGAACTGGTAAAGAACATTGGTGCAGAGAGGAGGAAGAGAGGGACAAAAGGCAGGAGCAGGATATGATATGATATGGTATTTATAACGTGCCTATATACAAGTGTTGGAGAGAGAGAAAAGTAGGGAGAGACGCCTTAAGGATGTAGAGGATATAATGACAGGGTCTAGGTTTTCAGACGACGACGAGGAAGCGGGAATACAAAGGAGGATTGGGATATTGTATAGAAGCAGGAGGGATAGCGCTGCTGCCCCTAAAACAAGCAGGAATGTAGCTGGATCACCACTGAGGGGGTGAGGGGTGGCAGTGACTCACTGGACAAAGCAGCAAGGAGACAGCAGGGGAAAATATGTTGAGGTGACTTAATTTTTAGGACGTGAGGAATGAAGACAGTGATGACAGTTTAGGGACAATGGGGTCAGATGAGGAACTAATGGTGAGTGATGACAAAGAAGGGAGGAGGCCGCGCCGCGGCTCCGAAGGGGTAAACCCTGAGCCTGAGACACTGTGGGAAGAAGAGGAGGATATAGAAAGGGGAAAGCTGGAGCCGAGGGGTGCCTCAAACGCTCCAAAAGTAGATTGCATACAGCAGACAAAGTTACTCCATAGCGCAGAGGTTGAGAGCGTAACCAGGACGAAAGAGAGCTAGCATGACAGAGCATTTATAAGTCACGAAAGACATAGGGAACTATGACAAAGGTGTGTGGCTGACGCAGTTTTTTTTCCGCTGTTAGAAAAGGGTGGCAGGCGACCACAATATATACTGTGGCAACAGATGGCGAAGGATAATTTGAGGTGTAAGTTGCCATTGTTGACTGCAGGAGGGGGAAACAGATTTATGAACTAGAAAGATTGACAGCAGTGACAACACTACCAGTGGGTGACATGCAGAGCTTACTCTCTGGCAGTCTTGAGAAGGTAGCTGACGATGTTTGTAAATGGGCAGGATATCCTGTAGTGACAGCGCAAAATACAGCGCATGATGGAGTGCTGTTTAAAACTGCAGGGCGCCGTTTGGCATGCTCTGAGGTTGCAGTACCCAGACATATCTGACATAAGTGCAATTATGGCACGCAAACTGTGTGATGACGAAGACCCACTTCAATATATTCAGGAGATCCAAGAATGTTGGTGTCTCGAGACGCGTGAACTGTGGGACAAAACTGTGGGTTTATTTTACCACATACTATGCCAGGGATTACCAGAGCAGGTACACAAGCAATTTAACACATTTGTGGGTATGAAGGTGAAGCCATGGACAGAAATTTTGTTGACTATAGTACACTATTGTTGACTAATGCAGGAGAATGCAAGAAAGAAACACGAGGAAAGAAAACAGGAAGAAACTAAGTTACTTCAGAAACAATTGTCAAAGTATACAATGGAAGGGGCGATGTTGACAAGCGGAGAGGGAGTAGTTACCCAGAAAGCGCAGGACCAGCAGCAAATGGCAGGAGGAAGCTTTGTAGCAAGGAGAGATAATAACTATTGGCTGCAGGGAATAGGAGGCATGCCCAGGGGGAGGGGAGCAGGGTACCCATCACAGCAGGGAGGAGACAGGTTTATCAGGGACAGCCCAGACCCACAGGACCCCTCCACAATGTTGGACATGCGGAAAGATTGGCCACATATCACGAGTGTGTTGAAGCAGAGGGGGAATGCACCAGAATGGGGGCGGGTGACATACCCGCCAAAATAAAATCGTGAGCAACCCGACTATTATGTCCAAGATCAAACGCAGATGCAGGCATATGCGCCCCAAATGGTGCTAGCACAACACGCACAACAGCGAACGACGTATACACTGCAGGCATGGGTGTACACACAACCACCGCAAACAGCATCTCAAGCACCGATACACCAGAAGGCTGTAGCCAAGAGACACACGGATACCACAATTCAGACTCCTGCACAGAGACTAGGGGGTGCAACCGGAGTACGAGGGAATCCTTTCACAGGGACAGGGATAACTTTATACCCACAATAGGACAGCCCACAGACTGACTGGATGTGTTCAATCCTCTCTGTTACAACCCGACCCGAATGAGGAACCACATGCAGGGGTAACCATAGGTGACAAAACATTCTCTTTTCTTATATATATGGGGCGACTAGATCCTGTATTAGGGATGGGAGATACCCCATGTCCGGCATTGCCATGAATGCTCAAGGTTTCTAGGGGCTACAGATTTAGTTCCATTTACTGACAAACTGCCAATTTCCATTGGAGAGCATGACCTTGCCATGCCACTGTTATATTCCCGCCAGACACCAGTTAACATATTGGGAAGGGACATGAGTAAACTTAGCATGACCATTTCATTCACTGAGCAAGGGATAGATTGTTCTATCTGAGGAATTCACTATATAAATGCACAAGAATGTATTCATGCATTCTGCGGTTAGACTGTACAGAGGGGGGTGCCCCTAGATCTCAAACTATTTCAGTATGTGGTGGAAGTGCTACTAGCATGGTTTCCAGGGATACAGGGCAAACAAAGTTTTGTTCAGACCAGAAATCTCCTTAGACGAGGAAGAAGGACAAGTGTTTCCACTAGAATTGGAGGCAGTTATAGTTAGAGACGAGAGTAGTTATAACCTGGACTGATGACATGGGAAGAGCTTGGAGAGCAGTAATAGCAGTGGGTGAGGACATCGACTGACCGACTTGCAGATGAAGAATTGTTTCAGGATGACTATTCAGATATTGAGACAGTGTTTTTTGTGAGCATTACTTACTGGTTGACGTAAGGTTGGCATGGTATCACAAGTATGACACTGACACAAAAGGTACACTTTGTAAAACCTTTATTAAAGTTCCTGGGTTTGGAAAAAACTCCTACTTTGCCCTATAGCTAGGATGGGAGTAGTCTCGACCATCAAACAATAACCAAACCAGTCAAAGTGGGAGGCCACCAGGGGGCGAACACATGGACACAGCCTGAGCGCATCTCTCCAGCCCTGATGGCTCGAAAAGTGTGTGTGAGCCCCCACTAGGACCCCTCCAGTCGGCAGCTGCCAAGACCAGGTGGTCCCTGAAACCTCTGTCCCCACTCCAGTCCAACAACGGAACGGATCGGACCAGGGACAGAGGAGAAAACAACACGGCAACTGTCAGCGGGAAAGCAAAAGTAATCCTGCTGAAAGGATATGCTGCGGTGGTGGCCCGGACCGCAACAAGGGCCCCGCGGGGACTCCTGCAGTGAAGAGGCCCCAAAGAAGTGGAGATTGCATCCCACCCCTACCCCTGGCCCAGCAGAGGTGGACCCAGGTGGGAGTGCAAGGCATGGGGAGAGGACAGCGTCCCTCACCAGGATACTGAGGTGAGAGGTGCCGAGCAGGAGCACCAGTACCAGAGGAGAGGCCGAGGAAGTCTCTGACCACAGTGGACACAGTGGTGAGCCCCCGGCACAGCAGTGGGCCCTACCGGCAAGTGACATACATTGGTAGAGGCTGGGACCCCTAGGGGGTGAAGAAAGGTATGGGCCTGCCCAGCAGTGCCATTGTGCTTCAATGAGCTGTGGTGGAAAGCCACGTGGAGCCAGTGCAGGGTGGAAACTAGGTGAGGGTCCCCAGGTTTTTGCCTGGGGCGTGTGCCCGCCCGAGAAAGGCCCCCCCACATATAGGAGGAACTATAGCGGAGGGCAGAGGATGTGGTGAGGCAACCCCCGGGCGGAGAGATGTTGAAGTGGGGGGAGCGCCCACCACACAGTGCCCACTTTGTCTTTGCCCCTCCTCCCCAGGGAAGGAAGCACAGAGGGACGGAGCTAGTGGCACCCCAGAAGAGTAGTGTCAGGAGCCCAATAGCAGAAGGAGGAGTGGGTCACGATAGAGCCCCTGTAAGAGTACCAGGGGACCCCACTGGTGAAGTGAACAAGAGGAGCACAGTATTAACAGGGACCAGAGCTGGAGGGGCGCCCCAGACCCTGGGTGCAGGAGTGCGCTGATCAAGGTGAGAGCCTAAACACAGTGCCACGGCACTGCTGCCGGCCCAGAGAAGTCGGGGACAACAGGAGGGGAGATGAGAGCGAATGAAACGGACAGGGGTCCCTGGGAGATGACACCTGGGCCCCATGAGGAGTAAGGCAGCAAAGGATGGAGAAGATACCATCCTGGTAGACCGGAAAGACAGGAAAGTGCACCTGTGTGACCCAAGGTGAGGTGGGACTGAAGACTCCTCCCTGAGGCATTCCACCCCAGGAGAGAGAAGACCGGTGAGCAGGAGAAGAGGAGGAGAAAGAGGAGAAGTGGGGGGCCACAGTTGAGCACTGTGAAAAGGTCCCTGGGGAGATTGAGACCTGGGGCAGCCATCAAGGCCCCGTTGATCTAAAGGCAAATTGGGTGCAGAGCGACCCTGCAATCCACTAAAAATGTAGACAACGCCAGACAATGCCTGGGACAGGTGGGGTCTGTACAGGACACAGAGGAAGAGGTGAGGGCCCCCTTAGTGGGAAGAGGGACGTGTGCATACTTCCCTGCAGTTCACCCAAGGTCTGCTTCAGAAGAGTGCTGAGTGATAAGGAGGGGAGAACGCTTGAACTGGTGGAAGCAAAGGGGAGAGGCCGCCACAAAAAGGACCCCTGAGGGTGAACCACATAGCCCCCAGGCCATAGCAGGAGGGAGTTGATTCCAGAAAGAAGAGCAAGGTCCAGTCCTGCCCGCCCTGGACTTCTCCCACCCACCAGAACGTGGGAGGCTGTGTGTGGGTCAAGAATAGAACAGTACATCTGAAGAGGAAAAATGAGACAGTCCCTTCCCCCGACCCACGTACAAACTATGGCTGATGATGTCACGACGCAAGTACCCTCAGCGGGATGAGCTTGTACCTCTGTCTGCCGCCCCGGATGTCAATATCCACTGTGGCCACGCCCCACCTCCACAAGCTGTCCGCATCCCATCCAGAGCACGAGGTGGGAAACAAGATGGAGCTGAGGCTGACTATATGGACCAGCTCGACTAAACGTCACAATCCTATACTATCATCATTAGAGATGACATGACAACATAGCCACAACGGACGGAAACACACGTGCAGCCATGCACCTGGACCAGACACGCACCAACCCACATGAAGAACACGCTCAGTGCTACCACTTAGAGGACTGCGCACACTCAAAGACATGCATCGTTTTTATTTTTCACATAGGTCAGCAACCACACTGCAGAAACGCAAGACGCCAGAAGAGTTTGTGTATATGCTTGCAGACGCTTCTTGCTACTAACCTCTGAAGATAAGACCCCATGGATGGACCGATGTATAAAGAACTACACCGCACCCTCACACCCCTTGCCTTATGGACTTTTATACCGCTGCATATAACCAAGCCAAAGTAGGTCGCAAACCCAGTCGCAGTCCACAGACTCAGAGCAGTTCAAACAGAACTACAAGGTGCTGATCATGCAATCCGACCTTGACTAGAGCCCTGCAGCCAAGGTCGCAACGTTGCAATCTACACGCCGCGCTCTCCAAGCCAAGGTCACACCTGACGCTGCTACGACTCCTCGGAGCAGAAATACAAATTAAATCCCCATAATTCTCCCTCAGCCACGGTCTCTCAACACGTGACCAGACCGACCTAATACGATGCAAAACTCCAAGGACTGAAGAAGCTCTGGGGTCTCACGTCTGGGACCCAACTTGCAACAAAGAAGTAACGAAGAAGACACCGGTAGCGATGGTGAAGGAGCACTCTAACGGCTAGTAGCAGGACCTGTCCAGTGTCCTCCACTGACACATAGTCACACATTGTTGCCAGCACCAGGTACATTGTGAGCTGGGAACGACGATGGTCCCAGGCTTGGGGAATCGCAGATGAACCAATCAGGACATGGGGGGCTAACCACTGACCACATCATAACCGAACCAATCACTAACCCTCTCTATGTAACAATTTATGTGTAAACACTTTTAGGGACTACCCAAGCGTACCACCTGACCTCTTCTCCACCAATAATCCTTCGCAATATACTGTCCTATACTGACCCTACCACTCGGGGAACCAAGCCGGAGTAGCGGTAGGTTTGGGGATGAGCTTTCGCAACATTGTTACATCACTCAGTTACAAAAGGGGCCTGCGAGCCCGAGGAGAACGAGAAGTTTTTGTGGAACCTACGCTCCTTGAACCTGTCGCTGTCTGTTTCCTGTAATAAACAGCAGTAACCTATTGCTATTGTGTGGGCCTCCTACTTCTTCAGGACGCGGAAGGAGTTAGGGCCTTCCCACAGCTGGAGGTCCGCGGACCAAGGGTGTTGCCATGCCAACCTCCAGAAATTACCCTAATATTTTGGAGGCAGTGCTGAGATCACAGCGAGGCTGTTTGCGACAAGGTGGCCCAGCAATACGGCCCCCTCCACCGTTGCCCCCTTTGGAGGACTGCAGGACCATTGCGGAACTGTGAGACAATTGGACTGCACAATCTGGAGATTGGCTGTCGGGAGCCGACTTCAGAAATTTCCCGCCATCGGTTGGCGAGTGTCCAGATGCAGTCCAGACAAGGGGAAGTGGCGATCTGATTGGAGGGGTGTCCGCAGCCGAGCAACACCGGCAGACGTGAGCCCGATGGGAGTACGGTCCACACAAACAGCAATGTAATGTTGTGAGGGTGGAGGGAGGTATTATGAATTGGGTGGTGGGTGGTTTTACATTGTCGCTAAATTTGGTCTGTCAGTGGTGATTGATATGTGAGTTGTAGTATGGAGTGGAACGGAGGTTGTCCCTCCTTGTGTTATTGAGCATATTGGGTGGGGCTACGAGTCCCCACGTGCTGAACGGAGTGTCGCGCTGATTGGTCTGGATAGCGAACACATGTTTGGGAGTGTGGTATTCCTATGAGTCGGCGTTGTAGTCCGGTGAATAGATGAGGATCCCTATAAATTGAGTATTTTAGCTCAGTGAATAGATGACGTATTCCCGCAGGAGGTAGCCATACTCTCTCTCAGTTTGCAGAAGATAGTTGGCTCCTTAAGTTCCCCTAGTGAAGAAGCGTATCACACGCGAGGCAACGCAGCATGTGCAGCCCAATTATAATAATAACGGTGATTAATGAATACTCCACTCAAGGTGTGGTGGGAAGACAGCTGTGGGGATTGTGGGGATTGCTATTGTTGAACGCGCATTACCTATTCAAACTGTGTGTATACGAAATTCGTTGTATTAGTTGGTGACGTCACCCATAGGTAGGGCTTGCATAGGACATCACGTTTCCCTTTTAGCGAAATTGGAGCCGCAGTCAGCGGCTAGGGTGGGGTAAAGGTGAGCAGGCGGCTACGCACAGAGAACGCCGGCATGTCATCAATCGAAGGGGCTGTGCCGAGCAGCGAGGCAACCCGTGAGAGTGGGAAGGCACAGACATACGCAGCGTAGGCTGTGAGAGAGTAGAGCGGAGGCAGGGTTAGGATTCTGACACAGGCGTGCTGAGCAGCGGCCACCTGAGAGTGGCGGGGTGGCCCCGGAGCACGCAGCGCTGGGTGCAAGGTCGCAGGGGAACTCGCGCGCCACGGGTTGAAGGGGACCCTAGCCACACCGGAAAGCGTGTTGAAGGGCGGCAGCCAGGTGTAGGACAACAGAGAAGTTGGTAGTGAACACTTCGAGAGTATTGTAACACAAACCTTTTTCTTTTTCCCTCCTATTGACAGCGGAGAGTCGAAAGTCCCCAACTAAGGGGCCAGGTAACGATGGTATATATTTGAAAAATGTCATTATATTATGGGCTAGGAGCGGACAATGGGTTCCACACAATGGGCCTCATTACGACCCTGCCGGTCCGGCAAGAACGGTGGTGGTAAAACCGCCACCACCGTTCTTTCCGGGCCGGCTGATTAAGAGTCCTGCAGGCAGGAGGTGTCACTCCCGCCAGGTCTGACCTGGCGGATTTAACACCACCCGCCTGCAGGCGGACATGGAAACACCGGCTCTGTCATAGATGGAACCGGTGTTTCTATGGTCCCCATCCCTATGGAGTCCTATGGGGCTCCATGGCAATGGGGACTTACAAAATTCCGCCTGCCGAATTCCCAGGTCACTGGGGTCGTAATGCCCCGGTAATTCCGGGAATCACAGAGGCGGAATGGTAATACGAGTCTGGCGGTAACGTGACGGTTTTTCCGGCTCCGTTACCGCCGGACTCGTAATGAGGCCCATTGATTTGATATGATATGGCATTTATAACGCGCCTATACACAGGTGTTATTAACAACGCCACTCCAACACATTTGTGCAATGTCACCACCGCACAAAGATAAAATAGTAAAATACAGTATTTAATGGACTAAAGGGACAGACGAGAAGATAAGGATAGTGTGGCCGCCCAATGGTAGCTTTAGAATGGAAGCACAACATTCACTGCTAGCATATTTACACAACACATACAAGGGGAAGAAATTAGCAAGCCATTTAGAGGTTTTCGATCTCTGGAGGATGTTTCTGGTATATCCCTGGGATGATGAGCATGCAGGAAGTAAAGAAAGAGGTGAGCGAGGGGGAAGGGTGCAATACGCCCCAGGCTCCCTGCGAGGTAACGAAGAACGCAGAGGAGCGTGAGGAAGAGGCGGAGGGGTCCTACACAGTAAAGGAGGTCAAGAAAGAGACAAAAGGGATATACCCAATAAGGGAGGTGAAAGAAGCAACACAGCACCGAGAACTAACAGCCGCTGAAGGATAATCAAACCCTACATACAACCCACCACCGTACGCACCAGAGGACAACTACCAAAAAGATATGTGCGCAGGGGACACGGTAGGTACAAAGGGGACACAGGCGAACGTTGATGGCATAAAGAAATGCAGCTGGAGTTAGCAGCTGTAGGGCCAGACGAATGGATAGCGGCTCAGGTGCTATTAAAACTGCGAAGGACAGTGACAGGACAGGAGGTGATGCAGGCAATAGACAAAGCGGGGATAGGACGACCGCAGAGGGACTGTGAGGTAAGTAAAAGGGAAGAAGGGAAACCAGCGGAAGAAGAAGAGGCAGTGCTAGAGGCAAAACTAGCAGAGTTAAGGAAGACGTGAAGTGTAATCACTAAACAACTTGAGCTAAAAGAACTGGAGAGACAGTTAGAGCTGGAGAGAGAAAACGGGGTGAGAATGAAATTAAAGCAACATGAGGAAGCAGAAAGAAAGTAGGAGGAGACTCGTATATGGAGTATTGCAGAAAGAGCAGCGTGCATGAAACAGCAGGAGATCAGGAGAAAAGAAGAAGAGAGGGTAGAGAGTGACCAGGAAATGACATTCTGGAAGAAAAAGATTCTGTCAGACAGCACACGTAAGTACGAGGAAGGAAAGATAATAGAGAGCATACTAGCAAGGGAGGGTGGAGAAACGAGTACCAAGGATCGAGATGTGAGGGTGTTAGGACAGATAAGGGATGCCATAATGAACAAGCTATGCAAAGCTAGAGCGGAATTAGGGAGTGGGGGCGAACGTCCAGGCGACCAAGAGCCAAGAGAAGGTAACAGAACAATAAGGAGCAAGTTGAACATACGCAGTTGCGAAGCAGTCAGGACACCTCAATTAGGGGCAGATATAGGGGATACAGGTAGGTGCACAGACATAGATTTAGAAACAGTGGGCCTCATTACGACCCAGGCGCTAAGTGTTTAACGGTGCCGTAAAAGGCTGCGGCGCCGTTAAACACCTAGCGCCTAATTACGAGGTCCCTTTGCGGGACCCGACCATAACGGCTGGTTTTACCAGCCGTTAAAGTAGGGTGCTGCAAAGGGACCTTGGTGCTAAGTATGGTGCCGCAATTTGCGGCACCGTACTTAGCGCCTTCCCCATTCCCATTGAGCCGTATGGGGCAAAAATGGGAATGGGGAAGGGCCCATGGTGAATGGGGAATTACCGCCCGCCAACCTTGGAATGGGGCGGTAATTCCGCCATTCACCATGGCGGACCCCGGCATGGACCATGGTGCTAACAGCACCATGGTTTAGCGCCAGGGTCGTAATGAGGCCCAGTAACTGTACGATACCCACACCCACGCAAAATGATCATTCTTACGGGGGTTCTGTAGCGATGAGGAAGAGGAAGAATCATGCGGGGGACCTACCGATGGAAGCGGAGAGGGACTTCGCAAACTGTATATCACACACACAGTCACAGGGTCGTCATGGGAATGCAGAACACATGAGAAGACATAGCTGGACGGGAGGGCACAAACACACAGAGGGAAGGGATACCAAAAACAGTAACTTCATCAACCAAGCACACACCATATGTCAACAGACTCAGAGATCTCCCTGGGAGCAGGAAGGAAGGATCAGCAATAGCACATAACAACAACCAGACCGGCCAATGCAGGGACCATAGGAGCACCGGGAACGCACAGCATGCACGTCACCTTACTGGCTTTTTTGACAATTTATCCGATATGGCGGAGGAGACTCAAAACATACACATCACACAACATAGGTGCACACCAGAGGAAATAGCAGAATACACACAGATGCCACTCTTGGAGAGGGGCGGAACAAGACCACAATATGTACCATGGAAACATGCAGACAAAGAAAACATTAAGAGTAGACTACCATCCCTAAGTGGAGGGTCGGGGAAGTGGATATATGAAATGGAAAAGTTAACTGCGGGGCACAGGCTAGCGGTTGGGGCCATCAAGGCGTTGTTAACATCAATTTTGGCCGATGCCACAGATGATATTTGGAAGAGGGCGGGTTTCCCGGGAGTGACCATCAGCGACACGTGATATGATGGGTCACCATTCGCAAACTGCAGACATGCGCTATAGCAAGCCTTGAGGGTGCAGTACCCCGACACATCAGATATAGGGGCGATCCCATCACGCAAAATGCGTGAGAACGAGGACCCTGTTAATTACATTCAAGAAATTCAGGAGAAGTGGCGCCTGGACACACGGGAGCCGTGGGACAAAACACTAGCCCTATTTTATCACATACTGATACAGGGACTCCCAGAACCAGTGCGGTGGCAATTAAAGAAATTGGTGGGGATGGAAGCAAAAGCATGGCCAGAGATACAATTAACAATAGTACACCATTGTAGGCTATGGCAAGAAAAGAAGAAACAGAAAGAGGAAGATAGGAAGCCAGACGAGGCAAAACTGGTTCAAAAGAAGCTGTCAAAATATGCCCTGGCGGGAGTGCTCATAACAAGCCCCACCCTACAGGTACCAGCCCCCGCACAAGAATAACCAACAATACAGCAACAAGTACCCATTATGCCGCAGCAGCTGCCACGCCCGCGCCCATACACGGCACAACAACCATATGCACAATCCATGGGGGGAGGGTATCCGCAAATGGGTAACGGCTACACGAACAACTACAGAGGAAGGGGAGAGTTCAACAGAGGGAGGGGGTTTGGCCCCTCAGCACACCAGCAAGGAGGGAGATTGAGGGGATATTCCCAATATGGACAACAGGGTTATTTGCACAGCACAGGAGGATACCCATGGCAAGCCTGGGAGCCGCCTACATGCTGGACCTGCGGGCTAGTAGGACACGTATCACGAACATGCAGGTGTCATGATACCTACCTCTAAGGAGCCAGGTCCGACCCAGCAACCCCAGAGGCAGGCATCATTCCCCCCAGGGAAGTGCCAGCGGGCCCAAGCTGGGGCCCTTTGGACACAGTCCTGGCGCCTTAGGCGCCAGGCTCATGTTGGACCCCTGTCCTGGTGCCTTAGGCGCCAGGCTCATAAAGCTAGACAAGTGTTCAAGTGTTTTAATGTGCACTTACCTGATGCAGACCATGCTGCTACATCTAGGCCCTCTTGAGGCCTGAATGGAACTACTTTACCTGTGGGACTACTTTCCCCTGGGTGTGGTCGGGGAAGGATACATACCTGATCGGTGGAAGGATACATACCTGGAACTTCTTCCAAAGCTATTTGAACCACGCCCGATCAGCAACTCACGCTTCGCGTTGTTCTGCTCCTCGCAGCTGGAGGCTCACCGTGTCAGCTCCTGCATCTGGACTTCAGCCACGCCTGTCAGCATCCTGGGTCACCTGCTAAGAGAGAATTGGAGAGAAAGAAGATCTTACCTGCTAAAGCTGCATCACGGAGACATCACTCCGACAATCCAGAAAGGGAAGACATCATTTTAAAAGCATTTTGCTTCGATCGCCGCAGCGCTGCATTTCACTCACCTTTCCTGGGCACCTCCATCTTCAGCAGCGATCATCCGGATCCGCAGCCACTTCCCAGAGCCTAGAGAGAAAAAGACAAGAACACAAGGTGAGAGAAGGAAGGAATAGGAAAAGCTCAGTTTCCTTCTAAGACTTACCTGTTGGGTCATTCTCATTTCATTTCGGGTCCTGCCGCTTCCTGGCATTCCGGACCCCGGCCCCTATGGGGAAAAAAGACAAAGACATTGGGCCTCATTACGACCGTGGCGGTCCGGAAATAACGGTGGCGGTAAACCCGCCGCCACCGTTGTTTCCGGACCGCCTGATCCCGACCCTTGCAGGCGGGAGGTGATGTTCCCGCCAGGTCTGACCTGGCTGGTTTAACACCGCCCGCCTGCAGGCGGACGAGGAAACACCGGCAGCATTACAAGATGCTGCCGGTGTTTCCATGATCCCGATTCCCATTGAGTCCCATAGGACTCAATGGGAATGGGGATTTACACCATTCCGCCTCCGTGATTCCCGGAAAACCGGGGTTGTGATGCCCCGGTAATTCCGGGAATCACGGAGGCGGAATGGTAATACGAGTCCGGCGTTAACCAGGCGGTTTTACCGCCTCGGTTAACGCCGGACTCGTAATGAGGCCCATTGAATGAGCGAATGCAAAGACATTACCCGAACGCTCATCCAGAACTTACCTGTCATTTACTGGAACTGCACGTTTCACTTCGGGTCGGCGCCATATCTCTGGCATTCCGAACCCCGGCCCCTAAGGGGAAAAAGACATAAGCGTTAGCGCTTGCTGCAATAAGACAATGGGCCTCATTACGACCGTGGCGGTCCGGAAATAACGGTGGCGGTAAACCCGCCGCCACCGTTGTTTCCGGACCGCCTGATCCCGACCCCTGCAGGCGGGAGGTGATGTTCCCGCCAGGTCTGACCTGGCGGGTTTAACACCGCCCGCCTGCAGGCGGACGAGGAAACACCGGCAGCATTACAAGATGCTGCCGGTGTTTCCATGATCCCGATTCCCATTGAGTCCCATAGGACTCAATGGGAATGGGGATTTACACCATTCCGCCTCCGTGATTCCCGGAAAACCGGGGTTGTGATGCCCCGGTAATTCCGGGAATCACGGAGGCGGAATGGTAATACGAGTCCGGCGTTAACCAGGCGGTTTTACCGCCTCGGTTAACGCCGGACTCGTAATGAGGCCCAATGAACATTATTATTAAGCTTGAACTTTTTGAACTTGCTACAGAACTCTTACAGCGCCTTACCTGAATAGTCAAGCTTATTTGAACTCCCATCAAACCTCAATCCAGTGAAGTAACTGGGTTTCAACGCGCCCCTGCATCAGAAGCAGGATGGAGAACTCATCCTTCCAGACCCTAAGGTGAGACTTCACAGGGAATCGAGGAAGGGTATCGTGGAGGGTTGGAAGGGAGTGGGAGGCTTGAGCATTATTCCGTCAGTGGGTAATACTCCCTTTTCACGCACAGGGGAATATTCCTGCGAGCCAGAGAGTCATCTTCAGAGCCCTGCGCTTCACCATAGAAGAAGCATCAGCACTCGAAGCCAGACCTGCGCCTCCGTGGGAATCAGGTGAGCGTGACAGCAGGGCAAGACCGACACAAGCAGGATGGGGGAGCAAGGACAACAGGGCTACCAAGGGGGACTTAATAACTACAACCCACAAGAAACGTTACAAACAGGTCAGATGCAAATGGGACAGCAAGGTGGCTTGACACAACCACGGCTACAACAACATCCAGACATGCTAAAAACTACACAACAGATGCAACACCAACCCCCCCAGCAACAAGCACACCAACAAATGACATCAACACAGCAACAGCAGGTCCACACAGTACGGCAATTAACACAACGGCAGGACGACACACAACAACCCCCGTCCCTGTCTGTTTGGTGTAGTTACAAAAGGGGCCTGAGAGCCCGAGGAGAACAAGAGGTTTTTGGGGAACCTACGCTCCTGAACCTGTCCCTGTCTGTTTCGTGTAATAAACAGCAGTAACCTATTGCTCTTGTGTAGGTCTCCTACTTCTTCGGGACGCGGAAGGAGTTAGGGCCTTCCCACAGCTGGAGGTCGACAGACCAAGGGTGCAGCCCTGCCGACCTCCAGAAATTACCCTAACACATCACTAAAACTGAACAACAGATTTTAACAGAGCGCGGCAGACAGGCCGTTAACGGGGCTACAGAGAGCACAGGGACCCCGAAGATAAATGAGCTGGAAAAATGCCCTGGAGAGGTTCCAATTTCAAACCCCCAAAGCCGTTGCGCCCCAGACCCAGCCCACCCAGGCCAGAGCAATGGAGGAAGACTCAGTGTCTACCAAGAAGGACATAGCCAACCCTGATGGAGGAAATTAGGGGGATGCGCTCAGCTCTGGGCCTCAGGCTAGATAACATGGACAAGAGAATGGACTCCATCGATGAGAGGGTTAACAGCTTGGAGAACAATCAAACTTCACTTGATACGTTGGAAACACAGATGGACATGATGCCCTCGGAACTGGAAAGGAGGGAGACCGAAGTGAAACTAAAAATAGACAACTTCGAAAATAGGGAGCGAAGGAACAACCTCTGTTTCTTTGGGTTTCCGGAAAGAGGGAGAAACCAGGGGGGATATAAAGAGGTACATCATGGAGGTACTGAGAATCATGTTCGGTTCAGATGCGATCGATGAGCCACGACAGACAGAGCACATCGAGTGGGAGGTTTAGCGGAGGGACCTAGAACGATGCTGGCGAGGTTCCACTATTTCCCAGAAAAGGTGAAGATACTTGAAAAGGCAAGGAAGGCGGATTCAGTCACTTATGGGTCCGCAAAGATAGCTATCTACCAGGATCTGTCAGTATTTACGCTGGCTAGAATGAAGCAATGGGGCCCCCTGACAAAATGGCTCACTGATAAGGGAGTGAGAGACTGATTGGGGCTTTCCCTTTTCCATATCCTTTGAATACGAGGGCTACTCCTACAGGCTGACAACGGAAGATGACATTCAAAGGGTGATAACCAAACTCATGGGGGACACCCAGCCCTTCCCAAGGGGCCCGGGCGAAGTGACGGAAGAAGCATGTTGCAGTGGCCAACTGAAGGCCAGACAGAAGATCCCTAAGTTTCGGAAATTCTGAAAACTCAATACTCCCCCTGGGGGAAGGGGAAACAGATGACTACATTGGGGTGGAGAGATCAAGAGAAAAGACTCGACAATAGTCATGTACCCAGATTATACCCCCACAGTGCAACGAGCAATGAACTCCTTCATCCCAATAAAAGCACAATTACGAAAGCTCAACCTAAAATACATGTTGCTCTACCCGTCGCGCTTCAAGATTCTGTATAAAGGAAGAGCGATATTTCTGGAGACCCCAGCCGCAGCAAACATGTGGCTTGAACATAATAACCTGGCTGATGGCAAGGAGGAACTACCACGGTCAGACTTGGGCTGACCACGCACCCGCCATGGCAAGAAGAGTAAAGGGATTTCCCCACACGAATATAAACAGCAGACAATTATACTACAATTGAGTCCTACTGTGATGTAAGCCAGATCGGACAGGAGCTCGGAGGACCACACGAGCAAAAGAAAGGCGATCCACCCCACCGGAAACTGTGCAGGCAGTCCGCCTACACACTACCTAATCTGGAAGGCCAGGAGTGGCCTGGAAGGCTCGGGACCCCCTTAGCACTGCAAGTTGAAAGCAACTGCTAGGGGCAGTTTGAGTTGTTTTGTTTGTTTTCCCCATTCATACAATGGGAGTTACTCAAGTTAGAAAGTCTCCAACAGGTGTAACAGATGGTGCCGGGGAAGATGGGCTGTCATGATCTCTGCTTCCAAAAGGTCAGGGTTTTCCCAACTCCCTTGGAAGCAGATCCATAACCCAGGTTCCGAGTGCCAACCAGTCCCAATTGGGACCTTTTGGACCCAGTCCTGGCGCCAGTGGCACCAGGCTCATAAATATGCCCAGTCCCAGCGCTGGAAGCGCCGGGCTCATAATGCTTGGGTGGACTTACCTGCAGCAGACCATGCTGCTTACTTGCCTGCCAGTTGAGCCTCTGATCCTCTTCTGTTTGGAACTACTTTTCCTGTTGGGTGGGGCAGGAGCCACTCCCTAGATTCAGAACACTGGAACTCTTCTGGAAAGCAGGAACTCTTTTCTTACCTAGGCGTGGCTGTGGAAGGAGACACCTAAGCACTACAGGAGGCTATTTAAACCACACCCGATGGATGAATCTTGCTTTGCGTTATTCTGCATCCTCTGCAGCAGAACGCTCATCGTGTCTTCTGCATCTGATCCTGGGCCTAAGGAAAAAGGCTTACCATCCTGAATCCAGTCTTCAGCGACACCTATAAAGACAAGAAAGAACAGGTTAGCATTACCGTCTTCAGTGACAGCTCTTCACTTACCTGGTCCATCGGCTGTCACCAACGCCTCGCGCTGCATTCCGGCATCTGAAAGACAAAAGCTTACCAACTCTTCGCACACTCCGGAGGCCTTCGGCGCTGCATCCCGCATCTGAAAGACAAAACAAGGTGCGTTTAAAGACATTGGGGAACTTTAATACTCACGTGCCATTACTCCTTTCCACATCTAACCCAGTGGGTATTCCGGCACCCTGCAGCCGCTCCGAACTTGTACCTGAAAAATAAAAAGACAGTTAGAGCGCATCGTGAAGCAGGCAACAAGCGCTTACTTACGTGCTTCCAGGCGCTTCTATTCATCACACGGGCTCCATCTTCAACTCACTTCAGCCCGTCATCCGCCATCGCCGGAACCCTGCAAAACAAGAGACATCATTACTAAAGACTTTAAAGACATTAGAATTACTCGAAACTTACCGTTCGTGCAGTAAACGACGGACAGCAGTCCTCTGAAGTCAAGAGGCCTGCTCCCCTTATCCAGTGAAGAAACTGGTTACAGCACCCTGCCCCGAGGCAGATGGAGCACAGCGTTCACTTACCTAAGGTGAGAGCGTTAACCTTTGGGGTTCTACAGGAGAAGAGAAAGGGAAGAAGAGAGACATTCAATAACCCAGTTCCTTAATCCCATATTTTCTATCTGCAGACATCTTACCCTTCAAGTCAGACATACAGTGCACAGAGGTCCAGCCCAAAGAGCCAGCCGTGTGTTACACATCACCTTTGAAGATACGGTATACGCCCAGTCAAGACCGGCGCCTCTACGGGAATCAGGTGAGCGTTACAGAACGCAAAGCCTACCACAAAACTCCCGTCCAGGCGCTATGGAAACCTCGGATACCGACCAGCTAGACCAGTTACTTGGGGAACTAAGGGCAGAAGTGCATGCAGCCCGTCAGGAAACGAACGCTCTAAGAAGGGAACTGATTATTTCCAAGGAGCGAACAGATGACCTCGCATTTCGTGATACCTATGGTCCTCATTAGCCCTGATAATCCGGATCGATTACATGCAATTGAAGCTTACGTCGACAGCGGTGCCATCGGCAATTATGTGGATCATGAAATGGTTTTGAGGATGAATCTAACTCTTTGTCCCAAGGCTGTAAAGGACGTCATTACTACGGTGGATGGTACGGAGATAGCCTCCGGGCCAGTAACGCATACCACTCAAGAGGTGACGCTAGTAAGTCAAGATGGACACCATGAGAAGATCGTGTTCGATGTGATCAAGGCCCCTCAGTTTCAGATTATTCTAGGAATACCTTGGTTAGAGAAACACAATCCTCTGATCGATTGGCGAGCAAAAACGGTCCAGTTTCCAGAATGTGTCTCTACTTGTCACCCTCCACCTGGTGTTGCACTGGCAGCAATTTCTTCAGAGACTCCCCAGTTACCTCCCGAATACCTAGAATACCAAGATGTTTTCCGGAAGGATCAGGCTAACTCTCTACCTCCTCATAGGTCTTATGACTGCCAGATAGACCTGATACCTGGATCTACTCCTCCTTGTAGTAGAATTTATGCCCTCACCGAGCCTGAGAACCTTCACCTTCGACAATACCTGGATCAATACCTGGCAAATGGGTTTATTCGTCCTTCCAAGTCCCCTGCTTCTTCAGCTTTGTTCTTCGTTCCAAAAAAGGAAGGAGACCATAGAACTTGTATAGATTATCGCTCCCTGAACCAGATCACTGTTAAGAATAGATATCTTTACCTTTGATCCCTGAACTCCTGGACCAAGTCAGAAAAGCATGCATATATACAAAGCTGGATCTTAGAGGAGCTTACCACTTGGTACGAGTAAAAGAGGGGGATGAATGGAAGACGGCCTTCCGCACCAAGTATGGGCTATTTGAATATCAGGTCATGCCCTTCGGACTTTGCAATGCCCTGGCCGCCTTTCAATATTTTATGAACGATGTCCTCAGAGAGCTCATAGATGTGTGTGTTGTTGTTTACATTGACGACATCCTCGTTTATTCTTCATCGGAATCTGAACATCGGAAACACGTGAAAATGGTCCTCGAAAGATTGCGTCAACACAAACTTTTTGCTAAGTTGGAAAAATGTGTTTTCAACGTGACTGAAGTTGAATTCTTGGGATTCATATTATCACCTGGCGGAGAGCGTATGGATTCAAAGAAGGTCGATGCAGTTCTCAAATGGCCATCACCATCCTCCGTAAAAGGTGTGCAAAGCATGTTAGGCTTCGCTAACTTTTACCGCAGGTTTATCCCCGAATTCTCTCGAATAGTCCAGCCCATCACTGCCTTGTTAAAGAAAAACAAACGTTTTGAATGGTCTACCGAGGCGGAACAAGCTTTCCAGGATTTGAAGACTAAATTTATCTCTGCACCAATCTTAAAACACCCTCGCCCCGAACTCCCCTACATCGTGGAAACTGATGCTTCAAGCCTTGCCATGGGGGCAGTTCTATCACAAAAGGACCCGGTAACCAATCAGTTGCATCCCGTGGCATTTTGGTCCCGCAACTTCTCGCCTCCTGAAATCAATTACACGATTACTGACAAGGAACTTCTGGCTATCAAGTCTGCCTTTAAGGCTTGGCGGCATTATCTGCTCGGGGCCCGACACACCGTTACTGTGATTACGGATCACCGAAACCTGCAATATTTGAAAACCGCAAAAGCCCAATCCTCTAGACAACTCCGTTGGGCATTATTCTTTGCCGAGTTTGACTTCATAATTACCTATCGACCTGGTACAAAGAACGGTAAAGCTGATGCCCTTTCTCGGATGGGAGTGGAAGAACACTTGATCAACCCTAAACCTGTACCAATCTTTCCCGAACAAAGAATTCTGGGTGTAATCGCCACAGAATCCATAGAGGAAGTTAAGGATAAAGCCAGGCAACTTGTAACTCCAGCAGACATACAGAATTGGCATCTGCAGGGAAAGGACTTTGCAGTAAAGGACAACTTATTGTATTTCCAAGAACGATTATACCTACCCAGCACAGATTTACAGAAAAAAGTAATCTCTTGTTATCACGATTCTTTAATGGAAGGACATCCCG
Source organism: Ambystoma mexicanum (assembly GCF_040938575.1). NCBI lineage: Eukaryota > Metazoa > Chordata > Amphibia > Caudata > Ambystomatidae > Ambystoma > Ambystoma mexicanum. Next base: position 543,152,614 of record NC_090940.1, read on the forward strand.
GTATGGCCAAGACCTCAGAAAAGATCAAGCGCTACTTCTGGTGGCCGTCTTCGAAAAAAGATATCAGAGACTTTATAATGTCCTGTGGAGTATGCGCCCAAAACAAGAGTCAAAAGGAAAGACCAGCAGGCCTCTTACGCCCTATTGACATCCCACCTCGCCCTTGGCATACGCTTTCTATGGACTTCATCACCGATCTACCTCCATGCTCCGGATACAATACGATTCTAGTAATCGTGGACTTATTCTCCAAGATGGCGCATTTCATTCCGCTCAAAGGCTTGCCAACAGCAGCAACTCTGGCCCGAGAATTTCTCGAAAACATCGTCCGACTGCACGGTTTTCCTTCGGTTCTAATTTCGGATCGAGGTAGTCAATTTATTTCTCATTTTTGGCGGAGTTGCTGTCGGTCGGCTCAAATTGATGTGAGACTATCGACCAGTCACCACCCTCAGACCGACGGACAAACCGAGAGGACCAATCAAACTCTGGAACAGTATTTACGCTGCATGCTGCAACAAACTGAAAAAACTTGGAAAGACATCCTTTGGATAGCCGAATATGCCTACAATAACTCTGTCCATTCGGGAACTGGGAAAACCCCGTTTTTTCTTTTGTACGGCAGTCACCCTCGAACCTCGGAGTTGGATCCCCTCCAAGATCTTGAAACACCAGCAGTAGACTACCTGCATTCTACAATCACCCAAGCCTTTAAGGAAGCTGTTTCTCACCTTCAAAGGGCTAAAGAACAATACAAGAAAGGAGCAGATCAACATCGGAAGGAAGCCCCTCAATATCAAGTAGGGGATCAAGTCTGGTTATCCACCAAATATCTACCTCTAAAAGGGCCACGCACATTCAACCCAAGATACCTTGTCCCTATTCCATCACTACCATAGTAAACCCAGTAGCGGTCAAGTTGGACTTGCCCCCGCACATGAAGATACATCCGGTCTTCCACGTCTCTCTATTAAAACCCGTGCAACCTCAAACCCGACTAACTAAATCTCCAAAACCTATCCTAGTTGATGGAGAACTCGACTTTGAAGTCAAAAGCATTCTGGACTCCAAGATCTCCAAATCTAAACTATTTTACCTAATTGACTGGAAAGGCTACGGCCCCCAAGAGAGATCCTGGGAACCTGCTGAATATGTCCACGCTCCTCGCCTAATCAAAAGATTTCACCGAACATTTCCTGACAAGCCAAAACCCCCGGAGAAGCCCGGTTTGGGAGGGGCCTTGAGGGGGGGTACTGTCATGATCTCTGCTTCCAAAAGGTCAGGGTTTTCCCAACTCCCTTGGAAGCAGATCCATAACCCAGGTTCCGAGTGCCAACCAGTCCCAATTGGGACCTTTTGGACCCAGTCCTGGCGCCAGTGGCACCAGGCTCATAAATATGCCCAGTCCCAGCGCTGGAAGCGCCGGGCTCATAATGCTTGGGTGGACTTACCTGCAGCAGACCATGCTGCTTACTTGCCTGCCAGTTGAGCCTCTGATCCTCTTCTGTTTGGAACTACTTTTCCTGTTGGGTGGGGCAGGAGCCACTCCCTAGATTCAGAACACTGGAACTCTTCTGGAAAGCAGGAACTCTTTTCTTACCTAGGCGTGGCTGTGGAAGGAGACACCTAAGCACTACAGGAGGCTATTTAAACCACACCCGATGGATGAATCTTGCTTTGCGTTATTCTGCATCCTCTGCAGCAGAACGCTCATCGTGTCTTCTGCATCTGATCCTGGGCCTAAGGAAAAAGGCTTACCATCCTGAATCCAGTCTTCAGCAACACCTATAAAGACAAGAAAGAACAGGTTAGCATTACCGTCTTCAGTGACAGCTCTTCACTTACCTGGTCCATCGGCTGTCACCAACGCCTCGCGCTGCATTCCGGCATCTGAAAGACAAAAGCTTACCAACTCTTCGCACACTCCGGAGGCCTTCGGCGCTGCATCCCGCATCTGAAAGACAAAACAAGGTGCGTTTAAAGACATTGGGGAACTTTAATACTCACGTGCCATTACTCCTTTCCACATCTAACCCAGTGGGTATTCCGGCACCCTGCAGCCGCTCCGAACTTGTACCTGCAAAATAAAAAGACAGTTAGAGCGCATCGTGAAGCAGGCAACAAGCGCTTACTTACGTGCTTCCAGGCGCTTCTATTCATCACACGGGCTCCATCTTCAACTCACTTCAGCCCGTCATCCGCCATCGCCGGAACCCTGCAAAACAAGAGACATCATTACTAAAGACTTTAAAGACATTAGAATTACTCGAAACTTACCGTTCGTGCAGTAAACGACGGACAGCAGTCCTCTGAAGTCAAGAGGCCTGCTCCCCTTATCCAGTGAAGAAACTGGTTACAGCACCCTGCCCCGAGGCAGATGGAGCACAGCGTTCACTTACCTAACGTGAGAGCGTTAACCTTTGGGGTTCTACAGGAGAAGAGAAAGGGAAGAAGAGAGACATTCAATAACCCAGTTCCTTAATCCCATATTTTCTATCTGCAGACATCTTACCCTTCAAGTCAGACATACAGTGCACAGAGGTCCAGCCCAAAGAGCCAGCCGTGTGTTACACATCACCTTTGAAGATACGGTATACGCCCAGTCAAGACCGGCGCCTCTACGGGAATCAGGTGAGCGTTACATGGGCAGGGAGGGAGGAAGCCAAAACTGGGTGAGCGAGCGGAAGAAGTCGACGGTTGCCGGACTGAAGCAGCGGATATCCTATTAATCCACCATGGCAACTAGAATAAAAATAATGACTTGGAATGTGAGGGCCTTGGGAACTTACCTACGCCGGAACAGAATCAAGTCCTACTTGAACAGAAAGGGAGTGCAAATAGCACTGTTGCAGGAGACACATTGCACGGCGGACTCTCTGGCCAAATTAGGCGAGCATTGGGGAGGACAAGGAATTGGAACCACTTACTCCAAATATGCCAGAGGAGTATACACCTGGATTCATCCCCAACTCCCACCCATTTAATTAAGTTCGATATAGACCTGGAGGGCAGGTTTGCGATAATGTGGGGCCGACTAGAACAGGAAGAGGTATGTATAGTGAACTCCTACCTTACCAACACTAATATTCCGGCACATCTGAACTCAATGTATCCCAAAATCACCCCATACAGGCACAGCATCTTCTTTTGGGCGGGGGACTTCAACTGTGTACGAGATCCCAGCCCCACCCGAAAGGTCCCTCAGCAGCAACGGTAGCCCTGTCCCTATTAATAGACGGACTAGATCTTGCCGACACATGGAGGGAGCAGCACCCCAACGCCCGGGGATACTCGTACTTCTCCCCACATAACCTTCATACGAGATTAGATTATGTTTTCATAAGCAAAGAACACCTGTCACAAATAGACAGTGCACAACACCTAGGGAGAACCATCTCAGACCACTCGCCACTTCTAGTAGAATGGAACCACGCTGGCCCTAGACCCCCTATTCCTATGTGTTGAATGCCGATAGATGCCCTGGGAGACCTGGCATTCAGGGAGGAGCTGCACAATTTTATAGATAACTTTATAGAGGTAAATACCGGAAGTGTCGACCACCTGAGCATGATGTGGGACGCCCTAAAAGTAGTGACAAGGGGGGAAATTATAACAAAAGCAGGAGGCATTAGAAAACAGCTGCGGGCGAATTAGACCAGTGGGAGCAAGTGATTGAGCAACTTGAGGCCACCCCGGTGAACACTCACCAGAGAGAGGACCCCCTCAAAGCACTTAGAGTTAAATGCACATCGGCATGGGATAGACTAGCTAAATTCGACTACACCACCAAGACTAACAGAGCATACATATAAGCCGACAGGCCAAGTAGAATTCTGGCCTGGCTGTGCAAGAAAGGCGCACAATCACCATGATACAGGACGCAGAGGGCAATAAATTCCAAACACAACAAGGCATAAATGACGCCTTCAAGTGCTTTTATGAACACGTATACTCCCACAAGGACCAAGTTCCCGAGAACAAATCACAGATACCTTGGAGGAAATAGGACTCCCCAGACTAACCCCTGAACAGACTGAGGCCCTAAATGCAGACATCACAACTGAAGATATAACAGAGGCGATTAAATCGCTGGCCACCTGCAAGACCCCTGGGAATGATGGGCTAACCACTGAGTTTTATAAAGCATTCAAGACCTCCCTAACACCCTTATTACATGAGGTTTTTCAAGAAGCATATGAGAGAGGGATATTGCCCAACCGCATGAGAGAGACCCTTTTGATCCCGATCATTAAACCTAACAAACCCGTCGACAAATGTGGCTCTTACCGCCCAATAGCCATGCTTAACTACGATGTGAAAATATTGACAACGATACTAGCAAAGAGGTTGGCTAGAATCATAGGGGAGATCATGCACATGGATCAGTGTGGCTTCATACCGAGCCGGAACACGACCATGAACTTACGCAGATTACAACAGGTTATAAACCAAACTGAGGCTAGCACTGAGGCATGTGCACTGCTATCCCTTGATGCCATTAAGGCATTCGATTCTATATATTGGGAATGGCTTGGAGCGGTTCTAGAAGGTTTCGGCTTTGGCCCGGGATTCATTAAGTGGATCAAGATACTTTATACAAAACCCAGGGCTAGGGTAAAAACCGGAAAATACATATCTGAGGCCTGGGACATATGCAGGGGCACTAGGCAGGGATGCCCACTATCCCCCATGCTTTATGTACTAGGACTGGAACCTATTGCCATCTATTTTCGGAAACAATTCTTCGACGCTGGGATATGTCTGGGGGGAGTGGACCACATCATCTCACTTTATGCAGACGACGTACTGCTCTATGTTAGGGACCCATACAGTAACGTGCCCACAATGCTAGACGTCTTAGACAACTTTGCGAAGGTCTCAGGCATACAATTTACCAGGGCGAAGACCTGCCTCTTCCCTCTGGCTGGCCTCAAGAGCAAAGATATTGTAGAACTCCCTTCTGTGGGGATACAGTGGGAGGTCACCTCGTTTAAATACCTGGGAATACAAATAATGCCCACCCCTGCACTGATGCACGAACACAACACGAAGTCAGCAATCCCCGTCTTAAGAAAATCCATGAACTTCTGGGCAAAACTTCCCCTGTCTATGATGGGCAGAGCCTCAATAATTAAAATGATTGTCCTCCCCAGATTCCTGTACAGGTTCCAAAATGTACATTACTACATCAATGCTTCCTTTTTTCGCCTGTTAGAAGTGATACTCTGTGATTTCCTATGGGGGAAAGGAAGACGCAAGATAGCACTCACCACCTTGGTCCTACCGTACAGCCAGGGGGGAATTTAACTTCCAAACTTTGAGAAATATTATTTGGCAGCGCAACTCAGTTTTGTGACCAAGTGGTTGGCAGACGACACCACATCTGAGACGACCCTGCTACAACCCTTGGCCTCCCCGATCCATTTGAAGGAACTTATCTGGGCCCCCAGCCACCTGATGCGAAATGCCCCCTTCTTGGCTGCCCTAGGGCGAAAAGTATGGCACAGAGCAGAGGCACTCGCCCACGTAAAGCATCAGTACTCCCCAGACATACCAATGATCTCGGACCTATGCAGATCCGACATGGACCGCAACACCTCAGACACTGGGAAGAGAAAGGGATATATACATGGGGAGACCTGTATGCCGATGGCACTTTTAAGGAATTTGAAATACTACAGGAGGAAGCTGGAATCCACACGGGCCAGTTCCTGTGGTATCAAAGGATACGAACTACAGCACAAAACAAGTGGACAACATGGCCGGAAGAACCGGAATCAAACCCCTTGATTACATTATTGTACAGCTTGGGAGAGGGATGGAAACCAGTGTCCCAAATCTACGGCCACCTGAGTGACACCCCTAAATGGACATGGGCCGGGAAGTAGCTGATGGAGAATGGGAGGGGGCACTAGCGTACCCTAAAACAGTCTCCAGAAACCATAGATTTAGACAAATACAACTGAACCTGTTATACCGAACATACTTAGCCCCATCCAGGCTGGCGAAATTCAATAAATCACCACACTCTGGCTGCACCTGGTGCGGAGAGAATAATGCGGACCTTATTCACATGTTCTGGTCGTGCAATAAAACACAGTCCCTGTGGACCACCGTACAGCTGACAAGCAAAAAAGCAGGGTCGACTAGGTACAAATGGACCCCAGATGAATACCTTCCGGGAATGTAACCCAGGCCGGCCAAACTTAAACACCTGGCCAAATTAATGGATATTATGTGCATACTGGCAAAAAGGACAATCACAATGTCCTGGAAAAAACCCGCAGGACCCCAACAAAAAGTATGGTACAGAGAATTGGAACGCTGGGTACAAGCTGAAACAAAGGCATGGGAAGACAGTGTTGCCAGATCCACGGACGCCTCGAGCATGACCCTAGCGGCCTGGAAAGAACTCACAGGATCCCTGTTTCACCCCTCGGATGACAAGCCCCCATGAACAAGAACAAACCTATGGAAAACGGATTCACGACCAATATCACAGAACCCCGAGAGCAACTAGCCACAACCTCACTGGGTCCTTATAAGTTCAAGTCCCCTCTTCCCCCTCTCCCCGGCTTGCCTAACCCCCGCTGAACCGGCAGACTCCTCTGTCATGATGGAAGGAACACTTGGAGACAGTTAAAGTTGAATTGTTAAATTGTTAATGTCTTATTACGAAACACCTATTATCCTTTAACTATGGACATATTTTATGTCATGCAAATGTAAAAATGATAAATGCCAATAAATAAATTTAAAAATAAAAAGAGTATCTCTGGATCTTTTTTGTTATGTAAGGAATGAGTGGTGTTGCCCAGGGGGCAGTATGTTGGTGGAGGAAGAGAGGAGGTGTGACGAGTCGGTGGGGTTACTGCAGGTATCTGGTGATGGAAGGGGCTCAGGGAAAAGTGCTTGATTTATAGCAGGTCCTAGGTTCAGAAGGCCCACTGGTGATCTGATGCCATCGAATATGACAGATCCGGATGGGGTTGGATGCCGAGGGGGTGGGGAGGTGGTGGGCGGGAAGGGAAAGGAGGAGTTGGGTGTGTTTTCCAAAGTTCAGCGTGCAAAGGTTAATGGTTTGGTAAAGGTTTCACGGGCTCTGGAGTCAAAAGCCCATCGAGGAAAATGTCTCGGGGCAAGGGGTGGTTGTTTGGTGGTCCAACGGCAGAGGAATGTCTAGATCGAGTGAGATGAGGGTCGGCTCCCCCAATACACGAGGCCTCAACTCACCAAATAAGAGATTGATGGTCCTCCGTGAATTTAAACGTACAAAGTTGGGCTTGTTGTGCCTTAAGGAAACGCATTGGCCTAGGGGAAAGAGCCCAGACTGTGGGTTCACACTGGGTTCGGTCTACGCTCCAAATGTGGATCAAGGGGACTTTTGGGAAGGGGTCCGGGAAAAACTGATTGAGTTCACGGAGGGTCAGTTGATGGTTGGCGGGGACTTCAATATAGTACTAGACCCGGAGAAGGATCGCAGGAGGATGGGGGAGGGACCGACGGTGAGGGCAAGGGCATGAGAGTCATAACGTTTTAGACAAATACATGATGTTTTGGGCCTGGTTCACTCCCTTATACCCCCCACAAAAGGGGGTAGGCCTTTCACTTTCTACTCGACGGCCCACAACTCCTTCTCATGCATTGACCTGACCCTGGTGGATGCAACCCTGAAAGCACAGGTTTTGGAGTCTCAGGTCGCCCCGATTCCATGGTCTGATCATGATATGGTGGTGGTATCGCTCAATATGGGGTGAGGAGGTGACTTGACGGGGAGCTGGAGATGTCATGATTTCCTACTAAAAGATAGGGAGGTACAACAGGGGCTGCTCACAGAAATCAAGGAATATTTTTCTCTTAATGATACAGGGGAGGTGAAAATCCAATCAGTGTGGGAGGGCTTCAAGGCAACAATCTCGGGGGTGCTGATTGGGATAGGCTCCAAAATGAAAAAAGAGAGGGAAAAGAAGGAGAGCGAACTACGACGCAGATACAGCCGAGGAGGCCCCACGGAAACTATATCTCTCCGCCAAAAGCGAAGGAGCTCCGAAGCTATAAAACACAATTGAAGGCCATTATGACCCAATACACAGAAAAGAAGCTTCTGTTCCTGAAACAGAAATAGCGTGAGAGGGGAGATAAAGGGGACAGGATTTTGGTATGGAGACTGAGGGAAGAGAAGAAGCGCAGAATGATTGGAGCTATGAAGGCAGAGGAAGGTGGGATGGTTTTCGAACCCAAGGGCATTGGGAAAGAATAGTACAATAGCAGCCTCTATGCGTCAGAATGGAAGGGAGAGGAGTCACAAATAGATGCTTTTCTGAGGGGTCTACTCATTCCGGGGCTCCCCCAGGAAGGGATGGAGAACCTTGAATGCCCAATAAATGTGGAGGAGGTCCTAACGGCTATAAAGGGCATGAAGGCAGGGACAGCCCCGGGGGAGGACGGGTTCACCATTAAATTCTATAAGCTGTTCAGGTCGCTGTTGGCCCCATGCTTAGTGAAGGTGTACAACGATGTTGGTGGCAACAATAATAGCCATCCTGAAAGAGGGAAAGAACACAAGCATGTGCTCCTCCTATAGACCCATCTCCCTCCTCAACAGTGACGTAAAGATCCTAGTGAAAGTTTTTTGGTCCGTATGGCCAACAAGGGTAACCGTAAGTTCTCGACGTGGCCCTCCCCGATGTCCTCGGTGTGGGAACCCCCATTTCACCTCGGACGGCAGGGGCTAGCCTGCTTGCAGAAGTGGTCAGATGGGGGACTGGAATGGGTGGACAACTGTTTAACGATGGGCTTTTCTGGGATCTGGAGTCCATCCGCGAGGCACTGGGGAAGGATGTGGTTTTAGTGTTTGAATACCTCTGCATCAAGGGCCTATTAACAGATACAAAGTGGGGAGACTCAGTAGCTAGAGGCCTTACTGATGTTGAGAAGGTCGTGGACGCCTCCAGCATGAGAAGGGGTATCTTGACTAGACTTTATAAAACCATGAACAAAGCCCATCTGGAGCGGAGGCAGACATTTCAGAGGTATTGAGTGGACCTAGTAGGGGAGGAGATTCCAGAGGAGCTATGGGCGCAAATCTACAAGGTGACCTATCAGGGCGGATTGTTCACCTCCTCGATGGAGCATACCTTTAAGATGTTGATGGGATGGCATAGGGACCCTATGAAACTATCCAGGATGTTTGAGGGAGCCTCTCCAATGTTTCCTAGGGGATGTGGGCAGAGGGGATCTCTAGCCCATATGTGGTGGCAGTGCCCCAAGGTGCAGATGTTTTCGGAAGGAGGTGCTGTGCTGGATGGAGGAGGTAACAGGAGTCAGGTTGGGCTTGGACCCTTTGAAAATGCTCTTGGGGGTCCTGGCAAAGGACGCAGAGGAATACAGGCTCCCTAGGCTGTGGGAAGAAATGCTGAAGGCGGGAAGACTGGCCATTGCACAGAGCTGGAAGAATGAAACATTACCATCGAAAGAAGGCTGGGAGGGGAAGGTACACAGCATGATGGTGATGGAGAAACTAATAGTGATAGTACATGATAGGTTGAGTGAGTTCTGTGTGGAGTGCAGTGTGCTACTGCTGAAATGGGGGCTGGAAGGGTAGAACCCAGCAGATCACATAGACACTTGAGCAGTTTTGTTTTTTGGGGGTGGTGTGCCACCGAGGAAGCAGAAGCAGGCAAGTGGAGACACAAAAGGGACAGCTCCTCCGAGATAGGACAAGTTTTTGAGATGGGCTTGGGAGAAGAGGGAGGGCGTATTGGGGTTCTAGTAGACAGGGGAAAGGGATTTGTGGTAAGATACCGGTGAGGAAGCAGACGATGAGGGAGGTTAGGGGGGACTAAGACGGTTGATTATTATGTGATTTTGAAATCAAAAACAACACTGGTCTGTTTTGTACCCTTAATAAAACCTAATTAAACCTTAAGTAAAAAAAACAGTCCTAGTGTAGTCTGTCAAATCAAAATGGCCTATGCTAACAAAACCTAATGCCTGCCCTATCTCTTGTACAAAAAGTGTTAAAGGAGATATCTATGTAAAGGAAAATGGGTGTTCAAACATAAAGAATAAATGTGGCTGAATCAGCTCTCCTCCCCAAGTCTGACAGCACGGAGAAAGGCGATCCCCGTAGTGAGGATGACACACTCTGGCTTGGGTTTTTAACACATAAACTGTAAAAAACGTGGACTGAGGCCCGTCTGGCCTTCCACATTAAAATCTCTCTTTTCAGCCTTTCAAACAACATTCAACAAAAAGTTCATGCCAGTCCCCCTCTATCATGCTCAGACCTCAAACGTTCACATTGGTCCCCCTCTGTCGGGCTCAGACCTTTCACAACAAAAAGTTCAACAATACATGCAAGGGGCTCCCTTCCCCAAACTTATTACACTTCAGGTCTCCCGCAGTCGGGCTTAGACCATTTTTGGATGTCGAAGACTTTCGAATGTGCGTGGCTTTCTATACAGACCTTCACAGGACAACTTCGACTCAAAGTTCAACATTCAGCTTTTTACTCTCCCCTTCTCTTGGGGTTAATATTGATCACTACCCTGTAGAGGTGGAGCCAAGTACCCCCACTCCAAGGTCCGCCCCCATGCTGCCTATATGTTGGGAGCCAGAGTGTGAGACACGTGCAGTACCAGTGAAAATACATATACCGAAAAGAATCTTGGAAGTAGGTTCCCATTGAGGAAGCAGTACATGAATTCACGACAATATGATGGCCATTTGAACGAAATCCCGGGAGGAAGTGGGAAAAACAAGCAAGGAAGAAGTTTGGTGATGTCATACAGAGCAGAGCTGACACACTCAGAAGAAGATGCTGAAGAGTATAGACATTATATAGGGCCTCATTACGACACAGGCGGTAAGTTACCGCCTGGGTCGTACCTTTACCACCATGGCGTAAACTATGTTTACGCCATGGTGGTTGGCGGACTTACCGCCCCATTCCGAGGTTGGCGGGGCGGTAAGTCCCCAATCCCCATTTACCCTTCCCCATTCCCATTTTTGCCCCATAGGGCATAATGGGAGTGGGGAAGGCGTTAATTACGCCACCGTAAATTACGGTGGCGTAATTAACAACAAGGTCCCTTAGCGCCATGGATTTTAACACCTGCTAAAAGCAGGTGTTAAATCCTCCATGGCGCTAAGGGACCTCGGAATCAGGCGGTAAGGGTCGGCGCTGTTTACGCCGCCGCAAACCCCTTACCGTCTGGGTCCTAATGAGGCCCATAGACTCTAAAGAGGAGGTGTTAAAGATGAGCAACATTTCGGGCTCGAGATGAAGATACTCATGCTACAGACATAATGAAGAAGATATCAAGTCATTTTACAATTGTACAGAGGCAGTAACGCAAGTAGACAAAGGCCCTCATTACGACCCTGGCATTGGACCATGGTGCTAATAGCACCATGGTCCATGCCGGTAACTTACCGACTCCGCCATGGCGGAATGGGGAATTACCGCTCCATTCCGAGGTTGGCGTGGCGGTAATTCCCCATGCCGCCATGGCCCTTCCCCATTCCCATTTTTGCCCCATAGGGCTCAATGGGAATGGGGAAGGCGCTAAGTACGGTGCCGCAAATTGCGGCACCGTACTTAGCACCAAGGTCCCTTTGCGGGTTGGTTTTTAACGCCTGCAAAAAGCAGGCGTTAAATTCTCCAAACCACAAAGGGACCTCGTAATCTGGCATTAAGGGTTTAGCGGTGCCGCCACCTTTTACGGCGCCGTTAACCCCTTAACGACTGGGTTGTAATGAGGGCCAAAGTATTCTTAAAGGCTAGCTATTTAGTGAATATATTGTGGCGATGCACCAACGTATATGCATAGGAATGTAGAGACTATGGATGATTCCACAACGCATTTTAGCAAAGCTGATCCAGTGAAAATAAAGGCTTTTAGTGTGTCGCAGTTGGAAAGCAATCAAAATTCAGAGGTAAATTGAAGAGAGGCTTAGCTGGCCCAGCACCAGAAGTCAAGGCCACCATGAACCTGAATGTTCATGCAGTAGTTACAGAACGTGTGAAAAGAACAAAACTCCTGTCTTAGATGAGAAGTGAGAACATTGAAGACATCAGAGGTTCATCATGTAATGGTATTTTAAATACAGAAAGGGCCTCATTACCCGGTAGGCGGTGAGCCATGGTGCTATTAGCGCCATGGCTCATGCCGGTAAAATACCGGCACCGCCTTGGCGGAAAGGGGATTTACCACCCCATTCCAAGGTTGGAGGGGCGGTAAATCCCCTTTCCGCCATTGCCCTTTCCCATTCCCATTTCTGCCCCATAGGGCTCTATGGGAATGGGGAAGGCGCTAACTATGGCACCGCAATTTTCCGGTGCCGTAATTAGCTCCGAGGTCCCTTACCGGGTTGGATTTTAACGCCTGCAAAAAGCAGGTGTTAAATCCCCCAACCCGCAAAGGGACCTCGTAGTAAGGCGGTAGGGATTTACCGGTACCGGTATTTTACCGGTACCGGTAAATCCCTACCGCCATCCGTGTAATGAGGCCCAAAGACTCTAAAACATGGTCTGCAGTCACGTGGTTAGATGAAAGTAGACACTGGGACGAGCTGTATCGAAACCAAGAGACAGAGTATGCCTATACTCCCTCGTATTCTCAGGCACAGAGAACATTTCCAAGGCCAATGTACAAAGGGCTAATTGACTGGCAGACAGCAAGAGTGATGAGAGATGACAGGCTAATTGGTGGGAAGCTATTGTTATGACCAGCCCACCAGCACCTGGATGTTAGCCTGCGTGCTGCTTGCATAGGTGGAATATTATAGAGGGGTACAAGGGTGCCAACCAATAATAAAGGGACACGTAGTAGTAGTTTGTATAACCAATGGGACGTTGTGTATTTGATGACGCTCTAAGTGACCTGCACTAGAGGAGGGCTTAGTTGCCCCACCCGATGATAGAGACCCAATCACCTACCCTGACAAGTATGGAATGTATACCTAGATGTTCCCTTTAAGCCTATCACTTTCCCAAGTAGGTTTTTTTGTAGGTTGAAACGTAGATTGACGTCAATGATGATGAGTTTTTAGTATACAAGTTACGTTTTTTATGAAATGAATTGAGTGAGAAGATTGAGCGTGCTCGTTGATGTTCGTTATACTCCCTGTTTTAGATAATTGATTTTAAAACAGACGCACTTTTCCAACTTTCTGAGTCAGTTTCATTATTGATGTTTGATTATATTCTGCATCCCCATCTATCTGAAAGTATTGTTACCTCATCTTAAAGGGCTTTTGTTGGGAACACAGGTTCATCCCTTTTACAGTTCATTCACACTATCGCTACAAACAATTCAACTTTCACAGAGACTTTCAAGTGGGGTACTTCCTTTCGCCGGACCACTCTGTTACTCAGTATTGCTGGTTTTAAAGCTGTCCTTATTTCAAAGGTCATTCACAGGTCTGCATTTCTTCGCGTCTCATCCACAAGTGTGCAGCCTTCACTTGCGATATAATGTTGCAACTTCAATTTTTCCTTAACACAGACAAGTCTTTCAAGTCACTTGCCAATGCACTGGCTGTGTGCGTTCTTTCTCTTGTTTACTGTTTTCAAATCCACAAGTCAAGGTTAGTACCACATTCTTGGCCTTGCCTTCCCAACTCTGCCGTTCACCCGGGAGGGTCGCTGGCATCCTTGAAACACAATGCAGCCTTCTGCTTTGGGATTTGGCCTTCTCCACATGTCTTTCACGACCTTTTGGAGGTAACGACCTCCGTTAGGGAACTCCTGATATTCTCGACCCACTGCTCTTGTCCCTTGGTCTATTGCTCTGCTCCAGTAGGTTCACCTTCACCCAGGATGTTCTGCTCTTACTCGTGCTCCACCTTGCTCAGAGTATGTCTTTATGTTCCGCTTTTCATTCGTGTGAGAAGAGCTACTTGGTATCAGGTGTATGTACTTAACGTCAAGTGGGTGACTTTGCCTGACCCGATTAGCGGGACATGTCCGGTGTGATGTATAAGAGTTAGTCTTGTTACTCTCAGTTGCCCTCTTCCTCGGCCCAGTATTTGTGTAGTAAGGGGCGTTGGGGGAGTTGGGACCTCGGATAATCCTAAAAATTAAGATGTGTTAGGTGTACAAAAAAGGGGGCAATGCCGCGTCTCACCATCGGGTGCCTCACCCCCACTCCGAAGACCACTCACTCAGGTGATCCTCCCACACTGGTCCACCCCCAGGGTCTAGATCCAAAGGCGATGGCCGTGCCCTGGCCACCTGAGAGAGAGTTCCCCGGGGACTAGTAGGTGAGACACCCTTTGGTTTCTCACAGTTAGAATCCATTACAGGGAAGTCCCACAAAGGATGCCCTGATGAAAAATGTGCCACCTCTATTTCTTGAGGAAGACCTAGCACAAGTACTGAGCATATTATGGAACAACAGCCCATATGACGTTTGCTTGCTGAAAGGGGTAGGAGCTGTTAAAATCAAGCTCAAGCCAGGGGTGATTCTGCAGAGGGCAAAGAAATACCCTCTATCTAGGGAAGCAGGCAAAACATTTTCAATACAATCTCTGCGGTAGTGCACCAGGGAATCTTAGTACCATCAGAATCTCAATGTAACACAACCATGTACCCGGTGAAGAAGGCAACTGGGAGAATGTGGTGTTTTATTCAGGATTTGCGCCCTTTGAGCAATATTGTCAAAGCAGAGTTTCCTTTAGTTCCCCATCCAGCGACAATATTATGCAGTGTTCCATCAGATGCAACTAATTTCACTGTGATAGACTTGTAGAATGCTTTCTTGTCTATCCCAGTTCATGAAGACATAGGATTTACTTTGTTCCTATATAGAAATGAAATGTGGAAACACACGAGACTACCACAAGGGTACAGTGAATCGCCTTCTATATTCAATAGGGTCCTTCAAATGGACCTGGGTAATGTCCATTTAGATAGCACGGTTATTCAGCACGTGGACAACATCTTACTATGTAGCAAATTGGAAGAACAGTGTCAAAAAGACTCAGTGCATCTGTTGACAGTATTGGCAGAAAGGGGTACAAGGTGGACAGGGCAAAACTACAGTAATGCCAGAGGGAGGTTCTATACATTGGACAGTTAATATCCCAACAGGGTAGAAAGGTGACTCCTGAAAGAGCAGAGGCGATTTTCAGAACATCGCCACCTAAGACGGTGAGGGAGATGCGGCAAATCTTAGGTCTCTGTAACTATTGCAGAGCCTGGGTATTCCACTACAGTACTAACACTACACCTCTTTTAAACGGGCTCAGGGTGAATCAGAGGGGAGACGGCAAACTAACATGGACAGGGGAGATGACAGAAGCATTTGGTGAACTAAAAGAGGCAATATGCATGGCCCCAGTCCTGGGAATTCCTGACTACAGTGCAAAATTGTATTTGTTTTCGTACACAAATGGAGTAGTGATGACAGCAGTGCTCACACAGAAGACTACCTTAGGGCACAAACCGATAGCTTTCTACAGTGGGCATTTAGATCCAGAGATGAGAGGCCATTATCCTTGCGAACTAGCATTGGCTGCTGCAGCCTTTGCAGTAGAAAAATTAGCAAGTGTCACAATGGGCTGTTATACTACTCTGTACACAGGGAGAATCCGGATATGAGCTGATTATCTCGAATTCAGCAGTAAAAGTAGTGAGGTGTAGAATTGTAAACCCAGTGACATTCATAGCAGAGCCACTAGAAGAGGGCCAAATCACCCCGAGATTCTGTCTATCCTCAGCACTTGCCTCAGCTCACCCTCCCCCATGGAGGCTCATACTTACCTTTCATTGTACTTCACCTGTTGCTCACCCATGAGCACCCCAGCACCTATCCCACTCCCCCTCCCGTCTACACTTGCACATTATGAACATTCACAAGGCATAGTATGTTCGCCCCTCCTCACTGTATGTAATATTTTATGTTTTTTAAATAGTTTCAATTTCCCTTGTCCCCTCACTGTTGGCCTGTGTGCATTTTGAACCAGTATTTACTTTTTGTAGAAGCGCCTAACAACCGAACAATAAATAAAAAATAAAAAGGTACATGACTGTACCACGTACACAGAGTAGTATGATGACATTTTAAGAGCGAGAGAAAATGCCATTGGGGCGAGGAAGTACTCTTGGTTGATGGGTCCTCAACAATTGACCAGACGACAGGAGAACTACATACTTGACATTTGAAGTCGTGGCGAGTGTGAGATTGCCCTTGCATTTTTCAGCGCAAGCAGCAGAATTTATTGCACTTATAATAGCGCTAGAGGTACACAAGGACGAGGATATCACAGTGTACTCCGACTCTGCCTATGTGACGACAACAGTACATGCATGAATGTCATGTTGGAAAATGCGGGGCTTTCGATGTGCTGGTGGCACGCAAGTGGAGCACGCACCTCTGTTGGATAGGCTCATATATGCACTACATCTCCCATCAGCAATTGCTGCAGTGAAGTGCCAAGCCCACACAAGGGGGAGGATGTGGTTTCTTGTGGCAACGAAATCGCAGAAGGAAAGCGAGCAGCATATTTTCTAAAAATAAATGAGTTCCACATCCACTCAATAAATGCCTGCACGCAAGTGCTTATCATGGTATTGCGAGCAGGGTATAGTTCATTACACATTACCCAAATATTAGAACTTCACAGATGAGCACCAACAGAAGAGAAGGAATTATGGATAAGGATGGGGTGTTCAATATCCCCCACAGATGCTATGTGGTGACAGCAGAGCATCAGAAAGCTGGTTATTCTCCTTACATTATTGCAAGTAGCTCTTACGCAGCTCCATTACCCAACCCACCTTAGTAAAGATGTTAGTATATGCCGCACATATAGCATAAGATTGGTTCTGTCCCAACTTGGCACACCATATTGCCACCTTTCTGAATAAATGTATTATCTGTCAGAGGTTTACTGCAGGAACACACTTTGCATATAGTGAGAGGAGCAATATGTCAGAGGTTTACTGCAGGAACACACGTTGCATGTAGTGAGAGGAGCAATAGCGCACCCTAATGGGCCTTTCCATCATCTCCATATAGATTATGTGGATATGATTCGAAATTGTAATGGCTACAGGTACATGCTCGTAGTGGTGTACCCATTTTCTCGCTGGATCAAAGCTGGTTCTTGCTCACACCCAAATGCGCTTTGTATGGCTAAATTCCTCGGTGGGGTATGTGCGAGGGCCTGCGATCTGACAACGGACCTCACTTCATAAATGAAATGTTTGAGCATATCACAGCCCTGCTGGGGATTAAGCAAAGGTTTGCCTGCGCTTATCATCCGCAAGCAAATGTGTTTTGTGAATGCCTCAATTGCCTACTCGAAGAAAAATTGCAAAAGTAAAAATGACACTAAAGGGGTGGCTTCATTGCCTGCCCATAGCATTGTTCGCATTGCGCAATCAGACTGCATTTGACCCCCATTTAACTCCTCATGAGGTGGTGACAGGACGACGCATGCGCTTCCCACTTGCTCCTCCCATTAGAGCACTGACGGATGCCCATAATGGTAATGGAATGTGCAAATATCTTGCTTCTTTTATCTCTCAACTGCTGAAATCGCAACAGGAGAGGTCGGAGAGGATGATGAAGATGGCACACCAATAGAACTACACGTACTGCTCCAGGCCCCTCTTCTTTATCCAGTGGACCAAGTTTTGTTGAGGAGCTTCAATAGAACATGGCTTAAGCCATGTTGCGAGGGACCCTTTACAGTAGAGTAAGCAACAGATAAGGCTGTTAAATTGGTAGGAAAGAAAGCTTGGAATTATCTGTGATACGTCAAGCCCTGCTGAGGCGAGACTCCCCCTGGCCCAACACATAGACTGCATACAGCAAGAAGAAGAGGAACAGTGACAGATTCAAACAAATTCAAGGACCAGAGCTAGACAGGAGCATACAGAAAGTTAGATTAGGCACACTAGGTAATCAAAGCGTTTATGCAAACTGAGTCTCGACAAGTAATTGTATACTTGCATGACAAAAGAAAAAGCACTTTATGAACTCATAGAAACTAAGGCCAAATGATACCAGAATTCTTTTTTGTTTTTGCTTTTCTTATTTACGTAGCACACAGTTATCCAATTCTGACAAGAAATAACATGCCTATTATTGCCTTGCTTTGCAATTTATTTCTGAAAGGCTCTTTATTGCTGCATTAGCACAATATTATCACAGGAGAAACTGACCCCTTCAATAATGGTAATTCCAAAGGTTGTGAGTATTGGTAAGTGCTTGTTTAGAGTTTGTGACAACAGCAAGAGTGTACACACACATATGCAAACATGGACACTGCAGCAAGAGCCACTGTATTACATTTTTTGCATTCTGCTGTTATGATATGATATGATCGGTTATTTATAAAGCGCTTAATACCCAGAGGTTTCTAAGCACGGACCCAGAGATCAAACCTGTGTTGCTCTGTGTCATCTTGCTTCCAAGGCGAGCATGTTGCCCCTGCGCTATCCTCCCCTCTTTAACCTCCTTGCCTTGCAAAGTGCTTCATTGTATTACAAGCACACTGAGGTATATGCTAACACAACCCCTACTCCCATTGTAACTGAAGCTATGCCTGAACTGGTCACCAGCGCTGTCCGAGAAGTAAAAAGACTCAGGCGAAGCGCAAACACCAACAGATTTGGCCCACGTCACCAACAATATATGGTACCAGCACATGACCAAGGTGGAAAGAGAGACCACAAAGGAGAGCTGCTATGTGTGCTCTCTTACCCCCTGTGCCATGAGTGCCTCCAGAACATTCATAGCCACAACGATTCCAGCAGCCAGAGCACATTGCCTTATGCACCTAGCGCTCTGCACTACAAGAGGGCAGTTTCAAGGAAGATGGGCCACACTGTGATGGATGTCACAAAAGATGTTCCCGTATAAGGACAGCTATATCACAACTCGAACAATGATGGACGATTATTGGAGCTCAGATAAAACGATATAGATATTTTGGATGGCCTAAACAAAGGGCAAGCCAGGATAGGGACACAAAAGAAGTTGCAGTGCCCAAAAACAGGGAATAGAGAAACAGGAGGACTGTCAGGATGCTGGGAGAGACCTCAACTGTTAGTGTATTGACAGGTGGTCACAGTAGAAGGATGGATGGAAAGGATGATGGGGTGTAAAGCACAGGCATTCCTGACGGTTCCCCGAGAAGTGGTACAGAAGGAAAATGATGATTTCCTCAAAGAATTAATGGCAAGTGCCAGGCTGCTCACATAGGTTGAGAACAAAGCAGGTCCTATGTCACTAATATCACTTTTGAATGCTTCCCTGTGTTTACAGAATGATGGACCAGTCAAGGTTGGGTGAACAAAGGATGCAAACGAACATCAAGGAGACTGGGTATGAAGGTTGGCACTGCAGTAATAATGGACATCTACTGGGCCTATGTTTCTAAGGCATACATGCAACTACCACTGAACTGGGGAGGGATATGTTCTCTAGCACAGCTGAATACACCAGCCTTAGTGGTGCCTCAAAAGGACATACAAGTAGACGGGTTTCCCAAAATGGATGCACACCAGAGGAAGACAAGATCTGTGGAGCTGACAAAAGTAAAGAGAGGAAACTATATTTCTACAATGATGGAAGAAGCACTCGATGTGATACCACCAGAACACAGGCTGTTTGAAATGTTTTTCGCGTCAGATGTCCCAGGGGTCCAGACAATACATTCGACAGTAAATGGGTTCAACTCTATCAAAGAAGAACTGAGAGATGTCAGGCTGATGACCCTCCAAAGCAGATTTGTCTTGGATCGCCTCACAGCTGTGGAAGGAGGAGTGTGCACAAAGATAGGCCCGTCTTGCTGCACCTATGTGTCTGCTCACAATGGAGACAATGGGCCTCATTACGAGGCAGGTGGTAGCAGTGCCCTTATTAAGGGCACGGCTGCCGCCGGTAATGATTTTTTTACCGGCGCCCAGAAAAGGGCACTAACTGGGTCATGCCGACCTTGGCGGACCCGGTAATTGCCCTTTTCTGGGCGCTGGTAATAATTATTCCCCATTCCCATTTCATCCCCATAGTGCTCAATGGGAATGGGGAGGATGTTAGCAGCAGTACCGTTCATAATGGTATTGTTGCTACCATCTAGTCCTGCTCGCAGGTGCCGCTCTGTACGCCTGGTCTTACCAGGCATGCAGAGCGGCACCTGCGAGCAGAACTCATAATGTGATGGCATGGTAACAAAGGCGCCAGTAGCACTACCAGCACCGTTGTTGCCTTACCGCCACAATCGTAATGAGGCCCAATGGAACCCTCACAGACGCCATCATGCAGTTATCAGACTTACATGCCAGATGGACGACATAACAAGCACAGCAGGGGGAAGACACAGATTGGCTGACATACATCTTTTCCTGGATACCATCACGGATGGCCAACGGGTTGAAGGTACTAGTAGCTGCCCTGGTACTAGTGCTCATCGCTTTCTGTGTCATTATAGTAGCCATAACCCAGTGCAAGAGGACTACCCAGAAGACAATAGGGATGAAAATATTATTGGATGTAGAAACAAAGGCAGACGGAGAGAGTACTACAGTCACACTTGAAGCAATGCCCATATTCCCTCCAGGCACAAGGATTTCATTTACCCCAGAATCACACAACTACATGGGACACTGGGTATGGGGCAAACCCGATGGGGACTGCTGCTATATGACCTGGGGTTTCGACGAACAAGTGAAGTATGAAGGACACCTGGGAGGAGTGGCGAAAGTATGGATTCCAAAGCCATACATTAACAGGCAGAACCTCCAAGGAAGTGTTGTTGATATATCGACGACAGGAGGGATTGAAGAGGGGGACATGAACATGGCCCTGGTTGCACCGGGCCCGCCCTCATCTTAACATCACAGTAATGAAAGGTATACATTGTTCCTGGCCCCCTACTCCCCATCGCCGATGTACTGCAGATGTGAGAAACGGTACTCACTCAGACAGCCATTTAGATCCTATCCTGTTGACGGTGTTGAAGAGATACATTTGTAGTCAATGGAGCAAGTAGACTGACTGTGCAAAAAGCTGATGACATCACGACTGAGACCATGACATAGATGTGTTAGACAAGAAGCACATATGCAGGATACCCATCATTAATCTTCATGAGATAAATTTGCATGCAATGATTCTAAATGTATGCACATTGTTTCTCATGAATATTAATGAGGGATATCCTGAAAACCCATCAGGATTTCAAGTTGTATAATACATAAAGCCAAACAAAAATAACCAGTTTTTCCAAGACAAGGGGCCTCATTCCGAGTATGGCGGTAAGGGATAGCGGCCACCGCTAACGAGAGCGGTGGCGGTAATCCCTTACCGCCATACTCCGAGTTCCCTTTGCGCCATGGCGGTTTTAACACCTGCTTTTAGCAGGTGTTAAAAACCATGGCGCTAAGGGACCTTGATGTTAATTACGCCACCGTAATTTACGGTGGCGTAATTGACGCCTTCCCCACTCCCATTATGCCCTATGGGGCAAGAATGGGAATGGGGAAGGGTAAATGGGGATTGGGGAATTACCGCCCCGCCAACCTTGGAATGGGGCGGTAATTCCGCCATCCACCAAGGCGCTGCCGGTCCGGGTACGGCGTCAACCAAGGCGTTAATAGCGCCATTGGTTAGCGCCGTACTCGGAATGAGGCCCAAGGTATTTTAATAGTTAACTGAATAGCAGCCAAGTACTACTTGCAACAGATTTTGGGTTTAAGATTCTGACTCAGAGTCTAGAGCTGGAAAATGTTAGAATATCTGGCTCTGCTGGTGTCCAGGGCAGGTGCAGGTCAGCAGGTGGGAAACACTGAACTAACTATTTACCTCCTGGTTTCACCTTTTATGTAGTGCAGGGCTCACAGGTAATTTGCGACTCTGAATCCCCCTTCAGAGTGCCCCCCCATATCCCTGAATAAAATCAATTACTTGGAGCCAGGCCAATCTCTCAGCTCACTTTGTGACCATTTCTCTGACTTTAACCTCATTCTGGATCCTGGTGCACGATGCCCTTTGCACCACTCTCGTCGGCCCCAGGAGTGGCCACACTCTCAGGGATTTCCTCAGAGATCTCATGCACCCAACGGCACCACGTTGCAGGGCTTAGCTTATCCTTGCCTTGTATAGTACTCTGTACAGGATAACGATGAGGCTGCAGAGTAATTTAAAGGGATAATAAATCACAGCTTGTGGAATTCTGAGAATTTACACTCATAGGTTAAGCCAGATCCAACACCACATAGGAAACAAGCATTGTCAATGTCAAATGTTTTGGCATTTGTGTAGAGATGGCTAAGGCATTTGCCAGGCACTGCCATAATGGTACTAGCTGGCCATTAATGTTAGCAGTTGCCAAATGGTGCAAGCATCGGTTCATATTGTAGCTGTGCCTGGCAAATGCCTTTCTAATACCTATGCACGAGCCAAAACTGTTGGCTTTGCCGATGCATGTTTTAAACACTACTTGAGTGAGGGACACACATAGTGCTTATAAATCAAGTGGTTGAAGGCAGGCCTGGTTAAGACATTTTTATTACACTACTAGCATGTTTACAGCTCCAGCTCCAATTAAACCGTTAACTTTCAGAAGACTACTTTAAAGAAACACTGGCAGGGACTTCCGGTGCAATAATTTATGTTAAGGATTGACAAGGAAGCTCACCTCTATCCCAGGACAGTGTGTTTTGGGAAGGGAGAGGCAGGAAGGGGGTGAGAATGGCCTAGCGATTAGCATGGTCGTGGTCAGTCAATGGGTGAGTAAATAGCCAAACACCAACTATAAGCTTTTTCTGCCTCCTTATTTGCCATCTCCCCTTAGCCGTACTCCAGAGCAATCATTTCTGCTTATAGGTGTAGCACTACCTTATAGCCAAAACGTATAAAGAATCTTTAGAAAAAAATATGGTTCTATCACAAAACACAAACTAAACAACGGGGAAAGATTCTGTGTTCCTCTCCATCTCTGACACTAGATAACAAGGTCCTCCTCTAGGGAGTCAGTATTCTGCTAACAGACACCTAGGGAGACAATTCCAGGCTGGCTGAAGACAATATGTAATCAAAGACTGGAGTATCTTTGTTTTAATGTCTTACCTGAGCAAATATCTGTCCAATGCAGGAACGTGGTCCGAGGGAAAACGGGAAGTAAGTATAGTGAGACCTAGACAATTAAAAACAGAAGCAGTTTTCACAATCATCATATTCTGTGGGTAGGATTCTTTCTTTAAATTAATCAATGGATGCACAAAAGAAACAGACAGGTAAGATTTCCCAAAATCAGTACAAATTAGTACATATTGGAAACTTGTTAAAAAAAAGACAGCATTCACAAGACAGCATTCAAATTGGTAAACAGCAGAAGTTTCAGCCTTAAAAATGTTTCTTTGTGTCTTACCCTATAATAGGTGTCTGCAACCTCTTAGATCTCCACATGTTTTGGACTACAACTCCAATCAGCCCTAAGCAGTAGAGTAAATGGTGTGGGATCACAGGGAGTCAAAATCCAAAACATCTGGAAAACCACCAGTTGAAGATCCCTGCAGAAGCCGCAAATAGGAGTGGCTCGAGCAAGGATGGCGTTCCATGACCCCCAGTAAGAACGCTGCAAGAGGGCATTGCCGCCCTACAAAGCACACGGACCAAGCCACGCCATGAGATGGGAGGACAGATGTATATTGACATTAACAAGCGTCGGTAAAGTCAACAGTTTTGTTTTTTGTGTATGGATAAGATACACATATCCAGAGCACTACCATAATGTTAATAGCTGACCATAAAACTGACAAGAGCTGACAAATGGAGTTTCTGTGCATATTATGGGAGTGCCAGTCTAATGCGTGTTTAATGCCTATGCATTAGCCAAAACTGGCAGCTTTGCCAATTCTTGTTTTTAACAGAAATTCCCTGCAAGCAAGAGATGCAAGGACACAGATACTGCTTATAAATCAAGTGGCTGAAGGCATACTTTTAGATATTTGTAGGTTTACTCTGCAATTAAGCCATTACCTTTCAGAAGACTACTCAGAAATAACATTAACATCCCCTTAAAAGCATAGAGCTAGCTGAAAGAGATCCCAGGTGTAGTGCATGTGCATCACGGCGCAGTCAAGAGAAAATGAGGACACAGAGCTGTGTTGACATGGCAAAACGTCTTTATTTCTCTTGTCGGGAACTGCCTATGCGCGCATTTCCCCAGTGTGAATGTGCTCAGCTATGGGAGCCCATTCGGCTCCCCCAGCGTGACGCAGCTTCCTAGGACACTTTCGTCCTGACATTAACTATTTCTTGCCCAGGACATGACATCAGGTAAGGGAGTGTTTTAGGTGGGGAGCGGCAGGCAGTGAGTGGGATGGGCCATAGAGACCAGCATGGCAATGGGTGGTCACCTAGTGGGTAAAACTCCAAACGTGCACAGGCGGAGTATCCCTCCTCAAATCTTACCTCACTCATATCTTCACTTCTAATGCCAATATTGTTGGCATGTAGACAACACGTGCAATGGCAGCAAATAGCCCAAACTAAAAATTAACAAATATAAATGATAATATAATGAGGGATGCTAGTGTGCCCCAACCGGGTGGTGTGGTGGGGGGTATGGGGGGCGAGAGTGGGTTCACATTTAGCATTGAAGACGTGAAAATGACCATCAATTCACAGAAGGCATGCAAGGTAGCAGGCCCAGATGAAGTGCCAATTGACATTTATAAAGAGGAGCCATCCATTTGGGCTCCGGCCCTCTGAAAACTCTTCAAAGCGTGCGTTACAAACAATTCTGTTCCTGAATCATGGTGGCTACCAGAAATAGTGCCCATTTATAATAAACAGGGAAGGAAGAAGTGCCCGGCAAACTACTGCCCAATATCACTGTTAGACAGCTCAAGCAAGGTTTTTGCAAAGGTGATTTTAGAGTACCTCCAGACTTGGGCTATCGAAAATGAGATCACAAGCAGGCTCCAGACCGGTTTGCTGAGTGGAAAGGGCAGAGTGCACCAGAGTTTCTGCCCTTTTAATATCACACACAAATATACTGTCCTAAAACTAAATTACACGATGAACTCTATAGAGAGAGAATGGTGGCAGCCTGCAGGAATCTAAAGCTGGTGCCGGATTGTGTAATAATAAAATCTTACATTGGTTTTGAAAAAATATATGGATTTGATGAACCCTCCTTATGCCTGTGCATTGTACATTAACTTCAGAATAGGCAAATTGAAGGTGTGAAGGTCACCCGTGGGGACAAGGGAACCTGGCCAGATGACCTTCATGCAACACCTGTGAAGAGACTGTTATCCACTTCTTGTTTTTCTGTCCTAAAATTAGAGGACAGAGATCTCTATATCTTAAACCCTTTTTAAGAACTTCGGGCACTCCCACTGCAAGTGAGGTCCTGGAGCTATGTAAGAGTACTGATGATCCGGAAAGGGTTTATAGGGTAGTTAAATATACGTATTGTGCTTGGCTTTTTGCGCCTAAAACACAATAAAAGGCACATTGGTTCCCATTCTTTTAGTTAGGTGGAAGCTGATTTTGCCACATTGCCAAACTATGTAGTGCTGAATTTTGGGGGCTGCGAGCATCCTATCATTTTTTATCTTTCTCTCCCCCAACTATTACTATGAGACATTTGCCTCTGTATCTGGATGAACTTGATGAACTACACCTTATGTAAATTCTGATTTTATCTTTTAAATTGTTTTTTTATACATTTTGATGCATCTTTTTTTCTTTTTATGCATTATAATGTTCTGTGTTGATGTTCTTTTATGCTCTGAGCCAAATAAAGGTGATATTGATTGATAAATCAATCGAAATGAGCCAAGTAGCAGCGATACGCACAAAATAGGATCCTATGCTGGTCACTAGGGGTAACTGTGCTCAGTGTTTGTAATACAACCTTCCGGCTCATCTAATATGTAGAAGATTTACCCCTGGAAAAATATGTGAATGAAGATGGACTTGAAGGAATTACTAAGGGGACTGTATGCCTAACCCTACTCTTAGCTTACATAAACAACCAGTCCCAAGGTCCGCCCTCAGACTTCCTCCTAACCTGCAAAATAACTGGTATCTCCAAATTAAGGAACATTTTGAGTGCATCTTTACATCCACACACCTAGAGTGGATCGTGCATCTTTACATCCACACAACTAGCGTGCAGCTTTACATCAACACACCTAGAGTGTATTATGCATTAACTCTGAATTACCACACCATCGAACTATGGGTTTGGAGGTAAGGCATATGAAAACCTCCAGCAGAATGCTGGTGGTAATTACTCTGCTTTACAGACAAAAAAAGGCTAAATCGGCAGAATTACCTTCCGGCAGAATTATCGCTGGTGGTCATTCTGCCAAAATCCCCATGGAGTCCTATGGACTCCCATAAATGGGGACTAACATAGCCTACCACCATTTGTAATCCGGCGGTAATTCCGACTGACCAAATGGTGGTAACAGTAAATCCCCATGCGTCCCAATATCTGAATCATCATTAGGAGTTAACCTACTATTAGCTGGCTGCCGAAACACTACAAGTCTGAAGAAGAGGGAGTATCTTTCAAGCAGAATCCTCTGCACAAAATCGTGTTCCCTTGTTATGGAGCTGTAGCGGATCAGAAGAAGGACACAGACACTCTGAGGACATTTGTAACATGTTTCTACTAAAGAATAAAGAATGCCTGTCTTTCCTGATCATAAATGGGCGGCCCTACCTACTTTACTAACCACGGTGCTAGTCAGTCGTGGATAAATGTCCAAAGAAAAACAGTGTGCCATCCAAAACTAACCTAACTGACCCAAACACTTAATCAACTAAGGTCAGGATAATGACTCCCTTCTCCTGTTGGTTGTGCTTCAGGACTTGTCTTCTCTTCTTTCTCTTTTCAGATTAGCATACCATTCTCAAATAGTCTCTCGTGATCATTTGTGTTAGTTGATGATGGGATCGAGAGACTTTCTATCACCTTTCATTAATGGTTGCTTGGTTCTGGTCAGAATCATTTTCTCCTTCCTACAGGATTCTGAGAGTTCTGATCTATTGACTTTTTCTCTGACAGTTTGGGTTTCTAAACAGTTGTGATTCACCTTTTCATTCACAGGACTTCTTTGTATGCAGTCTATCCTAGGGGACCCCTTAGGTCTTTAGTACACAATTATCTCCGTCTATTGTGTTCTAATTTGTGCTTCTTAGACTCTGGGTTATTTTCCCCTTTTTCCAGAGTAACAATGTTCGAGTTTTATTTCTTGCCATCCATCTAAATTATGCGCTTCTCTTTATCACATTCATACAGTTCAAGTTCACCAATGGGATTTTCACACTCTCTCCATTTATACTGGGACGAGTATAATTCTTCTTCCTTCTCTTCGTTTCTCTGTTTGTTCTCCATGACATCCACTTCAGACGTTTTCCTTCTCCTTCCTGCCGTCTTTGTCGTTACGGGTATTAGGCCCGTGATTCGGTTTGACGATGCAGTGGTATTGGCGTATGTGAGGGAACAGCCTGTTCACCATGCTGCAGGGATGGTCATGCCGCCACCAAGCTGTCTTCCAAGCTTTTGCTTTCTCGTACATGCTGCCCCTTCAGCGTCTCTTGCTCCTCTCTGAAGCAATTCTAAAACTTGCAGCTCTGGGGCCTGTGTTGGCCCCACCTTCCTCAGATGTTCTCTGTACAGAGGCCTTGCCCTGATTGTGTCTCTCTCTCGCCCCTGACCTCCTCTTTAAGCGTACCCAGCACAGTTATTCAGAGTTTTTGATTTAAAGAGATAGGCTCTCTTTCTGTTTGGTAATGGTAAGTCCCCTTTCTCTTGTCCCAGTTATAGAACTTATGCTGATTTGGAGTGTTAGATAATTCCATATAGGCCATCACATAGACGCCATCACGGAGTTCCTCACAGGAATCCTTGTCCCCAAACGGGGAGGGTCTCCTGGTGAGGTCCTACTTGCATCGACCCCTAGGGAGGATGTTGCAAAGTGGGCTCACCTTCATAGTCTTACAGGGAGCGGGGCAGTCCCCCTTGGGGAGAAGGGACAAATTCCCTAGATTCGTCACAGAGCCTACAGTAGATTCCTCAACACCTAGTGACAGAAGCAAGGGTGCATGGCCCAAGACACGGGACATGTGGGAGTGAGTCTGCATGCATGCTTCCGGTGACCCTGTGTGAACAGGTCCGGGGTCCTATCTCAGAATCCAAGGATTTACCTGGTCTCCCTCTGGATTTATTGCTCCCACATAATTCCTGTTTCCTCTTAACCCGGTTGCTAGAATAAGGGTGGAGTGAGGGAAACCCCGACTGAGAGAATATCTGTCCACCATAAGAGATTCTCAGATGCTCAGGTGACCGTGTTGGGATGGATGAATCAAAAAAAGAGAAAAGGGCCTGTGCTGAGAGCACCTACTGTCATTGGTGCTATCTGCAGTCCCTGATCCATTCAATGCCGTTAGCTAGTCCACATCCAGGAAAAAGTTCCTTGAAAGCACTCATAATCTCAAGGAATTGTAGGTTCCCCAGCCCACTTCTTTACTTGGCCAATGATCAGCACCTCTGGGATTCTGTCACTGTGCAATCCAATCTTACCGAGGCAAGTCACATTGCCCAATCATACTGGGGCAAGTCACATTGCTCCCCTTCATCCCAAGGGTTTTATTAGACTTTTGCTGGGAAAAGCCTACACAGTTGTCTACCTCTTTCCAAAGGGCCTGGTTCGGTAGTCCCCCCAAACCCCAGTGTCCTTTTCAGGCTCCTGTTATTATACCCCCGCCCCACACACTAAGTGTCACCCACCTGGACTTGAGCACACCTTAGTCTCGTTTCAAGTTCTCAGGGTTGCTCACTTCCTGTTGGAACCAGTGGCTTTGCGGCTACCACCACAATCTGTGCTTGTGCCCCAGCAGCCTATTCTCTTGCTCCTTCTCCTTAATATTCTCTGGCTCTTGACATTGTCTGGATCAAGGTTGTGTGAGGAGGCAGGAATGAAAGTCAGAAACAAATTTGACGTGTTTTGGTTAAAGACTTTTATTGAAAATAAAAGGGGTTGGGAAAATGCCTCTCTGACCCTGTTCCAAGAGGAATTTCCCTATCTAAACCAAAACTAGGGATCTGCCTGCGTCAGAATGTCCAAATCAAATAGTCCTGTGTCCAAAGTTCTATTCTCACCCGCACAATATAAACGTAACACTAAGGTGAAGGGGGAATGTCTTTAACCATGGACGGTTGATAAAAAGCGTTCATAAAGAAAGAAAAAATGGCTCTCTGACCCTGTTCTAAGAGGAATTCCCTATCTAAACCAAAACTAGGGATCTGCCTGCGTCAGAATGTCCAAATCAAATAGTCCTGTGTCCAAAGTTCTATTCTCACCCGCACGATATAAACGTAACACTAAGGTGAAGGGGGAATGTCTTTAAACATGGATGGTTGGTAAAATGCGTTCATAAAGAAAGAATAAATGGCTGCAACGCAGAAGTTCTTCAAAAACAACAATCCTTGTTCCTGAGAGTGGATCCCTTCCCCTAGATTCTTCTTTGTTCTTGAATATTTCACAAACAACAATTATATGTGCCTTTGTTGCCCAACAGTCACCTTAATCAAAGAACTTGGCTGACTTTGTAACTTTGTCTCTTTCAAGATTTCTGGTATAACTTTCTACCGGGATGGTTTTTCTACTCCTGCTTATCACAATCCTTTGTCTGGTCCTGACATTATCCCTCAGGACTTCTTTGGATCGTGTACACTTCAGGCTATTGCCTGGTATACTCTCCTGCCAGGGCTTCTTGTTCTCACACACTTGTAACTGTCTGGTATACTTTCCTGCCAGGGCTTCTTGTTCTCACACACTTGTAATCATGGGCCTTTGCCCTCTTCCAGAATTCCGTATCAACCATGCTGGATAACATATCCTCTTGATATATCATCTTACTCGGGTTTTCTATTTGATTTCATTGCACCCATTCATATATTCGTATGGGTTTTATACATGGTTCCTTTCCCTTTAAATAATGTCCTTTCGCTCTCTTCCTCTCTCTCAATTACGTTGCGTACAACTATCTGCATTCGGTGCGGTTGCCGTTATGCCCCGGCGTTCCCACTGCCTGTGGGCAGACTCTCCGGCTCTGACTGGCATTCCCGGTTTCTCTCACAGTAAAGGATTTCTACTTGTTGCAACCGCCTCTGCTTCTTTCTTCCGTCTCTCATGGCTTCGAAAGATATGGCCTGCTTCCTTCTCGGGTACGGTAAGTGAAGTAATGCCGTTGGTCATCTGCGAAAGCTCTGGAGTCCTCACCGGCTCTTGGCGTTCTCACAGCATGTTCCTGTGCAGCAGCTTGTTTCGTCAGTGAGCCTCCTGGCTCCACTATGCTGGCTCCAGCCTTTCTCCTTCTCAGTTCTCGCAGAGTGGTTGGGCTCTCTCTCGCCAGCTGCAGCAGACCTCGCAGACTCTTTGCTTCTGCCTTTTGGACTTCCCGGGCTCAGGTGCACATGAGTGAATACTAGAGCGCTCGCTGCACTAGCGGCATGCTGCAATCTGCATTCTTTGATTGATCTTCTTCATCCAAGTAGTTTGAGAGTCCTGTGACATGGAGTCTGTGGTTGCAAATTGATTCTGATAATGTGAATAAGTATTTTCAAAGGTTTCACAAGGTAGACCGAAGGTGGAGAATTGGTCTATAGGTTTGGGCAAAGGGGTTTCCCTATTCTATAGAGTAGAATGAGTAGATGTCTGACATGAGGCCATCAGGATATTAGATATGGGAATGTTATCTTCAAGGGAAAATGGGAGATACCATGTCTCATCCGATGAAGTCATGACATCTCACTGTAAGTCATCTCCTCCCATGTGATCCTCCCTCATATAGCCACCCCCAAGGTCATGCTAAGGCAGCGGCTGCTCTCCCCTGGCCACATGAGAGGAGGTCGCCGCTGGGATCTCAGTGATGACTCCACCGTGCCCATCACAGTTGCCAGCAGGATCCTTGCTCTATACTCTCCCAGTGGATACATTTGACTTAGCACAACACTCTCACAGTGTGGCCTATTTGGCTTGGCCACCTACTTCTCTCTCATCATTTCACTGGGGTGTGACAAGTGGCTCCACCAACCCCCATGCGCATGACCATATATCCCAAGTACGTTCAGGTGGTGGGGTTTCCGAGATAATGAAATTCAGGGTCAGCTCAGGAATAATGGCAGCTGGAAGGTTCTGTGTTCCAAAATATGAGGCCTACAGTAAGTGGACTTACTCGCTAACAGAGAATACATGTGGTGTGCGTAGGCTCTGTGCCTTTCTTTGGAGACACCTTCTTTGCTTCCGGTGCAGTTATGTGATCCGATTCGGGCTTGCGCACCTAATGTGCACTCGAGGAGGACTTTATCAAGTGAAACCTTTGCCTGTGGGTTTTGGGTGGCTGCAATTATTTCTAGGATGTGGGAGAGGTGTAGGAGGATCTCTAGGATTTACACACTGTTCTATGCCAGGCAACTGCCAGTTCGGGCAAATTTAATGGGAGGCTCATTGCTGAAAAAAGCTGATTTTTTTTGTTTTCGCAGCATTAAGACTCAGATTGCCATCAATCATCAGAAATGCTATTACGGTAAGTAATGCATGTCTTCTGATGCTTGTGAATCTGCTTAGAATCACATGCTGTGCATAGACTAGCAAGCAGTACCCAGAGTTGGTGGTGAGATGTGAGAAGGAACAGTAGTAAAGAGATGTCTTAGTACCGCTTGTCCCACCTGAGAATCAGATCTAGAGTGAGTATCTAGGCAGTAATGTTTTGTAAAGGTGTGTACAGAACTCCAGGTTGCCGCTTTGCAAATGGACTCGAGAGGAACATTTGCAATGAATGCTATGGAAGCACCTGTGCCCGAGTAGATTGTGCTCTAGGCTTGATGGCCAGATCTCTCTTGGCAAGAGTGTAGCTGAGTGTGATGCAATTTACAATCCACTTTGAGATGGCTGATTCAGAGACAGGGTCCCCTTCTCTACCAGCCGCCACTGAAACAAAAAACTGGTTTGTTTTCCTTAGTGGTTTAGTCTTTTGCAGATGATATAATATATTTGTATTTATTTGTGTTTATTATGTTTATATAGCGCTTTACGCCAAAGCGCTTTACATTATAACAACAAGAATACATATAAAATGATAACAGTAGAAGCAAATTACAAAACATGAATCCAACCAACAAAACATTATGTAGTTCAATTTGGCTATGAAGATAAACGAGAAAAGGAGGGGGTGAAGAAGGGGAAGGAAGAGGGAGACAGGATGGGGAATAGAATGAAGATGCAAGAGGAGGGGAGGAAGCGTGAGAGGAAACGGAGCAGGTAGGAAGAGGTGAGTAAGGGAAGACATGCAGGAAGAGAGAGAGGTGAAAGGAGGGGATAAGGGTGTCAGGGTGGGGAATGGAGAAGAAGAGATTTCAAGGAAGCACGAAGGACTAATATATGACTGCCCTGTGCACATAAAGAGTATGTAGGCTTTTTCTGCCCGGTTAGTGGCGTTCTAGAAGAATGTGGGTAGTTCTATTGATTGGTTCAGATGGAACTTTGAAATGAATTTAGGCGCAAACCGTGGGTGAGTGCGCAGAACCACCTTGTCTTTGTGAATTGTGACAAATTGGTCTTGAACTGAAAGGGTCTGTAGTTCACCAACTCTTCTTATTGAAGTGACTGCCACTAGGAAGGCGGTCTTGTAAGTGAGTGCTTTAAGGCTAGCCGTGTGCATAGGATCAAAGGGAGATCCCATTAGTCTAGTTAATACCATATTTATATCCCATCTGGGAGCTGGGTTTGAAATAGCGGGATTAAGTCTTTTAAGCCCTTCCATAAAAGTCTTGATCACTGAGAACTTCCACCACAACACCTATTTCTGGGACGTAGTATAAGCTGAAAGTGCAGCTAGGTGGACCTTCAGGGAATTAAAAACCAGACCTGAGTCAAGTAGATGAGTCAGGTATAAGACAATATGTGTTGGTGAGCAGTCTATGGGATTGATGCTCTTGGAATTGCAGCAGATAACAAAGTGTTTCCATTTATTGGTGTAGCAATGTCTGGTGTTAGGCTTTCTTGCTTCTCTATGTATGTCCATGCATCTCTGAGGAAGTTGGAGGTGCCCGAACTCTATGACTTCAGGAGCCAGGCCGCTAAATTGAGAGTTTGCGAGCATGGATGGAGTGTCCCCCCCATGTCTTGTGATAGCATGTTGTATGGGCAGGGTAGCTTCATTGGAGAGATTGACATTGCCTTCAGATGGGAGAACCATGGCTGGCAGGCCAACATTGGGGCCACCAGAATCATTGTGACTGGTTCCTGGTGCATTTTGTGCACTATCTAGTTGAGTAGGGGAGTCAGGGGGAAAAGCGTACACATATTTCCCTGACCTTGTTATCCAGAGACCGTTCCCGTTGGAGCGGTTCTTGTGGTACCTGGAGGTGTAATCTGGGCATTGTGCATTCTCCAGAGTTGATCTCTGGGAAGCCCCATTGTTGCGAAGACGTTGGAGATGATGCCTTTGTGTAATTGCCATCCATTCATACTCTGTGTGTAGTGGGAAGTCTCTGCTGAGCACGTCTGCCAGAAGATTGAGTTCCCCTGGAACGTGTTGAGACAGGAGGAACATCTTGTGTTTGAGAGCCCACCTCCATATGTTCTGGGACAGTTTGGATAGCCCTGGAGAGAGCGTGCCCCCGTTTGTTCAGGTAATATATGGCTGTGGTACTGCCTTCCCTGTAGTTGTGTTTGAAAAGCCTTCAGGCCTTTGAACACTGCTAACAATTCCAACAGGTTTATGTGGTTGGATGCTACTGCTGGGGACCAAACGCTGTGCGCCGTGTGATGAAGGAGGTGAGCCCCCAACCCGTGAAAGATGCCTCTGTGGTGAGAGTGGTGAGAGTCGCTTCTACTGCGTGGTTGGTGAAGGTTTTCCCCTGTAAGAGGTTTTCCCTCGATCACCACTGCAGAGAGAGACTGAGGGCTGCCGAGACAACCACTTGATTGTCCCATTGTCCCCTGGCCTTACACCATTGTCTGTTGAGCCACTCTTGCATGGGGCGCATGCGCAAAAACGTGCATGTGGGACTAAGTAAATGCAGGAGGCCATCACCCCTAACAGTCGCACGGCTTTGCCTACAGTCACTTTGCGATTGGCCACATAATGAAGGATCTGGAACAGCATGTTTTGAACCCTCTCGTTGGAGGGGAAGACAACGCTGTCTTCTGTTCGAATTAGAGCCCCCCAGAAATTGTTTGACTTGGCTGGGGTCTAGGCTGGACTTTTTCTCGTTGATTGAGAATCCCAGACTGAAGAGTAGATCTACCGTCTTCTGGGTGTTTGATGGGCATGTTCCGTACAAGTGCCCTGTTATTAGCCAGTCATCGAGGTAAGGATAGAATGGAATGGACTGCCTGCGCAGCTGAGCCGCTACTACCGCCACACTTTTGTAAATACCCTTGGGGTTGAGGCAATGCCCAAGGGAAGGACCCTGAACTGATAGTGTTTGTCCTCTATCATGAACCTTAGGTACTTTCTCTGCGCTGGCAGCATTGAAATATGAAAGTATGCATCTTTCATGTCCAATGTTGCCATGTAACCCCCCTGTGTTAGTAGAGAGATTACTTCTTGCAGTGTTGTCATTCTGAACTTTTTTGGCTTGACAAATTTGTTCGCTGGGCACAAGCCTAGCACAGGACGCACGGTGAGATCCTTTTCCGGTACAAGGAAATACACTGAATAAATACCCTTGTTTACCTGTAGAATCGGGACGACTTCTATCATGCCCTTTTCTTGCAGGATCTCCACCTCTTGTAGCAGGATCTTGAAGTGTTCTGGCGATAAGCATCTGGACGTTGGTGGTCGGTATCAAGGTGGTCGGCTGAACTCGATACAGTAACCGTTGGTGACGGTCTTGAGCACCCACCGGTCTGTGGTGATTTCCTCCCATTCATGAAAGAAAGATGTTATTCGTCCCCGGACCGGGAAGGCATCTGAGGGGACCCGGACTGCCGAGTCATTTTTGGGTGGAAGCTGGGGAGCCTCTTGGGGTGGAGGTTATTCCCATTCCTTGCCACGGTGCTGCCCTCTCTGTGGATATTGGCCGGTGGCAGTTGCCCCTTGTCCAGTGGACCAAGGTGTATTCCCTGTTCCGTAATGATTGTGGGGGGAACGTGAGAAGGATTGTCCCCGAAGGGAGCGGCGAGAGCTCCACCCTCGCTTCTGATAGGGTCTTTTCATAATCTGGTTTAGAGACTTGAAGGTTTTGTGTTCCTTTTTAGCTGTTTCCAAGGCCTCATCTACTGCCTTCCCAAACAGGTTAGTCTCTTCAACTGGCTTGTTAATAAGGGATGCCTGCGTCTCAGGCTTGAATCCCGAATTCTTGAGCCATGCATGCATTTTAAGCAGGGTACCTTGGGCCAGTGTTCGACCTGCTGTTTCTGCAGCTTCCAGGGCATTTTCAAGGATGTTCTGATTGTCCTGCCTCCCTTCTCAAACAACTGGCAGAAGGCGTGATCGCGCCGGCTCTGGGATTTCTTGCAGGCCCTCCTGCTGGAGCAAATTCCATTGGACAGCAATGTGGTGTTGTTAGCTATCCTAGTGGAGTAAGTTGCTGATGTTGTAATGCGCTTTCCAAGGGCATATAACTTCTTGCAGTCCTTGTATGGAGGTGCCTCTGCCGTAGACAAGGGTACTCCGGCTCTCTTCCTTGTAGTTGTGACAACTAGGGAGGTGGGAGTGGCATGTCGGCGGATATATATAGTGGGTCTGGAGAGGGGCGAAAAAGCTTTTCGACTAATGGATTTACAGCTCTTGTTTCGTATTTTTTTTTTTGTTTAGTTTCTTTATTTATACTGTGCGCTAAACCCTGAGGTAACTGGTCGCCAGAGACTTAAGCAAGTTCAACAGGTTACATACATTTTTATGGTAGACAGGGACAATTACAGAAGACAAAAAAAGATAAGTGCAGAAGACCAAGGTTACATAATGGTCGCAGGTTGAAACACGATGAGGTACAGTACACAGTGAGATACAGAAGAGATGTATTAAGCAGACGTTAAGTAATTCTTGTTGGCGAGCCCTATCTTAATATTGGCACTGAAGGTTCAGAACGATGGTTCCATTCCAAGGTTTAGGGGTAAAGCGCGCCATAGTTTGGCAGCTAGGACCAGGAAGCTAGAACCGCCCGCTTTGTTTAAGTTAAATTTAGGTATGGCGAGGCAGTGCGAGTACAAACCCCTGGTTGGTCTGTCTGATTGGCGTTTGTTCAATTTAACAGCAAGGGACTTGGGGCTGTGTTCGATAGACACTTATGGGTGATGACCAGCGATCTGAGGGTTATTCTGTCTCGTACTGGGAGCCAATGAGCGTCCTGTCGGTGTCCAGTCAACTCGTCGAAAAAAAACTGGTCGACTGCAATTTGGTCGACGCAATTTCGTCGAAAACCATTTCGTCGAAATTTTTTTTTATTTATATATTTATTTTTTGGGTTTTCGTTTAGTTAAAAAAGGGGTTTTTAGAGAAAAAAAGGGGGTTGGGGGGGGACCCCCCCAAAAAAAAAAAAAAAAAAGGGTTAAAATAGAAAAAAAAAAATTTCGACGAAATGGTTTTCGACCAATTTGCTTCGACCATTTGTCTGGTCGACCAATTTTTTTCGACGAATTGACTGGCAACCCGTCCTGTCTAAGCTGGTGATGTGGGAGGATCGAGGAATACTCAGTGCCGCTCTTAAGGCATTGTTCTGAAGAATCTGGAGTTTGTTCAGGTTGTGCTCAGAGGTGCCTAGGAATAGGGTGTTGCAGTAGCCAATTTTGGAAAGCACTAGTGCTCTTGCTAAGGTAATGCAGCTACTGGGCGACAGGAAACATTTGCATGCATTGATCAGCTTGTTTGTGTAAGCTGTGGAGGATGCAGTAGCATTCACTTGTTTTTTTAGCGAGAGAGTCGAATCCAGGTATACACCTAAGGTTTTGATTTCTTTGGCTACTTTGATCGAGTTTCCATCAATGATGATGGATGCATAAAGCGGGTCTAATTTGTTAAGAAGTTTTAGAGAGCCGACAATCAACAGCTCAGTTTTTTCATCATTAAGACATAAACTGTGGTCTGCAATCCACGCCTGGATCTCCAGGTATAGGCCATTAATCAGTTTAGAGTCCTCTTCGTAGCATCCTGAAAGCGTGATGAGAACCTGAGTGTCATCAGCATCATTCATATATGTGACACCCAAGTTGCCGAGACGGTCAAACAGAAGCTTTGTAAAAATATTTTAGAGGGTAGGTGATACACACAATCCTTGTGGGACGCCGCAATAGATGGAGTCCACTGATGCAGAAGGTGAGAAGACCCTGGTCATGAGATTGGCCAGGAAGGATTGTACCCAGGTGGAGGCCTCACTAGAAAAGGTGGCTGCTGACGTCAAATGTTCAGTGAGGATCTGGGGGTCGACAAGGTTGAACGCTGCTGAGAGGTCAAGTAGCAGGAGTATGACTAACTTGCCGTTATCCTTCGCCTCGTCCATCTGGATTTTAAAGTCCAGAAGGGCCGTTTCTGTTCCGTGCCTTGGCCTAAAGCCAGATTGTCTGATGCCCAATAAGTTGTTGTCCTCCAGATGTTTCTGAATTTGTAAATAGGTCACTCTATCCAGGATTTTTAGGATGTAGGGATGAGTGGTGATAGGCCTGTAGTTAGTGGGATTGTTAGGGTCTAAATTTTTTTTTTTAAGAGGGGCATGGCCCAGGGCTCTTTAAGGCTGTTGGGTACAGAGCTGGTTTTGAAGGAAGAGTTTATTATGGCTGTTATGAAAGGGGCCACGTCATTAGCGCCATCCTGAATGATTGTGGCTGGGCATAAATCCCCTTGGCATCTGGATGGCTTGAGGCCTTTAATGATATTTTCTACTTCTGTGGCAGTAACCGGAGAGAAGGAGAAGGGCGGGCAAGTAGGGGCTTTGTGTCACTGGGATGGGAAAGTATTAGTGTTTTGAATTTTGGAGCACCAGACTGTGTCTTTCACACAGGAATCCACGGTAGTGGATGGTGACTCAAATTCCCCAAGGATATTGAAAAGCTCTTTTGTTCTAGATTTGGCAGTGACGATTCTATTGTCATAGGTTTCTTTCTTAGCTGAGAGGATGGCTGATTTGTAAGTGGAAGCAGCTGCAGAGAAGAGCGCTGTGTTAGCTGGGGTAGGCGTTTTTCTCCAGGAAGATTCTGCCACTCTTTTGGCATTCCAGAGGCTTTTCAATTCAGGGGTAAACCATTTGTTAAGATGGGCTACTGGTTTAGCTTGGTAAGTTTAATGGGTAAGATGTTGTCTACTGCTGCCTCAAGCGTTTTGTTGTAGAGGTCAACAAGTTTATTTGCATCCAGATCTATGTAGTTTGCAGGGACAAGGATATTATGGATGCAAGGGCGTAGGCTTTGCAATGTTATCTTACGATTGTTCCTGGCAAGTGTTTGCGGAACTATGGTTGGAATAGTGCTGTTTGGGGCATTGCCTTGGATGGAAAAAGTGATGACGTGGTGGTCGGACCAGGCAGTTGGTTCGTTTTTGAGGATGGTAGTAGCACAATTATGGTCTGTCAACTAATCCAGGGTTCTGCCTTTATTATGCTTCGGTGCTGTGACGATGTGGTTGAAGCCGAGTTGAGTGATAGTGTTTTCCAAGGATAAGGGATCTGAGTCATTGGGATCGCCAAGGCCTAGGTTAAAGTCATCAAGCAGGATGATTTGAGATCCTGGTTTGGTGTTGTTAGTTAGAAGGTCAGATATGTCTTCCTCGAAGGAGGAGATGTGACCTGTAGGCCTGTAGATAAGGTGCATACGGATTGTTTGGGACGCTGAAGAGCGAGCTTAACTGTTAGAAGTTCAGAAGAAGGCAGGCAAACAGACGAGGTGGCTAAGAGGCCTAAGGAGGTTTTAGCTATGAAAGCTACTCCGCCTCCTTTACCTGTGTCTCTAGCTTTTCTTATTATTGAATAGCCGTCTGGTATGACTAGGGATAGTGCCCGGCCTGCTGCCTGGGCAGCCAGATTTCATTAATGGCCAGAAAGTGTAGGTCATTAGATGAGATAAGGTCAACAATATCGAGCGCATGTGCGAGCAAGGACCGGGCATTGATGAGAGCGCCTTTGATGGTAGGGCGTTCAACAGCTGTATTATGAGTTTGATTTGTATTAGGGATTAGGCTGTCTGGTGGCCCGGATTGGAGATGAGGACTGGTGGTCTTTTCTAGAGAGTGACCTGCGGAGAGGGAGTCGGGAGCCGAGTCTCAAGTTTCTGTCTTTCACTGAGCAAGGGATCCAGGGTGTAGGAGGTGAAGCAAATCGGCGAATCCATTCTATAGGGCTAAAGGGAGAGCTGGGTGCGATGGCCTATTTAGGGTCATTGCGAGCCACAGTTGCCACATGCTTAGGGGGTGGTAGTTGTGGATGCCGTGATGGTTGTAGTCTAGGAAGGACGTAGGACGGAGTTAAATAGTGGTAGGATGGTTGCCATTGTTAGTGTGGTTCTGCAGAAGGATGCTATGAGAGCGAAGTGGTGTGCTGGTTCACTTGGGCAGAGTGAGCTAATTCACCTAAATATGGTAAGCTGGGTCACTTAGGCGGAATAGGCTGGCACACTTCAGTGAGGTATGCTAGATCACAATAGTCTAGTTCCCTACAGTGTGGTATGCTGGTTCGCAATAGGCAGTTCACTTCAGAAGTTAGGTATGCTGGTACATAATAGGCAGTTCGCTACAATGAGGTATGCTAGTACATAATAGGCAGTTCGCTACAGTGAGGTATGCTAGTACACACTAGGCAGTTCACTTCAGAAGTTAGGTATGCTGGTACATAATAGGCAGTTCGCTACAATGAGGTATGCTAGTACATAATAGGCAGTTCGCTACAGTGAGGTATGCTAGTACACACTAGGCAGTTCACTTCAGAAGTTAGGTATACTGGTACATAATAGGCAGCAGTTCGCTACAATGAGGTATGCTAGTACATAATAGGTAGTTCGCTAGAGTGAGATATGCTAGTACACACTAGGCAGTTCACATCAGAAGTTAAGGATGCTGGTACATAATAGGCAGTTCGCTACAATGAGGTATGCTAGTACATAATAGGCAGTTCGCTACAACGAGGTATGCTAGTACATAATAGGCAGTTCGCTACAGTAGGGTATGCTAGTACACACTAGGCAGTTCCCTTCAGAAGTTAGGTATGCTAGTACATAATAGGCAGTTCGCTACAGTAGGGTATGCTAGTGCACACTAGGCAGTTCCCTTCAGAAGTTAGGTATGCTAGTACATAATAAGCAGTTCGCTACAGTAGGGTATGCTAGTGCACACTAGGCAGTTCCCTTCCGAAGTCAGGTATGCTAGTACATAATAGGCAGTTTGCTACAATGATGTATGCTATTACATGATAGGCAGTTCGCTACAGTGGGGTATGCTATTTCACAGTGGGCAGTTTAGTAAAGGACGATGGGCCAGGTTAGCTTAATGCAAAAGGCTAGATCATATAATGCACATAAAGTGTTTGACCTGCAGTACAGCCTGCTAATAGGACTAGATCTGTTGTTTGTGAGCAAAGAAGCCATATTCTCAGCGATGCAATGCATTAAACAGTTAAAGGTGGCCGACATGGGCAACGAGCGTAGTAACATGGGGGCAGTCCAAATATGCGGTTGGCACGTACACTAGGGCGGTGCATGCGGCGAGTAGCGCCGGCAGTGGGAGATTGGCTGCGGTTGAGGCAGGGGGTTGGAGTGCAGTGGCTGTGCAGTGATGCTGTGCGTCGGAGATGGCAGACTGCTTAGACAGCAAGTGTACAAGCAGGGATACTTATAGCTGCTCCAGTTTTAGGGTATTCTTTGAGATGGAGTTAACAAAGAGGGAGCAATGCGCTTTTTGATAGAATTCAATAGAGGTATCGCTTGAGTTGAGGGTGGTTTTTCTTTTAAGATATCCTCTACAAAGTCAGTGGGCCTCATTACGACCCTTGCGGAAATGGAAAAATGATGGCGGAAATGCAATACCGCCATCGAACACCGCTCGTTGCGATCATGACCCGTCACCGTAAAGTACGATGCCATTAGCGACACCGCAGTGAACGGCAACGCTAACTGCACCAAGTACGCGCACGCGCGCCTTGCAAAACCGGAATCACCGCCATGGCGCAACGGTACGCGAATTCTGACCCTAGCGGACATGTACTGAACGCCATCAAGCACGTCGTAAAGTACCATTCCGCCATGGCGAGAAATACGGCAACGCGAACCAACCGTAAATGGCCCACTGAGTGCCTGTACTCCACTCCCTGGCCTCATTGCACAACTCCTGGCAGGCGCAATGTACTCACACTATGCAACCAGTGAAATCCACAATTCACCCATGCATGCCAACGTAGAAAAGCATGCAGGGGCTCAAAGCGCCCCGTGAGTGGGCATCCATGTACGGCATGTCACCATAGCCGTACTGACGCAGCACAGGCATGTGAAGGTACAACACATCAAAATGAAAATCAAGAACACATGACACAAAACAACAGTAGTCCCCCATCGCTTGCCACCAGCGCAAGGCAACATCCAAAACAGCATCCTGAGGGGGATTGCACCAGCCCTGTACTCATGCCAGTAAACAAACCAACCATCAGCAGAAGCATGTACCACACAAGTCGGCAGAGTGACTGAGCAGCCAGGCTCATCCCAAGAGGGGCCGATGGGAGCTGCAGGGCACAGATGGCATCAACACAGAAGCCATTCCAATGGACATGACCCCAGTCCCCCTCCAACAAACGCACGCAAACACAGTCACCTGTGACCAGCCACATTCTGAACAACCCATCATTCCACCAATCGACCTGGCTGACAGGCACCAGTCGGCCAAAAGCCAATCCCCCGCCCCTGAACAGCACATCATGTAAACAGTCACAATGGCAGCCTCTATCCGTGACCATACTGTGCTACGTAGGCAAACGCGGCCAGTACTGTACCACACAACTCAACTCAGAAGGCGGAACACAATGCAGATCATCACGCAATACATACCGCCACAAAGCGAAAATCGCCACATCACCTGCAAAGAACAACGCAACACGACAAATATCGGAATACAATTTAAATGCACATCCAAATGACAAAGGCCCCACAGCAATTTGCAAAATACCACCAAAACAACCATCATCACCGAGGGCTGCATCTGCAATAATTGACCGGCTTCCACTTGTGTGACGCCCTGTACCATCATGGCACACAGGGCCTACATCAACGTTCCAAAAGGCAACATGGAAGCGGCAAGAACCGCAGGTCCGTCCCATGAGGCAGGCACTAGTCGAGCTGAAAGGCCGAAATGTTGCACCTAGCCACCAGTACAGCGTAAGGGCATGTGGCCCATTGGCGATCGTCCCATATGATCGAAATGGTGCTCCACTGATTCACCCGAAGCTGCAGGAGTCGAGAGTAAAAACCATCTGGAGGAGTGGCGTAGAGATGGCATCTGCAATAGGGCAGGAGATACCTGTCACCCAAAAGAAACACAAATCAACCGATTGCATTACGGGACTCATGATGCATTACAATCTTCATTCAACACACCAAATCCACACCCATATGCATGCTAGCCCACTCCAAAGGAATATACACACCCCTAAATCAGTATCGAATCATAACGAAACCAATCGAGCTAAATACACCATTGGCAACGTCGGTTACTGTGCATGCGTCCGTCAAGATAGAACCCATGACATGGGATTAGTAACGTGCCTAGACACAAGTGTATGAAGGCGCGTCGAGACAGGGAGGATCCGACAAGGGCAGATAGACGTATGTCCCACTATGGCAGCCTTGCATCACATAACGCAGGGGAAGGGGAGTGAATCAAAAAACCCATGTACATGGCAGACCCTAAACGGAATCATCAGTCCATGCATCCACACATCATTCCCTCATCCCGCAATGAAAACGCAT
Organism: Ambystoma mexicanum; assembly: GCF_040938575.1. NCBI lineage: Eukaryota > Metazoa > Chordata > Amphibia > Caudata > Ambystomatidae > Ambystoma > Ambystoma mexicanum. The sequence continues at coordinate 543,195,542 of NC_090940.1, forward strand.
GAATATTCACTCACATAATATGTGAAACTTCCATCGCGTCTGTGCGTAATGCAGTCCGCAAAAACCACTGTGCCCCTGGCCGGATCTGTAGTGTTGTGAAGCAAGATGGATTTGGGAACGTCCTGCCTTATCGTCCACTACGCTATTGCGCATCCCATTCAATTCATATCATTCATTGCCTGCTCGTTATGGGCCATGTCCCAAGGACATTCTACAATAGAACGTTACATTTCCAGCCAGACCTGTGGGCGTATCCTCGCCGCTACTTCAAAACCCAAAATGCTGGCCTTCGAATTCCTCACTTGCAACATTACGTCGAAAAGGCTTCTGTGAACGCTTGCATTCACAATTACATCAATGTAGTGCGGCTGTGTGTCATGATGCTAACTGGCTGCAATCACAAATGGGACGCCACGCCCGTCGGTGAAGTACGTTACTGTGCTGCATGAGGGTCGGCCATCGATCGAGCCCTACATACCACTGACTCTTCACAGGTATGTAAGCGGCTGCAATCATAGCATGTGTAACAATGGGAGCATAGCATGAAGATCAGTCAAAGTACATCACACTGCCATCGGGATTAGATACATGATTCAAATCCCAAGATGCCATGCGGCCAAATGCAGCCTTACGTGCGGGACGTGCTCGACCAGAAGGGATTGCATCTGCCACAGATTCATTCAATCAGCACAGGTGGAGGCCATACAGGCCGACAGCACATATATTGCAGACCCAAACCCCTCCCACAACCACTCCCACTCCAAAATGCTACCGGCAGGACTAGCGATGTTGGGCCTGGGGTACCAGATAGCACTGCAAGTGCTACAACTACAAGAAGACGACGAACAACAACAGGTACAACAACCGGGCGCACAGGGGAGACGGAGGAGAAGGAGGAGGAGGAGGGCAAGGCAGGGTCAGCAAGGCCCACAAGCACTGCCACTACCACCACGCAGGCGGCCCGCAATCCCACGCCTCCGAGCCGATCCGTTCAACCTCACTGCTGAGCAGATCCACACCCTCTACCGTTTGGACCGGGACACCATAATCGCCATTGTGGACATGACACATGCTGACCTCGTGAGCATGATAGATAGCCCAACCGCCATCCCACCCCTACTGAAGGTGGTGTCTGCACTCCACTTCCTGGCCACAGGCACCTACCAGCACACAGTGGGACAGTTGCATGGCATTTCACAGCCACTGTTCTCACGGACACTCTTCCAAGTGCACGATGCCCTCCTGAAGCACGCCGACGACCACATCACACTACCACGCACGTACCAGGAGATTACCAACGCTAAAGTGGGATTCCATGCACTTGGCGGCATCCCGGGTTGCATTGGTGCCATCGACTGCACCCATGTTGAATTGGTTGTCCCACATGCCATGGAGGTCCAGTACCGGAACCGGAAACAATTTCATTCAATCAATGTGCAAATGGTGTGTGACTCCAACAAGATATTTACGCATTGTTGTGCCAGATTTCCAGGATCTACCCATGATTCTATGGTCCTGAGGAACACAAGAATACCACGCTACATGGAGCGACACGCAGGGCACAGATCCTGGCTACTCGGTGAGTCTCATTCCATGCATGACATCGTGGCCCATTTGATGCGTCAATGACCTTGCAGGGGGGGGGGGGGCTACTTAGCACTATCATTCCACTGACACCCTTCATTCGTCTCATACAGGTGATGCCGGGTATCCACTGAAGAGATGGCTCCTTACACCAATCCGGAACCCACAGAACGAGCATGAGGAGGACTACAACCATGCCCACTCACGTACCCGTGTGGTCATTGAACAGGCATTCGGCCTACTGAAGGCTCGTTTCCGCAGCCTCAGCAGGTCTGGCGGGGCACTCATGTACAGCCATGTGAAGGTTTCTAAGATGGTCATGGCATGTGTCATGCTGCACAACATGTGCATACGTAGGAATGTGCCCATGCCCCCTGACGCTGTACTGCATGCACCTGAAGATGATGATGATGATGAGGGTGGGGATGTGGAGGCACCTCAAGGAGTCCATGAGGCACAGGATGCACGTGCAATCCGACAGAGCATCATAGATGCATGCTTCTAGCAACCACGCATGGTGCCTATTACACGGAAAGGGGACCTGTGGCACTGTGTGTGTGTAGTACAGGCACATTGTGGACTGTACGCCTATGAAGGCCTCGTACGCAAATAGCAATGTCCACACATGTCATTGGATGATAATGAGGTGCTGTATTGTTAATGTGATTTGATTTATACACCCTATGGACCCGCCACCCAGTGAAGCCCAACACACCCCCTCCACCCTACTACCTCCCCCCCCAACACCAGTGTCCAAATATGCATGCTGTCCGTGGGTAGACGCTATTGCAAGCCCCCTCTACGGGTATCAGGGGCACCCCTGCCCGTGGAGCGCAGGTTCCTGCCAGATCTGCGTTGGGGGCTGCCCTGGACGGAACTTGCCACGGATGATGTCTCTGCCTGCTCGCGTCCATGCATGTCTCTGAGGGTTTGTGAGAGCTCCGAGAGCACACGGCGCACAGCAGCAAGTTCAGCACAAACGTCTTTGGACGTCGCATGCAGTTCCCCCCTCAGGCTCTCGGTGCTTTTCTCCATTTGTGCTCTCAGGCTCTCGGTGCTTCTCTCCATTTCTCCCCTGAGGCTCTCACTACTTTTCTCTATTTGTGCCCTGAGTGTCTCGGTGGATGTTTCCATGGCTGCCCTGGAACCCCCGCATTCATTTGCATGGTCCTTGAGTAGCGTGGACGCTTCCTGCTGTTGCTCGATCAGCAGGTCGAGGGACTGTTGCCTCTGCTGGGCCATGGACATTTGCGGTGGTGTGACAGGGGGGCTGCTCAACACATGTTGCCTTGGCACAGGACTTGTGGGGGTTGGCCAGTCGTCGTCTTCAGGGTGCCCCTGCGTGGTTTCATCATGGTGTAGGGGATGGAACATGCAGGGGGATTGGGAAAGGTCATGGATGGTACCTACGTCGCCAGCACTGTTTTCCGTGTCGGAGCATGCTGGCATGACAGCTGTGTCACCTATGGTGCTGCTACCACCAGAGGCAGTGCCATCAGATACGTTCTTTGGGGGGACCTGTGGTGCTGGGGTTGTGGACTTGCTGGCTGCTGGGGTGCCTGTTGCAGTCCCCTCCAGTGTGCTGCCACTTGATTCCTGCTGCTGCCGTGTCTTGATCCTTGCACCTGAGGTGGAGGCTCTTGGGACGTTGGTCCTGGCCCTCTTTGCAGGCGTGCTGGTAGGGGTGTCCTGCAGCTCGTCGTTGGTATCGGACCCTGTGGTGGAGTAAAGAGGGGCGAGCGTTAGTTATGGGTCTGTCGGATTTGGAATGGCAACGTATCAAATGCATTGGGGTGGTACATGAGGCTGATTTGGGACTGGGCCTTGGAGGTGGTCTCATTTTCGTGTGGATTGAGGATGCATTCATTTGGCTGCCTGCAGTTAGGGGGTGCATGCTGCACATGTAGGGGTTGTTTATGGCTTCTTGATTGATTTGTTTGTTCATTCTGACTTTTAGAGGGCGCTGTCAGGGCAAAGTATGTATTGCACTATGGGGTCACATGGTACTGCACATGTTCGTGGTTTGTGGATTTCGCATTGTTTCTCTTGGCCAACCTACCTGATTCTCCGGATGTCGGCACTCCTTTCTCCATCCCTCCGACTCCCTCTATGCTCTCCATTCCTATGGTGGAGGCGCAGATTTCCTCCCAGGGGGTCAACTTGATGGGCGACTCTGAACCCCCCCCGGTAGCTGTGGCGATGTTCCTGTTCGCAGAAAGTATGCTGCGTACGCGGATCCGCAGGTCGTCCCACCGCTTGCGACATTGCTGTGGCGTGCGGGGTGTTGTCCCCACCGCACTTACGCGCTGTGCCACCAGGGCCCATATGGCCTTCTTGTTGGCAAGGGCCGTCCTGGTCATTTGACTGGAGAAGACGACGGCGGAATTTTCCTGGAGGGTCTCGGTGAGCACGGTCAGTTCCTCTCGGGAGAAGTGTACCTGCCGCTTGCGGTCACACGCTTTCTTGGCTACCTTTCCCATATTTATTTTTTTAACTGGGGTTGCTGACGGGTTGGGATGTGTGTCAGGGTCGGATTTTTTATGGTTGTGTTGGGATTCGGATTTTATAGTTGTGCGGCGTGCTGTTTCCCGTTCCGGCCACATGCTTTTACTTCCGTTTCCGTATATTTACGGTGGCCGTAATTTGCGGTGCACGCTCGTTACGGTGACCGCTCATTACGGTGACCGCTAAGATGGGTGGCGGTATTGCACCTGGTGCAGCGTACGGCGGCGGTAAGGGCCGTTTTGGGGTCATTTCCGCCATCGCAGCCTTTCGGATTCCGCCATGGCGTAATGCTCGTGCCCGATGGGTCGTGATTGGCCGCACTTTGCTCCTTCGTGCAATGGCGGAAACGCTATTTACGCTGTTGCGGTCCGGTCAGTCACTTTCCGCCAGGGTCGTAATGAGGCCCAGTGTCTTGTACCGCCTCTTGAGTGGCAATTTGAAAGTGTTGAGCAGCCTTTTTAAGAATAGCATTGAATGCCATGTGGTCATCAGTAGGTGAGGCTTGCCTTTTAGGAGGTTAGGAGGCAGGATCTATACACAGGGGGTCTGGATCTGGGGTAGTGGAAGGTGACAGCTATGGTGCATCGCCTACCGGTTGTTCATCGCCCCCGTCTGGAGACTGGTCTATCGTCTTGTCAAAGGGATTCTTTCCCTGATCATAGGGGTCCTGATGGATTTCCTTTGGTTCAGTTAGGTCAAACACCTCCTCATGAGGGAACTGACTCGAAGTTCTTTGAACTTTGGACAAAGTAGGGTAAGAGTCTTCCTCTCTTGGTCTCTTTGGGGGTGATACATCTTTCAGAAAAATCTACAAACTTGGGAAGCTTGTTCATGTATCCCTCAAACCTATCTTTGGTCCATAGAGATGAACCAGAGTGGACTGGAGGGGGAAAAGGACTCTTTTTGAGGACTTGGGTCTCTAGGCGGTCTAAATTTGTCTGCCAGTGTCTTAGATGGGGCTGGGACCCATCCGAATATTCTTCTCGACCTTCTCGACATGTCTTTCGATGTGTCCTTTGGCCTATTTGCCGCCGAGATGATGTTTGCGAGACTCTGGCGGATCTCTGGGGATCTGGGAGTGATTTCGACGAGCCTAACGGCCTTGTCGTGGTTTTCAGTGCCTCCAAAACCTTTGGCGCTGACGCTCTCTTAGGAGGCGTTTCGGCACTCTTATGATGTTTGGTGCTGACACCCTTTTCACTTGGATGCCCCGACATATGCTGTATGGATGGTTGCGGGGAGGGTGGCCGATCATGGGGAACGGTGGGTTCTGTTGAACGTTTTGCCATTCCTGTTGGCGTTGGTGGCCTTCCCGACGAGTACATAGAGGAGGCTCGGGGGTTGTGTGTTTTTCCTTACGTGGTGCGTGTGTGTCCTTGTCGCCGGGGTGTTGCCTCCCCATAGCAGAAACAGTGGCCTGCCTGTCAGGGCCGGGAACGGACATCTCGGAACTTGCCTGTTCCGCAGAGAGTTCAATGGAGTCAACATTGGAGCCATGGCTGTCGCTTACACCCTCGTCACTGGAGGCACCTGCGCCGACGGGGGAGCTACTCACGGCCTGCTGCATGGCGTAGGCCGCCCACCGTTTTGTCCGCCATTCTTTTATCGTCTTCGGACGCAAAAGTTGGCAGGACTTGCAGGACTGCTCTTTGTGATCTCGAGGTAGACACTTATTACACCTCCAGTCTGTGTCTTTCCATGGATATTTGCTGTTGCAAGATTTGCAAAATTTAAAAGGAATCTGTTCCATAGCTGAGGTTAAAAGCGACAGCGAAACCAGAAGGGAAGAGAGAGGGGAGAAGGAAATGCATTCTACAAAAGAAACAGAACCCTGGGCCCCACTCTCCCTACTGTATAGGTATGCCCAGAAGGCCAAGGCCACGCGGTCGACAGCGTCGACCGAAGCACCAGCCGCCGAAATCTGCAGTCGTCTTCGGCGTTTGTTCAGGAGTAATCATCGATGAAGAATTGGCAGATATTAAACAACCAACGGTCGTGGACAATGAAATAGAAACTTAGCAATTTACGAGCTCCGCATAAGGCGACCAGCTAGCTGAGAGGGAAAAAACTATCTGAGGGACCTCACCGCGTGAGCGATTTTGGGTATACTACACGTCACGTTAGGGATAGTGTTACAAGCACGCCCATTTCGACATCCCCTTTCGATTCTCAAAAGACAAAATGCAATACTACTAGATGTCGGACTATATGCACAGCATGTGATTCTAAGCAGATTTACAAGCATCAGAAAACTATTTATATTTCTGAAGGTGAAAGCATGATAACTGTGACGCAATAACGCTCTATGAATGGGGTGCCATGGTAAGCTTGCAATATAGCCTTTTTGTCTTTTTCCACCATTTTTTAAATGTGACAAACTGAGTATGGAGGTAAGGAAGCAATTTAAGAGTACGGGAATTTGTATAGGGGTCTGGATTTACTGGAGGAAGAGGGTACTGAGTGTGAGTATCTGTAGGTGTTAATGTAAGTGATAGTCTGTTTGGCAAAAAGATCACCAAGGAAAGGGTCTGATCAGAATTAATTATGGGGCCAATTTCCTTTTGATAGCACTGAATTACTGTGGTGGGCGTGTCAGCTAAATCATTATTAATAGAAATTAGTCGATACTTCCACTGGTTAGTGCCCACTTCACAAGGGGTGATCTGGGGCTATTTACTAAGCTTGCGTTGTGTGGGTGCTGGGGAGGTTATTGTGGAGGGCACCATCATTGTTCACCTGACTGCACAAGTTCTATATACAGCTGACGCTAGGATTGCGTGCCACTGCCCTGAGAGGTTTTGAAATACTTCCACGATGGAAGCTTCCGGGCCCTAAAGAGTGGGTGGAGAAGACTGGAATGGTGACGAGGAGACTTGAATATGGCTTAAAATTACTTATTTTGTACCAGTTGGGGTTATGTGGGTAAAAACTGAATCTTTATTTTATATTTGGGTTTCCTTATCAATGGTACACGCTTCTATTATTATTAAATTCACATGCTCGCAGAACAGGGTGTAGAAATTGGCACAGTGAGGAGTTTCAATTTGACTGGACTGCTAGGCATACGTATGGTGATGGTTGCTGCTCGGCCCTTAGGCATTGTGGCGCTGTTGCAGTAATCTTACTTAGTTACAAGAGTAGTACAGAAAAAAGGGCATTGATGACAATCATGTACAATGATGATACAAACACATAGTAGAGTTACAGGTTGAAAGAAAGGGATGGAAGTATGTTCCTTGGTTACAGTGGAACACTGTTACGGTGTCAAATCAGCTAGTGGCATTTACAGATGAAACAGTTTAGTTTTCAGAGCTCTTCCGGAAGATTGTGTATGATGCTTCATTTCTGAGTGCTGTGGGCAAGGCATTCCAGTGTTTGGGCGCTAGATGTTGGAAGCACAAGCCTCCAGGTCTGGTTCTTTTGAAGGTGGGGACGTACATCATGTCCGAGTGATGTGATCGAATGAGTCTGGCCGATGTGAGTGGAGTAATCTTTTCTGATAAATAAAGGGGGCAGTGCGGGAGATGCACTTGTGTGTGATAGCCATGGTTTTGAAAAGAATGCGCTCTTTGACTGGTAGCCAATGTGCATCCCTTCTTGCCTGTGACCGGTGTTCCCTTTTAGAGATGCCCAGTGCAGCTCTAAGGGCATTATTATGAGTAACGTGTAACCTATGAAGGTTTTTAGAGGAAGTACCCAGGAGTAGAGCATTACAAAAGTCAAGTTAAGCCCCAACTGTAGCTCTGTCTATTGCGAGGTGGTTTGTGTTTGACAAGTAAGGTTTGACTGTGTTGATGATTTTAGTGGTGAAGGCTGCAGAGGATGAAATTGTACAAACTTGGTGTGTCATTGACAATGAAGAGTCAATAAAAAAAACTTAAGTTTGACTGCTGTTGACACAGTAGTAGGTGTACTCTCAAGTTTGAAAGTCTTATATTGCGGGTCGAGTTTGTTAAGAGTGTCTTTGTAGCCTACAAGGAGGATCTCTGTTTTGTCCCCGTTGAGGCACAGACCATTTGCTGCCATCAATGTCTGAATGGCTGCGTAGATGTTGTCTAAGGCTGCAGCGTCCTGTTCCTAGGAGCCCGTAAGAGGAAGTAAGACTTGGGTGTCGTCGGCATAGTTAGTGTATGCTATGCCACGATCATCCATGTCATTGAAGAGGGGTAGGGTAAAGATATTGTACAGAGTAGGTGCCGTGCAGGATCGTTGCGGGACACCACAGTGTATGGTTGTGGGTGCTGTGCATGCCTGGTCAGCGAAGACCCTCATAAGTCTCCCTTTAAGGACTGAGGCGATCCTTGCTGTGGCTTCGGTGGGGAAATTAGCAGTATTTATGAGATGTTTACACAGGCTATCATGGTCCACGAGATCAAAGGCCGCCAACAAATCTAGTAGGAGGAGAAATGCTGGTTTGCCTTTTCCATATCCCTGGGTGGGGACACTATTTTGATCCACGTGGGGTAGAGGGCGAGGTCATCTGCAGCAGCCAGGACTGATTGATACACTTCATTGATTGATTAATTTACATTCTGCACACTGCAAATTCAATTGCTCCTAGGTTCAGGCCTAGGTTGCTGGAAAGGTAGTTGGTAAGATGCAGATGCCCCACCGCCCCCCGCTGCCCCACCCAGTGCTGCTGCTTCTTCAGCACTCACCTCTGCAGTGCTCCCTCTGCCCCTTCCCAATGCCCCAGTGCTCCCATGCCACTACCAGTGCACAGTCAGCCCCTCACATTAACACTGAGCACCCGCCAGGCTACTCACAGAGGCCCATTCGACCCACCATGCCCACTGCACAGCTATGCAGTGACCCTTCAGCCCCTTCACAATTCCTCATTGTCTATTCCCAGTGCTCCCCAGCCACTACAAAGGCCCAGGCACCTCTCAGCCTCCTTCCCTCATATTAACACCCAGCGCCCCCTGTCTTCATACAAAGGCCCAGGCACCTCTCAGGGTGCCACTATATCCTCCCACCCCCCACAATTTCTCTCCCGATCCAGTGCTTCCCTTAGCACCTAAATCCCTTTACAAATTCCTCAGTACTCCTTTGCAACCTCCTTGTGATCTTTCAACAGCTCAACGGACCTTTCACTCCTCCACCGTCTTACCCAATGTTCCTAAGACCACCCCCTTGTTCCACCCCATTACTCCAGGCGCACTGGGGATGTTTGCACCACCAGTTATTTGTGTATTTATGTTTGTACAGTTCAAAAGATTAATTGAGAATTTTGCATGAATAAACTGTTACCCTTCCAGAATAAAAAATATATACGAATATCAGAGGACCAGACTGAGCAACTTTGGCATTTTTTGTTTATATTATGGAAATATATATTTCACAACAAAATAAACTTACTTGGGGGCATCTGGGCTGAATCGGTCTGGGTCAAAGATGAGGGGGTCCTTATAAAACTTGTCCGTCCTTCCCACAGTGTACATAGTGAACTGCAAACATAAAGGATCATTTTAGGGATAGCACAGAAAGCCATGTCCTATTCTGACTTACAGCACTTTAAATTGCCGAAACCACATCCCACATATGTGTTTCAATAGGCCTGTTTACAAACAAGTTCTTGTCTGGAACGAGGAGCACAATTCCTGCTTTTCCTGGTTTTCAATTGCCATTTTGCTTTGAGAAATAGATCACACCTCTTGCTCAAGGCACAGGCAGAGTCTGTGGTTATACACATTCCCCCGAAAAGCACTAGATCTACGTTATAATATAACAAAAAATAATTATTTTAAATTGAATTTCCCAAAATGTGGGTTTTAAGGAAACAGGTTTTCGGATTTAAATGCAGGGGAGCCCCCCGCTCCTCCATATCCGCCTGCATTAATGTATACACTAAACTAACCCCTCACATCTATTTTGTTGAACAAATTTGCAAATATCCCACAGAAATTTGATTAAAAAAATACGTTGTTTTTGGCCTCTGTTTTGCCATTTGTTTGTGTGATGCGATACGGAAGCACCCACCCTTCCACCTATAGGAACTAGGTAACGTGCTTGTCAATGGTGTATGAGAAGTGACACTGCATGCTCTCCGGCATCCTTGATGACATCACTGGAATTAACACCCTTTGACCTCTATAATTCCCCCCATACTTTAAAACTTTATTGAAAAAACAGACTGCAGCATTAGAAGCAAGCATCCAGCATTTGACCAGCCACTCAAGTGAACTGAGCTACATGGGTCCTTTTAAAAGATAAGCTGTCAGATGTGTCAAACCACAGAGGGTGCGAAACAGGCAAGAGGGTGAAAGGTAGCCCAATTTATAAGGGTACCCCTTGATTACGCTCACACCAGAATAAAAAGCACCCCTCTTGGGAATTAAGGCCTAGAGTCTTATCTTGCAAGGATTACAAGTTTAATCTGTACAGAAATGAGGATGGGGCAAACAGCTCTGCTCCCTGAACAGTGTATTCTGTCCCTAACCGTTCCCAGCTCCTACAGACTGGTGCCAGGCAGGGAGCTTAAATACTCTTGACTTGGTCACTGGATATTGGCATGGCTCCGTCCAAAACTGTCCTTCTTTCCCTACAAGGGATGCCGCAGTCTTCCTTCCTTCATGGCTGGGTTTTCCGTTTATGGCATATTACTTTACATATCACTAGCCTATGCAAAAATACACAGTAGCTTAATTTTCCATCATTTTGCTACCCATGAACATTTATATATAAACACATTTCCCGTCATGCTCTCCATACTTCACTCATTATATTCATATTTTTATCTGGTCCAGTAATTCCACTTTAAAACCTTATTTTCCTATAATTTTGCATTGTGTGCATGAGCCTTAGCCTGCCTGGGCTTTTTGACACACAGCAAACAGCTGCTAAGTTACGTGCTGGCATGCCAGCGCTAGCAAACACCAGGCAATGCCTGTAGTCTACCTTTAGTACAGACTGCATTCCTTTTGGTACAGAGGCTAATTCTGTCGTGCGTTGAGATTTTAAAACTAAATAGAAAAACATTTAAAAGTATATTCAGCTAATAGTTATTTACACCTTATTTTTAAATACTAACTATCTTAATTTGCCTTGCCGCGTCTGTGTGTATGATTATATTTGCATGAAAAAAAGCTTTGTCAGTGCTCTAGTGCTTAGAAACAGTCAACAGAGGTCTGGCCTAATTGTAAAGCACTTGGGGGTGCAGGGTGACGCTAGCCCCTCCTGAACAAGGGGCTGCAGAGCACTCAGCAACACTAGGGTCTAAGTCGCAGCACTTTGCTATGACTAAATGAAGGCAGTGGTGCGCGGTACAAACCTCAGCAACATAACACAACATAACATGCAGCCGCAGTACTAGTAAGGCAGAATTCGGAATTCTGGCATAGTCGGTTATCAATACCCAGCACTGGCTCTGGGGGTGCAGCAGCATATGGGCGCCCCCCCGTGCAGCAAATAAAGGGCGCCTTGCCTTCAGTTTACAAGACACTGAGCTGGAGGCTCCGGCTCAGGGTCATGTAAACTTAAGTATTGGTCTGGCCCAGTGCCTATTAAAGGCGTGTCCCTTAAACACACTTTACAAGAACAGCAGGGGGCTCAGTACTGTTGTCGGCTGATACTTGTTCCAGAGAACAAGTATCAGCCGAACAACAGAACTGAGCCCTCTCCTGATCTGCATGTGTGATGGGTTGGAGCGATTAGTGACAGACCCTAGCCAAAAGTACAATTTTCTAACGCATCCGGCAGCCCCTCGAATCCGGCGTGCGCATGACCAGTGCTTTCAGAATGCTGAGGAGGGTGTGGCTGGGCAGGGGGGCGGGGGTTGTTGGGGGTGGGGAGCACCGAAAAATCTCACACAGGGCAGACCTGGGGCCGGCACTGTCAATACCTCCTCGAAATTGGAGGCACATCCTCTAGATTCCAGAATGGTCTTGTTGCCCGTAATGAAGTCCCTTATACCTCCATTTGGTTTGGAGGAATTCCCTTGTGCGGTAACTCTGTCAGTGATTATTCCTCCATTTGTTAGAGGTAAAGAGGCCAGAGCTCAAGCTAAGTGCTGGCGGTTTTTCCTAAACTTTCCCTACAAGCTCGTAATGTGGCAGTGTGGTAAAAGTAGCACTGATTCTGTTACCGCCACTCCTTCTATGGCACCACCACCGTTGTAACGCGGCCACCAGACGTGGCTAGCAACTACCGATTTCACAAAGAGCTTGTTGAAAATACAGTCCCTCCTATTTGTGAAACCTTTGTCGTATTTAAGCTTTCAGGGTTTTCTTTGTGAATCCGGCCTGAAACAGTGACTTTTGTAAATGAGAAGACAGGTGGGAATATAGTCTATCACTTCATCACTTTTGTGCTAAACCTTCTATAGGGGTTCCCCTGGCAAGAACTGTGAACTCTGACATCATAAGAACATTAGCTCCTGTGTTTACTCCTGCCAAGGTCATATTTCTATTTCCCATTTGGAATAAAGCGTCCGTGGAAGAGACAGGAAGGGTGCTGGGGGCAAGCTGTACTCAGTACTGCATCAAGTCACACACTTCGAATAACCAATACATATGCAAATGACCCAATATGTACTGGGTGCACATTTATCTCTTGAATGTTGTGGAAACCCTGAATGCCCACCTGGTGTCAGTCTTTGAGGATCGTCATCTAAAGTAGGCCCTAATATTAGCCCTCCACTTGTCTCATGGGGGATGCCATCTTTCCCGCAACCTGAATGATACAATGGCTGTTGTGACAATGTATCAATAATGGACCTGACTAAAGGAAACATTTTTGAAGTCCAGAGTGCATTGATTGCAAATGTTGTCCATTGCAGGTGCCATTTCGCCATGCATGAATGGAAGGTAGACAACATTTCTATGCAAAACAGTGTTAATAAAAGGTGTTAACACAATTTTACCCGTTTTAACCCCTTTCTTCTTTCTTTCAACACTGCATCTTGCACATCCGGTATAATTCATGGAGAGGAAGCAAGTGCACTTACGTGCTAACAGTGGTGGTACCTTCCATCCAATTACCACTTTAACCCCCAAAGAATTTAAATATAGTAAAGTCCAGATGGGAGGAGATAAGCCTTCATGTGAGAGGGGCTTTCGCCTCTGGAAATGTTTTGACCTATGAAACTCCAGATTGACTGTATTAAATTCTGGTGGTTAAAATCCCTTGTATTTTTTATCCTGTATACATAATTCTCTTATGCTGTCACTGAGAACCAAGCATAAATTCCCCGCCTGCGGGTAAAATTCTGCACAGGGAATAGAAACGTTACTGGATCTTATGGGAGTGACTGTTGTCCTAGCTGTTCTAGCCTCAAATTTAAAGTATGAAGTCTCAGGTTGTCTCAATCTGTGTCCACGTCCCTGCGGCCTCTAACAACACGGCCAAACTCTTAATAATCTGCAAGGAGTTGTCCAATCCTGCAGCAGTCTCCAACTCTTCTAATGCCTCCCAGTCCCCCTGCTCAGCACTGGCTTCTCACTTCACCACTAAAACTCAGGACATCCTGTCCTCTCTCTCCTCTTCTTCTCCCTCTACCTCTTTCAGCCCTTCTCCGGCCACCTCTCCCTTTCCTCTTCCGCTCTCCTCTTTCCCTGTGTTCACTCCAGACGATGTTTCTAGACAAGTCTAATCTATGAAAGTATCATCCAAGCAGGTGCTCTCCTCCTCCCACAAAACCATCAAGCACCACATTGACACCCTTACTCCAGTCTTGGCCGATTTCTGCAATTACTCTTTTGCCACTGGAATTTTCCCCTGCTCCCTAAAGCACTCCCTTGGGCACCTCCTCCTCAAGATGTCTTCTGCTGAAACCTTCCTCTCTGGCAAATTAATGCCTGCTCCCTATCACTCCTTTCTTAGGCATACTCCTGGAAAAGTTGGCTATCTCCCAGCTTATTCTCCATACCAAATCTGTTGGTTGTCTCCATGACCATCAGTCTGGCTTTAGGGCAGCCAGAAGCACGGAAACTGCTCTCCTGAACACCCGTGAAGACCTGCTTTCGAATATCGACCCTAGCCTTCCCTCTGGCCTCATCCTCCTTGATCTTTCGTCTGCTTTTGACACGGCCAACCACTCCATCCTGATCAATCGTTTAGTGACAACCTGGACATCACGGATCAGGCTCTAGCCTGGTTGACCTCCTTCCTCTCTGATCGACCCTCCCAGGTCCAAAACGGGTCCTTTCTCTCCACCGCCTCTCTCTCCACATGTGGTGTTCCCCAAGGCTCTAACCTCTCGCCCAGGCTCTTCAACCTTTACTTGTCACCTCTATCTTCTCTCCTAATTTTCAGTGTTATGCGGATGACACTCAGCTCTCCTCCAGGCTCCCCTCAGCCTCCTCTCCTCTCTCGCTCCTTCCTGATTGTCTATCCGCGATTCAGGAATGTTGTGCCTCTAATGATTTCTGCCTGAATGCCAGTAAGACTGAGATCCTCATCATTGGGAACCCTGCTCCCGCTTTCCCTCTTTCACTCTGACTGCCCTCCTTGAGCCCTCTACCTGAGCCTTCCGGCGAGGCAAAAAACCTTGGTGTCATCTTCGACTTCACCCTCTCCTTCTCGCCTCACATCATGGACGTCTCAAAGAATACCACTACCAGCTGCACCTCCTCAGAGTTATTCTTCCTTTTCTCACTTTCCCCCAGAAGCTCACTGTCTCCAGAGCCCTGGTTCTCTCCAGGTTGGACTACTGAAACAGCCTCTTTCTAAATCCGCCTGCCTCTACTCTTCCCCCTCTGCAACTAATCCAGAACAGGACTGTGAGACTTGTCCTTGGCCTCAAGCCCAGAGATCTTATCTCTCCAGCCCTGAAATCTTTCCACTGGCTCACGGTGGCTGCAAGGATCAAGTTCAAGACCCTGCGCATTGTCCCCAAGACTTTCTGGGGCCGGGGACCACACTACATTCAACTCCCTCCTCCTAAACACTTTCCTTCTCGAGCCCTCTGTTCATCCACGTCCAACTCTCTGAGGGTCAGACGCTTGTCCAGGCTGAGAGTGGGGGGGTCGATCTCTCTCCTCGGCTGGTGCCTCCGTCTGGAATAGCCCTGCTTCTCTCAAACCTTCAGCAGGCCCACCTCAGGTTCCGAAAGCAACTCAAGACCTTGCTTTTCGCTATCTCTCTCCCTTGCTGATGTTGTTGTCTGCTGCACTAACCGGTTACCTGGCCACCCTCTGAATCTTATGGGGAACAGGCTCCTTTCATGACCAGTAGCCCGATGCACTGCCTATGGGCCAGCGCTCAGTAGGGACTCTATGTGCAACCCTACAGTCGCCTGCCTCCTGGCACTTACTTAGAACCGGCCACCCTGGCGGCATTCACTTGAGCTTTGCTTATTGCACTCTCCCTTTCCCCCTGCACTTGCACGATCTGAATGGCACAAGGCCTAGTAAGATCGCTGTTTTGTTCCCCTTGTATTTCCCCTCCTTGTCTTGTCGCGCCGAGAAACACTTGTGTACAGGCACGTTATAAATTACTTATCATATCCTATATCATACCATATATGGTTCAGTGTTACCATCATTTACATTTTTGGGTGAGGGGTGTGAAAAATTTAATGAGCACCACGCCCAGGGATTCAGGCATACAATCCTATTATTGCAGACCTATATGTCATTTATAATGATCTGTGGTCATCCTTATGTTCTTAAAATGCTCTTTCATTTTATGCAAAGCCACCCGAATCCTTTCTAGTAAGGGTGTTTCCAAAGGGTTCAATAAAAGTCTAAGAGACTGTCCATCCTAGAATGACAACCTTCAATAAGAAAATACATAATTCATATGGTGATTTAGGTTTTGATAACATGCTCTGCTTAGTAAGACAGTAAGGCAAGTGCAACCTAATTATTATTACGCCCTCAGCGACGTTTGTGGCAGGGAAGGGAGGCGGCAGGGGAATGGCTAAGATTAAATTTAAGTGTGTGTCTGTGGTGGGGTTGAGGGGGAATATTTTTAGCAGGGAGGGGGCAGGGGAGCAAAGGGATTTCAGGGATGAAACCCCCAAAGTTAAAGGAAATTCACGCTAGTGCAGGAAAGGGTGAGGGCGGGTGGGGGATCAATTGCCAGGGGAATTGGAGGAGGTGAACCCCCCTCAGAATCCTAATAATCCTGCATTTGAAGGCTGCACCAAATCGACTGAAAGAAATCGGTCTTTTATGCACACAGCCATCAATATTCAGGATTATCACATAGAACCTTTACGCAACTGTCAGCAAAGGCTGGATGGCCCTAGCACACACGTACATGACGACATGACTCTCAACCACATAGAAAGAGTCAGAGACATGGAGTCAGAGAGAGCGAGAGTACGAAAGCCCAGAGAGAGAGCTAGGTTGGCGTAATATATGCGGGCTCCCGCTACTATTTTATTATGTTATTCTGATTGTGTAGTGTGTTATTTTCCTTCATTGTCCTGTATGTCCTATTGTTCAGCGCATTGAAACTGGATTGTTCTGGTAATGTTTGCTCTTTATAAATAATGTTTTGCCTTCTCAATATAGTTAGTTGTAATCTTTCGTTGCAGTCAGAAAGGCAGTCATTTGAGCGATGTTGGCCAGTTTCTTCAGAATGCCCTACACAGAAATGGGTTTAGTACTTTATTCTCAAATGGTTGAAACTAGGAGCCTGCCGAAGAGTAGTCCACACTTCTGGCAGCTGTTAAAGAAAATGTTGCTACCGACCTGTCAATCACTGAATCTCAAGATTTTATTTCGATTTCGCCAAAAGAGACCCCTTTCCATTAACACAAGAATCACGCTACTACCCAGAAAAATCATCCAATAATACAGTTGAGTGTGCACACGTGTCAATCATTGCCACCCCTTATCTTCTATTCCATTAGACTAAACAATAGACAAGCAAATGGATTGCACTTAGACGAATTGTGAAGAAAACCAATGTATAGGAGATTTGGGAGGGTGACCGATATATTGGAAATAGAAGATTTTATGAGGGTGCTTATATATTGCCCTTAGAAAAGTTTTTAGGATAGCCAATGTATCACACCTAGATAAATTGTGACGATAGCCAATATATTGCACTCAGAATATTTTATGAGGTTAGCCAATATATTGCACTCAGAATATTTTATGAGGTTAGCCAATATATTGCACTCAGAATATTTTATGAGGGTAGCAAATACACTGCACTAAAATGCATTGTGAAGTCAATCCATTGCACTTAGAAGAGTTTTTTGAGGGAAGCCAACATATTGCACTTAGAATAACTTTGAGGTTAGCCAAAGTACTAATCAACCCTGCTCCCTGCCCGCATACTTCCCAAGAATCACACTTGGCTTAAGGGCCAGCCAAACTACACACAAAACACACATCCAACATAACAATCATCCGCATACAACAAACAACCCAGATACTGGGCCTTACCCCTCTGGATACAATGGGCCAGTGCACACAATCAGAACTCACTTAGAAAGCCGGCATGTACAGACGCCAGTTTTTCCTGGTTCTGCAAGCATCAACAGAAGAGTACAACTGCTATCCTATCCCACTTCCCCCACTAACCCACAAACCACCCTCTTTCTTACAGAGCCACGTGAGCACCTGGAGACCATGCCAATGGTAACACTGCGCAGTATAAATCAACTTAACATAACAATGTTAAAGCATTTTATTAAAGCAAAGTTTGTCACTCAAAGCTTTGCTGATTTAAAATAAGTATCTTCACATCGTACACTGCTCGAAACCTAGCTCATTCACTATTGATTAAGTTGCAGCATTTGAAGTGTAATATTTATAACAGAGAGGGTCAATTTCTTCCACAATATATGTCCGTGCTCTGCAACCTGGAGCTCCCCAGGTGTTTTGGACCGACTCCCACGATCCCGTATCATTGAGTATGCTGGCCAGGGCTGATGAGAATTGTAGTCCAAAACATCTTGAGAGACAAAGGTTGTGATCCCTGATATACAGGGCTGTGTTGAAATCAAGAAATACTGGCACAAAGCCCTTACAGTGGTGTGAGAGCTAGTGGGATGGACAACAGGGAACAAGTGGGGCTGAACCACTTAGGGATGTGGGAGGACACAGAGGCTAACCGATACACCATACATCTGCCAAAGACTAGCTTTATTATAGCCAAGTGGCACATAGATAGTCACTGTGGGAAATAACCCATCCCCAAAGTATGGATGTGCTGGACAGGGATGGAAAGAGTGATACTGTGGAATAGACTGGTGTTTCGCAATGTGGGGTGTAAACAGGTTTGAAGAAGCATGCGTGGGGGAATTGCCTCCACCATGGACTCAGGCAGGTGGAATATGGGAGTTATTGGTACAATATTATTATTTATTCAGCCAAACCCTCGCTTTGGAAAGCAATGGAGCACTTTACAGAGTAATATGAGAAACTACAGGAAGGAGTGGTAAAGCATAGGAGCAGGAACCAAGCAATTAAGGGGCGACAATCCAAAGACTCCAACAACAGAGGGCTTGCGCCAGGTAGAAGTTGGAGCGACCGCAGGGTTAATATAAAGAGGGTGAAGTAGCAGTGGGCAAAAAGAGCGGTTTAACACCTCAGGGGAGCTATGCTAGTAGGGGTGAACACTTGCACAGGATGTGGGGAGTAGGCAAAGGGGGGGGGGCTGTTACCAGAGGAGAGGCATCGAACAGTCCAACTAGTCGAGTCCACTGGGAGGCCAGGGATGAAGAGAGGAGAAGAGGTGTCTCAAATGTGGCCATTGCAAGATCATTATGCAGCTGCAAACAATCAAAGCGCCCTATGCACATGAGTTTGTGTTTGTTGATTTCTACAAGCAATGCAGCGTCATTCCATTGCAGGCATTTCGTTGTCTGCTTCACAGAATGGCATCTGAATCCTGAACACGACTAAGCTTTGCCATCAACCTGACTCGAGTGGCACCAGGGGTAGCAGGATGATCCAATGGCTCTGTGTCATGATTTCCATGGACTTATAAACCAGACTAGAATGGTAGTGGTAAAATATAGAGATCTTAAATGAAGAAAGTAAAAATAGCTAAATGTACTATTTGACTTGTTTTCTGAAAAAAGGGTATTGTGCTAGGCTATTATCCAAGTCTATGCAAAAAGGACGTGCATACTCGTCCTTGGCACTTAAGGGGTTAAAAATATGTGTTGGTTACTTATTGATTCTGTAGTGCTGGAGATTTCTACCATCCAGCTCCCAGTTCAATTCAGCCCGCTTCATTTGCATGCACCCATTTCCGTCTATAATGGTATACCTTGAAAACAGAGGCACTGCCGGCATTGCCAACCCTCCTCTTCTCCCCTGACCTGATTGGAGCCTTACTGCTCAGAAGTGCGTTTTTTTTGTTGCTTTTGATCTACTTTATTTTATTTATTTATTTATTTAAATAATAGTTTGGTCGGTTTAATTTTGCTTTCTTCGTTTTTAACGAGGTATTTCAGTCAAAGTTATTGTACCTCTTTAGTTTCATTATTCATCCTCTCTGCAGATTTTTTTTTTTTTAATTTGGTACCGGTCCAAGACCTCACACTCTTTGGATCACAGGCTTGAACTTGCTTCTCTTCTCGTTATCCTCATGAGTCAGGACGAGTAACCCAAAATGTTGAAGCAAAAGCTAAGAGCTTACTTATTTTAGAAACCTCTGCGAGGTTAGCTCAGGTGCAACGCGAATGTCTTGGAAGCAAGACAACGCAAAGCAACAGAGGTTTGAATCCCAGTCCCGCACTTAGAGACTGGTCTCTGGCATTAATGCGCATTATAAAAAAGATTAATTAATTAAACCTTGCACACTCCAACGGGTGGTAAGAGTGTGTTAGTACAAATAGATTGTAACTGCAAACAACTAGTAAACCATTTAAAATCGACAAGCAGAGGTTTAGGCTGATATGAGTAAGTTGGTGGCAGATTGAGTGATAACTTATAGAGCACATACTGTGGACTGAACCGCCTCTTGCTACTGGTCCTAACAGACCGAGGGACTGGTGGAATATTATTTCCTGTAAAGATGAGTTTTCAGATGCGCTTTTAACAGTAGTCCTCACTTTCCCCCAAAATGTTGTGGCCGATTTTCTAAACCATTATTTTTACTACAAGCCTAGACCAGGGGTCTGCAACCTGTGGCTCTCCAGATGTTTTGGACTACAGCTCCCATGACACCTAGCCATTGACTATGCTGGCTAGAGCTAATGGGATTTGTAGTGCAAAACATCTGGCGAGCCAAAGGTTGCAGACCCCTGGCCTAGACATACTAAGTTTGGGTTTCGTATATAGAAGGGAGTGATTGAGAAGTGGAGGGCATCTCCTCCCGCTATCTTTGTGATAAAAAAAGTGGTAAAATCAGCCAAAAGAATTCTGCAAAGTTGCATTCGGCGAAAAAAACTGTTAGGAAACGCCATAGGTCCTTCTTAACCACTGATGATTCGTTTCGGAATGAAGCTGAAAGTGGAGTTTGATTCCTTGGTGGAGCAACCAGACACCAGAACATCCTCCACCATGGGAGGAAAAGCAGAATCTTCTGATGGAGAGGAGGAAGTAGGACACTGGTGGTGGAGTCTAAGGGTTAATATGAGGATTTTATCGGTAACTGCTGAGTACAAAGAAATCCGACAAAGCTGGGCAACTCTAAAGGGAGAAAGAGAAGTGGTTGCTAGAAGAGATGTAGGCCAGGAGGGTAGTTCAGGGGCAACATGATCGCCTTGGAAGCAAGGCGACACGGAGCAACACAGGTTCGATCCCCGGTCCGCGCTTAGAAACCTCTGGGTATTAAGCGTGTTATAAATAACCAATTATAATTATGTAGAGATAGCACTGCTGCAATACAATTCATCTGTCCACAACAACACATGCATAACAAAGAGTCCACGATGAATTAACTATTATATTTTGCTCTTCATCATCTTCATTGGGACCTCAGAATTATTAATGGTCAGGGTGAGGCCTGCCACCTACCCACCACTAGCCTACAATAGTGTTCATTTGCTCTTTTTGACTTACAATCATAACAACATTAGCTGGGATTTTGACTCCTTCTATGACTGTCTCGTTTTCCAGCAGGCGTGAAGTGACAGGAGCCGTAGGGTATAACCGCAGGGTTTCCTTGAGAACCTAGGTGAGTCAGGAACAGACACGAGAGTCAATATTTAAAGTAAATAGTATGCAAGGTATAGCTCTCACTATAAGAACATTAGTCTATGTCCTTAATGAAGACATTGCATGTCATCAAAGATAACATTGTATTACTCGCCATACTCGTTATTACTTTAGGACTCAAAGTACCAGAACATATTTAATGTGCAGCAATGGGGTGGCTGTAAAACTCAACATCTCTGAAGGCTCCTGCAGAACTGTCTTTTCCTGCCATGCACCTGGACTCTGCGCATCAGATTTGCCCCATCTCATCTTTGCTTAAGAAAATAACTCAAGACCTAATTCTTCTAGGAACAACTTGTTGCCATTTCGGCCCTTAATAGTTCCACTGGCCCACTCCCCCGGGTTTTCAATATCCCTCTCTCCCTCCCTCTCACACATCCTTGCATATATTAATGATTTGTGAGCACCAGTGTCCTAGGATTTTCTAGTATTGAACCAACAACTCCTAATTTGCGATCTTTCTCTGGTTCCCTTGGATTTACAGAAGCTATTGGCCTAGGATTTTGAAGTGTTGGAACCAACACTCACAATGTGTAATTCTTCTCCGTTTCACGTACCATTGTCAGTGCCATTGTGCTTGGCCTTTGGAGTCTCAAACACAATTCCAAACATTCTCGCTGGGGTTTGCTTTGTATTTCTTCTTTTGTTCTTTTTGTAGTCTGTTTGCTTCCAACTGCCCATTAGCTCTGCGTTATTACAACAAAGTAAATTATTTTTGGTAATTTACTTCATTACAATCACTTTGATTTCATTTTTTAATTGTAGTTTTATTTGGGGGCTCCCCCATGCGTCCCCTCCCCTTCACTACCACCCGTACCCCTGGCGCCCAAGCCCCTCGTTTTACCCCTTAACCCTCAAATACATGTACTAAATTCTAAGTAATTCAAAGTGCATGAAATTAAGTAAATTACCACAAAGTAATTTACTTTGTTGAAACAACGGCAGACCCTGCTCATTTCCTCTCTGGTATCTCTTGTTCTTTCAGCCTTCTTTCACCATTTCTCTAAGGTGAATTATTCTGGGCCCTCCTCATTTGTCACCAACTCTGTATCGCAGGTGCTCCTGCAACAACTTCTCTCCCTCTTTCCCATTTACCAATGGTCATCTTTACTGAATGCTCGTTAACAAGCTTGTGCCGGACTCTACGCTACTCCCACTACAAGTATCTTCTTTAAAGGTCTTCGAGGACTTGCCAATGTTGTAGCAATTCTTTCCCGCAGCATCGCTGCCGCATCTTGGTATCTCAGCTTTCATGCGATCTGGGTAAGCCTTGGCTTTTTAGAAATGCTGCTGCCTCCTGCCATGTACTACCAATGGTCTCCTACATGGCTTGCTCTGTGCTGCACGTCTTCTCTCTCCACCAAAGACTGCTGAACTATCGCTTCCCCTTTCTGGATGCCTTACATTTCTTTGACCCACAGATCCACTCATGAGGGCACATGACTATAAACAGGAAAGAATGGTTTGGCTTTATTTTGACTTTGTGCAGTGAACGGGGCTACTTCATAACCATATACTGATCAGCCATATGAAACCAATGGTCAGGCAACAGCAAACCTAGCCTCGAACTAATCCCATATAAATTGATCTCCCACCTATGAATTTCCTTCTAGAAAAGGGTGGGTAGCTAGACACGTCTATTTAAGCAATAGACCCCGAGCATGGGGGTATTACCACTTTAGGTAATGCCCCGGGGCCCATAGTTACAGGCCCGAGCAAAGCCAGGGCCTAATGAAGGCCTCGGGCACTACCTGAAGTGGTAATGCCCCCCCTGCAAGGGGGCTATTGCTATTAGAACCCGGCGAGGGACAATGAGATTGTAACATGCAATCCCATTGGCCCTTACTGGAGCGTTACCCGACTGGGAATCCCTATCCTCATCATGTTCCATTCCCTTCTGTCCCTGGTGGGAAGGGGGGTGGCAGCCACTCAGCCAATGAGGAGGCTCGGAATGGGGTAATCCCCGCTCCTAGCCACCACATGCTGGAGGCTGCCATCATCCCCCGCCGGGGATCGAGGTAAGTGTTATTCCCTCCGCCACACCCTCAAATCCAAAGAATCCCCTACCTGCCCTCCCAACCCCACTTACCTTCTTTTTTGTCCATTTCGGGAGCAGACGCTCTGGAAACACTTCTGTCTCCAGTGCATGGGCGCCCGAACCACGACAGGCAGTCATGGAAAGGAAGAAGGGACTACATGTAGTCCTTTCTCCCTTTCCATGGCTGTCATTTTGTTTGTTTACCTTATTACATTAATTTTCAATGGCTGCCATGGAAAGGGAAAACTGACATATTTTCCGGAGCGTTTCGGAACAGAAAAGAAATGCTCTTATTACCACGGTCTTACAGGCCGGTGCACTAATTTGTAAAAGAACCATTTTAGAACATATCATAGATGGCATTCCATGAAGATGCTCAGCCAGTTAAGCGCTTGACTCCGACATCTGTAGGCAATCTGCAGTCACATGTTCAAACCACGGAATGGCCTGTCTAGTCTATCATTCTTCTGTGTTCAATACACTCTGTAACAATAATTTGCATAATATTAGCAACTACTATTATAGAGCTCAGAAGATAAATAAGTGATTGTTTGAGTAGAGATCCAAGAAAGATTAAAAAAAAACACAATTACAAGAAGTGTCAGTTGGGCCACACACAGACCTTAGTTAACTACAATATAATATTCGGAAAAGATCTTATAACACATTTCTTATACGACTCCTATAAAATACCTGTAAGAAAATTATTAGGAAATGTTTGCATGGGTATTTTCCAAGCAGTATAATCACGGGATAGTTGACAAATGCAGAGAGAGTAATGTAGGGTTTTCCAGGACTGCAAAAATGAAATTGAATTTATCTGCAAAAAATGTAATCTCTGGAATCTAGTGTAAAATCAAACAAAAAACTCCGAAATGAGCTGGACTCCTGATTCTTCAAAGAAAAAGGGAGGATAAAGAATTGAAAGAATAAAAAAGGGTTACAATGAAGGAAGGGAAAAATAAAAAAATCCATGTAAAAGGAAATTCAGGAGAGTAAGAGGGCTTGGAGGAATTGTCAACATAGTGGGGGTCATTCCGAGTTTGGAGGCAGCCATGGTGCTATTAGCACCATGGCTGCCTCCAAACTCGGGTGCCGGTAGGCGGAATGGGGACATAGCGGGACATCCGACCTATGCGGACCCGGTAAGTCCCCATGCCGAATACCATTCCCATTGAGCCCCTATAGGGCTCAATGGGAATGGGGAAGGCGCTAATAACGGGCCCGCAAATAGCGGCCTGTTATTTTCGTCCTGGTCCCCTAACGGGACCCGCTAAGGACGTCTGGTCTGACCAAAAGTTCTCAGCGGGTCCCGCTAGGGAACCTCAGAATAGGGCGGTAAGGGGTTACCGGCACCGGCATCCTTACCGGTGCCGGTAACCCCTTACCGCCCACCTCGGAATGACCCCCAGTGTGATGTATGAGGAGGCAAACTATCAATTAGGATAAAAGGAAGATTTGTCAATGAATAGTCAGATAACTGCTTCCATTGTTAAATAAACACAAGGTATAAGCCTGGAAGGATAGCTCAGGTGCAACACGCTGGTCTTGTAAACAAGACTACACTGAGCAGCATGAGTTTGGTACTCTGTCCTGGTACTGCGCTCATATGCTAGAGTTTGGTATGAAGCGCAGTAAAAGAAACCTATCTATTTATTTGTATAACTTCAATAGCCTTGGAAAAGCCTTTAGTAAATGTGTGTTGCCACAAAATGAATGTGGCCACTTAAGAAGAGACCATTACTTAAATGGATGAAGACCAGGCATGATATTGGGTTTTTTAAAGTAAATATTAAATAATCGGAAGGATATTTTGTATTAATCTTTTAAAATTAATCCAATTTGTGCATATTACTACCCAACTGGGGTGGTTACAACTAAGGGTATGGACAAAGTGTCCTTTGCATTTGAGAGAGAATAGTGGGATTTGCCCAGAACCTCTTTTGAGCTACCCCCATGCAATACTGAACCTGATTTGACAATTTACAGATCAGTCAGGCACCTTGGCAATTCATGCTTTTGTGATAAGAAATGCTTCATCACAAAATGTAATTAACTCCTGTATGGGGAAGGATTCAACGTGCCTTTTTAAAATTGGAATGGATCATGAAAAAAGAAAGAAAACATACAATGCTTGTTACCTCAATACCTTCAAAACTACTGCAATTAGTCAAGGGAAGAAACATATTAGCCAAGTAAAAAAGAGAAAAGTATTGGATAATGTTCCCGAATTAGTATTGGCTATCAGGGACTTTGCAATTTCATTTACTTCAATGTCCCTAGTAGCAATCAGGTTGCTGCAGATGCCAAATGTTTATAAACTTTGAATATGACAGGAGGTAAAGAATGTTGATATCCAAGATGTATTAAGTCCTTATGATGTTATATGTTTACAGAAAATGTGAATACCCAACATGTTTTAAGTGCAACATTTTAATGTCATTAGAAACCAAGAGTCAAATCTCCAGGTGTCCTCCTTAGTGGTTGGCAAATGATTATGGAAAGAATGCACACAGCATTAGACTTTAAGCAGATTAAGATCATGACATTGATACTTTAAGGATAACTCATGTGTATGCCAGTAACCCTGCCATTATTTTAATAAACACATTCTCTCCTGCCATGCTATATTTGCAATACTATTTTGGAATTTATGAATGGAGTATTTAGAGTAAATAACTAAATTCAGATATGATTCCATAATACTGGCTTGGAGCTTTAAATGCTTGGGTAGGAACAATCTACTTGATGATAAACTGAAATGATGATGGCAGGAATAGGCCTAGATCTATCAAGACAGATACAAATATAACTCATGGGGGGTGGGGAGTATTTCTAAACTTCTATTCTTCTCTTGATTTATGTTTTCTGGATGTTGCTTTTCCAAAGAGAATCCTACAAAGATAACATATGGAAAATTGCAAAGTAAAACAATTTTAGACCATATTTGTTACTCCTGTTGATACATTCGCATATATTACTGTACTCTTTTGTATTGTCGCTGGTCTTGGAAAGTGGTCAGTATATAATAACATGCTTTTTAACACGGGAGATCAAGTATTCAAAAGCTCCACCATTGTTTCTGAGGATAATTTACTTCATACAAATTACAGTAAGCTAGTGTGGTCAGACAAAATTCTAAAGGCCATGAGAGAAGTCTTTAAATTATTTTAATTTGAAAGGCACCATTCTTAAACATCCGAAGTATAGCGATTTATGTACTGTATGGGCGCACAAAAAGGTTCTGACATGGAGTGGCCGTAGTGGTTGGCATAAACCTTTATTCAAGTGAGAACATGGAAAGAAAACCCTATCTTTCCCTAGCTCCAAAAGGGGATTCCCTGCCTCTACCAAAATAACTAGTGTCTCAGTCAGGATGCCCAAAGCAAAAAGTCCAATGTCAGAATCCTAGCTCTGTCCCTCACACTCTAAGTTAAACTAAATAAAAATGAGGTCTACCTAGCCCAGAGGATGGACTTCCTTCCCCTGGACCAAAAGACAGGTCGGGGCTTATCAAGTTTTAGGGGAATGTTTCCCTTCTTCAGCCTTCCTCTGGCTTCTGGTACAGTTAATCAACTGCTGGGGGATGTCTGCCTTTCCCAGCCTCGTTCAGGCTTATGACGCAATTCAACAATTGGTGGGAAATGTCTCAGTTCCCGATCTGCCTTTCTGACGCCTCGTCTCTGGGGTCCCCGACCCAGGTTGGCAGAACTAGTTCCTTTCACGAAGCACTGTAACAAAGAAGAGGAATTTGAATGCTTCTCCAAATCTTAGTGGGTCCCAGACACTGGGTTGGCAGACCTGGGTTCCTCCTACAAGGCACTAGCAGGTCTCTTAGTCCCAGACACAGACTTGGTTTACTCGCCTGCCATGTTCTGTGTTTCTCTGTATTATTCTCACAGTTCATTTTATGGTCTCTTGTTGTCACTTGTAGACTTGGTTTACTTCCATGCCAAGTACCGTCTTCATATATGATATGTCACTCTCACATTTCTCGTTATGGTTTCTTGATCTCACATAGACTTGATTTACTCTCCTGCCAAGTACTGTCTTCATATGTATTTATCTCACAGTTCTCTTTATGGTTCACATACAGACTTGGTTTACTCCCCTGCAATGTACTGGCTTCATATGTATTTCTCACACATTTCTCTCTATGGTTCACAGACTTGCTTCAGTACTGCCTTCATATGTATTTCTCTCACAGTTCTCTCTATGATTTCTCTTGTGTGACAGCCTTCAATTGCCTTCCCTCCAAGTACTGCCATGAATTAGATTAGACCTTCTTGTTACTTGATATATCCTTTTCTCATAAGGACCCCAACCCTATTCCCCTTGTTACCATTGTCTGGTAAAGTCTATCTTAATATTGCATAAGGGTTACCTTCTCTCCCCCACTTTTCATCCACTATGCTTCTCATGGTTTCTTGCACCCTCTCGGGATGCCCAACCATAGGCTAAACCACCCAAATACGTTTAGGGTCTTGGCTGCAGTCCTCCAGTCGGTCATCGGCTTCCTCGTGTCTTTTTTGCTTTGCCGGCACTTTGGGGCATTTCACAGCTTGACACAGTGGCTTCAGGCCCACTTCGGCATCTCCCTTCTCGTCAGACCACGTGTTCCTCTAGTGTTGCGCTACAGGCACTTCCCGAAGCCAGCCTCTCGGTTTTCTCAGTGGGTCCAGTGGGGAACGCCCCTTCAGGATCTCTGTGCCCTGCTCTTGCTGTACACATCTGCGAGCCTCAGTCCCTGTCACGGTTCCTCTCCAGAGCATCGGGTAAGTCAGTTGTCAGTTTTATGTCCGTTCCCATTAAGGTCTACAGTTGAAAGCTAGACCGGTCAGGTAAGTTCTTATGATGATCCCTGCGGATCCGCGCCGCTTCCTCAGCTCAGTCTTTTCTGGTTTTGGATTTTCATGATAGTTTCCCCTATTCTTTCTCGTCTCAGTTCTTCTTACATCCTGTATGTTACAGAACTATATGGTAAAAGAGGGTAGGGATGGAGAGAGTGGGGGTGAAGGAAAAGTGTAGGGGCTGGATGAATACTGTGTTCTCCCACAATAGCCATCACTGCTCACACAGGGGGTTTCCTCTCACATGAGATCCACTCGCTGAATATCACCCCCACGGGGCCTATCAGGTAGTGGCCTCACCTCCCTGGCCTCATAGGAAGGGACCCCTGCGGAAGCAGTGACAACATCCTGAGATTCGTGACAGTACATATTATTGATAAAGTTGTTAAATATGTAAAAAAAACTGGGTTACAAAAAGTCATAATGTTGCTTTTTGTAAAAAAAAAACAAATAAAACATATATGATAACTAAGTAACAATTTGAAGTAGAATATTAAATTCTGAGATATATTTTTGAGAATGGCTTTTTGGGTCCTAATGTACAAATTAAAGAAAAAAAGCAATAATATAAAAAGCATTATCATCTGAAAAAATAAAGTATACTGAGATAAAAAATAAAGTGGAAGGAACTGCTTGAGGCACCTAAAGATGGAAATTCAGGATTTCTTTGGGCAAACTGTAAAGAGAGGACAAGTGGCCTGTGATGTAGTTAAAAACCCTAATAATTCTAGAACAAGGTTGTGAGATTCATTTAAAGAGATTTATAACCTGTTGAATAATTTAAGTGAGATTATAAAGTGACGAATTATACTGAATGTAAGATACATCCAACATATGAAAATAATGAGGACAGCTGGTCCAGATGAACTTCTGATGGTCGTCAATATTTAAGGGGATAGAGTTAACCCAATGAATTATAGAATTATTATATTACAAGATTTGCCGACAAAACAAGAAAATAAACGTATCTCTCTTCTACAGACTGGTTTTATGAAAGTGGTATCGACTATGAATAACTTATTAGCGGAAACCCATCTTATTTTAAAATATATGCAAGCCAAAAATATACTACATTATTGGGTATTTATTAATTTAGCAAACACATTGGAAAGGTATACTTTATTGACAAAAACTAGCAAATAGTGACACGTCAAAAAGCTAATCTTCATTAATTTAATTATATTCCACATTGATCTCGGATCAGATTATCACAAAGGATTTTCAGACAAAATCGAAATAGAAAATGGCCTTATATAAGGATGCTTAGTAGCTCCTCTATTGTTTAATTTATATACAACCAATATGGGCGAGAGGATTAAAAAGTGTAAAAAAACGAACCAACCAAACATTTACTGTCATCATATCTCCTATTATCCTCCTTCCAATGATACAGTACATTTCTGTTTAACTCTTATAGGATTACAATATGCTATAAATGCAGAGCTAACTAAAATAAGGGTATTTAGAGATTAACATAAAAAGTGCCTTAATGTTATTCAAAAGGTTAAATATATATATATTTCCAATCGTTTATAAATTATTCAGCTAACGAGACTGAATAGTTGCTAATGTTAAAACCCCTATGTTGCCATTGGTAGGTCAACCTGAGTATTTATCTATAAAAGATGACAATTTCATTCTGTATTTATTTAAGAGCATAAGCATCTTATCTAAGGTACCTTTAACCTTCTTGGGATCCCTTTGTTATCACTGGCTTGGGCAGTGGTAGGTATTGATTGTAAAAACACCACTTGATGCCAATGATTCTGCAGCATACTTTCATGTTTTACCTGTGACAGATACTGCAGTTTGCCAAGGTCTTCATATTCAATGTCTCTCTTGCAGCCAATAACCTCATCTACTTCAGCTTGCACCCTGTGGGTAAATGCAGAATAAGTTAAGTATCTCTCTTTCTTCAGTGTATGTGTTTCAGTCGATTTAAGCACATACCGTTGTGTTGGCGGCAGTACTGTTCCCACTGCCAAACCCCAAGCCCCTATTTACAAAAGGATCCTCTTTGAATAATCTGTCTGCAGCCATAAATGTGCAAACACCAGTACACTTTCCAACCTTTATTTATCCCTGGTGCCCAGCACAGTGGCACACTTGCAAGGTTGCTTTGGAGCATCATTGCAAGTGACTCTGGAACGGCTGAACTTTGTACTGAAATCTTGACTGTTTGGGGCCTGTACTGAGAGGGACATTGCATAAAATGAAAGGCCACTGGAAATGCTGTACATGATGTGGCCAAAGGTCAGCCTTAGATGACAGTATTCAGAGACCTAGAAGGTCAGTGGGAACAAGTGTTACCTCTATGCAGTTACATAACAAACCTTAAATCAGAACCTATAGTGATGGAAATGGATATTTCTTTTTCCTCTTGTGGGAAGCGGGACACACGCTTTCCGGCGAATAAGCAGAAGGCTCAAAGGGCTGATGCCAGCCTCATCACAGGGCTAAATTAAAGGGGTCATAAACCTACAATCCCGTGGACACTTAACTGCCTCCCTGTGTGTATGTATCAAGATCCTCAGACTGACCTTCAAGTGCCTAGTGTGCCTGAGCCCACCCCGCGTTCCAGAGACAATCTATGCAAATCGTTCAGGCCCTTGCAACCTGTCGACTAGCTAATCATCGCAGAATCAATGCACTTAGGGGAGAGCCACAGGAGATGCTTGATGCAAACCCTGTAGCTCTGAAATTAAGCTATTCTGCTGACATAAGCAGCTGCACTTAGCTAATCGCATTCAGAAAAACTACAGATATTATCGCCTCTTGCCTCAAAAACATTTTACAATAACTACCTCCTAGCCTGCCCACTCCCCACCGCACATCAGACTATTTGGTTGATTAGTGACATTCATTGATGCACGCCCTGCCTCCCCCTTGCCAATCGCTTCCCATATGCTCGGGAATTCACATTTCTATAGGGCTCATTACGAGAGGGTGCAGATTTTGGAGCAGGAATAGTGCTAGAGTTAATAACCACTACATCTGGTAGCATTCCTTAAACTCTGCCCAATTCAAAGTTTATTACTGCCCTAGTGGAAAAGGTCGTGGTGTTCCTGGAATACAGCTTGTAGTATCCCAGCAATACCAGTTCCAATATTTTTCGTTTTTTTATTTCCTTTTTCCAAAATCACACTGAGGATTGTCATGGATAATGTACAGTAGTAGTTCATAGCACTGTTATGCATTTATTTTTAAATGCGCAAAGTGGTCAATTGCGACTCTTCGGGCATTACTTCAAAAAGTGTGTGAGAGCATTGGCATCAGAGATGCCCACATTTTCACCCCCTTAAAAAAAGTTGTTCCGTGTACTGAAAGAAAGCGCTTGCACCTCCCTACCCTACAGGGATACAAACGTTAAAAACATAGTGGCTTCTTACAATTTCATTTTTACATTATCATATTGATTTCTCAAATACCGTAACAAAACCAAGTTAACACAATTATTATAAAAATCATTACAATTAAAAATCTAGCTCTATCTATATATAAAAGCGACATTTGTGGATGTGTGTTGTGTCTGTTCGAAATGTTCAGCATACTTCCCAGCATGCTACAAACCCAAAATTCGGCATGTGGGTAGGTTCCATGGTGTAGACAATGTAAAAAGTATCAAATATAAATATAACTTTGTCTAATTTCTTTTATTTTGTACGAATTGCGAAGCAAGGGTACAACTGCTAGTTCATCATATAAAATCAATTCATCATCTCAAAAAAGACCTCAACACCCCAGAGAACATAATAACATCCAATATCTTTAAATAAAAAGTCATGAATGTGTAATTCACAAGGGTAAGCATTATGAGAAAATGTTGCATCAGCATTGAGCTTGTATACATTAATCAGCTAAGACAAAATATTTCAAATCAGACCTTCCACTCCATTTAAAATTCATGAATTGAAACAGCTATTAGTAATGATATTGATTGACCGCTAAAAATCCTATACCAAAAAGATTCCTCATTAAGATACTCCAGAGTATAGACAAATTTGGAAAAAATGTTAACTCTCAGAGGCTGCAAACACATACAGATGTGCTTCAGGGATTCGACTTCTTGAGAGCAAAACCTGCAAATATTATCAACAGTGAGCTGTTTTATAAACAGTAATTCTCTAGTATGCAGTACGTTAAATCTCAATCTCAAAAAAGTTCTCATGTATCGCCCATCAGAGCATTTGCTTGTGTACGTGTGAATGGAATCCAACCGATAACTCACTATACTCAAGCCAAAAAACAATGTATACGCACTTCTGGAATTACAAGTCATCTTCATAGAGTTTCTTCTTGACTTCTTCTGGATTTATGATCAAATGTTCACTGTCTACATTCAGCATTGCCAACATTTTTAAACATTTACCTTTGAAATGGCTCAAGCAGCCAGAGTCAGGTTTGCTAATCTGTGAGCCAAGCGCCTGGTACAGAAAATTTTCCTTCCCCATAAGGACTGTCCTGTAAAGAGAGATAGCTTTCCGAATAATTGCTGCATGCATCGATAATAACCCTAACTCGTCCCTTATGATCACAATCGGTACACAAATTGGAGGATGCAAAGCCTTTTCACCAGATTCTTCCTTCTAATTTCCCAAATTCAAAGTCCTCTGAAAACGAACACATTTCTAGGACCATATAAAAGCGCTGGCAGTACTTTATGTTTATAGAACTTCTTAAGAGGAGTTAGGGAAAATCTGCATTACTTTTGCACAATAAATTACATCTGCGTCCCAAATTGGGTCCCCTTCTCAAGTAGTTTAAATCGTAGCACTGTTCGATTGGACACTCTCACAAAAGTGAAACCCAGGTACCTTAGATTATCAACAACCACCAATTTGGACCCCCCAGATGCCAACTGTAATTAGTGGGCCTTGCCCTCGAGCCATTGAAACACATAACATTTGTTTTCTGTCAATAAATCGTCAAACAATTCTTATTAGTATATTCATAGAAGTTAGTTATTAGACGCTGTAGAACTACTCAAGTCCGATCTAAAAGGAGAAAATTGTCGGCATAACATAACCAGGAAATTTGCTCATTCGCAATTTAAGGAGGAACAAACTCAATGGGGCACAAATAATCTCCTTAGTCTGACATATATAAATTGAAAAGGCAGGGGCCAAAATGTACCCCTCCTTTAGCCTTCTTCTAGTAGGTATCACTTTTTACAGGGAGCCTTTCATATCCTTCCTAACACTATGGCCTCATCACGAGTTTCGCGGTAGCCCTTAAATCCGGCGGTAGCGCTGTTACCGCCACATTTAAGGGTCTGCCAAATCAGGGCTTCAGAAGATTTCTCCACAGCTCTGAGCTGGGGGGAAATCCGCCGAAAATTCGCGCTCATACCACCGGCGGGAAATCCGCCGGCGGTATGAGAGTGAAATTTCCCCATTGAGCCCAATGGGGAATGGGGCATTCCCGAATGGGCTCAATGGGGAATGGGGATTTCCAATTCCACCAAACCCGTGATCCGGCGCTAATAGCGCCGGTGGGTTTGGCGGTAGGGCAGATAGCACCAGCGCTATTAGCGCCGGCGTTACCGCCCAACTCGTGATGAGGCCCTAAAGTGTTTGCATGGTGGTGGATCAGGATTGTCAAAAGCAGACTCATTTTATTTAGTTTACCCCAGAACCGAGACCTATCACCATATCAAATGCTTGAGATAGGTCTACACATCCCACATATAGCGGGAGAGCCCCCCTCCTATGCGCATCTTCTATGAGGGAACTTATTACAAGGACAATGACCTCTGTCCCCATGCCCCTCCGGAATCCTGTTGACATTTGGAAAGACAATTTGTTCTCTGCAACCATTCTTCAAGTTCTATCAAAATGACTGCAGAGAAAATCTTACTATCCGTGTCTAGGAGGGCTATGGGGTGGAAGCTACCCAGACAAGTCCAATCTCCCTTCTTAAAAACGGGTATAATAATTGTCGGTGCAAGCTTCATCACCCTGTTGCATAAACCGTTGGGACATGGAGCTCGCAAATTAAGATGAATGCTGTATAATTTCGGAGATCCAATCTTCCGATATTGTTAGGGACCACTGCCCCCCATCGCAAGCATTCTGTGACATTGCCATATTCCCTTCATATAGCACCAAAAAATACATGTATTCACCATCTCGTTGTATTAGCATATACATATATGCCTTTGTCCAATTTGTATACCCTTGCTTCAACTTTGTAATTTTTTCCTCCTTCAATTCTACCCCGTTTTATGAACAATGGATTTCTTTAATCTCTTACCTCAAATTATTTCCTATTTTGTACGAGTTCAGCATACTTATGGGGACGTGTGGATATTTGCAGACACGGCCCTCCCTTGCAAAATTGCCCAATTTTATTCATAAGGAAGGTGTGAAAAGATTCTAAAGATAAAGTTGACAGTTTGTGTGATAACGTTGATGTATTATGTGACGATACTTCAGATACCGTCACTTTTCCCCCAGGGCTAGGGAGGTGCAGCCGCTAACCAATAGGCCCCCAAGGGGTGGCAAAATGCGGGAGGACCTCATGGAGAGGAACTCCCCTCCTAAGGACAAGGATGAGAATCATGGACATGGCCCCTTTAACTCCGACCCCATAAGGTAGTAACATCGCCCAAACCTCTTTTTGCAATACTTATTTCTGAAACCATGTATTATTGTGCAGGGTCAGACAATCTTAATGTGACAAGTACAGGGATGAAGACAAACTTGAGAATGCTGCAGTTAAGCGGGAAAGATGCTCGACCAGCTGTAGTCAATGCAACTGACATTACGCCAGGGTGGACCCTGCTATATCAAGACCCCAGAAACAAACGACAAGGGGAAGAGAGATGGAGACAGAGAGCGAGGCAGCAAAGAATATAGAATTGGAATCCTGGAGATTGAGGCCATTCAGAGGGAGAGACCGAAGGAAGTCTTGAGAGGCTTTAGGAAGAGACATAGAGAATGTGGTTCAAGAGAACACACAAGAATTTCTCGGAGGCCGACTAGGTGTTGGCAGTAGGCGAAGTATAAGCAGAAAGTGGAGACGGCGTCCCACATGTAGGCAGAACATTAAACAGTAGACAAGTGAAACCTGGCAAGAGTGGTGGGCAAGAGTAACGCTGAAAAAGAGGAGAATTGGCGCAACGCCCCGGCAAAACAAACGTATGCTATTTATGAGTCACCCCGGAAAGAGTATCAGTCGGCCGGGAACCGGCCCAAACGGAAGGACAGAGATTGGGTTTTGGTGGCGTGACTTGTAGTGGGTGGATCGTGCGGTCCGACAACTGTGCTGAGACTCCTATCCCCGGCCTGTCGCAAAGTCGCACCGACAGGCTTGAGAAGCATCCAGAGTGGTAGTGGCTGAACGACCCACACTGAAGGTACGGTCAAGTCCATAGCCAACAGTACAGGGCCAATGAAAGAAACACCCAACAAGAGAAAAACTATTGATTGTCAAAAGTTCCCAGGCAGAACCAGTGAAGCATCCAGACTACAAGAGCAGGTAACAGGAGCTGTTAAAAGTCTAGGAGGGATACAAAGGAAAGCTAAGAGAGCCTTGGAAAACAGGCAACAACATGCTAGTATGAAGAACGGTTAACTAAGAAATCAAGTGTAGAGAATGGTTAACTAACAAAGAAGTAATACACACCTCGGCGGTTGTGAATTGTGTCTGTCTTTAAAACTCCAACCCCAAATCCCCAAAAATGTTATTTAAGAGGTTATCTTCTCGTACTCTGCCGAGCAAACAGAAGACCATCCAGGTGTCTTCTGGAGCATCATTGGCAGGCACAGAGTCATTAAGGGGGCTTTCGAGGACAATCTAAGACGTAACATCCCAAAGCATGTGGGAAATAGAAGCCCTCCTGCGCGCACACCCCAGAATTATCCGGGGCTGGTCTTCCAAGTAAAAACCAATCACCCTCTATCAAAAGACTGTTCCAAACTTATGATTGGTCGACACCTGATAATGCCAAGAGTCCAGTCCTTTCAATCCACAGGGTCAACACTCCCCTTTCAAATAAGAAGAAAATCATTGTCTTTGTCGTGGTCTTCTCTTTTATAAAAAGCTGAGAATCCAACCCTTTCTCGTCAGAAAGAAACCTGGTAACCTCCGGGGAACCGAGCACAGCGTAGAATGTGAAGTTGAAAAAACCCAGTAAATCACTTTGAACCACAATTCCCTGGCCAGCTTCTCAAAGGTGTGGCACTGGAGAGCCGAAAGGAACTCGGCAAGCATCTTTGTGGTCCCAATGGGGGCAGTATAAAGAATATAAAGAGAGCCGAATCTGTGAAAACCACTGTAAGCTAATTTCAAGTTATGCTAAGAATGATAAGAGACATTGGGGAACCAGCTTGGAAAAGGGAGTTTGAGTGAATTCTTGAATGTAATGTGCCTTCCTGCGAGACAATAGGACCCATGGTTTTGGCTGTTAACAACGACCCCTCCCCTTTAGGCTGTTCATCCTGGCCAGGCTTAGATACAGAGCCTGCAGCTTTACCCAAAGCTTTTGAAGCTGCTGCCTTCGTTAAATGAAGGGAATGAAGACACTTCTGAGAATTTCTTTTGTCAGATTTTTTGGATTTTCTGTTTCTTTTTTTTTTAATCTAACCCCTCTGCTCTGTATGATCCGTGGGTAGGGCAATGCGACATCTTGCTGCTTTTGACTCTAGAGACTTTTTAGAGCTTGCCTTCCTTGGGCATGACTTCTGCCCTTGCAAAGCCCCAATACCCCCAGCATTAACCCCAACC
Source organism: Ambystoma mexicanum (assembly GCF_040938575.1). Taxonomy (NCBI): domain Eukaryota; kingdom Metazoa; phylum Chordata; class Amphibia; order Caudata; family Ambystomatidae; genus Ambystoma; species Ambystoma mexicanum. Next base: position 543,232,315 of record NC_090940.1, read on the forward strand.
TTGGGAACAGCTCCCTGAATTTTAGTATGTTCTATGATAGATTTTGCGACGTGCGAGAGATTATTCAATAGTTCCAATTTCAGATTGATTTTGCTGAGTGATATAGTGTCCTCGGACCTCATCCCGAATATTGTCATAGAGTTTCACAAGTGCACTCAATTCAGAGTTTAAGGCATAAATCACGGGAGACGTCAGATTTATTCTTTCATCCGCCTCTCGCAAAGTGTGATGTAGAGGATCACCCTCCCTAGAAGATAAAAGTTCTTTTAGCATAGAGGGGGTGCTAGAGCAAAGGTCTTCTTGTACAAGGACCGCAGAATCATCCTGGATTAGATCTCCATCACCATACGCAACTCGCTCCCCTCTTTGGTCGAGATTTAGGGAGAAGCAATCCAACTCCTCATTCAGTTCCAGCATGCTCAAATCATTGATGCTGGTGTGCTCCTGAGAATCTACTGCATGCCGCGGGAATAGTGGTCTGAGCTTTGTGCTGGTAATGGGGACAGGAAAAGGTCTGTAATCTTATGGCCCGCTATTAGAGTGGTGCTCATGGCCACTGTATGTTTAAGTTTCCCTCGGCCTACCCCCTGCCATGATAGATATTAGTGGAGGGTCGCCCAGCTGTAGCAATAGCTCTGTGACCATATTATCTTCGGTCAAGCCCTGACTACCTCCTGATTGGAGGAGGCCGTATTTTTATTGTCAGTCTTAGGTTCATCACCTCATGGAGGGCTCAATAAGCCAGCCTTGCTTCCCGCAAGCGATGTCAGGTGGCTGCGCAAATGATAGGCACTCTTACCTGCCATCGCCACTCACCCAATATCGTCCAGCAATTCTGGCCAAGATGTTTACTTCGATAAGATGCTAAAAGCCACGAACACTACGAAAACTGCAGATCTACTATTTTTACTGCCACCTCTGGGGTAGAGGCACAAATTGGCAATTTTTCACTTTGAAAACCCAACTCAGAATAGGTCGATATTTGCCGTTGGTGGTATTACCTTGGGAGTACTGTGAGCAGTAATAACCCCCAACTTGTAATTGGGAGGGTGATAACATTGTTTTTTTGTGCAAAATCTGCTGTTTTTAATGTTACCTTTCATCTCATCATAAGGCCGTACATCTTAACTGGTGTCTCCCTTGTAACCCGGGGCAACTTTAAACATTTTGTGAAAGACAAACTGGCAAATAGACTTTTTGTGACAATTATGTGCAGTAGGACAACATCCATACACAAGTTGTCTATTGTTTTATATTGGATTGATCAATACTTTGAGGTCATTTTACAGTTGATTAAATTGGATAAGGGTATAACTTTTGGCTTCAGAGGGGCTGTGCAATAATATACCCGTCTCACTTTGACATCAACATGTTCTATTTTTTAAAGGACCGTGTGGCATTCACAGGCACTGGCGAGCGACATGCAAACCCTATGCTGCCTCACACTGAGTCTACTTGTTCTATTTAGAGCCCTGCATTTCAAGTGGAGTCGGGCGGCGTGATCTATAGAATGGAGCAGAAATCCTTGGTACAGTAGCCTGAACATACAATTTCTAAAAAAATATAAAATATGTAGAATTATACTTATCCAATTTGCCCAGCCATTGGATGAGCAAAAGCAAAACACAGCAAAATCTATCTGCTATTTAGAGGAAACATAGGTTTACACACTTATTTAATATCTCCTGGTTACGGCCCAGCGACATCACCGCAAATGCTAACTGATTGGCTGTGGTCTCCTGACCTACAATAAAGAACAACAGTGTTAATACAGTCATGGTTTGAAAGATGCTTTCTAATCCACACATGCCTGCTTTAATCAGATGTGTGTGGTTTAATTTCCCTCTTCATGCTTTAGTTCCCATATCTGTTTTCATTGTATTTAAATAGCAAACATCAGAATCATGCACTATTTAATCAATGATTTGCATTCAGAAGCAAGGTACTAAGAGGTAATGGCCACTGCTCAGGTTAACAAAGACAAAGTGCTATTATAACCTAGTAATGACCTCTGCAGGGGGCTTTATTGCTATTAGAACATTTCAAGCATTGGGGTTAGAATGTTACATTTAAAACAAGGAAAGGCAAAGGATACATAACGGAATGTTGGGACAGAATACGTATGTCAGCTGTTTTACCGCTGCCACTGCATTTTATGCAGTGGAACTGAAAACATTGCAATGTTCTAACTAAGCAATAATGTTCCCAGTGGTGGGCATCAGAAGGGATGTGACCTAGCAGTTCGGGCTGGACTGCCCTTTTTGGGGTAGGAACAGGCCTGATTTGCATATGGTTTTTTCCCTTTTGTAATGTCTTGGCAGGCTGAAAAACGATGATCTGGAGGGTTGCCCAGAACTGTGCCCGTGGTTATGATTAATTCAAAACCTTCCAGCTATCACATTGTTTGTTTTGCTAATGTTCTAACTAAGCAATAATGCTCTCATTGGTGGGCTTCACCGTTAACGACGGATGAAGCCTACCTGTCGACATTGTTATTACCACTCTGGGGTGAAAATAGGGATTCTAACAAAACAAAAAAAGAATAAATGACCACAGCAAACAGTGATAGCAGGGTTCCCCCTATATTCTGCAGACAAAACAATTGCTACAAAGAATTAAGAAATGAGCGGTTAAGAAAAACTGCAATGAAAAAACATGTGGTAAAAACATATGGAACCGTATATATAAAATATGTCTATCAGCACAGGTTGTAAAATCACACCACTATTTTTAGGAAGTACATATGCTTTCATAGGGCAATGAAGGGTTAAAGAAGAATACAATTCCATCTGCTGTAGATGAGATCAGATTACTCGTTTATGTCAATCTGACCACTTCCATTGCAAGTGTTCATGTGGTAGGCATAAGATCTCCCATAGCATTCTGCTGTACCCCAGTTGTTTTACTATTTGTGAAACCCAATTACCTCCAGCTAGGCCAATCGCCATGACTTACTACCTCCAGAGCAGTCTGTGTTCTATGTAATGTCACCCAACAACATTTTTTCCGCATTGACAGAAAGAAGGGGAAACTGTTGGGCTGGTTGACAAATCAGCCTAGAAATCGTGTCACTAGCAAATTCCCTATTCCACACCACAAAACCTGAATTCATATATCGTGGTGTCAGTATTGGAAGGGTACCACTGAGCAATACAGCTTTTAATTATTCACCTGGACTTTCATTCTATCCTGTTTTATTCAGCTTCATCAAGAGTCGCTCTGTTGAGTTATCTATGGCAAGGCCGTACCTTCAGAAAAAGGCAGAAGAAGGGGTTTTATGAGCCATAACTGTCACAGTTGAAGGGCTTCTTGGGTTGTGGTAGAATGCCAAACAGAGTGCCTCCCCAGATGGCAGATTGTGTGGTTTTCCTTTTAGCGTATTCTCCTTTGAGCTCAACAGTGGAGGGATAGTAGCAAGCAAAGGCTGTTGAACCAATCCAGCGCTTGCAAAATGTACTCATCCAATCGCATAGTCGAGAAGATTTAATGGAGTTAGAGTGCAATTTTTATGGTACTAGACCTTGATGGCAAATATACACATGTTGGAAACGTTTACTTTCCATTTACTGAAAACAAACTTTGTTTGCAGTTAAAGGCCAATGAGTGCGCTTATGGAGACATGCACCATTTTACAGAAAACACTGGCACACATTTTGTCACCCATGACCGTGGGGGCGAGTGCATTTCTCTTAGGTCGAGTATGTAACTAAGGAACTCGACCTGCAGGTCTAGTATTTTTTAAGAATTTAAGAGGCCTGCAATCTACTGTTGGCCTTTTAGGCATTTGAGTGGGAAGGAATCTACCTCATCTGAGACAGTATCAAATTAGGAAAATTGGGGATGGGTTTGCAAATTCACTTCATCTCCTAGAGCCAACACACCCTAATCATTGACTCCCTCAGTCTTCTGGCCTAGTGTTGAAAATAGGTCCCATTTCAGATGGGTTTGGCTGTCTGGAGAGGCACAACAAGTGCAAATCTAGGGTGCTTGTCATCAGTGTTAAAATCACAGAGTGTTTGAGCTGTCTCTGACCTAAGAGTCTAAAGAACTTTGCATAGAAGGTACGTGGGGAGGTACATGACCCAGAGTGACTTTTATTGAGGATTATTTGCCAATGAATCAGTCATATTGAAACTGTGGCTCAATTGTAGTATTTGGACAAATGGTGCCTGCGTCAATCATAATGTTTTTATGCAGGTTATTTTCCTCCACTTCTTAATTGCAATAGAAGGGACCGCCTCAGTTTGCACCTTTGTACAAAATGTCTGCCTATGCAATTTCCTTTTTTACTATGTGGTGGAAAAGTCACCTGCAAAGTACAAACAACTTTTATAATTTATTCCTATGGAATCTACCTGCTTTTACAAGGTGCTCATTTAAGGCGGTGTGAAGGCATCATGAAGTAGACACAGACAAGAGATGTATAGTTTTGGATATACACTTTTATTAAATGAAAAGAAGGTTGGAAAAAGGCCTAACTTGCCCTATTCTAAGGGGAATTTCACCAATTTAACAAAAACTAAGGAAAGTCTGCATCAGGATGTCCAAATTAAAAGCTCTGTCTGTGTCCAAACCTAACCTGGCCCTCGCTTAATACTTGGAAAAATGTGTAGGGGTTAAAATATCTAAATAATAAGGGTTCAATAACTGTTCAGAGCTTCTCCGAGCTCTGGGCATGCCACAGGGATCTCTTTCCCACATGTCAAAACAGTTCCCAATGCCAAGTGATTCCTTTCTCCAAGCTTCAAGAAAGTTTGCAATTCAAAGGGGTTACCTTCCACAAGCTTCAAGACATTTTGCAATGCAAAGGGGTTCCCTTCACCAAGCTTTCAAGTTTCTCAACTTTGTCAAAACACAGTTCTCAGGGATACGTTCCAGCTCCTCTGATTTGGTTACTTTTCTCCGGTTTCACAATGGTACATTTCACAGGATTCACAAAACTGTTTTCATGCATTCAAATGGCTTTTGCCAATGTTCGTTCTCACAACTCATAAAGTTCCTTTATAGATTTAGAAAATGATGTTTTCTGAATAGTCCCCTTTCTATTTCTCATCAGGACTTTTAAATGGTTTCACAATTTCTCTTTAATATTTTCCCTTTAATTCTGTACGCCAAAAGTAATTGCTTTTGTTCAGTATTCAAAAGTACTGGCTTTAATTCATATCAGTATTCAAAACAAATGTCCTCACGGGTTTGTGAGCCCGTCTGACGTGCCCAGTGTACCCACTTCTGTAGGCTGACTCACCGGTTGGGCGATGAAGGGAGATTTCTGACCCCCACGATCCCTCTCGCGTGTGCAGCACCTCACTTTTCCTCTGCATCGGCTCTCTGTGGCTTCGCATCTGCCACAGATGCGTCTCTCGCAGCTCAGGCCTCACTGTGAACTTCTCAGAGAGCAGGAGCTCGCGGAATGCAGATGCAGGTATACCACTCTGAACGGGTAAGAATAGCTTTTCGTGTTCTATCGCGAATTTAGCAATAAAAACTGGTTCTTAGCCAAGCCCCATATCCTAGAATTAATCGAATCCCTGTTATCACAGATGTACGGGGGAAGAGCGAGTAAAAGCAGGAAACATTACGGGTCGATCGGCAACCCTCCAAAACTTCAAGATTAGCGCAGCAGGGCAGAAGTGAATTATATAGTGCACACCCATATAGTAGGAAATGGGCAAAGCAGGGTGCACAGCCAAGAGAATGCATTAACTTAAACTTGTAAACTGCATTAAGCACATTCTAAAAAGAACCACGCCTGATTTATTTTCAGTGTTCTTCCAAAATTGAAGCAATAACCTAAGAAGACAATGGGCCTGATCACGACTTTGGCGGTAACCCTTAAATCCGGCGGTAGCGCTAATACCGCCAGATTTAAGGGTCTGCCAAATCAGGACTTCGGCGGATTTCGCCCCAGCTCTTAGCTGGGGGGAAATCCGCTGAAAATTTGCGCTATTACCGCCGGCGGGAAATCCGCCGGCGGTAAGAGCGCACATTTTCCCCATTGAGCCCAATGGGGAATGGGGCATTCCCGAATGGGCTCAATGGGGAATTACTTTACCGCTGAACTCGTGATCCGGCGCTATTAGCGCCGGGGAGGTCGGCGGCAGGGCTATTACCGCCAGCGGTAACGCCAAAGTCGTGATCAGCTAATTGGTGGTGAGTTACACATGTCATCCTGGGAATTATGTACCGTATTAAGAACTCTCATGAATTGGGTGATATGCAGGCGGACCCAGCGCTCATTATAGCGACTGTTCCCTCTGCACACCACCGCTCCTTACAACTAAGATCACTCACTAGTGAAACACGTTTTATCCTTATTTTACAGCTTTTGAAATTTACCCTGTTTGGGCAGCAAGCTTTTCCTGAGAGGGAGATACTAATTCTAAGGTTAGTTTATCTGAACTGAGCCATTGCAAGTTTATTCTTTAATAAACATATCACACACTAAGTAATCTAGATATATCAATTTATGTCTTACAGAAAACAATCCAATACTCTTAAACCTGAACAAGGGTATCAATTGCCCAAAACGCATAGTTTAAAGATGGGAAACCTATCAAGATTATTGGATCACGCGAACAAATAATAGTTGGAAACATATGAGAAAAATATGTGAAAGAAACGTGTATTGTAAAAAACATATGGGTTAATATGTCAATATTTTTTTTATGATGCACAACTTTGATTTTCTTTAAGAAGCAATGTCTGAAACACAAAAATAATTGCTTTCTTTTATATGAAATGTTGAATATGAATTAATATGTACCTATTGAATAATCGACTATATGATAGTATTTCAAGAAATTGTATTGAATTAGAAGCAAAATTTGTTTTGCCCTATGCTGTGCCCCAGTTTGTACAACGAGGTTATCGTTGGACCATTCACTTACCTCACTCCGAAGCTCGGCCTGGTCAAGACTGCTTCCTCTCTACAGTCTGCCACAGGCTTCCAGCTTCCCCCAGCACTGCTTCCCGCTGCATACGCTTTGCATCTGACTGGTGGTCTCGAGTGCTTCTTCTGCCATGCTGCATTCCAGTAAGGGTCTGCGCTCCTCCAGCAGTCTGTGGACCTGCTTCCCCAGCTGACCCCCTCTTCTTTGTTCATGTCAGTATTAAACATCCCGCCAGGTTAATTGGTCCAAAAAACACTAGACCGCTCACTACCTGTTTGGGTGTTCGGCATTGCTCTTGCTTGCTGCCTCCTCGTCCCAGTACCTAACTGGTGTAGGTGATTGTGCAAGTCAATGGGAAAAGGATGCATTGCCCTGGTTTGCCTCTTCCTGATCTCAGTACTTAGTTGGTGGGTGTTAGTAGGTGACTCACTTAGAAAATGGGGAAGGGAATGAAAATATCCTACAAACGCTTGGGAAGGGGAAGGTTCATTGTGAAACAGAAAAGGGGGATATAGTGTCTCACCTAAGGGTACCTCGCCTCCTCTCCCCCAGGTAGTCCTCCATCGCATATCCACCCACAGGGACAGGATCTGGTAGCTTCAGCCTTTCCCTGGCCACCTGGGTGTAGGCATTGCCAGGGAAAGGGGTGAGGATACCCTCAGATTCCTCATAGTGGATTCCTTAGGATTCCATTGCAAACACACCAGCATGAAAATCCCTGCTTGTGTTACTGCACCCTCAGTTAATGGCGGAATGGAAAGTGAGGCTTATATGTTATGTCCGCCCTGATCCCCAACTCCGACTGACAAAAGTAGGGAAATGAAGTGGAGTGGTAAAAGTGATAGAAAACTTTACAATTCCCTTCACCTTGAAAATAACCCCCATTATATTTCATGCACCGTAGGTATACTGAAAAACAGATGGATATTGACTATATTCTAGGACATTGGGCCCTATCTCAGGATACTAAGTCATCTTCTGTTTTAGCCTAATTTGTACATCGTCATTTCCCTTTATTGTATATTGCCAAGTATTTCAGAAACAAGGTAGGATATTTGGCCACTATCCTTATGCATGGAGGCAGTTTCATGCAATTGTACTCTTTCAAATCTCTATGTTGCCTCATGACTCACCATGCTTTTCTTAGTACATGAATTCACAACAAGAGCTATCAGTTAATACAAAAGGTAAACCATTGGAATTTGTACATTTTCCTGTGATGAAGGGCCTTACAAATAAAGTCTCATGTGTCAGTCAATTTGACTTGTTTCAACTTTCCTAACCTTATAGAATCATAATGAAATTGGAATCAATTACGGCACTTGTAAAATATAGATATCATGCCGATGAGTAGATCGGAAAGTAATGAATTTCTGCTTCTACTAACCAGCAATGAAGAAAGTAACAAAGTTGTCCAGCATCATTTCCTCCTCGCAATCCCCTTCCAATGCTGCAAGCAGGGAAATAAATGGGTAACAAGTAAACACTTGCGTATAGGCACGCTATAAATAAAATATATCATAACAGTGAGCATACGACAGACTGCTCCTTATATAACAATGCACGCTGGATGGGTCGTTAGCACAAAAATATGCGCTCAATCTGCAGTAACCTAGACTCATTTCTGTTTTAAATATATGAATATGGCAATAGCAAGTGCTCTTTCCATCACCCCTTCAATTCAGTTGATAGAGAATTATCTTGGATTAAGAGGGGGGAATTAAAGCATGGCTCTTCGCAAAGAGAGGATCTGCTCGGGGTCTGGTCTCCTCAAGTGTCATAAGGCCACAGGAATTGTCAATGACTATTTTAAAAGTGCAATTTTTCTGAAATATTATCAATACATTGGCCCTGATTACAAGTTTGGCAGTGCAGGAAAAAAGGGGCAGTAATTCCATTACCCACACTTTTCCCACACCACCAAACTACAAGTTTGCCGGTCGGAGGTTGACTGATTTACCTCCAGCCAAGGGCAAAAAACAGCCGGTATATCTGGTGCCAGTAATTCCGGCAATCCTACTCTCGAGTCCTATGGACTGGAATGGGGATTTACCTACCGTTGCCAGCACCCGCAATATCACATATTTTATCACAGATAGGCGCTGGTAACGGTAGGAATAGCCGGAATAACCAGTGGCATACCAGCAAACATATAATGAAGGCCAATGTTTTCAAAGTTGTTCTTTTGAAAGTCCACTCTCCGGGAGCTAAATAAATCCCACGTTTTCAAGATATCCACACAAAACACATCTAATATACTGATCTGAATGGGAGTTTTTCTGAAAAACTGGTGTGGTTGAGGCTCTCAAGGCAAGCTCTTGGAGGCCACTGCTAGCTCCTTAACATCAAAGGCTAGGTTAACACCTTAATTTCAAAAGGTTCGCTTAGAGGTTCCTTAAAATTAAAGGCTAGCTTAAGACTTATTAAAATAAAAGCCAGGACTGTGGCTAGTTAAAATCAAAGGCAATCTCATCGGCTCCGAAAAAAATAAATATCAGCTACTTGAAATGGAAGGCTTGCTAAATGGCTACCTGAAATGGAAGGCTTGCTTAACGGCTACTTGGAATGGGAGACTTGCTTACGAGCTACTTCGAATGGAAGGCCAATTTAGCATCTACTTGCAATGGGATGCTACCTTACCGGCTGTTTGAAATGGAAGGCTAGTTTAACAACTACTTGAAATGGATGACTGTTAGCAGCTACTTGAAATGTAAAGCTAGCTGACTGGCTACTTCGAATGAATGGCTTGTTTACCAGCTTCTTGGAAGGTAAGGCTTGCTTACCGGCTCCTTTCAAAATCTGCGTCAGAATATCCAATGGTATCTCCTCGCCATTCTCGATGGCCTTCTTCCTGCGCTGGATGCATTCCTTTCCTGTACGACGCAGCAGTCGCACGCTCTCCTGCGCATCCTTTACCAGCTGCCGTTTCCAAGGCAACCACTTCAATGATGCACAAAAGAAGTGGTTAATTAAATCGAGCTAGATTATAACCATGCTAAAAGTAATGGAATCTAAACGAACCTTTAAGAAGGGTATGCGTTGCTCATACATTCCTTTCACGACCGATGAGATTGCTCTTGGAAATGGTGTCTGGTCATCATTCAGTGAGTTGAGTTCCATTCCAAAGGCTGCCTAAGAGCAATAATATAGAACTTCATTAGAGGGGAATTTAGCAAATTCATGAAAAGGTGGAATGTATACATACAGTGTCCCAACAAGACAGGACGCCGGAGGTGGGACAATATTCTCCCTTATCCCCACCCTCTCAATTCTGATGGGTTAGGAAGCTTGTTTGTCCTTTATTTACCAGATGCAGTACTTCTAATCCCAAAAGGGAGTGATAATGAGATTGTCTTTCAATCCAAGGCTCACTCAATATTCAAAACATAATTTTTCCGAACATGGAGGAATCAAAGCAGAAAATTAAATGAGTTTGAAATACAACAAATAAATGGTCACAGCGCTGGGAGATCTGCTGCTTGAGATTATAAAATATTTGATTCATTTTCAATTTACATTTTTACCTTCCATTAAAGCCAATCATAAACCTAAGCAATACCAAGCCCAGTTCAAATACATGATGGAAAGACAACCTTTCCATAACAACATTTTGCAAGAAAGCCATTTATGTCCCTTTAGTTGTGCAATACAAGACACTTTACATTAAATGTATTCTGCTTTGGTTCATTATATTTAGGGATGTTTTGGCATTGGGGCTCAATTTGCAAGTCTCACTGTTTGTTTATTAAGGTTTACAGGCCTATGTGTTTCTCCTTTCCGAATACCTTTAATAATCCGTAGGATTTTCTTTTCTTTTGAGGGAGAGTGGGGTAACTGAACAGACAAAACTTGCTGGCCGTACTCCTCTCCTCCACCTCAAAACAACGCATAGTTTAAACGCCAGCATGTATTTTCATACTGGCATTAATCTAATGCTTTCTATGGAATCCACCACACTTTTAAACCTTGTAATTGCAGGCAGAGACAATAAACCACCATTGTTAATGTTTCTCATGATCATTAATTGTGGGAGGCATTTACGCTTTTTCACAAACGTAGTGGAAAATTCGGGTGTTAATGCCGTTTCGCCTGTGTTTTATATTTTAATTTTCCACTATGGCATGGAAAAGTTTAAAATTCGACAGTGGGGACGTTTTGCACAGAAGTGCAAACCGACCTTGTCCCCTAAAGTGAACTTTTTTTAAAATGACCCCCACTATATTAGTCACCTTTGTTGCCCTACTTCGACCCCTGAAATCATAGTAAATTGACTATTTAGGCAAAAGAAAACATCATTCAAGCCAATAGCAAAAAGCACCACCGCAATATCTTCCGCTCCGTTGCACATGCACGAGAAAGTAGCATATATCCGGAACATCGTACATCATAAGGTATGGTTTGAAACCTAACCCAAATTCTAAATGGGACCTATTGTTTAAGCAGCTGCCCGAGCAACCAGGAGACATGAATTTGAATCTCACTTTTTGAATTCAGGTCTATTTATTTCACGAGATGCGAGAAATACGCAATGTTCCAAAGAACATTCCCAACTAAAGCAAAACACCACCTTCTAATGTCTCAGCTTCTCCCTCAGCCTACCCAAACACTTTATTACTATTTTTCACTGCCTGAGATCTACAGATCATTCAAAACTATTTAAAAATTCACTATCAGATTTATTTTTGTACCAGAAAGTAGGGATTTGTTTTTGACTGAGGCCCCGGGTTGAGATTTAGATTGGTACAATCCACACATATGGGGCCTAATTACAGCTTTGGCATGGGGAATTACCGGGCCATTCAGAGTTTGGAGGTCCCGGTAATTCCTCCCTCTGGGAACCCGGGCCGGACCTTCCCCATTCCCATTGAGCCCACATAGGGCTCAATGGGAATGGGAGAGGGAGCTAACAACGGGCCGATACGACCGGCCCGTTGTTAGCTCCCTGGTCCCCTCGCGGGACCCGGTAACAACGCCTGGTTTTACCAGGCGTCCTTGCCGGGTCCCGCGAGGGGACCTTGTAATTTTGCATAATGGGTTTAACGGGTCCGCCTCCATTAGCGGAGCCCTTTAACCCATTACGCAAAAGTCGTAATGAGGCCCATGGTGTCTTTCGAACCACTGTCCTCAGTCCTTCCCTCTTTCCCAGAGTTGATGAAGTATAGCAAAACAATCACTCAGTTTCTGGGAAGTATACTATCCTGAACACTACTTTATTAGCTCTGCGTCTTCCTTGGTTCAAGACAATGTCACCCGGTTCATGTGTTCGTCCGCCATGACACTCCCACTAGCTCTCATTCCATGTACTCTTAAGTCTTCTGACAGTAGTTGGACATTGTCAAATATGCAACTAGTTGGACCCCAGGGTACTACTTATTGGACCATACAAGCTTGTCTCTCAACCCTTCCTGCTTTTGGCTGGTTGGTTCCTCTTAGGCTTTTCACTCTGGCCCCTTCGCCACCAATTTAGGAAACAGGTCCTAAGAGATACTTCTTCCTCCCCTCCTACTCGACTTCCTCTCCTTCATTTCTCCTCTTTCCCACTCTCCCTTTCCTCTCCATCATAAATACTCCTCTCTGTTCTCTCTCTTCTTCCTCGACCCTCTCTCCACCTACTCCTCTCTGCTCTTCATGCTAATCTCGTCCTCTCTCTTTCTCCTCTCCACCGCCTCAATTCAGCTCATCCTCCTCTCCAGCCCACCATGCTCTGCACTGCATTAATCTCTCCTGTACCTCCACACTCCGATTCCTAACGCCCAAAAGTCCCGGCCTAACTTGCATTAGGCCAAGGTGAGAATTCCCTACCTAAAGACAACTAAGGATATTCTGTGTCAGGAAGTACAAAGCAAATGTCTGTCTGTGTCCAAAATCTATACTTGCCCTCACATCTAAATGTATACAATGTGTAGGGTTGTCAGCATCAAAATAAGTAGTGTTCAAGTAAAAGTTCAGAGCTCTTTCCAGCTCTTGGCTTGTAAACAGGTTTCCCTTCTGTGAAGGCATCATGAAGTAATACACAGACAACATCACTTTTTCTCTCTTTTTTCTGTTTAAAGAGTTTATTTAAGTATTGAAGAGGCAGATAATACAAGAAAAAGAACTGTTAATCATTTTAAACTGTAACTGTTTCTTGTACCAAATCCTATATAGAACATTTAGAATACGTTGAAAAGCAATTGAATAATCCTTAAAGAAAAAGCTGATAATTAATAAAAATGAAGCAATGTATCAATACAGCATTAGGGGTATAAAGACAAGACAAAAAACAGGACACAGAACAAAAGGGAAGTAAGGGGAAAGGGCAAGGGCTATACTCGGTTATACACAAGTATTGAGATATTCCAAGAATACATTCCATTTTTTTTATCAAATTTATGTAAATAATCAAAAGTAACAGCATGACATTTTTCAATACAATGTAATGAGCAGACAGAAGTCCACCAAATATTAAGTGATAAATTGGTAGTATTCTTCCAATTAAAAGTAATGTTTTGAAAGTCAATATTAATTAACAGGCTAGACAAACTTGGCAAGACTATTTGTCTTATAACTGGATTGGCAACAGTGCCAGTCATAAGGTTGGCCAAAGTTAATGGTTCAGTTAGATGAAAAATGTATTGCAAGTGAGACCAGACCTTTGACCAAAAAGCATGAAGTAATTTTACAAATGATATATTAAGTGAATAAAATCTGCATTAAGTTCACAACCAGACCAACATTTATTAGAATAACTATCCACATGTTTGGCAATGCGTAAAGGAGTTAGGAAGGCCCAGTGAAAAGGTAAGTTTGTGTAAGGTTTGCAGCAGGAGATGTAGAATGGCAGATCTTCCATATTATAGTCCATTGATAGGAGGGAATCTGCATGTACCAATCCATTTGCCATTGTCTCATAATATTGAGGTTTGGACAATGAGTATTCATTTATAATCGAATAATATGTGGCAGCCTTAGTGGATGAATTGGTAATCAGTATATTAAGGAGAGGACCAAGAGATTATTGATTAAAAGTAGATAATGATTTAGAGATTGTTTTGATCAAAGAAGTGTAGTAGGGGAGGTCAGATATAGGGATGTTATAACATGAGCAGATATCCGTAAAAGGGACTATAGATGAGTTGTGGACTAATTGTTTGACAAATTTAATGCCAGATAAATACCATCTATGAATAGTGGAGCGATTAAGTTTGGTAGAGTAAACCAAAGAAGATATTCTCAGGATTAGTTTTAGAAAAAAAAGTTAACAGGAAGTTTGTTCCACATAATTTTAAAGAAATGTAATGAGGGGAAAGAGGAGATATAGACCAGGAGGAAGTAGTTAAGAAGTGAGAACCGGAGAGGGGATAAATATGTCCAGATTCAACTTTTATCCATAGGGGGGCATAATAAGGGCGGAGTTCATACTGTTTGAATAAGACTAATTGTTTTAGGATAAAGGCTTTGTGATATATCTGGAATAGGGAATAGGGAATTTTGCACCTACTAAGGATTTGGGAAGCCTTAATTTGTTTATGGCTATGCGTGGGATTTTTTGATTCCAAAGAAATTTAAGAAGGAGGGAGTCAAGTTTTTTTATAGAAAGAGTCATGAATTATTGTCATGCCCACAGCCCCTGGCCCTAGCACTCGGGGCCTCTGCGCCACATCACAGTGTCCCTGCATGGCCCCAAGAGCCCAATCATGCCCCCCAAGACTCTCTTGGAGTCAGTCCTGGCGCCTTTGGCACCAGGCTCATATGGCAGAAGGGGGAGCTTGAGCTCTCACTGCAATGGCACAACATGGATGCCCCCACATGGTTCAGTTCCAGAACTGAACCATGCGTTCTAGCATTTAGGGTGTGGTCAGGCCTGAAGGCACATGGGATACCTGCAGACTAGTTAAGCCACGCCCGAGCTGCAGAACACGCTTCACGTTGCTCTGCACTTGCAGCATGACATTCACTGTGGTCTGTCCTCTGCATTCCAGGCCTGCACCTGCAAAAGAAGAAGGAGAAACACATCATTAGCCATCCTTACCTGCTAGTGAATCCAGCTCCTGTCGATCGCTCCAGTGTCCCGAACATCCAGCATCTTGTCGGAAGACCGATCTCTCCTTTGAGCCGCAACCTGGGGGAGGAAATAGAAATACAGCATTAGTAAGCGTTTGCATCTCTCATTCAAACATCATTCGGAAGCACGCTTACCTGATCGGAACTCGCTGTTGGTTAATTCCCATTCCGGCCTTCCATCAACCTGCAAGAGAAAGGCAAGGCTGGTTAACACTCATACTCACTCGACGGCGATTTGAACAATACCTACTTATCGCTCTGCATCCTCTTGGCAGCTTACCATCCGGAACTTCAAAGCGGCCTGCAAGAGAAGAATAACACAGGTTAGCACATGGCAAAAGCGCACATAGCGCTGCGCTCTGCGCATTCACTTACCATCTCGAGCACAGCCCCTCAGCCAGCTCGGCATCTTCATCATCCCTTCCGCACCTAAGAGAGAAGGAAGCCATTAACAGGTGCAATTACAACTACGGACAAATTATCAAGAATAGACTTACCTGAAGAACTGAGTCGCAGCAGGTCTGGACTCACGGGCCTGCGCCAGTGAAGCGAACTTGGCTGCGAAGCGCCCCATCCACGACACACCCCTGCACAGAACTGCAGGACAGAGAGCGCATCATATCGAAATCCAAGGTGAGGAAGGCTCTAAGGGGATCGTTGGGTTCACAAGGGGGTGGGCCCAGAAAGGAAGAGATTGTGGGCTAAATCGGAACTCCTGTATTCCAGACTAGAACCTCGGCAGAACGAGAACCCGGGGTAGGTGGATCCAGGACGGAAGCAGTCCAACCAGATCGGGTGGCGTCGCTGTGGATACCAGGTGAGCGTTACAGAAAGCAAAGCCTCACAACTATAATCCACCCGGGCGCCCAACATGAAACCTCAGAAACAGATCAGCTAGCTCAGGTGCTGGGGCAGTTACGCGAAGAAGTGCATTCAGCCAGACAGGAGACCAATGCCTTGCGGAAAGAACTAATAGTGGCCAAAGAACACACTGATAATCTCAGTAGACAACTCCTTCAATCACAGGCCGGACAAGCCCATTGCCTGGGACCATTCCATCGATGCAGCACCACCAATTAATGCGGTGCAGATCACCCTTCCTGGAGCAGTTCCTTTAGCCCCACCAGAGCGTTTCTCGGGGGACCTGAGGAAGTACGCAACCTTTATGAATCAGTGTTGCCTCCATTTTCTTTGCAGACCTGGGGCGTTCAATGACCAGGCACGAGTGGCCTTTGTGCTGTCTTATCTGAGTGGTAGTGCTGCAGATTGGTCTGTACCTTTTGTTACCCGGGATGACCCACTGCTACGCGATTTTGGGGGCTTTCGGCAAGAGATGGAAAAGCTCTTTGCCCGTCGTTCTCATGGACAGGCTTTAGACAATGAACTCTTATCACTCCGTCAAGGAAACCAAGACCTATTGACATACATAGCGACCTTCAACAGGCTTGTGGTCGGAGCAGAGTGGCTGTAGGACAAAAGGACCTTGCTATTCCACAGGGGCTTAATAGAGGAGCTAAAGGATGTTCTTGCCCAAGTAGTGGATCCACCCAAGGACTGTGCCGAGTTTATTAACTTGGTGGTTCAATTTGATCATAGGTTGCAAGATTGAAGAACGGATCGAAGCAGACTAGACGCACGCCCCTTGTACGTGCGCTCCAAGGACCATGTTCAGCGAGGAACGGATAGTTCCATGCAACCAATGCAGCTAGGAGGGGTAAGACCCCCTTTAACCAAAGCAGAAAGGGACAAGAGGAGGGAACAGCAGTTATGCTTATACTGCGGAAAAGTAGGTCATTTCCTCAAAGAGTGCCCAGTAAAGCCACCAAGAAGGACCGCAGGAGCCACAGATAAGGAGAAACCAAGTGAGGAGTCGGAAAACTACCAAGCGTGGCAAATGTAGGGGTCCATTTGTCGAGCGAAGAATGTCAACTAAAGACCTCCCATTTTGCGTTAACGGTGATCCTAATCAACCACCAACAACCGTCAAGGATGCATTCGGTAGAAGCATACATCAACGGCGGAGCCGTGGGGAATTACATGGATCAGAATCTTGCAGCAAAGATGGGGCTCTCACTCTGCCCTAAGTCAAGCACCATGACTGTAACAACCGTAGACGGTACTGAAATCGCTGCCGGCCCAGTGTCTGAATGTACCACTGTTCTAACCCTCTTATGTCAGGACGGCCACCGGGAATCAATCGCTTTTGATCTTATCAAGGCACCTCAGTTCGGACTGATCCTAGGGATGCCGTGGCTGGGCGCACACAATCCACGAATCGAATGGCGCACAAGAGAACTGGCTTTTTCCCAAGGCTGTACACGCACTTGCTATTATAATGGAAGGAAGTCAACGAACACAGACTCGTCTGTCCAGGAACGGGCGGCAAGTGCCTTAGGTGTGGTTGGTGCCCTGCCAAGCCAATATCAGGACTTTCAAGACTTGTTTCAAAAGGAACAAGCTAATACCTTGCCACCCCACAGACCCTACGATTGCCAGATCGACCAGGTACCTGGTGCACAAATCCCTTGTAGTCGAATCTATGCACTTAAAGAACAAGAGAACCAACATCTGAAGTCCTACCTGGAACAATATCTGGCCAACGGTTTCAATCACCCTTCAACGTCACCTGCAGCATCTCTCCTATTCTTCATGCTGAAGAAGGAAGGAGATTTGAGGACTTGCATTGACTATCGCGCACTGAACCAAGTCACTGTTAAAAATCGTTATCCCTTGCCCCTTATCCTGGAATTTTTAAACCAAGTCAAAGATGCCCAAATCTACACGAATTTGGGCCTTAGAGGGGCATACCACCGTGTTCGTATTAAAATGGAAAACAGCGTTTCGTACCAAATATGGCTTATATGAATACCAGGTGATGCCATTTGGCCTTTGTCACGCCCCGCCGCATTTCAGTACTTCATGAACAATGTCTTAAGAGAGCTGATTGACGCCTGTGCCCTATGCTACAACAATTGGTGCTGTGGGCTTAGAAAATCCAAGATGGCTGAAAAGCCCACATTTACGCCAGAATCCAGGAAACCCGTGCAGTTTTGCGCACACCAAAATGGTCGCCTGACCTGCCACCCACCAGTGCGAGCGTGATGGGCCAGAAGCGCCATGAGCGAAATCAGTGCAAAGGAATATGGTGCTGTTAAAAATCTGTTTTAATTGATGTCAAAAATTGCTAAAATCATGGCCACAAAATTACTCTACTGCAGAATCTATAGCAATACACTGTTAGTAAATGCTATCAAGTAAAATCCTTTTTTTAAAATGTATTAATTCAAGACAGCTCCCAAAATGGGTGCAGTACCGGCGCTCGACACTAACCGGTGCTAGCGATCTAAACTCTGACAGGAGGCCTGTCTTTCAGGAGCTGACAAGGAACCTGAGTTAGCTGGAAACTTCAAAGCCTTGCTGGTTAATGAGAATTCTTAACACCTACTGTTCACAGGCCTGGCTGCATTCTGCTGCCCCCACCAAAAGGAGATCACACCTCTCTGATTGAATCAAGGGAGGGGACTGCAGGAAAACAGAACAATGAACTTTCCTTGGCTCAGGCAAATGCTAAATCAGGGGTCGTAAATGGCTTCCTCTTGGAAGGAAATGGGAGGGGCGCTGCCTCTGGGAGACAAAAATTCCCCCATGTGCTTTGGAACCTAAACCACACCCATCTGGGCCAGAGCATAATTTTAAAAAGATGGATAATTCATAGTACATAACTGTCAAAATTATATAAATAATATCATCATTCCTGTGATTTTTCTGTGCACATTTTAAGAGGTGTTAGGACTCTGTGGTATGTGCCAGAAAAACCCAGAAAGCAGAGCTGTATCCAGATCGCCGTGCCAAGAACTTTTGCCAGAACCAGAGACCAGAACAGACCAGACTGCTGTGCAGTGCCGATAACAGACCCAGACCAGATTGCTGTGAGCAGAACCGGTACCAGAGACCGTCCGTGGCGAGGGAACCGCAGCCAACCTGACCAGATCTTGACGGCCTATTTCAAATTTATAGTGTGAGTACCAGAACTGTGCATAGTCATCTATTAGTTTAAAATAAGCTTATCCCATCCAATTCAACCTGCCTAGAACTGCATTAGAAATCGTGTGTTCATTCTATGACTGTAAAGCTGTGAAAGTGTAATTTGCCATTCTGAATCATTATTTCATTTCTGAAAATCGACCTCCACAAAATCGTCTGTATCTTTTGAACCGCGTGTGCTAGGAACGAGATTTAACTTTCATTCTAAAGCTAAGATCCTGAGCTTTCCAACAAACTTTCTATTCCTTATAGTTATTCCGTAATCGCGCTCGACCCACTCAGAAAAAGTGCCGCAAATTGCAACTAACTCATTTCACCACTTGTAAAAAAATAGCTGCTTTTGCTTTGCATTGCAGAAATCCGTTTTCAACCTGATAATCCCTCATGAATCACTGATAGTGTTGACCAGAACCAATCTTAAGTAGCTATCACCTACCCTGAATCTCCTATAGGGAATTAAAATCATTTTTAGCATATTTTCACTTCTTTGCAAATCACATTTAAAGTATTTTTGCCTGTTTTAAAATCATCCCTGTTGCTCTAAGCTTGCTAGGGGAGAACTGAAATTTGAATTGCATGTGGATTGTATTCCTGAAAACTGTGTGCTTTATTTCCATCTCCTTATATTGCATAGGGGGGGGTGTGAATTGCCACAAGGGGAAAAGTGATTATATTATCTCTTGTGAAAAACCATCTCAGTTATTTCTGTGCCGCATTCTTTTCTATCATTGCATTTCCTT
Source organism: Ambystoma mexicanum (assembly GCF_040938575.1). NCBI lineage: Eukaryota > Metazoa > Chordata > Amphibia > Caudata > Ambystomatidae > Ambystoma > Ambystoma mexicanum. The sequence continues at coordinate 543,252,032 of NC_090940.1, forward strand.
GAACCCATTAAAGCATTCTCAGCTACTCTATCCTCTCCATACCAACTCCTAAGTAAAATTAAAAAAGGTGTGCCAGTGTAATACTATCCATTGTTGATCACTGTCATATTCATACGTGTGCTATCAAATATTAATGTATTTATAAAAGTGTGATATATCTTGTTTAATTTTTCAATAAATCTTTTAATTTGCTAAACAAACCTACTTCTTGGCTCAGTGAGGTCAGGGGGATTCAAAGAGAGGGGCGTTATACAAGGGTTTATCATCCAGATCTATGAACTTTTCATAAGAATATATAAATAAGGGCTTCCCTTGGGCATCCCAGACTCGGCATTGACTTAGTTGGAGTGCTGAATTGAAGTCGCTTAACAGAGTGGGGGCTCGTCCGGGACGTCGGATTAGATCTATCATTTGTGCAGCTTAATACAGTGTGCTAACTGACAGCATACATAAATCCTGTTGGATCGCCACGCCTCAAAAGAAGGACGCTCTAAGGAGACGGTCTGTTTTGCAAAATAAAATACTAACTTCTGTAAGTCAGGAAGGCAATTAATTTCCAGAATGACGACCTTGGTAGATATCAAAATAGCCAGAGAGCACCTCTTCCATAAACTATTTGTGAGAGGCGAATGGACGGAACAGGACCAGAATGTGTGGTTGCAGGCAATTGTGCAACAGGTCACTGTAACTGGGTCAGATATATGGAGAGATCAGGGTCCCTTACATGTGGCCCTGAGTGAACTATATATGGCCCCTAAGGCCAAGGATGAGCACAACAAGATTGCCAGGGTAGCGGCATATTTATATTTATATATGGGAGCCATACAGGACAAATGTGCTGAAGGCCAAGATCTGGCAAATAGGCAACTGATGGCATTAGAGAAGGCCCAATCTGACCTGGTCTCTTCCGAGCATAGGCTGCAGAGGAGCCAGGAGTCAGAAAATGATAGTAGGCAGTATATCATTAAAATAAAAGAGGATATGGGTATCCTGCAACAGGAAAAGTCTGACCAGGATACCAGATTTCTGGCCTTGCAGAAGGAGTACCAAGAAGGTTTGGACTCCCTACTGCAAGGCCAGAAAAAGCTGGAGCAACAACTGGACTTCAATAGGGTATGCACAGAGCAGGTAGTCACCCGGCAAAGCCACCTAGATGGGGAGAAGACAGAGAGCAACAAACTGATTCTGAAAGACCTGGATACCCAGACAGAATTTGAGGAAGAGCGCCAGAAAGCTGGTGCCCTTAAAAGGCAGAGGGACGTCCTGGCAACACAGATGCAGGCTCTTAGTCAGGAAAGGGACACCTTAGGCCAGGAAGTATGCCACTTAAAAAGAAAAATGGAAGAAAATCACCTGGCCCTCCAGGGACTGTGTGACCTCCAAAAAGAGCATCAGAACTTGTTAGAGCACACCAGGAGGGTGGAAGATGCTCTGGCAAGAAAGGAACAGGCCAGCAGGGATGGGACTCAGGAGGCAACCCTCCTGCAGCAAAGACTGGCCCAGTACTCCAGGATCAACCAGGAAGCACAGAGAGAGAATGAGGCTCTCTGCCAGGACAATGATAGGCTCCAGCAACAGGTAGCCATGCATGAGAGACTGAAAGAGTCTAATAAGGCCTTAACTGAGGAACTGAAAGCACAGGCTCTTGCATGGCAACAGGGAGCGGGGGCTGATAGAGATGAGGTTCACTGGGAAAGGGAAACACCTGAGCATAACCTCAGGAGCCCTAGTACCAGAAGCCTTCATCTCTCCCAGTCCTTGGACTCTGCCACCCCCATGTCCCATGGCGCACATGAGCCCAGGGCCACGGGGATGGCAGATTACTATCCAGCCAAATGTATGGGGCTCATAGGCCAGTACCTCCCAGGAATGGATGGGTGGGCATCTGGGTACGGGCACCTAAGTACAGTGCAATTTAGTGGGGAACCCCAGGAGAGTAGGCCCACTAAGGGCATCCTGAAAACCTCTGCCAAGTTAGGTCAGTGGGGGTTACCCATCAAATCCTGGCAGCAAGGAGGGATCTGAAGACTCCTCTGAGCGTCACAGGACACAGGAGACCAGGTCCCCACATTCTGCTAGCCATTCCCGGGCTCGCAGAATCCTCGAAAACCTGAAAGATCAGACGGGCACCTCTGGGAGCAGTGCTTCTGAGTCAGAGGATGAATGGACCAGGGTTACCCGAACCAAAAAGGCCAATAAGGCAAAAAGGGCCTTGCCTAAGGACCCCTTAAAACAGATTACGGCAATAAGGAGTGTCATCACCCCTTATCACAAGAACGCCAAGTATTCTGTTTGGGAACACTTGGAGCTTTACAAGCAAATGATGGAGACTTTCCATTTGAAGGACAGCAGTAGCTGCATTCAGTAAGTAAAATGGACATTCTCCCCAGAATACTCCAGTTTCTTTGCGGGGCTGGAAGACCAAAACCATTCAAGAAGGTCCACATATAGCGCGGCCATCTTGAAACATTTTTCTGTTCACCGGAATGCCCAAGAGGCTCGCAAGGCAGCCTACAATTTGCAATGTGGGGAGGATCAGGCCCCACAAGAATTTGTGCAGGAATTGAAGCGTGCCTTTGCGCAGACTACCAGAAGGGTGCGCACGGACAGTAAAGAGTTTGTGAATACGTTTTTCCATGCTTTGCCCAAATACATCATGACCCCGCTAGTGAGAGATTTTCACGAGAAAAGATCACTAGACTGGGTCATTGAGCAGGCCACCCGAATCTATGAGGTGCAGAAGCTCATAGAAAATAAAAATAACGCCCAGAAAAGTCCCAAACCAACCAGCACCCCTGCTGCTGCTAAGTTGGCAGAGGTAAAGGTTGCCCCCATTTTAGATTTGGAGATGGGGGGCCTAAAAACCTGCCTGCGCCGAATAATTCTCAGCCCAGAAGGCCCTCGGGCCAGTCACAGACAGGGAGCCAAGGAGGTAGTCCCACAAATGGGGTCCCTCGCTCCCCTGACTATGTAAGTCCCCGCTACAAGGGAAACCGACCCATCCTGGGGTATGTGTGGACTCTTCCAGCCCAAGGAGGGGGATCCAGCCAAGCACCTAACCCAGGGAACTCCCCTCCTAACTTCCCGCAGTAGGGCAGAAATTCACCAAACCCTGGGCAGAACTTTTTCCCCCAGGTATCCACCCAATTTCCAGCCCCAAAATCATCCATCCTTCTTTCCCCAATTCCCTGAGCCCAGACCACCTAATCCAGGAGAGGGGAGGCCAAGGGTGGAGGTGTACCCAAATCTTCCCAACCCGGGGTACTACCAGAGAAGGGATAGCTACCCTTCCCGGGATCAGCCCAGGGGAGAAAATAGAACCCCGTATCAGCCTGAGCGGGTTTCACAGTTAGAGCGCCAGGTCCAAAATATGGCACGGGATCTGGGTCACATGCTGAGGGCTCAACAGAATCCTCAGATGAGCATGCCGGCACAGAATGCCCCAAACTCTGGGCTTGGTGCTCCAGAACAATGACGGGGGCAGCACCCTGATAACCCACCGGTTCCCAGGGAAGAGGCACATGGGGAAGGGGGGTGTAAAGCCTTGTAGGAAGCTTCCTTCACCACTTGTAAACAGCCCCTGGAAACCCAGGAACCGGAAACAAAATCTCCTACCCCTGAAAGTCTGCCACCCAAGGAGCAGAGAGGAGGTAGGAGAAACAAAGGACCCAAACAGACCCATTTTGTGGAGGAGGTGTAGATCTTCCAATTTGAGGGAGAGGGATCCTCAGAGGATCCTGGGAAAGGGATCTTCTCCTTCAGAGATGGGGGAACTCCTCCCAATGAAAAATGGGTCCCAAGGGATCCAAATCCCGACTGGGGAGATGTGGGGACTGAGCTAGCGCCGCCCATCATCTCATCCCAGAACCCACCACATCAAAATCCCCTGGTTCAAACCCATCCTGGTGACTGCCTCCAAAAAGGGGGGTGGCCCAGAACCGGAACCAGGGGAACCCACAATGTCTCTGATTTCCAGTTGCCAACTTTTTCTTGCAGATTCCCATGACTCTCCACAGAATTCTGCCCACATCTCTTCTCTCGCAATGTCCAAAACTAAAAAATTAGCCCACCAGTTGTCCAAAAATGTGCATTATCTGTGCCCCCTTGAGGAGAAGGAGGGAAGATACTATGCCCCAGTACAAGTGCAGGGGCAGGGTACAATTTTGGCACTGGTGGACACTGGATCCCAAGCTACCCTTTTGTCCAAAAGGGCCTTTGATGAACTAAATGCAGGAAGAGGGGAGAATTACCATATTCCTCTCACCTCTCTTCCTGGACAACTTCAGAACTTTGACGGGAAGGAAATTCCCGTCGAGGGGACTGCAGATTTGGACATTAAAATTGGGCGACACAAGGTGAAACACCCGGTCATAGTAGTGACTCCAGAGGGCACCCCTTGTTTAGTAGGGAATGACATCCTGAGAAGGTTGTCACCCCTAATAGATTGCGTAAACAAGGTCCTCTGGACCCAGACTAGCCGACCAATAAAATTAAAACAGAGCGTCAACCGTGATAGTTTAAACGGCACCTGCCACATGGTTGAACAAAAATCTGACCAAGTAGAATTTCACTTCCAGAACAACCAAATTCCAGGCGTGACAGTAACAGTAGTAGGACAACAGACTGGTGACGGGGGGTCCTCTCTGTTTCTGAAAATCAACCTTCCTTCCAGTTTAAGGTGGTATTCCACACTGGAAGGAAACACTCTGAAATTCTTTACTAATCCACAATCAGACATTCCCACTCCAATAGTCCAGAAAGATGTGAAATCAGCTCAGAGCCTGGCTGATATTCAGCAAATTGGAGAGCAGTTGTTCATCCCTGTTCAGTTAAATAATGGGAAGGACTCTGTTCTCGCCCGAGTGTGTGTGAACAACGGTAAGAGCTTCATCAGCGAAGCCATGTTCCACCAACTCCCAAAAGATCCAGCCATTCCCACATTCAAACTGATAGACAAATGGGAAATGGATCTGGAAACACCCAATTCCAAACATCTCCTGCCAAGCAGGTGTATGCTCAAAATCTCCATTGTGAGACGTCACTGCCGCCTTTTACTTAGGCAGTGATATTCTCAAACGCTTTGCCATTAGTTTGGACCTAATGAACTTCAAAGCTTGGTCCCAATTAGCGGATAATCCCATGGGCTTTGATGATCCAGAAAAAGCATTTAGGTCAGCTCAATTGCTACCTTAGGCAGTCGAAATTCAGATTAAAGAGGAAGTCACCATCCCAGAAAGGACCCGACAATTCTCCCTGGAAGTGAAAGTTAAAAGAGTACAAAAATTGAAAAACCCTAATGCTTATATTCATATAAATGCTTCTCACCAACAGCAAGGTTTAGGGGTAAACCCAACACCATTAGTCAACATAGAACATGACACCATTCCAATAGAGGTGGATAACAGCGACTTAAAGAGTATTACTCTAGCCCGCAGGCACCATTATTGGAATGGCGGTTGATGACCGACATTTCTCCATTGATTTAGGAAATGAACTATTAGGACCAATCCCCAAGGACTGTTTTGACAGTGACAGTGATGACAATACAACACAAGACAGGATCTTTACCCGGCATGGGGGGAACTTCCTGGTGTATACTTCCTGCCCTTATGGTAAGGAAGATGTGACTTGTGACTTCAGAAGGGATGAGGTGATTTTCCAGGCCCACGAGGGCTGCCTTTCCCAGCTGAAGCCTCCAGTCCAAATCAGCACTCTCACCAGGGACTTCTCCACCCAGCTGGAGGAGGCCGCTGAGATAGCAAAACCAGAAGTCTTTCCAGGCTTCAGGCAGATGGTGGAAGAGAGAGTCAACCTAGCTGATGCCTGTGTGACTCTGGAACAGAAGCAAAAGTTGAAACAAGTTTTCTTGGTTTTTAAAGATCTCTTTGCGGTAGACTCATATGACTGTGGTCGCACCGACATCCACACAATTACAATTCCCACGGACCCTGGCATGACTCCTGTGTTTGTGAAGCAATATTGCTTGCCTCTCGCATCCAGGGAGTCCTTACTGAAATAAATAAGAACCTTGAGTCCCAGGGAATAATCCGTCCAGTACACAGCACCTTCAATAATCCGGTGCTGGGAATATTGATGCCAAACGGCCAGTGGAGACTCTGCGCCGACATTAGGGAGCACAACAAACGGGTCCATACTTCCCGATGGCCTCTTCCCTACCTTGACCAAGGGCTGGCCCAGATCCAGGGGTCACAGGTATTCACTGCAATAGACCTGACCAATGGGTACTGGACTCTGCCTGTCAGTAGGGAGGACCAATACAAACTGGCTTTTACCTTTGTGGGTCATCAGTGCACATGGACCCGGACTCCCTTCGGATACTTCAACACCGGCAATGAATTCAACATTTTCCTACATAAGGCCATGCCCGACCTGGGTGCGAGGGGTAACCTGCCTTATGTAGATGATGTCCTCAACAAAAGTTAATCTGTGGAGGAACACATAGCGAAGATCCGTTATGTTCGGACACAGTTGAGGGCCGCCGGAGCAAAACTTTCCTTTCAGAAAGCGCAGTGGTGTAGAACCTGTGTTAATTTCTTGGAGCATGAGATTACTCCTCAGGGTCTCTGTCCCCAGGAAAAGAAAGTGGAAGCACTTCAGAAACTGAAAGACCCCACAACTCTGCGGGAACTAAGGAGCCTCCTTGGACTGACTAATTACAGCAGAAAGTTCATTGAGGGCTACGCAGAGATCACCAGACCCCTGATTCATCTCTTGAAGGGGGTGGTCAAGTGGGAATGGGGTCCAGAACAATCCGAGGCAGTAAGACAGCTCAAAAGAAGCCTCTCACAAGTGCCTTGCCTAGCTTACCCTGTCAGAAACAATGAGTTTTTCTTGGAGACAGGGTTCTCTAATACATGCTTGACTGCAGTATTATATCAAAAGCATGACAAGGTCAATAAAGTAATCTCCTATGCGAGCAAAACTTTATCCTCTGTGGAGGAAAAATTCAACGATTGTGAGAAGGCACTCCTGGCAGCGGTGTGGGCATTGAAGAATTACCGCCCGTTTATCCAGGGGGAACACATCATAGTGGAGACTCCACACCACCCTCTGCAATATCTCCAAAGTGACAGAATCCGGGCCGGAAATGTGAGTAATTCCCGAATTACTTCCTGGATTCTGTCAATGCAATGCTTTCCTGTGGAGGTCAGATATGGCCAAAACAAGAAGAGTCCCCTCGCGCAAGCTCTGGCTGACTTGCATGATTGTGCCAGAGAAAACTGTCTCGAGGACGAAAGTCTAAAAATCAAGGACAACATGGAGGCATACCTTAATTCTCCCCACAAAGTATTTGAAGAAGACAAGTGTGAGGGAATGCCCACTGTCTATGTGGATGGATGCTCTTACCATGTTGACAACGGGGGAAAAGAACTTGTGGCCGGTGTAGGGAATGGATGGGTGAACCCTCCGCTGGGTACAAAATTGGTCCCCGAAGTAGTCAGGTGGCAGAGTTGATGGCTGTGCATCAGGCCATTCTCACTGCTGTCCAACATCAACTCCACGAACTGGTCATAATCACAGATTCAGATTATGTGCGGAACGGGTTTGTGGAGCACCTGGTTAATTGGAAAACCAGAGGCATGTTATGTGCTAATAACAAACCCTTGAAACATGGGAAGTTAATTCAAAACATTGATGATATGGTCACCGTGAATGGGATGACCATCTACTGGAAAAAGATCAAGGGTCATTCCAAAGTAGAGGGACCAGACAAAACTGGAAATGACTTAGCTGATCAGCTGGCCAAAACCGGGGCCATCCAAGAGGATCTAATAGAGATTGAGTCCCTGTTGGGGGAAATTCAGGTCACTGCTATCACTAGGTCCCAGACAAATGCTCACAATGATCTTTCAACTGCACAATGGAGTAAGGAGACCCCAGATGCTGATTTGATCACGGCTCAAAAGGGGGATCCAATAATTGGTAAGTTTTACCAACACATGGAGGACCCTGAGAACTTTCCCCTGACGAATACTGATTACATTGGGAAAGAGGACCTTAGAGTGTTGATGAAATGTCCAAAAATGTTTCGAATCCAAGACGGTTTGTTGGTAAGGAAATCCCAAGCTGGCCATGGTCAGTGGGTAGTCCCTACCTAATTCCGAAGCCTGATGTTAAGTCACGCCCATGATTCGGCCACCGCCGGTCATAGGGGGTTTCATACAACACTTGAGATCTTAAGAGAGGTTGCATACTGGCCACACATGGGGCAGGACCTCGACCAATACTTGAAGGGGTGTCCTTTGTGTGCACAATTTCAGCCAACATCCCTCACACACTGTGCGCCTCTCCAAAAGAGGGGGATGACACTGCCATGGTCAGATTTGCAAGTCGACTTCATAGGCCCCGTGATTCGCTCTTCTAGGGGAAATAAGTACATGTTGACGGTGACATGCTTATTTACTAAATGGGTGGAATGTCTCCCGGCCCCAAACTGCAAGGCAGAAACAGCAGCTGCCCTGATGATCAACCACATCTTTTCGCGTTTTGGTCTACCCCAAAGGATTGAGTCAGACGGAGGTAGCCATTTTACCAGCAAAGTAATGACTAAGATGTGGGAGATACTGGGGGTTAAAAGGAATCTGCATATTGCTTACCGGCCAGCCTCTTCTGGTGCAGTGGAGAGATACAAAAGAACCATTTTGAGCATCTTAAAAAAGTTTGTGGCAGATTCTGGGCCAAGTTGGGATATCCTTATGGCCATCAGATCTACCCCTTCATCTGCAACTAAAATGTCACCGTTTGAGCTGATGACTGGATGCAAGATGGTGCTTCCCCAGCATTTGCTCTACAGGACCCAAGAGCCGACATTAATCAATGCCTCCACAACTCATGAGTATGTGGAGAATTTGAGGAAACACCTTCAACATGCTTTTGCCTATGCTCAGCGAAACCTAGAAACATCAGCTAAGTATGAAGACTCACTATGATTTGAAGACTATTAGGAAAGAATACAATGTGGGAGACCGGGTCTATCTATACAATTTCCAAAGGAACCAGGCCAAACAGCGAAAATGTCTGCCTACATGGATGGGACCTTTTGAAATTGTAGACAAGATCTCATCAGTCGCCTACAAGATCCGCATCCCCAAAGGTAGTTCGGCGGAAGGGGAAGACAAGTGGGTCCATATTAATCAGCTAAAGTGTTGCCATCCCAGGCACACTCTGCAGCAATTGCAGGAGTCCTCTGCAATCCCAGAGGTGGCCGATCCAGAGTAATACAAGTCCAACCCTAAAATATTCCACATATAGCCTATAAAATTGAATGCAAATGTCTCCTGATGTATAAAATGTATATGTTCGCCCCACCATTAATAGTGGTGGGGAAATGTCTACGAATATGTTTCTGCCGCTTTGCTTTGTCATCCTAGGAGAGATAAAACCATGGAGACTGACCAAGGAGGACGACCCGGGGACCCAGAGCAAAGATCCGAGGGGCCCGGGGTACCACTTGAAACTCCCATCAGGACCGGTGAGGAGAACCGATCGATCCACCCTGATGGAGGAAAAGATGCTGAACTGTGCCATCTGCGGAATCAGAAGAAGATGCGGACATCCCAGCGTGTGGATCAAAACATCCTTTGTACCCGACTTGAAATCAAAGTGCAGTCGGGCGGGGGGGCTTGTCAGGTGTCTTGACCCACGTTTGAACTATTATGCTACAACATTTGGTGCTGTGGTCTTAGAAAATCCAAGATGGCTGAAAAGCCCACATTTGCGCCAGAATCCAGGAAAACCGCGCAGTTTTGCGCACACCAAAATGGTCGCCTGACCTGCCACCCACCAGTGCGAGCGTGATGGCCAGAAGCGCTATGAATGAAATCAGTGCAAAGGAATATGGTGCTGTTAAAAATCTGTTTTAATTGATGTCAAAAATTGCTAAAATCATGAACACAAAATTACTCTACTGCAGAATCTATAGCAATACACTGTTAGTAAATGCTATCAAGTAAAATCCTTTTTTAAAAATGTTTTAATTCAAGACAGCTCCCAAAAATGGGTGCAGTACCGGCGCTCGACACTAACCGGCGCTAGCAGTCTAAACTCTGAAACTCTGACAAGAGGCCTGTCTTTCAGGAGCTGACAAGGAACCTGAGTTAGCTGGAAACTTCAAAGCCTTGCTGGTTAATGAGAATTCTTAACACCTACTGTTCACAGGCCTGGCTGCATTCTGCTGCCCCCACCAAAAGGAGATCACACCTCTCTGATTGAATTAGGGGAGAGGACTGCAGGAAAACAGAACAATGAACTTTCCTTGGCTCAGGTAAATGCTAAATCAGGGTCATAAATGGCTTCCTCTTGGAAGGAAATGGGAGGGGGTGCTGCCTCTGGGAGCCACCTGAGCTGGAGGCAGGAACAGACAGAAATTCCCCCATGTGCTTTGGAACCTAAACCACACCCATCTGGGCCAGAGCATAATTTTAAAAAGATGGATAATTCATAGTACATAACTGTCAAAATTATATAAATAATATCATAATTCCTGTGATTTTTCTGTGCACATTTTAAGAGGTGTTAGGACTCTGTGGTATGTTCCGGTGGGCAGTAGTGGAAAATAGGGTTTTACTCCAAATGTCTGTATGTTAAAAATCTGACACTTATTCCATATTCCTTGCGCACATTTGTGTAAATTCTGGAAAAGTTTAGAGGTTGTGTTCTGGATGAAAAGGGCAGAATTCTGTCAGAAGTGGACACGACATCTTACAAAGACAGGGATCGGATGGTTTGGTGCTACAGAAAATATGTTAACTGGACATATAATATTAGAAAAATTGTACATAGATAAATATGCATTTGAATCAAAAATAGATTTGTGTGCAAAGTGACAAGGGGAGGATCCTCTGACCCATAAACATACCTCATCACGATGACACTCCATTTCCTTCCCCCAAACAAGGGAAAGAGGAAAACCTGGCCAATGATAAGTTGTGAGGGACAGGCTTAGTTATGCCCACGCACAGACCCATGAGACCCAGGTAGAGACATTCACTTTCCAATTCAAACTGGTTTCTTGCGAAGCATTTTGCCGGACCAGACAATATCCAGAAGGACCATATCCAGAACTTAGAATCCAGACTTCAGAACTTGTAGCAGAGAGGCCTAGTCCACAAGCTGAATCCTTCAGAGGCCTCAGAATCCAGCAACCTAACCAAACTATTCAACAGCCGTCTGAGCTGTTTGATTCTGGCCTAGAACCCTGTGCCAGAAAAACCCAGAAAGCAGAGCTGTATCCAGATCGCTGTGCCGTGCCAAGAACTTATGCCAGAACCAGAGACCAGACCAGACCGCTGTGCAGTGCCGATAGCAGACCCAAACCAGATCGCTGTGAGCAGAACCGGTACCAGAGACCTTCCGTGGCGAGGGAACCGCAGCCAACCTGACCAGATCTTGACGGCCTATTTCAAATTTATAGTGTGAGTACCCAGCCAGAACTGTGCATAGTCATCTATTAGTTTAAAATAAGCTTATCCCATCCAATTCAACCTGCCTAGAATTGCATTAGAAATCGTGTGTTCATTCTGTGACTGTAAAGCTGTGAAAGTATCATTTGCCATTCTGAATCATTATTTCATTTCTGAAAATCTACCTCCACAAAATCGTCCGTATGGTTTGAACCGCGTGTGCTAGGAATGAGATTTAACTTTCATTTTAAAGCTAAGATCCTGAGCTTTCCAACAAACTTTCTATTCCTTATAGTTTTTCCGTAATCCTGCTCGACGCACTCGGAAAAAGTGCAGCGAATTGCAACTAGCTCATTTCACCACTTGTAAAAAAATAGCTGCTTTTGCTTTGCATTGCTGAAATCCGTTTTCAACCTGATAATCCCTCATGAATCACTGATAGTGTTGACCTGAACCAATCTTAAGTAGCTATCACCTACCCTGAATCTCCCATAGGGAATTAAAATCATTTTTAGCATATTTTCACTTCTTTGCAAATCACATTTAAAGTATTTTTGCCTGTGTTTTAAAATCATCCCTGTTGCTCTAAGCTTGCTGGGGAGAACTGAAATTTGAATTGCATGTGGATTGTATTCCTGAACACTGTGTGCTTTACTTCCATCTCCTTATATTGCATAGGAGGGGTGTGAATTGCCACAAGGGGAAAAGTGATTATATTATCTCTTGTGGAAACCATCTCAGTTATTTCTGTGCCGCATTCTTTTCTATCATTGCATTTCCTTGAACCCATTAAAGCATTCTCAGCTACTCTATCCTCTCCATACCAACTCCTAAGTAAAATTAAAAAAGGTGTGCCAGTGTAATACTATCCATTGTTGATCTCTGTCATATTCATAAGTGTGCTATCAAATATTAATTTATTTATAAAAGTGTGATATATCTTGTTTAATTTTTCAATAAATCTTTTAATTTGCAAAACAAACCTACTTCTTGGCTCAGTGAGGTTAGGGGGATTCAAAGAGAGGGGCGTTATACAAGGGTTTATCATCCAGATCTATGAACTTTTCATAAGAATATATAAATAAGGGCTTCCCTTGGGCATCCCAGACTCGGCATTGACTTAGTTGGAGTTCTGAATTGAAGTTGCTTGACAGTCTATATAGACGATATCCTGGTATAATCAGCCTCAAAACAGGACCATGTCAAGCATGTGCGTTCCGTCCTTACCAAGCTCTGCCAACATCATCTTTATGCCAAACTTGAAAAATGCTAATTTCACGTTACTGAGGTAGAGTTCCTGGGGTTCATTTTCACTCCAAAGGGAATCTGAATGGATGTGCACAAGGTTGATGCCATTCTAAATTGGCCAGCCCCAAGTTCATTCAAAGGGGTCCAGAGCCTGTTGGGCTTTGCAAACTTCTACTGCCGATTCATCCCGGGATTCTCTCAAATAGTACATCCAATCACGTCTTTATTGAGGAAGTGCAATAAGAAGATCCTGGGCAGAAGAGGCTGAAAAGGATTTTCAGGAACTCAAGGTGAGATTCACTTCTGCTCCAATATTACGACACCCTTGCCCAGATTTTCCGTATGTGGTAGAAACGGATGCCTCCAGTTTGGCTATGGATGCTGTTCTATTGCAAAGGGACCCACACACCAGCCATTTACATCCGGTAGCCTTCTGGTCGTGTAAGTTTTCGCCACCCAAACTCAATTATGCCATCACGGACAAGGAGCTTCTGGCCATAAAATCAGCCTTCAAGCCCTGGCGACATTATCTGCTAGGGGCCATGCACACTATCACTGTAATAACTGACCATTGAGATCTACAATAGTTAAAGAGTGCGAAGGCTCAATCCTCTCGGCAACTCCGCTCGGCCCTTTTCCTTGCAGAGTACGACTACGTAATCACGTTCTGACCCGGAGTCAGAAATGGCAAAGCAAATGCCCTTTTTGCGCATGGGTACAGATGAACTGGTGTACACGACCCCTTATACTGTGACCATCATCCCGAGCGACAAACTCCTAGGGATTACAATCACCATGACTCAAGTCGAATTGCTGCAAGGGATCCAACATACGATGACTCCTGAATTATTACAAGAATGGGATTTGCGGAGTGAACACTATGCAGTTAAGGACCAACTACCATACTTCAGGAACCGTTTATTCTTGCCCAAGAAAGAGCTTCAGGAACAGGTCATCTCGGGATATCATGACTCCCTCATGGAAGGCCACCCTGGAATTGCCAAAACCCTGGCCAAGGTAAAACGGAGCTACTGTTGGCCCACGTGGAGCAAAGACGTTATTCCATTCATCATCTCTTGTGGCATTTGTGCAAAGAATAAGTCATCGAAACAGAAACCAGTTGGGCTCCTTAGACCATTGGACATTCCGCCGGCTCCATGGCATACTTTATCTCTTGACTTTATCACCGACCTACCCTCTAGTCAAGGATACAATACCATCCTAGTGGTCGTAGACTTGTTCTCTAAAATGGTCCACTTCTTGCTGTTTAAAGGTCTCCCAAATGCATTCAGTCTGGAAAAGACATTCCTAGAACACATTGTACGGCTCCATGGGTTCCCGTCAGTACTTATCTCGGATCGGGGTACCCAATTTGTATCAAACTTCTGGAGGAAATGTTGTTCAATGGCCCAAATCGAATTTAGGCTATCCACTAGCCACCACCCCCAAACGGATGGCCAAACGGAAAGGACGAACCAAACACTCGAACAGTACTTGCACTGTATGCTCCATCAAGTGGAAGGGGATTGGAAAGACTTGTTGTTGATTGCCGACTATGCCTATAATAATTCTCAACACAGCAGTACTGGACAGACTCCATTTTATACTATAGATGGCAGACACCCACGCATGTCCGAACTGGACGTTCCTACGACTCTGGAAATGCCGGCCATCAAAACCTTACACGCCATCATTTCTCAGGCCTTCACAAGAGCCATTGAGCATTTACGTTAAGCCAAGTTCGCCAAAAGAAATACACATACCTGCATTGTGAAAGGGCCCCCAACTACCAAGTAGGAGACAGAGTGTGGCTAGCATCTAAGCATGTACCTCTAAAAGGGACCCAGACATTCCGCCCACGATACCTAGGACCTTTTACCATTGAATCCATCATAAACCCAGCTGCAGTTAAACTGGCCCTGCCGACCAACATGCATATTCACCCTGTGTTCCATGTATCTCTTTAAAACCAGTTCAGCCTGGAACACAGGTAACCACACCACCGAACCTGTAATGGTCAATGAAGAACCGGAATTTGAAGTCAAAGACATCCTGGACTCAAAGTACGTCAGAACAAAATTATACTACATAGTAGACTGGAAGGGATATGGTCCACAGGACAGAACATGGGAAACTAGCGATTACATCCATGCACCACGTTTTATACGATATTTCCATCGTGATTACCCCACCAAGCCAGGACCAGTTAGAAGAACCACCTTGAGAAGGGCCTTGGGGGAGTGCTGTCATGGCCATAGCCCCTGGCCCTAGCACTCGGGCCTCTGGGCCGCATCACAGTGTCTGTGCATGGCCCCAAGGGCCCAATCATGTCCCCCAAGACTCTCTTGGAGTCAGTCCTGGCACCTTTAACGCCAGGCTCATATGGCAGAAGGTGAGCTGGAGCTCTCAATGCAATGGCACAACATGGACGCCCCCACATGGTTCAGTTCCAGAACTGAACCATGCGGTCTAGCATTTAGGGTGTGGTCAGGCCTGAAGCCACCTGGGATACCTGGAGACTATTTAAGCCACGCCTGAGCTGCAGAATACGCTTCGTGTTGCTCTGCACTCGCAGCGTGACGTTCACCGTGGTCTGCCCTCTGCATTCCATGCCTGCACCTGCAAAAGAAGAAGGAGAAGAACATCATTAGCCATCCGTACCTGCTAGTTAATCCAGCTCCTGTCGATCGCTCCAGTGTCCCGAACATCCAGGATCTCGTCGGAAGGTCGATCTCTCCAGGAAGCCGCAACCTGGGGGAGGAAATAGAAAGACAGCATTAGTAAGCGTTCACATCTCTCATTCAAACATCATTCGGAAGCACGCTTACCTGATTAGAACTCGCTGTTGGTTCATTCCCGTTCCGGCCTTCCATCAACCTGCAAGAGAAAGGCAAGGCTGGTTAACACTCATACTTACTCGACGTTGATTCGAGCAACATCTACTCATCGCTCCGCATCCTCTCTGCAGCTTACCATACGGAACATCACGGGGGTCTGCAAGAGAAGAATAACACAGGTTAACACACGGCAAAAGCGCACATAGTGCCGCGCTGCACGCATTCACTTACCATCTCGAGGACAGCCCGTCAGCCAGCTCGGCATCTTCATCATCCCTTCCGCACCTAAGAGAGAAGGAAGACATTAATCGGGGCAATTACAACTACGGAAAATTATCAAGAACAATAGACTTACCTGAAGAACTAAGTCGCAGCAGGTCTGGACTTATGGGCCCGTGCCAGTGAAGCGAACTTGGCTGCGAAGCATCCCATCCACGACGCACCCCTGCACAGAACTGCAGGACCGAGTGCGCATCATATCGAAATCCAAGGTGAGGAAGGGTCTAAGGGGATTGTTGGGTTCACAAGGGGGTGGGCCCAGAGAGGAAGAGATTGTGGCCTAAATCTGAACTCCTGTATTCCAGACTAGAACCTCAGCAGAACGAGAACCCAGGGGAGGTGGATCCAGGTCGGAAGCAGTCCAACCAGATCGGGTGGCGTCCCTGTGGATAGCATGTCAGTGTTACAATTACGGTGGGATTCATGGAAAATGAGTATAAAATAATGGGACTGATCATCATTTTGATAGTGTCCAATCATCCCCACCATGAAAGAAAGAGAGGTGAGCATCTTTCAGTCATTTCTGTAGCTTTCTCAATAAGATAATTAGTATTGAGCTTGATAGTGGTATCAATGTCTTTAACTATGAAAAGCCCTAGATATTTAATATGCGAGGGTTGCCAAGATAGGCTGGATAGAGGGGTATTGGCAGGATTGCAAGAGTTGGTTGGAGGCATGAATTCCGATTTATCAAGATTTATTTTATACCCAGATACCGTAGAGAAATTATTTATCATGTTCAGTAAGTGGTGAATTGATAGAGCGGGTTCTGAAAGATATATTAGGATATCATCTGCATATGCTGATAGCTTAATTTCAATATTATTTATAAAAATACCTTTAATATCAACATTCATTCTAATACTTTGGAGAAAAGGCTCTAAGGCTAAATTGAATAGTAATGTCACACTCTGCCTCTTGTCTCACCTGTTTGTCTGAAGTCTTCTTTCTCGGAGGTCTTTCTTTCTTTCTGGACGTTCGGGACTTGTACAGGTACGGGCGGGTATCCTCTGTCTCCAGTGTGTAGACCGGACACCAGCCTCGGAGAGATGGTAAGCATTTAATATTCCAGGAAGATCAGGTGAGTAATGGTCTTAAGTCCGGGATGGGTCTAGGAACCAGGAAGTAGTCAAGGTACTCGCACAGTGCAGAAGGCAGAATGTGAGCATGGAAGGAGCAGGACCAGAAGGTCCGGGAAGGAAGAGGGACGAGCGGATCCTCAAGCGGGAGCGCGAGGAGCAGCACAATTGATACCAGGATGGATATTTAGGAACTGCTAACTAGAAAGGGAGTAGCACGTAAGTAGAGGGAGAGTTAGGTACGCACTTGCTGGATACTCGGAAAGGTAGCGTTGAGACGCACAGAGCTGCGGGGGCATGTCTGTTTTCTAGGAAGTGGCAGGTCTTGCGGAAACACTAGACAGTGGCTTCTCAATGGTGTCGGCCATGTTGGTAGAATAGTCGGTATGACATTGCAGTGCTTGATGGACCGTGAATTCCAGAAAGGGCGGAAACGGTGAATCATAACAGAATGCCCCCTCTTAAACCTCGATCCACCGGGTTTACCTGGATGAGTTAGATGGAATCTCTGTACCAAACGGGGGGCATTCATGTTGGACACTGATTCCCATGTTCGTTCGCTGGGGGGATAACCTTTCCATTCCACCAAGTATTGTAGTCGACCTCTCGTATATCTGGAATCACATATCCTGGAGACCTCAAACTCGATCTGATCATTGACGAGCACAGGGGTAGGTCGATGAGCTGTCCTGGTGGATTGAGACTAGGGTTTTAGCAAGAAACTGTGAAAAACAGAATGTATCTTCTTCCAGGATTCTGGTAATTGAAGTCGATATGCCACTGGGTTAATGATTTCCTTTATGGAAAAAGGCCCGTAAAATCAAGGGGCCAATTTATTGGGTCGCAGGTGTCGAGGCAAGAGTCTAGAGGAAAGCCAGACCTTGTTGCCAATGGCATACATGGGACCGGGTCTCCTCCTGGTATCAGCGTGTCTTTTAACATCCACCCTGGCTTTTTCCAAATGACTTAACGTCCTTATGTACAGTGACTAGATGTTCAATTCAGGAATCAACCGAAGGAACCGGGGTGGAGTGAGGTAGGAGAGTTGCCAGGACAGATCGATGGAAACCTTGATTGCAAAAGAAAGGGCTTGTCTTGATAGCAGAGTGGTTTAAATTGTGTATGCAAATTCAGCAACTGGGATTAGAACTGACCAATCATCCTGGACCTTGGCAGAAAAGCATCATAAATATTGTTCTAGGGTCTGATTTACTTGTTCGGTTATCCCGTTGGACTGAGGATGATATCCTGAAGATAAGGCACATTGAATACCTAACATATGGCACAGGTACTTCCAGAATCGTGAAATGTATTGAGGCCCACGATCTGAAATGATCTTGGAAGGGAGACCATGCAGCCTAAAGATGTGGTTAAAAAATATCCCTGCCATTTCTTGTGCCGAAGGTAGCTTGTACAAGGGAGTGAAGTGGGCCAATAGGAATGGGAAAATAGATTGGTGGTAACCATAATGGTAGTGAAACCCTTGGAAGGAGGTAAATCCACGATAAAATCGGTGGCAATTATTTCCCAAGGACGGTCTGGCAATGTGGGTTGGTGGAGAAGGCCTGCAGGTTTTCCATTGTCGCACTTGTTCTGACTGCAGACAGCACAGGATTGGATGTATGCCTTTACCCCATCAATCATTCTAGGGCACCAAAAATGTCTCTGGATGAGATGGAGAGTAGCTATAATGCCCCGATACCCGGAATGGAAGGTATCATGACAGAGGTTTATTATCTTGGTTCTCAGGGTCTGAGTAGGTATCATCAATCTCTTGTCCTTGAAAAGGTAACCATCTTTAGCAATCAGGGACCATTGGTTGGTCTTGGTGTAATCCTTCCAGAGATCAGAAAGTGGTGTCTAAGTACGGACATTGTCCAATAAGGAGCTGGCCTGGGCCACAAATACAGTGTCGGGAACCATCTTGGGAAAAGCACGTGCCTCAACCGGTTCGTAATCAGGACGTCTGGATAAGGCATCAGCGATTATGTTGGTTGTTCCAGGTACGTGATGGATGTGAAACTGATATTGGGCAAAGAAAAAGGCCCAACTAGCCTGACGACTGTTTCTGTACTCCAGGGATTGCAGGACCTGTAAATTCCTGTGATCAGTTTGTACTTGTACCCGGAATTTGGCACCCAGAAGCAGATGATGGCACTATGTAAAAGCCTGCCGGATGGCGAGCAATTCCTTCTCCAGGACTGTGTAATGGGCCTCCCTGGGATTCAGAGTTCGAGATAGGTAAGCAATGGAATGTTCTTCTTTGTCCTCGGAGTCTTGTTTTAACACTGCCCCAATTGTGTAATATGAGGCATCAGTTTTTAACAGGAAGGGTTTATTGATGTCAGGTTGAGCCAGGTCGGGACCTTGAGTAAACCTTTGTTTTAGTTCTTGGAAGACAGTGTCTTGATCAACAAACCAGTTGAAAGCAATGTCTTTCTTTAACAATGCAACTATAGGTTAAACTATGGCAGAGAATGTTGGAATGAATTTCCTATAAAAATGTGCAAGTCCCAGGAAGGATTGGATCTGTTTTACTGTTGTAGGAGCAGGCCACGAAAGGATAGAGGCAACCTTGGCGGGATCCATTTCTATTCCTTTGGAACTCAAAACAAATCCCAGGTAATGGACTGTTGGGACATGAAAGATACACTTTTCTGGTTTAGGCAGCAGATTTTTTTGTCGTAGGTGTTGTAAAACCAAGGTCACATATTCTTGATGCAATAGGGGATCGTTGGAATATATCAATATGTCATCCAGGTAAACAATGACAAAGAGGAATAGCATATCTGAAAAGACTCTATCCATGAAGCGCTGGAAAACCGCGGGAGCGTTGGCAAGACCAAATGGCATAACCAAATATTCAAAGTGACCAAAGGGCGCCTTGAAGGCAGTCTTCCACTCATCGCCTTCCTTTATGCGGATCAGATGGTAAGCGTCCCATAAGTCGAGTTTGGTAAAGATTACAGCGCCACATATTGCTTCCAATATGTCTGAAATGAGTTGTTAAGTATAGCGGTCCTTGAGGGTGCATTGGTTAAGGCCCCGGTAGTCCAGGCATGGTCAGAGTTCCTTGGTGTCCTTTTTGGGCACGACAAAAAGAGGCCCCAGAAGGAGACTTAGAAGGACGATTGGTTCCATTGGCGAGATTAGTGTCCAGGTATTCACGTAGAGCTCTTTTCTCAGGCTCTGAAAGTATAAACATCCTTCCAAATGGTATAATTGTGGAGCCTTCAGTATCAATAGTACAGTCTTCTGGTCCGTGGGGAGGTAGTGACTGAACAATGGCTGTCGAGAATACATCTGAAAATTGTTGATATATCTCAGGTACTTGGGTAACATTGGAAACACAAATATGGGTTGTTCTGGGATCCGGGATTCTATGGATATAGTTTGCATCAAATTCCGGGATAGACAATGAGACAGACAAAATTCGGAACCTAGAAACAAGGATCCGGCTGCCCACTTGATGTATGGGTTGTGTTTTCGAAGCCAGGGCATGCCCAGAACCATTGAGTAATGAGCTGCCTTTATTATATCAAAACGTAGCATCTCCTTGTGGTTGTTTATTGAGAGCAGTAGTTCCATGGTTTGCTTGGTTATGGGCCCAGAAGACAGTGGTTTCCCATCTATCCCTTCGACTGCCTAGATTGTTTCTTTGGATTCTAGAGTAATATTGTGCTTTAAGGCCCGATTCGTGGTCTAGGAATATTCCCATAGCACCACAATCCACTAGGGCCAGGATGGAATGAGTCTCCTTATTGGCTGAAGACAAGAATGCCTGTAGTACCACCAAGGTGTTTTGATGAAGACAGTTCAAGGAAGGAGAAGAAGCAGAGCAAGTACCTTTCTCCCGAAGCTGGGCTCCGTTCAAGATCAGAGGCTGGCGATTCCCGAATACCGACACGGGGCTATTGGACAGTTTCTTACGAGATGTTTATCAGGGTGGGTGGTCATAATTTCGAAAAAAAAATGTCGACAGACAAAAATGTCGACAAAAAAATGTCGAAAAAAAAATGTCGACTCGTTTTTTTTAATTATATATTTATTTTAGGGGTTCGGGAGTTAAAAAAAAGGGAAAAATTAAAAAAAAAAATTAAAAAAGGGGGGTTGGGGGAACCCCCCCATTTAAAAAAAAAATGCATTGAAAAAAAAGTCGACATTTTTTTTTCTACATTTTTTTTTCGATATTTTGACTTTCGACATTTTTGTTGTCGAAATTATCAGTGTAAACCGTTTATCAGAAGCACAATACATACAGAGTCCAGTGTTGATCCTGCGAATCCTTTCTTGTGGAGAGATTGGACCCCGCAAGGAGCCAAGTTGCATAGGTTCAGGATCAGGGGAGTGAGGAGTGGTTGTTTCTCTAGTGCTAGGATAATCCACGGAACCTTTGGTGGTACTGTTTGAGTCTTTCTTTTCTCTGCCTTTCTCTCTCGAATACGTATGTCGATTTGTAGAGACAAATCTATCAAAGCCTGGAAGGAATCTGGACGGGCCACTCTAGCCAATTCATCCTTGATTTCTTCATTTAAACCTCGACGAATGAAGGTAAAGCATGCCTCCTGGGTCCAATCTGCCTCCTTAGCCAATTGCTTAAAGCGGGTTACATAAAACAACATATCTTGGTTTCCTTGTTGGAACACCAGCAGCTTCTCCTGAGCACTGTACACTTGTTCAGGGCGGAAAAAACATGGTTTTGAAAGCATCCACAAATCCATCATAGTTGTCCAGCAGCGGGTCACCCGCATTCACCAAGGAAGTTGCCCAGGCTAAAGCATTTCCAGAGAGGTGTGAGATTATAAATCCCACTTTCGCCAAGGGTGTGGAAAAATAGTAGGGTTTAAATGTGAAATGCACCAGACAAAAATGCCTTTGTGGAACCGTCGTACTTGTCCACTATGCCCCCTACCAAGGCACTTTCCTGGAATGCCGAGTCCCTGGTAGAACGAGTTGTTTTAGTGCTGCATTCTCGGCCTTGAGGTTCTGAACTTCTGTTGTTAATTCTTGCATTCCTCTCATGCGTACTGGACAACAGCCTCCAGATTGAATTCTATATCAAGTCTTTGGCGTCTCAAACTGTCAAACTCTGCCTCTTGTCTCACCTGTTTGTCCTTTGAAGTCTTCTTTCTCGGAGGTTTTTCTTTCTTTTTGGACGTACGGGACTTGTACAGGTACGGACGGATATCCTCTGTCTCCAGTGTGTAGACCGGACACCAGCCTCGGAGAGATGGTAAGCGTTCAATATTCCAGGAATATCAGGTGAGTAATGGTCTTAAGTCCAGGATGGGTCTAGGAACCAGGGAGGAGTCCAGGTACTCATCCAGTGCAGAAGGCAGAATGCGAGCAAGGAAGGAGCAGGACCGAAGGCCTGGGAAGGAAGAGGGACGAGCAGATCCTCAGGCGGGAGCCCGAGGAGCAGAACAATTGATACCAGGATCGATATTTAGGAACCGCTAACTAAAAAGGGAGTAGCACGGGAGTAGGGGGAGAGTTAGGTACACACTTGCCGGATACTCGGAAAGGTAGCGTTGAGACGTGCAGAGCATGCAGGGGCGTGTCTGTTTTCTAGGAAATGGCAGGTCTTGCGGAAACACTAGACAGCGGCTTCTCAATGGTGTCGGCCATGTTGGTAGAATAGCGGGTATGACATTGCGGTACTTGATGGACCATGAAGTCCAGAAAGGGCAGAAACGGTGAATCAAGACAAGTAAGGGAAATAGGGGCATCCTTGTCGGGTACCTCTTTCTATACGAAAAGAAGAGGAAAGAGAATTATTAATGAAAATGTGAGTGGTAGGTGAAGAGTAGAGAATTTTAATTAAACTAATAAAGGAAGGAGGAATACCATGCCAAGCTAAATAGTGGAATATAAATGACCACGGCACCCGATCAAAAGCTTTTTCGGCATCAAGGGCAAGAAGGGCGAGGGGTTCATGTGAGTTTTGGGAGTAGGTTAAAGTATTAAATAGGAGTCTAAAATTGGATGAGGCAAAGCGACCTTTGATAAATCCAGATTGATCGAGGTGTATACGTTTGGGGAGGAGTAATTCTAATCGTTTGGCAAGTATTTTAGCTAGGATCTTAGAATCCGAATTAATGAGGGAAATGGGTCTGTAATTTTTTTATTAAGGAAGGATCTTTATCATGTTTGGGAAATAGAATTAAGAGAGCTTCACTAAATGATCCAGGACTTTATTCAATTTCATTAAAATAAGCATAAAGTTCTAAAAGTTTAGGTGCTATGGGTTCCATAAAAGTTTTATAGAAATCAGAAGTGAATCCATCAGGGCCGGGAGCTCTTTTTGGGTTTGAGGTCCGATATAGCTTGTTTAATTTCATCAAGGGTGATGGGATTATTAAAATGAGATACATCTAACTGACTGACTGACTCTTTTGTGCTGGATTTGAAAAAGGAATTAATTTGTTTGGAAGTAATGGTGGGATCAGAGGAATATAATTTAGAGTAGAAATCAAGGAAGGCGTCATTGATGTCTTTAGGTTTAGTTAATCTGTTACCTTTGGAGGAAATAATATGAGTTATAAGGGATTTTTCTTTCTTTTTTTTCAAATAAGAGGCTAACTTTCTGGATCTAAGAATAGAGTTAGCAGCTTGGTCAGCGTAAATTTTATTAAATTCAATATGTTTAATTAGAAGCTCTTTCAAGATATTGGGATCTGGGTTTGTGTAATGAGATTGTTCAAGGTTTTTGATAGAATTTAAAAGAGTATTATGTATGGATTCAGATTGTCTTTTTTTGATAGCAGCAAATTGAATTATAAAACCCCGAAGGGAAGCTTTGAAGGCATCCCAGTTATTATGTAAGGAGGTGTGTTTGGGGGTGATTATTGAAGAAGAATCCTTTGATGAACAAATTAATTTTGTCAATAAAGGATTGATCTTTAAGCAGATACAAATTGAATTTCCATCTAGGGGAGAGATTAGAGGAAGGGGACTATTCAATAGTGGAGGAGATGTGTGAGTGATCTGATATAGTTACTGGTCCAATTTCAGAGTTCAAGATAGAAGACGTTAAGGAAGAATTAACAAAAATGTAATCTAATCTAGAAAAAGATTGATGAGGTGAGGAACAAAATGTGTAGTATTTAGTCTCAGGGTGACAAAAGTTCCAAGAATCAATTAAGTTAAGGTTTTGCAGCATATTTAGGAAATTATTTCGAGATTTAGAATTAATTAATTTTGATGTGGATTTCTGATCAAGAACAAAGTCATAAATATGGTCATATCTCCAGATAAGATAAGTTTATCAAGGTTTTTGTGAGATTGTTTAAATAGTAAATTGGACCAAAAGCTTGGGTAAGGGGCATTTGGGCCATAGACATTGACAATGGTGGCTGGTAAATTATTTATTATGGCGTCTATAATAATCCATCGGCCTTCTGGGTCCTTTTATTCATTAACTAGGATTAACTTCAATATTTTATTTATTAGAATGGAAACTCCTCCTTTCTTGTCTAGGGCATTGGAATAAAGAGTGTGGCTTGGCCAAGGAGCTCTAAATTTGCAGTTTTTAGTGTCAGAACTTAAATGAGTTTCCTGGAGGCAAATTATGTCTGATTTTTGATTGGCAAATTGCGTAATAATCATAGAGCGTTTGATAGGGTGGCCCACACCTTTAACATTCGATGTAAGAAGTTTTATCACCATCAGAGTATTAGAGAGAAAAAAACTAACAACAGAATGATATGTGGCAAGATGTGAGAAAAAATTAACATGCAGCCATAACTAGATTCTAAATAAAATAGCAAAGTCAATGAAGCAAAAACTGCTAAATCGAACAGTAATCTTGGAAAACATGGAGAAGAACATCAGGGAGGGAAGACGACAATATAGAAAATGAGAAAGAGATGTAAAAACGTAGGATTTAAAAGATTAAGTATGAGCATGTAAAAAGGAAGAGGTACAAATGTGGACAGTTAGAAAGCAAGCAAGCAAAAAAAACATGAGGGATACCAAAGTACGGAGATGTAGTGGAGCCAAAGAATTAAGTAACAATAAAGGTTGAAGCATCATGAACTAAGTATAAAAGCATTAAGAATAGTAAAGAGAGGAAGTAGAGTTTTAAGTACGCAAGAGGAGGTTGAATCTTTGAAGAAAAGGATATGTAGGTACTGTATTTAGAGGTTTAGTCAAGTTTGCGGGTTTGAGAGAGTGAGGTCCAAAGCTTTGATAGGAGATCTTGATTTGTCTCTTAGATGGGTTGAGGTGGACGGTATCTCCAGTGGAATGGATGACGTTGATCTGCTACGTTTCGGAGTATATTTTATATGCTGGTTTCTGGGTATTTAGTAGGATCTCGAACAGCATGGAAGATCTGCTTTTGGATTGTTGACCGGATGACTTGGGGCAGACACATCCATCGGGGAAGATTGAAGCTCTTGGAGTAGATTTTGAATCTTGGTTGGGTCCGAAAATTCTTTGGTGGGGCCATCTGGGATGGTAATAATCATCCTTGCTGGTTCTAACAAGCCACATCTTATGTTGTGAGATTTTAGAAAGGGCCTCATATCCAAGAATCTCTTCCTTTTTGCTTGAGTATTCTTGGAAAAATCTGGAGATATGAACATTTTGTTGTTCTGGAATATTATGGGGGAGTTCCTCTTAGCAGTATTTAGAGTTTGGCAAGCTTGTTGATGACGAAGAAAGCATGCAATAAAAGGTCTCCTCCAGTTGTTGCTGTTAGATGACTGTGGGCGGACCCTATGTGCTTGTTGCAGTTCCAAAGGAGGTGTAAAAGTTATTCCTAGTATTGAGGGGATCCAGTTTGTAAGAAAATTGATCGGGCCATCTCCTTCTATCTTTTCCGGAATTCCGTAGAAGCAGAGATTGTCTCTTCTGTTTCTATCTTCCAACTCTGAAACTTCATTTTCTAAATGCACTAGTTTTACTTGCATGCTCTCCAAGCCTTCCATTATATCCTCTACAACACCTATTCTTTCTTCTGCTTCCTCAAATCTACTTGAAAAGGTTTTAATATCATTTGTGAAGCCTTTGATCTTTTCTTGTATGGAGGAAGAGCGAGAATCAAGTGTGGAAATAGAGGTACAAATATTTCCTAATTCTTCAAGAATTCTTTCCATGCACGTATTGAGAGGAGAATTGTCAGAAGACATGGACACCTTTGTTGCATCCGTCATTTTAACCAAGAGTCAAAACCAAGTAATGAAAATATGCGACTGATGGCAGCAATAATATATCAAAATTATTGGCAAATCAAGTAGCAAATGGAGCACAGCATAAGTAGGCTTTAACTGATATAGTCAGGCAGTAGAATGGATATAGGTTTAAGGGAACCTATAAAAAATGGTAACGTGGTATCAGAAATTTCATTTGTGCCATTAAGCAATAGCCATATAATGCCAAGCGATAGTACTGTAAATGAAAAAAAATCCTGAATATTCCTCTGTGACAATTGTATTACTTAAACCAGCAAAAGTAGTACAAAACAGTAATTCTTTAGTTCTCAAAGCGGAAATTCCATCATAAATGAAGCTTTTGCATTAAAGACTGTTTGTATGGTAATGCACCACTACCCTGTATCTAAAATGATTTGCTATATTGACCAAGTAGAGGAATTTAAGAATTAGGCTCTAAATGTGTACAACATGGAGATATTACACTTATTAAGCTGCCGGCGTGTATAGAAAATCTCATATTCCAGTACGGTCGTTTATTATTAGTTTAAAACCTTTGTTGTGTAGAATTCTGGTATCCTTAGGCGAGAGGGATGATACGACTTGTAAACCACGTCAGCTGACTAAACGTTCTGCTACGCCGCCCCTCACTGTTGCCGAGCAGACAGTAAAGGTCTCACCGTCAGAGTCATAAAAGATCCCAAAAGGACATGTGGATTAGGCCCCAGAAGACAGCTCTTGCTATTTATCATCGTACCCATGGTGAAACGAAGCTACAAACGTGTGCATCGCATTTATCACAGGGATGCAGTACCATCGAGCGTTGCAGCCATCAAAGCTGACAGGAGGTGGACCACATCTTCGGTCAAAGAAATCTGTTCGTCAGCATCACAAATCCTGCTCCGCATCAGGTACAGTTTATATATAATGCAGATAAGTGGATAACTTTTCAATTAAGCGTTCACGTTTCTGTATAAAATCATGGCTCTAGGAGCTCCTCACCTAAGCGGCCATCTCTGTTGCCGCTTGGCCACGCCCCCAACATCACTTTTTCTAAAATCAATGGTTTATTTCCTGAATATTAGGATGGAGTAAGTCTTAACTTGCCTTATACTACGGTGGGATTTCCCTACTTAGAGAAACTAAGGATAGTTAGTGTCATAAAATTCAACTCTTCAACTCAAAAGTGTATGTATATCACCTTAGTAAACTTCCAAGGATCTTGGCTATGTTTTTCTGACAATGAGTCAAGTATTTGTTTCAGAACCTCAAGTACTAAAATGTTCCTTACTGTACCCTCATTAGTATATAGAAAGGAGAAGGGATAGTGGTATCCTTAAGCCCATATTATTAAGAGAATTCAGGATTTGTGATATTAATGCTTTGTGTAAACACCAGGTCTGACTTGACAGTCCCTGTGGGTGATTCCAGCTCCCCGGACTGCAATGTATATATTAAAAGGTATCACATAAATAAGTGGTCTTCATGGTTTCTCACTGCGTAACCCAAACAACATTGAAATAACCCAACTATATGTATTTAATTATTTTGTCAGGCACATTTCTCATAAATAAGTAGACATCTAGCTGCTTAAAAAAACATTATTTTTTGTAATCTTTATTGTGCATTAAGTTTTATAACAGAATAAAACCTTTCACAAATGATCATAAAAACGAGAAACTCATAGTTATTACATTAAATCAATTCTACATAAAATTACAATAATAAAACACCATAAAGCATTATTGATTCATACATTTCAAATAAAATGTCATGCTTCACCATCTTAAAACTTAACCACATTTATTACACATTTCTCATCTAGGATGCTAATTTCTATTTCATTAGTTCTTTCATTCACAAGAATTTACATGCCACTTTCTTTATTCTACTCCACCAAATTTATCAAACCCAAGAATTGATACAGGGCCTTCCTAAATTGATAGGCCAGAGTTGACCAATACAAATTCGATACTGAGGGACCCATGTTTCGACCAGCCATACTTATATATTTTTCGAAACAAGTTTGTCGCTGTTCTACCAATACCTTGCATTTAAAAAATAGAAATAAATGATTCAGCGTCTCACTTTCGTTTAAACAAAATCTACACTTATCTGGTACACAGTTCAATTTCTTCCATCCAAGACAGTATGACCCTGTGGGTAGAATATCCAGCCTAAACCTTAGTAAGGAGTATCTAAATTTCCATTAAGGTAAATGGGAGCGTTATTACGCACTCCCCTAACCGTTTATGGCCTGTCATTAATCTAATATAATGTTTATAACCCCCCCCCCCAACAGAATCACAAGTTCTACCCCAGTCAGTGAGCCATAATCGCTGCTTATAAGCTCTGTGGTTCTCACACATGGAGTCTCCACTCAGGCCCTAATCTTCCAATTTCTCTATTGTATTGATCAAAATAAGATTCTTCTGTTTTAATCCATTTCATTAAAGCCTGCAAACAGTGAATTTTCCGGATGGGTTTAAAATTTAAAACAAACAAAACAAACAAACAAACAAACCAACAATAAAATTTTCTTCCATAAAATGTGTGCTTCCAATGACAATAACCCCAATGGAAGTCTGATCACACTTACGGGTATTGACATTGGAAGCCTTAAAGCCCTTTCCCATATAAAACCTTCAAGATGCTTAAGATCCTCATCCAGTAAACTATGATACATTTCAACTCCATAAGTTAAAGTGGGAATGACTTTTGCCTTATAAAATTTTAAAAGAGAATGATAAAAAACGTTCTGTATCTGTAATTAAAAATGTTCATTTGTGCAACAGCTAACAGTGGTTTGTCATAAAAACCTTCTAGAACCACTCTTTTTCCGGGATTAGAAACAGCATATATCATGCTGTCCACCTGTTCCATACCAACTTCTATCCACCAATTGCTTTTTAAAAATCTTTTACCCGCCATCAGGACTAATATCTGAGTTTTCTGTGTATTTATCATTAAATCATTGTTTTTGCAATACGTGTTAAAACTCTCAATTAATCTTTGTGATCCAACTTTAGTATAGTCCATCATTATAATGCGGTTGGCATAGGTTAGCCAATAGATTTTTGTCCCTAAAACAGGGAGCTACAAACGACACAGACTTCAAATGATCCCCCAAATCAGCCATCTATATGTTAAATAAAAAGGGGGCTAAAATACAGCCCTGATGGAGGCCTGGGTAGGTCGGACTCATGGCAGACAACATGCCTTCTTGGTTTAATCTCACCTTCAGCACTGAATTTTCATGTAGATTGATGAGAATTGCTAATAAGCCATGCAGCAATCCCCATTTCTGTAATTTTGATGACAATTTGTATCTGTTTACGTTGTGAAAGGCAAGGGAGAGATCTACTGTAATGACAAACATTTCCTTTACCATGCATGTGATTCATCACCCATCCTGCTACTGTTGTATCCACCCCCGCTCTGAATCACACTTGGTTTGGCTTTAGAATCCCTCATTTGCCCATTCTTTGAAAGATGAAAGAACCACTGACACAAAGGGCCTCATTAGGACCCTGGCGGAGAGGGTTTTACGCCAGCGTAGTGCATGGCGTACCTCTCCGCCATACTACGAGTTCCCGTAGCGCCATGGCGGCCTTTTCCGCCTGGTTTTACCAGGCGGAGAAAACCATGGCGCTACGGGACCTCGTTGTTAATTACGCCACCGTATTTTACGGTGGCGTAATTAACTCCTTCCCCACTCCCATTATACCCTATGGGGCAAAAATGGGAATGGGGAAGGGCAGAATGGGGATTGGGGATTTACCGCCCCGCCAAGGTCGGAATGGGGCGGTAAATCCGCCAACCCCCATGGCGCTATCGGCGGCTTTCCGCCATGCTTCGCGGTGCATTTAGCACCGCGAAATCCGCCTGGGTCGTAATGAGGCCCAAAATCTTCAAGTATGCGTATAATAGGGCAATGGGCCTATAATTGAATGGGGAGTCCCTCTGGCATTTTTTAAAAATAGGTATTATGTATGCAATTTGCCATATTGTTCGGGGTCTTCTTTTGAGATAATGGACAGACAAAGACTGCACAGAATTTCCGCCAACTTTACCAAATCTCTTTTAATTACTTCATTACAGAGACCTGGTGCCCTTGAATTACTACTATATTTAATGATGTTTTCAATTTGGATCACCGTTGGATTTAAAATCCAGGATACTTTCTAAAAACGTTCAAAGTCTGCCAAATTATCTTCAGGTTTTTCATATAATTTCATAAAATGCTGTACCCAAGTCGATTCAGAGATGGGATTTGACTGTGCTAAACATTGGAAATCATCTTTTATTTGTATTAGTTTCCAGTAGTTTATTTCCCCTTTAGCCATAATTAAGGCTTCCAGTTTTTACTGATTTTTACACATAAATACAGGTGGAAATCAATCTGTTTTCTGTCTGTAATTATTTATAAAAATGTAAGAAAACGGAAAACAGGCCTTTCTGTTTGGTTCTCTATGATTTCACTCATACATCGCAGGCCAATCGCATTGCAGATTGGCAGCATCGAGAGTGTAAATGTTGTACAAAAATAGCATTTCAGTTCTTCAAATTGCTGACAGCATATATCTTAAGGCAGCTGCAGTCATAGGAGCAACCGTTTGTTGTTATGGAAAACATGGAGCTAGCATTTCTTTCCTATATGGCTGCCTGTGTGCTTTAATAAATGATTTTTTTTAATTAGAATAAATGTAGAAAAATACTGGTTGCAAATGACCTTTTTATATGACAAAAAATAAATGTGGATAAATACAGAAACAAAGGCAAACAAATAAATATGTAAAAATAAGACGTAAATGGCAGAAAAATAAATACCATAAAACCAGGAGCATTGGCCATAATACAAGAGCACATCTTTTGCCCCTCCCTTTGATACGTGCAAGCCTGAATAGATTTGACTCTGTTTTTATAACGTTGTTTTAAATCTTTAATTGACTATCCATTAAGTGGCTTTCTACTCCCAAATGTTTTAGTCTTTTGACATCATTCCTATACCTTTGTTTATAGTACTGGGCATCAACGCCATAGGGAGTAGTTCTTGAATTCACTTTCATTTTCCTTGGTGCTAAAAGGTTCTTTAGGAAAATCAGAAGATATTGTACCGTGCATGCGCTCTTGTTTGCTTCTCCTTGCTTGCCTATCAGTTTCTCTCCAATTTGCATGTTACATTCTTGAATATGCCTATGCGCCCAAATGAATCTATTTTCCCCCGGGAAACATCAATCAATCCCATTTTATCCTTGCATGATGAGTGACTAAGCATGGGGAGATTAGCTTCCAATCTTGCATGATCACTGGGATAACCTTCTTTTATTTCATAATAATTATGTACTGCCCACAAATTCTCTGATACAATTATACAATCAATAATAGATGTGCTATTCCCACTTTTCCATGTGTTGCCATAACATTCACTTTTTTGATGATTTCCCGTGACCACACAAAGATTCCAGTTGTCAAAAAATATTGAAAATGTTTTCCCTTTTTGATGTTGGACTACTTTCAGTGAATTATTTTTGTTTTTATTCTTTTGGACACCTATGGTTTTAGAGGGATTCATACGTTTGCATTGAAATCACCTGCTATAATTATAGACCCAAAAACACATAGCTCTGACCATTCAGTCAGAATATCAGCAATGTGATCCATCATGAAGTTTTGCGACTTCTCTGCATAGTTGCAATATACATCAATTATTAGCAGATGATGGTCACCTTACTTCAATACTGGATGCATTGGTAAGACACCATACAGGGAACGTTTCAGTACCGCCAAGCTATAGACTATCAGCCCTTGCCACTGTCAATAATCCCCAGTTAGGGCAGCCAAAAGGACCTTTAATTACATTTTGCTGGCAGTTATGATATCCATCCTATGAAATATTATCCAGCAAAAATATTTCTTGTAGAATGATAAGGTCATGCTTACATAATTTCTCACACAAATCCTCCGAATTAAGAAGATGCTGGAACCCTGGAGAATTACATGAGCAAACACTAAAAATCCGGCCTTGACAATCACGTCCCCCTCCTCCGCCCCCCAGATTGTCCACCAAGCGTCTGGGACAACCATGACCAGAACCCCCCCCGGACTGACATTTACACCCTCTGGAGGTTCCATTGTCACCACACAGGTCTTACTCTGATCTTTTGAGCATGACATTATCATGCCCTACAAAGGAAGTGCTTCATTCCTTTTGGAATAGTTTGGGATAGGAGGGTAGATTGTTTGCTCACAGAGACCGGTGTAAATATCAAATCCCCTTCATCGAATGTCATCCACCAAAGCTAAACTAAGATCTCTGGGCTCATGGTACCAGCCACAAGATCCCTCCTTTTATCATCACAGAAATCAATCATGTCAATATCCTTGATGCCATCGCTTTTAAAGATGGAATTTCGGGTAGGATGCCTGACACTGTACCTCTTTTCAAAGTTAAACCATCCTCACGTGTAAAGATATCCTCCAAGTAAAAGCAGGTGGTAGTCATTTCATGTGCTAGTGGGTTTAGCCCACAGTGGATGGTTTACCACTTGCTTAGTGTTTGACCCTTGGACAGCTATTTGCCTCTGGCACACTTCTCTTTTTTAGAGATCCCCAACCCGACCACTATCCACGGCAACAAACAAAATTCTGTGAGGCCTCGTACCGGGACCTCCAATTCCGTTTGGCATGCCATATTTATCCGTACTTATGCACCATCAATGTTGACCATGTCTTTGCACCCTAAAGGAGCATAAGACTGAATCCCCATCTTATGTTCACTGATACATTCTAATTAAGCACAATGAATGAGCTGAAATAATGAGCGTGCCAAATTACTTATTTGACTCGAAGATGGCTTTTCCCCATCCTTTTGGAATAGGGAATTGCTGAGTATATCTATATATTTAGGGAATACTGTGAGGCCGTTTGGACTAAGGCTTAGACTTCTGTGCACCGCTAAGTTTTTGAAATAGCGGGGCAATCTTTAGTCCGTCCTTCGTGACATTTTGAATAGGGACTTTTTCCTGGTCTAATTGGAGATTCAATGTTCCCACAAACTTCAAAGAGGAACTTCTATTAACTTTCTTCATTTAATTTTTTTGTCTTTTTAATCTGCTGTAGCACTTCCTTTACAATATTCTTCTCCTTTTGTTTCTTCTTTCTAGATACCATTGTTTCACTTATCGAATCCAAAGGCCACTGATTGTTGCAACGTGTCCTCAATTGCTCCTAGGTGAAGAATGTCTTCTATTGGCTCCTTTGAGGGGCGGAGTATCTAGAAAGGAAAACTCCTCCACTCATTGGATGGGAGAGCAAGGTTTTAATATAGTTCTTTCATTCTTTACCTCAAACCTATCCCCCATACGCACCTTATTCACTTCTAAAGGAGCGTTTGATTGACAGAAACCGAATGTAAACAATTAGCGCTCACATCTTTTTGCTTGCATTGGCTTAACGCAAGTGAAATATATTTTTTAATCTCCTCAGTTTTGACAGCAATATCAAAGACCTTCTCGTGGAAGGGCATAATTCTACATTCCTCATGAATGCTTACTAATTTTGTCACAATGCCCAGACCTTGTTATTGAAGAAGCATCCAACTTCTTCCGGCTTGGGAATGGTGCCCAAAATCTCACAGATTCCCTGCAATTGTTCCGTATTTGCCCGGAACTCTTATTTTAAAATGTCAAAGACCTTTACCAATGAAGATAAAACATAGTTTAAAGCAGCCAATGCGTGCGGGCCCATGTCCGCCCTTGGAGGGTTTGAATACTCTGTAGAACTTGATAGAATCAAGATTCATAGAACATTGATTCAGATTTACCGGCCGGAGTGTTAAACAACTCCGGAGTATTCGACAATGAATCCGGTGGCAGTACCAATTCCAAGCTGGTTCACACTTTCTCTCTCGCCCTCCATCAGCAAAGGCTCAACAGGTTAGAAATCCATGTTTGGTGTTTTTGTCTCACTTTCCAGTTTATGCTTATTAGGGTTTCCTGCCGACATTTGCAACCCCAATATTTGATTGTTTTCACATGGGATAAAAAAACCATCATTTTTATCGACGTAGCAGTAAGCGTAAAGTCTAAGCCTGGTCAGTTTTCCTGTAAAACCATAGACGTGCCCTGGGCCAGAAGCACAGTTTTGCAAATCAAGATTTAACTTTCCCTACTTCCCGAGGAAAAGTCAAAGTCATTACTGACGATCTCCATTTAAGAGTAAGGCAAAGAACTCTGTAGATTAGGAGGATCTACCGGACCTCCCCTTCCATGAATGCAGACGTTCATGCTGACTGGAGAGAGTGAATATCATTTCAGATCACTCACCCAATCACCCTTTGTTTATGCAGCCGGCGTTCCAGAAGGCTGTGTCTCTGTTGCGCTTGAAGAAATGAGGCTACAGTTAACGTTTTCGGTAAAAATAACAAACACCAGGCAGAAAGGCATCAAGCACGAAACACGGAAGCACACTGTTGCACACTGCGCATACAGCTTGTATTTAACAGTTTATGCTGTCTCTGCGAATTGCTCCTCCCGGCAAAGACAGTGTAGGAAGACGTCCACGACTTCCAAAGTGCACAATGTCCCAAAGGTTACACAGAAACACATTGCTGCACACAATTAATGCAGAGTACTTTCTCATATAAACCCTTCCTTCTTAAAAAAAAAACTATGAAACAAGGCACACGTAAAAAGCATCACTTTTTGGGAGTAACAAAATAATTAAAAAAGATGCAGAGCATACATAGCTGTCCCTGGAACAACAATAGACCTAGTTCACAATAAAACCTCTGATCAATATGTATATTGTCCCTGAGTGCAAGTAAAGAAAAATACCTGCAATGCACCGTCTTTATGTTGTTTTTGTATATCTATGTCCTTGTAATAACACATTCATTCTCACACCAATGTTGTATCCACCTCGCATCACGCATAACGTGATGACGTGAGGCGCAATAAAGGGCCCGGGCCCGCCCACCAAAATCTGGCAGAGCGGAGCGAAACCGACACGCAGCATGATGTCCTTTCTTGTGCTCCTGATACGCGCCCGTGCTGATACGGTGACGCGGACTGCTATCAGTTCATCCCCCGCCGGCCACACCGGCGAGGGACCCAACACTGGCGATGAGGAGTCAGTATGGCTCACACAACAAAGATGATAATGCGGTGGATCAGGCCACATCGATCCCGCAGACAATTTTGGGATACGCCGAGGAGCTGCACTCCTCGGCACGTGAATCCGGAAAAAAAAAAAACATGTGCTAACACACATGCAACGTGTACTTCTTTTCTCCTGAACAACACAGAAAATAAAAGGAAAACATGCGCCCAGCAAGGAGGGATCAGAACACTGATCACACACCACAGGTGAGAAGGAAGACGGTCCTGGCCCCTCCCAATTGACGTGGCAGTGAACACCCCCATGCGCAGCAACATGGCTACAAGGTTTTCTACACCCAGAGCCAATACGCTGCTGAGGGTGGCAGCAACACTGCCGCCCCAAACACCACCCCCATCACTAAGGGGGCGTAAGAGCAGCCCTTGGACCATTTGACCCCTACACAGACCCATCATCTGTGGGGCTCGCTGGACAATCTGGATCCAGAAGTTTGAAATGGCCATGGACTGCAAGGACATCACCACGCCCAGGAAAATGAAATCTCACCTGCTACTCAATGTCTGTGATGATGTACTGCATATTTGCAACTCGCTGGCGATAGGTGACACATACTAACTTGCCAGAGACGCTTTAACTGCACATTTCATCCTGCAGCTCAATCCAGACTTTGAGACTTTCAACTTCTGCACCACAGTGCAAGCAGAAGAGACCCTAGACTCATATCACATACAGTTGAGGAGGTTGGCACTGTCCTGCGAATTCGACAACAAAATGGAGATAAGACGCCAAATAATAAATGGTATGTCATCCGAGAAACTGCACAGGCTGGTCTTGAGTGAAAAAGGAATCACTTTGGCGAGAATACTTGAATACGGGCGCGAGAAGGAGCTGTCACACGCAAGGGCAGCCCAAATGGGCACCAATCTCCAGAAATTGCAGGTGGCGTCAATGACAGCAACCATAGCGCAGGTAATGAACTGACCCCCACAAAAGTATGACAACAGCGAAGCATAACTCGCCATGATGGCAGCCAAGAATCCCCAGCTCAACAAAGGATCTGCCCAGCACAAGGTACCACATGCAGAGCCTGTGGCCGGAGAGACCATTATGCACGTGTCTGCAGGGCATCAGCAGGCCAGAACAAACACCCACAACCGCCGCCCACAAAGCAATCGACAAAGAAGAAGAAACAGGCAGAGACACGCTTGGTAGCAACCAGAAACAACTCATCAACAGATGAATCAGGGGATGAAGATGAGGAAGTGGCGACAGCATTCGCAGCAGGACGAGTGAAAAAAAAGGCAAAGTCCACCTCATCTCGACACTAAACCAGGGCAACGACACCCAGAATAGGAAAAAGAAAAGGGCAAAATGCCTTGTGAACATACAGTCACAGGAAACGTTACCTGCGCTATGGTTGCTGTCATTGACGCCACCTGCAATTTCTGGAGAGTGGTGCCCATTTGGGCTGCCCCTGCGTGTGACAGCTCCTTCTCGCGTCCGTATTCAAGTATTCCCGCCAAAGTGATTCCTTTTTCACTCAAGACCAGCCTGTGCAGTTTCTCGGATGACATACCAT
Source organism: Ambystoma mexicanum (assembly GCF_040938575.1). Lineage (NCBI taxonomy): Eukaryota > Metazoa > Chordata > Amphibia > Caudata > Ambystomatidae > Ambystoma > Ambystoma mexicanum. The sequence goes on from NC_090940.1 coordinate 543,288,752, forward strand.
TTATTATTTGGCGTCTTATCTCCATTTCGTTGTCGAATTCGACCATCGACACAGGGGCATCAGTGAACATCATGCAGACAAGGAAGTTCTGGAAACTGTGCCCGCAGCCCACACTCAAGCATGCAGACACCCAATTGTTCGCCTATCAATCAATCAATCAATCAATCAGCTATTTGTATGACGCTCTTTCACCAAAGGCATCATGGCGCTTAGTCATCCAGCAGCACACACAAGCACAGCTAAGAGCAGGGGACGTTTAACTGAAAAGAAACATCTTGAGGCTTTGTTTGAAGACTACAAATTCCTCAATGTTCCTCAGCTCAAGAGGCAGTGAATTCCAAAGCTTGGGCCCTGCCACTGAAAAGGCACTGCAACCCAGACGTTCTGTCCTATATTTAGGTATTTGCAGGAATGCTGCATTTAAAGATCTTACAGAGCCTGCTGGAGTATATGTCTCCAGTTTCTTCTGGATGGCCAGGCACCCCTTGCCACTTAGAGCACGGTGCATGATAACCAGCGCTTTAAATTTTACCTGTGCTTCGATGGGTAGCCAATGTAGACATTTCCGAGCCCTGGTCACTCCTACTCCTAACGGAATGTGTGTAACGAGGCGCACTGCTGCATTTTGTAGTACTTGTAGGAGCTGGATGAGGAAGGCCGGTTGCTCCAAATAGATGGCATTGCAATAATCCAGGCTCCCATTAACACAGGCTGCAACTACTTGAGCACGAAATTTATCAGGAATAAACGGAAGAACTTTATTTAACAGTTTAATTTTCATAAAACGAGCACCATATACTGAATTTACCTGTGCCTCCATAGACACAGATTCAGACATTTTAATCCCTAGATTCTGCACTACTTTAGCAGGCTTAGGTAGTGGGCCCAGTGAGACTGGCCAGAAGTCATTTGTCCATTCCTCAGCTGTGCCAGGCGGACCAGAGATCAAAATCTCTGTGTTCCGGCCGTTTAGTTTTAGCCAGTTAGACTCCATCCAGAACTGGATGCCTATGACAGCAAGAAACCACTCCCGTGGTGGGGCGATTCTGAACCACATTGATTAGGGGTGACATAACATCAACTCCAAAATATAGGTGGTCAACACCGGCATTGAGTTCCTACTTAGTTGGGAGGCTGCGGAAAACTTGGGACTCGTCCAATTAATTTGTGACGTAACAGATTCCACTGAGATCACCGACTTACTAGCCAAACACCCGAGCATTCTGCAGGGCATAGGATGCCTCAAAGGCAAACTGATCAAGCTCAACATTGACCAATCAGTGCAGCCATGGGCAATCCGCCATAGAAGAACCCTGTTTCACATGAGGGACATTGTAGCTAAAGAACTGCATGAACTTGAAAAGGCTGGCATCATCTGGCAAGTAACCTGCCCAACCCCCTGGGTTTCCCCCATGGTTGTTACGAAAAAGCCCAAGCAACCTGGGAAGGTACGGATATGCATAGATATGTGCCTACCCAACGCAGTCGTAAAGAGAGAGGGACACAGCACGCTGACATTGGACGCGATCATCACGGAGCTCACAGGGTCAAAGATTTTCTCTAAAATTGATCTCAACGCCGGCTATCACAGCTCAAACTACACCGGGATTTGAGGTACATTACAACTTTCTCGACCCACCTGGGTCTGCAGCGCTACAAGAAGCTAGGTTTCGGGATATTCTCGGCAGTGAGGTATTCCAACAGGCCATCCAGGAAGTAATCCAGGGTATGCTGGTGTACTTAACATCAGTGACGATATCGTCATCCATGCTGAAAACAGGGAGGAACATCTGCATTGCACAGAGTTAGTCCTTGACAGGTTAGAGAAAGCAGGGCTCACAGTACACAGGGACAAACGCAAGTTCCTAAAGGAGGAGATCACTTTCTTTGGCTATGTCTCCAAAAGAGAAGGGGTGTCAGCTGACCCCAGAAGGTAGCGGAGATAAAGGAAGCCTCCCCCCCAACCACACCCAAAGAAGTGCAAAGTTTTCTGGGCATGATTCATCACCAACCTGGCCACCATGTCAGAGCCGCTCCGAGAACTCACCAGGAAGAACGCCAAATGGGAATGGAGCCCACAATGCATCGAAGAGTTTGAGTGCATCAAGAAATCACATCCGGCCGACACAACAATGGCCTACTATGAGCCGGCTCTGGCCACGGAGTTACACGTGGATGCAAGCCCAGTTGGACTCGGGGCAATCCTGGTACATGCACACAGGGCTCTCACAACGACTGAAAAGAGATACTCCCACATCGAGAAAGAAGCAATACGGCCCTGTGGGGATGCCGACACTTCCACATTTACCTTTACGGGCAAAAATTCGGAGCATTCGCTGACCACAAACCACTACTCCGAATCTTCACAGGGTCTTCAGCACCCGTCGGCTAGGATAGGAAAGAGGTTACTGCACCTGCAGCAGTATGAGTTCGAGTTGCTATACCAGGCAGAGGCGGACAACCCTGCAGACTTCCTGTCGAGGCAACCGCACCCTGCAACACAGGGAGAGGTGGACAAGGCAGAGGAGACAGAGGAACATATATGCCAAGTCATCAACGCCACAAAGCACAAAACAGACAGCATCACGGACATCATCAAGGCCACACAAGATGACCCGTGCTGCAACATCATCAAAAACACGATTATGGCGGGGATTTGAACTCTTTTCTTCGACGTGTTCACAACTGGACGCCGGCGGCCAGAGCATTTCTGATGGGGATGTTCCGGTGCAGCAGGAACTGTCCATCTCCAGCAAGGGTCTGATCTTAAGAGGCACCCGGATAGTGATCCCCTGAAGCCCGCAAGACAGGATCGTCTCCCTTGCACATGAGGGACACCAAGGGAAGGCCCGCACGAAGGCCAGGATAAGACACTGGGTGTGGTTTCCTCACCTTGACACAAAGGTGGAGGAGATTGTCGGGGCCTGCCTCCCATGTCAAATCACAGGAGCATCCCCGCACCCTGAACCGATTCAATCAGCGAAATGCGGATCCTCGAGGTGGGATGCCATCATTATCGATTTTTTCACTGTTCAGGAGAGCATCTATCTCCTGGTAGCAATTGACCACCACTCACAGTACCCCAAAGTGGAGATCATCAACTCAGACCTCAGAGGACACTGTCATCCCGCATTGGAAAAATGTTCGCGACACATGATCTACCACGGCGTATCAAGAGTGATAACGGACCACCTTTTCAGCAGACAGACATGAACAAATAGATGGAGGAACTCCATATCCAACACCACTGCATCACCCACCGTTAGCCACAAGCTAATTGGGATGTAGAAAGATTTATGAGGACAATCAATAAGGTGCTACATATCTCAAAGAGTCAAAACAGCCACTGGTGGGTGGACTTGTACCGGTTCTGAGGAACTACACCTCATAGCTCCACAAATGTACCCCCGACAGATCTCATATATGGTAAGGAACAAATGGTTAACTTGTCTATTCCTCATCACCCGAACAAGGGTGTGGACGACAGCGGAAGGACTCACACAAAAAGAGTTGCAGAAAATAAGTACATGAGCCACAAGAGGAACGCCAGGGAAGCCAGACACAAAGTTGGAGGCAGAGTGTTGGTCCTGTGAAACCCCACGTGGTCAAAATTAGAGTCGAGATATGACCACCAAACGGAGATATGACCACCAAACGTGGAAGGTGACAAGGACTGAAGGGTCGATGGTGACGGCAAGTAGAGGGCAGCAAACGATCATTAGAAATGCCTCCTGGTTTAAGAAAGTGCCAGAGGAAATGGGCATACGGAAACGGGCAACTCCAAGGAGACGACGACCCAGCACAGCACCATCCGGCGCCAATGGTCGAGGAGGAGGACACTCAAGGTGGCAGCCCAGGTGAGTTAGCGGATGAAGAAAATGCACCAGACCAGATAGAAGGTGAGCAAGATGGGGAAGGTAAATCAGAGACAAACACGCCCCTGCGGCGTCATAGGTATAGCCTGAGGGCCGCCGCCCATAGCCCAAGCGAGGCTGCAAGACTATGAGTGGTGAAGACACAAAGACTGGGTGGGATTTTACCTGTTCCTTAGAAGCAAGCCCCGCCTGCATTGGACTGGAGCATGCTGGTATTGTTAATGTTTTGTTCATTTAAAATAAACGAGGAATGTTGTATCCGCCTCACGTAACGCGATGACGTGAGGTGTAAAAAAGGGCCAGCCCGAAGCCGGCAGAGCAGAGCGAAACCAACACGCAGCATGACATGCTTTCTTGAGCTCCTGATCCGAGCCCGTGCTGACACGGTGGTGCGGCCTGCTAACAGTTCATCCCCCGCCGGCCCCACCAGCGCGGCACACCACAACCATCACAGGAGAAACTGACTAGATATCTATCAGGTGCAAACTGGGGTTTCTAGGGTCGTGTTATCAGAGGCTCCTGCTCGGGCTTACTACCTGTTGGCATCAGGTGGACTTGTGATATGGAGAGCTGTACGGAATTTCCTCTTATGCCACTTCAGTATCCAGCGCCATTCAGGGATGCAGCAATAAATAGTCATTTGCATTCCACCCCTCCCACCGATGGTGGCGCTTTACTACTCTCTGCACTGTGCAGTAGCCCAATCCCACCACTTACATTGTGAGGTCATGAGGCATCCAATCCTTATGCGCTTGGCAACTACTCTTGTCATCAGTAATCATGGTACTGTTATATTCCAGTCTGTGTGTTTCTCGCCCAGACATCATTCCAGATTATCCCACTCACCCCGAAGCCTCTACAAGCCAGCCCACTACCTACAGACCAGCTTGCTCCTCATAGAAGCCACTTCAAGGAGCTTTAGAGCAACCGTGATCAGTGTGCTCTCAGCTGGAGGCTTGGCTCATGCAGCCTGGCCATAAAACTCTGTTGCAAGGTGCGTCTTTGCTACAGTCAAGCGGTCATCCTTATGCCACCAACTGACACTAGTTAAAGTCAAGTGATACAGAACAGTTTGGTAAAATTCCTTCTTCTGGACATAATGCAAATATTGTGATGAATTTAAGTTAGGAAGTTTGCAAAGTTCCGTAGGAGTTAAATTCTTAGCAATCTAAATAATATGGAAGCAAGTAGAATGTTATTGTTTTATTTGTTTTCACATTGCTACGAGACAGCAGAAGTCAACAAAATTCACTTGCAGTTCCATGTGTTCTGCACTGTGCGTTTCCCGAATACGACAAGTCTCACCTTAGCAATCACATCCAGTGTCACCCGGCTCATCAGGTCATGAATCCGGACCTCTGTTTTTCCATCAGCATTTTCTGCCAGCTTTTCCATCAGTGCCTCAGCTTTCTCATTGAACGTGCCGATTAAACCCTTCAGGTAGCTGCAAGGTAGATCAAGTCACATCAACACTGTCCGCAGCAATAACCTGCATTCATTTTCTCTGTCTGCTACCATTGCATTTGGGCCAGCAAGACAGGCCAACAAGTCAACTTCTCGCTTCAGTATGGGGGGAATTCAGCAAACTGTGGAATGTTCTTGCTACCTCCTCAGTGCTTCAGCTGCATATGTTTAGTTAGGATGTTTTTTCAAGTGCTGCACTCCATTTCACACTGGTTTATAGGATTGTATAACAAGTGGGGCCTGACGCTAATGTAGTTGGGCCCACCACAGTGATGTTAACATCTGTAAATGTCCATCCAGTGCTGCAGAGTGGGCATTTACAGGTTTTGGGTGGGCTTTGCCCGCTCAGGCCCTACCATGTCTATGCTTCTAGCTAATGGTCGGAGTTGGTTCAAAGAAGGTAAGCAAACAGCTCAGACAAAACAAATCACAAGGGTCCTGCTGTGGCCTTGAAGGAGCCAGATGTTACTGTGTGCTGGCAGAGCCTTAGTTCTAAAGTGAGTCAATGCTGATGATGAAGCTTTTCGTGGAAGATCCTACTGTGACCCAACACTTGCTGTCCCATGGTAGGTGGTATGGCTGCTCTTTGCTTTTCAACCATCATGAAGTAGTAATGGCACTGTGCGTATTACATAGAGAGTCAAGGAAGCAACTTGAGGGTATGGGTTGAGTGAAAGAAGGTAGGTCTTTAAACCTCTCCTGGAAATTGCCCACCAGCAGTATTGCATTTCATGGAGTCAGATCAGAAGACCCAGATGAGCAATTTGGAAGTCCCAGCTTCATAAAAGCTGCTTTGCCCAGTCCACTTCGAAAAATCAAAACCCACTGGTTGGCTGCACACATCTGACTTACGTGCGGCTGAAAGCGGGGTCCATCATCCTGCGTTGCTTGTGCCAGTGATCATAATCGCGATCTGTCAGCAGCCCTTTTCCCAAGCATCTACAGTAAACGAGAGAAACAAGGGCGAGACAACATAATTCCATTCAATTATAAGCATTAAACTGAATGGAAGCAATGCAACAATACAGTAAAAATCTAGAGGTCTGCACGGAAAGTTCTACGACAATGGAATCCAGATAGTGTTATGATACATTCTGAATTCTGTGGACTCACTTTGCATGAACAAGCTCATCCACCACACCGCAAGTGAGAAATGTTCATTAGCAGAGAGAACCAGTGAACAATCACTATGCCACCTCTGCATTACCAGAGTTCACGGTTCTTAGACACTAGAAAAAGCAATAGGCCCAAAAGTATGCAGTGAAATAATCTTTTTCAATTTAAAAACATGATGGAATTCTGAGAACCTGTTCTTACTTTTTTTTAAAAAAAATTCTTGGCAAATAGTAGCTTTCCGGACACATGGATATAGGCCATCCTATTTACCATATATAAGAAGAGATCCAGAGAACTTTGTGACAAATTCCAATGTATAGTCACAGCTTTAGATGGGGGAGCCCCTTTCCATGAGGAGGGGGAGGTGAGGCTGCTAGCCGATAGTCCCCCTGGGGGTGCTACTCAACGGGAGGACCCCACTGAGAGCAGTGACCAACTTGAGATAAAAAAAAGTGTCCCTTTAACCCTCCCACTATTTATAAACCTTCTCTTACTCTTACTTCCCATCAGCTACCCCAATGTACTCCTGCTGCACGTCTCAATAAGAAATGACTGAGAATGAAAATACCCATAAGGTATGCAATTACAGTTGATTCTCCGGTAAGGATCTCCTCCCATGTGGCCAGGGGATGGCAGCCGCTACCTGATCCTGGCCCTGGTGTGGTACTATGATGCAGGATCACATGGGGGAGATGGCTGTCGGGGAAAGGTGGTGACCCTATCAGGAGAGCCACAGTATTCTTCCCTTTCTAGAGAAGAAGACCTCATAATTCTTAGTTCCTTATGGCCTGATGTTCCCATACAAATCCCAGAAACCCCTTCCTGCAAATCACTCAAGACAAAATACCATTCACACCTCACACACTCACTTAAAACAAACCTAACATCTCCTGTTTCTAATGTTGTTCGAAGTAAAAGTCCTAAACAACATCACTTTAAAATCCTAGAAATTCTATTGACTCCAACTCCCATGAGGCCTCAAGTATTGAGACGAGGAAGAGGAAGAAGGAGTTGTTCCAGATTGAAAGAAACATAACGCTGAATATACAGACTAGTTGTTTAAGGTTAATCACGAGTGTGTGGGGCATTTAAAAATGGTATCCACACTCGACATGCAGGCAGAGCAAGACAAATTAGCCATATGGGAAAGGACAGTGCTGGAGGAGATCGAGAGAGCAGGCACTTCCAGATAGCAGCTTGCAACTGCGCAAGTTAGATAAAGGCATGGCGCAATGCCAGGAGAGATGCAGCGGGACAGCATTGGAGGACCATCGTAGCACCAGGAGCAGCAGCCGAGCAACCGGAGACCCGGTCGTGCCGAGAAGCAGCAGTCTTCGGCCACTGAGAGAAGCCGGCAGGTGAGCGCTTGGCTACTGGGAGCGCTAGAGGAAAGTCTGCAGTGCGAAGGAGGCTGTCCCAGAGAGGAAGCTTCATCGCAGCGATGTGCCATGGGTCGGGAATGCTGCAAGATAGTGGTGACTGCCCAGAGCGATTGGGGGCCCCCGGAGGCATGTAAGCAAATAAATCAAATACAAATGTTTGAATACCGACCATGTAAAGCACAAAGGCAGAACTTGAACATGTCCCCATGTATGAGATACCAATGTGTGAAAGTTGGCACAAGTAGTACCTCAAGCAAATAAAGTAGAAACACAGTGAAGTAATACAAAGTGCGGGGGGGGCGTGGCTAGTCGCCATGTAAGCTGGTCGCTTTTCAGTGAGCTCCGTCTGATGCAACTATAATCCTGCTGAATCCCACCTGTTCCCGGGCGCAAAAAGCAGTCAATAACTTCCACGAACGTGGCTGATAGAGGTCAGGTGATCCTGCGAGAAAATTGGGTCGCTGAGACCCTTCCCTGCAGGGAGACACCAAGGAGTTATCGTGAGGCCCGCGGCCCGAGTCGGAAAAAATGGCGCCTGCCGAGAGCTGAGAGACCGAGGCACGGCAGGCCGGGCACCGAGCCTGTGATCCACACTACGCGAGCCCGCGACTCGGCAGGCGAGTAGGCGACCTGCGCGAGCACTGGAGAGCTCGGCGAGCGGACTGCGCTTGGGGTCGGCTGCCGCCGGAGCGGAGCCTGTATGCCCCGGAGAGCCGAGCACGCTCCTCCCTGAGGCCCCTGCGGGGAGCGGGCGCCCAAGGGGGCTGGTCTGTGAGTGCGGGCAGGCCCTGTGAGTGAGGACCGCGCCGCCCGCTGAAACGCTCAGCCACAACGTTCTGCCTTCCCCACAACTGAGGCAACACCGGGAGGGCGGGCAGGCCCGCACTGCGGCACCGAGTCGCCGTAGGACTCAGAGCAGCGCCAGGTGAGGAGGAGGCGGGCGGGGGGACTGAGGGGCACAACACCACCGCCAGCCCCCCCGGCCACAACGAACTAAGCCGGCCCAACCTTGGGCCGCAGACCCTGTGGAGCCCATTGCACCTCGGGCCCAGAGGCTGGACCTCACCGACACCTAGGTGGGCCCCGCCGGACTGGCTGACGGGACGAACACCCTGCTGCAACTGCGTTACGTCCTGCGGTGCCCGGTCTTGCTTGAGCACTGCCCTGGACTCCCTCCATAACATCGAGGGGCATACCCTGCACCTGCTTCACAACTCACCCTGAGCCTTCCCACTTTACTGCCCAGGACCGGTCCGGAAGCTCCCACCCCCCATAAAATCAGAAGTCAACCGGACAACAGTGCGGAGCCCGGGCTGAGATCGCGGCGCGGCTGAGGCCCGGACCAGCCATCTCGCAAGCCCCAGCACCCCCAGCCCGTCAGGGTATGCCCGTCAAAAACGTTAAAGGCAGACAGAAGCAGACCACAATGGACACTTATGCTGCATGCGGGGCGTCCAGGGTGGCAGCCCGCCCCACGGGCTCCACGCCGACTAAAGGGGTACCGCCTGGGAAGCCAACAGAACCACCAAATTTGCAGTTGATGGAAGCCATCTTGACCCTGCAAAAAACCATGGAAAGCAAAATCGATGCTGTGACAATCGACCTGAACTTGCTCATACAGGACGTCCGTTCCATAGCAAGCAGAACAGAGACCCTTGAGACTCAGGTCCGGGAGAACACTGAGACCAAAACCCAACTCCTGAGGGACGCGGACATATCAACCCAAAAGATGAAAAACCTGGAGGACAGAGCCGATGAAGCCGAAGGGAGGGCACGTCGCAACAACATAAGAGTCATTGGCTTGCCCGAGGGCATTGAGGGGAACGACCCCACGAACTATATTGAGAACCTCCTATTGCAAGAAATTGGGCCAGGGAACCTGACGCAGGGTTTCACCATCGAAAGAGCGCACCGCTCGCTCACCAAAAGACCGCCTCCGGGGACGCCTCCCAGGCCCGTGATCGCTAAGGTGCTTAACTACAGGGACAGAGAGACTATCTTGGCCTTCTCGAGATCGCGAGGCTGCATAGAGCGAGACGCGGCAAAGATAGCTATATACCCTGACTACACCTTCCAAGTGCAAGTTAGAAGAGCCCAATTTATACAAACGAAAACTAGACTGAAGAAAGCGGGCCTGCGCTACATGCTCCTGTACCTCGCCAGACTGAAAGTACTGCCAGACAACAAGGCGCACCTGTTCGATACCCCTGCTGAAGTTACTGAGTGGATGGATAAACAGCAACTCCCGGAACTCGACATAAAGGACCGCAAACCACGGCGAACAGCGAACGGAACAACCGCCCGGAGCTAAGGTATCTGCACACCCGGGAAATGCAATGAATACAAGTCAGCTCATAATTGGGAACAGCAACTTAGATCCTACCAGAGCTACACTGAACCATGACCGCACCTACACCTCGACGGTGAAAGCGATGCCTTCTGCCCCCAGGAGGAATTAGGGTATATTAAACCCGCCCGTAGGGCACCAAGAGACCACTCTGAGGTCAAATGGAGCAGAAACAGGGGGAAGCCCGCTGGACATGTTACGTTACAGGGAAGTTTAACGTTAAAGGGGGGAGGGAACCTGGGGTTATGCACCCACGGTTGGGTTAGTTGTTTAATTATACCAAGACCACTCAGAACATGGAAGGCTGCCAAAACCACGAGAGGACGCACCAAGAGCACCCCCCAGGCAAACTGGACTAAACCGGACCCATGGCAGACACCATTAGAATTTTGACTTGGAATGTCCGAGGAATGAACAGCTACATCAAGCAGCGCCGGATCTACGCATTCATAAAGCGCAATAAAGTCGGAATCGCCCTTCTGCAGGAAACGCATCTCAACGCACAAAAGTTAGCCTCCTTGTCCAAAATCTGGAGAGGGACAATGATCGGATCCTCATACTCAACGTACGCAAGAGGTGTCCTGATCTGGATAGCCCCCACCATCCCTGTGAGGCTGCTGAACACTAAAACGGACAATGAAGGCAGAATGGCTCTAGTGCATGCCAACATCGAGGGCAAGGATCTCTGCTTAGTTAGCACCTATGCATCCAACCACGACGCCACTGTCTTCTTTCGCTCCCTATTTAAGCGCTTTAGCCCATACAGGGATTGTACCTTCATATGGGGGGGGGGGCACAACTGCACTCTGAATCCCATTGTAGACAGATCTGATAACAAGCACACCCGCCCGGCCCCTCCCGCCAATATCTTGAACACACTGACACAACAATTAGCGCTTAGAGACCTGTGGAGAGAAGGCCACCCAGAGAAACGGGAGTACTCCTACTATTCGGCCCCACATGCTGTCCACACTAGAATCGATTATATCCACGTAAGTGAAGAACGCCTAGCCATGTTTAGGGACACACAATACCTAGCCAGGGTGCTGTCAGACCACTCCCCATTGATAAACACGTGGTTAGTGTTTGCACCGAGACCCCCTGTGTCCACTTGGAGGCTCAGGTCTGAAGCCTTGCTGGACGAGGCTTTCACCGGACAGATTAGAGAACACACTCTAGACTACTGGCAATTAAATAAGGACAGCGTACGGCTCATCAGCACGGCCTGGGAGGCGTTTAAAGTGGTCATAAGGGGAGAGATGATCGCAGCAATAGGAGGTGCCCAGAAGTCCATACTCACCTCACTAACACGCAACGAAAGCGAGCTCAAGGCACTGGAGGACAATGCTCCTGCCAACCCTGCCCATGTACTGAGAATAATAGAGCTTAAACAGGTCTGCCTGGAGCTCTGGGCGTAACTAGGGAAGCTTAGTTACACCAAGCATACCGAACGTAGCCATGCCCTAGGTGATAAGCCAGGTAAACTGCTAGCATGGCTCTACAAAAGGGAAGCCCCAGGACGCCCATCTGCCAAGTCCATACCCCCGACGGCAAACTGGTGCAGACGCAGGCTGAAATAAACTCAGCTTTTGCCGGTTATTACCAGGCACTGTACACTGAACCCCAGTCAGCTTCCGATAGCGAAATAGAGGGTGTCTTAGACATCATAAGGCTGCCCAAACTTGACGGCCAACTAGCCGAGGCCCTAGACGAACCCATTACCCCAGAGGAGGTCCTGGCTACCATCAGATCCCTCCCCTCCAGCAAGGCTCCGGGAACCGATGGGCTCCCTGGGGAATTTTACAAAACATTCCAGGAAACGATGGCCCCGCTCCTGGCTCAGGTGTTCAATGAGGCATACGAAACTGGCACCCTCCCTGACACCATGAGGGAAGCAGTGATTATCCCCCTACTGAAACCGGGCAAAGATAGCGGAGAGTGTGGCTCATATAGACCCCTATTCATGCTCAACGTAGATAATAAGATCTTGATGGCCCTATTGGCTAGGAGACTTCGCAGAGTGATTCCCCAGTTGATACACCAGGACCAGACGGGCTATGTACCCGGCCGAACCATCACTGAAAATATATGCAAATGACATCATGTGGTGTACAGCACCAATGGCAATCTCGGGAAATGTGCGGTGGCGTCCCTGGACGCCACCAAAGCATTTGATTCAGTCTGATGGAAATGGCTGCATGCCACCATGACCAAGATGGGGATAGGGCCGGCATTCCTAAAATGGACTAAACTCATTTACACCGACCCCACGGCTAGGGTGCGCACAAACAACACATATTCGGCAAAATGGAGCCTCTACAGGGGCACCCGTCAGGGATGCCCACTCTCCCCCATGCTATACATTATTGCAATAGAATCTGTGGTGGCATACCTAAGGCAGGAATATGGGGACGGGGGCATCACGATTGATGGAGTGACCCACCTGGTCCCATGTACGTGGACGACACACTCCTCTACTTAAACAACCCAGAACACTTATTGCCCTACATATTGGAGACACTAGACAGGTTTAGCAGATACACAGGAATACTAATTAACCACGATAAATCTTGCCTCTTCCCCCTTGCATCGCTAAGCGAAACCAGCGCAGATAGACTCCCAGCCATGGCCTTTAGATGGGAGATCACCACCTTCAAGTACCTAGGGATAGACATATATCGAGACCCTAAAACAGAGCACACCCTCAACACACAGAGAGCCAGAGATAACCTGGAAAAATCTATGACCTCCTGGGGCAAACTCCCGCTTTCTGTCACCGGAAGGGCTGGCTTGTTAAAGATGGTGGCGCTACCCCGCCTACTCCATTTTTTTACCAACATTCCCTACAACATCCCCCAGAGGTTCTTTAAGGACTTGAACAAACTGTGCCGGAGATTCCTGTCGCAGGAAGGGCGACACAGAGTGGCACTGGAGGTGATGCAAAGACCCTACATCAAAGGCGGTCTAAATATCCCCAACTTTGAGCTATACTACTTAGCCGGCCAACTAAAGCATGTGATTCAGTGAATGGCGGACGAGGCCACCACCGACAATCACCTTTTACAACCAGCCATCCCCCACATGCTACTCAGAGACCTATTCTGGGCCCCAGATGGAGTGAGCCAGCACGCACCTCACTTAATGAAACTGGGAATCCAGATTTGGAAAAGAGCCTGCATGATCACAGGGCTAGTCGACCCATACTCACCCCAAATACCTATCGCAGCAATCATGGCAAGCAGACCGGGAGGCCTGAAGGAGATCAGAAGCACTTGGGAACCCTGGGGGTCGCTACCCTCCGAGACCTCGTGAACGACCAGACCGTTTTGGCGTTCTCAGAGTTGCATGAAAACACCGGTTTGCCGGTAGGACAGTTCCGGCTCCACGGAGCAGTGACAAGGAAGCTCGCCAACAGATGGCCTGATGTGGAGGACCCGGAAAATGGACTCGATACCATCGAAAACATGTTAAGTACAGCTGAGGGCGGACACAAAATCTCAAGACTGTACGAAACACTTGTAGACAGTGTAACCAGACAAGATCTCAAATGCAGGTCGAAATGGGAAATGGAGCTAGGCCAGCAATTTGAGGACAAAGGGCCTCATTACGACTCAGGCGGTAAGGGTTTTACGGCGGCGTAAACAGCGCCGACCCTTACCGCCTGAGTACGAGGTCCCTTAGCGCCATGGCGGACTTAACACATGCTTTTAGCAGGTGTTAAAATCCATGGCGCTAAGGGACCATGGAGTTAATTACGCCACCGTAATTTACGGTGGCGTAATTAACGCCTTCCCCACTCCCATTATGCCCTATGGGGCAAAAATGGGAATGGGGAAGGGTAAATGGGGATTGGGGACTTACCGCCCCGCCAAGGTCAGAATGGGGCGGTAAGTCCGCCAACCACCATGGCGTAAACCTACTTTACGCCATGGTGGTAAAGTCACGGCCCAGGCGGTAACTTACCTGGGTCGTAATGAGGCCCAAAGAATGGGATTCAATAGCCCACTACCATAAGAAAGTGTCCAGGAATGCCCGGCTCCAACTAATACAGTTTTATATCACCAACAGGGGGTGCCTCACACCTGAAGTTTTCGCCAAATTCAAAGGAGCTAGATCAACGGGGTGCCCCAAATGCAACGAGCCCCATGCAGGAATGACCCACATGTTTTGGGATTGCCAAGTCATACGAACATTTTGGTCACAGATAGCGGCGAAGGTCGCTAACTCGGACATTATCGTGGACGTAACGTCACCAGGTGCGTGCATTCTGGGTAGATACAAAAGGAACAAGAAGAAGAACAGGCCCCTGTGTAGGCTCAAATATTTGATATATATCCTAGCAAAATAATGCATAGCCATGGGGTGGAAGTCTCCCAAAACCCCCAGCGTAGCATTATGGTGGGAAGATCTCCGCAAGTGGACAATTGCCGAAATGGGAGCGTGGGAAAACGCGCAGAAGGAACAGAGACTCGACATCAGTGAGGGCTTTCAACAATGGGTGGCGCTCACGGTGTCATTATTTCATCCACCAGCACCTGCTGCTACCTCCGAAGATAGCAGCAGCCCTTAAGGCAACCCGAACTTGAAGTTACGCTATGGAACATTTGTGGTCTTGGAAAGTTGGGATGGGAGGGGGGAGGGAAGAGGGGTTATTTGAGGTTTCATTTGATGCAACAGTGATGTTAAATGTTTATTTGTTCAAAAACCAATAAAAACATGTTAAAAAAAAGTAACACAAAGTGCTATACTAAAGGACAATGAAACTGAGAAGAATTCCTGATGAAAGGAGCACATCAGGCAGTGAACATTTGGTGGAAGATACCTGCCAGAGAAGTATACCAGGGGATCTGCAAGACCCCAGGGGGATTGCTGGCATGGGAGTATACCAGGCAATCCATCCAAAGTATATGGAAGTTATAAGGCAATGTGGCAAGATGCCTTTCAGGAGAGTACACCAGGCGGTGTGAAGAGCCCAAAAGGGGATTCCTGGCAGGAAAGTATAACAGGAGATCCATTATAGCTGTAACAAGGAAATCTAGTGTGGAAGTTCTCATTTGAATCAAATCCTTTTTGTGAACTCAGTACAAAGAAATCCAGAAAGAGCTAAATGTTCTGGAACATATTGATTGCACAAGAACTTTCTGAACTGAGTATAATGAACCAAAGCAACTGTTGTTTGAAAGAGACACTTTTGCCATCCTCAAAAAACTGTTGTTTAAAAGAGACACTTTTTGCCATCCTGCCTAAGTATCCATGGGGAGGGAACCACCCACTGATCCAATGATTTCTCCTGGGCAAAGACTGTTTCTGTTGAATGTATGTATTTGCTTTAACTATGAACACTTTGTGTCAAACATAGGTCAGAGACATTTCCTTGCACGCGTAGCTGTTCATTTCTAGTGTGAGCATCAGATTAGTATGCTTTGGACACAAGCACAGGTTATAAGTTTGATGACTTGACACAGACTGATCTTTAGTTTTAGTTTCCTAGGTAGGGAAACTCTCTTTAAGGTAGGACAGAGAGGCCTTTATCCAATCCTTTTTAGTTTAATAAAGATGTCTGATAATGAAAGTATTACAACTGTGTGTTTGCGTCTCATTTCTGACCTCTCACATATGGTGTCAGTAGTGGGATCAGACTCAGTTGATAAAAACTGGGCATACCACACGAGTATAATAAATACTAGCCCCACATTTGTTACATCTGCCGAAGAGTGGAATAGCAATACCCCTCCTACAAATGAAACTGAGGCAGGTTCCATTTCCTCAAAACCTGTATCTAGAGAGAATTCTAAGCAGTCTCTTTTCTCTGCCAGAAGATTGGGATCTTTAAGAAAAAATCACGAGACCCTTATTCCTTCAAACTCTAATGTAGGGGTTGTATTCCCACTGTTATCCAGTCAAGCCATTTTACCAGCTAGAAAACATGTTGAGGGCAACATTTACCATCTTTTCTGCCCATAAGACTCTCTGATACCTGGAAAAGATAAAATAAAGTTTCTTTGCAGTTAGGGATAGATTTCCCCATCAGGGTGTCCCTATATGTTAACCCCTGTAACGAGAGGAAGTTAAAAATGTTTCTCCTTCTTTCTTGTGGAGAAGAAATGAGGTTTATTTTTTTAAATCTTTCTCAATTCTTAAAAAAATCAATAGGGGCAGAATAGTGGGAAATATGGTGTATGAGGTTTTTTGGGAACCATCCGAAAAACAAAAACATAGAGACTATTTGATAAATAACACGCCAGAAATATTTGTCATCTTTGATAAAAGAAACAGATTGTAAATCAACTAATGAAGAGACTTTAGGGAACAATGAACATGTGGGGGGTCGATACCTTTATACCGGGGGATCTGCAAGATCGCAGGGAGGATTCCTGGGAGGGGAGGATGCCAGGCAATCCACCCAAAGTATATGGAAGATATAAGACAATGTGGGACGATACCTGTCAGAAGAGTACAAAGAGTAGACCAGGGTATCTGCAGATCCCCAAAGGGGATTCCTGGCAGGAAGGTATACCAGGAGATCCATTAAAGCTGTAACAAGGACATCTAATGTGGAAGTTCTCATTTGAATAAGATTCTTTTTGAGAACTCAGTTGAAAGAAACCCAGAAAGAGCTAAACATTCTGGAATTTTCTGAACTGAGTATAAAGAACCAAAGGAACTGTTGTTTGAAAGAGACACTTTTGTCATCCTGAAACACTTGTATATAGGCACGCTATAAATAATATAATAAATAATATCATATCATAGCCTCACAAAACTTTGGCTTCACATTTGGGTCTCAGACTTGCATGCTTGTGTTGTATCCTCTTGGTTCACTCTCCTGCCACGTGTACAACTCTCAGTTGTTTCGGAGTCCCTGACCCTCTCATTCATCCAGATCCCAGACCCTCTTGCAAAACTCACACAATTGTATTGTATTTGTTTGGTTCACTCTCCTGCCAAATATACAACGGTCTCTTACTTTCTTCTGGGTCCCAGTCCTTCTCTTTCTTTCGGGTCCCAAACCCTCCTGCGGGTGCCAGACTTGCATCTTTGTGTTATATATGTTTGGTTCACTCTCCTGCCAAGTATACAACTGTCTCACCTTGCTTACAGGGTCCCAGACCCTCTGTCTCCAGTTCCTGAGCTCACCCCGATGCATCCCCAGACCTCTCACAGCTCCCGAGCAACCTACGTACCTGTGTGCATCCTCTTTGTGGTACCGACAGCTCCCGGGCAGCTGTATTCCTCCTGTATGCTCCGGTAGCGTTGAGGCTTCCAGCGTAGTCTGCAGTGTCCTTGCTAACTGAAACTTCCCTCAGGCTGTGCGTTCGGTCTTGCCCACGCTTCGCCTTGTGTGTGGGTAAGTCTCTCGCTATCCCTCTCCCGCGGACGGCTTTCCCTTTGCTCATGTCTCTGCAGCACGTTCGTTCCAGCTTCGGCTTGACTCTGGATTGATTTGAAACTCGCTTGTTGGGGGTGATGTATTCGTTTGGGCCACTCCTGGCCATCTTCTTCATCACAGTATCAACTTTAAAGCTACATGCATAGTACATTGGATGATCTGATCTTTCAATATTCTCATGTACGTTAGTTTGGCTGCATGCATAATGCTTGGTATGATTTTGTCTCTCAGTGTTGTGAAGTAAGTTAGTTTGGCTAACTTTACAGCAATACATATTAGCACTATCCAGGGAGGCAGCAGGAGGATTTGGATGAGGAGTTGGATATGGTGAAGCAGGAAGATAACGCATTCTCTGGTGATGATTGTCCCCAATCACATAGAAGGATTCCCTCTCCATGTGATCCTCCCTCGGTGCACCATCCCCAGGTGGAATATTGTACTGTGGATGCACCACCCTGGCCCCATGGGAAAGGTCTTCCCCTAAGGGATAAGGGACATCCTCAGATTCATCCCAATATACACATCTTAAATTCTTGATTGATTTGGTCTCATTGGGCCGATGAACAAGCACTCTTAGTTACAGTGAAAGTACTACCTTTGCATAGTATCTAAGAATATTGTGTTTGCTCTGGGTGCAAGTACACTTTCTCCAACAATGTTTAAAATAAAGAAAATACTCCTTCCTCCCCTTAAAGTATTGCTTAAGAACCACGTGCTCCTTTTAGCCTGCGGGTCTGCTTAGTTTCAGATTTGGGCTCTGCACTAATCTTTCTATTGTCAGGGATCAAGAGTAAGACTCATTCACAGTAACAAGTTTCAAATTGGCATACGACTTATATTGTCAAAATAACAAGAGGGGTTGGGGGAATCCTACCTATCCCTTAGTCTATGAGGGGTTTCACTGCCTCAACAAAACCAATGAATATCTGTGTCAGGATGTTTAAACTAAAAAGTGTCTTCGTCCTGTGTCCAAAACCCTAAACTGACCCTCACACGCTAAACTCAATATAATGTGCAAATCGAGAATTTCTGTAAACTGTACATTTGTAGCGTTCTTTCAAAGTTCCAAACATAAAGTTCTAAGGTGTAGAAAAGAAAAGGAAATAAAGTTGCACCAGAAAAGGGTTGTTCCCTCCCCCTGTGTTTCTTCTGGTCTTCCACGGTCTACTCAGTGTTTCTGAAAAAGGACAATAATGTTCCACTGCTTTGAAGAGGGACAGCTCTTCCCCTGAGTTTTTCCACTTAGGTATTTCCAGTCTTCCACAATTTTAAGGAAAATAACTCTTTCCCTTTGTTCCTTCGGTTTTCACCATTCGGTGCTTCTACAACCTCAAGTGTTGGGGGTGGAGGGGTAGCTGTTTCCCTTCAATCACACAGTTCTTTTGGATATTCAATCTCACACTCTCTGGATCTCATTTATCCTTCCAAGGGGTATGGTTCTTCGCTTTTTGCATTGATTGTTACTGTTCTACAATTTCAAGGCAGGGGTTTTACCCCTGAGCTTTCTCAATCTTTCCCCTACATCTGGTTACTTTCCTTCCAGGGTATCACAACTGTGTTACTTGGGTGCTGGTACCAGACTCGCAAGCCGCCTGGTTTATTCTCCTAACAGGGCTTATTATGTCCTCTCATGGGTGTGAGTCTCAAACTCACTGTTTGCCTGGTTATCCTGCCAGGGCTTTTCAGTTCTTCATTCACTCTCTTTGGCAACCAGGAAATAATACCTTTGAACTATTGGGTCACTGACACTTTCTTAACCATGTTTGTATTCACATTAATTATTCCTGTTCCTTTAATTGGGCTCTGTCGCACTGTCAACAGTACGCATATTCGCCGTGAAGCGCAACGGTATCCCATTTGCTCACCCTTGGCTTTCCATTCTTCATCAGAGGCTTCGGCGTACCTCGTGTCTCACTCTCTTCTTTGCACTCAGCTTGCTGACTGGGAGTGCGTTTCGTCCACCGATTGGTTGGCGATTTGCCTTCCTCTTCAGTTGGTGGCTCCAGCTGCCCGCGACAATGATGCAGCAAACTTCTCTCGGCTCTACCTCTCTGCACACCGTTCTCGTCAGCCTCCATACTGCGTCCTGCAGTCTGTTCACCTCCGGTATCCCAACCAGCGTCAGAATAAGTCACACTGAGCTGCAGTCTCTGTCTCTCTCTCACATTCTGTTCAGCTGTGTCAGTTTTAAATGTCCCGGCATTGGTTAGCATGTTCCAACTACTAGAATGCAGCGGTGGCTAACAGCTTCTAGTCACGCTTATTACTCTTTCTCGCCTCAGTACTATTGAAGTGGGGAATGTAAATAAGGTTGCTGGTTAGTAAAACCTGGGAATTCTCCGTCTACATTACAATAAGCCGTACAAGAATGTTGTTAAGGCACATAGGTGTTGCTCAGAAATACAGCTGAAGGATTAATCTGATCCAATGTTTTTACTGTCTCTCTGAAGTTTCTCCTCCCTTACGTGGTCCTCCCGCAGATAGCCACCCCCAGGGTCAGAGTCAGATAGCTTCTGCCTTTCCTTCGCCACGTAAGGGAAGATTCCCTCCAGAGAATCAGTGATGATGTTGCCAGATTCACCAAACTATTCATTCCCTAGCAGCTACCCAATAAATACAGTCATTTACTGGTCCGTATTCCAATGGGCAATCTTGCTGCTGTACCGATATCGAATGAACCTGATGATTGAGAAACTGCTGGGACACTTACCTCTGGGAAGCATTGTTGGAAGAGAAATCTCCAGAACGGACAAAACTATTTTTGCAAAATCACAAATAGAAGATCAATATTCTCAGAATCCTCAAAACCTTCTGTCATAATGCCAGGATCTAAGGAATTTTGACAACGTGGAAGATTTCCAAAATAAAAAATTGATTTAGTAATGGCAAATAAAGACTGCACTTAGGGTCCCTGATATTTTCAGAAGTGCTAAGTGATGGTGAAAAAATAAAAATACCTGACCATGTTGATCTTACATAATTTCTACTTTTGGACTACAACTGTTTCAGCCTTTCAAAAAAGTTCCATTGGTAACCTCAGATGACAAAGAGGGAAGGGCGTAGGCCCCTAAAGGATACTAAAAGGGTAACAACGTTTAGAAGGTTGAAAACTCAGATGAGGTTTATCTCTTGCCATTATTGTATAAATGTCCTGCTCCTGCCTGCATCCTACGAGCAACAATCCTCTTCTTAAAATAATGGGTGGCTCTGAAACAAAAACTCCAAAGGGTTTGAGGACGTCTTCTTAGAAGAATCTACTTCTACTGATGTGATGGCTGTTGAGTTTCCCTTTGACCAAAATCTCCTCTTCTTGATTTTCGATTTATCATTGGGATTTTATACAATGGCATATAGATCTGAGGTATTAAGGTAATCATGTTATTCCATGACTGCCCAGAAACATTGACCTAGCCACACATCAAGACTGCGTTAAAAGCTGCTTTCTTTTTGCCAAAGAAAGCACAAAAGAATAAGAAGCCATGCTTGTAGCAGAATCAGCCCATCAAAAAGCAAGGGCCACATTTTAGAAAACAGACTTTTCCATGCACACTCTCATTATCCAGATATCTCTCTGCTCTATCACTTCCTATTCTCTCTTTCGCTCTTCTTTAAAAACTAATTTACGTCAATTGCTTGTTTGATTGTTACCGGTCGACTCTGAACACCACTTCCTACTGCTATTTTAATGTACTGCTGATTGTTTTCTGTGAAGCGCTTTGGTAAAAAGCGCTATATAAAATATAATGAAATACAAATAAAATACAAATATTGTGCAATTAGAGATGCTGAATATTTTCCTTTCCAAGAGTAGCAGAAACTACAGATGGTTTTGCAAGAATATTACTTTTAGAGCTACTGGATCACCCTCGGAAGCCTTGCACTTACTACCCAAGTTCCTAGAAAAATCAGGGTCAGAAAAGGGGTTTGTCCACTGCAGAGCAGCAGACCCCAGAACTGAAGTTTCCATTGGGAATAAGACAAACAAGCATTGGACTATATTGTGGCAAAAGGGTCCAAATCCACCAGTTTCTTGGGATCCAAAGGTTCTATGGCCACTACAGCCGTAGGCAAGACTTCTTTATAGTGTATAGTCAAAATAATAGATTCATTTTCATCTGAGGAAGTACTTTCCATTTGTCCTGGAGCCTGTAATGTTTAAACAGGCTGGCCTACATAGGATAGGTCACTTGCAGTGGTAAAGGTGGAGCAACATTGGTAATGGATCACCAGGAATATGAACAGGCTGCACAGGAGGAGTAGGTTGAACACAACATCGTTCCAATACCGTGACCACTGGATCCCACCATCTGTCCTCCTCACCTGAAGAACATTGACCTGACATGGGGGGAAATAGCAAAGCCCACCAAAGACATTTTCACTGGGTCTTCCGCAGACAAAAAATACAGTGGCAGGCTCACAAATATGCTACATAGTGAACAGGAAACTGCTGGATATTAAAAACAACAGGTCTTAGACAACGTACATAAATTAAAAAGACAATAGTTGGGACCTGTTGAGGAAGAACAAAATAAGAGGAATGAGAACCAATCAAAGAATTCTAAATATCAACTGGGATGAAAACCCTTGAAACCTCAGTCATCCAACCGAGCCTCGTTCAGGGGTAGAAGCAAACAGGTCAATAAATGAATACACGGGAGTCAGCTGTAGCGCTTTGGTTTTACTGGCCTTGTCTTTATGCTTATTCTTCTTATGGGAGTAACAAGGCTCTTATACCAAGTGAATCTATAAAATCACCCTGGGTACAAGGCTTCATTTTGTTCACCTTCGGAGACTGCTCTGCACAATGTGATTAAGAAGCTGACTTTCCAGGAGGTAAAGTTGGAATTTATTGTGTAAACTGCCAGAGCCTCTACTACTGAAGCAGCAGAATTCTGAAGGGTGAGCCACTCCAACTCCGAAGGGTGGGTATGCAGTACCAACTTAGCCTTTGAGGGATTTGGCTGAAGTTTCGAGCCCTTCATAGTAACTGCACAGACCATGTGCAGGTGACAAATATTTGTTGTTACCATAGGATGGTAGCAACATGCTATTCAGCAGCCCTAGAGGGTACCCAAACACAAGAAAGACAGGAACCATGGTCCCTGTAATGTCCTGAAAAAGCTCTCAAGCCAAATTTTGCCAAAATACTGAAAAGCCCTCCAAAGCCTGTACCGATCCTGGTACGGCAGTCACACATACCTAGGTCTGAACCTCACCATTTCAAGATAAAGCTGACTGCAGCCTTGGGTATTGGTCCCCTTCCTTTAGCCTGCATATACTGGAGTTTGAGCGACTGAGGCTCAACGTCACACAGAATACACCAATTGCCATCGAAAGTGATGCAGGCTCTGCACAGACTAGCAGCTGAGAAATCATACAAGGAACGGGTATATGCCTTAAAGCCAGTCACATACTGCATTAACACCCATGTGGTAAAGGGTTTACAATAAGTATTGTACTGATGTCAGTTAAAATTAATAATAAAACATTGTGGGGTTTTTAACACAAGAAAATGGAGGGTGTGAGACAAAGCCCTGCACCCCAAAAATGAAAAACCTTCTTTTAAAAAAGGGAATGAAATGAAACTGCCGATTGCCACACTGGTTCCTGTTTATATGGGGTTGAGGGGACATTTGCAGTGGTTCCAAATTCTAACATCCAGCTTTAACTAATTAAAGAAGAGCTTTCTGGTCAGACCTACTGTAGATTTAAATCAGATGCCTTTTTTCAAAAATATCACCTGTTTAAATAAAAAATGCAAATGTACTGTTTTAAGAAATAACGAGACATTGGGCTTCATTACAAGTATGACGTTAAGGCAACAACGGTGCCGGTAGCGCTACCGGCACCGTTGCTACCGTAAGACCATTCTACAAGTTCTGCTACGACCTGGTGGCCGTACTGGCACCCGCGAGCAGAACAGGACAGTAGCACCTTCCCCATAGGGCCCTATGGGGCTCAAATGGGAATGGGGAAAAGAAATTACCGGGTCCGGCAAGGTCGTAATGACCCGGTAATTGCCCTTTTCTGGGCACCAGAAAAAAATAATACCGGCAGCAGCCGTGCCTGTACTACAGGCACGGCTACCGCCAGCCTCGTAATGAGGCCCAATATAATTTAATATTCGTACTGGGTGGGGTAAAAACTAGGTAGCGGGCACGCTTGGATGCCTAATATTGAACTGAGTAAACTAAGAAGCTTTCCAGTATCAGTTGCGCTTGTCTTATCCTATGAACATAGATTGGTTATTAGATAAAACAGAAATAGACAATCATGTACTAATTGTGTCAAATAAATGTATTTGAATGATTCCTATACTTTGTTAGTGTGCTTCTTTTCTACATAGTAAGTTAATTTCGAGTGGATTGTGTCCTCCAGCGTATTCCTCATCTTAGATGTATTCCATCCAGCTTTAGCTTCTTTCGGAAAGAAATTTCGGCAGAGGGTGCCGTGCGTCGATGTCGTCGAGTCGATGGTCCCTCGAAGGCCTCCGTCAAAGGTGACATCATCGGGTGTATAAGTAGCACGTGCAGCGCCTGTCGGCCTCAGTTCTGTTTTTCTGCAGTATACGTTGCTTCAGAAATTCGGCGCGCCTCAAGTTCTGGGAGAATAGCAAAAAATACAAATATGTCCTCGTCATCAACGCCGACCACGACCCCAAGATCGGGTTTCAAAAAGTGCAAGTCGTGCAGTTCAAAAATGTCGATCACCGACCCGCACCCAGAGTGTTTGTGGTGCCTCGGAGAAGGCCACGACATGGAGGCCTGTATGAAGTGTCAAGCGATGACGGGGAAGGCCTTGCGAGAGAGGAGGGGGAAAACTGCAGGTAGGTCGGAAATCCGACCATAAAGCCTCTAGCGTCGAGTCGAAGACCCGTGAGGAGATATCTCCTCGACTCGAAAGGCATCGGTCCAGGTCCCGAAGCAATTCCCATCGCTCGAACGATGCCACAGGTCCCCCTCCACTTCGTTCTCGGACGAATCCCCAAAAAGAATGAAATGTCCCATAAAACATTCATCATCCAAAGAATGGGAAGCATTCAGGTTCAAAATGATGGAAATGTTCGAAAAAGCAAAGCCTTGGTCCGCGCCTTCCTCGGAAGCGGGCCAGAGCGTCATCGCTCCGACACTCGAGCACCCTGGAGCCCGCGTGATCGAAGGAGGAAGGATAGAGAACCTTCTAGGACGCCGAGCGAGAAAGACCGCTCGAGTCGAGTCGACCGCTCAAGGTCACCGACGCCGTCCGAGACTGAACTTACCTCGAAGGGCAAGTCTTTGAAGAGCGCCTCGACGCCCTCAAAGTCGACGCCGTCGAAGACGGGTATTACGCCAACGCCATCAACACTATCGAAGACTTTGTCGACGTCGACCCCGAAGCCCTCAAAGCCGAAACCTCTAGTTCTGCAAGATCAGCCAGGAAGAGGGAATTAGAAGGCTAAAACACCTGTGATGCCTTCAGGACCCATTAACACTCCTCCTCCACCTCTCCCAGAAAAGGTTTTCAAACCTCTCCCTAGGAAGGAGTTTTTCAAGTCCCTGACCTCAATTTTTGAGGAACAGGAGAAATCTGATGAGGAAAATGTACCTTTTGGGCTAGAATATGGCACTCCAAATGTCCCAGAATGCCTGATTTCAGAACAAAGCAGGATGAGGGATCTGGTTAAATCACTGCACAATGCAAGTGGTATTGATACGTCTCCTGAAAATGATTTTGGTAAACCAGAGCCAGGTGAACATGCCAGTCCATCATACCGTCAACTAATGACTAAAGTAATAGATTATTTAGGATGGGCCAGACCTCCAGCCCAATTTGTCCAAGATGATTTTACAGACATATTGGATCATGGGCCTACTGAAGACCCGATTCTACCTTTTCACAGAGCCTTACAAAATAGGGTGGCCAAAAATTGGGAGACTCTGAATTCTATTCCTCCAGTGAATAAATCCCTTGCTTCCAAATACCGCCCTGCCATTAGCAACCCTGGCTATCTGTCTAAACATCCCACTCCCGAGAGTTTGGTCATACAGGCAGCCACAGCTTCTAACAAATTAGCGTACCCTTCTATCTCTCCAGACAGGGACGATAAGCATGTGGATGGTTGGGCATGGAAGGTATTTTCAGCTGGGAGTATGGCATTAAAATCAGCCAACTCCACATGTGTCTTGGCAAAGTTTTTGTACACTCTGTGGGAGTGCATTGCGATGGCGGCAGAGCACATACCAGAAGGGGAAGAAAGGGAAGGATTCCTAGCCATCGTTAGAGATTGAAAGGAGGCTATGCAGGAATCCCTTGAATCTGGATTGGACACTGTTGATAGTGTGAGCAGGTCCATGGGCACTAGCATGGTAATGCGCAGATTTGCATGGTTACGGAAGTCGGGTTTCGCACCAGACGTGCAGTACCGTCTTCTAAACATGTCCTTTGACAGGTCTCACCTTTTTGCCAGCAAGGCTGACGCGAGCCTTAAGAGGTTGCAGACCTCAAAAGCAGCTGCTAAGTCTTTGGGAGCTGCCATCAGGCAACCTCAGCCTTTTCGTGCAACAAGTCAATCTTGGAGGGGACAATCCTATCGTTACTACTCCTCATATGGAAGGGCGAGAGGAATGGCCAGTCAAAGGGGCCAAAGAAAGTCCACTCGCGGTGGATAAAGAAAATGTGCAAAGCCAGCTCCAGCTACAGCCTCTTTGCCATCAGCGGCTGCAGCAACCGCCTCAAAACTGCTTTGAGGACTTGCATCACAAGACACCTGTAGGAGGCAGGCTGTCACAGCATCTGCAAGAATGGCGAGCCATTACTTCAGATGTTTGGGCTCTAGAAATAATAGCCCAAGGTTACTGTCTTCCTTTTCCAACGCAACCTCAAAGCAATCCACCAGGGAGACACCCTTTGAAGTTTTCAGACCCGCTCCTACAGCAGCAAGTTTTAACCCTGCTGGAGAAATGTGCTATAGAACCGGTACCGGCAGCGGAGAGGAATAAGGGATGGTACTCCCCGTATTTTTCGATCCCCAAACAGGACGGAGGACTGAGACCCATCCTGGACTTAAGAAACTTGAACAAGTTCCTCAGGAAGGACAAGTTCAAGATAATTACCCTTTCTCAGATCCTTCAGGCCCTTCAACTTCAGGATTGGTTGGTGTCATTGGACCTCCAGGATGCTTATTTTCATGTTCCGATTCATCTCAAGCACAGAAAATACCTGAGGTTTGTAGTTGGCGACTCACACTATCAGTTTTGAGTCCTGGCAAGCGGATTGACCTCCGCCCCGAGGGTCTTCACCAAACTGATGGTAGTGGTGGTAGCGCACCTCAGGAGGGGGGGGATTCACATGTACCCCTACCTGGACAATTGGCTGATCAGAGCACATTCTGCCATACAAGCACTAAATCACCTGAAAGTCACCTGCCACTTCCTCCACAGAATGGGCTTCTCCCTCAATTTCAAGAAGTCATAAATGACACCTTCTCAACGGCTCCAATATATAGGAGCCGTAATAGACACATCCCTGGGAAAGAGCTCGCCTCCCAGGTCGAGGGCTCAAGACATTCTTCAGATGGTTTCCAAATTCCAAAATGCCCAAAAATCTTCAGGCCTACGACTTCTTAAGGTTACTCGGCCTCATGGCATCCAGCATATTTCTGGTGCCAGAGGCACGTCTGAGAAAGAGACCCCTTCAATGGGCTCCAAAGACTCTATGGTCCCAGTTCTCAGGTCGAATGACGGATCTTCTCCAGATTCTGAACAAGGTTCGTCAGGATCTTCTATGGTGGACTTGTTCAGAGAATATCCTGAAAGGAGAACTTTTTTGGCAACCATGGCCGGAGATCACAGTAGTGACGGACGCCTCACTCAAAGGGTGGGGAGCTCATGCCAACTATCTGACAATCAGCGGTCGTTGGTCTCCATCGGAGTCCAAACTACACATAAACCTTCTAGAGCTGAGAGCAATCAGACTAGCGCTGAAAGCTTTCCTGCCGTCTGTCAGAGGAAAGAATGTCCTGATAATGTCGGACAACACAGTGGCCATGCATTATCTAGCCAAAGAGGAGGTGTAGGGTCACTACCTCTATGCAGAGAGGCAATGCATCTCTGGTATTGGGCAATTCACAAAGGAATCTCTTTAATGGCAGTTCACCTAGCCGGGGAGGAGAATATGACGGCAGGTGCTCTGAGCAGGCAGAGCACGGTGTCCCACGAATGGGAACTGGCTCAGGACGTCATTCAAGAGATCTTCGCCATTTGGGGAACCCCTCAAGTAGACCTATTTGTGACCGGAATAAACCCGGAAGTGCAAAAGGTAATGCTCAAGAGAATTTCACCCGAGAGGAGCCCTGGGTGACGCGTTCGGAGTGGAGTGGAATTTCCCACTATTATACGCCTTCCCACCGATTCCCGTCATTCCTCAGGTCATCAGGAAATTGAGACGCTTCGGGAGCCACATGATCCTAATTGCCCTGTATTGGGCCACGAGAACGTGGTACCCAGACCTTCTAGACATGTCCATCTGTCCACCAGTACATCTTCCTCAGAGAGAGAACTTCTCTCTCAAATGGAGGGTCAGGTTCTCCATCCAGAGGTCAAAACGCTCAACCTTCACGCTTGTTATCTGAAAGGCTGAGATATAAGGATTGGAACCTTCCAGATGACGTCATGGAGGTGTTGCTTTCGGCAAGAAGACCAGCAACAAAGTCTCTATACCGTTGCCGTGGGAAAAAGTTTTGCAACTGGTGCAGAGAAAAGAATGTCAATCCTTTTTTATGTCCTATCCCGGAAGTATTGTCCTTCCTCCTCTCCCTAGCACACAAAGGTCTAAATGTTGGAACCATTAAAGGTTATCTTGCGGCTCTTTCCATCTTCAAGCGCACGTCGGAAGAATGCTCCTATTTCAAAATTGCTTTGATAATACGATTCTTAAAAGGACTCACAAATGTGTTCCCTCTTTCAAGTCCCAATTTGGGATCTCAATCTAATCTTAAAATTCTTAATGTGTGCTCCTTTCGATCCTATGCACACTTGTCCATTAAGATTACTGACATGGAAAACGGCTTTCCTAGTTGCTTTAACATCTGCAAGAAGAGTGAGCGAATTGCAGGCACTGTCTTCTGGGCCACCCTATACTGTGTTCCACAAGGACAGAATTGTGTTGAAGGTTAAACCCTCATTTTTACCAAAAGTGGTATCTGATTTTCATTTAAGTCAAAAAATCGTTTTACCGGCATTCTATCCTCCACCCCATCCTAGTAAGGAGGAGGAAAGATTACACAGGTTGGATCCAAAAAGAGCTTTAAGCTTTTACATCTCTAGGCTTTCTAGGCTTAGAGTGGACAATCAACTGTTTATTGGCTACACAGGAAAGAGATTGGGTCAGTCAGTGACAAAGCAAACAATATCATGCTGGATTGTGCTGTGTATTTCAGAATGCTACAGATTAGCGCAAATAGGTCCACCAGAGGCATCGCCTCGTCGACAGCCCTACAAAGAGGTGTTCCTATAAGGCCCATTTGTGAAGCAGCAACTTGGTCCTCGCTGCATACTTTTTCAAAATTCTATAGCCTGGATGCTTCCCAGTCTAAGGAGCTGAATTATGGTAAAGCCGTACTATGTTCAGCCATCTAAGGGTATCGAAAAAATCTAATCCCTCCTCCAGAGAAATTGTCCATACTGCTTTGGGAGTCTATCTAAGATGAGGAATACGTTGGAGGACACAATCCACTCGAAGAACAAGTTACTTACCAACTGGTAACATTCTTTCGATTGGATGTTCCTCCAGCGTATTCCTCATCGCACTACAACCTACCCCTCTGTAGATTTTTCTGTGCTTTTGCCACTCTAACTCTCGCAAGGCAAATACCTGTCTGCCGGCACACCCTATACAGTGAAATATCAATCATGAAGGGGGAAAACAGAACTGAGGCCAACGGGCGCCGTGCGTGCTACTTATACACCCAATGACATCACCCTCGACGGAGGCCTTCAAGGAACCATTGACTCGACGACATCGAGGCACGGCGCCTTCTGCCGAAATTCTTTTACGAAGCAGCTAAAGCTAAATGGAATACATCTAAGATGACGAATACGTTGGAGGAACATCCAATCGAAAGAACGTTACCAGTTGGTAAGTAACTTGTTAATTTCGCCTTTTTAATGGACTTGTCCCAAAGATTCCTGTCATTAGTTATTGAGCCTTCTAGATTAATATCACTGACATGTGTCTCCTTTGTAATACAGATTTCATTGCTTGATCCTGTCATTAGTTGTTGAGCCTTCTAGATTAATATCACTGACATGTGTCTCCTGTGTAATACAGATTTCATTGCTTAATTCAGGATAGATGGGGTGGGTGTTCCATAAATATTTGGCATGTGGCAGGTCCGTGACCTCCAACCTCTCACAGGTGGTCACTTTCCTTAAGGCTCCGGAGGACAGGCCCTCCTCAGAGCAATGGGAACAGAAGATAGATCAGAATACGGGGAAGACATTATTGTTTTAACGTAGATGCTGCATTGAAACAACACCCCATTCTATGTCAAGACAGGAGGGAGCATCAAACTTTTCTTCTTTATTATTGCTCTCACAGCCCTTCACATTCTTTCAAACATTTTTAAACTTTTAAACTAAAATAAAACATGTTTGTTGCCACAGAAGCTCTTCCGGAGCTCAAAACAAAAAAGGGTTGTAGAGTTTCCCAAAAATGTTTCCTGAACTACAAATCCCCATAAACCTCGGGTTCCAGGTAGTCCTGGGATGATCTATCCCTGTGTATAAGTAATCCTCCCTCTTGAGCCTACTCCTTTTTCTTTGTTGCGGCCCCAAAGATGAGTAATCTTCCCTGTGGCTTTTTCATTACTTGCATAGCGTAGATAATATAAGGTATTTATGTTACCTTCATTATTGACAACGCGCGTACAGTATAACATATTAGCACATTGTCAGCGTGTAGAGGCCGCGAGTGAGACAAACCTTCCTTTCACCACCGTAGATGCGTGCGTATCACCAAGTACTTTCTTAAGGAGGACAGGGTCGTAGCCGCGTGAGAGAACGCGCTCACATTAGGTAGCTAGCCCTGCCTCCTCACAACGATAAGAGTAGCCGTACCGAAGCATGGAGGCCGTGGGGCACTAGGACCCCACTGGAGTGCTCGCCTCTTCACAACGGTAGCATAACCGTGTTGAGGCATGGAGCCCGCAGGGCACCAGGACCTGCGGGAGCGCTCACCTCCTCACAATGGTAGCAGTAAACATGTCAAGGAATGGAGCCCGCGGGGCACTAGGAACCTCTCTGAGAGGGCTGACCTCTTCTTCTCACTCCTGTCCTCAACCACTCAACTCCTCTTTCTTGGTGACTTCAGCATCCACTTGGATGCCTCCTGTCCCCCCACGGGACTCTTTCGTGACCTCTGCGACTCTCTCTCACTATCTATTCTCCCGTCTGGGCCTACTCATTCTGCAGGGCACACTCTTGATGCTCTGATCTCTTCTGACCTTCCCCTCTCCGTCCCTCTCTCCACTCCCCTCTCCTGGAGTGATCACTTTCTCCTATCCTCCCACCTCACCCTCCCTACCCCACAGGCAAAGCCACCCTCATCACTGCCACCCACCTTCTCGGTCATCCGACCCATGAAGCGCGTGTCAGTTGAGGCTTTTGCTGCCACCATCTCACCCCCCCCTCCCCCTTCGGCTGACTCCCACCCTGACACAGCCCTCTCCATGCTCCACTCTGCTATAGCTGATACTCTTGATATCCTTGCCCCTGTCATGAGAATCCGCCTGAAGCCCAAAGCCAAATGTAACTCCTGGTATGACTCGGAGCTCGTCACCCTTAAACGCAAGTGCAGGGTGGCAGAGAGGAAATGGCGTGCTTCATGTTCATCCTCTGACAAACTGGCCTGCCGCCTGCTCCAAAGGCAATACCGTCTCTCCGTTCTCACCAAGAAGAGAGCCCTTATCCAAGCCCGCATCTCTGCGGCATCTAACAACTCGGCCAAACTCTTTAAAATCTGCAAGGAGCTTGCCAACCCTGCTGCAGTCTCTACCTCTCCTGTCCCCTCCCAGGCCCTCTGCGCTGCACTGGCCTCTCACTTCATCTCTAAAACTCGGGACATCCTGTCCGCACTCTCCTCCTATCACCTCCCTCCCTCTCTTCCTGGCTCTTCCTCTGGCCCCTCTGCAGCCACCCCACCTCCCTCCTTCTCTGCCTTTCCCCTTTTTTCTGCTGACAAGGTTTCCAGACAAGTCCGATCTATGAAAGTCTCGTCTAAACAGGTTCACCCCTGTTCCTCCAAAACTATCAGGGACCACATCGACTCCCTGGCTCCGGCCCTGGCTGACTTTTGCAACCACTCCTTCGCCTCTGGAGTCTTCCCATCCCCCCTTAAGCACTCCCTTGTGCACCCTCTTCTTAAGAAACCCTCTTCTGACCCCTCCTGCCCGGCTAACTATCGCCCAATCTCCATCACTCCCTTCCTGGGCAAGCTCCTGGAGAAACTGGCCATCTCCCAGCTTAAACTCCATGCTGAATCTGTTGGCAGTCTTCATGACCATCAATCTGGCTTCACAGCTGCCAGAAGCACGGAAACTGCT
Source organism: Ambystoma mexicanum (assembly GCF_040938575.1). Lineage (NCBI taxonomy): Eukaryota > Metazoa > Chordata > Amphibia > Caudata > Ambystomatidae > Ambystoma > Ambystoma mexicanum. The sequence continues at coordinate 543,320,904 of NC_090940.1, forward strand.
CTCCTGAACATCCGTGAGGACCTACTCTTGAACCTTGACTCCAACACTCCGTCTGTTCTCATTCTGCTCGATCTCTCTTCTGCCTTTGACACTGTCAACCATGCCATCCTGCTCAACCGTCTCCGTGATAACCTGGGTATCACTGGTCAGGCTCTGGCGTGGCTGACCTCTTTCCTCTCCAATCGACCCTCCCAGGTCCAACTGGAGTCATTCCTCTCTGACATCTTTTTCTCCACCTGTGGTGTCCCCCAGGGATCAAATCTCTCCCCCTGGCTGTTCAACCAGTACCTGGCACTCCTTGCCCACCGCATCGCCGCTCTCTGACCCAACTTTCAGTGCTATGCGGACGATACCCAGCTCATTTTCAGGCTACCCTCGGCCTCCTCCTCTCCTTCCCTCATCTCTGACTGTCTGTCTGCTATCCAGGAATGGTGTTCCGCCAATGACCTATGCCTTAATGCCAGTAAGACTGAGATTCTACTCATCGGCACACCCACTCCCTCCTTCCCTGCAGCTCTCTGGCCGGCCTCTCTTGGCCCTCTTCCTGCTCCTACCTGCAAGGCAAAAAACCTCGGGGTTATCTTCGACTCCACACTCTCCTTCTCTCCTCATATATCTGACGTCTCTAAGAAGTCACACTACCAGCTGCACCTTCTCAGAGGTATTCTTCCCTTCCTCTCCTTCCCCCAGAAGCTCACTGTCTCACAAGCCCTGGTTCTCTCAAAGCTGGACTACTGTAACAGCCTCTATCTTAATCTGCCTGCCTCCACTCTCCGCCCTCTGCAACTCATCCAGAACAGAACTGCGAGACTTGTCCTTGGCCTAAAGCCCAGGGACCGTATCTCTCCAGGACTGAAGTCTCTACACTGGCTGCGAGGATAAAGTTCAAAATCCTCTGCATTGTCCACAAGGCCTTCTGGGGCCTGGGGCCTAAATACCTTCAACTCTCTCTTCCTAAATATCTTCCTTCCCGAGCCCATCGCTCATCCGTCTCCAACTCCCTCAGGGTCAGCCGCTTCTCGAAGCAACGAGCTGGGGGTAGATCTCGCTCCTCGACAGGGGCCTCCCTCTGGAACAGCCTTCCTGCCTCCCTGAAACTTGAGGAGAACCATCTCCGGTTCCGGAAGCACCTCAAAACCTTCCTCTTTGCTTCTGCTTTCTCTCTCCCTCTCGCCTTCTAACTCTTCGCTGAATCTGCACCGAATCTGCAACTGGGCCCCTCTCGCCAACCTCGGTCCTGGGCCCAGCCACTCTCCACTTACACTGCCTCCCTGGCAACCCCTGCACTGCGGGACTGTCTCTGTATCCCTACAGCCCCCGTTCCCAGCACTTGTCTGCACTTACCTTGCACTTGCCACCAGTTGGCCCTTTATTTATTTTCTTCCACTTACCGTGTACTGCACTTCCCCCCTCCCCTCCCCTTGCACTTTCTCCCTTCCCCCTACCCCTGCACTTGCGCAATCTGAATGACACCTGGCCTAGTAGGATCGTTGTCTGTCTTCCCCTTGTTCCCCCCTCCCTGCCTCGTCGCACCTTGAAACACTTGAAACACTTGTGTATAGGCGCGTTACAAATGCCATATCATATCATATCATAGATCACTGAGCCACATCCCAGCAAACACTGCAACACATTATATCGCGGATCGCACACGGAAAGCATGTTGCCTGGAGTTCCAGATTGCAAATGAAAGATATATATATATATATATATATATATATATATATATATATATATATATATATATATAATAAAGCAATCGTTTGCAGGACACACAGGCCACTACAGCTGTGTTCCCTAGCAGCTCGCTAGTTCGAGCATTCACAATGGCATATTTCGAAGGGCCTAGAGTGTCGCAAAGCACCTCCCCTGAGTGGAGCTCAGACAGAAGAATGGGTGGAAGAGCCCACAGGAGGGGATGTAGACCTCTCCCTGAGTTTTAAAACGGTCTTAGGAGACTTATTGTCTCAGGCAGTGTCTGAGGAGGTGCAGCCCCTGACAAAGAGATTGCATGTGCTAGAGGCCATGCTTACCAAGCAGAAGGCAGACCACGACAGATCCAGGAAAAGACAGGCAGATAGTCCTGGAGAGGGAACCCCAACACGACACCCCTTGTCCGGGTTTGAACGAGAGGGGTGTAAGAAGGCTCGCAAGAGTAGGCTGATAAAAGCCTTTCTACTGAAGGCGACGGTGCCATGTTCTCGACCCTCCTGCCCCAGGTGTGAACAATGAAGAGGATCAAGAGTATGCCGGTTATTCGATGGATGACGAAGGGGGGGAGGAAGAAAATGAGTCTCCCCTGGAACCCAACGTCGACGAGCCACCTCCAGAGGAGGAAGAGGGTCTAGGTGACATGTTCGACCCCGAGGCAATTGGGCATCCTAAGTCCACCAAATGGTTGCCGTCACCCAGAGTAGCGAAGTATATGTCCCAGCACATACGGAAACCACTGAACAGAGAAGTGTGATCCAAAATGAGGGCTAAATGCCCTAGGCCAGACCTCCCAGGCAGAGTGACGTATACCCCGGACATAGATCCGAAGATGGTAACCTTCGTCACCAAAACAGCCAAGGATATTAGGAAAGGGGTGGACCGAGCTTGGCCGGGCTGCCAGGACAAACTTCTGGATCTGGCGGGTCTGTTTGCAAAGATTATGGACCTGGCCGAGAAGGCCATAGACACAGGAATGCCCGTAGACGTGTGGGGTCTAGGCAGCTGGGCACGACGAGTGGTTTGCCTGTTAGGCAACGCTGACTGCGCTCTTTCATCAGAAAGGAGAGAAGTGTTGCTAAAGATAGACAACAAGCTCAAGATTTGGCTTCATACAAAGCAGAAGAGGGCGCAAAGGGCATGCTCATCAGGAAGCTTTCACCAAGGAAATGGTGCAGTTTGTGGGAACGTACCCGGCCCTAGAGAAGGCTCAGAACTCCATTCAGAAAATATTGCCAGGACGAGTTTTCACAGGGATCGGACAACAACGGGGTTGATCATTCAGTAGTTTTGGAATGCATCGGAAAACCTTAAGACCCCAGAGTGCAGTACTGGGAGAGTAGACAACATGATACATTCTTACAGCCAGAGCCCGCTTCCCCAGAAACCGGAGAGGAATAGGGGGTAAAGACAACAAAGTACAACTGCTGTTGAGTACCCAGAGGGGGGTTGCCCGAGAGTGGGGGGGACGGACGCTCTGATCTTGCGTGAATGGCACGCATGTGTGCTGCAAGCTATATCAGGCATGTGCCTAGAGTTCACAGGCATTCCCTCACAAGCGCGAGAACCCCCAGCAATGTACATGGATATACAGAAACAGCTCTTCATCGAATTGCACTACTGGCGAATAAAGTATTGATAGAGGGAGAAGTGCAAGATGGTTCGTGTTTCCTCAGAAATATGTTCCTGGTACACGGGTAAAAGGTGAGGCCAATGATCAACTTGAAGAGTCTGAATGAACGGGTTACGTACTGACACTTCAAGATGGTTGGGATTAATCTTTTACAAGACCTTCTCAGGACAGGGGATTGGCTTGTCCGGCTAGACCTCAAAGACGCATATCTTACCATTCCGATAGCAGTAGAACATCAGAGGTACCTTCGCTTTGGGTGGGGCAAAGAAATCTGGAGGTTCATGTGCCTACCCTTCGTGCTAGCGTCGGCCCCGTGGACCTTTACCAAGATTATGCGACCAGTAGCAGCAGCCATTCGGGAGAGAGGGATCAGAATTATCGCCTACCTGGACGATATCCTTATTCTGGGTTAGAGTGCCGCCAACCTACGGGACCAGGCCAGATGGGTATGCAACCTAGTCTCCGCCCTCGGTTTTGTCATAAATGCAGAGAAGTCAGGCCTTTATCCCGCTCAGAAGATAGAGTTTTTAGGGTTTGTCATGGACACCAAAAAGGGTCTATCGAGCTGCCGACGCACAAGGTAAGAGCGATAAAAAAAGAGCTGAGGGCGGTTATTGCGAGGAAGGTTATTTTGCTTGCAATCTGGCTAGGATAGTGGGTCTTCTAGCAGCCTCAATTCAGGCAATCTTCACGGGACCGCTTCATTACAGAGCTCTTCAGACACTAAAAATCAGACAGCTCTGAGGGGGGCTAGGCTATCATCAGTTTGTTACACTAGATCAAGAGGCTCTTACGGAGCTGCATTGGTGCTTACAGAACATGGAAGCCTGGAACGGCCGGGAGATATTTTGGAGACACACCAGACCTAGTCATAGAATCGGACGCGAGCAGAGCCGGCTGGGGAGTGCGATGCAGAAGTTTAGTGACAGGAGGGATATGGTCCAAAGAAGAGCTTTGCCTACATATAACGGGCTCCTTCACCGTATGTGCCTTTATCAAAGACCAAGCCAATTGTTGCGTCCTTCTCAAGAAGGACAATATTTCGGCCGTTCAATATATAAACAAGTTGGGAGGAATCTCCTCCAGGATGCTATCAGAATTAGCAAAAGACTTTTGGCATCACTGCCTACAACATCAGATATCAGTGTCTGCGGAATATTTGCCAGGGGTACAGAATATGGTAGCAGATTGGAATTCTCTGTAACTGGTAGACTCCAGAGACTGGAGGCTACATCCAGGGGTCTTCACACAAATCAGGGAGATCTGGGGTCCCCTAGACATCGACCTATTTGCATCCAGGCTCATCGCCCAAACTGCCAGGTACTTCAGCTGGAGGATAGACCCGGGAGCGGCGGGGACAGACACGTTCTAGCAACAGTGGCCCGGAGCAGTCCACTACGTGTTTCTTCCATTTGTCATGCTGACGAGAGTGCTAGCGGAAGTCCGCAGTGACCGAGCACAGCTGGTGTTAGTAGTACTGTTATGGAAGTCCCAGCCATGGTTTCCAGTAGTGATGGAACTTTCCACAGATTTTCCGAGGATTCTTCCTCACAAGCGGAACATCCTGCAGAGCCCGAGCGGGCAACTTCACCCTCTAGTGGAGGAGAACATCCTGCGCTTGATGGCATGCAAGATTTCAGGCAGCGATGGGTAAGGCCAGGCATTTCGCAACTCGCTGCCGACTGTATTAGAGACTCCTGGGCACCTACCACCAGTAGGAGCTATTGTGCCGCGTGGAAAAGCTAGACCATCTACTGTGCGAGCTTCTGTGTTCATCCCGTTTTAGCCCTTACAGTTCCCGTGTTGAATTTCTTAGCAGAGATATTTAGCGACAGCTGTGCATACAGAACAGTCCGGGCTTACAGGACTGCTATATCAACTGGGCACGGCAAAGTATAAGGGAACCTGTAGGAGAGCACCCAGCAGTGCGGCGTTTGCTCAAGGGCATCAAGGTGCGAAAGCCACCAGAGCCTAGATATTCCGTCCTCTGGGACGTGCAAGTAGTATTTCAACTGTTCTTAAGTTGGCCAGATAATAGGAGCCTTTCACAGTCTCAGCTCTCAGGGAAATTGGCGATGCTCCTCTGCTTGATAGCGTGTAGGAGAGTCTTGGATGTTAAAGCGCTATACATGGACAGATAAATGTTATATCCTGAAGGGTGGCTTTCAACATAGCGAGCAGGATGAAGTCAGATTCCACAATTATTTAGTACCCGTATCTCCCTAACAATAACAAGCTACGCGTAGAACAGTGTATCAAAGATTATGAGCTAGCCACGGCAGACGTAAGGCCGAGGGGAGTCACACAGCTCCTAATTGCACGCAGGAAGCTCTATGATGCCACAATTGCTAGATTGGTCAGGGAGGTTATGAATTGGGCAGGTATTGACTTATCGAAATTTAGCACGCATTCTGCAAGGGGCGCTATGGCATCAAGAGCCTTTACGGCAGGGGTATGCTACAAGATATCATGAGATCTGCAGATTGGTCTAAAGAATCAACATTTAAGACTTTCTATTTTAAGGCCATTTCTCAGATAGCAAATAGCTTTGAACCAGCATAATGCTCGCCTCCTTTCTTGTCATAGAATGAAGATTACCCATGCCTACAGCAGAGGGTAGTCTTCATTCTATTAAAGACACAGAGGCGAGCATTATATCCCACCCTGAATATACAAGTGGGTGCACCCAGGGAAATGTATTGATGGTAATTATGTCTGTGTATTTCCCTCCCTTATGATACCGTCTCCGTTTCTTTCCAGGAGATGACCAGAAGGCCACCTGGCCAGTGAGCAGAGCATAGATCACAGGTGGAAGTGCTACGAGAACCCCTTCGTCATCAGCAGACCAGAGCTGTGTTTATGACACGAGAGAAAGTTACATTTGTTCAGTTGTGGTTTGCAATTGACAGTTGGCGTTCAGGTTAAGGCGAAGTTCGCTGCCAAAGAAATAGGAGTAGGCTCAAGAGAGAGGCTTACTTTTTACACAAAGGCTAGGCCGGGAGGAGCAGCACAGGACTACCCGGCACCTGAGGATTATGGGGATTTGTAGTTCCGGAAACATTTTTTGGAAACTCTACAACCATTTTTTGTTTTGAGCTCCGGAAGAGCTTATGTGGCAACAAAAACTTGTTTTTTTAGTTTAAAAGTTTAAAAAGATTTGAAAAAATGTGAATGTGAAAAGCAGTAATAAAGAAGGAAAGCATAATGCTTGCCTCCGTGTCTTTAATAGAATCAAGACTACTCTGCGCTGTAAGCATGGGTAATCTTCATTGCGAGGCCTATCGTGCCAGCCTGGGAGAGGCCTACTCCTTGATCCATGTGCAACTTCAGTGGCATCTGGAGGGAGGCATCCCTATGGAATAATCGAGCGATTAAGATTGAGAATAAGATGGTGTATTCGGGGGGCAGGATTGACCGCAGGAACTTGCGAATTACAGACGTATGGGAGGGTCATTGCTCCAAAGCTTTCACTGAAGTTGCAACAAAGTATGGTCTGTCAAGCCAAGAAGTATGGAGATATCGGCAAACAACACATTACTTGGGATCGGTCCAGGGGGCTCAACAGACTCCCATAAAAAGTTCTCCTATCTCCAAACTAAAATATGCTTGGAAAGGGGAGATGGGACTGGGGGTAGTATATGCCACCTTGATTGATTAAGCGTTCGCAAAATAGAAAACAGTAGGTATATTAAATAGGTGGCAGGAGAGCAGGTATTGGACAGGGTTGCTCAGTGCATCTTTGGGAACTTTGCGAAGAGGGCCAGTGAAGCAATGCTTAGGATCACACATTTTAAGATTCTTCAGGATTGTTTGATGAATCATGCAGATCCCTCACTGATCCCCAGCACAAAGTCTCCTCCCAGGTGGCCAGGGAAAGGCAGACGCTTTCTGATCCTAACCTTGGGGGTGGAGGATCACCTGGGAGGAGAAAGGGCCCATGGGAAAAAGAGGACTCCATGGGGTGAGTCGCAGTATTTAACTTCCTCTCGGGAGGACATATCCTCAATACCAAAGTCTGTAATGGCTTGTTGTCATAACAATCTTTTTGTTTCACAATTTGAACATCTTAAAGTGGGTATAAACAATCATAAACTCAGAGGAATTGGAAGGAGTAAAAACCCTCCTAAAACCATGGAAACTTGCTAGAAATTCTCCTAACTCCCAATACAGTGAAAGGGAGTCTGTGAATAATAACAATTCAATCTCTAAATACCTTAATTCTTCTATACAATCAAGTCTTGTGATTGATCCTTATGATAATCCTTTACAGAATATTATAGGGAATAGAAACGAGTTTGAGAATGAAAGTAAAGCTAGGAAAACTAACTTTGTCATTAGGGACTTCAAGTCCCACAATTCCTGAAGTACTGGGGCAAAGAAGAGGGCCAAAGAGGAACAATGCTGCAGGAGTGGTCAGCTTGTTAGTTGAAATCACCCACACTTGAGGGAGACTGAGAGGCTTAAACGGCCCACTTGGGTGCATGCTATTAGTAAGCCGAAAGACATGTGTGAAGCGTGTGAGCAGCCGAAGCAGAAACGGAGGAGGGAGAAGACACAGGGACCATTGTCAAGCAGAAAACAGTAGCCAGTCCTGACAGGGTCTTTGCCTCCAGAAGCCTTAAGTGCAGAGGTTCAGCAGCAGGAAGCGTGGAAGAGGGAAACTTGCCCTCTGAAGACCTGTTTTGCAGAGGCTGCGCAGCAGGATGTGGACTCGTGGCAAGCTTTCTTCCCCAAGGGACTGTCTCCGGTGGCCGGAGAGCACCTGAGAACCTCCAGAGCGAAGGAAGATACTTTTACAAGTGGTGCGGGAGACAGCGGGCCAAGAGTAGCAGTTTGGCGGGTCACGAGGAGCTCGGATGAGCATGCCTTACCCGGTGAGTTCACCAGCTGATAGTGACCCCGGAGTGCTCCGGAAAAGCAGCAAAAACTGTATTTTTAAAAAACAAATAACTAACTTTAAGCGTGTAAGTTTATTGAGAGCCGAGTAACAGTATGAGCCAAGATTATTAGAACCTAATGCAGACAACCATTACACAAGCCAAAAGAAAGTGAAAGCAAGGCAATTTAAAAAAAGCAGATATTGTGAAAGACAGGAGGCGACTAATAAAAGGTTCAACTGTTGTGAAGCTTGTTGCCCATATTTGAAGAAGCATAGAATAAAAGCTGGTATACGTCCACATTGCAAAATCAAGGAAGAATCAGAATAAAACCTTAGCATTGTCAGTATGTGGTTGCTCATGCAGTGGGGAAACAAGAATGGCAATAATAGCTGCATGACATTTTTGGGCATGATTGCCCAGATGTGAGCAGCAATGGGGCTCTACATGGCTACATTGGAAAATTCATGTTGAGCAAGCTCCGGTGTTGCATAACCAGGCAGCCGTGTGAAGTGACAGAGTACAGGCAGCATTTCACAGGATAAATGTGGTGAAGCTTGCAATGTGGTGACGATAGCAGCCCCTTTCAGGGCATAGCAGCATGGGCCTGCCATGCTAAGATGTGAGAATTGTTGAAACAGAGTCTGGATGCTAGCACACACACAGATGGTTCCATGACATTTCCACAACAGTAATGACTTCGAAAATTCACTCCAAATGTTGTTTTTTGTTTTTAATTTGGGGTGGGGATCTGCCCCCTGCCTCCCCTTCACTACTACCACTACCCCAATCCCCTCCCCACCACCTTTTTACCCCTTAACCCACAACCACATGTATTTTTTCCGAAGTATTTTTGAAGTAAATTACTTTGAAGTAATTACTGTCGTGGAAACAACAGGATACCCACATAGATAGGTACCACAATCATATTGTTAACTTTCTATTTCGCTATTTAAAAGTAAGTCATTTGTCTTTTTTTATATTTATTTATTGTGATCTATGAATACATAAACATTATGTCATAAGAGGTATTCTTCCCTTCCTCTCCTTCCCCCAGAAGCTCACTGTCTCCCGAGCCCTGGTTCTCTCGAAGCTGGACTACTGTAACAGCCTCTATCTTAATCTGCCTGCCTCCACTCTCCGCCCTCTGCAACTCATCCAGAACAGAACTGCGAGACTTGTCCTTGGCCTCAACCCCAGGGACCGTATCTCTCCAGGACTGAAATCTCTACACTGGCTCCCAGTGGCTGCGAGGATTAAGTTCAAAATCCTCTGCACTGTCCACAAGGCCTTCTGGGGCCTGGGGCCTAAATACCTTCAACTCTCTCTTCCTAAATATCTTCCTTCCCGAGCCCTACGCTCATCCGTCTCCAACTCCCTCAGGGTCAGCCGCTTCTCGAAGCAACGAGCTGGGGGTAGATCTCTCTCCGCGGCAGGGGCCTCCCTCTGGAACAGCCTTCCTGCCTCCCTGAAACTTGAGGAGAACCATCTCCGGTTCCGGAAGCACCTCAAAACCTTCCTCTTCACTTCTGCTTTCTCTCTCCCTCTCCCCTGCTAAATTCTTCACCAAAACTGCACTGATTCTGCAACTGGGCCACTCTCACCGACCTCGGTCCTGGGCCCAGTCACTCTTCACTTGCACTGCCTCCCTGGCAACCCCTGCACTGCGGGACTGTCTCTGTATCACTACAGCCCCCCCCCCCCAGCACTTGTCTGCACTTACCTTGCACTTGCCACCAGCTGGCCCTATTTATTTATTATTTTATTTCTATTCTACTTATTTGTACTGCACTCCCCCCCTCCCCCTTCCCCTTGCACTTTTTCCCTTCCCTCTACCCCTGCACTTGCGCGGTCTGAATGACACCTGGCCTAGTAGGATCGTTGTCTGTCTTCCCCTTGTTCCCCCCTCCCTGCCTCGTCGCGCCTTGAAACACTTGTGTATAGCCGCGTTACAAATGCCATATCATATCATATCATATCATATAATGCAGTCGATAAATGTAACATTTAGATCAACAAGGTCGAATTTTAAAACGTTCAGGTTTGAGGATCCCCCACCCCCATCAAGAGGAAAGGAAAAGGAGACAAAGGGGTGGAGTGAGAAAAGTCAGGGAGAGAAAAGAGAAAGACAATAAAGATCCCCCCCCCCCCCTGTATACCTCCCACCCCCATGGTCTTAACCGCTTGGGTTGGCTACTGTCCGGTCGGAAATGAGAGTTTACGTTGTCAGCCGGGAACGTGCGAGTCGTGCAAAGGGAGTTTTGAGCATTTCAGGTAAGGAGCGTGATGTCGTGGGTCTCGACAGAGTGGGTCCTGGGTACTGGCCGTATATGGGCATATGTAGATGTGTGTCCTGGGTGCGAGAGTCTAAATGGCAGTGTGTTGTGTTTTGTGGCACTGTACTGGGTTGGTACGTCACTCAGGGTCAATTTGTGCGTCTCTGAAGAATTGCAGGAAGGGGGGCCACTGCTGGTCAATGTGTGTGTGTGATTCCATTAGCAGGGCCGTTAAGCTTTTCTTTTCTTAGATTTCCTTTGCTTTACACAAACAATCTGTTTTGGTAGGGAGAGTGGAGGCTTTCCCTTTTATCGTGAAGCAGATGTGTGCTGCTAGTAGCACATTTCTGGGCATGTGTGGGAGGAGCAGGTATCTTTCCTCTATTAGTCCGACCCAAAGAGAACCAGTAGAGGGGTTATATCCCTATGGATGCCTTCAATCTGGTGGATCTACCCCAGGATTTCCTTCCAGAACTGTATGTGGTGGCAAACCCCCCACTGGTGCCAATATGTGCATACCTCTGTGCATCCCCTCAAGCAATAGGGGGTGATTCCCTCATACATTTTGGCTAGGGGGGTTAAGTGCCACTGTAAAAGGATCCTGCAGTTATGCATTTTGTTTTGCACAGCAATGGAGGACTTGCATACCGCTCTGTATATAGCATCCCAGCCCTCTTGGTTTTTATCCCAGTCCAGCTCCAAGTCCCACTTTGCTTTCGTGTTTGGGAGTGAGATGTGTCCCCTGTCTATGAATCTCTGTACATGCTTGTTATGAGTTCCTTGGTTGCCTATGTGCATGTTCAGTATATTCTTGAATGGGGTAAGAGGGCGTATTAGCTGGCCTTTCCACTTCCGGTCTGTAAGGACACCTTTCAGCTGCAAGTATGGTAAGGGTTTGATGCTCAGGCCCTGTTGTGCATTTTCGAGTTCCTCCTTTGTCAGGAAGGATCCGTCCTTCCACAATTGGCCTGCTCTGACCAGGCCTTGTTCGTATTGGGGCTGGAAGCGGAGGGGCTCTGAAATGGGAGTCCTAATTGGGGGGGGCCCAGATGCAGCTGAGGGGTGAAGGCCAGGTTGTGACTACTACCATGCCAGGGTTTCTCTTGTTCCATATGGCCGATAGTGCTTCCAACACTGGATGTTCCCGTGCTTTACACGGTATCGCCTTCCGGGAGACCCATAGCCATTCGCCCATGGTTACTGGGACGAAAAAAGACCATTTTCCAAATTAACCCATTGCTTACTTTTGGATTCCTGGATGTGGTTCACCAGAATGCGCAACTGTGTTGCAGCATGGTATTCATGAATGTCTGGGTAAGCTAGGCCACCCTTCTCTTTCTGGAGAATTAGTGTTTTTTAAGCAATTTGTGGTTCCTTCTTATCCCAAAGGAATGCTTGCAGAGTTTTTTTGGCTGTGTTTAAGTATGTGCCCGGGAGCGCGATCAGGGGGGATTGGAACAGGAAAAGGAGGTGTGGCAGGATATTCATTTTTATTGTGGTTAGTCTGCCCGCCCAAGAGAGGTTAAGCTTGCTCCAGTTGTCTAGGTCGCGTTGGTGTTTAATCTCCATCGGATGCCTTAAGATCACTGGCTACCTCTCAGGACGTATTAGTCGCCATTACGGCTACTTCTCTTCCCTCCCTTCAATTTATGTTATATGTCTGTCATGTTATGTAAGCGCCCTGAGACTTTCGGGTGAGTGATTGCGCTATATAAGAAACTTTTTAGTTAGTTAGTTAGTTAGTTAGTTAGTTGGATAGTGGCACAGAGCGGCTTATAGTTGGCCTGGCATAGGTCCCGTAGGTTTTTTGTGATTGTGATTCCCAGGTATCGTATGCTAGATTGCGCGACCTGGAGGCCCCAGGCTTGTGGGGTTGCTACTGGCTGAGTGTCAGTGTCTTTAAGGGGGAGGACTACTGTTTTGCTTCGATTTATTCGGAACCCTGAATGTGATCCGTATTCCTCTATCTCTTGCAGGAGAGCTGGGATGGATTGCGAAGGGTGAGTGACATAAGCCAGCAAATCGTGCGCAAATAAAGCAATTTATACTCACTGCCATATCTGACAAGCCCTTTGATCCTGTCGTTCTTTTGATGTTTTGGGCGAGGGGTTCCATGAACAGTACATAGCCGAACGGAGAAAGGGGGCACCCCTGTCTAGTTTCTCTAGTTAGTTTGAACTGAGTTGATGCAATCCCATTCACTACCACTCCGGCATGGGTATTTTTGTATAATGCTTGTGTGACCCTAATCCATTCAGAGCCCAGGCCTGCTTTGTCTAGGATGTCCAACATGAAACCCCACTCCACCTGGTCGAAAGCCTTTTCGGCATCAATCGAGATCAGCGTGGGTTCTACTTCTGGAGCCGTGATGGAGGCCATTAGGTCTAATGTCTTGTGGACATTATCAGCTCCCTGCCTTTCCGTGACATAGACGCCTGGTCATTGTGGACCAGCAGAGGGAGAACTTTGCTTAGTCTTTTGGCCAGGATGCTTGCGTATATTTTGGCATCAACATTTAAAAGTGATATTGGTTTATAGGAGCTACAGTATAACCTGTCTTTCCCCTCTTTGGGTGTGACGATGATCCTAGCCTCTGTGAAGGTGGGTGGAGCTTTACCAGTAGCCATAATACTGTAGAGAAGGAGTGTTAGAAACCGGGCTAGCGCATCCTTGAATCTCTTGTAATACGCAGGGGTGAACCCGTCTGAACCTGGTGCTGAGCCTGATTTTAAGTGGGAGATAGCATGTTCAACCTCTTCTGAGGTAATTGGGCTGTTCAGTTGATCTTGGTCTGTGGCAGACAACGATGGAAACGTGATTTTGTCCATGAATTCTTCGGTGCTCTCAGGGGAAGGGTTGATGTCTGACGTATATAGTTGCTGATATTACTGGGCGAAGCGGGCTGTGATTTCTGTCGGGTTTACCAGGACCGTTTTTGAAGCGAGGTTAATTTTTAAGACTGCTCTGTCTGCTCTCTCTTTTCTAGGTCTAGCTGCTAATATCATGTGGGCTTTGTTCCCTTTATCAAAATACCTTTGTTTCACGAATCTTAGGTGAGTTATCACCTTTTCTGCCCATATCTCTTTGAGCTCCAGTCTGAGGCCCCATTAGGGTGTTTTCTTTGTCTTCTATCGCTTGCTTAACCTGGGTCTCTCTTAGGAGCTTTAATCTTTTGACGAGAATCCTTGGGCTATTATCAAGCCTCTTATTGTAGCCTTCGTGGCCTCCCAGACCGTGGTGAGGGGGATTTCCCCTGTATTGTTTCTTTTAAAGAAGTCAAGTATTTCTGCGTCCAGTGACTCCCTAAAGGGATTGTCTTTAAACAACCTGTTGTTACATGTCCATCGTTTGTTTACTGGTTTGCCCCAACCCATATCAAGGTCAATTGTGATCATGTCATGGTCCGATCATCCCACCACTTCGATGGCTGTTTCTACAACTAAGTGTTCAAGATGTCCTTCCTGGAAGACGTAATCTATGTGGGAGTAGGTTTGGTGAGGGGGAGAGTAGAACGTGTAGGCTTTGCTTAGTGGATGTATGGTCCTCCATGCGTCAATTAGCTGATGTGCTGTAATAAGGTGCTGGAAGGCTCTACTGTCTGGGGAGAGAGGGCACCTACTCTGTACGATTTCCAGTCTAAAGCTGGGTCCATAATAAGGTTAAAGTCCCCCCCATAGATCAATGATCCGGTTCTCTCTCCGTCTAGCTTTGCAAAGAGGTCCCTACTGAAGGATAGTTGATGGTTGTTCGGAGCACATATAGAGCACAGCGTAAGCGTTGTGGATCTAATGGAGCCCTGCACAATGAGGAATCTCCCTGCTGTGTTTCTGCGTGTTTGTGATATTTGAAGTCCCAGGGAGGAGCGATACAAAATATCCACTCCTCCTTTTTTTCCGGCCCTGGTGACCATATGGTTCCTCCCAGGTTTTTCCCCTTCAAATCAAACTCTCACTTATGCTTAAACTTAGTTTCTTGGACAAAGAGAATGTCAAGGTTGGCCTGCTTAAATGTTCGAACTAGCATGGATCTTTTCTGCAGTGAGTTTAGGCCTTTGACATTGAGGAACCCTATCCGAATGGTGTCACCCACCATCATCTTTGCGCAATGCACATTCTGTCTGTGGCTTAGCGTTTTGTGTTTTATTCTGATCCCTTTGCTTCTCTTCTCTCATGTGTGCTGCATCATTTCCCCCTATAAACTGGTAGGGCCCCTGTATTCCCTCCCCCTCCCAATCCCATTGTATGTGAAAAAGAAAAAGAAACGTTGAAAAAAGAGGAAGAAATTGAAGGCTATCTCCTGGTATCAGTGGAGACGCCCTGAGCGTTAACAACAGGTGTCGCCCTGTTAACCCTCGAGACTTCTGTTGCAACATAACATCAGCCATTCATGCGAAGCTCGCTGTCAATTTTCAGAAGTGTCCAGCCCGGCTGCTTTTTTTTCCCTTTTTTTTTTGTCCTCCCGTCATGGGGTGTTTAATCTTTTAAACTTCCTACTGCCCTTGGATCTGCTTATCTGCCGCCAGGGGCCTGAGGGCATTTGTGACGGCTCTGATGAGGATGGCATTTCTTCTCCTTCAGCCGCATCTGCCTTTCCCTGCAGATTTTTCAGAACACGGTTGGCCTCCTCCCCCAAGGTAATTCTGTATTCCTCGTCTTTGTAGGTAAAAGCATTGGCAAACGGGTGGTTCCATCTATATTTCGTGCCCAGGTCTCGCAGCCATAGAGTGAGTTGGCGGCAGGCCCTTCTCTGGGCCAGGGTGGCGGATGACAGCTCTTGATAGATTCTGATTTTTGAGTCTTCAAAGTCTATTGTGTCTTTCTTCCTTGCTCGCTGGAGGATGTCCACTTTATGCTCACTAATACTGATCTTGGACAGCCAGGGGGGCCGCCAGCTCGGTGGACCCTTTCGCATTCCAGCTGTGGCGATATTGGCAAGGGTAGTATGGTGGCTATGAGGTCTTTAACCCTTCTCTCCAGCGATGCTGGCGTCTCGTTGGGGGTCTCCTTAAGGCCTTGGATCCTTATGTTTGCCCTTCTCTCTCTATTTTCCAAGTCGTCAACTTTCTCTTCAAGGTCCCAGTTTTTCTGTTCAAGCTCTTGAAATCGACCTTCCGTTTTCCTCTCCATTATATCAGCCGACTGTTGGTAGTTTTCAAGCGCCTCGACCTTATCTTCTATCCAATGGACCTTTTCCTGGAGAACACTAACCGTCATGGTCATGCTAGTTCTGAATGCGCAGATTTCGTCCAGTAAGAGTTGGATGTCCACCTTTGTTGATGTTTCTTGGTCTCCTTCAGGGATTAAGGGCTCCTCTTGGGCTAGGGAGGTTGCCATGGTTGTGCTCTCTCTTTGGAATTCCCGTAACTTCTGAACTGTTGAGGGGGCTATTTCGGTCTGCATTCGTGGTGCACTACTTCAACAACCCTGATGGGAGGTAGTCGTATCTTCCGTGCGCTTATGGTGCTTAGCTGCAAGTCTACCCTTTATTCGACTCTCGGCAGTGCTCCCAGCTGTGTATTGATGATGTTTTTCCTGCCAAGGGGCGGCTTGGCCGTGTGGAGGCTAGCTACGCACGCCGTAGAGGCAGGCGATTGCCTTAAGCATGTCTCTCTGGCGCGCATCTTTTACTTTCTGGTGTCTCTCTTGGGGGAGCGAGGCAGGCAGCACAGTGCCCAGGGCTGCTGATGAGGTGAAGGCTGCTGTTTCTATGAGACCTCAACAGTGTGTCACCGGCCGCTGTCGTTAGGTACAGGTGTGTGCTGCTTGTCACCCTGGTGTTTGGTGTTTGGGGAGTGAACTCTCCACTGGGCCTCTTGTTGGATGTCAGGGGGTTGTTTGGCACCTTCCTTCACCTTATGCCTTGGATTCTTTGGACCCTGGTGCGCAATGTATGTTCCGGTTCCTGTTAGAGTGCTTCTCCGCACAGTTGCTGGGTATCCTGCGTGGTGGATGGTGCTGCTGCTTGTGCTCTCTTCCTGGCATACTGCAAAGCACTGTTGGCAGGGGCTTGTGAAGGGCTGCTGACTACCCGACTTTGGGGCAGATATGGAGCGTTTTGTCTATCCCCTCATTTCAAGGTTTTATGGGGGCGGCTTGACACTCGACTGTACACCGTTCCTCTTGCCAGTGTCTCCCCTATCTCTGCTGGTATCGCAGGCTTTGGGGTGAGGTAGGGTTGTCCTCTTCCCCAGTTTCAACTGCCATTCCCGCCCTGGCCTCCCAGGCGAGGGCGGAACTCGCCGGTCAGCGAGAGCAGGTTGATGGAGTGCTCGCCTCTGTGTGTTGGGGCTCTAACGGTAGGGAAACCGCCAGGGGGAAGGCAGTGTTTTTGAGGTTTCTCCCCAGCTTTCCATGTGGCCCACTACTAAGTTTGGCAGTCAAGTTGCCTGATTGGGTCCGTCCCGCTCTCCTTACCCAGTATTCTTGCTGGGGTTGGAGGGGGCAGGGGACTTCCTTCTGGAGCCGCTGGCTTCATTGGGCCGCTAGCTGGCAGCACGAGAACCTCTGCAATAGCGTTGAGCAGTTTCTGAAGCTTGGTAGGGCCTGGCGTGCTCCAGGGGGGTCTCCCTGCGCCAAGGCCCAGTGATTCTGGCGGGCGGTGGCCGCGTACAAAGTTCCTTTGTCCGGGGGCAGTGGTGTTTCTGCTCAGTATCTCTTGCAGGCATTGCTACCACCTCTCTTATGCTGGGATGGCTTGGCACTTGCTGTGTCTGTGGCGTATTACTGTGTGTTGCTCGTGGGGACCGCAGCCCATTGATGCTTTTGCCGTTCGCCTGCTTAGTCTAGGGGCTCTTTGGGAGTCCTGCACTGATGGCTGCTATCCAGAGGTTGTGGTGTTGGACATCGGTGATCCGGCTCCGCTCTCCTTGCTCTCCTCTCCATTCTTCTCCTCATAGCGTGTCCATGCACTGCTCGGGAGCGGGGGGCGGGTGCGGGGAAGTTGAATAGCACTGAATGGGCTGACTCTGCAACGGTCTCCCTCTCGATCGGGGCGCCAAGTTTTAGCTGAGGCAGCTTGCGCCAAACACGGGTGTTGCCGTGCCGGGGTGCACGTCAGCTGCAGGGGCCCCGCAGGGAGCTGCTATGTCAGGCTCTGCTGGATGTTCTTTCCTGTGATCTGAGCCGATCTCCCTTCTGGCGAGCTTCTGTGTCTGGCTTGATCCGTTGCAGGCTGCCTGGTGCGAAAGGTGTGTGGGTTATGTTTGGCCTCTTCCCTGTGTTTCACGGCGCCCCCAGGCATCTCGGCTTCATTACCTCGCTATCTAGCGGGACGGCCTGGCCGCCGAGATCTGAGCGGCAGGCGGCCAACTTCCCAGAGTCTGTTTGCCAGGATCCCCTGTCCGATTTTGCTTAAACCACGGACTGGTGCTTCTTGATCCCTTCTGCTACCCAGACGGCGAGTATCAGCAGTTTACGGGCAGGGCAAGCTGTTGAATTCTGCCATTAGTCGAGGGTTAACGGGGAGAACAGTTACTCAGGATTCCATACTGCCAGCGCCCCCTGGTGGTCTCCCTCATTTGTCTTTTTAACCTCCATAGAGGAAGCACCAGATTTTACTGTCTCGCAGTTGTATTACTGTATCTTTGATAATGGTGCAAGTTAAATGATCAGAATCAGGGGCTGCCCTCCACACTTTCCACTACCACTGCTCCAAACTAAGCTAACCTTCAAATCTGCATTAAAATAACTCCGTACTCAACAAACTTTCCAATCACAAGAGAAGAATGCATACGAGACAGTTGGAACGCCCCTGCAGGTGGTCATATAGAATGTTTTACCCCCATATGTACTTGATAGGATAATTCTAAACCAACTTCTGTCCCATGTAAAGCATAGGTCAAGAGGTTGAGTGCTCTGTACAGGCACAGGACTACCAGATAAAATAACAAATATTGTATCAGTGATTTATTCCATCTGCAAGATAATGCATCAGTCCCTCTAATCTGTTGTGTAAAGAAAGCATATCCAAGGGTTTGAGCTACGAAAGTTCTTCCTGATTCCAAGTCTAACCTGATGTAACAACTGGAAGATTACGGAAAGATTAACAACAAGAAATTATAATGGTATTCTTTTAGTGACAATATAGCTAATGTAGATACCGATAAACATTTTGTTAGGCATACCTTACTCCGAACAACGTGCCGAGGGTGTCATAGATGAGAGGATCTTTTGGATATTTTGGAGACATCAGGAACTCCTAGGAACAAAAAGACATGGCATAAATCCATCTCCCCAGGGTGCCATGATTCAGGCCAGAAGCCCTCTGTCATAAGGGTCAGATGTATTGAGAATCCTGGCAGTGGGTGAGTTTGGGATCCTTGAGAATGTAAATGCAAGAATGAGGCTGAATTTCAAGTTATTATATTTTCAGTTGACTGGGCTTCTTTATTTTGGTTAGGTGACGATTCACTGGACTTTGGCCATGACGTTCCCAATGTATTGTGCAAAGGGTATACATATTGAATTTGTAGAATATTTACTTGTACTCACAAGGCATTATTTTACCTTCCTATCCTCCTCCAACCCTAATCTTTGGCTCTGGAATGCCTAAGCACTCTGCAAGAATGTTTTTTCCTCACTGGTTTCTATGATTCCTAAAAGCCCTCTCTCCATTATTGGGCATGAAACTCCCCCCCCCATAACACTTCCACACTTGTTACTCTTCACCAATTATGCATCTTTCTTTCACTGTCACCGACTGACAAGGAAAGAAGATGAGATGGGCCTCATCATCAGCCAGAACTGCCCATCTGCCCAACTCACCCTCACAGGTCCTTCCCTCTTCTATTAAACACATTGCAGTTCCAATTCTTATGGCAACCTCCCTCACTATTACCCTAATCGATCGCCAACTTAGTCTTTCTTCCTGGCCTCAACCTCTGGTTCTGGTCGTCTAACCCCAGCTCAACCTCCCCATCACATTCAACTCTCCACCTCTGATCATTCCCTCCTTCACTTATCAGTTTCTTTCCCACTCCTCTCTCCTTCCTTACTATCATAGCAATCAATAAATGTGAATTCAAAGATGACTCCACTGCTCCCTATCTAGTGTGAGCCAGTTCTTCCCTTTCTGCTCTCCCACTAAACAATTCTAGCTTCAATGAACGAGACTTTGTCCACCGCAACTTGGCATTTGCCTCTCCATTCAAAAGAGGCAACATTTTAAATATAATAAAAGTGATGAATGTTCTGCTTGCTTTCCCAACTTCGTTCCCAGCTGAAAATAACCATGTGACTCCACCTGCACTGCTGGTCTATGTCCCGCTCTACTCTTCTTGATTTTGTTAAATGGCCATGACTCGGCCATATTTCAATGCTATACTACCAAAATCTCCTTTTTCCGCTCTCTTCCACACAATCTTTCCGCCAACCCACAAGTAATGCATGTTCTACTTTGCCTCTGCTCCATCTCCTCATTCCACACAGCCAATGACATTGCTTTTTCTGAAAAATATTCAAAATCATAGATACTGTGACCACCCTCATAACCCTCACCTTGTGTTCCCCCGCCACCATTTTCCTCATTTTCCTCTTCGCCCCTTCTTTATTCTGTCTTTTTCTCCCACAACCCTACTAAAGTGTCACTTGTCATCCAGGCGGCCATGCCATTACGTGCTCCTCTGGACTCTTTTGTTCCACAGACCATCATGGAACTACCAACCTTGGCCTGCTCCTGCCTCTCCCGTATCTTCAACCTTTCCATTGCAACCAGGATCTTCTCTTCCTCCTACAAGATTAATACTGTCCTTCCCACCCTAAAATAACCATCAACTATCTGTCTCTCTCCTGCAAAATATTTGAGCACAGAGTTTAACCCCATCATCGAGCACCTAGAGACAAACCCCCTCTTTGACCGACTTCAATCCAACCCACAGCAGGCATTCTACAGAAACAGCAATTGCTCACATCTCCTCACCTCTGCCCCCACTTCACCTCACCTCAATGCTCATCTGCCACAAACTCTCTGCTGCCTTACAAACTGTTGACCACTCCTTTACTTCTTACCCTCTCTTACATTGACACCTGCGACTCAGCACTAGACTGTCTCCTGCCCATCCGACTGCTTCTGTTCTACCTCCTGGAGTACTGGCACTCCTGCTCTTAGCTACCATCCTGTGGAGGTACCTTAAGGGTCTGTTCAATGACCTCCTCTCTTCATGCCCTTCACCTCCACCCTCGGCAAAACAATCTCCCCATTTTGCTTCTCCTACCACCTATTTACTGATGTCCCCCAGATCAATTTCTCTTTTTCTTCCACTGCCATGGGCGTATCTTCCATTATATCCAACTATGCCCCATTATCTGTCGCAGGATAGCACTCTGACACCTGATGCCCAACTCTGCTGAGCCACGACCTGTTCCCATTTCCCTATGCACCCTTCCCTCCCCTCCATCCTTTCCCCAACCTCTTCACTACCGAGGTTTGCAAACTTAGGGTCCACTTTGACGGTGAAATACAGATCCAGCAATGCATTACTTATACTGCTTCAGCTCCCAGGTTTAAGATGTACAATATTCACAAGATTTGGCACGAGCTCAAGTATGACACTATTAAAACCTTGATCCACTGTAGCCTTCAGCCATCTTCACTCCTGCTCTAGCCTTCTACGGGGTCTTCCTCTCTCCTTCCGCCTGTGAGAAACCTGAAGGTGTCTATCTGGCTAGTCCCCGTGGATCTGCCATCCAGGTGGCTAGGACATGGCCATCGCTATTGGATCCAGTTCCTGGGGGTGCACCAGTGAGAGAGGATGACCTGGGGTGGGGGGTCCTTGGGAAGTCGGAGTGGGACTCCGATGGGTGAGACACGGTATCCTGCTTCTTTCAACACATCTTCCCCATACTACCACGTAGGATATTCCAAAACACTGCCCTCCCCCCTTTTCTGACACAAACACTTTCGCACAACACGAAAGACAATGGACTAACACCAGAGCCGTTTACCTGACATGTCCCAACACAAGATTCAGGCAAAGTTAGGTAATTGACCAGAATCACACACACCTGGCGACCCTTTCCCTTCCTCACAGGACTAAAAGGTGGAGCACGAGAGCACCATACAAGCAAGGCAGACCGCACAATGAGAAAGCTATCCAGGCAAAAGTAGCAAACGGCTGATTGCAAAACGTACTAAGAACTGTTATTGTGAAAGGGGAAAGCCAGCTGCAGATGAGCCAGGTGCCACATGGTTGCTCACCTGAGAAACTCTCGGCGATAACCCAATGGTTGAAACTAATATTACCAGAAGGTCTTCGGAAAGTCGAAGAAGAGGGTCAAAGTGGTCATAAGGGGGTCTAGTAAAAACCTCTGTACAGTCGAATGTCTTTGGTAGGCAGATGATCGTGAATAAGGGACGTGAATACTATATCGCAAGAAAGTAGAAGGAACTGTGAGATTGGCAAGAGTGAACCCAAAGGAGGAATGCCGATGAAAAGGGGCAAAGTCTAAAGTCCCAAAGAATAGGGTGTTGGTGTTAGGAAAGATTTCATAATTGTAGGTAATTTTCCTTCCATGTGGCAACCCCTAAACTTTTTGCTGTTGTTTTACACCCTGATCTAGACTTTGCCAGAGAAGCGCCGCCTTCCGCTGCACTCTTCTGGGCTTTCGCTCAATTTTAACGGGGAAACTGACATGCCCTTAAGACAGTCAGTACCGGGAGACTTTGTTTCCCTTAGTCCTTTCCTTATATTGCAGCTTTTGAGCAACATGAAACAAGAGTGCACCATAACTTACATTACCGTGCTCTTGGGTCTCTGGTCATTCCAAAGGCCCTAGAAACTCTCACTGGACTTACCATGAAATGTGCAAGTGTGTCACGGACGGGACTGGTGGCAGCTATCGTTTCTTTGTGTTTTGAACCTCTTTTTGCCATGTTAACCGCGCTTCCCGTGTTTGGCCCAAATGGGTGGCCTGGCCTCCAAAATGGCCATGCCACGAGGTTCTTTGTCCTGTCCGCTGACCGTCTTGCCCCTTCACCTTCCCCCAGGTCGAGCCGCCCCAGGGCAGTCCTTATTTGGTCATGCACTTTCCCGCGAAACACAACGCTTTCGCGGGCTTCTGCATGCCTTGTGTGTGCCTCCAGGATGTGGGCTGGGATGTCGTTCCCAATACACAGCCTGGATGCCAGAGAGTCTAGATTGTCCTGAATGCCTGGGACCACCGTGGTCCGTGATAGGTCCACGCATGGTGTGAGTGTTTGTGAGCGGATCTCCCATTGAGCCCTGTCCGTTTTGGCATGAAGGGAACTTTGGATAAGAGGAGGCTGAAAACCCCACTACCATGTCGATCTCCTGAGTTCTCATGAACAAAGGATAAGGAGCCAAGTATCCTGCAATTAAGAAGCTGAGTTGAGGAATCGCTGGTGACCCGCTTAAGGTTTGGCACCCTGCACTGCTGTCGTCCTGCGAGACCACTCGGCCTCTGATCGAACGAGAAGGTCTGCAAAGGCGCTTCGACCCTTTAGAATAGTGGGAACAACTATTCTCGGCATCTTCACCAAATCCTGTACGTAAGCCTTCGGAAGCGTCCCTGGGCCATACAGTGGACTGACCAGCCTACACAGGAATCTTGCTCTGTCACCGCCGTCTAGCTGCTGCTAAATTCCGAGTCCTCGGCACTCTCAGACGATTCGTACACTTGGCGTTCCCAGGTCTGAAGTGAGACGTGTGCTTTGGGACCGGAATACACGCGGTTGCCGAGTTGCCCTGCTGTGGTAACAATATGTGCGTGTTCACTGCATTTGGGACACCCTCGACCCTGACTCCTGCTGTCGCGGAATCTACACGGCATCGAGACATCCTGCTGATCGCATCTGAACCTGCCAGTACCGAAACGGAACCGGAGAAGCCTGTGTCTGCCTGCATCGGGGAGTGAGTAGTCAATACCCTAACCGGTCGCCCTCCCGCAGGAGCCTGTGGCTTTCCATCGCTGTCGTAAACAGCAACCCTTTTCCGCACTCACGCCGTGCTTCTGCCCACAAGTGGAGGCCGCGCTCGAGTAGCGGGGAACTGTTCATCATCGTTTTGTTCACCTCTCTGAACTGCCTCATTTCCCTGAAGAGACTCCCCTTTGCCCTTTGGCACCCGCGTGTGCAAGTACTTTTGAGCACAAGGCTCCACTCTTCGTAGGGCTCGGACTTCCTGCTAGTTAGGTGGCCTCTGATGTCGAACTGGGTCTAACGATTACTTGAACTGCCTGTTTTCCTCCCCATCGAGGAGGTCTGCATATTTCGTGCTTCTAATTCCTTAGACCCCTTGGTCTTGTATATATATTGTATTGCTTGTGATGTGTTGGTTTATTGGAGTTTTGCCGTGATTCTTTACTATGGTCGATGTTACAAAGGCCTTGTAATAAATGTGTCTATATTTTTAATATAACACCTCTCTGGAGTAATTTGTAAGCGTCCTTGCTTTGTGTGCTCATTGCGGGCTATCAGTCACCCTCACCCCTCTTGAGACCTAGTCTTGACCGCCGCCATCGCTACCCTGATTGGTCTGGCTTGTGCAGAGGTTACCCTGTTCCAAGAAACTAGGCTGGCCTTCTGAACCTCTGCCCCTCCAGGACAGAGTTCAGAAATCCATATTAACAGTTGGCAAGAGTGAACCCGGCCGAGGGTTGTCCACCTAGAACTGTTTAAAAAGACATTAAGATTCAAGAATACACGCAGAGGAGATTGTGTTGAAAGCCTTTTGAACCTGACCAAGGGAGGCAAGCAGTTGAGCAAAATCTGCGCACGGAAGAGGGGCATCTAGGGATATGAAACTCACACCCAAACAACACGTGAATACAATGAAGAAATAATTTTAAAATTTAAGCCACAGTGAACCCAACGGGTGGGAGGCTGATATTCGAGAGGGGTCTGCACCCAGAAGAGGGGGACCCATGGGTGAAGTATCATCAGCTCAATGTGAATTTGAAAGGAACTTTTTGTTTATTATTTTTGAACCTATCAGGCCATCAGAAGCCAGAAAGCTAACCTCCGAAGGTCCTGATATTGGTAGAAACTGTTTGGGGAATCTGAGCCCGGAAGAGGGGGATCCAAGGGTGACAAACCATCACCCAACATGTATACAGACAGGAACTTTTGTTTGTTGGTATTTTGAATACATCAGGCCCTCGAAAGCAAGAGACTTGGGCCATCGAAAACCCGGATAGCTGAAAACAGAACTGTTGTCTAGTGCTGGGGAGGTTCGAGCATGTGCTGTGCTCCGAGTCCCATCTTGTCCCGTGCTCAAAACGTGGGTAAGGGAAACCATGACCACCGCATCTTGACATATTATTTGTAAACACTTCTTAATTTCTTCTGAGCCCTATCCCACACTCTTTTGTATTTAGTGTAAGGATTGGCAATAGGTTTTTCTTAGTATAGGCCTTTTGTTTTGACAAGACGCCACTAGGACTGCCCTATTTTGATTTGATAGTCGTAGTTTGCTCCCATCTTAGATTTAGGCTTAGATCAGGCATTATTCCACCCTACCTATACAGTTTAATAAACACCCTTGAACTGTGATCACTTGTGTCTGTCTATTCTTGATACCATGCCTTCCTTACACTCCCCTCAATTAAATGCTCATCTCAACAAATCACACTCTGCAACCTTCTACGCTCCCCTCCTGCCCACTGACTCCACACAGGTTGGCTTGCTTTCCAGCCAGGACCCTCTTCAAATTCCTCCTCCTTATATTCCAGTCTATTTATAAAATCCCCCCCTTACGACACCAACTCTATCTCCTTTTACTCTCCGTTCACCCCTCAATCCCAAACCCTACTTAGCCTGACAGTTCCACACCCACATGTGCTTCCTCCCACTTTCGCTACCTTGCCACTTACGCCTAAACCTGTACGACGAGATAGATTGTCTCCACCATCCAAAACATCAGTAATCACGTTTCATGTTAGAGCAGAAGAAAATAAAGATGCAATGCCCCCTTCTTATACAGTGAATTATAGCCCACGAACTGTCCCTTTTTGCCTAAAGAAGAAAGGCTCCTATTCAGTAGGAACGTTTACTGGTTGCATGAATACAGCGGTTCTCAAAAGAGAAGTAGAACCAGTGTATGTAGGTGATCCCGTTTATTTTATATGCGAAGAAAAAGAGTATCCCTGGTTACCCAGAAACTGGGGAGGCACATGTTATTTGGGTCTACAGGAGTGTTCCTCTTGGAGACAGCAGATCTAGCTAGGCTGTCCGGATCTAGGCCGCAAAGAAGTACAGAAGGCGTTTTGATTACAGAAGACTTAGCAAAATCATTCGTACCATTTCTGGCCCAAGCAATAAATTCCTATAACAAAGGCAACTGTCCAGAATATTAGAGAATACAATAAACATAACAACAAATATACTATACAACATGACGCTAGAAGAGAAGGGGATTAGATTAATGACGTTGCAAAATAGAATGGCTCTTGATGTAATCCTGATTGATCGTGCAGGGGTTTGCAAAATCGTGGGATCAGCGTGCTGCGTATTTGTAAATGACTCCTCCCCTGCGATTTATGAAGCGATAAGAAAGTTATCTGAGTTCTGAACTCCATACCATGAATGGGAACTGGGAGGCAGGGTCCTGGTTCTGGGAGATATTACGTGCGTGGGGATGGAAGTTAATTGCAATACTAGTAGTAGTGTTCGGAATATTTATGACTTGCTGTTGTTGCATACACTGTCTGCCCCTAGTGTGCACTGAGATAAGTGAAGAGTGTATGCATTTGGTAACCCAAAAACAAACATATGGCCAAGATCATAAAGATACTCGCAAGATTCAGGTTCAAATTCAAATATAGAGACTTCAGACACATCATCAGAGGAGGATGCAATGTATGGATAAGGCATTTGGCAATCGGCTAAAAGGAGGTGTTTGTCAGTCTAGAAAAATAGATACCTCTCACGACCAATGGCAATGTATCATATTGGCCGACGACCAACCGTCTCATGCACTAAACGTCAGAAATACAGACTCATAGGTTTGACCAATATGTGGCCATTTTTTATGTAGCTAGAATTGCCATTTTGTTCTCTAACGTTTGCTCATTGCTTTTTGTTCAAAACTGCTTATCCGAAAGCTTATTCTGCTTATTCTGCTTCACTGATTACTTTGTTGTTCAAAGCGAAAAAGCAAGGCCGCAAGGCCGGGAGTTATTCGTTGAAACATAACGTAGGCAGCCCCAGAGAGGAATTCCCAATCCCGTCCCGCATATAGCCTTGGAGGAGAGCAACACAGCATTTAATCATTTCACTGATGCCAGCCAGTCTCGTTAATATGGTAGAAATGCTAGAAAGAAACAGCTAAAGACTTGAATTATGCTTTTCTTACGGCCCCCCTTTCCTAAGCCCAGCAGAGCGTGCTGACTCCCAGGTCACGAATAGCAAATAGGAGATAGCAAGGCCTGGAATGCGACTCTTCCCCCGTACACAGCTTGCCTGCAAGAACAGAAGTACTGTGTTCTGTTCAACAAAGAAATATGTCTCTATACTCGCAATGTTGCATATTGTTGCTAAAAAAGATGTTTGAAGGTGTCATATTCGTCGAAAATTGTCAATCATCAGACCCAGATCAAAGAAACTGTAAGATGGGCGTAATGAACATGTCATGACTGATTGCAGGATGTCCATTTTGTATATATGTAACCGATGTACGTTATTTGCTCTCTTGCGTCCCTCGAGGTCTGGAGACACACGTCGTGGGGCGTGAGACTGAGTTGGCCAACTGAGACTATTTGCTTTGCAATAAACCCTAGCTTTTGGGAATACAACCTTGTGTCTGGCGTGTCAGTTCGTGTGTGGTGATTTGCCTTGTTTCCACTATGCAAGGGTCCCCTAGAGGCCTCTTCACTTGCACCCCACAACTGGAAGTCCTCAGGAGCCAACATATAGGCATTCTCTCAGCCTTCAAAACTGCCCAAAAAATATCCTGTTAACTAGGGAAGGGGTACCAGAAAAGGATGCAAGTTCTCTACCCCTCAGTACCCGCATCCGGCCTGCACTGCACTCCTGCATTGTATTCACAAGCACACCACTACTCTAAATAAAATATCAGTATCTGTACAAAATGTATATAATCTTTGTTGTTAGTTTGTGCTGTCGCCCATCAATGTTTCAAAGTATATGTCCCCCTCCTCCTACGGATTATCATCGCTATCATCTCTCCCTTTCCCCTTTGTAAAGAACTCTGCTTAGGATTGCTCTGCTCACTGATACTGCTCAACTGTACAACATTTATGTTAGAAGTGTTCAATTTCTTTTTTATTATATATAAATGTGAATGTTTTGGGACATTGGTTTAATTTTCAAGCACTACAGCCAAAAGTAAAAGATTTATTTTTTCATGAATAATTTCGTAGTTTTCTTATGTGATCAAAAAGTAAAATAGTTTGTCATTTTTAGGAAGTGCCCATAGGGCTCAATGGGAATGGGGAAGGCGCTAATAACGGTGCCGTAAATTGCGGTACCGTTATTAGCTGTAAAGTCCCTTTGCGGGTCCTGTCCTTAACGACTAGAAAAACCAGGCGTTAAGGGAGGACCCGCCAAGGGAACTCGTAGTAGGGCGCTAAGGGATTACCGGCACCAGTGCCTTTACCGGTGCCGGTAATCCCTTACCGCCCACCTCGTAATGAGGCCCAGTATCTTGGACTGTGAATACACCCAATTCATCATTACCCCCTACCGCTCCCGGTGAACACTTTGTATGGTGCGTCTGTGGCTTAGAATACCCGTGTCATTTCTCGTGTAGCTGCCCCCACCTTCCCCTTTCTTTACTCTCGCAGTTGGTAGCTGCGTCCCCCTGTCTGGGACAGAATTAGCACCTTTAATACATTACCCACTTCGATCAACATTTCTGTCCCTCACATCCTTGCTCCCTTTTCCTTGCACACCCACACCCTGGTTACCCTGGTCATGTCCCCTTCCTCCACATATCCATCCAAATATTCCCCAAAAATCAGTATGTTTGTTCCATCAGGTAAAGACTCTCCTCATAATGCTTTGTAATTTTGCAAGCCTGGTGGGGTGCTGCGAAAATTATTTCTAGTTCATTCTCTCTCATTCATACTGGGTGATCCTCACCTAATACCTCCCAACCTTAATTTTCTGTAATGTCATTATGTAACTGTTGTTATGCGGTGGGATTTACACCAATGGATGATTAGACGACTGATGCAGGTGATGTTAAGGATCGCGACAAGCACAGGGACAGTTATCTTAAATGCTGCCACAAGCCAGTTAGGTGCCCATGTGAATAATGAATTCAGCCAGGTTGCCGATGAAATGTCTTGTGTTTCTTTTTACCATTCTCTTGTTTATTGTTCTTATTTCCTCTACTGCGTCTGTGATTGTTCCATTTGCGGCATCATTAGCAGAAATTGCGGTACAGCATGTACCCCCTCTTTTATGGCCCACCCCTCCCTCCATCGCCGTCATAAGATCCAAAATGAAACTATTTGGGAGGGCCATTAACCGTGGGGCCCGTAGATCTTCATACACCACGTTGAGTCCCTTTTCAGTTGCATTTGCCAGCTGAAGCAGTTCGTAACGCGTGATCTGTAACCACTTTGCATTGGCTGCCCTTGTAACCCAGGAAGCAGGAGAGAGGTAAAAATGACAGATGCTGAGCTGAACAATTTCAGATGGGGTGGAATGTTCTCTAGGCTCTTGGTGGATTCTGCCGAAATGAAGTTTCTGCTGGACCTTTTCTTCCCTGTTACTTTGCGTTTGTTTCTTTGTATTTCTGCTGGCACTTTCTCTTTATATGTGAACAACTCATTGAATGCGCGTCTGTGGTGCCCCCTGCCCCCTCCCTCCTCCTCACTTCCTGGTCCTCCTTCCCCTCTCCCTTCCTCCTCTCCCCCTGCTTTATATCCCACTCCCTCTGGGCAGCCCCCCTGCCCGGCAGCCCCCTAGGCCAAGGGCCCCTTAGGCAAAGGGCGGCTCCTACGACTGCGGCTCCCTGTGTGTCTGCAGGTGTCCGCAGGGGACGCCAGGCGCCAGCTCCTCCGCCCTCCGGCCCACCCCTCCTCACCTTGCTCACCTCATCCGCATGATGCCTCGCCCCCCTATTCCAATTTATTGGTAAACTAGGGTGTTCTTCTCCCCTCGCAGGATTCTCAAACTTAGGTGGCCCTGACCTACTACGCATTACTGTTTGCTCTGCATTGTGTTAAACTAGGGTGTTTTTCTCCCCTCGCAGGATTCTCAAACTTAGGTGGCCCTGACCTACTACGCATTACTGTTTTGCTCTGCATTGTGGTAAACTAGGGTGCTTTTTCTCCCCTCGCAGGATTCTCAAACTTAGGTGGCCCTGACCTACTACGCATTACTGTTTGCTCTGCATTGTGTTAAACTTGGGTGTTTTTCTCCCCTCGCAGGATTCTTAAACTTAGGTGGCCCTGACCTACTACGCATTACTGTTTGCTCTGCATTGTGGTAAACTAGGGTGCTTTTTCTCCCCTCGCAGGATTCTCAAACTTAGGTGGCCCTGACCTACTACGCATTACTGTTTGCTCTGCATTGTGGTAAACTAGTGCCCTCCACTCACTTCCTGTCTGCATACTCGTGTCGTCCGCCTCCCTTCCTACTCCATGGTGCTCTCTATCTCGCCTATCTACTCTAACTGCTTCTCTATTGACTATCCTGCTCTCCTCACTAAATCCGGTAGGAAAAAGTTTAAAAAGGACATCCTGGTCTCCAACCCAGGCCTCCCTATCGCTGACACCTACACGAGCGCCTGCTCCAAGGAAACTCTCACTGACATTCTCTTTTTCGTGCCTTCACCTGACCTATGGACCCTTCACATGGTCGCTGTGCTCTCTCCTTTCTCCTCCTCTCCCATTAATGGTGGCACCCGTTGGGATGTCCTCTTGGCCCCTTTCCACTCCTCTAAGGCCATCATTAACGTCTATGCTAACGGGACCGTCTTGGTCCAAGGCCCTCAGGCCAACCTTCACCTCTTTGATAGACGCTTCCCACGCCTCATCAACTTCCTCTCCGCTCCCGCTGTCCCCCCTCCTCTGTCCTCGGCTACCTTGCCTCTCCCCTCCCTCCCTGCCCCTTCTCTTGCTCCCTCTTCAACTCCTTCTCTAACACCTCCGCAGGGCGTACCTCTGATCTGTACCCCTCCCCAGAAGTTTTTCAAGGGTGGCAACCTTCTCCACATTGCCACTCTAAATTCTCACTCTGCCATCAAGCACTCCTCTGATATCTGTCGCCTTCTTGAGGAACTGGACCTCGACGTCCTCGGTCTCACTGAGACATGGTTCACTGCCAGCTCTGCCACCAGCTTCGACACACTCCTACCTGACGGCTACAAGATCCTCTCCGTGCCCAGGCCCAACCGTTCAGGGGGTGGTGTTGCCCTTATCTTCCCTGAGTGGATTCCTGCCACTGTCACTCCTACGCAGACCTACTCCTCTTTTGAATGTCTTGTCTGCCGACTCTCTCTCTCTCCTAGCCATTCCCTTAACGTGGCTACTATCTATCGGCCACCTGGTCTAATTTCCTCCTTCCTCTCTGAGTGGGCTGACCTCTCCTCCTCACTCCTGTCCTCAACCACCCAACTCCTCTTTCTCGGTGACTTCAACATCCACCTCGATGCCTCCTGTCCCCCCACTGGTCTCTTTCGCGAACTCTGCAACTCTCTCTCACTCTCTATTCTCCCGTCTGGGCCTCCTCACTCTGCAGGGCACACTCTTGATGCTCTGATCTCTTCTGACCTTCCCCTCTCCCTCCCTCTCTCCCCTCCTCTCTCCTGGAGCGATCACTTTCTCCTATCCTCCCACCTCTCCCTCCCTACCCCACAGGCAAAGCCACCCTCTCCACTGCCACCCACCTTCTCGGTCATCCGACCCATGAAGCGCGTGTCAGTTGAGGCTTTCGCTGCTACCTTCTCGCCCCCTCCTCCCCCCTCGGCTGACTCCCACCCTGACACAGCCCTCTCCATGCTCTATTCCTCTATATCTGATTCTCTCGATATCCTTGCCCCCGTCATGAGAATCCGCCTGAAGCCCAAAGCCAAATGTAACTCCTGGTATGACTCTGATCTCGTCACCCTAAAACGCAAGTGCAGGGTGGCAGAGAGGAAATGGCGTGCTTCATGTTCATCCTCTGACAAACTGGCCTGCCGCCTGCTCCAAAGGCAATACCGGCTCTCCGTCCTCACCAAGAAGAGAGCCCTTATCCAAGCCCGCATCTCTGAGGCTTCTAACAACACGGCCGAACTCTTTAAAATCTGCAAGGAGCTGGCCAACCCTGCTGCAGTCTCTACCTCTCCTGTCCCCTCCCAGGCCCTCTGCACTGCACTGGCCTCGCACTTCATCTCAAAAACTCAGGACATCCTGTCCTCGCTCTCCTCCTCTCTCCTCCCTCCCTCTCTTCCCGGCTCTTCCTCTTGCTCTCTTGCAGCCGCCCCTCCGCCCTCCTTCTCTGCTTTTCCACCTTTTTCTGCTGATGAGGTTTCCAGACAAGTCCGATCTATGAAAGCCTCGTCTAAACAGGTTCACCCCTGTTCCTCCAAAACCATCAAGGACCACATCGACTCCCTGGCTCCTGCCCTGGCTGACTTTTGCAACCACTCATTCGCCTCTGGAGTCTTCCCATCCCCCCTCAAGCACTCCCTTGTGCACCCCCTCCTCAAGAAACCCTCTTCCGACCCCTCCTGCCCGGCCAACTATCGCCCAATCTCCATTACTCCCTTCCTGGGCAAGCTCCTGGAGAAACTGGCCATCTCCCAGCTTAACCTCCATGCTGAAACTGTTGGTAATCTTCATGACCATCAATCCGGCTTCAGAGAGGCCAGAAGCACGGAAACTGCTCTCCTGAACATCCGTGCTCCTGAACCTCGATTCCAACACTCCCTGTGTTCTCATTCTGCTCGATCTCTCCTCTGCCTTTGACACTGTCAACCATGCCATCCTGCTCAACCGTCTCCGTGATGACCTGGGTATCACTGGTCAGGCTCTGGCATGGCTGACCTCTTTCCTTTCCGGTCGACCCTCCCAGGTCCAAATGGGCTCCTTCCTCTCTGACATCTTTTTCTCCACCTGTGGTGTCCCCCAGGGATCCAACCTCTCTCCCTGGCTTTTCAACCAGTATCTGGCACTCCTTGCCCACCGCATCGCCACTCTCTGCCCCTACTTCCAGTGCTATGCGGACGATACCCAGCTCATTTTCAGGCTACCCTCAGCCTCCTCCTCTCCTTCCCTCATCTCCGACTGTCTGTCTGCTATCCAGGAATGGTGTGCCGCCAACGACCTCTGCCTTAACGCCAGTAAGACTGAGATTCTACTCATCGGCACATCCACTCCCTCCTTCCCTGCAGCTCTCTGGCCGGCCTCCCTTGGCCCCCTTCCTGCCCCTACCTGCAAGGCTAAAAACCTCGGGGTCATCTTCGACTCCACACTCTCCTTCTCTCCTCATATATCTGACGTCTCTAAGAAGTCACACTACCAGCTGCACCTCCTCAGAGGTATTCTTCCCTTCCTCTCCTTCCCCCAGAAGCTCACTGTCTCCCGAGCCCTGGTTCTCTCAAGGCTGGACTACTGTAACAGCCTCTATCTTAATCTGCCTGCCTCCACTCTCCGCCCTCTGCAACTTATCCAGAACAGAACTGCGAGACTTGTCCTTGGCCTCAAGCCCAGGGACCGTATCTCTCCAGGACTGAAATCTCTTCACTGGCTCCCAGTGGCTGCGAGGATTAAGTTCAAAACCCTCTGCATTGTCCACAAGGCCTTCTGGGGCCTGGGGCCTAAATACCTTCAACTCTCTCTTCCTAAATATCTTCCTTCACAAGCCCTTCGCTCATCCGTCTCCAACTCCCTCATGGTCAGCCGCTTCTCGAAGCAACGAGCTGGGGGCAGATCTCTCTCCGCAGCAGGGGCCTCCCTCTGGAACAGCCTTCCTGCCTCCCTGAAACTTGAGGAGAACCATCTCCGGTTCCGGAAGCACCTCAAAACCTTCCTCTTCGCTTCTGCCTTCTCTCTCCCTCTCCCCTGCTAAACCTGCTTAACTCCCCACTGAATTCTGCACTATACCTGCATCTGGGCCACTCTCAGCGACCTCGGTCCAGGGTCCAGCCACTCTCCACTTGCACTGCCTCCCTGGCTCCCCCTGCACTGCGGGACTGTCACTGTATCCCTACAGCCCCCTTCCCAGCTCTGCACTTACCTCGCACTTGCCACCAGCTGGCCCTTTTTATTTATTATTTATTATTTTTATTATTTATTTACGCTACTTACCTTGTACTGCACTTTCCCCCCCACCTCCTCCCCCTGCACTTTCTCCTTTTCCCCTTCCTCTGCACTTGCGCGATCTGAATGACACCTGGCCTAGTAGGATCGTTTGTCTGTCTTCCCCTTGTTTCCCTCCCTCCCTGCCTCGTTGCGCCTTGAAACACTTGTGTATAGGCGCGTTACAAATACCTTATCATATCATATCATATCAAGTCTGAGCCGGACACAACTAAGGTAGGATTATGGAGGGTTACCAATGCGCACACCCCCTTCCAGTCTGGTGGTAGCTGGGCGTCTGTTCTCTTACCACACGCCCAGAAGGTGTCCATCACAGCTGCAGTACCCTTTTGCTACACCATGATGTCCATAGTCCTCCTGCAACTGGTATTCATCCCCAGCATTATTGTTCCATTTGCTCTGAAATACCAAGAACACTGTGTGAGCGGCTTTATGATTTCTGGATGTGGGTTTTCGTTTATCCATGTTAAAGCATATACATAACTGTTCCAAATGTTCGTACATCCTGCATTTATTTTCTTAACCACCCTTTCTTCGAAGCCCACCAGTGCTTCTGAATGGCATTGTGCCATTCCCCTTTCCCATTTTCCATCGTGCAGTACTGAACCCTGGATTTGGATCAAGGGTCTGCTGTAGCACCATGGCATATCGTACCCTGTGGAGTTCTTACAGTATATTCTTTTATGGACAGGTGGGGAACTCCCCCTCCGTTACATATTTCAGAACCAGGTGCTTACTCTTCTCCCCCAGGGCCATACTTTTTAGCTTTATGAAGTTGTCCCTGTACACCTCTTCCCCCTCATTAATTCACTTTACTTCCTCTGTATGCCCTTGGAACATACCCATAGTCCTGCACAAAGCCATATGTACCAGACATCCTCCCTCTTCTGCTGTCACCTCTTGTGGCAAAAATTGCTTAAGCTTCCTGTGAGGTGTGGGTTGAGTGAGCACACATAGCACATACTATTGGTGCTCCCCGCATCTCACCATCCCCAATAACGTTAATTTTCTGAGGCCAGGTCCACTCCCTCCCAGAAAAAGATGCAGAACAATACAACACCTTTTACATTTACCACACTCTTCTCTTTAATCCCACCCCCCTCTTCTTCTCGCTCAGCCATTGTCTATTTCTGTTGCGGGTCTTCTGTAACACCTTATTATACCTTTATTATAGTACAAAAAATGAATGTAATTGGGATAATACTCCCCATCAAGTGATTCCTCCCCTTCCTGATGTGCTGCTGGTGTCAACACGAACAGTGTTGAATCCATGCATGTTGTTTTTTTATTTTTTATTTTCACTGCTGTGGGTGTTGAGAAGACCACTTCAAAAGGACCACAAAACCGAGGCTCCTTCCACTTTCCTACTGTATTTTGAATAAGTACTTTGGGCTTCATTACGAGTTTGCCAGTCTGGAAACAAGGGTGTCGGTAAGCTCTCAGGCACACTTGTTTCCGGATCAGCAAACTCAGAGTCTACCTGCTGTGGCCGATGTGCCCAACAGGTCTGACCCTGCCAGGCGCAGCACCCATGGTAGACAGACCTGTCACGGAAGTACCGGCACCGTTAGTAACAGTGCCAGTGTTTCCATGTTCCCATCCCATATAGTCCCATAGGACTCTATGGGAGTGGGGACTTACAATTTGCCGGAACCTGATTCCCGGGCCGCCGGACCCGTAATGAGCCGGTAGCACCGGGGAGTCAAGTGCCTGTAAAATTTTACAGGTCTGGTGACAACCCTCCAGTAGCACCGGCAAGGTTACCGCCAGACCCGTAATGAGGCCCTTTGCCTCTGGATGAAGAGACTTTGGGCCTCCATACCGTGTTCCAGCTCCGGGTTCCTTCAATGAAGGAACCCATCCCCATTCCCATTGGAGCCCCCATAGGGCTCAATGGGAATGGGGAGGGAGCGAATAACGGGCCTGTTAATAACAGGCCGGTTATTAGTTCCTTGGTCCCCTCGCGGGACCTGGAAAGGACGTCTGGGGACCTCGTAATCAGGCATCCCGTAATGAACGGTGCCGGTCCTGTACTGGCACCCTTCATTACGGGAGCGCCTGCCTCGTAATGAGGCCCTTTGTTTGTGGAAATGCTTGGCAGGCTTGTGCACACTCTCCAATGTTGGTTTGCTCACTTGTAGATTGCTGGACCTGGCGTGAGATGTAGCGAAGCACTTTGGTCATCTCAATTAAATAGTCTTTCATTTAATTGCCAAGGACTTCTGAGCTAGGGTTAACATCTGAAATTGAATGTGAAAGAGGGACTGGCGCATTCGTTCTCCTTCCTGTTACAATTTCAAGCGCAGCAAGATCGTGCTCTGCAGAATGTGAACGGCAAAACGTGCAAGAGGGAGGCAACAAACCCAATTTAGGCACATAGTTGTTAGCTTAGCCAAGTGCTCTTTTAGTAATCCATTCATTCTCTACACAATCACGTTTGCCTGCAACCATGCAAAGTTTGTGTTTGATCCCTAAGAGATGTGTTATCTCCTCAAAGAGATTGGCCATTATCTGACCTTATCTCCTCACATATACCCCATCCTGGGAATACTTCCCTCACTAGGATCTTCGCAGCGGATTTTGCATCATTCTTTGCACAGGGCCTTACCTCAGGCCAAAAATGGACAGACCACTATGATTATGACCCTGTAGGAGGCATATCTTTCTTGCATGTCAACATAATCGATATGCAAGTGCTGGAAGTGCCCTTCTGGCCATGGTATTGATTCCAACAAAGTTTTTAAAGTATGGCCAGACAGAAACTGTTTGTAAACCATACAATTTCCCATGAACTCATTCACTCGGTCATGCATGTTTGGAACTTCCTCACTCAGTTCTGCAGCTATGCTTTCTTTGGACGCATCGGTGGGGAAATATAGCTGGTCTACAATTTTCTGGGCATTACAGGATTCCCTGTGCTATTCTGCCGCCAAATCAGATCCGCCAAATCAGATACGATTGGTTCTTTTTCCTCTTTTGGTACCTCTCCTTGTAATTCTATTATTTGTACTATGGGGATCATGTTAAAATGTTCCTCCTTTTCTTCCTCCCCACTCTTCTTCCTTTCTGGTGCGATGAATGGCACCAGAAAGGACACTTTACCCTTCTCCGGGGTACCTCTTAACTCCCGCTCCCTCTAGTAAATATGCTGCTAATCTTGCCGCTCTGTCGGCCATTTCGTTCCCCATGGATATCCTGTCTTGTTTTCCTGTGTGTGCAGCGCATTTTATTATCGTCACCTCTACTGGAACTTTTAGGGCCTCAAATAATTATTTTTGTAGTTCCACATGTTGTGCGGGGGACCCGTCCCTTCTTTTGAATCCCCCCCTTTCCCACCGTGCCAGTCCTGAATGGATAGTTGACGTGACATAGGCAGAGTCGGAAAAAAAAGTTTGCTGCATGCCCCTCCATAATTTGTAGTGCTCCTATCTTCGCCACTAATTCTGCTGCCTCTGCTGAATAATGCTGCTGAGATGCTAGTTCATATTCCCCATTTAAACAGCACACTAGTGCCGCAGCAGTATGCCTCCTTATTGTCTCTGTTTCGATACTTGATGACCCCTCAATATAGACCATGTCTACTCCTGCTATTTCTCATTCCCTTCCACCCTGTCCATGTGTGCTGCTCAATCATTTATGCAATTCCCTTCCTTTATTGGTTCTGCTAAGTAGATTACTGGGTTTACACTTCGGCACCTTACCACCTCTATGCCTGGGTTGATTAATATGACCTTATATCCCAATGCTCTTTGGGTAGCTAGGTGTACTTTTTTGATTCCTCAAGAATGGCGAATAATGAGTGTTCCATGTACAATACTACGGGACACCCCATGGTAATTGTTGATGCCTTCTCAATTGCAACCGCTGCAGCCGCATGCGATTGCTCGCAAGGGAAGTGACTTGCATTACTGGATCTAGGCTTCCACTGTAGTAAGCTAGTGGTTGGTGTCCCCGCGGCCTCTATTGTGTGAGGACAGCCGTTCTGCCTTTCTTCGTGTCTCATCCACACAAGTGCAGCCTTCACTTGTGATACGATGTTGCTTCTTCGTTCACTTTAACACACACTGGTCTCTCAGGTCGCTTGCCAACTCACCGGATGTGTGCACTTCTTTCTTGTTTTGCGGTTTCCAATTTTCGAGTCAAGGTTAGTATCGCAGGCTTGGCCTCGCCTCCTCAACTCTGCCATTTACCCAGAAATGTTACTGGCGTCCTTGAAACACAATGCAATCTTCACTTGTGGGATCTGGCCTTCTACATGTGTCTTTCACGGTCTGTCTGAGGCAACAACATCCAATAGGGAAGCCTTGGGGTTTTCGGGCCGCTGCTCTCGTCCCTTGGTCCCTTGCTCTGCTCCAGTAGGTATGCCTTTGTCCCGGAGGTTCTGCTGGTTCGCGTGTTCCGCCTGTCTCAGAGTGTGTTTTTAGGGGTTACCTTTTATTCATGTGAGGAGAGCTAACTGGTATCAGGTGTATGCACTTAGGGTAAAGGGCCTGAATTGGCCTGACCCGATTAACGGGACATGTGCAGTACGATGTGAGATAGTCAGTTTGGTTACTCTTAGTCACCCTCTTCCTCGGCCAAGTGTTTGTGTAAAAGGGGTGGGGAGGGAGTGGGGACTTCAGTAAATCCTAAAAAATAGGATGGGGGAGATGAACAAAAGAGGGGGGAATATCGCCTCTCACCATCGGCAATCTCACCCCTACTCCCGAAAGACCCCTCACCCAAGTGATCCTCCCGCACTGGTCCACCCCAGAAACTGGGTCCAAAAGGGATGGCCGTGTCCTGGCCATCTGGACGACAAGTCCGTGAGGACTAGCGGGTGAGACACCCTTTGGTTCCCACATTATCCACCTTGTACCCTTTCTCTGCAAGTAGTGACAAAACGTGTACTGAGTCTGTTCTACACTCTTCTGTCTTACTGTATATTAACATATCGTCAACATATTGAATCACAGTGCTTGATGTTTGCACATTGCATATATCCATTTGTATTATCCTTTTGAAAATACTGGGCGAGTCGCAGTACCCCTGGGGCAAATGTGTGTGTTTGAATCTAGTTCTGCAATACGTGAAGGTGGTCAGATATCTTGAGTGTGGGTACAAAGGTATAGAGAAGAAGGCATTTTTTAAGTCAATGGGCCTCATTCCGAGATTGGAGGTGGCCATGGTGCTATTAGCACCATGGCTACCCCCTTACCGCATACCGGGTCCGGGTTCATTGAATGAGGAATTACCGAGCCATTCCAACCTTGGAGGACCCGGTAATTCCTCATTCAAAAAACACATTCCCATTCCCATTCAAGCCCCCATAGGGCTCAATGGGAATGGGGAGGGAGCTAATAAGGGGCCCGTTAATAAGGGGCCCGTTATTAGCTCCCTGTACCTTTAGCGGCTCCCGCTAAGGGCGGCTGGTTTTACCAACCGCCCTTAGCGGGACCCGCTAAAGGGCCTCGGAATGCGGCGGTAAGGGGTTAACAGCACCGGCATCCTTACCGGCGCCGTTAACCCCTTACCGCCGCACTCGGAATGAGGCCCAATGACTGGGAAGTACTTTGCCTTTGCTGGGATATTGCACAATATTGTGGGCAGGGTTTGGAACCACAGGAAATTCTGCATCCATCACTTCATTTAGGGGACGTACATCCTGAATGAAATGCCATGACTCGCCACTTTGATTTCTTTATCGGATAGATCGCTGTGTTACAGGTTGATGTACAGGTCTGAATTCCTTGGTGCCATTATGCGTGCAAAGTGGAATATATCCCTTCATCCGTTTCTCTTGTCAATGGGTATTGTTTTGCCCGGGGCAGCAGGGCCCCTCGTTTCAGTTTTATTAGTACTGCCCCATTCCCTTTCAGTACCCACAGATCGTGAATCTCCTTGGTCCACAACTCATCTGGCACCCTTTTAAGATCTCCCTCTGTGTGTTTATACTCCTTCTTCACTAGTTGTGTCAAAACGGGAACCATTTATTCCAGTATCTGAACTGGGCAAGGTATCTGCATCTGGAACACCATCTCCCCTTCGTCCGCCTCATCTGTGTCAGGCTGAGATCCTGGTGTCTGCAGAAGCTGCTGAGCCCCCGACAATCCACCCAAAATGTGGCACTCTGAGCTGATACTATAAACTGCTCAGTTTACCTCACTTCCAGGGGAAAGGGGGAAGGGACAAATTAACAAACACCAGGCTGGAAGCTAAGACTAGCTGGTTCTTCACCTGTGGTAAAACATAAACATATAATACACCTTGTTATTCATGAGGCACTATACTAACCTTAAGTATCAATATCCTTTACCAAATAAAGTAAAAACCATACCTGGAACTTCTCTACAAAATGCCCAGAGAAGTGATAAGCTGACTAGACTTCCTTACTAGTTGACTTGAATCTCAACGATCATTCAGCCTTCTTAGTAGGTCCATGAATGTGAAATTAACTTTGCAGGTAATCTTCTTTAAACTCAAGAAGCTTGAACAAAGTCTGAAGTTCATTAAAAGTAAATGGAAGTTCTAGTGTTTCTGGAAAGTATTTATATTTCTTCTTATAAATTTCTTTTTAGAGTGTTTTTACTTAAATAAACAGTTCTTGAAACTTGCGTCAAAAATCTCACGTGGAAATCTCTTAAACTCGCATAGGGATCCAAACTGAGTGAAGATCGTTGAAGCGCTGTAGATTAAACCGCAGGAAAAAACCACACGCGCTAAGTCGAAACCACGGGAAAAAATCCACACGCGATTAAACGAAAACACGCACACGCGCTGAAGTTCAACCGCGGGTAAAAATCCACACGCGCTTAGTCCAATATGCGAGCACACGCGCTGACGACAAACCGCGGGTAAAAATCCACACGCGCTTAGTCCAAGATGCGAGCACACGCGCTGACGACAAACCGCGGGTAAAAATCCACACGCGCTTAGTCCAAGATGCGATCACACGCACACGCGCTAAAGTCGGAAAAGCTGGAAAAATCCACACGCGCTTAAAACAAGATGCACACGCGCGGAAGTTCAACCGCGGGTAGAAAAAACACACGCACAAGAGTATCACGCGACACCAAAGAGCTCGCGCTAGATACTCAAGCGAAGTCTCTCACGCGCAGGCTTCTGTTAACGGAAAAACCACGCGCTTGATAGAAAACGTAGCGTAGCAAAGCCAAACATGCGACAGCAATAAAGTTCTTAGTAAATATTTTTCATATGAACTTGAAAATCAGATTAAATCTTCTACAATGACATTATAGAAAGAGTCTTGAGTTTTAAAAGGACTTATCTTGTGAAGAGTCTTTGAAACCTTTTTCTTCTTGGATAACTCGAAATCTTCTTACTCCTGTTCAGTGCCAAAATGAATCTCGGCAAGATTCCTGTTTGCTTTTCCAAATAAGCCGCTCGACCGCTTGAAACTTGAAACCCCTGAACAAGTTAAGCAGGCGCAGCTTAATACGCGACCTCTCAGCTGGGCAAAGACGATGAAAGGCAGTTTAGAATGTTCATTGTCTTCCCTATAAACAATCACCAGCCAATCAGAACTTAGACTGAGGACCTCCATCT
This sequence comes from Ambystoma mexicanum, assembly GCF_040938575.1. NCBI lineage: Eukaryota > Metazoa > Chordata > Amphibia > Caudata > Ambystomatidae > Ambystoma > Ambystoma mexicanum. The sequence goes on from NC_090940.1 coordinate 543,362,173, forward strand.
TGGCTTGGGGCATTCTCCATAGACTGCAATGAATGTTAAGGGCAAAATTGGCTGTTTTAAAATTAAACTCATAATAACTTCCAAAAACCTTTCTATACTAATTTTCCCCAGACCTAATGTCTCAGAATATGTCACTGTATCCTAACAGTACCTGACAGTACCCCCCTTCTAACGCCCAGTCCCTGGGCCTTTTTTCAATGGAAATTTCTTATGGAATTTTTCAACCAAATGAGGAGCATGTACATCACTTGCTTTCTCCCAAGTGCGTTCTTCAGGACCAAAACCCTCCCAATCAATGAGATACTGTAGCTTTCCTCTCACTATTCTAGAGTCCAGAATTTTCTTAACTACAAATTCTTCTGAATCATCTTCCTCAAATACAACTGGTGAAGGAGTAGGTGTCAATCTAGTTCCTTTAACCACAGGTTTCAACAAGCTAACATGAAAAGTTGGATGAGTTTTCATATGTCTTGGTAATCTAAGGCGAACAGCCACTGGATTTATCACCCTTTCAACAACAAACGGCCCTACAAAACGAGGGCAAAACTTATTTCTTCCCTTAATTCTCAAAAATTTGGTTGATAACCATACCAAATCTCCCTCCCTATACTGGGGACTAGTCTTTCTTTTAAGGTCCGCAAATCTTTTATATTTTTGTTTACTCTCCACCAACACCCCTTTTGCCTTCTCCAAATTTCTTTTCATGATCTCTAGTCTCTTTTCCACTTCCGGGTTTTCAGCATCATAATCGATCTCTATACTAAGAAAACGAGGATGAAAACCTCGTCCCAAATAAAATGGAGACATTGAGGTGGCATCCTTACTACAGTTGTTATATGCAAATTCTGCCACCCACAACATATCTACCCACTCTTCCCCCGTCTGTAGATAACATCTCAAATATTTCTCCAACTCCTGATTTATCCTTTCCACTTGCCCATTGGTTTCGGGATGGTAACCGGATGATAGACATACCTCAACTCCCAATCTCTTACAGAAAGCTCTCCAAAATTTAGAAATAAATTGAGACCCTCTGTCTGAGATGACCTGACTGGGAATTCCATGCAGTTTAACTACTTCTTGTAAGAAACTGTGAGCTAAACTATCAGCGGTAACCTCTCCCTTCATTGGAATGAAATGTGCTTCTTTAGTGAGTAAATCCACTACAACCAATACTGATGTACACCCCTTATCTAGTGGTAGATCCGTGATGAAATCTAAGGACACTGAATACCAAGGCCGCGGTGGAACTGGCAACGGTTCCAATAACCCAGAAGGCTTTCCGATGAGGTTCTTAGATCTAGCACAAACTTCACAGGTCTTAACAAAATTAAGAGTATCTTGTCAAATTTTCTCCCACCAAAAATGTCTTCTGACCAACTCAAGTGTTTTTCGATATCCTGGATGTCCTGCCAGAACTGAATCGTGACATTCCTTCAAAATCTTTTCTCTAAGTTCAATAGATGGTAAATAGAGTCTGTCGTCTAGATAAGGTAAACCATCTTTAATCTTGCGAGCTGGATCCAAACAAACCCAATGTTCAAGTTGTCTCTCAGATATGGATTCTCGTACTTGTTTAAAGATTTTGTTTTCTTTCTCAATTCCAGCAAGAACAAAATGTTCTGGAGCGATCAGAGGAAGTGACTCACAAACCGACTTAACTTCACTTTCTGGAAATTGCCGTGACAGAGCATCTGCTTTTTTATTTTGATTTCCTGGCTTAAAAGTAACTATAAAATCATAATCTGCAAAAAATAAAGACCACCTTAGTTGTCGAGGTGTCAGAGTTCTTGCTGTCTTCAAAAAGAGTAAGTTTCGGTGATCGGTTAATACTGTCACAGTGTGACGTGCTCCTTTTAAAAAATGTCGCCATTCTTCAAATGCTGCTTTGATAGCAAGAAGCTCGCGATCTGAAATGGTATAATTTTCTTCCGCTGGTGAGAACCTCTTAGAAAAGTAGGCCACAGGATGCAATTGTCCAGTAACATTATGCCTCTGCGACAACACTGCTCCCATTGCCACATTGGAAGCATCAGCCTCTACAAAAAATGGCTTGGAAGTATCAGGATGAATCAAGATAGGAGTAGTTATGAATTTCTCCTTCAATACTTTAAAAGCCTCATTAGCCTTAACGTCCCAAACAAAAGGAACTCCTTTCTTCAAAAGTCGAGTAATTGGAGTCACCAAACTGGAGAAGCCTTCAATGAATCTTCGGTAAAAGTTGGCAAATCCCAAAAAACTCTGGATCTCCTTCACCTTTGTTGGAATAGGCCAATCACGAACCGCTTCCACCTTTTTCGGATTCATTTCCAGACCACTAGGAGTGATCACAAAACCTAAAAATTCCACTGAATTCGTATGGAACTGACTCTTCTCCAATTTAGCGTAAAGATTATTCTCTCTCAATTTTCTCAAGACCTGTCGAACATGAATTTTGTGTTTCTCCAAACTTTGGGAAAAAATCAAAATATCGTCAATATAAACAATAACAAAAATATCAAGAAATTCCCGAAGAACCTCATCGATAAAAAATTGAAAAGCCGCTGGGGCATTGCAAAGACCGAATGGCATCACTTGGTACTCGTACAGGCCAAATCTGGTCTTAAATGCCGTCTTCCACTCATCCCCCTCTTGAACTCGTACCAGATGATAAGCCCCCCTTAAATCCAATTTAGAAAAAATGGTGGCACCTTGAATTTGATTTAACATCTCAGAGATGAGAGGGAGCGGATACCTATTTTTTACTGTCATTCTATTTACCGCCCTATAATCTATACAAGTTCTGAGGGAACCGTCAGATTTTGGCACAAAAAACAATGGTGAGGCAGCCGGCGATTGAGAGTGCCGAATAAAACCCTTAGCCAAATTTTCCTTTAAGTATTCTTTCAAATAGTCATTCTCTTTTTCTGTCAGGGCATAAACCCTACTGCTAGGTAAAATAGCTCCAGGCTCCAAATCTATCCTGCAGTCAAACAGTCTATGAGGAGGCAACTCTTCAGCTTCCTTTTCATCAAATACATCCCAAAAATCTTGATAACAAGTAGGAAGTTCACCCACTACTGCTCCAACATCAAAACCTATTGCCCCTCTTTCTGCAAGTGAAAACGAAACAGAATTCACAAATCTTTCTTCCTCTCCATGACTTTTCCCCAAGAAACAATGTTCCTTACAAAAGGTTGATTCTAGGGATACAATTCTTGCACTCCAATCAATTCTAGGATTATGCAGAGTAAGCCAGGGCATACCCAAGATTATTTTCAAGATTGGAGCATCAATTAATTCAAAAGAGATAGTTTCCTTATGACCTCCAGTTAACTTCTTCTCAAGTACCTCTGTATTATGAGTGATTGGACCTGAAGAAAGAGATGTACCATCAACTGCCCTTACCTGCTCAACTTCTTTCTTAGCCACTAAAGGAACACCTAAACTCTTTGCCAATCCTCTGTCCATAAAATTTCCTGTAGCCCCTGAATCAATAATAATTGGCCCAGAACCTAAGATTTTCTTTTCAAACATTAAGGATACGTTCACAGTTATATGAGGAACAGCTGTCTGTATCGTGTTAGCAACTTGTTGTACTCTGCCTGAAGAATTGAAGATCTTCTTGGAGGTAAAAGGACAGTTTTCAAGGAAATGACCACTCCTACCGCAGTATAGGCACAAATTATTCTCCCTTCTTCTTGTCTTCTCTTCCTTTGACAACGGACCTCTCACCCGACTCTCCAGCTCATTTCCCTTGGACTTAACTTCCCTGTTCACCACCTCAACCTTAGATCTCTCTACTCTTCCTGGAAACCTAACTTCCCCCTGAGAACGTCTACGCTCTAAACGTCTTTCGTTTAAACGAAAATCTAACCGAACCACCAAATCAATTAGAGCATCTAAAGTAGTTGGTCGTTCTAAAACACCAGCCAAAGCATCTTTCAATTCATCTTTTAAGCCCCGATAAAATAAGGAAGCCCTCTTCTCCTCTGGCCATCTACTCTCTAAAATTAAAGTTCTAAATTGAGTGATATAAGAAATCAACTCCTTTCCTCCCTGACGTAACTCCAGTAGTTCTCCATCTACCTCTAGAGATACCTGTCTCTTATCAAACATCTTTTTAAATTCGGCCTGGAACAGGGAATAATTATTCAAAGCCAAACTCTTTTGACTCACCAAGAGACTTCCCCACGCAGATGCTTCTCCTGATAAATAAGATAATGTAAATGTGACCTTGAAAGCATCCGTTGAAAATAACTCGGGACGACTTAAGAAATGTAATTCACACTGAGTCTGAAAAATTTGAAACTTTCTCGGATCTCCCAAAAAACGCTCAGGAGCAGCCAAAGGAACAGGCATAACTAAAGTTCCTAAACCACCCACCACTTCCCTTGAAAGTCTATGTTCTTGTTCTTCCCCTACTCTCACCAGCTCAGGTGGGTTTCCTGCACCTTCCGAAACTTCCTTTTCTTGTATTTGTGTTACCTTTAAATTTAACTCATCTATTCTTTTATTAAGATTTGAGTATTCTCGATGAGCCACCCGTAACTCTTCTCTAATTTCCCTAACCATTTCTCCCAACGCCTCCATGGCTGTCTCGTCGGGGTTCATACAGCTTGGGCAGACTTTTTCTTTTTTATGGGCCTTTCATTCTGTCAGGCTGAGATCCTGGTGTCTGCAGAAGCTGCTGAGCCCCCGACAATCCACCCAAAATGTGGCACTCTGAGCTGATACTATAAACTGCTCAGTTTACCTCACTTCCAGGGGAAAGGGGGAAGGGACAAATTAACAAACACCAGGCTGGAAGCTAAGACTAGCTGGTTCTTCACCTGTGGTAAAACATAAACATATAATACACCTTGTTATTCATGAGGCACTATACTAACCTTAAGTATCAATATCCTTTACCAAATAAAGTAAAAACCATACCTGGAACTTCTCTACAAAATGCCCAGAGAAGTGATAAGCTGACTAGACTTCCTTACTAGTTGACTTGAATCTCAACGATCATTCAGCCTTCTTAGTAGGTCCATGAATGTGAAATTAACTTTGCAGGTAATCTTCTTTAAACTCAAGAAGCTTGAACAAAGTCTGAAGTTCATTAAAAGTAAATGGAAGTTCTAGTGTTTCTGGAAAGTATTTATATTTCTTCTTATAAATTTCTTTTTAGAGTGTTTTTACTTAAATAAACAGTTCTTGAAACTTGCGTCAAAAATCTCACGTGGAAATCTCTTAAACTCGCATAGGGATCCAAACTGAGTGAAGATCGTTGAAGCGCTGTAGATTAAATCGCAGGAAAAAACCACACGCGCTAAGTCAAAACCACGGGAAAAAATCCAAACGCGATTAAACGAAAACACGCACACGCGCTGAAGTTCAACCGCGGGTAAAAATCCACACGCGCTTAGTCCAATATGCGAGCACACGCGCTGACGACAAACCGCGGGTAAAAATCCACACGCGCTTAGTCCAAGATGCGAGCACACGCGCTGACGACAAACCGCGGGTAAAAATCCACACGCGCTTAGTCCAAGATGCGATCACACGCACACGCGCTAAAGTCGGAAAAGCTGGAAAAATCCACACGCGCTTAAAACAAGATGCACACGCGCGGAAGTTCAACCGCGGGTAGAAAAAACACACGCACAAGAGTATCACGCGACACCAAAGAGCTCGCGCTAGATACTCAAGCGAAGTCTCTCACGCGCAGGCTTCTGTTAACGGAAAAACCACGCGCTTGATAGAAAACGTAGCGTAGCAAAGCCAAACATGCGACAGCAATAAAGTTCTTAGTAAATATTTTTCATATGAACTTGAAAATCAGATTAAATCTTCTACAATGACATTATAGAAAGAGTCTTGAGTTTTAAAAGGACTTATCTTGTGAAGAGTCTTTGAAACCTTTTTCTTCTTGGATAACTCGAAATCTTCTTACTCCTGTTCAGTGCCAAAATGAATCTCCGCAAGATTCCTGTTTGCTTTTCCAAATAAGCCGCTCGACCGCTTGAAACTTGAAACCCCTGAACAAGTTAAGCAGGAGCAGCTTAATACGCGACCTCTCAGCTGGGCAAAGACGATGAAAGGCAGTTTAGAATGTTCATTGTCTTCCCTATAAACAATCACCAGCCAATCAGAACTTAGACTGAGGACCTCCATCTTGGCTTGGGGCATTCTCCATAGACTGCAATGAATGTTAAGGGCAAAATTGGCTGTTTTAAAATTAAACTCATAATAACTTCCAAAAACCTTTCTATACTAATTTTCCCCAGACCTAATATCTCAGAATATGTCACTGTATCCTAACAGTACCTGACAATCTGCGAACAACTGTTCATCCAATACTCCTGTAATTGTCAAGATGGGGTCAATGCACAGCACTGTTCGCCGCTTCGTGTTGTCATCGTCTGTTCCACACAGAATCACCATGTCTTTGCATATTACTGCTTCTTCAAGCTGCAACACCATTATTTTCCCCTTTAAGTCATCTTTCTGACACTGTGGTCTGAATAGGAACTCCAAAACCAGACGGAACACCTTCCCCTGTATTCACTGGACCTATCCTATCTGAACTGCGACCCTGTACTGGAACATGCTTTGGTATAGTGGCTGTGCTCGCAAGGTGCTTTGTGTGAGAGCTGCCAAGAGAAGAGCTGCTACCCGGGCATAGTAAATGCCGGGCGTGGAGCACACCATCCCTTTCTCTGTGAATGATATGGTTGCATTCAGTTTGCTGGGCAGGTCTCTCCCCAAAATAATGATGGGTGTGTCTTTGGAGTACAGTAAGGGAGCTACGACATGTTGTGTCCCTAAGGTTAGTGAAAAGCCCTGCGTATCCATCACTTTGGTAGATAAAGGGAATCCCCCCTCCCTAATGCAGGATTTGGTTGCTCCTATATCTATGAGAAACGAGAACTCTGTTGGTCGTATTTTCACTGCCACCTCGGGGCCCTCTTCGGGAACGTCAGTTGCTGCCAGGACTGGACACGCTCAGACTTTCTGTGCGCCTACCTCTTGCTGTGTGTTAATCGGCGGGAAGCTGAAAGGGTTCCTCTCTACCAAGCTGACCCTTGTGTAATGGGGCACCACGTTTTGCCCTAGCACCACTGTGGTTCCGCCTGCTGCTGCGGGTGGCCCAACCATCGCTGGGACCCTTATCTCGCTGCCAGTTGTCCTTCCTTGGGGATGCCCTCCTCCCTGCTGTTCGGACATCTGCGTTGGTTGTAACTGCCCTAGGGGACACTGCATCGGCTGCCACTGCAGCACCTGCTCTTGCACTACTTGGGTTACCTGTGCCTGTTGCATAAATGGATAGGTGCGCACCACGTGTCCAATGTTCTTAGCATGGTCCGAAAAACCTGTATCCTGTTCCTCGATACCCCCCCTCTTCCCTGTTGTGAAAAAACCTTTTCCTATAGGGAAGTATCCCGCATGTATGTAATTCCCCTGTGGTGGTGTTCCCCATTGTGGTCCATACTGCAGCTGCATGCACCCTCCTTGTTGTGGGGTTTGTCAGCGGGAAACCCTCCTTCTCATGCTGGTGCCACAGCTGTGCTGGCACTAACAGTGCTCCTTCCATGGTGTATTTGGGCATTTTTTTTTTACTAATCTGTTTTCTGCCTTTGCTGCATTTCCGGCTGTGTGCCTCTCACTTTCCGGCTGCCTCTTACAGTAATGTACTATTGTGGCTTGTATTTTGGGCCACCTATTAGCTTGTATACCCAAAACCTTGTCCAAGGAAGCCTATACTTCTGTTTGCAGTCCTTTTACTAGTATGCGATAGAACAATGGTATGCATTCGGCCCAGGACCTTCGCGCCTCTTGGGTCCATAAATCCTGAACTCGCTTTATATATTCAGCTGGGTCATCGTCACCTTTCATTTTGTTAGCCATCGCTGTCCCCAGCTAATAGCTGTCTGGATAATGCTCATTAAAACTTCCCAGACATGTGCTCGACAATTGTTAAATGGAGCTCCATCATGAGCATTGGTGCTCGATTTCACTCCTTTATAGCAAGCCTGATTCCACATTTTGTCTGTATGTTCTCATATAATTGCGGCAAACAACCTTTTCATATCCCCTACGGCCAGCATCACTCCCGCTGTCTTTTTCTCGAGTGCCTGTATCCATTTACTGGCCCCCAGGCACTAGGGAGGGCCAGCTACATAATAGGTTGTTCCAGTTTATTGTTTGCAAGGACACCTAATGGGCTCCACCTGGTCCCTTCTGTAGTAATGCCATTACCTGTGTCTTAGGTCCTGTCCCTCCCTCTTTGACAGCTTGTGTTAACCCCATTTTTACCTTCTCTGTCCTATTACGTAAGGAGGTGGACCAGTCCCTGTCACAACCGTCACTGTCCAGTCATTTCCACTCTTTTATTCCCCTTCTCCTAAGTTTGTCGGGTATTAATTCGTCACTGTCCCGTCACTCCATTTGTCTCCCAATAACCCTTCATCTGTGGCTGCGCCTTTCTCATCCCTTTCATTGTTTTTCTTTGTTTATTCCTCTTTGTCCTCCCCATCAAATTTGAATTGTATTCTTCCAGATCGACATTCTCCCTTATCCACCTTGCTCTTCCTCCTCATCTGCTTTTTAACTTGGAGCCTTTATATTTCGTTAATAGGTACAAGAACATATTCTCTATTATCTTACTCTCAAAGGTCCCTTCCCCTGGCCATGCATAGAAATACTGCCCTGCAGTCTCCCCAGGCACTGAAATATATATTTGTATAATCGCGCTACTGGGGCAATTTGCTGCACATGTGGTCTAGTGGGCTGTTCCCCCCGGCTTCTGCTCTCCCAACCCTTCGCCTTTTTTATTCCCATTCTCTCCTCTCAACTTTCGCTCTGGCTCTCTACACAGGGCCTACCAGACATTCTACTCGTTGGCAATGGCCCTCTCCACAGGCCTGACCACTCACTCAATGTTAGTACTTATTAGCCCTCTCAATGGACTCCCTGTTCCCTATGTTAGTGCAAGAATGTCCAGTGTCTAGCCATGCATCACCGGCCCACTCCCGCTGTTGAAATGCAAAAGCCTATTTTACACAAGATACCTCTTGGTACTGACTCGTCCACCACTGAAAGACTCCAACTACCACGCGCGTGTCCCTCTCTACAAAAGAAACCAACACAACTTGTACCCCAATGACGCAACTATACAATCTCCTGCACTATGCGCCACTCCTTTCTAACGGAGTTCGTCACAGACTATGCACCTCTCCTGCTCTAGTGCAGGTGTGCTCACACCAGAACCCACTCCCTAATGAGTGGTACACTCTAATATCTACACTACTATGGCCGATCATCCTCACTTCTCAGAGGATGCGTCCTATACACCATAAAAACAATCTATCCCTCCACCTCCATAGGCATGCACTATTGTGCAGTGTCTTCCTGCATGGTTATACTCACGTCCTGGATACTCCCGAGTCCCTTCAGCACAGAGCCTCCACCACAGTGTCACCCCTCCACTGAGCATGGGACGGCATTCGGGACTTGGCAGACCTTTGCGAGCTTGGCATCTGCAGAGCCTCCTCAGTGATTGTTAGAAAAGATTTCATAATTGTATGTAATTTTCCCTCCATGTGTCAACCCCCAATCTTTTTGCTGCTGTTTAGATACCATTGACTGGCTTTGCCAGAGAAGCACAGCCTTCAGCGGCACTCCTCTGGGCTTTCGCTCACTTTTTATGGGGAAACTGACATGCGCTTAAGACAGTTAGTACTGGGAGAATTTATTTCCCTTAGTCCTTTCCTCATGTTGCAACTTTTGTGCAACATGTAACAAGTGTGCAATGTATCTTACCATACAGCACACTTGGGTCTTTAGTCATTTCCAAAGGCCCTAGATACTCTTGCTGGACTTTTTATGAACTGTGCATATGTGTCAGGGACAAGACTGGTGGCAGCTATCTTTTCGCATTATTTTTAACCCTTTCCTGCCATGTTAATCGCATTTGGCACGAAAAGGTGGCCTGGCTCCAAAATGGCCATGCCATGAGTTTCTTTGTCCTGTCCTTTGGCCATCTTGCCCCTTCACCTTCCCCAGGTCGAGTTGACCTGGGTCAGTCCTTATTTGGTCATACACTTTCCCACGAATCCCAATGCTTTCGCTGACTTCTGCATGCCTTGTGTATGTGCCTCCACGATGTGGGCTGGAACGTATGGTTCCAATACACATCCTGGGTGCCAGAGAGTCTGGAGTGCCATAAATGACTGGGACCACCGTGGTCCGTGATTGGTCCACGTATGGAGTGTGTGTTTGTGAGCAGATCTCCCATTGGGTCCTCTCCATTTTGGCGCGAAGGGAACTTTGGTTAAGAGGAGGCTGAAAACACCACTACCATGTCGATCTCCTGAATTCTCACTGAACAAAGGATAGGATCTAAGTATCCTGCAACACGATGCCGATTCGAGGAACCGCTGTTGACCCGCTGAAAAGTTTGGAACCCTGAGCCCGCTGTCGTCCCGTGGGACCCCTCTGCATCTGGTCGTTCTAGAAGGTCTGCGAAGACGCTTCGACCCATTGGAATAGTGGACCAACTATTCTCGGCACCTTCATCAAACCCTGCAATGTAAGCTTTCTCTGAAGTGTCCCTCGGCCAACCAGTGGACTGACCAGCTTACCCAGTTGCTTTGCTCTGTCACTGCTGCCATTTTGAGGAGGCCCTCGAAACCTGGTATACTGCTAGCTCTGTGTTCCCGGCACCCTCACACCGAATTTCGTACATTTGGCATTCCCAGGTCTGAAGTGAGACGAGTGCGCCAGGACCGGAGTAAACGCAGTTACCCTGTTGCCCTGCCGTGGCAATGTCTTTTGCAAGTCCGCTGCATTTGTGACCCTCTTGCCCCTGAACCCTGCTGCAGTGAAACTGGGTCGATTCATCCACCCAGAGCGTAAAAATCGCCACTGTCCCGTTTGGGAATCATCGCTGTATCTCAGGAACTGAAAGGTGCCGAGACGTCCTTTTTGCCGCATTCGAACCTGCAAGCGAAGTGGACTGAAGTGGCGAAGTTTGGGTCTGCTTGTGCCGGGGACCGGTGAGTACTCCATACCCCAACCAGTGACCCCTAGCACAAGGGCCCATTTTTACGCACTAGTGGCCCCTGGGGGTCCCTCTCCTTTTCACTGCTATTCGGAAATAGCGACTCCATCCCGAACTCTCTAACTGCCTCTGCCTTCAAGTGGAGGTCATTCTTGAATAGTGGGAACTTGTTCTGCATCGCCTCATCCACCTTCCCGAGCTGCTAGAGACCCCTGAAGAGACCTTGTTCTGCCCATTGGCACAACCGCGAGCACTTGCATTTTATGTACTTTCTTAGGGCTTGTACTGCCTCTTAGTTAGGTGTATTCTCGATATTGAACTGGGTCTAAAGACTATCTGCACTGCCTGTTTCCTGCCCCTCTAGGTTGTCGACATATTTCGTGCATTTAACTGTAACGCTCACCTGATTCTCGCAGAGGCGCCGGTCTTGACTGGGCGACTACCGTATCTTCAAAGGTGATGTGTAGCACCCGGTTGGCTCTTTGGGCTGGACCTCTGTGCACTGTATGCCTGACGTGTAGAGTAAGATGTCTTAGGTAAGTGAATGCCGAGCTCTCCATCTGCCTCGGGGCAGGGTGCTGTAACCAGTTTCTTCACTGGATAGGTAGCGCAGGCCTCTTGACTTCAGAGGACTGCTGTCCGTCGTTTACTGCACGAACGGTAAGTTTCGAGTCATTCAAATGTCTTTAAAGTCTTTAGTAATGATGTCTCTTGTTTTGCAGGGTTCCGGCGATGGCGGATGACGGGCTGAAGTGAGTTGAAGATGGAGCCCGTGTGATGAATAGAAGCGCCTGGAAGCACGTAAGTAAGCGCTTGTTGCCTGCTTCACTATGCGCTCTAACTGTCTTTTTATTTTGCAGGTACGAGTTCGGAGCGGCTGCAGGGTGCCGGAATACCCACTGGATTAGATGTGGAAAGGAGTAATGGCACGTGAGTATTAAAGTTCCCCAATGTCTTTAAACGCACCTTGTTTTGTCTTTCAGATGCGGGATGCAGCGCCGAAGGCCTCCGGAGCGTGCAAAGAGTTGGTAAACTTTTGTCTTTCAGATGCCGGAATGCAGTGTGAAGACCTCCGGAGCGCACGAAGAGTAGGTAAGCCTTTGCCTTTCAGATGCCGGAATGCTAACCTGTTCTTTCTTGTCTTTATAGGTGTTGCTGAAGACTGGATTCAGGATGGTAAGCCTTTGCCTTTCAGATGCCGGAATGCTAACCTGTTCTTTCTTGTCTTTATAGGTGTTGCTGAAGACTGGATTCAGGATGGTAAGCCTTTTTCCTTAGGCCCAGGACCGGATGCAGAAGACACGATGAGCGTTCTGCTGCAGAGGTTGCAGAATAACGCAAAGCAAGATTCATCCACCGGGTGTGGTTTAAATAGCCTCCTGTAGTGCTTAGATGTCTCCTTCCACAGCCACGCCTAAGTAAGAAAAGAGTTCCTGGTAAGAAAAGAGTTCCTGCCTTCCAGAAGAGTTCCAGTGTTCTGAATCTAGGGAGTGGCTCCAGCCCCACCCAACAGGAAAAGTAGTTCCAAACAGAAGAGGATCAGAGGCTCAACTGGCAGGCAAGTAAGCAGCATGGTCTGCTGAAGGTAAGTCCACCCAAGCATTATGAGCCCGGCGCTTCAAGCGCTGGGACTGGGCATATTTATGAGCCTGGTGCCACTGGCGCCAGGACTGGGTCCAAAAGGTCCCAATTGGGACTGGTTGGCACTCGGAACCTGGGTTATGGATCTGCTTCCAAGGGAGTTGGGAAAACCCTGACCTTTTGGAAGCAGAGATCATGACAGTACCCCCCTTCAAGGCCCCTCCCAAACCGGGCTTCTCCGGGGGTTTTGGCTTGTCAGGAAATGTTCGGTGAAATCTTTTGATTAGGCGAGGAGCGTGGACATATTCAGCAGGTTCCCAGGATCTCTCTTGGGGGCCGTAGCCTTTCCAGTCAATTAGGTAGAATAGTTTAGATTTGGAGATCTTGGAGTCCAGAATGCTTTTGACTTCAAACTCGAGTTCTCCATCCACTAGGATAGGTTTTGGAGATTTGGTTAGTCGGGTTTGAGGTTGCACGGGTTTTAATAGAGAGACGTGGAAGACCGGATGTATCTTCATGTGCGGGGGCAAGTCCAACTTGACCGCTACTGGGTTTACTATGGTAGTGATGGAATAGGGACCAAGGTATCTTGGGTTGAATGTGCGTGGCCCTTTTAGAGATAGATATTTGGTGGATAACCAGACTTGATCCCCTACTTGATAGTGAGGGGCTTCCTTCCGATGTTGATCTGCTCCTTTCTTGTATTGTTCTTTAGCCCTTTGAAGGTGAGAAACAGCTTCCTTAAAGGCTTGGGTGATTGTAGAATGCAGGTAGTCTACTGCTGGTGTTTCAAGATCTTGGAGGGGATCCAACTCCGAGGTTCGAGGGTGACTGCCGTACAAAAGAAAAAACGGGGTTTTCCCAGTTCCCGAATGGACAGAGTTATTGTAGGCATACTCGGCTATCCAAAGGATATCTTTCCAAGTTTTTTCAGTTTGTTGCAGCATGCAGCGTAAATACTGTTCCAGAGTTTGATTGGTCCTCTCGGTTTGTCCGTCGGTCTGAGGGTGGTGACTGGTCGATAGTCTCACATCAATTTGAGCCGACCGACAGCAACTTCGCCAAAAATGAGAAATAAATTGACTACCTCGATCCGAAATTAGAACCGAAGGAAAACCGTGCAGTCGGACGATGTTTTCGAGAAATTCTCGGGCCAGAGTTGCTGCTGTTGGCAAGCCTTTGAGCGGAATGAAATGCGCCATCTTGGAGAATAAGTCCACGATTACTAGAATCGTATTGTATCCGGAGCATGGAGGTAGATCGGTGATGAAGTCCATAGAAAGCGTATGCCAAGGGCGAGGTGGGATGTCAATAGGGCGTAAGAGGCCTGCTGGTCTTTCCTTTTGACTCTTGTTTTGGGCACATACTCCACAGGACATTATAAAGTCTCTGATATCTTTTTTCCAAGACGGCCACCAGAAGTAGCGCTTGATCTTTTCTGAGGTCTTGGCTATACCAGGATGACCTTCCATTAAAGAGTCGTGATAACAAGAGATTACTTTTTTCTGTAAATCTGTGCTGGGTAGGTATAATCGTTCTTGGAAATACAATAAGTTGTCCTTTACTGCAAAGTCCTTTCCCTGCAGATGCCAATTCTGTATGTCTGCTGGAGTTACAAGTTGCCTGGCTTTATCCTTAACTTCCTCTATGGATTCTGTGGCGATTACACCCAGAATTCTTTGTTCGGGAATGATTGGTACAGGTTTAGGGTTGACCAAGTGTTCTTCCACTCCCATCCGAGAAAGGGCATCGGCTTTACCGTTCTTTGTACCAGGTCGATAGGTAATTATGAAGTCAAACTCGGCAAAGAATAATGCCCAACGGAGTTGTCTAGAGGATTGGGCTTTTGCGGTCTTCAAATATTGCAGGTTTCGGTGATCCGTAATCACAGTAAAGGTGTGTCGGGCCCCCAGCAGATAATGCCGCCAAGCCTTAAAGGCAGACTTGATAGCCAGAAGTTCCTTGTCAGTAATCGTGTAATTGATTTCAGGAGGCGAGAATTTGCGGGACCAAAATGCCACGGGATGCAACTGATTGGTTACCGGGTCCTTTTGTGATATAACTGCCCCCATGGCAAGGCTTGAAGCATCAGTTTCCACGATGTAGGGGAGTTCGGGGCGAGGGTGTTTTAAGATTGGTGCCGAGATAAATTTAGTCTTCAAATCCTGGAAAGCTTGTTCCGCCTCGGTAGACCATTCAAAACGTTTGTTTTTCTTTAACAAGGCAGTGATGGGCTGGACTATTCGAGAGAATTCGGGGATAAACCTGCGGTAAAAGTTAGCGAAGCCTAACATGCTTTGCACACCTTTTACGGAGGATGGTGATGGCCATTTGAGAACTGCATCGACCTTCTTTGAATCCATACGCACTCCGCCAGGTGATAATATGAATCCCAAGAATTCAACTTCAGTCACGTTGAAAACACATTTTTCCAACTTAGCGAAAAGTTTGTGTTGACGCAATCTTTCGAGGACCATTTTCACGTGTTTCCGATGTTCAGATTCCGATGAAGAATAAACGAGGATGTCGTCAATGTAAACAACAACACATACATCTATGAGCTCTCTGAGGACATCGTTCATAAAATATTGAAAGGCGGCCGGGGCATTGCAAAGTCCGAAGGGCATGACCTGATATTCAAATAGCCCATACTTGGTGCGGAAGGCCGTCTTCCATTCATCGCCCTCTTTTACTCGTACCAAGTGGTAAGCTCCTCTAAGATCCAGCTTTGTATATATGCATGCTTTTCTGACTTGGTCCAGGAGTTCAGGGATCAAAGGTAACGGATATCTATTCTTAACAGTGATCTGGTTCAGGGAGCGATAATCGATACAAGTTCTAAGGTCTCCTTCCTTTTTTGGAACGAAGAACAAAGCTGAAGAAGCAGGGGACTTGGAAGGACGAATAAACCCATTTGCCAGGTATTGATCCAGGTATTGTCGAAGGTGAAGGTTCTCAGGCTCGGTGAGGGCATACATTCTACTACAAGGAGGAGTAGATCCAGGTATCAGGTCTATCTGGCAGTCATAAGACCTATGAGGAGGTAGAGAGTTAGCCTGATCCTTCCGGAAAACATCTTGGTATTCTAGGTATTCGGGAGGTAACTGGGGAGTCTCTGAAGAAATTGCGGCCAGTGCAACACCAGGTGGAGGGTGACAAGTAGAGACACATTCTGGAAACTGGACCGTTCTTGCTCGCCAATCGATCAGAGGATTGTGTTTCTCTAACCAAGGTATTCCTAGAATAATCTGAAACTGAGGGGCCTTGATCACATCGAACACGATCTTCTCATGGTGTCCATCTTGACTTACTAGCGTCACCTCTTGAGTGGTATGCGTTACTGGCCCGGAGGCTATCTCCGTACCATCCACCGTAGTAATGACGTCCTTTACAGCCTTGGGACAAAGAGTTAGATTCATCCTCAAAACCATTTCATGATCCACATAATTGCCGATGGCACCGCTGTCGACGTAAGCTTCAATTGCATGTAATCGATCCGGATTATCAGGGCTAATGAGGACCATAGGTATCACGAAATGCGAGGTCACGGAACTGGTTTTCACGCTCGGCAAGAGGACCTCTATTCTTGTCGGGCGAGGTCGTTTCCCTGCTCAGAGTTTGTAACTTTGGTAACTGCAGCTCCTACTGCCTTCTTGGCAGGTTTCACCGGACAGTCTCGAAGAAAGTGCCCTGAGTTTCCGCAATATAGGCATAATTGCAACTGTTTCCTCCTTTCCCGCTCCCTTTGTGTTAGAGGACCTTTCAGACCCCCTATTTGCATGGGTTCCCCGGAGTCTACTCCTTT
This sequence comes from Ambystoma mexicanum, assembly GCF_040938575.1. NCBI lineage: Eukaryota > Metazoa > Chordata > Amphibia > Caudata > Ambystomatidae > Ambystoma > Ambystoma mexicanum. The sequence continues at coordinate 543,378,585 of NC_090940.1, forward strand.
GGAAGGAGTTGGCGGTTTGGAAAATACTCGAGCATCAAACTTGGAACGATCGGCCTTCCTGTTCTGCAGCCTGTGATCTATTTGAACGACCAAGTCTATATAATCCGAACAGTCTTGTGGGGGATTCACTACTTGGGCTAAAACGTCTTTGAGCTCTCCACGTAGACCTCTATAAAACAGCGTAATCCTTTTGTCCTCAGGCCATTGAGTTTCCACTATTAGTCTATTGAAAGATGCAATATAAGCCAAAAGGTCTTGATTACCCTGTCGCAACGAAAGAAGCTCATTGTCCAAGGCCTGCCCCTGTGAATGTCTTGCGAACAGTTTTTCCATACTAAGCTGAAAGGCTTGAAAATCATGGAGAACCGGATCATCTTGATTAACTAGAGGGATCGACCAGTCTGCCGCATTGCCACTAAGGTACGAAAGTACAAAAGCTACTTTTGCTTCATCAGTTGGAAAGGCTGCTGGCCGGCATAAGAAGTGCAACCGGCACTGATTGATAAATACTGCAAACCTCTTTGGGTCACCAGAAAATCGTTCGGGCGGAGCCAGAGGTACATTCCCAGGTAGGTTGATCTGCACTGGATTCATAGAGGATGTTGAAGGAAGATTTGCCCCTGATGCGGGTAACGGGGTCTGTCCGGCTTGTGACTGTAGCACTTGTCTAGCAAGATTGTCTGTTCTCTCCTTGGAAATAATTAGTTCCCTTCTTAGAGCATTCGTTTCCTGACGAGCTGCATGCACTTCTGCCCTTAGTTCCCCAAGTAACCGGGCTAGGGGGTCAGTATCCGAGGTTTCCATAGCGCCTGGGCGAGAGTTTTGCGGTAGGCTTTGCGTTCTGTAACGCTCACCTGATTCTCGCAGAGGCGCCGGTCTTGACTGGGCGACTACCGTATCTTCAAAGGTGATGTGTAGCACCCGGTTGGCTCTTTGGGCTGGACCTCTGTGCACTGTATGCCTGACGTGTAGAGTAAGATGTCTTAGGTAAGTGAATGCCGAGCTCTCCATCTGCCTCGGGGCAGGGTGCTGTAACCAGTTTCTTCACTGGATAGGTAGCGCAGGCCTCTTGACTTCAGAGGACTGCTGTCCGTCGTTTACTGCACGAAAGGTAAGTTTCGAGTCATTCAAATGTCTTTAAAGTCTTTAGTAATGATGTCTCTTGTTTTGCAGGGTTCCGGCGATGGCGGATGACGGGCTGAAGTGAGTTGAAGATGGAGCCCGTGTGATGAATAGAAGCGCCTGGAAGCACGTAAGTAAGCGCTTGTTGCCTGCTTCACTATGCGCTCTAACTGTCTTTTTATTTTGCAGGTACGAGTTCGGAGCGGCTGCAGGGTGCCGGAATACCCACTGGATTAGATGTGGAAAGGAGTAATGGCACGTGAGTATTAAAGTTCCCCAATGTCTTTAAACGCACCTTGTTTTGTCTTTCAGATGCGGGATGCAGCGCCGAAGGCCTCCGGAGCGTGCAAAGAGTTGGTAAACTTTTGTCTTTCAGATGCCGGAATGCAGTGTGAAGACCTCCGGAGCGCACGAAGAGTAGGTAAGCCTTTGCCTTTCAGATGCCGGAATGCTAACCTGTTCTTTCTTGTCTTTATAGGTGTTGCTGAAGACTGGATTCAGGATGGTAAGCCTTTGCCTTTCAGATGCCGGAATGCTAACCTGTTCTTTCTTGTCTTTATAGGTGTTGCTGAAGACTGGATTCAGGATGGTAAGCCTTTTTCCTTAGGCCCAGGACCGGATGCAGAAGACACGATGAGCGTTCTGCTGCAGAGGTTGCAGAATAACGCAAAGCAAGATTCATCCACCGGGTGTGGTTTAAATAGCCTCCTGTAGTGCTTAGGTCTCCTTCCACAGCCACGCCTAAGTAAGAAAAGAGTTCCTGGTAAGAAAAGAGTTCCTGCCTTCCAGAAGAGTTCCAGTGTTCTGAATCTAGTGAGTGGCTCCAGCCCCACCCAACAGGAAAAGTAGTTCCAAACAGAAGAGGATCAGAGGCTCAACTGGCAGGCAAGTAAGCAGCATGGTCTGCTGAAGGTAAGTCCACCCAAGCATTATGAGCCCGGCGCTTCCAGCGCTGGGACTGGGCATATTTATGAGCCTGGTGCCACTGGCGCCAGGACTGGGTCCAAAAGGTCCCAATTGGGACTGGTTGGCACTCGGAACCTGGGTTATGGATCTGCTTCCAAGGGAGTTGGGAAAACCCTGACCTTTTGGAAGCAGAGATCATGACATTAACCCTTTAGACCCCAATGGTCTTGTATATATATTATATTGATTGTGATGTGTTAGTTTACTTAGTGTTACTGTGATTCTTTTGCTATGGTCGATGTTACAAAGGCCTTGAAATAAATGTGTTTATATTTTTGATATAACACCTGTCTGGAGTAATTTGTAAGTGTCCTTGCTTTGTGTGCTAATTGAGGTCCTTCAGTCACCCTCACCCCTCCTGAGACTTAGTCTTGACCGTCTGCCATAGCTACCCTGATTGGTCTGGGTTGTCCAGAGGTTACCCTGTTCCAAGAAACTAGGCTGCCCTTCTGAACCTCTACCCACCAGGTTAGAGTTCAGAAATCTATCTTAACAGTGATGCGCAGCGAATATGTCTGCGGTCGCCACACCTGTGCCCCCAGGGAGGGGGATTCCCTCAGTGGTACGGGGAGGACTGAGACATCTCGCTGGGGCCTCCAAAAACGTAGCCAAGGGTACACCAATTAGAGCATAATAAAAACCATGTACTCAAAAAGCAGAGCAAACACTGGGCAAGAAGCAACAATGTGTATTACAGCTGGTTGAGCACAAATCAAATATGACAGTGGACAGGCTCTGATCGAAAGGCTGACATCTGAATGGAATATGAACAGTAATTTTATACCAAGAAATACAATGGTGGAAATCCATCGAAAGACTTGCAAGATAGAGAATTCACTTTTTCTATGTTTCCCAGGGATTTCATTGGTTCGTAGACATCACCACCTCGAAGTTTACGTTGATTAGTGAAGCATAATTGAAGCAAACAATTTAACAGTTTCCCATTACAATGCCTATGCATGTGGTACCACATTTATTCACACCCCACCCCGGAACAACTTGTTATTACTGATGTAACATTTGTGCTGACAGCCCAGAACTTTAATACACTGCCATTCGTCAGCCTCATTGAGAACGGAACACAAGACACCCTGCAGCTGGTGGGAAAGGGAACATTCACATGATACCTGTTAGATGATGACCTTTGCAAACTCTGTGGTAGATACTTTGAAGGCTGGCCACCTCACCAGAGCTCTAGAACTTACCGTCCGATTGGTTCTCCTAGGAACGCCACTCTGTCCAGTGTTCCTCTCCCACAGCCGCCTGCCGATGGGCTTGGGGGGGTCATGTGACCGGCACACTGGTACAGAGCCTCTCTCCCTGCTGATGTGTAGGACGTCTAGTTTCTCTGACCGCCCTGTAACTACATCACCTTGTTCTAGTTAGGTTAAGCTCCACCCCCTTTGCAGATCCCTGTCGTATTGGTCACGTGTTTCTGATTGAGGTTTCCTGGGTCCAACCCACCTCAGGGGGTTTCGCACTAGGTGTGTTTATGATGGTGCTATTTTTGGCATTCCCTTTCGTTAAATAATCATAAGCCAGTATCTTGGACTGCATCATTACCCCCTACCGTTCCCGGTGAAGCCCTTTGTATGGGGCGTCTGTGGCTTAGAATACCTGTCATTTCCTGTGTAGCTGCCCCCACTGTCCCCCTTCTTTACTCTAACAGTTGGTAGGTGCGTCCCCCTGTCTGCCGCTGAATTAGTACCTTTAATACAAGGGTTTGGAAAGGGATGAGAAATACCCTCTTTACTACAGTGATGAATCCAGTGGAGTCATCACTGATCCCCAGCCTAAAGCCTCCTCCCACGTGACCAGGGGATGGCAGCTGCCTGATGGCTACCTGATCCTGACCCTGGGGGTGGTATCATGAGGGAGGATCACGGTTATCGGGGAGATGAGGTGACCCCATCAGGGGAGACCCGGTATTCTTCCCTTTCATGTGAAGAAGACACTATCAATTCCTAAGTTCCTGATGGCATGTTGTCATTATACAAATAGTTCCGATTGTAAAATCCTAAAACCCCCTTCTTGTCAAACACTGATAGCATTCACACCTCATATGTACATAACACATCTGTAACACTTTCTGTTTCTGATTGTTTTGATTTAAACAATAATCCTATGGACTCCAACCCCTATAGAGACTCAAGTACTGAGACGAGGAAGAGGAAGAAGAAGGAGTTAATGTGGATTAAAAGAAACATCAAGCTAAATGTGCAGACTAGTTGTGATGGAAATCAGCTGTGTGTGACAAAAATGGTGTTCCTTTTCAAGTTGAATGTGGAGACGAGAGATGCAGAGCAGGCAAAGTTGGAAACAGAACGAAGCTTGATTGAGGCAGGTGCTTCCTACTGGAAAGACGAGAGACCGACAGAAGCACAACGGGTACCGCAGGAGTGCCGCTGGGGTGCCGGCAGCAGTAGAGAGGCTGTCGGGGACACGGTCACATTGAAGAGCAGCAGTTCAACCAGCGGGCGAACGAGAAGGCGACAAGAGACCTGCAAAAGGGTTTGCAGAGCAGAAAACGCTTTCCCAGAAGCAAGGACTTCGCCGCAGCCAAGCGGTACATGTCGGAAACGCCAGCAAACACTAGTGAGTCTGCCCAGAAGTATTGGGAACCCCGGGGCATACTGACAGGTGTACAAACAATTGGAAACTTGTTTTGAATATCAACCATGTAATATAGAAAGACAGAATGTACACAATTCTCCATATATGAGATGTTGATTTGGGGAACGCTTGGGTAAATGTTGTCATAAGCAATTGAACACTAATGAAGAAGTTGAAAGGCACATTTTGTACAAGTCTTCATTTATGAGATGTCAATATGGGGAAAATTGGAATAAGTAACATCTAAAGTCAAAACAGTATAAACAGTGAAGGAGTACAACTGTGTTGAACTGAACGAGAACATTGTAGACAGTCCTGGTGGAAGACACACATAAGGCAGTGAGCCTTTGTGAGAATGAGACCTGGCAGGGGAGTATACCAGGGGAACTACAAAACCCATAAGGATTCCTGGCTTGGGAGTACACCAAGAAAACACATCCTCACGAAAGTGTTGAGTGAAATAGACATTTCTGCTAATCATTGTTTGAAAAGACACATTCGCCCTTCTTGCCCTCCTTTAACAGTTGTTGTGGAAAGGAAACACTTTGGCTATTCTTCAAAAGACACTTTTTGCCATCCTGAAGAAAGTGTTGCGTAAAAGAGACACTTTTGCTAATTTTCCATAGCACATTTTGCCATCTAGAAGAAAGTGTTGTGTGAGAGAGACATTTATGCTCCTCTTAAGGAATCATTGGTTGAAAAGGACACTTATTTTTTAAGAACTCTTCAAACTGTGGGGGACAGCTACACAAACGCTTTTCACTCAAGCCGAACAGGCGTTTTATTTTTATTTTGTCAAGTGGTGGGAACAGTTGAGAGCACCAGCACAGGTTAGGACACACGACAGGAGTTTAGTTTGGACGACATCCTAACGTGCACCTTTTTCTTACTTTCTAGGATAGGGAACTTGCACCGTAGGTTCGGACTAGGTGAGGCATTTTCTTTTAAGTTAAATAACAATTTGATTTAAAGTTGAATATGTCTTGTTGTCCTTCTCCTCTTTCTGGTTCGCCACAACATTAGATTGTAAGAGCAGGTTGGCCCTGCACAGAGGTGGGGCAAGAGAACACAGGAGAAAGCCACGGTTCGATCCCAGCGACCCCCTTAAGCTCTGTCATTTATGTCAACTGCCCCAAGAGCTGCATCACCAAGAGGGGATGACATAACCTCTTTGTGAACTGTATGACATTTACTAGAGAGAGACTGTAAAAGCAGAGGACTGCGTAATCCAGGAGAGAGACAGTTGACAAGGGGGACGTGGCACTGATGAGAAAGGGCCAAATCCTATTTAGGGAGAACCATCCCGACATTTATTTATGTTTGGGAAAATCAAATTTTCCCTTGAGTTTCCCATTCCTGTGCTAAAACCCCCAATAAAGATAGTCCACTCTTGGTCTCACATAGTAAGTACACTGTGATAATATATAGATTTAAATATGTCCCGGAAAAATATGCTTACAATTCTATAAGTATATACAGGAATAAAAACATATATAAATATATGAAATATATAAAATATGCATGGACACATATAGACCTGATCTCTGGATGGACTGCTAAAATGTGAGCGCATGATATGATATGATATTTTATTTATATCGCGCTCGTACACAGGTGTTTCAGAGCGCGACCAGGCAAAGCGAAGGGGGACAGGGGAAGAAAACAAAAAACAACGATCTTACTTGGCCCAGTAACATTGAGAACGTGCAAGAGCATGGAGAAGGGAAAAAGGGGATTGTGCATGGGAGAGGAGAGACATTGGAAAGTGTAGAGCATAGGAGAGAACAAGATAAATAATAAGCAAATAAATAAATAAATAAGGTGATCAAGAACAGTGGTAGTGCAGCCTGTGAGTTGCAAAGTGCAAGGTTAGTCAGATAGGGTGTATCTGATAAGTGCAGAAGAGGAATGGGTGGCTGTATGGGTACAGATACAAGCCCCAGTGTCAAAGAGTGGCAAGGGACCAGTGCAAGAGGGTGGCAGGGTGAGCAGGTATCTGGGCCCGAAGGACAGGGGGTGGCCAGGTGCGACAGTGTCGAGAGAGAAAGCAGATCAACATGGGAGAAGAGGGGCAAAGGCATAGGCGAAGAGGAAGGTCTTGAGATTACGGAACCGTAGATGGTTCTCCTCAAGTTTCAAGGTGGCAGGGAGGCAGTCCCAATGGGAGGCCCCAGCTGAAGACAGAAATCTGCCCCCAGCTCGTTTCTTTGAAAAACGACTGACCCTGAGGGAGTTAGAGGTAGAGAAGTGAAGGGCTCGAGAGGGGAGGTCGTTACGCAGGGATAGTTCAGGTATTTTGTACCTAGGCCCCAGAAAGCCTTGTGGACAATGCAAAGGGTTTTAAATTTAATCCATGCATCCACTGGGAGCCAATGAAGGGATTTCAGAGCTGGAGAGATACAATCCCAGGGCTTGAGGCCAAGGACTCGCAGTCCTGTTCTGGATTAGTTGTGAAGGGGGGAGAGTGGAGGCAGGTAGATTTAGAAAGAGGCTGTTACAGTAGTCCAACCTAGAGAGAATCAGAGCTTGGGAGACAGTGAGCTTCTGAGGGAAGGAGAGGAAAGGAAGAGTACCTCTAAGGAGGCGTTAGACTTTTTAGAGACGTTGGAGATCTGTGCAGAGAAGGAAAGTGTGGAGTCAAAGATGACCCCGAGATCTTAGCTTCGCAGGTAGGGGCAGGGGGAGGGCCAAGGGAGGCCAGCCAGAGAGTGAGGGGAAAGGGTGCAGAGGTTGTACCAATGAGGAGGATCTCAGTTTTGTTGGCATTTAAACAAAGATCATTGGCGGCACACTAATTTTGAATGGCGATTAGACAGTAAGAGATGAGGGAAGGAGAGGAGGTGGCTGAGGGAAGCCTCAAAATGAGTTGGGTGTCGTCGGCATAGCACTGGAAATTTGAGCAAAAAATGGAAATACAGTAGGCGAGAGTTGCCAAGTATTGGTTGAAAAGCCAGGGTGAGAGGTTAGACCCCTGGGGAACACCACAAGTAGAGAGGGAGATAGAAGAGAGGAAGGACCCAAGTTGTACCTTGGAGGGTCGATCGGAGAGAAAGGTCACCCAGGCCACAGCCTGATCAGTGATATCCAGGTTGTCATGGAGACGATTGAGCAGGGTGGTATGGTTGACCGCATCAAAAGCTGAGGAGAGATCAAGTAGGATAAGGACAGAGGGAATACTAGAGTCCAGGTTGGAGAGCAGGTCTTTACGGATGTTCAGGAGAGCAGTTTCCGTACCTCTGGCAGCTCTGAAGCCGGATTGGTGGTCATGGAGAGAGCCCACAGAGTCGGAATGAAGGTTAAGATGAGAAATGGCAAGCTTTTCCAGGAGCTTACCCAAAAAGGGAGTAATGGAAATTGGGCAATAGTTAGCTGGACAAGAAGGATAAGCTGTGGGTTTCTTGAGGAGAGGATGCACAAGGAGTGCTTCAGAGGGGAGGGGAAAGATCCAGTGGCGAAGGAAAGGTTGCAGAAATCAGCAAGGGCTGGTGCGAGGGTATCGATGTGGTCCTTAAAGTTTTAGAGGGATGGACCTGTTTTGATGAGGCTTTCATAGATCAGACTTGTCTAGTGACCTCATCACAGGAGAAAAGAGGAAAGGCCTGAGAAAGAGGGAGGGGAGTAGCTGAGGGTGGATCAACACGCAGAGAAGGGGAGGGGAGAGGAGCGGGAGAGTAGGAGAGTGTGGACAAGATGTCCTTGGTTTTAGAGATAAAGTGTGAGGCAAGGTCATTGCAAAGAGCCTGAGAGGCCAGAGGAGAGGTGGATACTGCAGAAGGGTTGGCCAGCTCCTTGCAGATTTTAAAGAGTTCGGCCGAATTGTTCAATGCCGCAGAGACACAGGCTTGAATTTGGACTCTCTTCTTGCTGTGTACAGAGAGTCGGTATTGCCTTTGGGGCAGGTGGCAAGCCAGTTTATCAGAGGATGAACATGAGGCCCTCCATTTCCTCTCGGCCGCCCTACACTTACATTTAAGTGTAGCTAGGTCAGTCATACCAAGAATTGCACTTCACTTTGGGCTTCAAACGGATCCTCATGATAGGGGCAAGAGCATCAAGAGTAGCAGAGATGGAGGAGTAGAGCAGAGCCAGGGCTGTGTCAGGGTGTGCGCCAGCCTGAAGTGAAGGTGGGGGTTAGAAGGTGGCAGCAAAAGCCTCAACTGACAAACGCTTCATGGGCCGGATGTCCGAGAAGGTGGGTGGCAGTCTTGGGGCATGCTTGGCTTGACGGGAGGAGATGGGGAGATGAGAGGAGAGGAGGCAGTGATAACTCCAGGAGAGAGGAGTAATGAGGGGGGGTAGAAAGGGGGAGGCCAGAGGAGATCAAGACATCAGTGTGTGGCAAGCAGAGGGAGTGGGGCCGGAGGGGAGGATAGAGAGGGAGAGTGAATCACAGAGGTCGCGAAAGAGCGCAGATGAGGAACAGGGAGAATCAAGATGGATGTGGAGATCACCAGGGAGGAGGAGTTGAGAGGTAGAGTTCAGGAGGGCGGAGGTGGGGTCTGCCCACTCAGAAAAAAATAGGTGACTTGACCAGGGGGCCCGTAGAGAGTAGCAATAGTAAGGGAGTGGCTAGGAGAGAGACAGAACCTACAGACAAGGCATTCGAAAGAGGAGTAGGTCTGAGTGGGGATGATAGAGGTAGGAATCCACTTAGGGAAGATCAGGGCTAACACCCCCACCGTGTCGGCTGGATCTGGGGGTGGAGAGGATCTTGTAGCCGTCAGGGAGGAGAGTGTCAAAGCTTGTGACATGTATGCATGTGTACACCTGAACTGCATTGACAGCATCTCAACATCTATGCCAAAAGATCTACATGCCCTTGCCTGCAAGCCTCCATGTCTGGAAGTGTACGTACAGGCGCAAACTCTGCAGCTTTTGCAAACATGTGAACACATCTCGCTTCATGTAATGATACTCGGACAATCAGTATGTGAATGCGTACTTATGCAGACATGTACATGCATGTGTTACTGAAGTGTTTATTGCAACAGGTTGGAAGTGATAACTCGGTGATCTAACTTGTTAGCCTATCTGTATATGGGACAGTGCTTACCAGTTAAAGTACTTGTTTATAACGCCCTTCCTCAATCCTCACAATGCTGCTCACGCTTTTCCCATTTTATATACAAGTTTCACTGATCTATACACATAACATTTGCTCTTGATTTGAGTTTATTATGTTGCTATACCTTTGTTGCTTCAGGACTTGTTACAATTAGTGACACCGTATGCAAACCATTAAAACGCACAACTGGACCATATTTCTCAGCCCTGGAAGGGAAAATAAACAAGAACACAAATTACAATTATTTCATTGTACTGGAGAGTTCGATAACAATCCACAATTAGCCGTTGTTAAAATTAAACATGATCCGAAACTACACAATTAAGACCGTTATTGATCACCCATGCTATTTAAATATTCCTATGTCAAAAACAAAAGTTAGGTGTAGCTGAGTCTGGTTCTCAGTCATTACAATGGATTTGTTTAATTCAATATTGTTTATTGTGACTCTGTATACTCCCAACTGCAGAAAAAAAAAAGAATTTCTACACATCTGCTCCTTGCTCAGAAGAGTCATCGTGTGGAATGCACATATTTAATGCCAAAGCTTTTCATCAGGATACACGTACTTATAATGTGATTTCTTTAAACTATCTCTCAAAATTACAATGCTGGAATGTCGCTCTGACAAAGGCTCATTTCGCCTCCCACACAATGGACGAAATCTCCATTTAGTTATTAATTGATTTCCAAATCTCTATTGAAATAGCAAATTGAACTGGGTAACATGTGAGAAAAATGTATCCAGTTCCTGGAAGACTATAGCCATTTTGGAAACACAGCATATGTGGTGTGAGATGTGGCACAATGACCAAGAACTACCAGAGAGAGAATGACACAGGGATGCCCTGCCTGGGAAATGCCTTGTGGGTTGACCTGGGGCGCCAAAGCTCCACCCACCAATAAAAAAGCCAGATCCCCTTATACTGGTCCAAGCTGTGATCGACTGCTTTGGGGCGTACCTTGAGGTTATCTTGCCTGCATGACAAGCTGAAAAGCTTTGCTATTCTGCTGGACTGTAGACTGCTTCCATGAAGGATGAGAGCAATTCCCTGATGATGTCCCTGGGACTAGTATGACGCGTATCAAAAATATCAGAAACCTTACATGACGAACAAGGTGTCAGCCACTAGGTCCACTTTGGGAATCAGTAAAATGCACTCCTGGAAGACCAGGATACTTGCCTCTAAACTCTGTACCCATAACATAGTAGGGCTGGACAATGGCACATAGCATGTTAGTAAAAGAAAGAGTGATGTCACTCAACGGCCAAGCAGGAAAATCAAGTGTTGGGACGGCATGAGCTGAGGGGAGAACAAACGCTTCCCCTATAGCTGGGGAAGAAATGATATAGGCTTTTCCATTGGGTGGACAATCCTCAAAAAGCCGAAAATGCTGCATCTGTGATTAGGCCACGAAATACTGCTTTGAGAATCGACATTTTGATATATTAAGGGGTCTATATTTCATATCACCCAATTTCATCCAAACTTAGCCAAGGAACCCATTTCAGGATGCTATCTCAACTCAAATGAATACACCACGAATCACCATCTGTAGAGCAATACAACATATCACAAATTCCATCTTTTTTTCCTCAGGTCATTACTTTAGCATCAGAGCCCAGCTATAAGATACTGGCTTGTGAGAACTGTCCCCTACAAAGAAGCCATTCTGGGAAGCACATATTTGAAGCCTGTGTTGTATAGTTGGCTCTGTTGCAAATTAAGAAGGGGCCTTGGAACGTGTCGAGGCGCAACAGTGTGGAAGTAAAGATTTTAATCCATTTATTTTCTCCATCTATATCACATTTACATGCTGTATATGAGCAAGATTGTAAACGTGATATTGTATTTCTGCTGCCTGTAGACAAATCCCAGATCATATAGGCACACATCCATACAAATGATAGGGGAGAAATAGGCATGTATACAATAAAAGGACAAATAGGCAGAGGGTAAGTTGTATATGAGATGGTTTGAGAAACGATAGTTAAAATAATGGCAGGTGAAGATGTACAGATGTTGGGTGTGAATATAAGTGCTAGTGAAGAATTATCCGGAAGGTTTCGCACGTAAAATGATACAAAAGAGGAGGCCCTTCCATAATTACACAAAGTGTGTCGTGTGACTGTAATGGATGGGGAAGCTTTGAGGATGGAGCTTGATAAGCTGGTCTGGGACAAAGTAAGAGTGTTGTATTTAGAACATTCACTCGTTCATGCATGCATTGTACACTCAATATTCCACCAGCACGCATGACATCCATTCTCACGCCACAAAGTCCCACATATACAATATGCAAGACAGCATTCTCACAGGCATTCACACACCAGACACAGACTCCAACTTGTCTCCCTCTGAGGGAAACACAATGCACGTCACCCCAGAGGCAGGCTCTCCCACTTCTTCCTCACATGAGGATATGCTTCAGCTACTGCGGGAGCACACTGACACATCCACTGGGCCACCACAACAAGACGGAGGCAATGGGGAATCAACACCCACAGGAATGGAAAGGGTCCCATGTGAGATTCAGCTCCAGAGGTTTCCAGCGGTGTGAGCACCAGCCAACCGGAGTGTCTCTGAAGATCTATACAACTCTAAAGGCACAAGTGAACCCGGCCCAGCTGAAATACCCATAAACCCTTCACTAGAGTCAAGCCCAATAAGGAACAGTACGGGTTCCTTCCCTCTTTTAGCACCTATGTTGGAGCGGTGTCCCAGTGCGAAACATCTGAGCTTCTTTGAGGAACAAAACATAGTTTAGGGTATAGTCTTTTATAAGTCATCATTTAGTTCTCCAGCAGCTGTATAAACACTTCCTTCACCCAGAAGAGACTCGTGAATCGTGTGGCAGAAGAGATGATTCAAACTTGCTTCTCCAATTCACTAATGTCAAGCACAGCCATAGCTGATACTCTCTCATGAGTGAACGATGGATACGGCTAGCGAGGTTCCGCGGTAGGGACGGATATTCAGATTACGTCACAAGCAGTTACTAACCTCTATCCTCACATGTGTCCCTTACTCTGAGGCAGAGTCAGGAGACGAAGAGGAAGCAAAGTCTGATGACTTTCTCCATTTCCCTGACGCCTCATTGTATAGGGACATAGCTAAGGAGGACCCAAGGTACAGGGCCCGAAGTGTATTCTTGAATTGAGCTTCATGCCGGAGTCCACCAGTTCTAAATGCTGTACTGCCAGGTATTTTTATCCCCTCATTTAAGTGATACACAATTCATCAAACTGGAAAGGATGAACGTGGGATGTGAACTTGTGAAGTGCAGGCTGCCCTCATGTTGGAGGCTAGTGCCTTACTCATGAGCTATGCATCCTACATTAGGGCTGAGTAGAGCCTATAATTGTCACATGGCCACTTCCCTTAAGTGCCACACATAAAAGGCTGCATCACATTAGGCAACACTCAGTACGTCACACTTCGAAGAAGTGTACTGGAGAGTGGAAAAAGATGGAGCAGGAGTTGGATTAAGGTAAGTGCTGGGGCCGAGGGAAAAAGCAGGCAAAGTGGGACAGGGGGAAAGGGCTGCGGAGTGGGAGGGGAGGGATGGTGACGAAGACCCCCAAACTAAAGTGTACATGGGTAAGGGCAGAGGTATAAGAGGAACCTTGCAGGGCACGTCTTTCACCTGGTGGCCTCCCGCCATGTCGCTCTTATATTTGCAGACTTCAGACCTAGATCCATGTGGGGCATAGCAACCTCTGCAGTGGCCCTTCCACAAGATTGTGACAATTATCAAGACAACATACATGTGTGGGTCGAGGCAGCCATTAAACATGTTACTAGGGTGTAAGCAGTACTGACAATTTTGTAAAAATTAGGATTGATGATTAAAATGTCTAAGTGTCAAATCAGAGTTGACAGTCTAACTCAGTGTGGTGCGTGTGCGAAAAACGAGCAAAAGAACTATGGCGCAGAGGAACGGCCATTTTGAACACTCATTTCCATTACCGCAATGGAAGCCTATGTTTTCGTGGGCCCAGTAAGTAGATGTGCATTTCTGCAGAATAGTTGTTGTATTGTCCGCTGAAGGACGAGCCAGAAGGGCGGTCGTAGCGTTCTGCAAGTGTTTTAATGGGATGGCCAGCATGGATCAGTTTTCTACGGCCATTATGAGCAACTTTAATTACATGAAGCACTAGCTTCAACCGATGCTTTGGGCCCAATGTGCTCCATTTCCCACAAACTCCCTCAAAGAATGGATTTCACAGGAAAACCCAACCTTGTTTATTACCAACATCTGTAATCACGGAGTATGTTTCCATCAAGCTCTTTCATTAGGAGTACCACAAGGTGTGTGTGAGCATGTCCTTGATTACTAGGAGACTCGAGTGAATGAAAAGGGACTTCTCAATACTCACCACTCCAGGAGGAGGTCATAGATAGTGCCACCATCGTCTGATTTCCTTGATATTGACGGAAAGTGTCCAAGGAAAAAGCTGCAAGACAAACAAAAAAGGTAAGGTATATCTGACCCTTTCATTGCTTTGCAATCACATATTTGGTTCCGTTCTCACACTACCCTTATTATGCGTGCATGATTTTGGGGACACCAATGAAGATTACCCAGGCGTATAGCACAGGGAGTCTTGATTCTATTAAAGACACGGAGGTGAGCATTATGCTTATACCTATTTAATGTTACTATACAGCAGCGCTTCAAATCACAGAAAGAAATTCCATAAACAAAACTTTAAAACATTTTCCAACATTTGTTCTCACTTTTTCAAACAAACTGGAAACTATTTAGGGAAAAACGATCTACCATGAGACCTTTCCTGCTTCAGTAGTTTTCCTTTTTAAAATCCAACCAATGAGGACCCTCCAGACTCCCCCATGTCATGTCCTGTCCGGGTGTCTTCCTCTTCTTTTTCTTGCTTTCCAGCAGATAAGTTCTATTTTGAGTTTTTCCGAGATTACTGTGATAATTTATATGCTACAGTCTCTGACTGTCCCTTTATTTCATTGCGGGTTTCAGTTGTGCATTTATGTATCTCACATATTAAGATTTGTGTATCTTGCATATTAACATTTAAGTGCTCCAGCGCGAAAAAGCAGACCGTTTGTTTATTTTGTAAGACAGCGGGACTACCACTGTGAGTGCAGGCGCACAGGAGTTGCAGAGCATGCAGGCAGGTTCAGTATACGTGAGCTGGGTCTGTGAGCATTTTTCGCCCACGTCGAGATGCTGGCTCGCGTCTCTGCTTTAAGGCAGTATTTGTTTCACGTCAAACTCGCCGCGCGGGCTTAAACGCGGTTGGCGTGCCCGAGCATGTCTTCATGATGACGCAGCTCGGCACGCCGATGCAATAAAGAAGAAAAGCACCTTGCAACGACCCATACACTCTGGTGCACGTACCTCATCCACCAATGTAGATCGGCAGTTTGGATGAGCGGATGCCGCACTGCTTCCACTGAAGTGTTTATTACTCTTAGTCGCCTCTTCCTCGTCTCGGTACTGTTAGAGGTTGAATTTGGGGAAATGCAGGGAGCTGTTCAACAGTAGCCTACAAAGGCCAGGGAGGGCTAGGTTGTTCCTCAACAGGAAAAGGGGGATACCATGTCTCACCCCAGGGCACCCCACTTCCAATCCCCATTGGTGGACCCTCCACCGAGCTGATCCTCCCTCGCTTCTCTGCCCACAGGGCCAGGATCCAAAAACCATGGCCTTTCCCTGGCCACCTGAGAAGAGGATCCAGGGGGAGTAGGAGTGAGGATACCCTTAGGATTCTCACAGGTTAGGTAGGGAGGATGGGGGAGAGGTCAGGGGGAGTTCCATCTTTAGCAAGTAAGATCCACAGTTGGGCTGGCTTTAATTATTATGGGTATTGGGTTCCAGTGGAGCGGGGAAAGTAGGGAGAAAGAGAAAAAGTGAAAGGAGGCACAGGGAGGGTATGGGATGGTGAGGTTGCATGCAGAGGAGGATCGGTGGAAACAAGCTGGTGAGTAAACTGAGATACAGTCAGACAGGTACTGAGGAGCACAACCAGTAAAAGCTTTGCAGATTAGAGTAAGGAATTTGAAAAGAGATGATGAGCTAACCAGCATGTTGTCAGTGGTTAGAAGTGGGGGAGAATCTGGGTAGGTTGGAGAGAGTGCGGGTTGCAAAGCAGAGATCTTTGTTTAGAGGGAGGAAATGTGGAGAGGATGGTCAAGGAGTAGGTTGGATCATTAGTCCAGTTTGCTGAGCGCGAGAGTGGAGACTGGTGATTTTGTAGAATGGTTAGTAAGAAAACCAAGAATTTTCAGAATGTTGAGGGTAATACAAGCAGCAGACGCAGTGGTAGTGATGAATTTCTGCAGTTGTTGTAGGTAGCTATCAAAGAGGACTCCAAGATTCTAAGACTTGGGTGAGGGAGCAGGTGAGGAGAGGGATGACAATGGAAGCATAGAGAAAGATGACTTCCATTTTTGGAAAGTTCAGCATGAGGCAGCAGAGACCATCCAATGAAGAATTGCAGGGAGGCAGTTTGTAATCTGTTGCGAGATGGCAGGGGTTAAGGGAGGGAAAGGAGAAAATTATATATGTGTGTCATCAGCAAAAAGGTGATAGTGAAAGCTAAAGAATGAGGTACATCTTAGTAGGGCAGAGGTATAGAGTGTAAAGAGCAGTTGTCCAAGTACTGATCCTTGGGAAAGCTGAGAGGGAGAGGGGTTGTGGGGATCAGAGGTGAGGTGTGTGAGTTCCATGGGATTTTAAAGGATCAATCATAATGGACAATCTAGGCAAGAGCAGATTTGCAAGGAATGAGGAGTGGTTGACGGTGTTGAATGTGGCAGAAAGGTCCAAAAGGAGGAGTATAAAAGAGAGTTTGGACTGGTGAGCATTATAGAGAAAGTTGGAGACATACATGTGTGCAGTTTTGGTGGAGTGTTTATTACGGAAGCAAGGTTGAAGTCGATCTACAAGGCCATTATCACAAAGGTACTCAGTGATTCGCTGGAAGACAACCCACTCAGGGACCTTTGAATAATGAGGAAGAAGTGAAACTGGGTGGAATTCTACTGGGACGTTTGGGTCAGCAGATGGTTTCTTCAATAGGGGTAAAACAGTTGCAGATTTGAATGAGGCAGGGAAGAGTCCAGCGGAGAGGGAGGTTAAAGAGATCAGTGAGATAAGGGCAAGCGAATGAGACTGTGAGCCTCATTACAAGTTTTCTGGTAACCCAGCGGGAAATTCGCCAGGATACAGGCAAACTGAAATACTGATACCGGCACTCGGTCCGGCGGTATTACTGTCGGATTACGAGTGCCGATGTCAGATGTAAATCCCAGTTCCATGGAGTCCTATTGACTCCATGGGGGAATTTGCCGGTAATGGCGGTGCCAGTAATACTGGCGATCTCTGCTGGTAAGGTGCCTGACTTACTGGTTCCATGTAATAAAGTCACAGCGAAAATAGCAATTTTAATAAGAATTGCGGCAAAAAGGCTGTGGTGTGGCCCTCGCAATCCATGTAATGGATAAGGGGAACACCCCTTCACACCATGCACCTGTTATTCCGCACAAGGGGAGCGGGGGACACCCTGCAACCCCCACTCCACTTTTGTGGTATAATGGAAACACTTTTACTGGGTCACACCACAGCCTTTTTGCCACGATTAGATGTAAAAACTGCAATTTTTCAGTGACCAAATTACTGGCGAACGATTTACCGCCAGCTCTTAGCTGTAGGTAATTCAGGTGCCTCACTGACCAACTTGTAGTTGGCTGGTGCAGAAACGTGCCATTAAACAGTAATTCTGCACCGGCCAACTCATATTGAGGCTTTATGTCTGTGACCATTTGGGGACCAAAAGGGTCGATAGAAGCGCAAGATGGGTTGGAATTCAATAGGAAACATTGGTAAGAAGTAGGCAAGAGTAGAAGAGGCAGGGAGGTATATGGTAGACAGATGGGTTGGGGAAGGAGAGAGGAGGGCTGTGTGAGTGTCATGTATTTGAAATTTTAGAGGGAAAGTAGTGAGCAATCTCTTGAGTAGAAAGGGATGAGGCGATGGATACCGGCTTGGGTGATGTGAGCAAAGATTGCCGGGTTGATGAAAGTTTACGGGGGTGATTCTGAAGGGCAAAGATTACGTTTGTGAAGTAGGAGGATTTGGCAGAGTCCAGTGCAGAGGTTAGGGTAGCAACATTTTTGAACACTAGGAGTGTGGTAGTTAAGACTACCTTATGAGATGCACCTTGGGGGTACTGATATCCTATATATAAAATATCTCTGAAGTTGTAACAAGGTATTAAATACATTTGCTGTTGCCACAAAAACCTTAATGTTTGATAAGAGCACATGGTTAACATCTGTTATTTGTGTTGCCAATTGTATTTATTCAAAATATACACCAGCTGCTGAGCACTGTATTACATAAAATAAAAGCGACCATAAAAGTCATTAAAAAAAACAATACATCATTAAAGATATCTATAATATCAAAACAAAAACAAACAATGTAAAAAACATATTCTAAAAGACAAAGGCCCTCATTAGGACCCTGGCGGATTTTTTCCGCCGTCGGCGGACTTTTCCGCCATGGCGCAAAGTCCCTTTACGCCATGGCGGATGGCGGACTTACCGCCCCATTCCGAGGTCGGCGGGGCGGTAAGTCCCCATTGACCCATTTACCCTTCCCCATTCCCATTTCGGCCCCATAGGGCTCAATGGGAGTGGGGAAGGCGTTAATTACGCCACCGTAAATTACGGTGGCGTAATTAACACCAAGGTCCCATAGCGCCATGGATTTTTACGCCCACAAAAAGCGGGCGGAAAAATGACCATGGCGCTATGGGAACTCGTAGTTGGCGGTAAGGGGTCGGCGCAGCTAACGCTGGCGCAAACCCCTTACCGCCAGGGTCCTAATGAGGGCCAAAGGGTCTGATTTCAAAAACACTTTTGAATGGGCAACTCCATTGAAAAAGGCTTTGTAAATCAGGCCCAAAGTTTTGCGAGGATACACATACACTCTAATCTCCACTGGAGTAGGATTCTGAAGAGACAACACTTTTCCGAAAACAGAAAGCACTTTGTGGCAAAGTAGCTGCCGGGTAAATGATGACAGCACTGGGTAAGTCTTCAAGGGTGTTTATTGTCTCATTTACAATGTTGATGATCACTCATGGGAGGAAACACTGGACGCCCCACCCAGCAGCCAACACGGTCCCAGCTGTCACCAAGACTCGACCAACCGTCCCTGTCAGAACTCCACACGCAACCTCACGTGTGCCTCCAACACTACAGACACGCAGGTGACTCTCACCACAAGATACAACACACTTCCGGAAAATGTCTGTCTTGGCAGGCTCAGTGCGCCTCACTTAACCAGTGCTCCTCAGTTCTTCAATAATCCTCTCTCCAACCTCATTCAGATTAATCAGTATAGCTAACCTTATAGGACCCCACTATTCCAGGGTATTTTCAGGTGGCTTCGGGAAGGCGAGGTTCAGTTGGTTGGGTCTTTCACATTGCAGATGTAATGTGTGTACAGCAAATGTTTTGGTAGGGAGGCCTTCACACAGTATCAGTGCTAGGATATATTGGGGATGAGAGTTAGATGTGGATTTGGTCTATTTAAGCATACATTTCTTTTTTCCTACGACCTTTAGTTCAGTCAGAGTGCCCAAGCCAAGATGGCGGACCCTGCACAGGACCTGTGGGCATTGTGCAGGCACTCTGGAATGGTAGGTGAGCTGGGAGACTGCTGGACGTTCTTAACCAACTTTCAATATTGGATCCCCAAGTGGAGTTGCAGCTCTGCTCTCTGGTGGCTTTCTTTACTTTCTGGAGAGGGCTCCTGAAGTGTGCCCTGCACTGTAAGCCTCTGGACCCCATTACAAGTTTAGTGGTACCATCTCTAGTAATACTGCCAAACTCCTTTACTATTACTGCATGTGTTAAGGATGCAGTAGCAGTAACGTGAAGGATCTGCATGATTTTGAGTCATGTGGGACCCTTGTGTTATTACCCATTTTGGGGAAATGTGGTATTACCATATTGGGCAAGGATTTTTTGTGGAGGAGGTTTCTGACTGTCTTCTGAAGCATAAAGCACCCATTTGAGTTAAGTTGCATAACTGCAATGCAGCCCTCAGTGGCACTGAACTAGAGCTTACCCTCTGTGGATGGCCAGGGGTGGTGCGGTGGCATGGGTAACGGATAGCTGAAATAACCCATTCTACTGTTGGGGAATGGAGGAATAACCATTGGAGATTATTCTACTCGAGGTAATTCCTCTGTACATATGCTGGAAGCAATGCCTCCTAATAGGTTTGCAAATCATAATCATGAGTACTGAAAAAGTGACGGTAATTATAGTTATCTCTGAACCCGCAATGAGGCCCTTTGTGCGTTTGCAGACAGTTTTAGCGCAACGTGTATTTTATGTAACTTAACATATAAAGTGTTCTATGTTTTTGCATGTAAGAAGTAGGCTTGTATTGCAACTTTCTGAAAATTTTAAAATCTAGCCAAATAAAACGGACTTTACTTGACCTGAAAAACATGAGTAGGGTTGAGAAAGGGTGCAAATTGAGGAGGCGGGTTAAACAGCATAGCAGGAGTGAAGATTGGAGTATGCTGCGGTGCAGGGTAATTGGAGCATGGTGGTGTGGGAGTGGGGTACTGATATAGGGGTGATTGGTGCAAGGGGCCAGCTGAGGCGATTTAACACTTGCAGTGCATGGCAGAGTTTTGCAGGAGGAGGACAGCATGTAACTAGAGAGATCAGTGATGGGAAGGGGAGAGGGAATATAAGTATAGTCATTAGTGGGAGAGAAGAAAGGAGGGAAGCTGGAGTAGATGGGAAAAGGTACAGTGGAGATTGGAGTCAGAGCGAGCATTAGGATCATGAATTGGTTGCAGTGATAACTGGGGGCGAGGGGACTGGGAAAGGGAGTCAGCTGCAGGGGCGGGTGGGTGACTAGGGGCAGGGTGGGTTGAAATAGGAAGTGAGGAGCACAGGAAGTGGAAAAGTGGGAAGAGGGTAGGACTGCTAGTGAGCTAGTGTAGGAATGAACGGGTATAACAGCACACGAGTATGGAGTGTTGGAGTACATGAAGAGTGGGAGAGGAAGGAATTCATGTCAGGAGTTAGCTGTGGAGAGATACTGCAGGATTGGAAATAGGTGAGTGGGTGGGGAACAGAGGGATTGGAAGGAATGGCCAAGTAGTAGAATGAGGGCAATTAGAATAGTGGGAGGAAGGGTAAACAGAGATGGGCTAGGAAAGGGTTATTAGGGTAGAGGAGTGTTTGAAGAAAGAAAGAAGTGTGTGAGGGGTAGCAGGGAAACGGGACCTGGATGTGTGGGGCAAAGAGGAATGAGGCTTGGAGTTATGGGGCATACCATGTAGCTACAGATGTAACACGGCTGGCACACTGACCCTAAAGTGAAACGTAGAATCTGAAACAGAGTTTTGCAGAAATAAGCGTATGCATGTTGATAAGAATGCTAACAGGGCTCCTCCGCCGCAGGTGTTGAAACACATAACTGGAATTTATTTTAAATCAAGATGCAAGCAGCAGGTTTAGGGATAGACTAGTTGCTACATCATAAAGTATGAAAGAAAATAACATTCAGACTTGTTAAAAACGTGCTACTGACTGTGTTCATTTATCACTGCCCTACAGAGTCTGAACTTCGAAGGGGAAAGGAAGAGCATTTCCGTGCAGAAAATATGCTGCATTTTTCTGAGTGTAGTGCGCACATTTCACGTTATACATTGTCCAAGTACTGTTTACCATCGTCAACAATCGTCAACAGTCCCCCAACATCAGCACCTTTGCCAAACATTACCAACCATAGTTTATCTTCACTAACCACCGAAGACTATTGCCAAACAAGATTGACCACGACCAAATATAGTCAACCATCACCAATCATAGAGTTCGGCAGAACAATCAGCCCAGGCTACTGTAATGGCACCCACTGGTAAAAGGCAACACACAATACAATTAGGAGCAGGGCTTTAAGCAGGCTCCAAAATCTTGTTTTGAGGCGGGGCCCTGCCGGGGCACACTAATCTCCCGTGGCAGCCCCGGCCACTACATGAAAAGGCTTTTTTTCTATAGCCTGAAGCTCTTGCTCGTGTGGGAGAGCTTCAGGCTTCAGAAAAAAATGCATTTCAGCCATAATGGTGGCACTGCACCTGCAAGCCATTCCTTCAAGCAAGAGATGCCCGTGGGCCGGCACCACCCTTATGGAGAAAACGTGAGGCCGCTGGAAGCAGAGGCCTTGTTTTCTAAATTCTGAAGCTCCCGCGCATTCGTGGGAGTTTCAGTCTTCATGAAAACGGCCTCTGCTTCCAGCAGCCTCACCCTTTCAGCCATAATGGTGACGCTGCCCCTCCCCAGCTGGCGAGGGGCAGCGCCACCATTAAGACTGAATAGGCGAGGCGCTGTCCCCTGCCAGGCAAGCCTATAGCATATAAATGCAGAGATCAGCACCCAAAAAGCTGCCTGGCAGGGGTGCTAGTAACCCATTGAGCCGGGCTCGTCAGGGGGGCGTGGCCTAACATGCCAGCAGGACCCTTGCCGTTAGGCCCCACTGCCTTCATGAACGCTGGTTCATTTTGTAGTGCCACTTAAGGCACTGATTAGGAGACAAGGTGAACATGCACAAAATGAGAACGTTCTTTGACAACAAGAGTAGAGTTACGGAAGTCAACCTTGATGAATGAGGGTGCAGGATCAAGGACAAAAAAGAGCAAGTCTGACACTCCATTTAAAGGAGCGCCACCACAGGTTGATCGCAATAGAGGGAGCATGTGCCCCAGGGTACACCTAATCAAAATTAAGAGAGTATTGTATAGAGATTGCACCACAAAATGAAGATAGGTCGTCAAAACAGCAGATGTGACAACATCCTAAAAAAGTCACCTGAAACATGCACAGAAACATATGTAAGGGATCCTAGGAGTAGGAAGCAGCAGTGTCTCTTCCTTGGGTTCTTGGGAAGGGGGAAACTGGGGGGCAGTAGCACCTGTAAAGGCATCATGAAGCAAGCCACAGACAACAGATTCAAAGTTCAAACAAAAAGGTTTTATTAACTTAAATGTCAGGATGGATGAAGACCTAACTTGCCCTATACTGAGGTGGGATTTCCCTACCTGAATGAAACTAAGGGAAGTCTGAGTCTGAAAGTTCAATTTAAAAGTCTGTCGTTGTCCAAAACCTATCTTTGCCCTCACAACTAAAGCTAAACAATGTGTATGGATGTCAGCAATAAAAGAAATAGTGACTGAAATAAAGTTCTGCGCATCTTCCAGCTCCTAGCTTACTTTTCAACTCCCCTTCCCCAAGTTCAAGAAAGTTCCACCGAAGTGTCCGGATTACTTTTCCCAAGTCCAAGACAACTCTACAAATCATCGGGGTTCCCTTCCCCAAGTTCAATGCAGTTCCACAAATCCTTGCGGTGCCCTTGCCCAGGTTTAAGATAGTCAAGTTGCACTTATTCTCAATCTTTAAATTTTCAAAACAACTACACGTATGATATGATATGATATTTTATTTATATCGCTCTCATACACAAGTGTTTCAGAGCGCGTCAACTTTACACTGCTTCTGTATTTGATTAATAATTCAATCATATTACTGCTTCTTAGTTCAATTCAACAATGTCTGTAGCTCTCACAATTTAGGTTTCCACGGTCTAGGCGCATCTGTCAGACCACACGGTCCACCCATCACAGGTTGCGCAACCGGGAACCCTAGGCTTTCTAGCCCATACAGGTTCTTCTGTATATGCCCCTGCGTGAATGGCCACACTCAGTTGGCTTCTCTTTGTCAGCCTCTTGGCTTACTTGCTTTCTTGTTTCATGTTTTGCTTTCAGTTAGGCAATATCTCAATTTCACATTCATTTGTCATCAGGTTGCAGTTTTGCCAAAAAGTTCTCATTCAGTTCGGTATTCAAAATCTGTGATTATTAGCTTTGCCGCTTGCATACTATGCTCTGCTTAATTTGCTCCCAAACCTATGGCTTCGGGTTTGTTTCATTGTGCGCAAGCCGTTTCATTCATTCAGCGTTCACAAAGCTTTCCCACAGCCCCCAGGAGCCCCCCGACTTGAGGGACTTTCCCTCTTCACTCACCTGTCTTGGCGTTCCCTTTTCAGCTCTGCCTGCTGGTTTTCCTTCACCCGCGAGCCCCGTTTGCACTTCAGTTTATCTCCCGTTCTCGCCCGGCAGATCTGCTTCCTCTGCACGGACAATGTCGGTCACTTTGCTTCCTTTTCTTTGCCCGCAACTCCTGCTGCGTATCTCTGACAATGGAGGCTCCCACACCTGTGATCTTCTCGCGGCCTGTCTGAGCCAGGGCTTCACAGTTCCTTGGGGTCGTCTGCCAGTGTCCTGGCTCTCCTGCAGGATCCACAATGCCAGCCTCCTCGCATAAAGAATTCCCTGCTGGTCTCTTTACTGCTGGTCTCCTCCCTTCTTATACACCTGCAACCACTTGACAGGTTGCAGGTGTGAATTTACCATGCAGGTGTGAATTTACCAAATTGTAATTGCCTGTTTGCAATTAGAGGAGAATTTTGGACATGCCTCACCTTCACAATACTCTGCAGGCCTCTTCCTCATCTCAGTAATAGAGTGGTGAAATGAGTTACTAGTGTTCACTACTCCTAGCCGCCTCTTCCTCGTCCCAGTACTAGTGGGTTAAATGAGGGGAAATGTTTTACCGCAGCCCATAAAGGACGGGAAGCGGGAGGTTGGTTCTCATAGGGAAAAGGGGGATGCCCTGTCCTGTCTTCAGAATCTTTCTTCTTCACCTCCTTCCTGGTTTGCCTAGACTGTGGATGCCTTCTTATAAGTAATAATACTAATAAGAGGGGGAAAAGGTAACAACATCCCATAAAGGAGGCTGGGACTGAGCAGGTTGCAGGTTAGAATACCGGCAAGGCCAACTCTGCCTTTGATCCTTTCAAGGAAGATAAAGGAGCACCGAGTTCGGTTTGGTGATAATTATGATAAATAAGTTCTATGTACAGGGCTTTGCCAAAAGCGCTATACAAATAACCATTTGACCAAGACAAGAGATTAGGTATAGAATTTAGCGTTGAGTCCTCGCCTCTCTACACGGTTGTATCATAACATTGGCATACCATTAGGTAGTAGTAATAGCTCCAGGAAATGAGGACTTTCATTAAACATCAAAAGACAATTCTGCTATCGAACCTCAAAACACACAATACAATTCATGTTTGCTTTAAGATCTAATTGGCTAGGTTTCGTGTTTTCAACATTTAAATATATACAGGAGAGATCAAATGGCCAGAACTTAGAGAAATAATGAAAGGTGTATTCTGTCACAATGCAAAAAGCTGCTAAACAGTAATGATTTCCATACAGTTTTTGCACACGTCAGCTGGATGTTACATACACTTTACTCTCTTGCAAAGGAGAAAAGTCATGTTTACTCTAATGAAATCACATTTACTCTCAAAGTTTAAAAATAGGGAGTAAATAACTCCCACCTCAAAACATTATCTGCAGCATTGCCAAGTCACATGGCTTCGCCATAGGGAACTGAAGTGCAAAGAAAAGCCCTAATAAGAGTAAAAGAAATTAGCTAAAAGACCACAAAATCTACACTTGCCGCTAGTCATTGGCGAGTGACTCTTGGCAAGTAAGTAATCATCCAGTGTGTATATGTGGAGAACTGAGGGGGTAAGTAACTTTTTAAGCATGGCTAGCAGCATGCAATTTGAAATGTGGACCCCAGGCCTCATCCTTTATGGAATTTATGGATGAGTGTATTGTAAAAATTGCCTAGATAGATTTGTGTGGCATTGTTTACATACATGGACGTCATGATGAAGACTTTTGCAAAGGTTGGCCGCCTAGGAAGGCAAAGCTATGACAAAGCGTTTAGAGATTGGATACTGGAGGACTGGAGTTGGTGGCGTTGAAAGAATTAGGCATGGATTTATGGCTTAAGTGAATGGCGCCCATCTGGTGCGCTCAAGCAACTCACTATGTTCACAGGACCTTTCTAGGGCAACCCATCCACTGAGTGCTGGGAATTGAATTCAGTATCCGCCAGTCGATGTCTGCTGTTCTTTTAATAAATGCATGAACATTCGAGAGTTTTGTAGATTTAAGCACGAATGCAGTAGGTGTGGGGCCAAACATTTTGCTTTAGAAGGGAGGGCGTTAAAGGCATACATGCCAACCCTCCCGATTTAGGTGGGAAACTCCCGATTTTTCAGTGAAAAACATTGCTATTTTTCACGGTCTCCCACCTAAAATAACTGTAGCCCCAATGTATTCCTATGGGTATATGTGTGTCTCCCGATTTCCCTGTAGAAATCTCCCTCCCAGGTGCGTCTGAATGTTGGCATGTATGTAAAGGGACTGGATGAAATGTGGATGACATGTGCAGGAGCAGAGGTCTATGGTTCCAACACTGGTCAGGTTGAAAGTACGGTTGCACTTTTACCCAGGTAGTGGATGGTTTCGTTGAGCCCATATTTTGAATTTGTTTTTAAGTTAGTGTCCAAAGGTCCCAAGGTGAGAAGAAAATTGGTGCTCAGCAATGGATCAACTGGAAGTGATTATGGAGAAGATGCCTCGGCAGCTGGTGGAAGGGAGGTGGGCTTTGGAGAGCGGCGCTGTGAAAATCTGGGTGGAGCGGCACCATTCGTTGGGACACTCACAGTAAAATAGAACACTAAAGCTTTCTTTATATTCCTTCCTGCACACGCACAGGATGACTTTTGGCTGCGGTTTGAGGGTTGAATTTGCACGACCAGGCCATGCCTACTTGCTATTCCATGTGTAATGCACTGTGGGAGTTACTGTGGCTCCTTTTTGAAATGGTAGTTGTTCTGTAGAACATTAAGAGACCAAGGGCCACCTTCACTGGATCACTATTTTTTTGTTAAGGGGGTGGTCAGGGATGTGCCCGTTTTGTTAAAGGCTTTGATGGATGAAACTAGCATATGAATTGAGGGAAGGGCAAGAGTTGAATTATTATCATTACCCGTTGTTCAGCTGAAAGACGGACATTTAGGGCCTGATTCATGGAAGTGTTTTATAATGGCGCAATCCCATATGAAAACGTTCCATGAATCAGGCCCTTGGTGTCTGACTCACTTGTGCTACATTTATTGGAAAATTACCCAATAAAGAGTCAAGCTTGGCATAACAAAATGCAAGCAATGACAACAGCTAAATCGATTTAAAGTGTTCCGAAACTTTCTGATGTGACATGCTAAATGAGCGTCACTTTTCTGTTAAGATGTGTGACTTTAATCTAATACATGAGAGTGTGCTTCAAATCAAGATGTGAGACTTGCACCCAATGAGCGCAACGCGGGGAGTGTTACGCTGCTGGATGCAGAATAACGCGAAGCGTGTGTTGCTGGTCGGGTGTGGTTTAAATAGCCTCAAAAGTAGTTCCAGGTAAGAAGTCCCTAGAACCACACCCGAGTAAAAAATTGTCCCTGTAGATAAATAGTCCCTTTCAGGCTTCATGTTGGATTGGAGTCATTTGCAGCATGGTCTGCCTGAGGTAATTAATGAATATGAGCCTGGCGCCTTAGGCGCCAGGACAGATTCCTACTATGAGCCTGGCGCCCAAGGCGCCAGGACTGAACCAAGATAGCCCCTAGCCGGGGCTGCTGAGGTTTTACTAAATGTCTAGATGCCTGCTCCCGGGGCTGTTGGGCTTGGTCCGGATGCCTGGGGGTAGGCATCATGACATTCGGATTGGAAGATCTCCGCTGCCGATGAGACTCTGAAGCTGAGCCTTTTATATCTATATAAACCTAGGTGAGTGGCGGAGGTGGTGTACCTCAAGTTTTTGCTGAGTTCCAGTTGATGGTATTCCTTGTTGAGATCTAGTTTGGAGAAGGTCGTGGCTCCATTTAACAGGTGCACCATGTCGGTGATGCGTGGTACTGGGTGTTGTTCTCTCAGAATGGATCCATTTGGCCTGCGCATGTCTACGCATATGCGTATGTTGGTTGAGTCCCTCTTCGGGAAAGGGACTATTTTTTATTGTTATTTTTTTTAATACTTTATTTAACCCAAGGGTTTTTAAAAGATTTTGTGTTGAGTTCCTTTAAGTTTTCAGTCTCTACTTTTCTTTATCTACAGTTGAAAGAATTGTGTCCAAAATCTTTGCTGTAGCTGTGACCCAGGTTGTACGGCCACCTCCAATTAACCTAAACCACCAGGTCTCTTCGTTAAAGATATGTGCCGCAGCTAACATCTCCTTCAAATAGGAACTTCTTATAACCTCCACTCCTGCACACACTACAAGCAGATGTTTCGTCGTTTCCTCTACCGACGGATCCTTACAAAATCTGCGTTTGTTTGTTGTGGCCAGGCCTCGTATCTTCAAGATTTCGTTGGTGTGGAGTAAATTGAGTCGGGCTCTTAAAAAGGTATTCCTCAGCTTGCGGTTAGGGTATTTTTTCACGAACGGTTGTAGTTCATGTAATTTATAGGTCATGAGGGGCAGGTGTGACACCAGTTTGTACGAGGCGGTGTGTTCCAAGGTGTTAATCCAATCAAGCTTGTTTCGTTTTTTGGGGATTTTCATAGGATTCTCCATCAGCTCTTTTTTGGAGTCCAGGAGTCCAGTTTCACTTCTTGATCATTGTACCATTGATTCAGGACCGCGGAACACCCTCCTTCTGCCTCTTTGTTTATTGCTTCAAGTAACATAGGTCGTTTCTCCAGCAGTAGTTTTCTGAACAGCATCATGATTTTCCTTTCTACAATCGAGACCATTGAGAGCTGACTCATTTCACGTCTTATCAAGACCAATGGCGTTGAGCTTGGTAAGTTCAAAACTTCCCTCCAGTATTGACTTTCAAGTGTGGTCCAGATTTTTTTGGGTAGCCCGGGCATGGCTTCAGCTCCATACACGAGTGTAGGGATGACCTTTGCTTTGTAAAAGTCCACAATTGGTATAAGAGAGAAGCGACCAAATTTATTATCTATCGCTTTTGCCTGGGATATTAAGCTCTTC
Source organism: Ambystoma mexicanum (assembly GCF_040938575.1). Taxonomy (NCBI): domain Eukaryota; kingdom Metazoa; phylum Chordata; class Amphibia; order Caudata; family Ambystomatidae; genus Ambystoma; species Ambystoma mexicanum. Next base: position 543,407,337 of record NC_090940.1, read on the forward strand.
GTTTTTGCCAGCAGCTGTTTTTGCATTGCGTTTTCCTTTCGCGAGTTGTCCACCATAATACCCAGATATTTAAATTCTGTGACCGTCTCGATGTTCTCTTCTTCCATAGACCATATAAAGCAGTCGCTTTTTTGTCTCCCTTTTCTGAAGAACAAAATTTTGGTATTGGGCTTGTTTATTTCGAGACCATTTGCAGCGATGTATTCAGCAAAGTTGGTAAGTTGTCTCTGTAGCCCTATTGCTGTTTGGTCTGCGATGATGATATCATCTGCATACAGAATTCTTGAAATTTTCATGTTTGCAATTTGCGGCGGAAATGATCTGACCTTGTGCTCTGTTTCTTAGTAGTCTCCAATGAAACTCAAAAAGAGCGCCAGGGCCAACGGGCATCCTTGCTTAACCCCCTGGTTTGTTAGGATCTCCTCAGAGAGTGCCCCTTGATGGTCGAGCCTCACTTAGATCCTTGTAGCCGTGTGGAGTGCTATAATGGGATGTAGTATAGCCGCTGTGCACTTCCAAGACCTTAGCTTTTCACAGAGCCTCGATCTGTTGACTTGGTCGAAGGCTTGGCTCAGATCAATAAAAGCCATATAGGTTTGTGTGCCACCGGCAAGAGACTTGCTTTTTAGGATGTTAATCGTTAGAATGTTGATCGTTGTTCCCACATTCTTTTTAAAACCAGATTGGAACGTGCCATTGCAAGGAGCGTCCTTTGCCCAGTTTTGGAAATGTCGAAGAAGTAATGAGCCATAAACCTTGCCGATCACATTTAGCAGGGCAATAGGCCGAAAGTTCTTAGGATCATCTCTCGTCCCCTTTTTATAGATAGGAACAACCACAGCGTTGGTCCAAGATTCCGGTAGAACTTTCGCTGATGTAACTCTTCGGAAAACGGCACTAATAAACTTAGCCCAAGCCTCCGGGTGTTCTTTTAAATGCATATTGGTCAGGCCGTCCGGCCCTGGGGCTCTTGAGTTTTTCAATTTTTTCACAATGTACAGTACATCTTCAGGATCGTGGAGCTCAACCCAAGATGATGAACCTTGGTCCTGTATAGTTGTGATGTCAGCAGCAGAGTCGAAGAAGAGATTTTCAAAATGCAATGTCCATTTAGCCTCTGCAATACCATTGATTAATGCATCTGAGTTGATCCGTTCGGTTGCATTAATCAGAGCCCAGAATTCGCGAGAGTTTTTACTACACACACACATCGCAGCATATCTTCTAAGTCTATTTGATACAAAGCATGACGATGCTCTATCAGCCAAGACTTGTAGGACCTTAGCTCGCTGATCCATGCCTGTTTGTTGATGTTGGAACTAACTTTCACTAACTTTCACAAATCTTCTCTTTAGTTTCCTAAGTTGTCATCTTCTAGTAACCAGAATTTGATCATAGGTGTGGACTGATTTGTTCGTAGATGTTCTGTTTTTCAGTCTGGGCTTCTTGAAGACATTCAGCAAGGTACTGTAATCAGGTGGTATGAAGACGCCGTCCGATGACTTCAGCTTGGCGTAATAAGTTGTTAGGGAGATGACATTATTTAAGCTCAGGGCGAGTCGGTTTCCTTTCAAATTCGCTTCAAGCATTGGGACAGGTGCTGTTTTTTCCCTTAAGGTGACTGGCCAGGTTAGGCATAGCAAGTTGTGGTCACTCGCCTTGGTTTTCACAATGTCAAAGGATGCGATAATTGATAGTAGGGCAGACGAGGCGTAAATGTAGTCTATTGTTGCCGACGAACTGAGTCCTTCCCATGTTGGAAGCTGGTTTATACTTGGGAATAGTGTGTCCACATTAACAAGATTTTTGGATTTCATCAACAGTGACCATTTTTCCCCCCTAAGTTCTGCCTTGGTTCCGGCCTTTCCTGTCAATTTCTTGATGCATACAGCGTTCAAGTCTCCACAGACATACAGATGGACTTCAGAGTATTCGATATATGCTTTGTCAATTTCTTTTTCCACCATATCCAAAAAGTCTTGATTAGAAATGGCATCAGGATTCCAGTACACGTTAATGATTATCGCTGTTGTTGACGCTGATTTATTCAATACTACATTCCAGTAGTTCCATTTTACTTGTATCAAAATCATAAAGAGTGATATTGTTAAGATTTTAATCAGTTTCATTCCTTTTCCATTGAGAATACTTCTGGTGCTTATGCACGAACTTCGAGCAACTGTTCGTCCTCGTAATCCGAGTAACGAGTAAGTATACTCTGCTTGTCATGCCACTCCTATTTCATGGTCTTCTACTATATCCAAAATTACATCTACATATCATTGTAACGCATGTAAGTCGTTGAATAGTGTGCATTGTCTAGATAGCATTTTTCCGTGTAAAATGCCATTAGTTACAAGAATTGTCATTGACAACAAACGTTTATTAAACTTATCTTGGTAATTTAAAAACAGTTTGTTTCATTCCTATTCACAGGTGGTACAGGCTGGTGGCCTATCGTTCCTTTACATGGTGGCTTCACGGGAGGCTTGGACACCGCGTTCGAAGAGTGATACCCGCCTGTGCCGTTCGTGCCATTAGAGAAACGTTCCCGAGTGACAGCGGTCAGTACAGGGGATTTTCTCTCGCTGTGCTGCAACCTGACCTGTATAATCTTTAAAGTCTTGTATTTTTGTGTCATGACAATAAGATACAAAATAAAACACCACATATATTTTAACAACGGTTGTCTCGATTTTTTAAATAATTCAAGTATGTCTCCATTCAAGGATGGACGTCTGACATCTGTGCTCCGAATGGGTGAAGGTCTGGTTGCTGTGAAGCAGGGTGGTCACTATCTATCTAAGCTAACATAACATATTCTCGATAATGCGTGCACTAAAACACACTTGTTCAAAGTCTTTCAGTAGGTTATGTCTCTATAAAAGTCACACATATATCTATACTAACATTTACCATTGGATTATACAGTCTTGACCACTATAATACACCGGTTGAAGTGTGGGTCTGTGCTCACAAGAATCTCTGGTATGTGGCATTTGTTATTGATAAGCAACGATTTACTATCATTGATATAAAGGCGATATACTGTATATTGATATAAAGGCGGTTCGCGTCGGTGGATGCGCGCTGGCATGGGGCGCTGTCAGGGGCGCGAAAGGCCAAGGTGCCAAACTACATGTACACTTCAAAAGGTGTCCCACGCCAAGGGGCCATTGTTCACATGGTCTCCTCAGACCCCGTGTCTCCAGGCAGGCCTCCCCTGAGGCAGGCCGCCCCCCTGCAATCCACATAGGTGTGTCTCCATTCAGCAGTCTTCCTGTGCCTTATCTGCACGCCCCAGGGCCATCCATCCCACCCCCCCTGTATCAAAGGCGGTTCGCGCTGGTGGATGCGCGCTGGCATGGGGGACTGTGACGGGCGCAAACGGCCAAGGTGCCAAACTACATGTACACTTCAAAAGGTGTCCCACGCCAAGGGGCCATCGGTCACATGGCCTCCTCAGACCCAGTGTCTCCAGCCTGGCCTCCCCTTGAAGCAGGCCGCCCCCCTGCTATCCACATAAGTGTGTCTCCATTCAGCAGTCTTCCTGTGCCTTATCTGCACGCCCCAGGGCCATCCATCCCACCCCCCTGTATCAAAGGCGGTTCGCGCCGGTAATTTAAAAACAGTTTGTTTCATTCCTTTTCACAGGTGGTACAGGCTGGTGGCCTATCGTTCCTTTACATGGTGGCTTCACGGGAGGCTTGGACACCGCGTTCGAAGAGTGATACCCGCCTGTGCCGTTCGTGCCATTAGAGAAACGTTCCCGAGTGACAGTGGTCAGTACAGGGGATTTTCTCTCGCTGTGCTGCAACCTGACCTGTATAATCTTTAAAGTCTTGTATTTTTGTGTCATGACAATAAGATACAAAATAAAACACCACATATATTTTAACAACGGTTGTCTCGATTTTTTAAATAATTCAAGTATGTCTCCATTCAAGGATGGACGTCTGACATCTGTGCTCCGAATGGGTGAAGGTCTGGTTGCTGTGAAGCAGGGTGGTCACTATCTATCTAAGCTAACATAACATATTCTCGATAATGCGTGCACTAAAACACACTTGTTCAAAGTCTTTCAGTAGGTTATGTCTCTATAAAAATCACACATATATCTATACTAACATTTACCATTGGATTATACAGTCTTGACCGCTATAATACACCGGTTGAAGAGTGGGTCTGTGCTCACAAGAATCTCCGGTATGTGGCATTTGTTATTGATAAGCAACGATTTACTATCATTGATATAAAGGCGATATACTGTATATTGATATAAAGGCGGTTCGCGTCGGTGGATGCGCGCTGGCATGGGGCGCTGTCAGGGGCACGAAAGGCCAAGGTGCCAAACTACATGTACACTTCAAAAGGTGTCCCACGCCAAGGGGCCATTGTTCACATGGTCTCCTCAGACCCCGTGTCTCCAGGCAGGCCTCCCCTGAGGCAGGCCGCCCCCCTGCAATCCACATAGGTGTGTCTCCATTCAGCAGTCTTCCTGTACCTTATCTGCACGCCCCAGGGCCATCCATCCCACCCCCCCTGTATCAAAGGCGGTTCGCGCTGGTGGATGCGCGCTGGCATGGGGGACTGTGACGGGCGCAAACGGCCAAGGTGCCAAACTACATGTACACTTCAAAAGGTGTCCCACGCCAAGGGGCCATCGGTCACATGGCCTCCTCAGACCCCGTGTCTCCAGGCAGGCCTCCGCTGAGGCAGGCCGCCCCCCTGAAATACACATAAGTGTGTCTCCATTCAGCAGTCTTCCTGTGCCTTATCTGCACGCCCCAGGCCCATCCATCCCACCCCCCTCTATCAAAGGCGGTTCACACCCGGGGATGAGCGCTGGCATGGGGGGCTGTCAGGGGCGCGAAAGGCCAAGGTGCCAAACTGCATGTACACTTCAAAAGGTGTCCCACGCCAAGGGGCCATCGGTCACATGGCCTCCTCAGACCCCGTGTCTCCAGGCAGGCCTCCCCTTCAAGCAGGCCGCCCCCCTAATACCACGACATACATACGTCATTCATTCACAAACACACCCCAGTTTCTAATACTTTAAAAACCACTCGATATGTCTCATGAGAACATCTTTGTGCTTTGCAAGTCAACTCCTGAATGTGCTACCTGGGAACCACTGAGATCTATGCTAATCTGCTTGTCGTCGTGCTATCCGTGAACTACTGTGACCGCTTCGAGCATACCCATCAGTGCGCTACCTGTGGCCATCCACCTATTCTCCCGCAACATACTGCTCTGCTTGCTGAATCCAACTGTTTGTTGGTCAAGGTAAGGCCATGTATCCTGGTCATATTTCGCAGATTTTTAAATTTCTATCTATTTTCGAGTAGAGTACACAATAGTGCTGTGTTCATTGGTCTCATTGGTATGGACTTGAGTTTCCATTGCTATGCTATCAATAGATCTATTTATTTTCATCTGTGTCTATTGTCATTGAATTGCATCCTTCGGGGGTCCAGTCTATAATGTAAGCATGTTTCCTTCTCGTGCAAGCAGAACATCCAAGGGACGAGTCACATGTTCAGATTTCAGTCACATCAATTATACATTTCTGCAACTTATGCAAATACTAAGCAGCACATAATGAACTGGTATAGTTCCTGCAACCAAAACAAACCTTGCATTGATCATTGTATGATTCATTTACTTTTGTATCAAATCTTTACTCTTGAAGATTGTATAATAATGTCGATATTTACTTTTCAGATTTATCAACAATGCCTGCCTGTTCGATTAGCGGTTGCCCTTCGAAGACCCATGCGAAATCTGAAGGAACTACAATGCATGTATTCCCGAAAACTGTTGAGCGAATAAGAGAATGGGTCAGACATTGTGGATATCCACTGGATGAGCTGGAAAGTAGAGTCCAACAAGTCTTAGAGGACAAGAGGGGTGATCGATACCGCATCTGCAGCCGGCACTTTTCTTTGGACATGCACACAACTTCTTGGGTAACAAAGAAGAATAAACGGCGAACGACACGGAAATTGCGCCAAAACGCTATTCTCACTCTATTCGTCCACATTCCGCCACCGGTGAGTCAAGTGTCCGGATTTAGCTTTCGGCCTTGCGGTAGTGTGTAGCCGAATGGATTAATTGATATTGTAGGTGTTCTATCCCTTGTAATAATTTCGATATTGATATGAGTGTATAGTTTTTTGAATAATGACATTTATCAATATATTCTTTTTCGATTTCATAACCCACAAACGCAATGTATATATATATGGGGACAGGGAACTGTGCTGTATTGAGCATTTTTCAAGTATTCTGTCGGCTTACATGGCTATTTTTAATATTGGCATTTCATTATCAATCATTAATTGACCTTTACAACTTCTTGACTATCCCTTGAATCTGAAGCAAGAACATTCTACATCCTTGACGTGGTCGCAGTTATCAACCACTTCTAGCGCGTATCAGGTAATCTTACTAGGCTAACCCGCTACATACTTGTTTTATGCATGTCAAGTAATAGTTTTATTCTATCGTGTAATTATTTTACCGAATGTTTGGTTACTGCTTTCCAATTGATATTCACCTTAGTTATCGTCCACTGGTGTTTGTTTTCAGTTATAATTAGTGTTATCCATACTAATGCAAGTACTGTCTTTCAGGGAGATGCTGAAGCGTCCGCCACATCTACAACATTTCTAGATGTTTTTCAACATCAGGAGGTATGGATACTGACAGCTCCATCGAGCATCATCATCAGAGCTGGAATTCTTGTCGTTTGATTGTTCTACACAATGTTTCATTCGTGGTTAGCCGTTGATATGTACCTGTGCTGTCGACCCCTGGTGTGTGTTATGTTTTCACAATTGTAATCCTCACTAATGCAAGTACTATGTTTCAGGCAGTTGATGGAACGTCAACCCCTGCACTTGATGCAGAGCCTGACATTCAAGTATACAAATCGGCGCAACAGCTTTCGGAAGTGCGCACTACATTTGCAACATCCATAGATATTCTTCAGCAGCACGAGGTATGGATAATGACAGCTCCATCATGCGTGATCATATAACGTGATTCCATTTGCTATACTTTCTTCCCTATTAACGCAAGTGCTGTGTTTCAGGGAGACGACGAAGCTTCCACCACAATCACAACATCTCATTTAGATGATGCAGATGTAAAGGAATCGTTGAAATAAGTCGATGAAATGTGATCATATTTGGATTTTCCTTGATTCTTTTGGAGAATGCATCTTTCGCGGTTATCTCTTTATATGTACCTGTGCGTTCGACCCCAAGTGTGTGTTATGTTTCCAATATTGAAAACCATACTAATCCAAGTACTGTGTTTCAGGGAGACGACGGAGCTTCCACAACAATCACAACATCTCATTTAGATGATGCAGATGTAAAGGAATCGTTGAAATAAGTCGATGAAATGTGATCATATTTGGATTTTCCTTGATTCTTTTGGACAATGCATCTTTCGCGGTTATTTCTTTATATGTACCTCTGCGTTCGACCCCAAGTGTGTGTTATGTTTCCAATATTGAAAACCATACTAATCCAAGTACTGTGTTTCAGGGAGACGACGGAGCTTCCACCACAATCACAACATCTCATTTAGATGATGCAGATGTAAAGGAATCATTGAAATAAGTCGATGAAATGTGATCATATTTGGATTTTCCTTGATTCTTTTGGACAATGCATCATTTGCGGTTATCTCTTTATATGTAACTGTGCCGTCGACCCCAAGTGTGTGTTGTGTTTCCAATATTGAAAAGCATACTAATGCAAGTACTGTGTTTCAGGGAGATGCGGATGCCTCCTCTCCAATACAACCATTCATGGCAGTCCATGCAGAGCCAGAGGTATGGATACTGACAGTTCCATCGAAATAGATCATCACTGGTCGAATACTTGTCGTTTGATTGTTGCACACAATGTTTAAATCGTATTTGGCTATTGAGATGTACCTGTGTGTTCGTCCTCACGTGTGTTTTATGCTAACAATATTTTGATACATAGTAATGAAAGTACTATGTTTCAGGGAGACGATGGAGCCTCATTCCGTGCTGTCTATGCGGATACAGAAAATATAGTCGTTGCAGCGCAAGAGGAAGGGAGGACATGCGGAAACGAATCGGAGCTACAGCATGCAGATGTTGAAGGTCGAGTCAAAAAAGTTGCAAAGAAAAAAAAACAAAAAAGGTTAGTTACAAACAGTTCATAACTTTAAAAAAATGTTTGTGCTGGGGACTATTTTATGTTTTTTTCCAGTCAATTCTACTACACTCCATATTGTGTTTAAACTGAACATCCCTTTTCCAATCTCTCTTCCAGTTACCCGTGGGTGTCAGAACTATACACACACAGACAGTGAAGCGAATGAGAGATGTGGCTTGCCAGACCGTGTACACTATGGGGGAACTATTAATTGAGGCGAGGCGTGTTCAGGCTCGAGATGCTCATGTCCAATGGCCAGAACATGAATTAATTGTGTTTGGAGACTACAGCAAAGTTGCATTGGACCATAGCTACAGTGAGACCGCACCACCACAAGAAGATGTTATTGAATGTATTGAAGATAGCTCTGAATTAGTTGCAGATCAATTTACACAATCTACACCCGCCAAATATTTGACACCAAAAAACCTGTCGACATTGTTGTGTTCTCCCATCAATGTTGAAGTAATAGATGTTGAAATGACAGAGAATGAACCAGCCGCAGCATCCATAGACGCATCAGAACTTGATATCAGCGATATTACTTTCCAATGTGTTGAAATCTCCACAACGTCAAAGGCCGAATCAACGTTGACGCAGGATGACAGTCTAATGAAAGAGAGCAAATACATTGTATTCGACAGTTGTTTGATGGAAATTATAAGTATGCTGAAATGTGTGCATTCCATTAGAGGGAAAGTATGTGGGAAGCCATTGATTAATGTGACTCGTCAAATAACGTCAAAATAAATGCCGCCTGTAGATTAAATCATAGGTTCTCATGGTCTGCACAACCGATGCTGGGGAAACTCCCAGCAGGCAATCTACTGTGTGCAGCTGCATCACTTTTTAGTGGCTCCAGTTTTAGAAAGTTAGATGCTTTCTTTCAGTTTGTGGGACTCCATTTCATTTCTAAAGCGCTGTACTACACATACCAACGTGATTATCTGTTTCCGGCCATTAGTGATGCTTGGAAAATTGAACAATTGTCTCTAGCAAGTACATTCGAAGGCAAACGATTCAGGCTAGCCGGCGATGGACAGTGCGACAGCCCTGGATTTTCTGCCAAGTACTGCACCTACCACTTTCAGGACATGGATAATGAGAAAATTGTGAGTTCGGTGGTCGTGCAGGTAACACAATGTACATCCTCAGTGGCCATGGAGAAACTAAGTTTTATAAAATCAGTGGAATATCTACAATCGAGGGGAATGCACATCGACCTCATAGCCACGGATAGACACGTTTCAATTGCCAAGACAATGAGAGAGCAGTTCCCACATATTAAACATCAATTTGACGTATGGCATCTTGCTAAATCAATCAATAAGAAAATCTCGGCTGCAGGGAAAAAAAAAGGTTTTGAAAGTATTTTGCAGTGGTCACATTCTATCACCAACCATCTTTGGTGGAGCTCAAAAACTTGTGAGGGGTCAGTGGAAATACTACTTGAAAAATGGCGGTCACTGATGCACCACTGTACCAACGTTCACCGCTGGACAGCAAATGAACATTTCCACCAATGTGAACATGGCCCTTTGTCCCCAGAGGAGGCACGGAAGAAGAAGTGGTTGATTCCATCTTCACCGACACACAAAGCCATTGAGAAGATTGTTTTCGACAAAACTCTATCAAGAGATTTGAGAGGACTGACAGAATTCTGTCACACAGGAGATTTGGAGGTGTTCCACAATATGTGCCTAAAGTACAGGCCAAAGCGCTTGCATTTTAGCTTTCGGGGCATGAAACATCGCACTCTACTAGCGGTCTTGGCCCATAACAGCAATGTCGGACGTGAACAATCTAGGACTAGGGGTAAAGTAAGGATGCCTCGCTACACTAAGGTGTTTTCAAAACGAAGTAAGCAATGGGTGATCAAACCAGTCTATGATAAAATGCAGTTCGACTTTGTGAAAGCCCTTATTGTTGCTGTGTTAGATAAGCACAGATATGGAATTTTGGACGTTTCTGTGCAGAGCAGTGATCCATTGCCACCGAACATTGCAACTGTGCCATGCCCACCCGAAGCACAGCTGATTGTGAAGTACAAATCCCGGTTTAAATAATTGCAATACGATTGTCTTTTTGTAAATAAATGTTATTGTACAGTGTACCTGTAAACCTAACCCCTACCTTCACCATCATGGGTGGCGAACAAGCTGGGTGTCATCTTTGAATTCTCTCTATTCACCTCACATATGTGTATGTATATATTTTTCTCATGTCTCATCTCATGTAAATGTAAATGCTGCGCACTGTTAACGGAGGGGAAGCTTGCGTATTGCAAATAATAAAACAAACAAACAAACAATAAATCTCACTTTTAACTCAACTCCTGTGGTACTTTATACTTTCCCTGACCTTCCGCCAAAAATTTAATGTCTCAATTTGGGCTGCAAAGCTCGCAGACAACGGGGACAAAATTGGGGCACTTAGAACGAGCCAGCCAAGCGGGCCGTGGCATTTGGGAGAGAAGCCAGTTCGCATTTGCACATTGAGGCGCACTACATAGACGGATTCTAAACTTCAAGTTCTCACAGTTGCCTATACTACGTGATGTTGCAAATAAAGAATGCGAAGGACAGCGCCCAGATGAGGCCCACAAGTCGCACTGGAAGTATAAGGGTCTATTGTTTTTTGACCTTGAGACAGGGACCATGCCGAAAGAACTACATTTGAAGGGAGTGCGCAATAACGTAAGAGACGATAAGGCAGAAAATTCAGAAACTAGACCGAGTTTCAGTTTTAGGTCAGTATACGAAAAATCATTGTCAAGAGCACGGTCCGTTTTACAGACTGCATTACAAAGAGACACAATGGAAATTTCAAATATAATGTAAGTAAATCTTTACACGATTTTATACCGGAATGAAGATTTAATGAATGGATGCATGAATAAATGAATGAATGAAGAGCTAGGAAAAGCAAGTAAAACTGTTCGTAGTGGGCACATGGGCATGGAGGTCCACTGGTCTCACCGATCTCGGTCCTTGGCCCAGCCACTTTTCCCTGCACTACCGGACTGTCTCTGTATCCTTGAGCCTCTTCCCCCGGCATTTACCTTGCACTTGCCACCAGCTGGCCCAATTATTTAATTTGTATTCAACTAACCATGTACAGCCCTTCCCCATGCGCGATCAGAAAGACACCTGGCCTAGTAGGATTGTTGTCTGTCTGCCCTTGTTCCCCACCTGCCTCGTCACGCCTAGAAACACTTGAGTATAGGCACGTTACAAGTGCCATATCATATATCATATCATTCCTCACGCATGTAGAACTGTCGTTTATCATTGTGTGTTGGCCTCGATTTATCTCGTTACTTTTCGCATTGATTTTAGAGGCGAACATACTCCATTGAACTATCCTTGCAAGCAAATAGTTTCTGATCGGCCGTAATAAATAAAATGAGTAATATTAATGAAGTTCGGCTAGCGAGACTAATTATCATTTTTTTGTTTTCATAACAGGTATTTGATCCCTTTCTGCCACTGCCATCTGTTTGAGACACCGGCGGATGGATTCTTCAGCAGACACCTGCAGCTTCGTGTCAACAACTGGAGCACGATCACCATATTATGGGACGATCGCCAAGGGCCCACATGCCCTTACGCTGTACTAGTGGCTAGAAGCAACATATCAACCTTTAGGCTGGACTAATGCCTAGTTGATGGAACAGCCTTGCGGTTCACAGTGCTTCCAAAGTGATTCTTTTTACGAAAATGAACACCCTGTGTACCATAAAGGAACAGCGCGTGACTCAAGATGAAACGGAACAGTTATTGCGGATACAGATAAAAGAAAATAAATGGCTTCCGGAGTTCATATGTCAATTGCTGAATATTCTCTAAACATTTAATGTCAAATAAATGTACTTTACCAAATGTACCGTGTTGCTGTTTCATTTTAAAGTACAGTTTCATATTCCGAATTGTGGCGCGCTGTGTTGTGAGTTGATCTGTGTTGGTTTCCGGGTTCTGTGAGGAGTCACGCAGAAGACGACTGGGCGCGTTTGCCTACGCAGCACAGTAACGTCACGGGGAGAGGCGGGGAATATGAATGTTTTGATAATGTCAGGCTCAGGGGCGGGGGAATTGATTTAGTGCCGCAAAAGCAGGTCAGCCAGGGCGATCGGGGAAAAGATAGGATTATCAGAAAATGGCGGCTGCCTGGTGCTTGTTTTCGCGTGCGTTTAATGGACGAAAACTCGGGTAAGGTCCATAGGAAAGTTTTCTAAAATCGAGCCACTTAGGCTTAAAAAAACATGGCCAGCCCGTAGGGACAATAAACATTTTTACTAGACCATTCCTTTAAAAGAGGCCAAGATGACGTCACCCCGTACTGCAAGATGCATAAACCCACGGGTGTTCCACGAGCCTAGTTTGGCTTGATTGATGTCTAAGCCTCGTGTAGAGTCGTCGTCAGAGATATTGCTGGACTTGAATTGCTATTTTTTTTTTTGCTGGGCCAAGGCTTTCGGAAGCCATGGCCAGAGGTTTTGTAGAGGGTTGGATTTTTCCTTATCTTCGTTAGAATTTTGAGCCGTTGTAACCATCTCAATACAAATTCTTTTAATTGGTGTTAGTGGCCCACGCAGATATCTTTCATATTTCGTCACTGGCTCGTCTGATCTTTCTTTATAGCTTACTGAGGTTGGTCGAGGTCTTTCTGATTTTTTTGTAGTTTCTAAGTGGGATCTTCTCTTATGCACGATGGGCGACGTTTCTGTCACTGATGCTACTGACTTTGCGTAGTTATCCCGCTCTGAAGGATGTTTTTGCCTCCTCTCATTGGAAGATCTAGTGTCCTTGATCGAATCTACCCTTTTCCTTAAACTTCGGTGATTGGGACTAAAGTTTATGCCTTCCTCCAATTGTTCACCTCCCTCGACTTCAATTTCACTTAGGTCATATCCCAGTTTCAGAAGGTGCTTGAGGGTGTCACGCAGCTTCTGTTTGACTGATCTCGAGGAGATAAATAAATAGGCGGTCACTTGTCGGCCTTCGTGGATCGGCTCCACTATTTGCAAGTCCCTCGATTCTACAGATCTTAATTTAAGGATGCTATGTATCAATTCCATCACCGTTCTTCTGTTCAAGATCACATAGTCTCGGCAATTGCCTATTTGTTCCAGTTTGAAGGCAGAAGGACCGATCTTCATCGAATGGAGTCGCTTTTTAGGTAGCACCCCTCTTCCTTGCGGTTCTCTTTCATGTCTATTAACTCTACTATTCTCTTTGCTATCTTCTCGCCATGCATCTCTCTTGTGTCGATCATGAGTCTGCTCCCCTTTTTCAACTGCGTTGTATGCCAGTTTCCCTACACTACAGTTGTCAGATTTTATGACTTTGGTATGGTAGTGATTTTGGGATCCTTGGCTGGGTTTCTTACAACCTTTCTCTGACGGTATTTCAGAGCCCCAATTAGCAGTGTGGGATATCTTCTTACATCGGTCCTCCAATGATATAAATAGGAATTTGTCTTCTACATCTTTTGTAGCTGTGTCTAGTTGAGATTCAGATTTGTGTTCACATTTTTTCCCCCTTCTCGTTGATCTCTCAGTGAGTTCAGAGGGGATTACCTCACAGGATTGGCTCAGGTTTTCAAGAACTTCTTCCATCAAGAGGTCTTCTGTAGATTTTGAGGTGTTTGAAGCTTTGGACGTCTCCATAAGGTCAATACAAATTGGAATAGAAGCTTCCTCAACGTGGGTTGGAGTTGAGCAATTTGATTTTGTGTTTGACCTTAGTCCGTCCTTATGGCACAGCTTTCTATCAATGAAGCTCTTTTCCTGAACCGGTAAGCAAAATACCAGTTGTTTCTCGGTGTTAGTAGCTGGTACATTTATCGGTCGGCAATCTGCGAAAATAGAGAAGTCTTTGTTTATCGTTGATTCACTAGCTTTCGTAGTAGGGTTCTCAAAGTCGAACGCCACTATTGTGTCTTTTTTTTCACATGCACAGCTTTGGACCTTCTTGCGTTCCTGGAGGCTAATGGCACTGCCTTTCCTTTCTAGATTGCTCCGCGGCAGGCTAATGGCCTTGGACTTTTTAGCTGGCTGTTAAACTGTAGAACTTGGCTTAGTGATATACGTATCTGCACCCTCCGCTACATTCGGTGGCAGTTGGCTTTTGTTTGGCTCACTATGCGCAGTTTGAGATCCCCTTTCAATGGTTGCAGTTGTAGAGGACGTTTTGACTTCTTCTGAAGGTATCACTCGGTGTCGGAGTTTGCATGCGTTTATTTTTTCTTTTTCAACCGCAGTGACGTAGCCTTCCAAATATAGGAACTTTGAATGCATTGTTGCCAGTAGAGAACTATGGTCCTTAAATGAATCATTTATGGCCTCATATAGTTTGGTAAAAGACGCCATGGCCACCGTGACTGCTGACATAAGCGTCACCATGTCCAATTTTTTTTCAGGTGATTTCTCAGGCATAGATTCTCGACAAGGACTTCGTCCCTTTTCCTTAATTGGCGTAATAATTACAGGTATGTATGTGTCTTTCACCACTGGATTTATCACCTCAGGTATCGTCGTCAAGGCAGCAGCTTCATCACTTTCCATGAGGGCTTTCTTTCTTGCCTCCTCTGTGTCTTTGTCATTTTGCCTTCTATCAATTGGCAATTGGGGAGTTTCCAAGCAGTCCGTCCCAATCTCTTTCTCTAGTGTCATTGGAGGGGTTGCATCTGGCTGATGTTTACCTCTGGACTCAAGTTCTTCTATCTCATCCGTTGGGCTGGACGGTGGATTCTTTTGACCCTCTAGGCTAGGCACGCTGGTGTCTAAAATTGTGCTAGGTTTCTCACTCACCAAATCCTCTGAGCTGTAGACAACTTCCAGCATCTCGCTGTCGCTTACTTCACATATGTTTTCAAACTTTCTTTTATGACGTTTCACAAAAAAGTCTGCTAGGCTATGGGAAGAGTACATTTTGTTTTCTGGCTTCCTTTTGTTGTTTGTGGCTTTCAGTGTTCGCCTTATCGTCCGTTTGGCTCTCTGTTTATCCGCACTGTTGGATTCGGCTCCTTTAGACCTTGGTAAATTGCCTGGGTGTACAGGTTGGCTTGAAGAAGGAGCTGGTGACATGTTTTTTTAAAATATTTTTGCACTGTTTTCAATTTTTTGGGACACGGGCCTTCATCCGTTCGTGTGTCCAAGGGTCTTGTGGGTGAACGCTCTGTGGAGTCACTGTGTTCGCCCTGGACCTCGCCGTCTTTGTTTTGATCTATTTCTTTTGACCCTCCTGTGGTAGGAGGCGTAAAAGGAGGCGTCGGGTGGATTACCACGTCCACCCTTACCGGTGTACCTCCAAGTTAGCCCCCAGGATAGGGGGCTTCATACAGGTTTGAAACCTGTTCATTTCCAGTTCGTGCCTCAATCAACTCTGCCACCAGGGGGTCCTCCACTACTGGTCGATCAACGTCGTCCTCCACAGTTTCCTGCCCGTACAACCCCACCACAGGGCGTACCGCTGTAGCGTCCTGGTTGCTTGCCGGAACCCCCTCTCGTTCCCCGGCTTGCTCCCGCAGAGTGGCCCCTCCCATCTCCGCAGAAATCAACGCTGTCCGTCCTCCGACGGACGGCAGGGAGTTTGCGACCGATGAGGCACGGCCTTGTCCGTGGGGAGCACCGCCGGCAATATCCAGTGAAGCGGCGGATTCCTCCGATGAGTTAAGGTTGGTTTGCTCCGTGTTTTGGCGGGCGGGCAGTGTGTCGAAGTTTGCCTCTCCCCGCATCTCCGCAGGATTGGTGCTCAATAAGGTAGCCTGGGCTCCCCGTGCTGTGGGTGTTGTTTTCGCCGCCACCTGCTCCTTGGTCCAAATTGTCTTGGGGCAGGAGCCTCCACAGCTCCCTGGGCCCGTTATTATATGATCTTGATCTTGCTTCAATAATTCACCTGCCACATTTCTCGCACCAGTGTATCTTTATTGATCAAGTTGCTTTGTTTGGGATGTGGTGAAATTTTCTCAGTACTCAAGGGCTGTTTTCTTCCCACTTCTGCTCGAGTACGGGAGCGTGAGCTCCTTTGATGTGAGTCTTTATCGCGTTCTGCAGGATTGAGCGGCGATAGCAGAGTAGCGTCCTCAGCGTCCATGGCTGCCATAGACTGCTACTCTGCCGCTACTCCGCGGCCGCTCCGCGGTATCAAGGAGCTTTTAACTGGTCGCTGGTCAGGAACAAACACTGTAGTCAGACTGAAAGAGAGTAGCCTGCAGTCACTGCCTGACACTGCTACTCTGCCGCTACTAGGAGCTTTTAACTGGTCGCTGGTCAGGAACAAACACTGTAGATAGACTGAAAGAGAGTAGCCTGCAGTCACTGCCTGAGACTGCTACTCTGCCGCTACTCTGCAGCCACTCTGCGGTATCAAGGAGCTTTTAACTGGTCGCTGGTCAGGAACAAACACTGTAGACAGACTGAAAGAGAGTAGCCTGCAGTCACTGCCTGAGACTGCTACTCTGCCGCTACTCTGCGATATCAAAGAGCTTTTAACTGGTCGCTGGTCAGGGACAAACACTGTAGACAGACTGAAAGAGAGTAGCCTGCAGTCACTGCCTGAGACTGCTACTCTGCCGCTACTCCAAGGGACTATGGTGGATACGCATGGTGTGGGACCTTAGGGATAGATGTGGAATTTTGCCGGTTTGAGCTGAGGGCCTGAGGTATGCTATTGTACACGTCTTCGCTAATGACGTTAACGGTTGCACCCGTGTCAAGCAGGAATTCGGCAGGTGTCTGGTTTACTTGAAGAATGGGGGTTGGGCTGTGTTCCTTTGCAGTTGGGTTACCTAAGGCGTACAAGTATCCCCTTTTCCTTGGCTCCTCTCAATGCTTTTCCTTTCTTTGAGTTTCTTCCTCTGATAATGCGCTTGATCTGCTTTCTGACTGCAAGTGTTCAACTAGGTAGTGTACGTATCTCTGGGGCCGCCTCTTCGATCTCGTCGGTGACGGCTTGCTGTCTCGCCACTCATTCGACGCTCATTTGTGTGACCTTCTTTCTGATTTTTCTTCCATGAGTATGCGTGGGGCAGGTTCGAATGTTTGGTGGTGTGTCCTAGGGGGGTTTTGTGCCTGTCTGTCTCTTCTGGCGGGTTGTTTGCCTATGCCTCGCATCTGGCTTCGGTACATTCGGCAGACGGCTTTAAAGTGATTGTCAACAAAATGATCTAATACAATAGTTGAGAGTCAAAAGGACGGAAAAAAAAGGTAGAATACCTTTTTTTTTTTTTTCTTTTAGGTTTCCGTTTAGGAAAAAAAGTGGTTTTTATACCCCAAAAAAATTAAGAAAAACATCGACCTTTTTTTCCCAGTCCTTTTGACTCAAAACTATTGCATTTTGATCCTTTGGATTCGATCCTTTCACCTATAACCGGAATTCGTAGCCACATCAATAACAGAATGGTTTGCCGTTGCCCCTAAACAAAACACAGTGTCCAGTTTGTGATGCATTCACTTTTACCGTGGGTTATCTTGATTATCTTGATTTCGCCCAGGCCTTTTACTTGGGAGGCCAGAGCTGCGTCCGAGCGAACGAGGCGTAGTATTTCCTCTAGCGTGCGTTGTTTCTGTAACAGTCTTTTCTGAACTCCGCGCATTCGCAATCCACTATGGGATCCTAATGCCTCATTGTTTGAATAATTGTTAAAGTCACAGTGTTTCATTTTTACTCTAAGCCTCACGACGAAGGCATCCATGGACTCTCCCTTGGTTTACTTGGTCGTGTGGAACACGTGCCTCTCGTAGTTTACATTCGTATGTGGAATAAAGTAGTCTGTTAGGGTTGCTTTTAGGTTTGAATACGTGTCTTTGGCTTCATCAGGGAGTTCATCCACGATGTCCCTGACGTTGGGGCCAATGGAAAGGGTGAAGAGACTGTGCTTCTTTTCCTCATCTATGGGGCCAACTGCTTTGAGGCACACTTCAAAATCTCTAATCCATCTTTTCTAGCGTGGCCTAAACTGCTGGATTCTGTCAGGTCAAAATGGGAGGGTAATTGTGTGATGAAGCTGTCTTGCATTCTTGGGGCTAGGGTTGCCGCTGGTGTGATGGGTCTGTGGGATTATCAGTATCCGACATTTTGGCTTGGATGTGCTCACCTCCACCTTTATATTGCTTTGCGCGGGTGACTGTACTTCACAACCTGACAATGTGCTGGCTGTGTCCCCTTTCCACTGACCTGGATGAGTTTTCAGGCTGGCAATGATGGAGATGAAAGAAGGCGGGTTCTGCCCGAGGTGCTGGTGGAGCTGTCTGTGAAATGGAGCACGCGCTTTTCTTCCCGCCCTCCACGTGCTTCCAGATGCCTGCACCTCTGTTGTCTGACTGGCCTAGCCTTTGTGATGCTGCTGTAGCCAGTGGAGTTTCACTACAGGCAGTGTGCTTCCTTGCGCACCCTACTGCCTACTTCACTGATCTTTGAAGTCTCCATTTGTTTCCAGACTGGCGTTGCAGGGTCCTTATTTGTGCCGCGGCTGTTGCGCACTGCAGCTGTCTGGAGAGCCTGTGGCAGGGATGGTGTTTGCGTGGGCAGAGCTGAGCTCCACACCCAGGGTTGAGGTACGGGAAGCTCCTCGCGTTCCTCCGCTGCCCGGGTGCCTCTCTCTCACTATGAATGGGGGCGGCGGACCACCAATCTCGCCCTCCGGTGCTTGGTGCGGCCACTCGCTCCACTCGCGCCTTCGTGAGGAAGAGCTGTCACAGTGAGGGGTCTCAAAACCCCTCGCCTGAGGCACCCACGCGTTCTCTCTCAACCAAACACGGCCGGCGCAGCAGGGAGGAGACGGATTCTAGAGTATGAATATGCATGTCTTTATTCTTGCATGTCTCAACAGGAACTGCCTTCCCTCTCCCACCTCCTGCCCCTCCCCTTCCTGCAACTCCCTGTCCCCAACACGTGACAAGGAAAACGTTTGCAAAACGTGGACGTCACAAGCCCAATCCCTGTATTTATCAAGCAAAGTCATTTCCCCTCACAACATGCCAAACCATTAGTTCTCTTTCTGTCCATGTACACTTTTGGCATCAACTAGGAGATATAACCAAACGATGACAGGAGCAATGGCAGGATTGTGTGTATGTTTAGACAGCATTCTCACATGGCAGAGTGTGGAGCAGGGCTATGGGCAGAGCCAGGTAACAGGTAAACAGGTAGAGATGTTGGGGGTTTTTGCATATTGGATCGTAACGGTTTTGGTACACGATGAGCTTACATTTAATGTGACTGGCACGTCTCAACAGGATGTGGTTCACTTGTGTATAATCGGCAATGGGCCTCACTACACGGTTGCCGGTCCAGTAATAACGATACCGATAAGTGAATACCGGCATTGACAACCGTTACGACCCGTGATGCCGGTGCCACCTGCATCTGCAGGGACCTGTTGTGACTCTTGGCACTGTGCACCTGGCCACCCTCTGTCCTCCGGGCCCAGGTACCTGCTCACCCTGCCACCCTCCCGCAATGCCCCCAGGCCACCCCTTGCACTGGGGTCTGTATCTGTACCCATACAGCCCCCCCTTTTTTCTTCCTGCACTTATGAGACCTATCTGCTGCCTTATTTGTATTTGTATTTGTTTATTTATATTGCGCACCTTGCCCTGGGGCAGCTGGGTGCATAGGTTTCACGCAAATGGTTACAACGGTTGCAGGTTACAGATTGGAATAGAAACACGTGGTTACAAGAGTTAAACAATTAACACAGAATCACTTTCCACAGGAAAGGGTACATCATAGGCAGACTGCCTGCATAAGACGAGAAGGATATGCATGAAGAGGTAGCACACAGGCTACTTCCTGAGAGTGGTCCCACTCAGATTAGGCGATAGCTGAGGCAACATCAAGTTCATGGAGTTATACCCAGCACTAGCCAATTGCTGGCTGCACAACCACTGTTTGTTGCCTTTATTATTTATCTATTTATTATTATTTATCTGTTTCTCCTTTGCTCCGCACTTTCCACTTCTCCCCCCTTCCATGCACTTTTCCCCTCCCCCTCTCCCATGCACTTGCACGTTCTCAATGTCACTGGGCCTAGTAAGATCATTGTTTTTGTTCTCCCCTGTTCCCCTCCCTTGCCTTGTCGCGCTCTGAAACACTTGTGTACGAGCGTGATAGAAATAAAATATCAATATCAATATCCCTAAATACACTTACCTGAGTCTACTATAAGGAAATGTCAAGTGCAGTCATGATGAATCTGTGGCATGTGACCATGAACACTGTACAGGCATTGCACACAAGGAATGACAACAATCTTCACAAATACACTTACCGTGCTCCAGTGCAGGTGATGCTGGGTATCGCCTGAAGCCGTGGCTCCTGACCCCATCGGGCAACCAGTCAACAGGCACGAAGAGGACTATAACCATGCACATGCACGCACACGTGTCACGATTGAGCAGACTTTTGGCCTTTTGAAAGCCCGTTTTTGCTGCCTCAGCAGGTCGGGTGGGGCACTCATATACAGGCCTGAGAAGGTGGGCATGATAGTCCTGGCATGTGCCATGCTGCACAACAAGTGCATCCGGCGCAACATACCCCTGCCCCCTGACACAGACCTGATACCGCCGGAAGATGAGGAGGATGATGGTGAAGATGCTGCATATCGACCACGGCACACTGTGAATGAAGGATGTGTTGTACACCAAACTTTGATTGCACAATACTTTTGATGGAATGGGTAACACAAGGCACTGGTAAGAAATAAATTGACACACTCAAAAAGCAATGTCCAGTCATGTGTTTTTCTTATGCACACCAGGTGTACTAATTAAATGAAAACTATGTACAGTGTACAGGAACCAACGTGGACCTCTACCCTTTAATATACTACAAACTACCCCCACCCCCCAAAACCCCCACACACCCATGCCCCCCATTCCCCAGTCCCCAAAACCCCCACACACCCACGCCCCCAACACCCCCACACACCCGCCTGCACCCACTTCAAGTTCAACTGGACTCCCACCTGACATGTCCATGTGTGTCAGGCTACTGACGCCCCCTTTTAGGTGGAGGGGGTTGTTCGGCTGGGCGGCGCACACTGCGCAGTGACCTCCGCACCGGGCTTGTCTGGGTAGAACTCACCGGGGTTGTGCTGGTCGGTGGTGGGGG
The DNA here is from genome assembly GCF_040938575.1 of Ambystoma mexicanum. Taxonomy (NCBI): domain Eukaryota; kingdom Metazoa; phylum Chordata; class Amphibia; order Caudata; family Ambystomatidae; genus Ambystoma; species Ambystoma mexicanum. Next base: position 543,428,653 of record NC_090940.1, read on the forward strand.
TTGTGGGTCGGCCTCTGCATAAGGATGTTGGGCCATGGTGGCAACCAACTGGGTGACAGCCTGTGTCATGGCTGCCATACCTTCACACACCCACCGGGCCACACGGTAGACAGCACGGCTTACTGTCCTGGAATTTTCTTGCATGGCCCAGCGTGTGGCTTCCCCATCAGCAATGTACTGCTTCACCATGTCATGCATGGCCTTCTGGCGCTCCTCCATGTGGGTCAGCCGCCCCTCCAGGTCCTGTATGGTTTGTGCAGCTGGTGGTTGTACGGGAGGTGGTGTGTGTCTGGTTTCAGGGCTACGTTCAACTACGGGCATGTCCTCCGCAGAGCTGCGTCCACCTGACCCATGTTGGGAGGAGAACTGTGGTGTAAGCAGCAAGGTTGGGGTGTTTGGCATGTCCTCAGACATGCAATAGCCTGCGGTGTCCGCCTCCTCCACTTCCTCCTCCTCCTCCGCGCTATGTTGCATGGATTGTGCCGCCTCACCGATATCACTCGTGGCTGTTGACTGTGGCCCCTCCACATCACTGGCCACTGGTGATCCCTCCTCATCCACCTGAGGTGTTTGCTGTAGGGCAGAGTTTTTTTATGTAACCTTTGTGGTAGGTGTGCCTTTTGGCATGGGTGTCTTGATTGCAGCAATGTGTTCTTGCTGGGGCACCTGCATAGGTGTTGGAGGTAGCTGCTCGTCTGGGTTTCCAGCCTGTGTACCCTGTTGGCTGGGGGGCTGTGGCTTGGGAGTGGTGGTTCGCTTCTGGCCAGCCCTTGATGTTGACGGCCTGGAGGCATCGTCGTTCCCTCTGCTCAGGCGTGCTGGTGTCTTTTTTGGTGTTGCGGTGTGTTCCTCCTCGCTGTCTGATCCCGAGCCTGTGGGGAGCAGAGAGGCAGGGCATCAGTCATGGGTGAACGTACATCCTACATTCATTGTTGCTGGTACATTTAGAGTCCTGTGCTTTGTCGTGTACATGTTGGAGTGGCGGCCATGGTGCTTACAGGAGTTGGAGGGGTGCAGTGTTTGGGCATCCTTCTGGTGCAGCCATGGTGGGCATGGTGTCTGTTGGGTGGCCTACAGGTGTATCATGGCTTTCGTGCTTTAGCCATGCCTCAGGGGTTGTGTGCCTTGTGCTGTTTGGATGTGGGTCAAGTGTGCAGTCAGTAGTGGAGATGTGTGTACCATGCAATGGGATGGCACAGTGGTCAGGCCTGCATCTGTACAGTGATGTATGTGTGTGTGTGTGTGTGTGTGCATGCAGATGGTGCTTCTGTTTGAAATTGGGGACTCATGTGGTTTGTGTCAGTGGGGTTTGTTGTGTGTTTTCATGGCAAGGATATTGCGGTTTTGTAAGGGCTGACTTTAGGTGGGAGGTGATGGGCCATGTATTTGCTCTCATCTACTTGCCATTTGGACTCCACCATTGTACTTGGGGTATTAGATGGGTGTGGTGACTTTTGTATTATGCTAAGGGTCACTCACCGTCATCGGCCTATGATGGGACTCCCATCTCGGAATGGTCAACACCCTCGATGGCCTCCATGTTTATGACGGAGATGCATGTCTCCTCCCAACCTGCCAGCTTTATAGGGGATGATGCTCCACCACCTGTTGCCTGGGCCTGGCTGCGATTTTCTGAGAGGATGTTGCAGACACGCAGCCGCAGATCGTCCCAGCGTTTCCTGCAGTCTCTAACGGTGTGTGGGGTTGTCCCCACCGCAGAGAGCTTCTGCGTCACCTCCTCCCAGATGTTTTTTTTGCGTATTTGTGCCGCACAGTGCAGGTCTGCACAGAACACAACATCTGCATGCTCAACTAGTGTGTCAGCGAGCATGATGAGCTCCTCATCACTGAAACGTGGCTTTCGCAGCCACACAATGCCTTTTCTGGTTGCCTTGGTCATCACCTTACTGACGCAGCCCAGATTTCTCTGATCCAGGTGCTGTAGGCAGAGGATTGCAATGGATTGTGTTTTTAAAGATGGCCGCCGGACCATTTCCCGTTCCGGTGCGCTGATGTTGCTTCCGGTAGCGGCACTTCCGGTACCGGTATTTACGATGCCGGTATCTACGGTAACATCTGAACGGCAGCTAGGATGCCGGTGTCTGCGGCATTGATGATGCCGCTATCGGGGGTTTGGAGGGCCTTACCGGCATGCCGGTGCAGCCATTACCGGCATGCCAGTAAGCGTGTGCATGCTGACTCAGAATCAACCGTTGATTGCAGCAGCAGTGCTACACGGACACGGTTGCACTGGCATGCCTGTAATTTGCTTTTTTACCAGCCAACTCGCAATGAGGCCCAACGTCTTTTACTTAACAAACAGGTTTTATTTGCTACGGAACCTCTTGGATACGAAAGAGATAAGTTTGGCAAAGTGCATGGGAGAAGATAAGTGGCAGAGATAGGACCACTACAGAGAAGGCAGGGCTTAAGTGGGCCGGGGCCAGCTGGCGCCAGGCCCCGGCAGTCTCCAGCAAAGGCTCCCGAGCCGGGGTCCACCCCCGACTAGCCCCAGCCAGCCGACACCTCAGGCAACCCGTGTAGAGGCTTTACGGTTACACAAGCTGCCTGCAGGTGTCAGCACAAGCAGCAGGCATAACTGTGCAGTGCAGGCTGCCTCATGTCTATGTACTTGAAACAGGAGGAAGGGTACACAGGCCAGCTCTTCTTTTAAACCAAAGGAGAGATTGGGCCCTCCCGCCCTCCTTCTGTTTCAAGTACAGACCTTTAATTGAAGGAGCCCGTGGTTAAAGTGGGCTCCTTGAATGAAAGGACTGCGTGCGAGCTGGGGCACACTGGTGTCTCGCCTTTTGGTCTGCCCAGCCCCTTCTTTTGTTTAAAAGGAGGGTCTGGGCGCATCAAAGCTAATAATACCAGTGTGGCCCAGCTCCAACTTTTACCAGCCCCCCGCCCTAATCAAGGCGAGGGAGGGGGTGGTTAGGGGCATGTCCTTAGGTCACACCTGCTAACTAGGGCCCCCCTCGATTTCCAATTCTACTTAAAGCACTCGGAGAAGGGGTTTTGCTGACTGCGGAATAGGTTAGTGGGGATCAGGTTCGGATTGGCCCCTCTGCCTCTAGGCCCGTGTCCGGGACGAAATTGTCTCTGGGGACTGGGGGCCAGTTTTTGCCCACTCCTGGGCCGGTTTGAAAAAAAACATTTGAAAAAAAAACTTTTTGGAAAAAACAATATTTATTTTTGAGATTAAAATAAACACCTGCAACGGCATAATTCATCAAAGCAAGGTAACACATTTTACCTAATGATTGATTTGTATGCATGATGTGTGCATCATAAATTATGAGACATGCATCGTTCACATGCTGCTGCAGCATGCACAGTTGAGGCCATGGTGCCCCCTGAAGTGGCTGTGCTGTTGTATTAGTGATAAATATACATTAGTGATATTAATGATCAACAACCAATTTTAGAGTAGAATAAGCATCCATTTCGGACTATGTATTTTGCGTTTTGCCCGTTGCAGTAATAGCATGTTTTTTTCTGCCGTTGTCTCTGTTATGATCATCACAAGATGCGATTTGCTGAGAGGTGTCCTCGGTCACTTGACAAATTCCTTGTGTCTAAAAGCTTCTGTACACTGTAGAAATATTTGAGCATGATATGATATGATATGATCGTTTATTTATATAGCGCATATACACAATGTGTTTCAAAGCGCTTCAAGGCAAGGGAGGGAACAAGGGAAAATACAACCACATTCCTACAGGCCATGAACAGTAAGGATGTGAAATTAACTATCGTACTCGGCCTGAAGAGATTTCAGATAGGAGAGTGGGAAGGAAATGGAAACAGACATGCGACTACCGTACTAGGCCTGACGACATTTCTGATAGAGCCGGAGATAAACAAAAGGTGAGGGAGATGAGTGCAGAAAGGGAGGGGAGGAACAAAACAAGCGACTATCATACTAGGCCTGACGACATTTCAGATAGTGCTGGAGGTGTGGTGGGGAGGAAAAAAACAGTAATGGGAGGGTGGAGGAAACATACAAGGTTGCTATCATATTAGGTCCAGGGATAATTCTGATAGAGTAAGTGCATAGAAGAAAGTAAGGGGAGGAGATAGGAAAAGTGACAAGGGAAAGGAGGAGAGAAAAGAGAGTAAGCAGTCAAAAAGAGTGGAGAAGCAAGAGTGGAGAGCAAATACAATTGCAGAAGTCAGTAGTAACACATAATGTTGCGAGCCAGGATACAAGATGAAGCTGGGAACAGCATGATTCAGGGCCACCATGAGTGCAAGATGCAAAGGAAGTCCAGCATGAGAGTTGAGAAAGAGTGACGCACCGTGAATAAATGAAGTCCATAAAAGTCAAATCAGCATTGGCCACAAGACAGTGATGGTGAAGGAAGGCACCAGGTGGGCAGGGCTTGCAAAGTGGTGAAAAAGAGCATCAGGCATCAAGTGGCCATTGACTTCATTGTGCCACAATGAATGCTTTGTTGTAATGTGTCTATTTTTCCCATCTCCCTGGCATGCTGTTCAGGATGTTTGTTTGCATGTATGAGGTAACGAGTGCTCAGAGTATGGAATGTCCTGTGAGTGCGCTGCTTTCCCTATTTTGCCAACCTCTGAAGCCTGAAAGTAGATGCATGAAGGCTTGACATGCAGCCAACTTTGCACCAGACCTGCAGATGAATTTAACTGGTCTGCAAATCTTAGTTACCAGTTTAATGGTATCCACTACACAATAATTGCTCATTTTACTATAGCAGGTATGATAGCTCAGTGGGTGAGCGCTCACTGCTGCGATGTGTGTGTGATCTGCAGGTTTGAATCCCAGCAAGGCCATCTCAGCCTTTCATCCTTCTCAGGTCGATAAATGAGCACCAACACAGGTTGGGTGATATTGTATGCATATTTGTTCTATAAAAAAGAGCTTAAGCGTAAGTGCTATACAATAACATATTATCATTTAGCCTTGGACGTCTGCTTGCATTCACAGTAATTTGACAGATATTAATGATACATATGGTGAGCCATTCTTGTATGAAATATATATCACATTAGTGAAATCATAACCATATTTTTCCTAGTGTACTTAAGAGCAATGCTATTTGATGCCATTTTCTGTTTTGTCAAGGGGTGAAAGGTCGTGTTTCATCGTTTCCCGGGATGTCACTTTGGGGTGGGATAAAATTATGTCATCAGAGGTCAAGGGTCTTGAGGCGAGGGGTGGGCCACTTTTTCTTGGGCGTCCGGCCCTATTTCTTGTCCCAGTCCGACCCTGGTGGGGATGAAAAGAGGACATGTTCGGAAAAAGAGGCTGGGGGAGAGTAGATCTGTATGCTAGCCCGAGCCAAGGAGAGTTGGTGTCTGCGTTAAAAGAGGGGGAACGAATGTCACGGGAGTATCGCTGTTAAAGAGACAAGCGACGCCACAGTGGTTTCGCAAGCGTGTGGTCACATTAAAACGACCTTTTCTATACAAATGAGTGCGTCTGTGATGATGCGTGTCTTTTTACCGACCAACTGTTGAAAAATAACTGGGAAGATTGAACCCTTCTATCGTCCCGTAGACAGCCTGGGCTGTAACGCAGCTTGTGATCCTTCAAAAGAGATGTCTTGCTTAGTAAACGTGGGTCTCTGGAGGAAGCTTGTGTCACTGGACATCACTTCCGGTCAAGTGAAAACTCAGGAAGTGGTGTGAAGAAGTAGGGCAGGCAATGACAGTGCACATGTAGCCATGGCGGTTTGGGGGTTAATGCATTCTAAGCTTCTCACCTGTCCCTCGGGGGTCCCGGGATGTGGTCGAACTTCATGTGAATGTATTGCAGGTAGCAGCAGAAGAGCAGGAAGGCGAGGACCCCGGCGCCCACCGCAGACAGCATCAGCCAGGAAATTATACCAAACACGTCCATGTTGACGTTTTACCCGACGCTGTATTTCTTCCGCACTAATTCTGCAGTCAGTGAACTTCCGCCGTTCCCGGCTCTATCTTCAGTACGATGCAAATGTTGTTTCCTCTCCTGGGCCTGGGAGCAGGCCAAGGGGTGCCCGTTACAAATGCAGAGCACGGATATTATTTAGATGAGAGCATCCTCTACCCGAACTATTGGCTATTGTTTGAAACTGTAGTTTACTTGTGTGTGCGCTGGCCTGTTTCCTGCCAGTTAAACGGTCCGCCCCCTCCCCCGCCTTCCCAGGGTGAGCGGAGGCAGAGAAGACCAGGGACAGAGTTCTAGGATATTCTTGCGTAAACTCAAGCTGGTCAGACCTATGCAACCTGACAAATCTTGACCAAAATCACACGCCTGCTGCATGACTGGGCAAAAACTTACTACACACGCAAGCATTGCATGACGACATGAAAACGATGTCCTTTGATGGTATTCCAGAGCGCTCAAGTTAAGGTTTGAAATTGCAGTTCTGTCTTCACAGTGACAAATGCAAAATTCAAAGAAAAAAGCCCCGATTTAACTGTTGTGACCCGAAGCCCCACCTGTGCTCGTGGTGTCACGGGCATAGTGACACGTGGTAGAGCTGTCATACCTTCAATAAAAGCAGCGCATGGCCCCCGAGAAGATGGAGTAATGATGCTCAAGCCTCGGTATCCAAAAATCACAGCTGATAAAAATCTATCAGTAAGAAGAAGAAGAAGTGCCAGGTTGACCTTCCGGAGTGCCTCGGGCCGCCTTACAACACACACACACATGCATACAGTAAAGCATACAACACACACACACACACAGGCATACAGTAAAATGCAGAGACACGTCTGTGGCTTGCAGTGCCCCAGCGGCAACTGCCGTTCGGGACACGTTTATTCACATTGTGAATGCGTGAGCGCAAACGAGGCTTGCGCATGTGTATACGCTCGTTCCACTGTAACATCCCTCCTTTTCTTTAAACAGAAAACAATCAACGATCTGTAACATAACAGGACCCAACGTGAGTCGCTCAACCTTGGCTGCTGCTGGCTCAGTCCCCTGAGTCCATGTTATAGTTTTTGAATCGCGCAGGGGGTTGTTGATCCTGTCTGGTCGGATACCGACTGCTGCTCCCACTGGTCGGCAGCGGTGCAACCTCATTGGGCGCAGGTCCCTCTGGTCTCTCCGCCTCTGGGAGACATTCTCTCGCTTCTGGACGCAAGGCCTTATCATGTGATTCCTCCACGAGACTCGAGTCCACTTTCTTGAAGAAAGACTTGTTCCTGGTTACAGTTCCCCTCTCGTTGGCTGCGGTTATCATCGACCCTTTCACGTGGGTCACTTTCCAGGGTTGCGGCTCGTAAGTGAGCGCCAGTTTACCCTCTGGGTGGCGGTTCTTGACCAGCACGTTATCGCCCACTGTCACCTCCTTCTCCTGCATGCGTCTTCTCTCACTCTCCTTCTCGTTCCTGGCCATTCTTTCCTGTCTGACCCGGGCGTCATCGATCACTCCTGGCGCTCTCCCTTTCAGCTCCGGGAGGAGCCCTCTTGGCAGCGTCTGAACAGGGCCTCCACAGCGGAAACTCCTGTGGATTGATGAGGGGTTGTTCTGTACTCCCGCAAGAACTCAAATATGGTTCCTCTTTAGTTCTCCCCCTCCATTCACCGAGATCCGAAATACTTAGTTTAAAGTCCTCATAAATCTCTCCGCTTCACCGTTCGCCCTGGGCCATAGAGGTGTCACTTTCCTGTGTTGTATCCCCCTCTCCTCCATATACTTTGCGAACGGACTCCCCATGAACAGTGGGCAATTGTCCGAGCATAGGACGGTCGGGAACCCGTGGGTCACAAACATTTTCTCTAGGGCTAGGATTGTGTGGTCACATGCGGTGGATTCTACCAGCTCTACTTCGGGGTACCTCGACCACTGGTCTATGACGGCTAAGAAGTACATCCCTCTGCCAGTTGAGCCGAAATCTGCGTGCTCCGTTCCCCACGGGTGTTCGCTCCTGTCCATGGATTTGATGGAAGGTGCCCTTTCTGCTGGACTTGCGGCCTGCCACGGCAGGCATCTCTGCACATGCTCATCCACCCTTTCTTCCAGGTCGGGAAACCACGCTTTTGGCCTCAGCCTCGCCTTAGTTTTGGCGGACCCCTGGTGACATGTATGCGCCAGTTCAAGCACTTTTGGCACAAGTGCACATGAGATCACTATCTGTCGGCCCCGTAGGAGTAGGCCTTCCTCTGAGATTGACAGTTCGTGTCTCACCTTCCACAGTGCCTGTAGGTCCCGTTGCGCTCTCACTTCCCGCCTTGTGTTGTTGTTCAGGACCTCCTTCCACTCTCCACTCCTGATGGCCGACTGGATGACCTTGAATATTTTGTCTTTGTTGGTCGCTCTGGCGATGACCTCTCTCGACAGTGCTACTGGCATGGCCACCTCTATGACGTTGTGTATTATTTCTTGACACGCCACGATCTCTCTTTGGCCTTGCTCCCATTTGCTATTTGGGTGGCGAGACAGGTAGTCAGCAGGGTTGTTTGTTCCGGGCCTGTACTGAAGTTTCACCCCATATTCTATGAGTGACAGCATCCAGCGTTCAATCTGCGGTGGAGGTTTCGAGGATGCCCCTGCCATGATGAGGATAAGGGGTTTGTGATCAGTGACCACGACCACTGGCTTCCCATGTATGTAAAGGCGGAAATGTCGGCAGCCCCACAAAATTGCGAGCGCTTCTCTCTCGATTTAAGAATATCTTTTTTCTGTCTCTGACAGCACCTTGCTTGCATACCCGATTGGACGCAAACTTCCTTGTGCGCCTGCCTGCAGCAGTACAGCCCCCGAACCCACAGGGCTGGCATCCACCACGATCTCAAACTCGACTGCTGGATCAAAGTAGGCCATGGTGCCCTGATCAGACAGTGCCAGCTTAATGTCCTGGAACGCCTTTTGTTCCCTTTTTTCCCATGTCCACGGCACGTCACTCTTCCTCAGAGCTCGGAGAGGTTCTGAGAGCAAAGCAAGTCGTGTGATGAATCGGCCGCAGTAATTCACCATTCCAAGGAAACTGCGCACTTCTGTGGGCGATTCCGGTGCTGCGGCCTCGCGAATGTCGCAAACCTTTTCCGGGTCGGGCAAGATCCCCCCTGCATAAAAGACGTACCTGAAGAACTCTATGCGGTCTCTGATAAACTCGCACTTACTTCGGTGCAGCGTCAACCCCCTGTCGCTCAATCTCTGCAGGGTCAGTTTTAGCCGCTTCATGTGTTCCATTTCCGACGACGCAAACACTAAGATATCGTCGCTCATGTTGAGGACCCCACGTGGGCCAGCCAGTGCACCCCTGATCGAGTTTTGAAAAACTTCGGCGGCGGAGGAAATGCCAAAGCTCAGTCGCTTAAATTGATATAGCCCCTCATGGGTTGTGAAGGTCGTTATGTACCTTGATTCCGGGTGAAGCTCAAGCTGATGGTACCCGGAAGGTAGGTCAAACTTTAAAAAGACTTTGGCCCCTTGCAGCTCACTGACAAAGTTGTCCAGCATTGGGGTAATGTGGCGTTCCCTTTTTATGGCCGCATTGGGCAACCGCATGTCCACACAGATGCAGACAGCACCTGGTTGTTTGGGTTTAGGTGCTACAACGATTGGCGATACCCACGGCGTGGGTCCTTCAACTTTCTCGATGATGTCCATCTTGATTAGAGTCTGCAGTTCCTTCTCCACTTACGTTCTCAAATGGAAAGGTATCCTCCTATGCTTGAGAGCGGTGGGCCTTACAGTCTCGTCAATGTGTAGGCGAATCGGTGCTGCTTTTAGCTTGCCTACCCCTTGGAACATGTTTTCAAACCTGCTCAGGAGCTGTTCAATGTCTGCCTGGTACACTGCTAGCGTGAAATGGACGATGTTCAGCACCTCCGATGCTGCGCAGTTTAGGAGAGAGTGTGGGCTGACATCTGTCACATAAAAACGAGCTTTGATCGCATTAGGGCCATGGGTAACTGGCGCAACAAAGACCCCTTGGATCGGCAGGGGCGTGTCGCCTCCGAATGTGTAGATTCTGGCTTTCGAATTTTCCAGCTGCGGTGGGCCAGGGAGGGCCTTGTAATGCTCTGTGGCCAGAATGCACACAGATGCACCTGTGTCTATGAGGACCGGTGTGGGGGTGCCCTTCATGTCCACTACACAGGTGGGCTGCCTTCTTTTCTTGGCTCCCGAAGCTATATTGGAAATGAAGAATATTTCTTTGTCTTCCTCTTCAGCCATGTTCAGTCTCTGTGTGTCCCGTTCCAGCATGGCTACGCTCCGTGGTCTCCTGAAATTATCACCACTCGCAGTGCCCCTGTGAGTCATCACTGGCGCTGCAGCTCTGCACATTCTTGCGTAGTGGCCCGGTGTGTTGCACCTACCACATACCCTTGACTTTGCGGGGCAGTCCTCAGCGTGCGGTAAATCGTATCCGCAGTATTTGCATACTGCTGGGGTGCCCTGGGCGGAGGATGTATCTTGGCGCTTTTGGCTCCAATGGGACTTCGATGGGGTTAACTTTCCTATGGCAAAAGCCTCTTCCCCTTTGCTTGGGCGTACCGCCGCTTCCATTTTAGCCCCCTGCTTTCTGCTAGTTCATATACCCTGCCAGTGTCTAGGATTTGGACCAATATCATTCCAGGGTCCTACAGGATTTGCCTCCGCAACTTACTTGAAATACACCCCTGTATTAGTTGGTTTCTGATCATCACCTCCTCATTGACCCATCTGCACGTGCTTGACAGTTGGCGCAGTCGTGCACAGAATTGGTCCAGGGACTCATCGTCGTGTTGCTTTTCGCCACACATCACTAACCTATCAAAGTCCACATTCGAAAGCGGAATGAAGTGATTCTGAAGAGCAGTCTTGACGGCGGCATATGTTACCACTTGAATGTTTAGTGATTCATAGATGCGTAGCACCTCAGTACCTGCTGAGTATAGCAGCGTTGCAACCTTAGCATCGTTGTCATCTTCCCCAGTCGCTCTGAAGAACATGTCCAGCTTCTTGATCCATACGAGCCACTTGGGCCCCAGCTTGGATGGTGGACCTGAAGTGTGGAACTCCGGCATGGGTGCCAGGGTGCCATGCTGCCGACGTGACACTTGCGCAGGTGCCGCTGCTTCACCTTCTTGGTCACTCATTCTCACAGGTCGCACAGGCACCTCATCCACGTGTATGAGGCTGCTAACCTTTCTCTCTTGGGTAGCATTTCACTGCTGAAAGAATGTTGGCAGCAGTGAGTTTCCAGTCCAGCACTGTTGACCACTGACCTTAATGTCCTTTTTGTGTAGCACGCAGGCTCCTTTTTCAGTGACTCCCCCTTGGATTGGGACTTCAGGCTGGGATGACTCTCTTCCCCTTTTTCTTAATTTGTGGGCCCCCAGGGCCACAATCGCGGCTCTCCTGGAAAGAGAACCATGAATGTTCAAAAAATTGTAATTTTACGACTCGTGGGCAGCGCACGAGCACCCTCGCGGGCCGCTACTGCACCACGAGCGAATTCAAGACGGTCGACCGTATCAGCGTCGGATTCCGGCTGCGTAGGAGGAAGGATTGCCACGCCTTGCGGGTCGTAACTGTGTTGCATTCATACTCCTACCACGAGCCGATGTCCTCGTCGCCAATGTTGACCTTCCAGAGTGCCTCGGGCCGCCTTAAAACACACACATACATGCATACAGTAAAGAACGCAGAGGCACGCCTGTGGCTTGCAAGGTCCCAGCGGCAACTGCCGTTCGGGATGCGTTTATTCACATTGCGCATGCGTGAGCCCAAACGAGGCTCGCGCATGCGTATACGCTCGTTCCACTGTACCAGTCAATGCCATCTGACCCGCCATAACATTAACAAAAACCTAGTGACTTGTGGTAGGGAGCTGTAGGTGACGGGTCGAGAGGGACCTGCCCACATGCATCAGGCTTTCTTTCGGTCACATCTTGGTTTAGGTTTTGGATTATGGGTGTCTGTTTAGCGACACAGGGTTGGTGGCTGGCTCTTAGTGTACTGAGGCGGTGGGTGGTGCATAACCTGGAAACACCTATTTGCAGGTAGGGATGGGGATGGAGCAGCAGTGGGCTCCCCTGCGGTTACCGGTGATCAGCTGGCACCCAATTGGGGAGTGTTATATGGCTCCCCCAGTGGGTCTCGTTCAAAGTTAGCACCCAGCCCCACAGAATACACAGGGGATGCTGTTAGCCGCCCCGTTTATTCACACGACAGAGTTACGTCACTCTGTTGCGTGCTTCTTAAACCAACGACACGCCTCCTTTTTCATAACAAATACAAAAAGAAGCGTGCAACACAATTTACCATCAATAACTGATATAACATTTGTACCAACAATCAACCGGTGTCCCATCACAATTATGCATCCAGCACATAGTCATTTAGACAGGAAGGCCTACATCGGCTGGTGCATTATGGGTAGCGCATGTCCCCTCATCTGCCTCTCCTCGGTCCACCGGTTCTTGGGGACTGCCACCCCCTCCACCTTCATCAGGCTCTTCCTCCTACCCGCTCCATGGCGTGATGCTCGTATGACTGCCTTCACTTACTTTCTTGAAGAAACTTGTGTTCCTCGTTACTGTGGCTTTCACATCAGACGCAGTCACCAATGAACCTTTCACCTCTACTACGTCCATGGGACTGGGTTTGTACGGCAGTGATAGCTTCCCTAGCAGATGTTGATTCTTTACGAGCACTTCATCTCCCTGAACCAACTGCTGTGTCCGGAGACGTCTCTGAATGTTCTCTCCCTCGTTTCTGGCCGTCCTCTCTTCGGCCACCCTCTCGTCGTCGATCTCTGCAGGCGCCCTCTCTCCAGTGTCCAGTAACAGTCCTCTGGTCCATCTTTTGAACAACGGTTCAGCAGGCGCAGCGCCAGTTGAGCAGTGGAGGGTCACTCAATTTTCTCTCAGGAATTGATAGATTGATAGAGGGCTCTGTTCAGGCACTGGCCCTGTCCGTGGGCAATGCAGAACACCTTGTTGAGAGTTCGAATGAAGCGTTCAGCTTCACCTTTTGCCCTGGGCCAACCTGGTGATTTCTTTCGGTGTTGAATGCCACACTATCTCATTATTTGTCCAAAATTCTCTTCTTGCAAAGGTGGCCCATTGTCTGAACATACCACTTGCGGAAAACAATGCATTGCAAAGACCTTTTCCAGGGCCGAAGCAATATGGTGAAATGCCACTGACTCAAGGAACTCAACTTTGGGGTATCTTGTCCATTGGTCGATCACCACCATGAAATGCGTGTCTCTTCCAACTGCGCCGAAGTCCACATGCACATTTTCCCAGTGTTGTGAGCTCCATGGAATGGACTATTGATGGTTCTCGTTGCAACGGGGATGCCACTTGACACCACACGCACCTGGCCACAAACTCATCCACTCGCTTCTTCAGGTATGGAAACCACACCTTAAGTCTTAGTCTTGGCTGTCCCTTGATGCCCCTGGTGAGCCATTGTTATTACTTGCTGGATCTTGCTTGCAGGAACCACCATCTTTGGTCCTTGAGTATTAGGCCTGAGTCGATGAATGTTCCTCTCTGATCTTCCACAGTTGTTCGAGGGTGGCACGGGCATCCTGAGTCCTTTTGTTTAGACCTTCCAAAATTCCTCTCCACTCTCACCGCTGCAATGCCCCTTGAAGAAGACGGAAACACTTGTCCTCTTCAGATGCCTCTGCTATTTCCTGGATGGGCATCGAGTTCAGGGTGGTTAACTCATAGATGACCTGAACATAGTCTTCTGTCTCCTCTGCACTATTTTCACCAGCCATGTGCCCCTCCCTCCTGTGGATGCCTTGTGAGGAGTAATCAGCATTATTGGCCCTAGCTTTGTACACCAGACCTACTCCATACTCCAGTAGTGCCACCATTCACCTCTCGATCCTGGCCGGTGGTTTGGAAGATGAGCCAGCCATGATCAAAATGAGCGGCTTATGGTCAGTGACCACTGTCGCATGTCTTCCCAAGATGTATAGATGGAAGTGCCGGCACCCCCACAGTACTGCCAGAGCTTCGCGCTCAATTTGGGAGTACCTCTGCTCCGTCTCTAAGAGGGCACGGCTGGCGAACGCCACCGGTCTCACAGTTCCGCTGGCATCGCGCTGCATCAGTACCACACCCAGACCAAACAGGCTTGCATCAACCATGATTTCCGACATCAAAGATGAGTCATAGAATGCCATGGTGTTGTTTGCCGTGAGGGCTTCCTTGACCTGAACGAATACAGTCTGTTCCAGTGGACATTGCCACACGGTCTTCTTCTTTGTAAGGTTTCTTAATGGCTCTCCTAATGTGACCAAATTCCTGATAAAGCGACCACAGTACGTCACCATCCCCAGGAAGCTGCGTACTTCTGTCACAGTCTGGGGGTTTGGCCCCTTTAATGTCCCGAACCTTCCTGGGTCAGGTGAAACGCCACCTTCCTTGAATACAAATCTAAAGAAATTAATGCTGGTCTTTAGGAACTCACATTTCTCTTTGTGCAGAGTGAGACCCAGCAACTTGATCCGTTCTAGTGTTTTAACCAGTCTTTCCATGTGGTCAACCTCAGAGCCGGCGAAGACCAGAATGTCATCACTTATGTTCAGCACACCCTCTAAATCAGCTAGGGCGCCCCGTATTATGTTCTGAAAAACTTCAGCAGCCGAAGACACTCCAAGACGAAGGCGCTTGTACCGATACAGTCCTCTGTGTGTCATAAAGGTGGTTATGTTCCTTGACTCAGGTTGGATTACTTCCTTATGGTATTCAGCCCTCAAAACTGGTTTTGAAAAAAACCTGGCTCCCTGAAGTTCTGCAACAATATCATCAATGGTGTGGGGTCAGGTGCCCTCTTTATGGCTTGTTTGGTAACCTCATGTCTACACAAATTCTTACTGAATCAGGGTTTTCTTGCCACAACAATAGGGGATACTCAAGGAGTCGGTCCTCCTAGCTTTTAGAAAACGTCAAGCTTGACCAGACTATCCAGTTCCTTGTCCACCAGTGCCCTCAGATGAAAAGTAACCCTTCTTTGTTTCAGGGATACTGGGCGAATGGACTGGTCTATGTGGAGTTTGACGGGGTCACCTACTAGTTTTCCAATTCCTACAAATACCTTGGCAAATCACACCAACACCACCTGGACATCTTCAACGTGCACCGCAGATGTGAAGCTCACGCTTTTCAGTGCTTAAGCCGCAGCACAGCTCAGTAGGGTGTTGCCACTAACACCCGTAATGAAAAACCTGGCCTTAAAGACAAATGCGCAGAATAGCGGAATAGGTTTGTCCCCTCGAGGCGTGAAGATGTGCACTCTGCGTAGTTTAGAGCTGGAAGTTCTGCCATCGCCTCATAGTGTTCAGTTCCATCACATTCACAGAGGCTCCGGTATCCACCAGCACGGGAACATCCGACCCGTTAACTCTCACTATACAGTTTGGTTGTCGTCTGGCTCTTGCCTTCATTTCACTCACGTTGGAGATTAAGAAAATGATCTCGTCATCCTCCGCTTCCAGGTCCTGTCCACCCAGGTATTCTTCTTGATTCATCAGGGCCACATTCTGGGGACGTCCTTGTCTGACCGACCCCTTTCTAGCTGTTTCTCTCTGCACCACCACTGGGAGCGGTGCCAGGCAATTGCGTGCATAGTGTCGGGATTTCCACAACCTCTGCACGCTCTACCCTTTGCAGGACACTCAGCTGCATATGGGAGGTCATACCCACATTGGAGGCAAGGGTTAGGTGTCGGAAGGCTCAACCTTGCAGATGTCATATTTCTCTGCACCCCTCTTGTCCTTTGAGGGTGCCCCACAGAACACACGTCATCAATTTTTAATGTGCGAATAGCCGTGTCCATTTTGGAAGTGCGCGTATCTGCTAGTTCATGTGACCCCCCTAGTTGGAGAATTCATGCCAGGGTTCGGCCTGGCTCTCTCAGTACTTGGCGTAGCTGCTTTCGTGACATGCAACCTTGAATTAGCTGATTGCACATCATGCCTTCCTCATTGTCCCATGCACACGTAGATGAAATATGTCTCAGTCTGCCATATAATATGTCCAATGGCTCATCGTCTTTCTGTTTGACATTGCACATTATGAATCCACGGCACGCGAATGTCACTCGATAACAACACTGCCAACTGTGAGTGTACTGGGAGTCACCACGCCTAGCCCGACCTCCGGGTCCATCTTAATGTTATATGGCCCCCCAGTGGGCCTCGTACGAAGGTAGCCCCCAACCCCACAGAATACACAGTAGATGCTGTTAGCCATCCAGGCTCTGCTCGTTCACTGACATGCCGTAGCAGGGATGCCCCGTTTATGCATGCAACAGAGTTACGTCACTCTGTTGTATGCTTCTGAAAGCACCCACACCACAGACAGAAAGTGGACTTTTTTGACTTACCAACCAATCAGAGTTCTTCACAGCTTCTTTGAGCATAACTTGCATGCAGGGAAACTAGGCCAGGTTAGTTAGGGATTCCTCTGTCTGCTTTGAGCAGGTACAGACAGGGAATTCAAACGGTAGAGCATCATAGCTGTCATTGATACTCTGTGATAGTGAAGCGCACAGGTGTCAGGATGGGCCCGAGTGCTGCGGGATTAATCAGAGCTAATAAGGACATGAGAAGGGAGAATGGAGGGGAAGCCGCCGTAAAGGATGGTGAAAGGAAAATTATGTGGTCCTGCTGGTGAGCAATTTCATGGAGGTACTGTGTGTTGGGGGGGATTTTGACCATCAACTGCTGGAGCTATTTCATCTTGATTGCCCCGGGGTGCAGGAGAGATTATCAATAACATGTTTGTGAGGCCTGTATTTTTTTATTGTGTGCTGTGTTTGTGTCGTGGTCCTGGGGAGGTGTTTGAAATTAGAAATGCCAGTTTAGGGCCTGTTACTGCTGCTATGTTCATGTGTGTGGCCTTTCCCATTTAGGATGTAGTTGTGGAGTCTGGGGAAGCATGGGTAAGCACAGGGAAATGTTTCTTTTGGACTTGAGGGATCGGGGATGCACATGGACATTTATTGGACAATATCGGCTTTTTAACAGGACATGGGGATGTGATTTGGGTTCCTGCTGTGACATTGTTTCTTTCAGGGGGCTACATGGACAAGTGTGTGCAGGGAAACACAGGACTTTTTTTCGTGGCTATGAGGGTGCAGGGTGCAGGGGACTGGTTTTGGGACTTATATGGGCATGTGGGTACATGGATGCACGGGTTCTAGATTTGGACCGTTTGTTTTTTTTTTTTTTAAACTTTGTTTTATTAGCATTTTCATAATAGAACAAACGGGCATGAAACCTTTTCAGCAAAGATAAAAAAATTATACTTGTAACAGGCCCGGTGATCCCCCCTACGCACTCCCCCCGCGAATCCACCCCCCCAAACAAACTTAGTCTCCTTTACGAATGCTTCTTTTAAGGAGACGCGTAGGGAGCTCAATGTATCCGGAGCTTGAGAAAGAACCTGAGCGTTGACTGCATGTGTGGCTGTGTAATGTCTGCCGTCTCCTGGGGCGTGGGCGCCCGTTCCTTCCGTGACTCTACCCTGTGGATCAGTGAACGTCCCATCCCCATGTCTGCTGTACCCCGTACCAGTTGGCTTGGAATGTGCCCAGACCATTGTTCATCATTGCCGTGAGTTTATCCATCAGGAACATGTTTTTGACTTTTTTTAACCAGCCCTCCTTTGAGGGGGTCTCCGGGCTTTTCCATTTCTGGGCCAGGGCCACCCTTCCCGCCCTCAGCATTGTTTCCCACATTCTTGGGTATCTGGCTATGTCCGCGTCCTCAGGGGGGAGGCCCAGTAGCATTGTTAGAGGGTTTAGGGGGAACAGTTCCTCCGAGACTTCCGCGATCCAGCCTCTAACCTCCACCCATTACGCCTGTGCTTTCGGGCAGTGCCACCACATGTGCCCTCTTGTACCGACCTGGTCGCAACCCCTCGGGCATGCAGGGGACACTCCCGTAAACATCTTCGACAATTTTGCGGGATCTCTATGCCACCCCTGAAGGATCTTGAGGTTGTGTTCCATGTCCGCTGTGAATAGGTTCCCATGGAAGGCTATTTTAAATATCCTTGCCCAGGCGTCTTCAGAGATCTCCTCCCCCGCCAAGTCCCTCCAAAAAGCACGGAATCTCCTCCTTTCCCCCAGGTTAACAGTGTTCAGTATTCTGTACATCCCTGAGACCGCCCCTTTTCTGGTGGTCGCTGTATCCGGGAATTTCTCAAAGGGGGTCAGCTGTCTTTTCAAATTCTGTCCCCAGGATTGGTCGCCTAGGATTCCCTTCAAGCGGAGATATTCAAATATGGTGAGGGACCCCTGCCCCAGGGCCTCTCTCAAATCCTCATAGCGCAGAAACTCTCCATACCTAAACACTTGCCCCGCCCACTCCAACCCCGAGTCAGACCAGGACTGTGCGTTGCGGAACCCCCTGCTTCCCAGTTTGAGGGGGTGACCCCAGAGCGAGGACATCAGTGACGGCCATGTCGTTAAGTGGGCCGTCTGGGGGCCTTCCTTCCAGATCGCCCAGAGGACTCCCAAAGTTGGGTGTGATTTGAGTCTATTCGGGATGAATTTGCTTGGGGCCCAAAGGAGGTGCCGAACCTTAAGCGGGTGAGCGTCCATGTCCTCTAGGTACGACCAGTATGTGCCCATCCCCTCTTTCATATGTTCCAAAAGTACGCGCAGCTGGGCAGCGCGGAAGTAGAGTTGAAAGTCTGGCAGCCCAAACCCTCCCATCTCCCTCGGCAAGGTCAGGACGGCCTTTGCGGTTCTCGGGGTTCTACCCTGCCATATAAATTCCCGCACTGCGTTCTGGAGGACCCTGAAGGTTTGGTCGGGGACTTTAGTCGGGAGGGCGGTAAAGAGGTATAGCAAGCGCGGGAGTATGTTCATCTTCACCGCCGTCATCTGACCGTACCATGACAGAATCATTGCCCCCCACCTCCTAAGATCTGCAGTGACTCTTGATACAATGGGATCATAATTGGCCTGGGCGAGGTTGGACAGGTCCCGGGTGAGAAGGACTCCCAGGTATCTAATGGAGACCTTCCCTATTGTTATCCCTTCCAGGCTGACCAGCGGATCCAAGACCGGGTCCAGGGATCTCATGGGGAGCAGAACTGATTTAGAGGCATTAATCTTAAGGCCCGAGAGGCGACCAAAGGCTGCCATCAGGGACAGGAGGGGGGGAAGCGAGGACACCGGGTCCACCAGGTAGGCCAGGATATCGTCCACGAACAGGGAGAGTTTGAATTCCACTTCGCCTCGCCTTATCCCCCTTATGTCCGGGTGAGCTCTGACCGCAATGGCCACAGGTTCCATGGAGAGGACGTAGATCAAAGGGGACAATGGGCAACCCTGCCTTGTTCCCCGCGAGAGGGGGAATGGTTCTGACAACTTGCCGTTCACTTGGACCCTAGCCCTTGGGGCCCTATATAACGCCGCCACCCATTCTCTAATGTGTGACCCAAAGCCCATTTTCCGGAGTGTGAGTTCCATGAATCTCCACTCCACCCTGTCGAACGCCTTTTCCGAATCGAGGGACAGGACGCTTGCGTCTAAGTCAGACACCTGGGCATAGTGAAGTAGATCAATAGTTTTACGGATGTTATCTGAGCCCTGTCTTCCCCTGATGAACCCCACCTGGTCACCATGGATCAGTTTCGGTAGGATCCCCTCCACCCGCCCCCCTATCACCTTGGCCAGGATTTTTACGTCAATATTCAACAAAGAAATTGGGCAGTAAGAGGAACACTCCGCGGGGTCCCTGTCCTCTTTGGGGAGTTTGGGGAGAACCACTATGATTGCCTCCATCATGGAGTCCGGGAGGGAACCCCCCTCCAGCACCGCGTTGAACACCTTCACCAAGTGGGGGGAAAGGGTCGAGCGGAACCTTTTATAGAAGTAGACCGAATAACCGTCTTCCCCCGGGGAAGTGCCCACTTTCATACCTCGGATCGCCCGTTCCACAACGTCCTCTGTCACCGGACCCTCCAACTCCTCCGCCATCTCCCTGGACAGGGCCGGGATCTGTAAAGAGTTTAGGAACCCCTCAATCTCCGCCTCACCCCCATTGTATTCCGAAGAATATAACTTCTCATAGTATCGGCGGAAGGCCTCTCCAATGTGGGGCGTATCGTGGCCCACCACACCCGCCTCGTTCTTCACTGCCTTCACCAATCTACTTCTCTGAACCTCCCTCAGTTTCCAAGCCAGGATCTTGTCCGCCCTGTCCCCCTTTTCGTAATACTTTTGTTTGATCAGTTGGAGACTTCTCTCCGTCTTGTGGAGGAGGAGATCCCTCAGCTGGAGCCTGTGGTCGGCCAGAGCGGCCACCTGAGCACGGTCCAAGGGGGCCGTGGGAGGGCCCCCCGGTTGGAGTTGGGCAATCTTCGCCCTCAAAACCCTTTCCTGGGTCTCCCTTTCCCTTTTTTTCTTGGCTCCCATTTTGATCAGGACTCCCCGAAGGGTAGCCTTGAAGGCGTCCCATAAGGTATGCAAGCCTACCTCCCCATTATCGTTGATAAGTCTGTGATGGTCTCGAGAACCTCCTGGGCTAGGACCTCATCTTTCAACAAGGAGTCATTGCACGTCCACCTCCCCCTGCAATCGCTTAGCCCTCCCCTCGCTATAGTGATGCGGACCAGATCATGGTCGGACCAGGGGACCGGGTCAACCCTGTAGCCCGAAATGATCTCGTCTGCCAGGATGTAATCTATCGTGGAAAAAGACGTGTGGACCGCTGAATAATATGTGAAAGAGGGGGCGTCTGTTCTGGGGGTCGGAATCGTGTCCATCAGGCTAAGTTCTGAGTTGACCCTTTGGAAGTTGCGAGCCATGATCTTGTCTGCCGCTCTGGAGGGCTGGTGTCCCGCACGTTTTCTATCTCGGACTGGGTCCAGGACCATGTTGAAGTCTCCCCCCACCACTACCGTGCCCTGGACGAAATGCTTGAGTTTATCGCTCACCTCCTCCCAGAATTGCGCTTGGCCCTCGTTGGGGCCGTAGATAACGGCAAGGGTGAGTGGGGCCCCCTGCAGGGATCCTCGCACTAGCAGATAGCGGCCCCCTGGGTCTTTCAGCGTGGCCTTGTTCTCGAAACCCACGTTCCTCGCTACTAAGATGGCGACCCCCCTCTTTTTGCATTTGTGGGAAGCGCTGAAGACCTCCCCGATCCCTCCTCCCCGCATCTTAGGCTCCTTCCCCCGTGGCCAGTGAGTCTCTTGCACGAAGAGAAAATCGAGGTTTGCCCGTCTAAATTCCCTGCAAACCAGGGATCTTTTCGTAGGGGTGTTCAAGCCTCGTACGTTAAGGGAGCCCACCTCCAGGGCGGGCAGACTATCAGCCATGATCTAGAATTTCCTCTTTCTCGGTCAACTTCTTCCCATAGCTCTTCCCTGCATGCTCCCATTGGATAGTATTTTGATCCCCTGCGCCCCCTTCCCCTGCCCCTCGGCTGGGCCTAGAACGAAACCCCAACTGCCCCCTTCCCCAAACCCCAACTGAACAACCCCAACTTTTGTGTACCCCGCCACCCCCCACCCCGGCGTCCAGCCAATTAGTTCCGCCATCACTGGCTTTTAGCCGAACCACCAGCCTGCCCACCTCGGCCAGGAAATCCACGTAAGATGCTCATTCCCTTGAGCCCCACAGAACCCCCCCTCAGCTGCGTCCCGCGTGTGAACCCATCATACTTGCTGTTCAGTAGGACGATGTAAATAGTGAAATCTCAGGATCTGCGCCCATCTGTCAAGGACCCGATTGGACGTCCCCGTTTCAGTCCTCTGAGTCATTCCATTCTCCGTCTTTCGCTGGGGAAGGGGTGTTCATTTTCCTGTATTTCCTAGCGCCGGTGCGCTTTCTTCTTTCACCGGACAGACCAGGGCCATTAGGTCTGCCATGCTCCGGCCCCGTTGGGCCCCTCCTGGGGTTCGAGTCCACTGTGTACTCTTGAATAGCCCCCCTTATATCCTCTTCCGTGGTCAGGGTCGAGCGTTGGCCCATGCATTCGAAAGTTAGGGAGAACGGGTAGCCCCATCTATAGAGTATGCCCTTTTCCTTGAGCAGTTGCGTGAGGGGGCGGCACATTCTACGCTTAGCCAGCGTGTAGGCGGAGAGGTCCTGGTATATGGAGATCTGGGCATTATTGTAGGTGATTTCTCTGGCCTTTCTGGCCTCCTCCAGCACTTTCATTTTCTCTGTGTAGTAGTGGAACCGGACCAAGATCGATCTGGGGGCTCCCGCCCTGCCCCCCGCTCTGTGTACCCTGTCGAAGGTGGGTTTGGTTGTCATCTCTTCTGCGAACAAGAGGGTGATGATCTCACGCACCACTCGGGTGATGTCCCTCTCCGTTTCCCCTTCTGTCTCGGGCACACCGAAAATTCTGAGGTTGTTTCTCCTCTCCCTGTTCTCGAAATCGTCCATCTGCCGAGCTCTTTCCTCGTCTCTCTTCTCCAGGGCCGCCAGCCTCATGTATGTTTGTACGTCCTGGGCTGCTGAAGACGATTGGTTGGTCTCGACCTGCAACAGTCTGTCCTCGACCTTGTCCACCCTTTGGTCCATTTTCTCAAATTTCTGGGCTATGTCGGACCGCATGTCCCTGATTTCCTGTAAAATCGAGGCAAAGCCCCTTTCCATTGCAGCTGAGGACGGGGTTGCACCCTCTGAATGGGCCATGGTCCTCTTGAGGCTCGTGCCCCCGCTGCCCCTTGCGGTGTCCTGGAAGCGGTATCCCTGTAGGGCTTCCCTCCAGCTCATCTGACGCTTCCTTATGCTCTGCAGGCCAATGCTCCGCGGTCCCGAACGGGGGTGGGGGGTCCCCCCCGTCCCAGTCCTTGGCCGCCCAGACCGTCTCGGGGGGAGCGTGCCGGGGAAGAGGAGGCGCGGTCCGGTCACCCCTCGCTCCGTTTGGGGTCTTCACCGATGTCCCCTGGGGAGTATCGTAGTCCGGGGGGGCGGGCACACGCCCCACCTGTCCGCCGGCAGGGGCCTCACACCCTGGTCAATTTCGTCGTGCCCGATTTGGGCCTCCTCTGGTCTCCTTGAGAGGGGGTGATGGCGCCTGGAGGGCCCCTGTGGCCTGGTCAGGTGGATTGTTCGATGCTCCCACCCTCAGCCAGTGGACACTAGATATGGAGATGGGGGGAGGGGGGTCCACCCCCGGGCGGGCACATGCCCTACCTGCGACCGACGGGGGCCTCACACCTGGGTATCCCCCAGGTCGAGGTGCGCTGGCTTTGTGTCTCCAGGAAAAGGGGGGGGGAGGCCGGGGGTCCAAGCAGACAGGGGGGGAAAGGTGCCTCAACTCCCGCAGCCCGCCCGCGGGGGCCCAGCAACCTGGCCGAACCCTGATCTTCAGAAGGTAGGGGGGTGGGCGGACCACCTCTGGGCGGGCACACGCCCCACCCTCTGCGGGTGGGGGCCTCGCTCCCGGGTATTTCCAGGGGCCCGTGGCCCAGTCTCTGTGTCTGGGGGGGGCAGCGCGTTCCGCTGATGCTCTGCGGCCCCCACCGATGCCCTCCAGGGGTCTCGGGCACCCCGCGGCCCAACCGCCACGTCACTCCACAGGGCCGCGCCGGCCCGCGAACGAGGTCCCCGGAGGGGGGGGGGGGCAGATCTGTGCTGTTCACGTGGGTCGAGGGGGGGCACCGGGCCCGGACCCGCCGTGTCGGGCCTTCGGGTGCCAAGGGAGTCCCCGTCCTCCACCTCGCTGGGGGATCCTCGTGTGGTGCTGTCCGGGACGGGGGGAGGGGCGGAGGGCGGGGGGGCCCCGTCCCCCAGGCCACCGCGGTGTCTCCTGGCCTTCAGGGGGCCGGTCCCCATCCAGGCCGGTCCTCCGCTCCCGTCGAGGAGGTCGCCTGTGTGGAGGGGGCAGGCCAAGTCAAGGGACCAGAAGGGCGCGAGCGAGGACCGCCTCTCCTCCGGCTCCGCGGCCGCCCAGGCCGCGCCCTGCAAATCGCTCAGAAGGCCCGGGTCCCGATCTACGGTTATCCGGGGACCCCGAGCGCCGCTGTTTCGCCTGGTGGGTGCCCGGGGGGGTCCCCAGGTGGGTCCGTCGAGGTGGGCCTGCCAGGGGGGTGGGGAGGGCTCAATCCCCTGCGGTAACCCAGTCAAGGCGGGAGCTGTGCACTCAGGCAGCCATTGCCTGTGCGCCCCCTGGTGGCCTCCCGTTTGTTTGTTTTAACCATTTTAAGACATGAGGGTGTGGAGCAAGCACTGGAACTCAAGTTGTTGGGGTTTTAGGTTTCATATTTTGGGCAAAGCATATTACATGTGGTTCCATGTTTTTTGTTTTCTGTATTGTTCGTAGGGAACTTTCCCCTGATGGATTTTGGTATTTCTTGAATGGCCCGCTGGGTTCTGAGTGTGTCAATATTTCTGCAGTGAGGTGCTGCTGTGGTCCAGAATTGCCAGGTGGTTTCTGAGAGTTTGTGGTTTTGCAGTGAGGTGCTGCCGCTGTTCAGGGTGGCCGGGTGGGTTCTGAGTGTTTTTGCAGTGAGGTGCTGTCGGGTTGGTATTTTGTGTCTTGTCTCAAGCAATTGTTCCCCTAATCTTCTTTGCCAGACGTCAGGCTCAGGTCATGGACTTGTTTGGGATATGTTGTCTGCTTGGCATTTTTCATGCTATGTTTGACTGCTTACTGGGAGTTGCATTGTGGGGTTTGCTTTGTGTGTTGGAGTTATGGTTTCAGTTTCTTTTTGTTTTGGAATGCAGTGAGATGCTGCATTTACTGGCATCAGAGGGCGGTCTTCCTGTCAGTAGTTGATTCAGGGTAGGTAACGGTTGCAGTGGGGTGCTTTGCTGTTTACCGGTTTTGCTGCAGGGGTTTGGTCAATAGATTTTATGCCTCATGTTATCCTAGGGGTTTTCTGCAGCAGCATGTGTCCTCTTTGCTGCGCTGTAGGGTTTGTGTTCTATGCTGCACAGTTGGTTTTTATTTTGTTGCCCTTTGAGTTTAGTGGGGCTCCTTCTGGTCGCAGTTGTGGGTCCACACCCATTTGTTTTTTTACATACTGTTGGTTCTTTCATTGATATGATATGATATGATATGATATGATATGATATGAGAGTTTATTTATATAGCGCCTATACACAATGTGTTTCAAAGCACTTCAAGGCAATGGAGGGAACAAGGGAAAATACAATGACATTCTTACAGGCCATGAACAGTAAGGATGTGAAATTAACTATCGTACTCGGCCTGACGACATTTCAGATAGTGCAAGAGCTAAGACATAGATAAGGAAGAGAGGGGAGGAACAAAACAAGCGATTATCGTACTAGGCCTGACAACATTTCGGATAGTGCTGAAGGGAGGGGGGGAACAGTAAGGGGATGGGGGAGTGACAGACGAGTTTGCTATCATACTAGGTCCGGGGACAATTCTGATAGAGTAAGTGCGTAGAAGAAAGTAAGGGGAGGAGGGGAGGAGATAGGAAAAAAGAGAGGGGAGGAGAGAACAGAGAGTAGGCCATCAAAAAGAGTGGAGAAGCAAGAGGGGAGAGCGAATACAATTGCAGAAGTCAGTAGTAACACATAATGTTGCAAGCCAGGATACAAGATGAAGATGGGAATAGCATGATTCAGGGTCACCATGAGTACAAGATGTAAAGGAAGTCCAGCATGAGAGTTGAGAAAGGGTAACGCACCGTGAATCAATGAAGTCCATAAAAGTAAAATCCAGCATTGGCCGCAAGACGGTGATGGTGAAACCAGAATGTAGCAGGACAGATTCCTCTGTGCGGGAAGGGGGGGTACAAGGAAATAACACGGGGGTCCAGAGAGGGTGGGGATGACCCGTTGGGACAGAGTTGGGTTGAGTTTATGTGCTGGCCACATGTTTAGTTCTGTGAGAGAGCTTATACTTGTCATTCTATGACAAGACAGGAGGCTCGCATTATGCTATTTCTTTCTTTATTTACTGCCATGTCAGCACTTTAAAACTTTCAACTTTAATACTGCACATTTCTGTTTTTAGAAACAAAGTTTAGAAAATAAAATGCAGAAGTTTAAAGATCCTTTAGTCCATAGTCTTATTTGTTTAATCTGCATCAGGGAACTACAAGCCCCATGAGTCTTAGGTCTGAGGTAGTCCTGACCTTTCCCCTCTGCCCCTATCCGAGGGCAGCCCTCTACATAAGAACCCCTCTGACCAGGTCCTTTCCTCTTTCTTTCTGCTGCCAATAGATAAGTGACATGATTTATTGTTTCTTCAGTAGAAGAGCTAGATAAACTCTATATTACCTGTATATGGGTATTAAATGCTTGGATATTTGTTGTAACACACTAGTAGTGCTTACTGCCCATTTTCAACGGCTCGCGCAGGAAAATGAAATGCATTTACAATGATTTTGTAGTCACCTCAGAACGCGCGCATGTTCTTACTGTGGCGCGTAAAATTAGGGCAGCGCGAGCGCAGCGAGTTTCCCGCACACCGCGGGTAAGAAGAGTGTTGTGAGCGAGCTGGGGCCGGAGTCGCGTGCACATTTAGCCCGCGTTAGACTACCGTGCCCCGCTCTCTCTCTTTCTGTATTTCGGCACCAGCGAAACACAGCGGCCGTTAGGACCCAGGGGAGCTGGAACCTTCCACAGTTCCCAGCGTCCCCTGGGAATCCAGCTTCCGCGCGCATTGCGCACGAACAGAGAACGAAGAAAGTTGGTTTAATAGAGCTCCAGTCAGATTTTTGAAAAAAAATAAAAATAAAAATAAAAAGGGAAGCTGCTTTCACACACACACGCTGCTAGCAGATATACAGCACGTGTTCAAGAGTGTGCAGAAGCATTTCCAGCTGCTGACTTCCTCACAGTTGGCTCTGCCAACACCAAGGACATGGCTACATTTGGCACCCCCACTAATACTCCTTCCACTTCCCCAGAATGGAGCCAAGAAGAGTGGGTAGAAGACCCTTCCCAACAATATTCTGACTTATCATTAAGTTTTAAAAAAGTACTTGGAGACTCCTTGATTCAAGCTGTCTCAAAGGGGGTGTAACCTGTTACGAAAAGGCTGGACACTCGAGAAATGATTATGGCTAAGCAGCAGAAACAGCTTACAGCCAGGAAAAGGCGGCCTAGCAGCCCGGAGGAAGGAACGTCAGCAGGACAACCTCAGAAAGGGGTTGAAAAGAAGGGGTGTAAAGTAGCCTGGAAGAGCAAGCACTCTTTGACCCCCCCGGGTATCACTGAAAGGGTTAACACTGTTCCCCAATTGGAAGGCGACCCTGTCGCCAGGCTTAAAGAAGCCTTCCTGGCAAAGAAAAAAGAAAGTCAGGACAGACCCCCTGCCACAGGGGTGTATAATCTAGGGGACGAAGAGGAGGGCTATTCGCCCGACGATGAAGGGGGTGAGGAGGAGGAAGACATTGATAAAGATGTAGAAGACCCCCACAGCATCGATGATACAACAGACATGTTCGATCCAGAGGCCATTCGGCATCCCAAGTCATCGGATTGGGCGCTGTCACCCAGAGTGGCAGCATACATGGCCCAGCACATTAGAAAACCCTTGGAAAGGGAAGTAAGGTCACGAATGAGATCGGAGTGCCCCAGACCAGAGCTGCCGAATAATCTAGCAGATACTCCAGACCTAGACCCCAAGATGGTCACCTTTGTGACCAAAGCAGCTCGTGACATAAGGAAAGGAGTAGACCGTGCCTGGAGGGGGGTGTCAGGACAAGCTCCTAGACATCTCAGGGCCTCTAGCCAAGATCATGGATCTGGCGGAAAAATCAAAAGATACCGGTATTCCAGTAGACGTGACGGTACTAGGTAACTGGCCGCAACGAGCGGTATGCCTCCTAGGCAACGCCAACTGTGCCATCTCTTCAGAAAGAAGAAGAAGAGTCCTGTTAAAAATAGATAACAAATTGAGTGATCTCGCCAGCTACGAGGCAGGTGAAGGCGCCAAAGGACTGTTGTTCGGCGAAGCATTCGCTAAAGAAATGTCTGAATTCGTGGGCACATATACTGCTCTAGAGAGTGCGCAGAGTTCCATCAGGAAGATCTTCCCCGGGCGAGTTTTTACCGGGACCGGACGACATAGGGGTCGCTCGTCCGGTCGCTATACCTTCCAGCGAAGACCCCAGGGACAACAATCAAATTACTGGCAGTCTAGACAGCAGGATACCTTCTTCCCTGCCAGGACAAGATTTCCAAGAGGGCGAAGAGGAAGAGAATCGTACCGACAACCGGGGCAATCAGCGGGTGAGTACCGCAAGCTTGCAAGCGATGCTTGGGTATTTTAAGCAGTAGTGGGGCTGCGTTTAGAGTTTATAGGAACACCCGTGCAGACAGCAGAACCTCGCCCCATACACATGACGCAAGAGAAAGCAGCGCTCCTGCACTGCGAGCTCACGAAGTTAGAAAGCAAAGGCGCGATAGAGCGCGAGTACCAACAAGGTCCCGGTTTCCTCAGCACCATGTTCCTAGTTCACAGAGGGGACAAAATAAGGCCCGTGATAAATTTGAAAGATCTAAACGAATGGGTGGTATACAACCATTTCAAGATGGAAGGGTTTCATCTGCTTCGAGATCTGTTGCGTACCAGAGACTGGCTGGCCCGCCTAGATCTCAAGGACGCATACCTTACTATTCTGATAGCAGCAGCGTTTCGGAAGTATCTACGCTTCCTATGGAACGGAGAAGTATGGCGTTTCTCCTGCCTCCCGTTCGGCCTGTCCTCCGCTCCGTCTGCTTTCACCAAGCTCATGAAATCAGTGGCAGCTGCCATCAGAGAGAGAGGAATTTGTATTATTATCTATCTAGATGACATCCTCGTCTTTGGCCCAGACAAATTAACCTTGACAAAGAGCGTCCAGTGGGTATTCTCACTTCTGACTTCGCTCGGTTTTTTAGTGAACCTGGAGAAATCTCAGCTGACTCCGGTCCAGAGAATAGAATTCCTGGGTTTCACAATAGATTCTGTGAAGGCTCGAACTCCCAGGGTACAAAGTGAGAACGATCAAGAAGGAGCTCAGAGCTGTGATAGCGAAAAGGGTTATCTCGCTTCGCAATCTAGCCAGAGTAGTAGGTCTGCTAGCAGCCTCTATTCAAGTGATTTTTCCGGAACCGCTTCATTATCGAGCTCTTCAGCGGCTCAAAATAAGACATCTGCAAGGAGGCCTTCGCTACCACCAACTAGTAACTCTGGACCACCAGCCCTCACAGAGCTCCATTGGTGTTTGCAGAATATGGAGGATTGGAACAGTCGCGCCATTTTCGGCGACGCCCCAGATCTGGTAATAGAATCAGATGCGAGCAGATCAGGTTGGGGAGCCAGGTGCGAACACGTGCAGACAGGAGGCAAATGGTCAGAAGAAGAGTTACAGCTCCATATAAATTGCCTCGAGTTACTAGCGGGCTCTTTCGCAGTTCGCGCTTTTACGAAAGACAGAGTAAAGTGCTGCGTCCTGCTCAAGATGGACAATATCTCTGCAGTAAGGTATATAAACAAATTGGGTGGGACAAGGTCCAAAATGCTGGCAGAATTAGCGAAGAGCTTCTGGCATTACTGTCTCCAGAACAGAATATTGGTATCAGCAGAGTATTTGCCAGGAACTCTGAACGAAGTGGCTGTAACGCTCACCTGACTCCCACGGAGGCGCTGGTCTAGTCTGGGGTGCTGTGGCCTCTTCGAGCGTGATGCGCAGAACTCGGAACACTGACTGAACAGGACCCTCAAATCGTGCTTGTCTGGCCCGTAGGAATATCCTTCTGCAGATGAGAAAGGGGATTAACAGTCTGCAGAATAGTGTGCTTGCTCCCCACTTCCCCCCCTCGTTCTTCTCTAACTTCCTCCGAAATCCCCGGTTGAAGCTCAACTTATGGTTTGAAAGGATGAACTCTCCATCCTGCTTCTGATGCAGGGGCGCGTGTTTGTCCAGTTACTTCACTGGTTTTCAGAATGGCGCTGGCAAAATCCACTTGACTTTTCCGAGCGGAACGCCGTAAGTATGAAGATTACAAAAGTTCAAGTGTAGAGCCTCCTTTTCTGTTGCCTTCCTACCTGTGATCTGTCCTTTATTTCAGGTGCAGAATGAAGGCGATGCGTTGAGGGATTGAATTGCCGATGGTAAATTTAGGTGAGTTAGCGATGGGGGCGATCCCTCTTAATGTCTTTATATTCCTCCAGTAATGTCTTTTGTCCTTTCCCCATAGGGGCCGGGGTGCGGTACCTGCCAACGAACCGGCGCCGACCCGAAATGAGGAATGGTCCACCAACAGAAGACCGGTAAGTGTTATGGCGGAAAATTAGGCTTTCCTCATAAGTTCCTTCTGCTCACCTTTTGTCTCTTCTTCTCTCTCCTAGGCGCAGAGATGTGGCGACCGGTGCAGACAGTCGCGGTGGAGCCAGAAGAACTCCTGAGGACAGGTGAGTGAAGCGCGGCGCTGCAGCGAGCAACGCAGTGCTTTTAAATGAAAGTCTTTTCTCAGGAACGCTGGCGTGAAGGTTCCGGATGCAGGTAAGAAGTTTGATAAAATTCTTGGTTTTCACCTTTCTCTTCTCTTCTTTCCTTACAGGTGTTCCAGGATCGAGGCGGGCGTGGCTGGAGACCAGATGCAGGAGCAGACACGGTGAGCGTTCAGCTGCTTGGATGCAGAACAACGCGAAGCGTGAGCTACTGTCTGGGCGTGGCTTAAATAGCCCCCAAAGTAGTTCCAGGTAAGTATTCTTCCCTGGCCATGCCCGAGTGGCAAAATAGTCCCAATGAAAAAATAGTCCCTTTCAGGTCTCAGGGAGGCCTGAATCTTGCAGCATGGTCTGCATCAGGTAAGTGCACAAAACACCTTCCTTTATGAGCCTGGCGCCTATGGCGCCAGGACTGATGTCCAACATGAGCCTGGCGCCAACGGCGCCAGGACAGAGTCCAAAGAGCCCCTATAAGGGGCCGTTGGGCTTTTACCCAGGGGCGTGATGCCTGCTCCCGGGGGTGCTGGGCCTGGCCTGGTGCTCCGGGGGTAGGCATCATGACAGTGGCAGACTGGAATTCATGTTATCTTGTGGACTCCAGCGATTGGAAGCTTCACCCCCTAGTGTTCCAACAATTGCAGGAACTCTGGGGGCCCCTGCACATAGATCTGTTTGCGTCCAGACTGAACGCTCAGACGCCAGAATATTTCAGCTGGAGGATAGACCCGGATGCAGCGGGCACAGACGCCATCCTGCAGTCATGGACAGGAGCAGTGCATTATGCCTTCCCGCCATTCATTATGATAACGAGAGCGCTAGCGAAAATTCGCAGGGATCACGCGGAGCTTGTGATGGTCCTACCCTTATGGAAGGCTCAGCCTTGGTTTCCAGTAGCGATGGAACTTTCTACGGATTTTCCGAGGATAGTTCCCATTCTGCTGGACCTTCTTCTCGACCCATCAGGGCAAGCTCACCCGCTCATAGCAGCCGGCACGCTGCAATTGATAGCCTGCAGAGTTTCAGGAAAAGATGGGAATTGCCGGGAATTTCACAGCTCGCTGCAGAGTGCATCAGAGATTCCTGGGCGCCTTCCACCCTTCGGAGCTATGGTGCGGCATGGAACGGGTGGGCTAGCTGGTGTTCGGACCACAGTGTGGATCCCGTTTCAGCCCCTGTAGAAGAGGTTTTCAACTTCTTAGCTTTTAAATTTCAAGAAGGCGGCGCCTTCAGAACAGTGGAGTCTATAGGTCTGCTATCTCAGCGGGTCACGAAAAAGTGGAAGGTAAAACGGTGGGAGAGCACCCAGCGGTCGAGAGATTGCTAAGAGGAATGAGGCTCTGGAAGCCACCGGAACCCAAGTATAAGGTGTTATGGGATGTGAGAGACATATTTCGTCTATTCCTCAGATGGCCAGATAACGAGAATTTATCCCGATCTCAGCTATCAGGAAAACTAGCTATGCTGCTCTGCCTTACTTCCTATAGGAGAGTTTCTGATGTCAAAGCGCTTGAAGTCGATAGGAAAATATTCTATCCAGACGGGGTATCATTTACCATTTCCAAGAGAACAAAGACCGATTCGAGAGTAATAGATTACCCATACTTCACAAGTAATAAGAAACTTTGCGTTGCGCAGTGTATTAAAGATTATGAAAAAGCAACAGCGCATCTTAGACCGCGAGGGGTGTCACAGCTGCTTATAGCACGCAGGAAGCCTTATCATGCTGTAGCGTCTGCGACCATTGCTAGATGGGCGAGAGAAATCATGCAATGGACAGGAATTGATTTGTCACTTTTTGGGGCGCACTCTGCTAGGGGAGCGATGGCTTCCAAAGCTTTTGCGCCAGGGGTGTCTCTTCAGGACATTATGAAATCAGCAGATTGGTCTCCCGAATCAACCTTTAAGACATTTTATTTTAAGCCTGTTTCTGAGATTACAAATATGGTGGTAGCAAGCGTTCAACAAGCATAATGCGAGCCTCCTGTCTTGTCATAGAATCAGGGGTGGACTGGGAACCAAAAGAGGCCCTGGAAATAATTTTCAAAGTGGCCCCATATTACACATTTTTTCAGCAGCCAGTCCAC
Organism: Ambystoma mexicanum; assembly: GCF_040938575.1. Lineage (NCBI taxonomy): Eukaryota > Metazoa > Chordata > Amphibia > Caudata > Ambystomatidae > Ambystoma > Ambystoma mexicanum. Next base: position 543,461,055 of record NC_090940.1, read on the forward strand.
CCCTGGTGATGTGCGTGTCATTCTGCCTGCAAATCCCCATTCATCAAACAGGGATTTGCGGGCAGAATGGCATGCAAATCCCCGTTTTACATGCAAATAATTCCCTCAAATCAGGGTGATAGTCTGTTGGTGTTGTTTGGTTATGTACCCACCCATTGCCTGCCCATGGCCATGCTAATCCCTATGGACATTCCCACCCATTCCTGCCCCCGCCTGCCCAAAACACCTCCTTGTGGGAACTCTTTCATGAAGCCCTTCCATCAGACTTTACATTCAATTCCATCAGACTTTACATTCAAAGTGCCTGCCAGTGTTTGTTCAAAGCAGTCTTCGGAGAGTTAATGACTTAATTGGAGCTGTAAACACGCCACTGGTGTAGTCAAAATGACTTACCAGGCCTGCCTTCGGGACTCGATTTATAAGCACTCTGCATGTCCTTCACTGAAGTCCTGTTGAAAACAAGCATTGGCAAAGCCACTGAAGTCCTGTTCAAAACAAGCGTTGGAAAAGCCAATACCTTTGGTTAGTTCATACGTTTTACGCTTTTGTCAGGCACTGCCATTAGATGCCCAGGTATTCGCACCTTTTACCAACAATGGATAGATAATATATCACTACGGCTGTGCCTGTTGATTGTCTTCCCATACCTACACAAAAGCAAAACTGTTGGCATTGGCAATGCTGTTTAAATGACTTTGGTGTGCACCAGTTCCAGGAAAGGGATAGCTGTATGTTAGAATTCTTGAAAATTAAAATGGACACGTTCATTTTTCACACGAAAATGTCCATGAACCATCATGGCATGAGTGTTTGTTTTCTTATTTTCCTATGTAAAGTGTCATGCAACCATAACACGGTAATATTACAGAGATGGTGATAGCACGTGTGCAGTTATGATTAACCAGAGAATTGTTTGAGACACATAATTTTGGTGCCTGCGGAGAAAAGTACATCAACTCTCCACACAAAATCATGCACACTGATAATCCTGTTTGTGTTTTGCGTGTGGGCTCATGTGTGTGTGTGTGTGTTTTGCATTCGTGTGTAGAGATTCATGCACACATGAATAGGGATTCCAGTCTTCAAAATCTGTAAATTAAGGGCATAAACACATTACCTTCGAAGTATGTCAGTGTTTGTTAAAAAATAACTGTAAAGCATTATGCCACTTCATTGTTCGCTCTTTGCTACTGCACTGGGACCATTTCTGCTCACATCGCTTTCACTTCTGACTGCAGGATTACCCAGTGACCTCCAGTTCTACGATAGACTCCCTTAAAAGGGCGTGACTCTGCTCTTCACTAGATCATCCCACCACGAGCCTTTCCCTGGCTAAAACCCTTCACAGTTCGCAATCTCTATATTATTTCTGTTCTGCGTCTAAACTAATGTCTTCCTGGTTGGGTATCCCCACCCCCCACCCCCTGCCTGCCGGAAATCCGTGTCCCTGTTAAGCTGCTGTCTCGGGTACTGGCTTTCCGGGCAGTCTGTGCTGCAGTGCAACACGCTGTGGACCTCACGCATATTTTTAAAATGAACAGTACCACCGAAAATACAAAACAAATGCACGCCGAGAGGCATTTCGCCTTCATGGAAAATGGCAATCGGATGTTTTGTGAATTTACTGTGTGTGGTTCTTTTCTGTTTGGAGCACTTGGCGGCATGGGGTTAATAATGGGCACTGCAACATATCAGTGGAAGATGGGCTCCCGAAACCCCACCAAGCCTGTTTCGTACGAGACACCTCTAGCGCGTCCTCCCTCTGGCCATCCTTCGAATTCCTCGGGGTCCCACTATACTCAAGGACGCACATGACATGAAATCTTATCTCGGGGAACTCTGGAGGGGAGGGCTGCTGAGGACTGTTCCCGCATCCCGTGGTGGGTGACAGGCTATGCTGGGAATATGCCAATTACCTGAAAAGAGCCAGTGTACGGAGCAGTCAGTCATCTACATGAACACAAGTGTGGGCCAACACTCCCTAAACTGGCACACCACCCTTTACTGCCACCTGTGTATTTACCAGTGCAGCAAATCACCCTGTGTTCTTTCATTGTGCTCAGCTATTCTGCCCCGGCTTTGTCGGATGCTTCCCCTCCCCCACCTCAGCCACTAAGTGAAAAGAAAATCAGTGCTGTGAAAAGCGAATTGAGTTTAACATATCTATAAAGCTGACACACAAATTCAGGGTAACATTGCACTCATCCCTGGTAGCCCATGGGACCTCTGTATTTCGTGGCACACTGCCCTGCTTTCATTAAAAGTTTCTGCTTACCTTCGAGTCTCCAGCTGAAGGCCTCATGCCCGTAGGGATGGCTGCTGCCTGCAACCTGACCCTGCACCTGACCTGCGCAATATGTGTGCAAGGCACGTGCGGTTCCCCGGTGCCCAGGCCCTCCAGCGCATGCGCGAGCCGTCAGCCCTGCAATGAAGAAACAAAAAAATGTGCAGCGCCTGCATCAGCCAATTCAAAAGAAAGCACCCAGACGGTTTCACGCCACGTGTATCCTTCCGCACCAAAGAGGCCCTATGTGGCCAGAGGCCTACTGGGGGATGTCCCGGTTTCCCGGTGGGGCAGTCCAGCCCTGCATAGAATAAAGATTGCCCACGCTTATAGCTCAGGAAGTCTTCATTCTATTAAAGACAAGGAGGCAAACATTTTATCCCACCCGGAATGGCAAGATTATTGTATGCATTGTTATATTTGTTATGATGTAACTCCTTTGCTCATTCCCACCCTCATGATTTGCTCTCCATTATTTACAGGAGAAGAGCAAAAGACGGCCGGATGAAACCGTACTCAACAGTGGAAGGAAGACAGTTCAAGTTGGTCATGTTGGACCGCAAAAGTTCTCAGTTTCAAGGGACAATTCTCTGTTCAATTATAATGGACGGTTTGGTTTGCAAAAATGAAGTTGTTCGAGTGGACAGACATAAAGAAAGAGGAAAGGACCTGGTCTGATGGGTTCTTATGGAGAGGGCTGCCCTCGGATAGGGGCAGAGGGGAAAGGTCAGGACTACCTCAGACCTAAGACTCATGGGGCTTGTAGTTCCCTGATGCAGATTAAACGAATAAGACTATGGACTAAAGGATCTTTACACTTCTGCATTTTGTTTTCTAAACTTTGTTTCTAAAAACAGAAATGTTCAGTATTAAAGTTGAAAGTTTCAAAGTGCTGACATGGCAGTAAATAAAGAAAGAAATACCATAATGCTCGCCTCCTTGTCTTTAATAGAATGAAGACTTCCTGAGCTATCAGCGTGGGCAATCTTTATTGTCGGGTGATCTGGAATGGGTGTGTTGTGCGTGTGGCAGGTCCTGATGTTGGATTTTGCATATGTGTGTGTGTGTGTGTGGTTGGTGGACTATTAATGGAGAAAGAGAGAGGTTGTGATTTTGGTTTTCAGTCTACATTGCAGAGTTTATGGGGTTCTTTGTTGTTTATGCTCCTTGTGTTTTAGTTGTGTAACGGAAGGAGGTGTGTAGTAGTCTTGCTCTAGAGGTGCAAGTACTATTCTTGCAGAATGTAGTGAGGTACATGGGAATGTAGTGAGGTCATGGTGGAATGTTGTGTGTGGGTGACTGCTGGGGATTCTATGTGTGGCAGTTAAATCTTGGAGCTGAAGGGTGCGGATGTGCTAGTGTCTTATGTCCAGCAACCTATTTATGTGACTTAACTGATGTATACCAGTAGATCAATAATTTTAGATTAAAGAGCCTGGGCTTCAGTGACTTCATACCCAAGGAACCTACAATACTCCTCTGGCAGGAAGGCCACACGGAAGAGAAAGCACATCATTATGCAGGCACTGAGCATCACGTCTGATTCACACTCTTCTACTAGGCAGAAGAGAAAGATGGAAAAACAAATCACAAATAATCAGGCATCTACCCTCTCAGGTTAAGGAAATAGTGAAGTAGAGAGGGGGAGAAGATAAAGCATGCCAACACTTCTTCTACATTCTCTTCTTCTACATTTCCCTCATCATCAGCCTCTTCCTCCGGGGATGCCTGAATCTTTCAAGGTTGAGGGCTAGAAGCATACATACTTATCCAGTGATGCAGCAGTAGAGGTACTAGAAGAGGTGTCAGAAGACATAGGTTTATCTTCTTGGATACCAAGGACCATGATAGAGACCATAAAATATGTCAATTCAAGCATGGAGTAAAAGTGGCTCTTCCAGGAATCGCTCTCTGATATAATGAAGAAGACACCCTGAGAATGGAAGGAACTGGAAAAGAGGAGCCTCAAATTTGTCCAAACTTTACCATAGATGTCCTGATTGATTGGGTCCTGCCCAGCCTTACAGGAAGATCATACACAGTGAATGATGCCCGGTCTGAGGTCCAGTAGACAAGAAGGCGGATGGGGCCCTGATGTTTACACACATTCCACTTCTCCATGAGGTCTGCTATGAATGCATGTTATACTTCACAGTTAACGGTTTATTGAGGGGCCATCCTAAACACAGGAAGTTCCTTCCCTCCCCACTCAAGATGTCATGCAACAAACTGTGTAATGTTTTCTTTTATTCAGCCCTATCTCCAATTCATCAAATACCCTTTGGATCCCTCTTCCTGAGCTACCAATGAGCCAAGAACCAGGCCGGTGTCCAGGAAATATATTTAAGTTTATTTGAATAAGATGTTAAGAAAAATCGCACAACTACGCCCGCCCCCTTCTTTGTGGCTCACAATCAACTTCTTGTTACACAAATAAATCACACAAATTAATTGGGGAAACACACAAATTACAGTATTTTATCTCAATTTCAATTCAAATAATAATTAGCACTAGTCATTGAACACAAACAATTACGAATGTAGTGCTGTGCAATTTAGATTTTCATGCACGCTTAAAAGGCTAGCACTTTAGTTTTACAAATTTGGGCACATGGATATGGCAATTATTATTTCACCTACACTTTCGCTTTAAAATAAACACAGGGCGATTTAGCGCTTGTTTGTCAGGCAGCCTCAGACTTTGGTCTGGGTTGGGGAAGTCTGACAGAAAAATTTGAATGATTGAAGAATTTTGGATTTCAGACCCCACTCCACCGAAAGGCCTGTTATGGGCAAAGTTGGACAAAAAGATTGGACCGATTTAGGAACAAAGACTTAAAGAAGTCAGGGTCAACAGGACAAAAAGAATTACCCAATTAAATTATAGGCTGTCGTTTTTCAGCACACACTGGGAAGTGAGCTTTGTTGAAAATCACCTTGTAGTGTTCTGCCAAAGGAATTAATTAAATTAATATTTTTAGTTAAATAGGCTAAGGATCTAGACAGTTTTGCTGCTCCCCCTGCAATAAAGGGAACGGATTTAAGGCAAGCAGACTCCCCCACCTTGGTATCCCAGGGCTCAGTTCTACTTGCTTTCCATGTAAGTTTAGGAAATCCAGCGGCTGTCAGGACCCTCTGGAAGGATAGGGCTGGGGCCTGGTCACACCACTCTGAAGGATGGCCTCTAGCTCTTCACCGTAGAGTCCAGACAGCTTTTTTAGGCCTCCCCAATAATGGACAGCTCCACCCAGATGTAATTTCGATTTTCTCGTTTGCTGTTTGGCAGCTGTCAGATGGTAAGTTTCAGCAGCTCTCCCAGATGAAAAATGTCAGCTGCTCTTTCCCTTCCTCATAGTGTATTCCACCTTTTATAGCAGCAATGACACTATCAAGTTTACAGGGGAGTACGATTCAAGAGTTCTCACAACTAGAATTGGACAGTTACCTTTCTCTCTCCTCCAAATTCCAGCCCATCTCTATGGGTTGGTTTACGAGTCTGGAGCAGACATATGGCAGCTTCATTTGCAATCCCCATTTGTTCTCATGTCAGATTATTGGCAAAAACTAGTTATGTGGCAAAACCTCATAATTTTACTAGCAACTGCCATAACATATATATATAATTTCCTTTTCAGCTAATCATGGGGGATTAAATAAAATGACAGCCAGGTCTGCACCGTTTTGCACGACCTTTTGGCAATATTGCACTGTTTTCACAGAAAGCATAACAGTTATGAACATGTAATTTACTCTTCACATTCATAATTTCACCCTTCACCAGTTTGTCAACTCTTAAATTTGTGACATTTTCAGTAGGCCAGGAACCTATTTTAACTGGCCATTACAGTTCCCTAAATTGAAGGTGGATGAATTGTATATCACCAAAATCGTCTGCAAATTATCTAAAAAAATGACACATAAATAAAGAAGATCCGACTTACAGTTGCTGAGAAAAAGGCATAAATGATAATAGTCCTTTCGCGTCTTCAGTGCCATTTGTTCTCACTGGGCCAGCCTGTAAGCAGAGTTTTTATTAGTCTCTTTGAAGTTGGTCATCTGAAGTTGGTTACAGCTCAAAAATACGGGATTCATTTGCTACACAGAGATCCCCCAATGTAGATAATGAGTCATGGCGGCCCTGTGCTTTATGATGCCTGTCCTCTTATCTGGAGAGGACCACAATTTATTTCCTAAAAGACATCCATTTCTTGTATTTCTTTCAAGGTTCAGCTCCTCTTAATTGTAGCCCCTGTTGACACCAGCCAGGGCAATCTGTGCACAGAGTCCAGCCTTGAGGGACAACTGTTACGCTCACCTGACTCCCACGGAGGCGCTGACCTGGTTCACGCTGCTGACCTCTTCTAAGGTGATGCGCAGGGTTCGGAAGACGGACTGGACCGGGCCCCCAAATCTGGCTTGTCTGGCTCGCAGAAGTGTCCTTCTGTAGGTGAAAATAGGGGATTAACTGACTGCGGGGTAATGCAATCGGCCTCCCACTTTCCCCTCTCACCCTCCTCGAAACCCTTCTGTGATTCCTTGTAGCGTCTCGCCTTAGGGTCTGGAAGGACGAGCTCTCCATCCTGCTTCTGATGCAGGGGCGCGTTGGCATCCAGTTACTCCACTGGATTTTCGGATTGGTGAGAACCAAACTTGCTTGGCTTCCAGGTAAGTTTTTTGATAAGAGGTTCCCCTTGTGTCCATGCATTAATGTACTAATGCTAGTGTCTTTTTCCCCATAGGGGCCGGGGTACGAATGCCGGGGAACAGGCACCGACCCGAGATGAGAGGTAAAATCCTTGTAGAAATCAGGTAAGTCTTTAATGAGCGTTTTTTTTTGGTAATGTCTTTTCATTCGCTCATTAACGCTGATGTCTCTTTTTCCCCTTAGGGGCCGGGGTCCGGAAATGCCAGGATGCGGCGGGGACCCGAAATGAAGAGGGAATGAATCGACAGGTAAGTCTTAACATGGAGATTTAGCTTTCCTTATTCCCTTCTCTCTCTCACCTTTTGTTCTGGTCTTTTTCTCCCTAGGCGCCTGGGCGTGACTGCGAATCCGGATGATCACTGCTGAACAAGGAGGCGCCCTGTAAAGGTGAGTGGAATGCGGCGCTGCAGCGATCGACGCGATGAGCTTTTAAATAAAAGTTTTCCTTTTCAGGATTGTCGGCGAGATGTCTCCGGGATGAGGATTTAGCAGGTAAGGACTTTTCCTTCTTCTGTTCTCTTCTTCTCTTCCTCTGCAGGTGATCCAGGATGCTGGCAGGCGTGGCAGAAGTCAGGATGCAGGAGTGAGGGTCCAGCTGCTAGATGCAGAACAATGCGAAGCATGTGTGGCTGTTCGGGTGGGTTTTAAATAGCCTTGGAAGAAGTTCAAGGTATGTATCCTTCCTCCAATCAGGTATGTATCCTTCCCCGACCACGCCGGATGGTAAATTAGTCCCACAGGTAAAGTAGTTCATTTCAGGCCTCAAGGAGGCCGGGATCCTGCAGCATGGTCTGCATCAGGTAAGTGCACCCAAGCACTCCCATAATGAGCCTGGTGCCCATGGCGCCAGGACTGATGTCTTTTATGAGCCTGGCGCCATAGGCGCCAGGACACTGTCCAAAGGGCCCCTATATGGGGTTGCTGGGTCCTTCCTTGGGGACTGGATGTCCGCTTTCGGGGACGCAGGGCTTGAACCGGCTCCCCGGGAGCGGGCATCATGACAGCACTCCCCCCCAAGGCCCCTCCCAAGGTTGTTCCCTCCGGGGGTTTTGGTTTGTCTGGGAAGAGTTGGTGGAATTTCCTGACTAATCGAGGTGCATGCACATGGTCGCTGGGTTCCCACGACCTCTCCTGAGGTCCGTACCCCTTCCAATCAATTAGGTAGAACAGTTTTGACCTAAACATTTTTGAGTCTAAAATGTTCTTCACTTCGAATTCGGGCTCCCCATCTATTAGAATAGGTTCTGGAGGTTTGAGTAGTCGGGTTCCGGGTACCACTGGTTTCAGAAGTGACACATGAAAAACAGGGTGAATTCGCATACTAGCCGGTAAATCAAGTTTAACCGCCACTGGGTTAATTATTGCCGTAATAGAATAAGGTCCCAGATATTTTGGGTTAAAAGTTTGAGGCCCTTTGAGTGGTAAATGTCTGGTAGCTAACCACACTTGATCCCCAATCTGATACGGAGGTGCTTCACTCCGATGTAGATCAGCATTCTCCTTGTATTTTCTCTTGGCTTGTCGTAAATGTGTAGTTGCCTCTTTGAAGGCTTGGGTAATTGTAGAATGCAGATGTTCTACTGCAGGCATTCCGAGGTTCTGAGGTGAGTCAAGGTTTGAGGTTCGAGGGTGATGCCCAAACAAAGTATAAAAAGGACTGTGGCCAGTTCTAGAGTGTACCGAATTATTATATGCGTATTCGGCTATCCAAAGAATGTCTTTCCAGTTGCTTTCAGATTGCTGTAACATACACCGTAAGTACTGCTCAACGGTCTGATTTGTCCTCTCGGTCTGACCATCGGTCTGAGGGTGGTGACTGGTCGATAATCTTACGTCGATCTGCGCCATTTGACAACATTTGCGCCAGAAGTGGGAAATGAATTGGCTTCCCCGGTCAGAGATTAGTATAGATGGGAATCCATGTAGCCGAACAATATTTTCGAGGAATTCTTTGGCTAGGACAGAAGCTGAAGGTAAACCTTTCAAAGGAATAAAGTGGGCCATTTTGGAAAACAAATCCACAATTACCAGAATAGTATTGTACCCCGAACAAGGAGGCAGGTCCGTAATAAAATCCATTGATAGGGTGTGCCAGGGTGCTGGCGGTATGTCTAGAGGTTGAAGGAGACCGGCTGGTCTTTTCTTTTGACTTTTATTTTGGGCACAAACACCACAGGATTTCACAAAAGATTTAACATCTTTTCGCCAAGAGGGCCACCAAAATTGTCGTTTCACCTTTTTCTCTGTCTTGGCAATACCGGGGTGTCCCTCTATTAATGTATCATGATAACCGGAAATAACTAGTTCGTGTAATTCCTTATGTGGCAGGAATAAGCGTCCTTGGGAATAAGGTAAACCATTATCTATGGTAAAGTCTGATCCCTTTTGTATCCATTCCTGTAAGGTTGTAGGGTCCAGGAGTTGTTTCACTCTAGCTTGAATGTCTTCAAGCGTCTGTAACGAAGTCATGCCTAGAATCCTCTGTTCGGGAATTATTGGTACTGGTTCTGAGTTTGTATCAGATTCTCCCATTCCAATTCGGGTTAAGGCGTCTGCTTTGCCATTCTTGCAGCCAGGTCGATAGGTAATCACGAAATCAAATTCAGCGAAAAACAAAGCCCATCGGAGCTGCCGTGATGACTGAGCCTTGGCGGTTTTCAAATACTGTAAATTCCGGTGATCAGTGATCACTGTGATGGTATGTCGAGCGCCAAGCAGATAATGCCGCCAGGCTTTAAAAGCGGACTTAATGGCTAACAGTTCTTTGTCCGTGATTGCATAATTAACCTCGGGTGCCGAGAATTTTCTGGACCAAAATGCTACGGGATGCAGTTGGTTGGTTTCGGGATCTCTTTGGGACAGGACAGCTCCCATGGCTAGGCTGGATGCGTCAGTCTCGACGACATAAGGGAGATCTGGACGCGGGTGTTTCAATATAGGTGCGGAGGTAAACTTAGCTTTTAAATCCTGAAAGGCCTGCTCGGCTTCTTCAGACCATTCAAAACATTTATTTTTCCTCAAGAGTGCAGTAATGGGTTGTACCACGCGTGAAAATTCCAGGATAAACCTGCGATAGAAATTGGCAAAGCCGAGCATGCTTTGAACCCCTTTTACAGAGCTAGGTGATGACCATTTGAGGATGGCATCCACTTTTCTTGAGTCCATTCAGACTCCTTTGGGTGTCAGGATGAAACCTAGAAACTCGACTTCTGTGGTATGGAAAACACATTTCTCCAATTTAGCAAATAGTTTGTGTTGGCGCAGTTTTTCAAGTACTGCCCTGACGTGTTTTCTGTGATCAGATTCCGAAGAGGAGTACACCAGAATGTCATCGATATATACGACAACACAAACATCGATGAGTTCCCGAAGGACATCATTCATGAAGTATTGGAAGGCAGCCGGCGCGTTACACAATCCGAAAGGCATGACCTGGTACTCGAATAATCCGTATTTAGTACGGAAGGCAGTTTTCTATTCGTTGCCTTCTTTAACTCGTACCAGATGATAAGCCCCCCGGAGATCTAACTTGGTGTATATGCAAGCGTCCTCCACCTGGTCAAGGAGTTCAGGGATCAGAGGCAGAGGATAACGGTTTTTAACCGTTATCTGGTTCAATGCGCGGTAATCGATACAAGTTCTAAGGTCGCCTTCTTTTTTGGGCACGAAGAACAAAGCCGAGGATGCCGGGGACTTTGACGGGCGAATAAAACCATTAGCTAGGTATTGATCCAAATATTGTCTCAAATGCAGATTCTCAGGTCCAGTAAGGGTATAAATCCTGCTACAAGGGGGTTGTGCACCGGGCACCAGATCGATTTGGCAATCGTATGATCTGTGAGGAGGTAACGTGTTGGCCTGTTCCTTTTGGAAGACGTCCTGAAAGTCTTGGTATTCCGGAGGTAGTAGCATGGAGGCAGGGGTTACAGATGCTAGATTAATCTTCAGGTTTTCTGAGTAGCAGGTTTGTGTACAATCCGGGAAGGTTATTCTCTTAGCTCGCCAATCAATTCGAGGATTATGTGTCTTTAACCAAGGGATTCCAAGAATAACCTGAAACTGTGGAACCTTGATTACATCAAACACAACACCCTCCCGATGGCCGTCGGGATCAATAAGAGTCACCTCAGTAGTGGAATGTGTTACCGGTCCAGAGGCAATTTCAGTTCCATCGACTGTGGTGATGACATCTTTGCTGGTTTTAGGACGGAGAGGGAGGTTAATCCTAGAGACCAATTCACGATCCACATAGTTTCCAATAGCCCCACTATCGATGTATGCCTTTATTGCATGCAACCGCTTAGGCTGTTCTGGATCTACGAGAACCATTGGCACAATGAAATGCGAGGTCTGAGAGTTAGTTTTCAAGCTCGGCAAGCGGACCCCTACACTTGTCGGGCGGAGTCGTTTCCCGAAACAGAGTCTTCATGGTTTTTATCAGCGGCTCCTACCGCCTTTCGGGGCGGTTTTGCCGGGCAATCTCGTAGAAAGTGTCCAGAATTCCCACAATAAAGACATAATTTTAACTGCCGCCTCCTTTCACGTTCCTTTTGAGTTAAGGGTCCTTTAACCCCTCCAATTTGCATAGGCTCAGAGCATCAATTCCCTTGGGATTAGCATGGGTCTTGACCAACACCCGGGTCTCAAACCTGGCCCAATCTGCTTTTCTGTTTTCTGATCCAATTGGACCACTAAGTCTATATACTCTGTGCATTCTTGGGGCGGATTTACAACTTGGGCCAAGACATCTTTAAGTTCTCCGCGTAGGCCTCGATAAAACAACGTGACTCTTTTATCCTCTGGCCATCCCGTTTCCACAATTAGTCTATTAAAGGTTGCAATATAGGATAGGAGGTCCTGATTGCCCTGTCGCAGGGATAGAAGTTCGTCATCCAGAGCCTGCCCCTGTGTCAGGACCAAAGCCAAGACCAAACCAAGACAAGGGGTGCAGAGGGGCATGGTGGGGGCTGTGATGCACGTACAAGTTGGGTCCAGAAAGCTGTATCCATTTAAAAGGCTGCTGTGCCCCTTTTGCAGAAAAGCAGCCTTCAAAAACTACAGCTCCCAGCAGAAGCAGTCTCCTGCCTACAACTCCCAGCATGCTCGGGGGCGCCACGGGCCAATCAGGAGTCCAGCAGGGTGTGGCACATCAACGCGCATGCGCAAGCCCCGAGGCACGGGGCTTGCGCTTGAGACTTCGGAAGGAGAGGACGTGCAAAGCCCAGCTCCTCCAGAATCATTCGCGAGGGGCCCCGCCCCGCCGGAGAAGCAGTTCGGCCCCTCGCTCCCGCAAGATAAGTCTTTTAACCCATCTTGGGGATCAGAGGGATCGGGGGAGAAGCGCAGGGGGCTTTAGCCCGCCCATTCCTAGCCCCTGCGCCTACAGGAAAGATAAGTGGGCGTGTCCTAGGCGCGTCGCTAATCCGCGCTTGCATTTGTAGTGGGGAACTGAACCGTACGAAACACTAGTACGTGTGTTCCCGCCTCCTGGAACCAGGGAAAACTCGGCGCACGGGAGGCGAAAACACATGGGCAAAAGTTACCGCGGCGGTCTGAAGGAAGACCCCTGTGGGAGTTATCACTGGCATTTTTTCCACATCAGGAACAAGTGGAAAAGCCCCGAAGAGTGGCGAACTTTGGCACACTCTAAAGCCCGTGATTTGAGCCCGGGTGGCAGCTAGAATGTTGTGTGTTTGTGTGTGTGAGGAATGAATGAGAAGGTTATGGGAATGCGGAGGCAACACCCTAACTTGTGTTATTTCTTTTAGCTTCTTGGACCAGCACTGAACATTACGGACCTGCCACAAGACTTGACGGCTTCATCATGGACAGGACACTGAAACCCAGAGCTAAGTTTGCATGCTGAAAAAATGCTAATTAGTTGTGGACAGAATTAGGTGCATGGCTTAGACTTGTACGTTAGATTGAACAGTGAGGGGGCCTAAGTCTGACTATGTGGAGGTGGTGTGCAAATAACTACTTGGTACCAAGTACAATCTAAAGTGTGCAACAATCAACCCTTCAATTCCCCGTCCTATCCACAACCTCTACCCAAACCTCAATCCGGTTTCCCTAAAATCCCCCAACCTATCCAATCAACGAGACCCTAACCCTCCTTCCCTGCTCTGGTCCGGGTAGCCTGCGTAAGCTTCGACTTGCAGGCTCCACGACCATAGTGGGGGTGGTTGGTACTGCGTCGCTCCTGCGCCTAGGACCAGAGTGTTCTGACAGAAGCGCAAGCCCACGTATTTTCCAGGCGCCTGAGCGGCACAGCCAACCCTCACAACAAATCATGGAAGAGATTGCTAAAGCCTTGCAGGATTTGCAAGGGGAGTTAGCCGCATCCAGGCAAGAATATGCAACTTTGTCCGTGCAGGTGCGGAATCTAGCTGCCCAAGCATCGCCCTTACCTGGTCAACCGTCTACCCCGGTACAGGTACATGTAACCCCGGAAGCCATAGTTCCCCTTGCACCTCCAGAGCGATATGCAGGGGATCCGCAAAGATTCTCTACGTTTTTGACCCAATGTCGTCTCCACTTTCTCACCAAGGCATCAGCCTTTCGGTCTGCTCAAGCACGTACAGCCTTCGTGATATCGTACCTTACAGGGGACGCCGCCTCTTGGGCGAATCCTTTGGTTCAAAAGGACGATGCCGTCCTGTATGACTGGGATGAGTTCCTAGGGGAATTTGAGAAGATCTTTAATCGACAGGCAGCCACCCTCTGTAAGGATCGGGAATTGCTGAGTTTAAGGCAAGGCAATAGGGAACTGGTGACTTATGTCACGCAGTTCAACCGGCTAGTAGCAGAAGCCGAATGGCCCAGAGAAAAGAGGATGTCCCTATTTTATCAGGGGTTAAAAGATGAGTTAAAAGATCTTATAGCTCAGGTTGATCCACAGCCAAGAGAGTGTTCGGATATGATCAACTTAGCCTTGCGTCTTGACCACCGCTTGGCGGAAAGGCGAGGCGACAAGAGAAGAGGAGAATCTCGTCCTGTACCACGGTTAGACCAGTTTAAAGGATCTCGTGGGACGGTGGACAAATCTGAGGGGGATGAGCCGATGCAAATCGGCTCCATCCGGGGCCCCCTAACAAAAGAAGAGAAAGAGCAGAGAAGAAAAGACGGGGTCTGTATGTATTGCGGTAAGGCTGGGCATTTCGTTCGCGAATGCCCCGCCAAACCAAAAACCCAGGGAAACGCCTTGGCTCGTCGGTAGTGGGGGTCACCCGGCCGAGCCTAGTCAGCAGGGCCCCAATTGCAGGCTATTCCAATCATGGCCCCTATATCACTCAGAAGGGTTGCTTAGAGTTCTTGACAAAGAGGAAACAGGTTACACTGCTAATCGACTCGGGTGCGACTGGCAATTTCATCGATGCCCAGTTCGTGGGTACTTTAGGAATTCCGGTGCAATGTAAACCTACGTCAGAACTGGTACATGCAGTTGACGGTACCCCCCTTAGTTCAGGTCCCGTTACCCATAGTACCTGTGTTATGATTCTTCAGTGTGGAGATGGGCATACAGAAAAGATTGCCTTTGACATTATTGCCGCCCCGCAATTTGGGCTTATCCTGGGTTTGCCATGGTTAAAGAAACATGACCCTCACATTCAATGGACCTCAGGGTCGATAGACCTGAATTCTCCATACTGCAAAGAACATTGCTTAAAAAAGGCTTTGCCGGACATACGCTCCATCTGCATTGCTAACAGTCAACCAGTGGTACGTCCTGAAGATCTGCCCCAAGAGTATGCCGACTTTGTGGATGTGTTTAATAAACAGGCTGCTGAGTCTTTACCTCCACACCGGCCCTTTGATTGCCGGATAGACCTGGAGCCAGGAGCGGTATTGCCATGCAGCCGCATCTACGCTTTGACCGAGGCTGAGAATGACCACCTCCGGGAATACATAGCATCAAACCTCAAGAGTGGTTTTATTCGGCACTCCAATTCTCCAGTTTCGTCACCTCTGTTCTTCGTACCGAAGAAGTCTGGGGAGCTCCGGACTTGTATTGATTACCGCGGAGTGAACCGGATAACCATTAAAAACCGTTATCCGCTCCCTTTAATCCCAGTACTTCTTGACCAAGTCAGGGATGCGGTCATCTATACCAAGTTGGACCTTCGAGGCGCATACCACTTGGTACGGGTACGTGAAGGAGACGAGTTGAAGACCGCCTTCCGAACCAAGTTCGGATTGTATGAATATCAGGTCATGCCATTCGGCCTCTGTAACGCCCCCGCCGCCTTTCAACATTTCCTGGATGAGGTACTTCGAGAATATTTAGATGTATGTGCCGTTGTGTACATTGACGACATCCTCATCTATTCCAGTAGTCTCCAGGAACATGTCCGACATGTTCGTGCGGTGTTGCAAAAATTGCGAGAACATCATCTGTACGCAAAGTTAGAAAAGTGCGAGTTTCATCGTACCACTGTGGAGTTCTTAGGTTATTTCCTAACCCCAACCGGCGTACAAATGGATACCAAAAAGGTGCAGGCAATTTTAGATTGGGCACCCCCTGCTAATGTGAAGGATATACAATCCTTTCTAGGATTTGCAAATTTTTACAGACGCTTTGTTAAGAATTTTTCAGCATTGGTTACTCCAATCACGAAGCTTCTTCGTAAGAGTTGCCCGTTTGTTTGGGATGCCTCAGCCGAACAGGGTTTTAATCAGCTCAAAAAGGCCTTCACTGACGCTCCGGTACTAAAACACCCAGACTTGTCCAGACCATTTGTGGTTGAAACGGACGCCTCCAGTTATGCTTTGGGGGCCGTTCTGTCCCAAAGGGATCCAATGACGGGTTTATTACATCCGGTGGCCTATTATTCTAGGAAGCTGCTGCCAGCCGAGGTGAATTATATCATCGCAGATCGAGAACTGCTGGCAATAAAGGCAGCATTTAGTGAATGGCGGCACTATCTGATGGGAGCACGTCATACGATAACAGTAATCACGGACCATCGAAACCTACAATTTATCAAAACCGCCAAGACCCTGAGCCCGCGTCAGCTGCGTTGGGCCATGTATTTCGCGGAGTTCGACTTTATCATCACATATAGGCCCGGAAACAGCAACCAGAAAGCTGACATCTTGTCACGCTATCCCGAGCCGACAATTCGAGAGGCGAACCCCACGCCCCAATCAATAATCCCCCCCGCTCATATTATTGGAGCGACCTCTGATTTCTTTGAAGGAATTCAGAAAGAATTCCCTATGCAAGAACTACACCATTGGTGCAAACAGGACCCTCGGAACGTAGTTCTTGCAGGGCTTCCCTACCACGCTCATGCTCTGTATTTGCCTACTGCGGCACTCCGGGAAAAGGCCATGTCGTGGTGTCATGATTCATCCCTTGTAGGTCATCCGGGAAGGTCAAAAACACAAGAGCTGGTGGCTAGATACTTCTGGTGGCCAAAGTGGCGACAAGATGTTCAGCAACACATATTGAAGTGTGACACCTGTGCCCGCAATAAGGCCAGTCACCAAAGACCTGCAGGCCTTCTGTGTCCTTTACCAACTCCGGACGTACCATGGCATACTGTAACCATGGACCTCATTGTGGATCTCCCGCAGATACAGGGTTACACGTCAATATTGGTTGTAGTAGATACCTTTTCAAAAATGGCCCATTTTATTCCTTGCAAGGGAGTCCCAACCGCTAGTGCAATTGCAGAACTCTTCCTGCAAAACGTCATTCGCCTACACGGGCTTCCACACCATGTTATCACCGACAGAGGCCCACAATTCATTTCACGATTTTGGCGTGAATTTTGTAGGATCGTTGGGATGGAAGTCCATTTGTCATCCGGGTATCATCCCGAGACTGACGGCCAAACCGAGCGTGTAAATCAAGGGCTCGAGCAATACTTGCGTTGCTTTGCTGCAAGCAGGGAAACCACTTGGGTCCAGCATACTTGGTTAGCTGAACTGGCCTACAATAATGCCTTACACACGTCCACCAAAAAGACTCCCTTTTACTGTCTTTATGGACGACATCCACGTATTCTTCCCGTAGCTGTCCCGTCCTTAGAAGTGGAATTGCCCACACTAGCGGGACAGCGGATAGAAATTGAGCAAGTTTGGAAGGAGGTACAAGGTAATCTCGTTAGAGCAAAAAACTCTTATAAGTATTATGCAGACAAAAATCGCCGTGCCAGTCCTCCCTATCGTGTGGGTGACAAGGTGTGGCTTTCCACCCGCAATATTCGATTGGATGGTCCCCGGAAATTACAGCCCCGTTACTTAGGCCCATTCCCAATTGTACAGATCGTGAATCCAGTCGCAATTCGATTGAAATTACCCTCCCAAATGAAAATCCATCCCACGTTCCACACGTCCCTGCTAAAACCTGCCCCGCATGGAACTCCCGTTAAAAAACCCCCCCCGATAATTGTTCACGGGGAACCTGAATATGAGGTACGTGCAATTTTGAACTCCAAAAAGAGCACTAACGGCCAATTGTATTATTTAGTGGACTGGGTGGGGTATGGACCTGAAGAGCGCTCGTGGGAGCCCTCACATCACCTTCATGCTCCAAGATTGTTGCGCACTTTCCACAAGAATTATCCAGATAAACCCGGAGGGCCTACCTTCCGTGGGAGGGGGAGTGCTGTCAGGACCAAAGCCAAGACCAAACCAAGACAAGGGGTGCAGAGGGGCATGGTGGGGGCTGTGATGCACGTACAAGTTGGGTCCAGAAAGCTGTATCCATTTAAAAGGCTGCTGTGCCCCTTTTGCAGAAAAGCAGCCTTCAAAAACTACAGCTCCCAGCAGAAGCAGTCTCCTGCCTACAACTCCCAGCATGCTCGGGGGCGCCACGGGCCAATCAGGAGTCCAGCAGGGTGTGGCACATCAACGCGCATGCGCAAGCCCCGAGGCACGGGGCTTGCGCTTGAGACTTCGGAAGGAGAGGACGTGCAAAGCCCAGCTCCTCCAGAATCATTCGCGAGGGGCCCCGCCCCGCCGGAGAAGCAGTTCGGCCCCTCGCTCCCGCAAGATAAGTCTTTTAACCCATCTTGGGGATCAGAGGGATCGGGGGAGAAGCGCAGGGGGCTTTAGCCCGCCCATTCCTAGCCCCTGCGCCTACAGGAAAGATAAGTGGGCGTGTCCTAGGCGCATCGCTAATCCGCGCTTGCATTTGTAGTGGGGAACTGAACCGTACGAAACACTAGTACGTGTGTTCCCGCCTCCTGGAACCAGGGAAAACTCGGCGCACGGGAGGCGAAAACACATGGGCAAAAGTTACCGCGGCGGTCTGAAGGAAGACCCCTGTGGGAGTTAACACTGGCATTTATTCCACATCAGGAACAAGTGGAAAAGCCCCGAAGAGTGGCGAACTTTGGCACACTCTAAAGCCCGTGATTTGAGCCCGGGTGGCAGCTAGAATGTTGTGTGTTTGTGTGTGTGAGGAATGAATGAGAAGGTTATGGGAATGCGGAGGCAACACCCTAACTTGTGTTATTTCTTTTAGCTTCTTGGACCAGCACTGAACATTACGGACCTGCCACAAGACTTGACGGCTTCATCATGGACAGGACACTGAAACCCAGAGCTAAGTTTGCATGCTGAAAAAATGCTAATTAGTTGTGGACAGAATTAGGTGCATGGCTTAGACTTGTACGTTAGATTGAACAGTGAGGGGGCCTAAGTCTGACTATGTGGAGGTGGTGTGCAAATAACTACTTGGTACCAAGTACAATCTAAAGTGTGCAACAATCAACCCTTCAATTCCCCGTCCTATCCACAACCTCTACCCAAACCTCAATCCGGTTTCCCTAAAATCCCCCAACCTATCCAATCAACGAGACCCTAACCCTCCTTCCCTGCTCTGGTCCGGGTAGCCTGCGTAAGCTTCGACTTGCAGGCTCCACGACCATAGTGGGGGTGGTTGGTACTGCGTCGCTCCTGCGCCTAGGACCAGAGTGTTCTGACACCCTGAGAGTGTCGAGCAAATAACCTTTCCATGCTTGCTTGAAACCTTTGAAAATCACGGAGAATCGGGGCATCTTGAGTAACCAGTGGAACTGACCAATCGGCAGCGCAGCCGCTGAGATATGACAATACAAAGGCTACCTTGGTCTGATCATTAGGGAAGGCCCCAGGCCTGCATAGGAAGTGCAAACGACACTGATTCATGAATACGGCGAATTGTTTGGGGTCCCCAGCAAAGCGTTCGGGTGGGGCCAGCGGCATGTTTCCAGGTAGATTAATCTGCACAGGGTTACTGGAAACCACAGGAGCGGGATTCCCTCCGGAACCGGGTAGAGGAGTTTGCCCAGCTTGACCTTGCAAAAGCTGTCTGGCCAGGTCATCAGTTCTTTCCTTTGATATTATTAATTCCCTCCTGAGGGCATTAGTCTCTTGACGAGCGACATGCACTTCGGCCCGTAATTCCCCCAGTAATTGGGCCAACTGATCAGTCTCAGAACTTTCCATAGCGCCTGGGTGGGAATTTGTAGGAAGGCTTCGCGTTCTGTTATGCTCACCTGACTCCCACAGAGGCGCTGACCTGGTTCACGCTGCTGACCTCTTCTAAGGTGATGCGCAGGGTTCGGAAGACGGACTGGACCGGGCCCCCAAATCTGGCTTGTCTGGCTCGCAGAAGTATCCTTCAGTAGGTGAAAATAGGGGATTAACTGTCTGCGGGGTAATGCAATCGGCCTCCCACTTTCTCCTCTCACCCTCCTCGAAACCCTTCTGTGATTCCTCGTAGTGTCTCACCTTAGGGTCTGGAAGGACGAGCTCTCCATCCTGCTTCTGAAGCAGGGGCGCGTTGGCATCCAGTTACTCCACTGGATTTTCGGATTGGTGAGAACCAAACTTGCTTGGCTTCCAGGTAAGTTTTTTTTTGATCAGAGGTTCCCTTTGTGTCCATGCATTAATGTACTAATGCTAGTGTCTTTTTCCCCATAGGGGCCGGGGTACGGAATGCCGGGGAACAGATGAGAGGTGAAATCCTTGTAGAAATCAGGTAAGTCTATAATGAGCGTTTTTTTTGGTAATGTCTTTTCATTCGCTCATTAACGCTGATGTCTCTTTTTCCCCTTAGGGGCCGGGGTCCGGAAATGCCAGGATGCGGCGCGGACCCGAAATGACGAGGGAATGTATCGACAGGTAAGTCTTAACATGGAGATTTAGCTTTCCTTATTCCCTTCTCTCTCTCACCTTTTGTTCTGGTCTTTTTCTCCCTAGGCGCTGGGGCGTGACTGCGAATCCGGATGATCGCTGCTGAACATGGAGGCGCCCTGTAAAGGTGAGTGGAATGCGGCGCTGCAGCGATCGACGCGATGAGCTTTTAAATAAAAGTTTTCCTTTTCAGGATTGTCGGCGAGATGTCTCCGGGATGCGGATTTAGCAGGTAAGGACTTTTCCTTCTTCTGTTCTCTTCTTCTCTTCCTCTGCAGGTGATCCAGGATGCTGGCAGGCGTGGCAGAAGTCAGGATGCAGGAGCAGACACGGTGAGCGTCCAGCTGCTAGATGCAGAACAACGCGAAGCACGTGTGGCTGTTCGGGTGGGGTTTAAATAGCCTTGGAATAAGTTCCAGGTATGTATCCTTCCTCCAATCAGGTATGTATCCTTCCCCGACCACGCCCGGATGGTAAATTAGTCCCACAGGTAAAGTAGTTCCTTTCAGGCCTCAAGGAGGCCGGGATCCTGCAGCATGGTCTGCATCAGGTAAGTGCACTCAAGCACTCCCATAATGAGCCTGGCGCCTATGGCGCCAGGACTGATGTCTTTTATGAGCCTGGCGCCATAGGCGCCAGGACACTGTCCAAAGGGCCCCTATATGGGGTTGCTGGGTCCTTCCTTGGGGACTGGATGTCCGCTTTCGGGGACGCAGGGCTTGAATCGGCTCCCCGGGAGCGGGCATCATGACAACAACACATTTCAGGCAGGCCACATTTGATTGCACTGGGATGCAAGCCCGGCTTTCCGCAGCGGGAGTCCTTTATGACATTTGTCCCACAGCAAGCAAAGCGTTTGCCTCAGGCCTACAGAAACTTTTTCATGGAAACAAAGTGGCCTTTTCTCTTCAAATGTTTACTGGTGTTTTGCATGCAAAACATAATATACATTACTTTTTGTCAAAACGCGCCATATATTTTCCCTGACATTTTTATGTTAGCAAGGGTATATGTTTCACATTTAAACTGCAAACACGCATTCAAAGCTGTTTTTGTGTCAGTATTTACAAATCCTGTTTTTCATGTGAAAGGGACCTTTGAATTTCTTCTTCCATTGTGAATTAAATTGCTGCTTTGCCTTTGGTAATGACAGGTAGGCCTTTTTCACATGGACCTTCAAGTTTGGGGCCTTTGATTACACCCCACACCAGGCAGTGCTCCACGGCTTTCAAGACCTGCAACGAGCTACATTTGATTATTGGTAGATTGTGCTCTGATTCTCGGGGCCATGCAGAGGTAGGTAGAGTATCTACCAGTCCTTGCATTTGATGGGGTGATGTGAGCAGCCATATCCATTGGGTCAACTATCTCAAGGAGGAGAAACATCCATGTTTGTGACTGGAAGGCCAAAGGATACCTGTAATTCAATGATTACCATGAAGGCGGGATCATAGGACGTTTGTGTAATGATAATCATGAAGATAAACTGCGACAGAAGAGGAAACAGACAGCTAGAGCCAGGTGCTCAAGGCACTGGGGAATTACAGGCAGCATTAGAGTTCCTTCACCTGATACAAGAGTAGGCCAGGTAAAAACACAGGAGTGAAAACAGGTCAGTCTACCAGTAAAATGACTTCCTCAAAGTAGCAGAGACGATGCCAACTACAGTATCTAAGTAGTGGCCTGACTGCCAGTATTTCTAGATAAATGGGTCACGATAACCCAAGAATAATGTGTGCTATGAATCATGGAGTTAGGTTACAAATGAGAGTTTCTGGCTCTTCCAACACTGTCCGAGAACGTCCTTTCCTCCGTGGATAAAAGGTTAGACAGAAAGTCCTCCTAAATGGGATAAAGGACGTATTGGGTTCCTTTGGATCAGGATTTTGTTTCATCATCTTTCTTGTGATGATGGAATCAGGAAAGTTCACATTGGTCCTTAACCTAAATTAGTTTGTGAATAGGCTCAGTACTGGATTTGGTCCATTTGGAATTTTCCAGACCCGTGACCCGATAAAACATGTCTCCCAGGCTATCGGAACTGGAAAAAAAAACAAGCTCTTGTCCCAGTGAAGACTGCACCTGCAGTGTTTAGTGTGTTCCGAACTATTTTAAAAAAAGAGATGAAGTAAAGACCAGGTGAGACACTTACCCACAAGAACACATGAAGGTCTGATCACAGTGCCTGTGAAACCGCTCATTTGGATTGTACTCTGCAGGAAATATTTAAATACAGATTCTGGGGTTAAAAGGTGTCCACCTTTTATACTTTGCCAGCAACATTATTCCTGGGTATTCTGCAGGTGTTCAATCTTCTAAGAAGTAAAAACACCCCCTCCATCGCTGGTCGGATCCCACAGTAAATTATTTCCAGCACTGAATACAATGAAGGTAATGATACTTCCCAAGCACTCAGCTGTGTACACTATCATGTCTAGGGCTATGTGCTGCTCCAAACACGGAAACTGAAAAGAAGTTTAGTAAGTGTTCGGTTTCATTTTAATTTCTGTGGTAGCCACATCAAAGGGATGGCTGCTGAGCAAATAAGACTACCTTGCCACATAGAACACTCACCATCATCTCCCTCCACATGTCAAGAATAGACTAAGCCGACATCATTCCATCTTGGAATGTCGGACTACCTTACCAAAAAGTACAGAGACTACAGAACAGCAGCAAGACTACTCGCACACTAAGAATGTAAGAAGCCCTGGCAGGGGAGTACACCAGGCAGTTGAACTTAAGAATATCAGGCAATTGGAAAACATAAAATGTCCTGGCTGGGGAGTACACCAGGCAGTTGAAGCTACATACGAGGAGTCCTGGCAGGTGATTTGCAAAGCTACAAGAATCGTTAACGAAGGACAGTGCTTCTTAGTGTTGGGATGCATATTGAAATCCCCTGCTCCCAAAACGATTTTGGTTCAGGAAAATGTATTAGGGACACATGGTAATGTAGAAGCAGAACTGTAGGAGGAGTGGGGGTGCCCTGTAGGGGCAACAGCATATCATAGTTCTTGGTAATGCAAGGTGGGCAAGCCAGCTTAGCCCTGGACCAATAAGCACTGAACTAAGACCATTTTGAGGATGAGGCCTGGAAAGGCTAGGCTCCACCTTCAGCGATGCGATCGCATATTCTGGTTTTTCATCACCAATGTACTTTCCTATCCCCGTACACAGCTCAGGCAGCAAACTGAAAGGCCTTCACACGGAATAGAAACAACTATCCCATTGTCTCATACAGCAGGCACAGCAAGTAGAAAGGAATATGACTAGCTAAGCGCAAGCAGGACTGTGGCTGTGTCTGAAGGACGATCTCTTGGGAGCCAGGGTAGAGGTCCTCCGCTGCCAAAACAGCCCTATTCAGATTTAGGACCTAGTGCCCCCAGGATACTGGTCACTCTATTTGAACTACTAGATGCCCACCACTAGAACTCTTAAATCCGGTTGGCCACCAGAGGGCGCGGGGGCGCACAGATGAATAACTCCTCTGTGTGAGCTCTGACGCAAGGTCCTGGAGAAGTGGATTGAGCCCCCACTACAAGCCCCCACTCAAGCACACTCGACGGAATAGGATGAGACCCACCATAAAGTAAGAAAAAACCCAAAGAAAATCGCACAAGGAATCATAGAGAAAAGCAACAGTATGTGATTTACTGCTCGGCTGCGTAATACACACCGGCTCCGCGCGAACTCCAGTGGAACCGGAGACGCTGTGACGGATGGAACGCTGAGGAAACCCGGGATGAGGCATTGAACGAACTACTAGCGGCATCAGTGCTGATCGAAAAGGGACAGTCACCAACCACAGACAGCTCGCACATTACACCCTGGTTGAATAGTGAGTGACACGCAGCTTCGGCATAGAGCGACTCGCGGCCTCGACCGCTCGAGCCCCAGTCCACGTAGAGGCGCTATCCAAACATAACTGGCACCATCACTTGGGGAGCGCGCAGGATCCATCAGCGCGTGTCGCTCCACTTAGAGACTAGTCTCACGGGCGTTGAGAGCCCCCCCCCTCGCGGAGGTAGCGGAACGGAGCGGCGCGAGTGCGGAGCCCAGGAGACTGTGCTCCTGCAGTGGCGCTGCTCCAAGGAGACGACTCCCCTTCCACGGAGCCTGCAGACCCGGAAGTGTGAGTCAATTGGAGCAGCCTGAGCGGATAGACGTATGTTCAGGAAAGTGCGTCAGCCATATCAAACATACCGCAGCTCCTCTGCTGACCGCACACAATCCTGTGCCAGTCGCCACCTCCTGTATCCAGTACAGTACAAAGAACATTGCGGCAATTAATTCGGCAGGCCCCACGCTTGAGCACATAACAGCTGCTCCAAGTGGGGGACCCCCAAAGCACATGACCAGGGGAGGAGGAAACACAATAGGTACACCACGGGCCCCTCTGCCATATGGAGACAGGGCAGTGAGAATGAAAGTATACCTGCAAAATGGGCCCTGAACAAAGCGGACAAACATAGTGCAGCTTCACTATCTGGAATCATTCCGATGCCACCAGTAGTAGGCACGGATGCCGCATTGATCCCATAAAACGCGGGGAAAGAAAAGAAATTAAACAGCAGAACGCAACATGAACCCTCCACCCGTACCCTAGAGGACAGTACTTGCAAACCTGGGGCACACGTCACAGCACTGCTATAGACAGAGGTGCACGACAAAGTGGGATCAAGAAGTGGCATGAACCACTAGCACCCTGTGTGTAATAGAAGTGAAACGGACCGCAAGTGAAACGCCTACTACACATATCCCAGCCAAAGTAAAAGGTTGCCCCGGAGCACCTATGCGTCCCTCATTGTAGCGCTCCCCACAAAATGCCATCTCCCAACGAGGGATAGGAGACATTGCTTCGGAGTCAACAACCTAACAAACACCACCAGGACTGAGGGTTGGGCCCCCATATTAGGGGCGTGTGCCTCCTCACATACCTCTTCAGTGGCAGTACCCCTACCATCCAAGACACCGAAGAGGACGCTGAAGGGTCTGAACCAGGTGCATGAACGTACAACGGAAGCTCGCCATCTACGCATATAAACCAACAATTCTTCACTCCGCCGACCCCAGGATGGCATCAACACCAAGTCCGAGCGCAGACACTGCCGCCACGAAGGGAGATATAGCTGCTTTGTTGACAGAGATAAAGAACATGGGGGCCAATATAAGCAGCAAAATGGAAAAACGTACGCAACGCCTGGATAGCATAGAAGATAGGGTCGAAGGAGTGGAAAACAATCAAGCCTCAATAGACACCTTAGAAACACAACTGGCCCACAGAATAACAAATTTGGAGCAGAGAGAGGAGGAGTTCAAACTTAAGATGGATGATTTAGAAAACCGGAAGAGAAGAAATAACTTGCAAATTTTTGGGATTCCAGAACAAGAGGGAGAGATGGAGGGGGACCTCAAAACAACGCTCCACAACATCATCAAACTGCTAGTAGCAGACAAAGCCATCGATGAACCCAAAACGGAACGCATTCATAGAGCCGGTGGCCCACCTGGAAGCCCAAGATCAGTACTGGCATGGTTTCACCGGTATCAGGACAAAACCAGAGTGTTGGAGAGAGCAAGGAATGGAGGCCCCCATTACCTTAGGAGGAGCTCAAATAACGATATATCAAGACCTCTCTTCCCTGACCTTGGCTCTCAGGAAAATGTGTAAACCTCTCACAAAATGGTTGAATGAACGGGACACCCATTATAGATGGGGATACCCCTTCTCCCTCTCCTTCGAACATGAAGGCACAAAGATCAGATTGAGCTCAGAGAAAGACTTCAAAACATGCATATCGGACATGCTGGGTCCACAAGGACACGAAGAAGATCGGATCGAATCCACAAAAGGTAGGAGAGAATGGCGTATTCAAGGCCCACAGAGAAGAAAGGTGAAGGGTTCGAGGAAATATTGTAGAGGCAACATCTCACCTGGATGGGGACAACTAATCCCTGACAAACATGGTACATTTAACTTAACTGTTGCTTGATAATAGTGAACATAGATACTGATTGTACAAAAGTCACAGGGACCAACGTACGACCTGGTACCATATGGCAATTCCAAAGAAGGGTTAGTGGGGGCTCATTTATTAATATGTTAATTCTATTTTTTTAACGAGACCGTGAGGTAACAGTCTCCACTCGTGGTTCGATCCCGGGCCAGTGCTATCAACTGGACCCGATCGAACGCCACCACATAGGGGGAGGGAGAGAGGAAAAAAGGGAGGGAGGGGGAAAACACGGGCATGGGATAACACTGAGAAAAGGGCTAGGGCAGATTATCCAAAAAACAGATCTGTGAAGTGCTTATTTGAAAAAAGAACAAGTCGGCGGAAACAATAGAATAATAGGTACAATTCTAGATCTCAAGGTTATGATGACCGCTGAATCCTATAGTAGGGGCTCCATAAGGGTGGGAACACTTAATGTTAAGGGTCTTAACTCGCCGACCAAGAGATCACTGGTGTACAGAGAATTCCGTAGAACGAAAATTGACATTCTTCTTTTGCAAGAGACTAAGTACATGAAGGGCGGGATAGAATTCTGGGGCTCTGGCCCATTGAGAAAGGGAGGAGTGGGAATCCTCATCAGGAAGGGGGTAGACTTCAAGACCACCAAGACGTGGTCAGATATGGAAGGCCGGACCCTATTTCTCTCCAAGACTATTACCAAAATTATGTTAGAATCCTACGGTCATGTCATCCTAGGAGGCGACTTCAATATATGGGCTGATCCCACATTAGACCAAAAAACTGGTAATCCCGAAACACGAGACAAACCTAGAGATGAAAACACCAATTTCACCGGGATGATGAATTTATATGGAATGAATGATGTATGGAGACAAATGCATCCCAGTGAAAAAGCCTACACCTTCTTTTCAACCCCACACAACACCTTCACTGGCATTGATTACATCTACCTCACAAAAGATTTATATAACATGACAACACATACAGAGATCACCCCAATCACATGGTCTGATCACAATACGGTGCTCGCTGACATGCAATGGGAGAATCTGCCAATCAAAGGCGGGAGATGGAGGTGTAATGAGACTCTATGGAAAGACCCCATCTTCAAGACAGAGATGGAAATTGAAATTACTGAATACTTTAGATTTAATGATACAGGGGAGGTCTCTAAACAGGGAGTCTGGGATGCAGGAAAGGCAGGGGAATCCTCATGAGAGAGGGAGCCAGGAAAAAAAGGGAGAGAACTCTGATCGAAAACAGGATCCGAGAGGAAATTCATCAGCTAGACAATGAGGCGAAAAATGGGAAGACCCTGACAAGATCAGTGAAGCGAAGAAAAAGAGGGAAGAACTCCACCTTCTAGAACAAGAGCAAATAGTCCGCAAACTCTGATTATTAAAACAAAAATTTTATCAGAAAGGGGACAAAGCAGACACTCTACTTGCGGCCAGGTTGAGGGAACAGCGAGCAGAACGTAGAGTCCAAGAGATAACAGAAAGAGGGCCCAATACAGAAACTAATAAAACCACCATCGCCGAAGCCTTTACCGACTTCTATGAAACATTATATACCCCAGAGGTAGATCCAGACTCATCTGTCATTGAGTCATATTTAGAAAACATCAATATGCCCAAAATAACACCCACTGAATCAGCCTATCTGGAAACTCCCATAACGGGAGAAGAGATACAGAATGCGATAAAAAGATTAACCCTAGGCAAGTCCCCAGGAGAAGATGGATACACGGCTGGTTTCTATAAATCCTTTAGCACCCAGCTCACTCCCTTTCTGGTAGAGCTATTTAATGAGATCCTGGAAACAGGAAAACCACCAGACTCATTTGTCAGAGCCCTCATCACAGTGGTCCCAAAGGAGGGAAGAGACCCCAAAAGATGCGGATCGTATCGCCCCATTTCTCTATTAAATGTAGGCGCGAAAATGTATACAAGCGTCCTAGTCGCCAGAATCCAATCACTCATGCCCCATCTTATCCACCCTGACCAAGTAGGCTTTATACAAGGCCGACAGGGGGCCGACACTATGTGCAAAACCCTACATTTGGTACACGCCTCCCAAAATATGAACAATGACCCCGCCTTGCTCTCCATCAATGCAGAAAAGGCCTTTGATAGAGATGACTGGGATTTCCTGATGCATGTCTTACGCAAGACCGGTATTGGGCCCAATTTCAGGAGAGGAATCCAGGCGGTGTATACGAAACCCTAAAGCCTCAGTATCTGTAAACGGAGAATATTCCAGGTGGTTCGAACTAAAGCGAGGCACCAGACAGGGATGCCCCCTGTCAGCCATTCTGTTTGCTCTCTCACTTGAACCATTGGCGCAAAAGATGAGGGCAGATCCCCAGGTAGAGGGGATGTACCTAGGCCAGATTGAAAACAAAGTGGCACTTTATGCTGACGATATACTCCTGCATGTGACCAATCCAGGAACATCCATTCCCAGAGCTATATTCCTCCTCAAGGAGTACGCCAGATGTCTGGATTCAAAATTAATCAAACCAAATCAATCTTGTTCCCCCTAAAAGGAACCGTAGATGAAAACGAAACCAAATACTCCTTTCTTGACCTTACCCTCGAACATAACGAGTTACAATACCTGGAGATACGAATTACGAAACAAATAGTAACCCTATACGAAGCCAACTTCCCGAAACTCCTTGAAAACTTCCACGCAGACCTAGCTGGATGGAACAAACTCAAAATATCTTGGTTAGGGCGCCTCAATACGATAAAAATGGTCTGTCTTCCTAGGCTTTTGTACTCCTTTCAAATGCTTCCCATTATAATCCCAAGACATTATTTCTTAGGGGTCAAGAAAGCAGTCCTAAAATTCCTGTGACAGGGGAAAAAGGCTAGAATAGCTTATGACACTTTAACACTATCTAAGGACAAGGGCGGGGTAGCCCTCCCAGACCTCAGGCAATATTACGAAGCAGCCCAACTGCAGGTACTCATTCCACACTTCCGTAATCAGAAAGAGCCACAGTGGATTGCAATGGATAACCACTATCTGTACCCGGCAACAGCCTCAGAGTGGCTATGGGCTCAGAGGAGGAGAATACTAAACAGATCAAAGGCGCATCCAATCCTGGCAACTATTTGGGAAATATGGAGAGAAGGCACGGTGATGAGAAGGTTCACCACATGGCCATCAACACTGAGCCATCTATGGTCCCGGGTATAAATAATCATATCCCCAATGTTGAGAGATTTCAGGCCTGGTATGAAGCGGGGTTGGAAAGGGTGGGCCAACTCGTACGAAGTGAATCCTTCATTACACTCCCAGAACTCACAGAAGCATTGGGAATAGGAGTATTTACCGCATTACATTTTTTACAGATCAAGGGAGTGCTGACAAAACAGATATGGAAAGACAAACTGAGCAGAGAACTTACCCCCTTTGAAAAGTTGCTTGACTCCAGGACAAACAGGAAGGGCCTAATATCCGCTATGTACCAAACACTGATAGAAGCAGGTAGAGGAAATATGGAGCATCTTAGAGCGCAATGGGAGAGAGATCTGGGGACAGACATCGAACATGAAACATGGAATAGAATGTGCCGCGCAACATTCCAAACCTCCATATCATGCCAATATAAACTCCACGCCATCAAACTCTTACATATGTGGTGGGATTGCCTACGGATCGAAGTCTATTGGGATGAAGTCCTGGAGTGGATCAAGGACCTAGATGGCATGCAGAGATTGGTAGATCTTCACCTCGTCCTGTTTGGGTTTGAGAAATACGAGGTTGAATGGAGAAGAGTACAGGGCTTGGCCCCGCACCTCTTGCTCGCCGCCCGAGCTCTTCTAGCAATGAAGTGGAAAGAAGGGTGCAGAGCACACATTAGTCCTTATGGCAAGATTCATATTCCTGTCATCCTTTCTCATGAAGAGTTTCCCAGAGAATTTAAGCACAGTGAATACTATCGGTTTATATTCTTAGCAGTAGGAGGAAGCTAATACAATAGATATGATATGATATGAGATGATCGTTTATTTATATAGCACCTATACACAATGTGTTTCGAAGCGCTTCAAGGCAAGGGAGGGAACAAGGGAAAATACAACCACATTCCTACAGGCCATGAACAGTAAGGTTGTGAAATTAACTATTGTACTCGGCCTGACGACATTTCAGATAGTGCAAGAGCTAAGACATAGATAAGGAAGGGAGGGGGAGAGTGGGAAGGAAATGGAAACAGACAGGCGACTACCGTACTAGGCCTGACAACATTTCTGGTAGAGCTGGAGAAAAACAAAAGGTGAGGGAGAGGGGTGCAAAAAGGGAGGGGAGGAACAAAACAAGCGACTATCATACTAGGACTGACGACATTTCTGATAGTGCTGGAGGCGTGTTGGGGAGGAAAAAAACAGTAATGGGAGGGCGGAGGAAACAGACGAGGTTGCTATCATATTAGGTCCAGGGACAATTCTAATAGAGTAAGTGCATAGAAGAAAGTAAGGGGAGGAGATAGGAAAAGGGAGAAGGGAAAGGAGGAGAGAAAAGAGAGTAAGCAGTCAAAAAGAGTGGAGAAGCAAGAGTGGAGAGTGAATACAATTGCAGAAGTAATTAGTAACACATAATGTTGCAAGCCAGGATACAAGATGAAGATGGGAACAGCATGATTCAGGGCCACCATGAGTACAAGATGCAAAGGAAGTCCAGCATGAGAGTTGAGAAAGAGTGACGCATCGTGAATGAATGAAGTCCATAAAAGTCAAATCCAGCATTGGCCACAAGACAGTGATGGTGAAGGAAGGCACCAGGTGGGCGGGGCTTGCTAAGTGGTGAAAAAGAGCAGCAGGCAGGAAGGTACCAGGTGGGCGGGGATTAGGCCAGGTGACCTAGATCCACTTGCACCTGCTCCCCATCTGCAAAGGAAAAGAAGCTGGAGGGCTCCTTAAGTAGGGAAACAGAGCGGCAAGCAGGAAGGCACCAGGTGGGCGTGGCTTGCTAAGTGGTGAAAAAGAGCGGGAAGCAGGAAGGCACCAGGTGGGCGGGGCTTGCTAAGTTGTGAAAAAGATCGGCAAGCAGGAAGGCACCAATACGATACAGAAGACCTGTTTTGATGGGAACCAGGCCTCGGGTTGAGGCACTATCAAAGTGCCAAATTGGGTTGTGACTCTACTGCCCCCTAGAGGATGCCAGGATTGCAGAGTTTGTGATAGAGTGGCTGGTAGTACAAATAATATAAGAAATTACTCCTCGAGAATGGAGCCTTTGCCACATATTTCATGAGGTACTGCAAACTAACAGTTTCTGTTCTTGGATTCGCTAGAAGGATGAGCAATGGGGATAGCAACATGATATGTTATGGCATTTATAATGTGCCTATACACAAGTGTTTCAAGGGGCTTGTAGTTGAAAAAGATATGTTTAAAACATGAGGAAGCTGAAAGGTCTAAAAATCATATGGGTTGCCAGATGTCTAGTTCCATGAGAGCGGATCTTACTGTATCTAGTTTTGTTGCCATGGGGTCTCGACTTCCCTCTTCTTACTGATGACACACACGATCATCTGCAGGGGATGCACTCATACTGTCACTAGAATTGCTTTAACCAATAATGTGGGATAATGTAGGGTGTTCTTCAGATTCTTATATAGGTCGGAGTCAATGGGGATGAGGGAATTAACAAACACCTGACATTTCGTAATTTATTCTAATGTATTCAAATTGTGTGGTTTTTGTCTTTAAATATTGTAAACCAATGATGGCGATTGAGAGCTCTCAGCTTTTGGTCTCCTGCAACTAGACTGGCCTCCTGGCCAGTAATTGCATGCATTAAAGCTGTTTTTCTTGCAGTTAGTGGCTCTCATATTTGGGTTGATTTTTGGCCCGGCTTTTAGAAGGGCTGTCATGCATGCTTGTGCAAAATAAATGATAAAAAATGATTTCATACCTTCCGTGAGCAAAACAGGTAAATATAAAAGTCATTAATGGATTCAGCTAATAATAACAATTTAGTGGCACTTATTGTGTGCACATCGGTACTGTAAGGAAGGCATGGTATCAAATAGTAAGACAGACACAAGTGATCACAGTTTAATGGTGTTTATTGAACTTCAATCTAGTTTCTAACCCTAAATCTACAGATGGGAGCAAACTACGACCATCAAATAATAATAAAAGAGTCCTAGTGGTGTCTTGTAAAAATAAAAGGGCCTATACTAATAAACCTATTGCCTTATCCTTACCTCTAATTACAAATAGTGTGGGAAACAATGTTATGCAAAAGAAAAGTGTTCAAGAAGTAATATGTCAGGATATTCAAGCCATTGGCCTCCCTTCCCCACGTTTTCTGCAATGGACAAGGCGGTACACTCATGCTTAGCACAGTCTCTGGCTTCTCTAGCACAAGGATGCTGTTCAAATCTCAGTATTAGGGCCTTCTATGCCAAAGTCTCTTTGCCATTCAGTCTCTTGCTTCAGAGGGTCTGATGCGACAAACATTAAAAATGTCCTTTCTCCTTAGGATTCGCATGTACAAATTCTTGGCTGATTTTCGATTCACCCCAGACCCACTCTAACACAAAGCTTTCCATTGATCTCCCTCTGTCGCGGTGGGACCAAATCCATGTACTCTTCCAAACTTTCTCTACTTCATCGAAATCAAAGACTTTCGATTGTGCGCAGGATTTGACTTGACCCGTCGCAGGACCCCTTTGATTCACATGTATTTAGTTGATCCCCCTCTACCGTCCTTGGTCCACCGTTATCTACTTTTATCACTTCTCAGCTGGGTACCTTGCAGAGACATTTGATTGAACACCCATGCGGTGACGGACCACTCTGTGTGAAACCTGAAGCGTTTTTACCAGGCTATTCCCGGGGATCTTTTGTTCAAGTGGCCAGAGGAGGGCCATCGCTCTTGGATCCCAACCCTGGGGGAAGACGAGCGAGGGAAGGTCAGCTGGGCAGGGGGTCCTTGTGGTTTATGTGAGACACGCCTTCGGGTGAGACATGGTATTCCTCCCATTCCGATACACCCCTACTCGACATCCCCTCCGTTGTCATGGGATATTGTCAGCAGAATCCCATCAAACCCCAGTACCTTTCTATAAGAAAAAGGAGAAAATGACCAGGAAATTAAAACCCAATAGAAAATCCATTCACCCATCACAATACATTTACCCCCTTCATCCGGACAAAAACCTACATGGTTTTTCCATGATCTCCAGGAAAAACCTACAAGTCCCACAATCCCTACTTACATTTTGGAAGTCCAACTACTGGGACGAAAAACAGGCAGATGGGAGTCATGAGGATTACCCATAGGAATCCATGGTCAAATGGATTCCTACGGGCAGTCTCCATGTTGTCACGATAATGAGTTCAGGCAGAGTCAGGCAGGGAGGAACAACTACTCACACCTGACTTCAATCACTTCTTTCAAAGAGCATAAAAGGTCAGTCACCCAGACACACTCTGAGCAACAGAGTGGTTCGGCACTGCGCGTGTACCCAATCGAAGGTCTCTGTAAGGTATCCAGCTGAGAAGTGGTAGAAGTGAACGTTAAAAGTTTTCTGATCTTTGGCGGTAAATTGACATTGATTTTATTTATTAATGTACCATTGCACTGACATCTCTGATGGTCTTGATCTGTTTGTTTTTGTTGTTGGAAAACTATTAAAAAGAGTTTATAAGAAAAAGTTGTAAAGAATTATAAATCGTA
This sequence comes from Ambystoma mexicanum, assembly GCF_040938575.1. Classification (NCBI taxonomy): domain Eukaryota; kingdom Metazoa; phylum Chordata; class Amphibia; order Caudata; family Ambystomatidae; genus Ambystoma; species Ambystoma mexicanum. The sequence continues at coordinate 543,494,857 of NC_090940.1, forward strand.
GTGGCCGTTCGACGGTTGAAGCAAATCCTGCGCACAGTCGAAAGTCTTCGATTCGGGTGTGAAAAGAGATCTAAGCCCGGAAGAAGGGGATTCATGGTCCGAGCACAGATGAGGGAGACCAAATTGTGAACAATGTGTGAAAAGGGATCTGAGCCTGGACGAGGGGGTTCCATGGTCTGAGCCTGGATGAGGGAGACCAATCGTGAAATTATGAATGTGAGAATCCTGACAAAGGAAAGAAACATTTGCGTTTTGTTTGCTACATCAGCCCCTTTGCAGTAAGAGACTTTGAATGACAAAGAGTCTTTGGCACAGAAGGTCCTGATACTGAGATATTGAACTATACGGGTAACAAAAGGAACTACAAGTATCAGCAGTCACTGGGAAAATAAGTAATACTGTGTGTTTTGACAAGTAAAGTGAACTTCTGTTTCAAGGCAGAGGAAACCTGTATTCTGACAAAGGAAGTCTGTGTTTGACAAGCAAAGTGAACTTTTTTTCAAGGCGGAAGAAGCCTGTGTTTTGACAAAAGACGTTTCTTTTGAGAATCCTTTTTGTTTCTTAAGGACTTTGTTAGAGTGGTGTGAAACCAGCTGAACCGTTGAACTGTGTCCTCGTGCCAAAGAAGCCAAAGTGTGCACAAAGCTTGAGCGTGCTGCCTTGTCTCATGCTGAAAGCGTGTGGAAGGGAAGCCAACTGCTCAACTGTACTGACATATGTCTTGAACACTTTTCCTTTTTTGCATACACTACTATCCCACACCATTTTGTATCTAGAAGTAAGGACTGGCAATAGGTTTATTAGTATAGGCCCTTTTATTTTGACAGACTCGACTAGGACTGCATTATTTTAGTTTGATGATTGTAGCTTGCTCCTATCCTTAGATTTAGATTTAGATAGGCTTTTAACCAACCCTTTAAAATTCAATAAACACCCTTGAACTGTGTCAGTCTTCATTGATGATTTAAAAAAAAAACATTTTTATTGGTTTTACACACCTCAACATACCACCTTACAACTGTGGCTTAAGTTCACACAATACACATTTGATTATATAATCTCCGTATTCTTCCCCAAAGTCCCCCCACCCTTCCCGACCTACGTCGCCCTCTCCTTCCATGTCATTCCCTCCTTCACCACCGCTCCACTCTACACTGTCCTTCACGTCGATGTCTGTTCCGAGTCCAGATTACTCTGTTCCGAGATGGCCAGATCAGCTACCAATTGCCTTCAAACCTCCAACCCACCCTCCTTCTGTTCTGGGATCCTCCCTCTCGCTTGCTGCCATACCACAGATTCAGCATTGGCCCGTTTCAACAGATCTCTCCACCATACTTGCGCTGCTGGTCTTGTCCTTGCTTTCCATCCCATCGCTATTCTGCGTTTCGCTAGTATGTATGCAAAATCCTTAAGCTTGCTCAATTGTTTGGTTCTCTTAGGTATCAGGAAACCTCCTAACAGAGTAGCCCTAGGGGATCCCACATCCAGGGTAATTCCTGCTTTTGCCAATGTTTGGGCCACTTCCCCCCAGAATTTGCCAATCTCTACGCATGCCCAGAACATATGTACTAAATCTGCGTTGACCTCCCCACACTTCGGACATGCCTATACATCTGCTTGTTGGAACTTGGCTAATTTGTTTGTGGTCAAATATGCTCTGTGGGTAATATATAGCTGGATCTGTTGTAATCTCGCATTTCTCAATACCTTTTTTGTGGTACCCCAACACCCTGTTCAACATCTCATCTGAAATTGGTTTCCCTATATCTGCCTCCCATTTTTGTCTCATCTGTCCCGTATGTTCCCTTACCCTAGACATCAACAGTTGGTATATGCGTGAGACTTTATGTCCTCCTTCTGAAACATCGTAAACTGTCTCTACAACCTCCTCTGCCTGTAGGGGCACATCGGTCTCCGGGCATCTCTGCCTGAGGCCCCACAGGAGTCAGGAATGTGTGATATATTGACCTCTGTGCACTCCTGTGATCCCCGTCAGCGCCTCAAATTCCATGGGCCTCCCCTCATGGGGCATATGTTGTTGCTTTGCCCATTACTCGACATGCTCTGTGCCACATCGTGCGCCCTAGGCGCACCAATCGGCTCTCACACATCCCGCTTGAATCAAGTAACCATATCATTTTGTTCAGATTGAACGGAGCGCATTCTGCACGTAGCAACCTTGAGTCGGGTGTCTGTTCATCTGATAGCCATTTGGCCACAAATTGCAACTGACTAGGTAACCTCCAAACACATAATCCAACCTTGTGTATAAATTATTTGAGGTGATATAGTGTGAGTACCCTCGATCTCGGTGGTGCATGGATCTCCAAACATCAACTAGCTTGAATGTACTTAGCAGTGTGTTCAAAGCTTTTGCTGCAGGGGCTGGATTCATGTATTTGTTATCGGATTTATCAAATGTCGGGTCCAAAGTGCAATTAAAGTCCCCCTCCATATTATCCCCCCATCTCTATGTGAGCTTATCTTGGGATACAACGATCTGAAGTAAGCTGCAGTATCTTGGTTCGGGGCATACATGTTGATGATGCATATTTCTCTACTTTCGGCCATCCCCTGCCATCTGTATCTTGATGGGTCTGGAGGATCTGGAATGGGACCACTGGTGCTACCCAAATTAGGACCCCTCGAGCATAAGCCGAGTATGTTCAGCCCAATGTAACCCTGCTCCATTTCGGTGCTATCCTGTCTTGTTTCTCCCTGGTTAAGTAGGTTTCTTGCAAAAACGCTACATCTATTTTCTGCCTCTGCAGGTATGTCATAACCCCGTTCCTTTTGATATAGCTGTTCAAGCAAGCCTCTCACGTTCCAGGTTACTATTTTAAATTCCCCCATATTCTTTGGTCTCTCTCATCCGCAACACTATCATGATATCTCCACACCAGTTATCCGGTGCGTCTCCGTAGGCCAACTTTCCTCTTACTCCCCCAACTCCCCTCCCTCCCCCCACCCGAACCGTTCCCCACTTTTGCCCAGCTCCAATACTGAATCTGAGGCTACCTCGCATCTCGCCCCTTTCTCCGTCTTGCCTGTACTCGGAGTGCAGCAGGAGGATACCAAACTACTAGTATCCTAACTAAACTACCTAATGTGGGTGAATAGTGTGATTCCCAGGTCGTCTGTCTTAGGCCACCCTTATGCTACCTGCTCTAAGCTACAGTAAGAAACGTATACATTTAACGCTGAAGTGTCTCTGACAACCCATTATGCAGTGGCCCACATGTCCCATCAAGGCATATTAATCACTAATAGCAGCTTCACTTATCACCTCCTTCTCCCATCCAATCTTCTTTTTCCGTCGGCATGTTTTGCAAGTCCATCCACTTGCCCACATCTTCTGGTGTCTCGAAAAAACACCTCAATCTTTATACAAGACTTTCATCTTCGCGGGATACAGCAGCATGTATTTGAGATTAGCTGTGCGCAACCTCCTTTTTACTGGTCCATCGCTCATCCTCTGTTTTTGCACCAGATAGGTATAATCCGGGTACACCGTGATGGATGCTGATGCTCTGTTGATCGTACCGCCTTTCCGGAAGTGTTATAGGATTTTCTCCCTATCTTTATAATTCAATATCTTTGCTATTGTGGGGAGGGGTGCCCAGCTAGAGTCTCCTTGTTAGGGCTCTGTGCGCTTTCTCTACAGTAAACCCTTAGGTGAGTGTTCCAGCTCCTAATTCTTGCAGGAGCATGTCCTCTAAGCTGCTGCTTAATTATTCGCTTCACTGTGTCTGTCTCTGCGCTCCATAAGAATTTTCCCAGACTTCTGCTTTCACCGCGGCCCTTTTCAGCGCATAGCTGTCTTTTCAGTCTTGCCAAGCACCGTCAGCTTCTTTCCTTGTGTTCTCGTTTTCTGAGTCCTCAGCTTACAAGCGGGTAACAGTACTTGCTTCCAGCTACCTTTTCACAAGGCTGTGCCGCGATGCAGTCCTTTGTTCGTTAGGCGCCATTTTGTCCTTTACACATCTCGAGCTCTTCCTACTTCGTCAGCACACAGTTTCTTTTCCTTGCTACAAATTTCCCCAGGCCTTCGGCTGCTGCATTCTTAGCATATTCATGCTTCCATAGGGATCCGTGGACACTTTGCAGCTTACTCCAAACACCTTATTTTTCCAGGATCAATCGCGGATCTGCAGGGGCACACAGGAATCACGGCCTATTCCGTGGCCATTGTTGTGGGGCTGTATCTGTGCCCCCGGTGCGGTCCCGCAAGCCCCGTAACACAGACCACACGGAGACACGGTGTTGCTGGCTCGGGCTTCCCGGTCGCTCTGTCGCGGCCGGGAACGCCCCCTTTATTTAAACACCACGCGGCGGCGTGACACGTCACGCCGCCGCGTTCGCCCGTCATCGGGCAACGCCACACTCCTCCTTTTCCGGGAGGATCAACAAACAATACAAAACCTTCAACTTTATTAACCCACTAACCACACTTATGAAAACTTCACTGCACACCCAGAAGAGCAGAACCCCTTTAATTGCAGCCACCCCTATTAGGATCCCCAAATTCACTGGCCATCTGTCCAACAACATAGTCACTGAGGTAGGCGGGTTTCCCACGCCCAGATCGCTGGGGGTACCTCCGGCCTACCTCCGGCACATGATGTCCCTCGGCTGCTTCACCTCGGAGGGGAGAATCCGGCAACTCGTCCTGGAAGCTGTCGTTGAACGATGTGTAGGGAGGATCAGGTTCAGGAGGGGTTTCAGTTCGCGAATCACCCAACTTCTTGAAGAAGCTGACGTTCCGGGTGACGGCCGACCTGCCATCAGAGGCCGTGACCATAGAACCTTTCACCGCCACAACGTCCAATGGTTCAGGTTCGTAGGGTAGTGAGAGTTTGCCCTGGGGATGTCTATTCCGGATTAGAACCTCATCCCCTGGTTCGAGCCTCTGAGGTTGAAGGCCCCGTCGTAGATTTTCCTGCTCAATCCGAAGCCGTCTTTTAACCTCAACTCGCTGATCATCAATGACCCCTGGTTCCCTGTCCCCCGCTTCCGGCAGCAGTCCTCGGGGGCATCTCCGGAACAGCACCTCCGCCGGGGCCACTCCGGTGGCGGCATGGGGAGTGGTACGGTACACACGGAGAAACTGATAAAGGGCCCGTTGTAAGGATTGGCCTTGTCCCTGAGCAATCCGGAATGTTTTGTTCAATGTCCGCATCAGTCTCTCGGCATCCCCATTTGCCCGGGGCCACAGTGGGGACACCTTCCTATGATGTATTCCACAGCTCTCCATCAGCTCAGAGAATCTCTCGCTTTGAAACGGCGAACCATTGTTGGAACAGAGTGTGTGTGGAAAACCATGGGCCGCAAAGATCTTCTCAACAGCGATCACCACATGCTCGAATGCCACGGACTCCACAAACTCAACCTCAGGATATCTGGAGTATTCATCTATTATCACCAGGAAATGAGTCCCCACTGACGTCGAGCCAAAGTCCGCATGAACGATCTCCCAAGGCCTCGTGCCCCTAGGCATGGCCTCAATGGCAGGCTCCCGTTGGAGAGGGGAGGCCGCTTGACACCACACACATGCTGCCACAAACTCGTCGACCTTTCTCTCCAGCTCGGGAAACCAAACCTTCGAGCGGAGTCGCGCCTTGGTCTTGGCGGCCCCTTGATGTCCATGGTGGGCGAGACTGATCACCTCGAGGACCTTTGATTGTGGAACAACAATGCGGTCCCCCCGGAGCAGCAGCCCGGAGTTAGAGAACGATAACTCTTCCTTGACCTTCCACAACTGTTCCAGCGATGCTCTAGCTTCTGGTGTGCGTCCGGCCACTGCCTCCAGAATGGACTTCCAGGATCCGTTGTGCATCGATTGTTTCAGTATTTGAAAACACTCATCTCCTGCTGCTGCCACCTCCAGTTCCTCTATGGACATCGCATTTGGTGTTGCCGCCTCCACGACCATGCGTATATGACTGTCCGCTTCCTCTTCACAGGTATCATACCCCTCTCCCCCACTCGCTCCAGGATGGCGGGATAAGTAGTCCGCCGCATTGTTGGCTCCTGGTCTGTAAACAAGGGTGACGGAGTATTCGAGCAGGGCAAGCATCCATCTCTCGATTCTTGCCGGGGGTTTAGATGAGGACCCTGCCAGTATTGGAATCAGTGATTTATGGTCTGTTACCACAGTCACCGGGCGCCCCAGCACGTAGAGCCGGAAGTGGCGGCAGCCCCATAACACCGCCAAAGCTTCCCGTTCAATTTGGGAGTATCTCTGTTCCGTGTCTGTGAGAGCCTTGCTGGCATACGCCACAGGTCGAATGGTCCCAGTGATGTCTATTTGGGTCAACACAGCACCCAGCCCGAAAGGGCTCGCATCGACCACAATTTCCGACTCCAGCGCTGGGTCGAAGAATGCCATAGTGTCCTCCATGGTGAGAGCACCTTTGATGTCTTCGAAGGCAGCTTGTTCCAGGGGGCCCCAGTGCCACAGCGTGTCCTTCTTGGTGAGCGCCCGAAGAGGTTCCGATCTTGAGGCCAGATTCTGGATGAAACGCCCACAGTACGTGACCATCCCTAGAAAACTCCTCACCTCCGTTACTGACTCAGGTGCTTTCGCCGCCTTAATGTCTTGGACTTTCTTCGGATCTGGCGACACCCCACCCTCCTTAAATATGAACCCAAAGAACTCGATAGACGAGCGCAGGAACTCACATTTCTCCCTGTGAAGGGTGAGGCCCAGCGACAGAAGGCGTTCTAGAGTCTTTCCCAGTCTCTGCATATGGTCCACCTCGGTCTTGGCAAACACCAGAATATCATCGCTGATATTAAGGACGCCTTCCAGATCTGCCAGGGCGCCCCTGATGATATTCTGGAATACCTCGGCGGCCGACGATACTCCAAAGCTCAGCCGCTTGTACCGATACAACCCCCGATGAGTAGTAAAGGTCGTAATGTACCGGGACTCAGGGTGGAGTACGACCTGATGATAGCCAGCTCGGAGGTCCAGCTTGGAGAACACACGAGCCCCTTGGACCTCAGCAATAATGTCATCGATGGTCGGTGTGAGGTGCCGCTCCCTCCGGATGGCTTTATTGGGGAGCCTCATGTCCACACAGATGCGTACTGAGTCGGGTTGCTTAGGTTTTCTGGCAACCACAATCGGGGACACCCAGGGTGTCGGGCCCTCCACTTTCTCGATGATATCGAGGTGCACCAAATTGTCCAGTTCTTTGTCCACCAGTTCTCTGAGATGGAAGGGCACTCTGCGGTGTTTCAGCGCAACAGGTTGCACGGACTCATCAATATGCAATCGGATCGGTTCTCCAGCCATCTTGCCGATCCCATTGAAGAGTTTAGCGTAACGGTCCAGGAGGTCATTGATGTCCTCTCGGTGCACGGCGTATGCAAATCTTACGATCCCCAAGGCTTCCGCAGCCGCACAACTGAGCAAGGTATTGCTACTGACTGGGGTTACGTAAAATCGAGCCTTGATGTGCGACCCATCATGCTCCACCCTCGCTACAAACGCCCCATCCAGTGGTATGGGATCTTGACCACCGAACGCAAATATACGGGCCCTCGGCGTTACCAAACCTGGGGGGGGTTTAAGAGAGTCATAATGTTCCCTGGCCATCACATTGACAGAGGCACCTGTGTCCACCAGGACTGGGACCGGGGCGTTGTTGATCTCTACGATACACCGTGGCTGCCTTCTGCTCTTCCCTTTGAGCATCCCCACACTCGAGACAAAAAATATGTTTTCCTCGTCATCTTCATCAGCCACCTCCGCCTGAGGATCAACCTCACCCTGTTCCACATGGGCTACGCTGGGCTGCTGGTGTTGGCGAGGGGCCCATATCCGAGCCTGACCTCTCGGCACCATCACGGGCAGGGCTGCACGGCACACCCTCGAGAAGTGATCTGCCAGTCCACACCTCCCACAGACCTTTCCAGCCGCCGGGCACTCCGCTGCGTGAGGGAGGTCATAGCCGCACTTTTGGCATGACTCACCGGCTCTTCCTGCCCTGTCTCGGGGCCCTCCACCCGGACGCCTCGCTCCTCGGCCACCTCGCCACACGACGCACACCTCCTCCGACCTCACTGATCGAGATCCAGACTCCATCTTGACAGCCCGGGCTTCAGCTACCTCATGGCACCGGCCTAGCTCCAATATGCGTGGCAGCGTGATACCAGGCTCCCTGAGGACTTGTCTCCTGAGTTTCCCCGACGAACATGCTTGAATGAGCATGGTGCGCATCATGTCGTCCGCATCCCCCCATGCACATCCCAGAGAGAGACGGCGTAGGCGACCATAGAAAGTGTCCAGTGTCTCCTCCTCCTTTTGTTTGGCCGAGAGCATGACAAACCTCTCATAGTCCGCGTTAGCAAGAGGGAGAAAATGAGTAAGGAGTGCCGCCTTGGCCGCATCATACGTGTTGTTGGCAGGCGTAAGGGACTCAAAAATGTCTTGGACTGCGGATCCAGCCGAATACAGCATAGTGGCGATTCTACTGTCATCATCCGTCACGTGTGCCGCCCTGAAGTACATATCAAGACGACTCACCCATCTCCTCCATCGGGGCCCCATGCTTGAGGGTGGACCTGACGCATCAAACTCTGGAATGGGCTGCAGAGCTGCGTGTGCGGTGGGCACTGGTAGTTGAGCCATGATGGGGGGTGCAGGTTGACCCAGCAGCAGACCTGGAGGAGCCTGAGTCACTGGGGGTGCAGTAGCCGGCTGTTGGGCGGTCCGCGGGGCAGCCACCTGGCCACGATCCCGGGGTCGCGACGTTGATGGAGTGTCGCCGTCTGAACCATCAGATCCGTCCATGGACCTGAGCGCACAGGCACCCCCACCTACTGCGTTGGGGGCCGCAACTCAACCCACGACCATTTCGGCGTTCGTGCAGCAGCCTCAATCTGGTCACCCCAGCACACCAACAGTCACAATGGGGTAGATCCGGCAAAACCCAAAACGCCAGGTGTACCTGATGATGAAGGAGATGAAGAAGGAGATGCACAGCACACTGATGATGAAGGTGATCAAGAAGCTGTCAAGCAACCACTATTGAATGTCCATTCCAATTTAGGAAGTTCCAAAATTTAAGCCTGGAGCATGGATTGGTTTCAGGCAAGCCCAGTCATAACAATCCTTCTCCGAGCTTCACACGACGTAGGAGTCCCAGAAAAACTCAAAAATCCATAACAAGGATATGGGCGTGCAGATTGAGCTATCCGCTCTTAATGTGTCCAAAAATTAGGCTCATACAACGTTTCTGCTCCAAACCGGAGCCTGAGAAAGATTTATGGCCTCGAGACAAAATGGCCGCCGGCCGCGTGTGCGTCCTCGCGACCCGGCCTTGATCGGAGCGAATCTTCGATCCGCTCCGGTAAGAAAAAATTAGATGAATTCATTCACCGCCGGGCCCGGGTCTCCTCTACACCTCGTCGCCACTGTTGTGGGGCTGTATCTGTGCCCCCGGTGCGGTCCCGCAAGCCCCGTAACACAGACCACACGGAGACACGGTGTTGCTGGCTCGGGCTTCCCGGTCGCTCTGTCGCGGCCGGGAACGCCCCCTTTATTTAAACACCACGCGGCGGCGTGACACGTCACGCCGCCGCGTTCGCCCGTCATCGGGCAACGCCACAGCCATGTAGCCATGCGCTGTCACTTCATTGATGATACCAAGCCTTTCTCTACAACTCTTTCAAAAGAATTGTAGCTTGCTTTAACCTCAGCAGTTTAACTTACTTCGCGTCTCTTATCACACACGTTTTAACAATGTTCGTTCCAGCGCTCGCCATACAATTTTGCTGCTTGCCACCCTGGCTTCAGCACAGTGTCGGGGTGATTTCCCGGGGGTCGGCAAGGCAGTCCGCGGACCTCCGGTGTTGGGGAGGCCCCAACTCCTCTGCATCCCAAATGAGTATGAGGCACACACAAGAGCAAAGAGTTACTGCTGTTTATTGCACAAAACAGACAGGGACAGATTCTCGGAGCTTAAGGAACATCTCAGCGGTGATGGGCTTGCAGGCCCTTTTTCTAGCAGGATGATGCTACTATGTGCATCACCTTGGAAAACTAACCCCTAAACCTAGCGCTACTCTGGGTTGGTTCCCCGAGTGGTAGGGTCAGTATGGATCAGTATGGGAGAGAGTTTTAGTGGTGGAGAAGAGGTCAGGTGTTACGCTTGGGTCATCCCTAAAAATGGTTACATGGAAAGTGTTACATGAAGAAAGTTAGTGATTGGTTGAACTATAGTGTCATTAGTGATTAGCCCCTCATGTTCTGATTGGTTCATCGGCGAGCCCCCAAATCTGGGACCAGCGTCATTCCCAGCTCACGATGTACCTGGTGTTGGCAACAATGTATGACTATGTGTCAGTGGCGGACAACGGACAGGTCTTACTAGGCTGTTGGGTTCTCCTTTCCCATCACCGCCAGTGTCCAACTTGTAACTTTGTTGTTGCAGTCCAGGTCCCAGGCATGAGACCCCAGAGCTTCTCTGGTCCTTGGAGCTTGGCATCGTATCGCGCCTTGAAACACTTGTGTATAGGCGCGTTACAAATGCCATATCATATCATATCATATCAGGTCGGCCTGGTCACGTTTTGAGAGACCGTGGCTGAAACAGAAGTACGGGGATTTGATTTGTATTTCTGCTCTGAAGAGTGTTTAGCAGTGGCAGGTGTAACCTTGGCGCTGAGAGCGTGGCGTGTAAATTGCAACTTCGTGGCCTTGGCTGTGGGGCTCCCGTAAGGGTTTGTTCTGCATGATCAGGACCTTGCAGCTCCGTTTGAGCTGCTCCCGGCCTGGGGACTCTGCTTTGCGGCCTACCTTGGTCTAGTTTATGGGTGGCTGAATACAGTCCATAACACGGGGGTCGCAAGGTGTGATATACACAAGCTCTTCTGACGTCTTGCGTTTCTGCGGTGCGGTGGTTAGCCTATGTGAAAAATAACAATGATGAATGTGTGTGAGCGGTCCTCTAGGTCATAGCACTGAGTATGTTCTTCGTGTGGGTCGGTGTGTGTCTGATCCAGGTCCTTGGTGGCATGTGTGTTCTTATCCGTTGGCTATGTCGTCATGTCACCTCTAATGATGGCGATATTGGTGGGTGACATCTAATCGAGTTGGTCCATATGGTCGGTCTCAGCTCCACCTGAAGTTCCACCACATGCTTTGGATGATGTGCAGCCGCCCTGGGGGTGCGGAGCGTGGCCACAGTGAATCTTGAAGTCTGGGGCAGCAGTCAGAGGGCTGAACTCATCCCGCAGTGGGTTCTTAGGTCGTGACGTCATAGGCCATGGTCTGGACGGAATCAGGGGACGGGATCGTCCCATTTTCCCTCTTCAGTCCCCCCTCTGGTCGACTTGTCGACCACAAAATTATCTACTCTTTATCTCATCTCACTCGCCATACCTTTGTTATTCCTGCCAGGTGTCCGTATCTGCCCACGTGATCTTCAAAGGACCAGGACATGTATACACATCCGCCACCGGGCTTGAAATAAACCCATTTTCCAACCTAGCTCTTCGGGTTTCGTGGATTCTCAACTTCTATCGATGGCGGGTACACGTCTGCGTTCACTATCTGTTGTCGCAGCCTTTTGCGTTCCTTAATTAATATATCTACGTGTTTGTTGTCTTCAGCGGGCATTAGCACATGCATGCCTATCATTTCCTCGGCAGTGCACTTTGACCTTGCCATCCATAGTTTTATCCCCATCAGTGAAGCCATTCCCAGAATCATGCATTCTGCCACAACCTTGAGGACATCTGACAACCATGATGGCATCCACGACAGCTGTATGAAAACCAGCTACCATCCTTCTTCACCCCCTTTGCTTCTTCTTCCATTTTGGCATGCATTTTGGCCAGCTGTGATACTGCTGCAGGCAAAGTGCCGTTGTCCTCGTCGTTTGCAGGAATGAACGTGCAGCAGGAACTTCCAATGTTTGCGCAAACACCTCCTTTTGCTGTTAGAAGGTCTAGCACATACCTATTCTGTAGAGCCACCATCCTTATTGCCATCAGTTCCTCTTTGATTGCGTTGAATCCGTTGACGGTGGAGTTAATCGTCATCATTAGCTCCCATCTTGTTATCTGTAGCTGTTACGCTCACCTGGTATCCACGGGGATGCCACCCAGCTTTGGGGACTCTGGTATCCTTCTCAGCGGCTCCCAGGTATGATCAGCGGAGACGTTCTGCCTGGAATACAGGTGGGCAATGTTGAAGACTGGGCAACTGGGGTAAGAGCCTCCCAACACCCCGTATGCCCGCAGCCCCCCTGGACCTTTCCTCACCTTGTTACGGGTTTTGGCATGCTCTCCGTCCTGCCTTCTTGGCAGGGGCGCGTTGTCGTTCGTGGGCGAGTGCGATCTAGTTACTTCACTGATGCCGGCCCTTTTGAGTCTTTCAAGTAGGTCTTATTACTGTTGTGCTTGTATGCCTTTCTTTGGTTTAAATAATGTCTTTTCTCTTTCCTTAGGTGCGCGGAAGTTCACTGTGGAACGTTGGCTGAGTTGGGACTCGCCGGTAAATGATGGTGCATCGAGAGCGCCTTGATGCGGTAAGTAGGCGCTATGCGCAGCGCTATGATGCTTTGCCTTTGCTAACCTGTTGCCTTTTCGTTCCTGTAGATTGCGATGCTCACCCGGAGCAAGAAGTCCCAAGGCGATGCTGGTCGATGGGCGACTCGTGAGGTAAGCTTCCGGCAGGATTGTAAAATGTCGATGTCCTTTTGTTTTTCAGATGCTGTTCTTCCGAGGTTCACAGGTACAGCTGAACACGATGAGCATCACGTTGCAGGATTGCAAAGTAACGCGAAGCGTGTCATTCAAGTCGGGTGTGGTTTAAATAGCTTCAGAAAAGTAGTCCAGGTAAAGTAGTTCCTAGGCTACCACACCCAAAACACTATACCGCATAGCTTGGTTCCAAGGGAACCAAGCTATGTGGGTGCCTCCATGTTGGCTGGCACTGTAAACAAAGTAGTCCCAAAACACAAGTCCTCACAAAGTATGAGCCAGGACTTGCCCCAAGAGGGCTTCAGCAAAGGATGCCTGAGTTGGTTAGAGACCCGATCCAAGGCCCCTCCTGGCCCATGGGCTGGTTAGGGTTTTTTTTTTAGACGGGTCGTGACAGCTCTCCCCCCCAAGGCCTCTCTCAAGGTGTTCCTTGTGTCCGGCCCAGGGTTAGTTGGGAAGTTTCGATGGTATTGTTTGATTAGACGTGGTGCATGAATGTTCCCACAAGGTTCCCAGGACCTATCTTGGGGTCCAAATCCTTTCCAATCAACTAGATAGTAAAACTTGCCCCTTGAGTACTTGGAATCCAAGATGCTTCTGACTTCGAATTCTGGTTCCCCTTCAATAAGTATGGGTTTTGGTGGTGTCCCAATCCGTGTACCAGGCTGCATTGGTTTTAGAAGGGACACGTGGAATACCGGATGGATTTGTAGGTTAGCTGGTAAATCCAGTTTGACGGCCGCCGGATTAATAATTGCTTTGATGGTTTAAGGCCCTAAATACCTGGCCTGAAAGGTCTGGGGTCCTTTAATGGGTACAAATTTGGCGGCCAGCCAGACCCTGTCTCCTACCTGATAGTCAGGGGCCTTTTTCCGGTGTTGGTCGGCAAATTGCTTTTGTTTTTCTTTGGCGTGAATAAGATGTTCTTTGGCCCTTTTGAAAGCTTGAGTGATGTTGGTGTGAAGAGTTTTTACTGCTAGCATTTCCAAACTGGTTGGGAGATCCAGTTCTGAGGTACGTGGATGTCTACCATAAAGGGTATAAAAGGGTGTTTGTCCAGTACTTGAATGCAAGGAATTATTATATGCGTACTCGGCTATCCAAAGTAAATCTTTCCAGTCTCTTAGTTCCTGGTGCAACATGCACCGTAGGTGTTGTTCGAGGGTCTGGTTGGTCCTCTCGGTTTGACCGTCTGTTTGAGGATGACGGCTAGTTGATAGCCAGATGTCAATTTGCGCCATTGCGCAACACTTTCTCCAGAAGTTGGAGACAAACTGGCTACCTCAGTCGGAGATCAGGACTGATGGAAAGCCATGTAATTTGACAATACCATCCAGGAAAACTTTGGCTAGCGTAGATGCGTCAGGGAGGCCCTTGAGTGGAATAAAATGTGCCATTTTTGAGAATAAGTCCACGACTACGAGGATGGTGTTAAACCCTTGGCTGGGAGGTAGGTCAGTGATGAATTTGAGGGAACGAGTGTGCCATGGAGTGGGAGGAATGTCCAAAGGTAGCAGAAGACCGGATGGTTTTTGTTTTTGCGACTTATTTTGTGCACAGACTCCGCAGGACTGAATATATTGGATGACATCCTTATGCCAGGCAGGCCACCAGAAGTTCTGTTTTATCATGGCTAAAGTCTTGGTGATTCCAGGGTGCCCTTCGATCAGGGAATCATGATAACCTGAAACAATTTGTTGTTGTTAGTCCTTGGTGGGTACATAGAAACGATCCTTAAAAAAGGGTAAGTGATCTTTAATGGAATATTGTTCTCCTTGCACTTGCCATGCGAGGAAGGCATCTGGGTTCATGGTTCGTTGAATCTTATCTCTCAGTTCTACTTGAGTTAAGGCCGTAGTGAGGCCCAAGAGTTTGTCTTCCGGTATAATGAGGACTGGGTCTGGGGTCGTATATACCAAGTCATCAGGACCTGTATGAGAGAGTCCGTCAGCTTTTCCATTCTTGACCCCTGGTCAAAAAGTGATGACATAGTTGTATTCGGCAAAGAAAAGGGCCCACCGCAATTGGCGTAAAGACTGGGCTTTAGCTGTTTTAAGGTATTGCAGGTTTCGGTGGTCCGTGATAACTGTAATGGTGTGTCTGGCCCCCAGAAGGTAGTGCCGCCAGGCCTTAAAGGCGGATTTGATCGCCAAAAGTTCTTTGTCCGTGATGGCATAATTCATCTCCGGAGGAGAGAATTTTTTCGACCTAAAGGCCACTGGATGTAGCTGACCTGTTTCTGGATCTCTTTGTGAGAGGACAGCTCCCATCGCTATACTGGTAGCGTCTGTTTCCACGATATAAGGAAGATCTGGGCGAGGATGTCACAGGATTGGTGCGGAGGTGAACCTTTTTTTGAGTTCCTGAAAAGCTTTTTCTGCTTCTTCGGTCCAGGCAAATTTTTTGTTATTTTTTCGTAGCAATACGGTGATTGGGTGTACAACCTGTGAGAAGTCTGGTATGAACCGGCGATAGAAGTTTGCAAAGCCCAACATGCTCTGTACCCCTTTTACTGATGTTGGTGATGGCCATTTCAAAACGGCATCTATTTTATGCAGGTCCATTCTGATGCCTCCTGGAGTAAGAATAAAACCCAGAAACTCTACTTCGGTGACGTGAAAGAAACACTTCTCCAGCTTTGCATATAAACGATGTTCCCGTAGCTTGGAGAGGACTGAACGCACGTGCTTGATATGATCCTGTTTTTAAGTTGAGTACACTAAGATATCATCTATGCACACTAGGGCGCAGACATCAATTAACTCTCTCAATACGTCATTCATGAAATACTGAAATGCTGCAGGAGCGTTGCATAACCCAAAGGGCATGACTTGATATTCGTACAAACCGTATTTGGTGCGGAAAGCAATTTTCCATTCGTCACCGCTTCTGACCCGCAGCATGCTCCTCGAAGGTCCAGTTTGGTGTAAATTTGGGCATCTTTGACCTGGTCCAGCATTTCAGGGATGAGCGGCAAGGGGTAACGGTTCTTCACAGTGATCTGGTTTAATGCGCGGTAGTCAATACAGGTTCTTACGTCCCCTTCTATTTTCGGTACAAAGAACAAAAGACTAGCTGCAGGGGACTTAGATGGACGGATGAATCCATTTGCGAGGTACTGGTCTAAGTAAGACTTCAGATGAAGGTTCTCGGGTTCCGTGAGAGCATAGAATTCTGCCGCAAGGAACTTGAGCATCGGGAACAAGGTCGATCTGGCAGTCAGAGGGCCTGTGTGGCGGCAGCGTGTTTGCTTGGTCCTTCTGGAATACGTCCTGGAAATCGTGGTATTCCTCAGGCGAGGTATTAGTCACTCCCAGGGTTGCCACTTCAGGAGTCGTGGAGATACTGAAAGCAGATTTCTGTTCTTGGTAATAACAGGCTGGGGAGCAGTCACTGGGGAAGGTTAATTTTCTGGCCCACCAGTCAATCAAAGGGTTGTGAGCGACTAACCATGGCATCCCTATTATGAGCCGGAATTGAGGTGCCTTGATGAGATCGAACGAAATAAGTTCCCGATGTCCGTCCTGCACAGCAAGGTTATCTCGGCTGTGCGCTGGGTTACGGGTCCGGAAGCGATTTCTGTCCCATCCACCGTGGTTACCTTGTCTGTAGTGGGCTTGGAACACAGGGGAAGCCCCATCTCTGAAGCCAGGTCCTGATCTATATAATTCCCAACTGCTCCGCTGTCGATGTATGCTTCAATGGCATGCATTCTTGACGATCGTTGGTTATTAATTAAGATCACCGGTATTGCAAAGTGTGAGGTCGGTGGCTCTTTTCTCTCACTCGACAAACTGACCTCTACGTTTGCCGAGCTGGGTAGTTTTCCGACTGACACTCCTTCTCTTCATCTTTTTCCGTGGCCCCGACGATCTTCCTCTGGGGTTTCACTGGGCAGTCCTTCAGGAAATGCCCTGACTTTCCGCAATACAGACATAGTTGTTGTTGTCTCCTTTTATCTCGCTCTTGTTTTGTTAGTGGGGGTCGTACCCCTCCGATTTGCATAGGCTCCACAGTATTTTCTTGCACTCGAGTTACACTGTCTGTAGGTCGAACATACACTGGCCGAGGGTCCATTTTAGAACGGTCTCCTTTTTGGTCTTGCAACTGGTGGTCCAGTTGCACAACCAAGTCTATGAATTAAGAACAATCTCTAGGAGGATTAACCACTTGAGCTAGAATGTCTTTTAATTTGCCTCATAAGCCCCGATGAAACAACGTGGTTCTTTTGTTTTCAGGCCACCTAGCTTCAGCAACCAATCAATCGGTTGAAAGTAGCGATGTACATTAACAAATCCTGATTCCCCTGTCGGAGGGAAAGGAGTTCATTGTCCACAGCTTGTTCTCGGGTATGGCGAGCAAAATGTTTTTCCATTTCCCTCTGAAATCCCCCAAAGTCATGTAATAAAGGATCATCATGGGACACCAATGGTACTGACCAATCTGCGGCGCTGCCACTTAGGTATCATAAAACAAAGGCTACCCGGGCTTGGTCATTTGGGAATGCTCCCGGCCTGCAAAGAAAATGAAGGCAACACTGATTCATGAAAGCTGTGTATTTTCGTGGATCACCAGCAAACCTCTCCGGTGGTGCCAAAGGAACTGTACCTGGTAACACAACTTGTACCGGAGTAGAGACAGTGGATGACATGGTAGGATTTTGCATCAGTGGGTTGTTCCCAGATAGAGGCGTCTGACCCGCTTGTGATTGCAAGACTTGCCTGCTGATATCTTCGGTACCCTCTTTAGTCACCAATACGTCTCTCTGGAGAGCGTTAGTCTCCTGTCGGGCAGAATGAACCTCGGCACGAAGTTCTCCTAACAATTGGGCCAATTGGTCTAATTCTGATGTTTCCATGGCGCCCAGGTGGATTGGTTTGGCAGGCTTCGTGTTCTGTTGTGCTCACCTGGTATCCACGGGGACGCCACCTAGCTGTGGGGACTCTGGTATCCTTCTCAGCGGCTCCCAGGTATGATCAGCAGAGAAGTTCTGCCTGGAATACAGGTGGGCAATGTTCAAGACTGGGCAACTGGGGTAAGAGCCTCCCAACACCCCGTATGCCCGCAGCCCCCCCCCAGACCTTTCCTCATCTTGTTATGGGTTTTGGCGTGCTCTCCGCCCTGCCTTCTTGGCAGGGACGCGTTGTCCTTCGTGGGCGAGTGCGATCTAATTACTTCACTGATGCTGGCCCTTTTGAGTCTTTCAGGTAGGTCTTATTACTGTTGTGCTTGTATGCCTTTCTTTGGTTTAAATAATGTCTTTTTTCTTTCCTTAGGTGCGCGGAAGTTCACTGTGGAACGTTGGCTGAGTTGGAACTTGACGGTAAATGATGGTGCAT
Organism: Ambystoma mexicanum; assembly: GCF_040938575.1. Classification (NCBI taxonomy): domain Eukaryota; kingdom Metazoa; phylum Chordata; class Amphibia; order Caudata; family Ambystomatidae; genus Ambystoma; species Ambystoma mexicanum. The sequence goes on from NC_090940.1 coordinate 543,512,913, forward strand.
CGAGAGCGCCTTGATGCGGGAAGTAGGTGCTATGCGCAGCGCTATGATGCCTTGCCTTTGCTAACCTGTTGCCTGTTCGTTCCCGTAGATTGCGGTGCTCACCCGAGCAAGAAGTCCCAAGGCAATGCTGGTCGATGGGCGACTTGTGAGGTAAGCTTCCGGCAGGATTGTAAAATGTCTAATGTCCTGCTTCTCCCTTTTTTGCAGATCCGACGGTCCGGGAGGCCCGCTGATCCTTGGATGCTGTTTGCAGGAGCTGAGGGCAGATAGCGATGGAATTGCAGGTAAGCTACTGCTATTAACCATGTCCTTTTGTTTTTCAGATGCTGTTCTTCCGAGGTTCACAGGTACAGCTGAACACGATGAGCGTCACGTTGCAGGATTGCAAAGTAACGCGAAGCGTGTCATTCAAGTCGGTTGTGGTTTAAATAGCTTCAGAAAAGTAGTCCAGGTAAAGCAGTTCCTAGGCTACCACGCCCAAAACACTATACCGCATAGCTTGGTTCCAAGGGAACCAAGCTATGTGGGTGCCTCCATGGTGGCTGGCACTGGAAACAAAGTAGTCCCAAAACACAAGTCCTCACGAAGAATGAGCCTGGCGCCAACGGCGCCAGGACTGGCCCCAAATGGGCTTCAGCAAAGGATGCCTGAATTTGTTAGAGACCCGATCTAAGGCCCCTCCTGGCCCATGGGCTGGCCAGGGTTTTTTTTTGATACGGGTCGTGACAGTAGCCATTTTGCATTTGCATACGCCTGCACTCCTGGATGGATCACAGAGGAAAAGAACATTGCCGCTCTGCTAAATAGTCTGTGTGCTGGTTGAATTTCACTCAGTGCCGTTTCTGACCTTCCCCATAGGTAATTTCCAGTGAGTGGTTCTCATTGTCTTTTTACTCTGGATACTTTATTATCTTTAGTAGCGTCATTCCTTGAGGCGCTTCCTGCTTCTTCCACGGACCTTCTCTTGCTTTTGTTTTCTTCGTCCACCTTAGGGAAATTCTCCAGGTTGATGTGTTCTTGCAGTACTACCAGAGATGGTACGTTGACGTGTACCATGGTACATACCCCATTTCTGTTATGCTCACCTGGTCTCTGCGGGGGCGTTTGGGCACGGTTGGAGCCCTCCCTGTAGTTGACTACCTCAGACCGCTTCTCTTCCCCAACAACTGCCACTTTGTGGGCCTGGAAGGCAGAACCTGTTCCGGCGAGAAGGTGAGAGACAATGAGGCTTGAGTGGTGGATTTGTGGTTCTCTTCCGCCCTTTCATGCCAGAATATGGTGTGCAGAAGTTTACCCATGCAGGCTCACCTGATAGTATGCAAGGGCGAGCTCTCCGTCCTGCTTTCCTTCAGCAGGTGCGCTGCGGATGGACCTAGTTACGTCGCTGGTCCTAATTGCAGAGGTCCAGACCGGCTGTGACCGTTCCGTCTTGAAGGTAAGTGTTTTTATGACTTTCGTATTGTCTCTGTCCTTGTGATGACAGTTATTGTTCGTAAGGGTATGTTGTCCTTTCTTCCCCCTGTAGCAATGAAGATGACCCAGGAGCGCATGATGGCAAAAGGAAGCATCTCTGGGAATTTGAACCACTGGTAAGTAAGCTGGTGATTTCGCTCACCTTATGTCTTTTACTCTCTTTGCAGATGCAGCAGGTTGGAGAAGGCTGGAGGCTGGTACCTGGCTCCTGATGGTGGTCGGAGACGTAGGTTCGCGTGGAGACAGCACCCAAAGAAGGTCCTAATCGATGGAATGCGGTACAGGTAAGGTTGTTGGAAGTACCTGTTGATGACTCCGAGAAGGTGAGTATGAATGCGGCCGAGTCGGGAGCTGATGGCGAGACTTCCAGCAACGAAGCGATCACAGGTAAGGCTTACGCTGCGGCCGCTGAGTGAAGGCAGATGGCTGTGCTTCTGACGGTGGTGCGATCTCAGCTAAGGCGAGCGCAGCGACTGTCGAGAGGAAGCGAATGACAAGGCCTCCGGTGATGATGTTTTCCAGGTTAGATGGTCGAGGTGGCTGGATGTGCGCACGTTGATTTCAGGTGGATGGCGAAGGGCTCTGGTGACTAGGAGCGCACGTGCTGGATCTGGTAAGATGCTTCTGGTCTGTGGTGAGCGTTACGTTGCTGATAGCAAACTAACGCGAAGCGCCAGTGTTCGGATGGGGCTGGTGTCACAATCACACTTTACAGGAAAGGAAGAGAGATCGACACTCTCCCCCGAACCACGGAAGCCGAATGAACTCGACCCCCCCACTGTGGTTGGCACAGACACCTGATATATAAAACAGGTCGCCATGTGGCAGCCAATGGGGGGAAGAGGGGTTAGGGAGAGGTTGTGGAAAGGATGGGGAATTTAGGAACACCGGAAAAAGGGTAAGGAACTCCTACTTTGGATGGGACAGGGGAAACACCAGGAAAGAACCCTACTCTGTCCAGCATGTAACACTGACCACATATATAACCTAACTTCCTACCTAGTACACCTTACTACGTGTACTAACCCCGGTTGGTTCACAAGAAAACACATAAGCAAGCAACATGATGAAAACAAACATTAGGAGAACTTCCCATCATGATAAACAAGACACATGGCCCTTCGGGCAGCAAAGCAACATATAACATAAAAGATTTCCCTCCTACACTAGTTTACTGCACCAGTGAAGATTTGGTGAACTTGATAAATGTAATGTCCATGTATCATATTGAATCTTTTGTCAGTAAATAGTTCATTACTCATAGAGACCCATTAAAGATGCAGATTCACTATTACTTGATACCCACTGGGTTTGCCCAATACAACCATAAATGAGTGAACAGCCTGGATTTCCCAACGCTGCAGGACATGAGTGAATACACTGTGTTTTCTCAGCACAACATTCCAAAAACGTTTGCCGCTACTTATCTTATGTCTGGGAGCCCCTCGGGACTTCCCAGACAAAATGCGACCCGCTGTAAATCACTCCCAACAATGTAAGCAATCACCCTGCATTTCCCCGTACTTATCTTTGGTCTGGGTAGCCCCACGGGACTTCCAAGACAATGACCGTAAAGCTGTGATCCTTATCTGCACTCTCCTGCTCCTTCCGAAATGCGGCCGGCTGTAGTTCATGCAGTCCTGCTCTCCATCGTTCCTCTCCGTACGCGGCCTGCCTGCCTCCACGCTGAATCGGAATAAGCCACACCTGCATGCTGCCGTTACCAGTTAATATGCTGTCCTTAATCCCAGACAGCTGGCCAAGCGCGCGTGTGTTGAACTAAACGCAGACCCAGAGAATGCTGGGAATTATAGTTTCTAGACCTTCCCAGCTTAAGAGGCATATCTAGACACTCCTCGTCTTTGCCAGCCCTGAGTCCTGACAGCCGGCTTATATAGCCTGGCCCCAGCCACTCCCTGCAGGCTCCGCCTTGGGGCCCCACCTAGCTCTTCCTTCAGTCTTCTGCACGTGCCCTCTCAATGGTAATCGGGCCCCGCCCGGCCTTGCTGCACGTGCCCCTGATGTTCTGTGTGCTGAGCACACTTTGAAATGAGCTTGGTGCCATAGGCGCCAAGACTGGGTCCATTGGGACCTTGTTTCATGATTGTGGTAGGCTGTTATAAGATTTTGTTCTGCAGGCCCAAAAGTGGTCCATCAGTACTGCTGTTCCTGCTCCCCCCTCAGGAATCTTTATTGTTCTTTTACATCCTTCGTTTACTCCAACATCAACCTCACCATTGTGCTGGTAACATAGTATAGGTGCTTCAACGGGTATTATCGTCATGGGTTCCTCCTCTTTGTCCAACCATGTTAGCAGTGCTGCACTCTTTGTCCATTCCTTGTAGCACTTCTTGTTTTCCCCTTGTACTGTCATCACTGATGATTTTGCCAATGTCACTATATTGCTTCCTACTACTCCATCCACCGATCCGTTCTTTTTATACACTTTGCCAAATACTAATAGTAGTAGTCTCTCCCAGCACCCTGGTTCACCTCCAACCTCTCTTGCATTCCGTTTGCATGGCAAGTAGTTCAATGTCACTTCTTTTGTGTCTCCCTTATCAGGTCCGTCGGTTATGTATTGAAGTCCTTCAGTCAGCTGCCAATAATTGTCATACACCGGTAGTGTCTTGATGAAGTTGTCTTCATGGGGTATGTTGACCTTGACTTCCATCTTAGTGTTGCCTGTTTACCTTGAAATCGCCCTCGTGTTTCGAAATAGTGCTAAATATAAAAGGCTTTCTGCTGTAGCTGCTGGTACTTCAGTAGCCACAAATGTTCTTGAGGCGCCCATGGCGTATGGGATCAACGAGCACACATAGCAGTTGTCATTTGTCTTATCCTTACCAATTTTGAACATGTTTTTATACCACATGTTGTTGGAGACGTGTGCGGATTCCGTAAGATATGTGTCCACCCCATGTACATCTAGAGAAACACTACGTTTACCTCATTTTACGTTGGGTCCCGTGCTACTTGTACCATCTAACACAGTTCTCCTTGCAGGTGTGGTAGGGGAAATGTTAGTATTGGAAGTTGCAGTCACGTGAAAAGCATAGTAGGCCTGCCAGACACCGGCAGTTATTAGACCAGTGGTGAGAAATAGCCCCAACATCTTTATCACAGTTGCTATTACCACTGTCATTTTTATCTTACCTGTGCTGCCGTCCTGCAGCTACTTTACTTTACATGATATAGGTGCCCGCCTGCAAATCTCTAAAAAGTTGTGTTATTTCTGTCAGTGTTTGTTATTCAAGCCCTGCGTATCAAGTGGCCGTTCAATGCCCAGGCGAAAAGCTCCTCCCATGCCTTCCTTACCGTCCTATCTCTCAAGGTAGGTAATGCTGCATGGAGGTGTGGAAACGAACGTACTATTAGCATGAGAAACGCATTATAATAGATGCGTATTCTCCTGGGCCTTAAGTACTTTGGCCTTTTTATAATGTATAGAAATTGGTGTGACAGTGCTTTTGGGATAGCTCTGTGGGTAGCATTTGCCTCTGGGCAGTGGCGTATGTTTTTTGTCAGATATTTGCATACAACAATTACAATGCGCGATACCTGCATGTGCGAGACAAAAGGAGAAGAGAGCATACACAGTGTGGTGCATATTACAGATCTCTTTGACAATGTTCTTTTGTTGTTGGCGGGTGCTTTTTAGTCAAGCTTATTTTTCCAGTTCTATTAGCAGTTATTTTATGAAAATAATGTTATTGTTCTGGTGTGGGGGTGTATTTGGTCTGCAATCTCGTAACCATGGGGTGGGCTATGGATGGTTGTTTGTTTGTGTCTTTTGGGGTATCTGGCGTTTGCGCTGTGTCGTTATTGTTGGATGTCGTGCTGATGCGTTGGCCCAGTCGCTGTAGGGATAGGGGCAGGTCTGTGCTTTGTAGGGCTTGATGTCGTGAATGTGTGTACAAACGTCCTTATCGGACAGTTTGACGGCCCTAGGGGCCACTTTCTGGACTGTATGTGGCCCTGTAAAATTCCACTTCCTCCAATAGTTTCTAAGCAGTACTGTGTCTCCTTCTTTCACTGTCCACTGTCCAGTCAGTTCCTGCTCCTTGTTCGTTGCTGTTTCCAGTTGGTTGTTCTTTGACCCGACCTGCGTCTGTTGAATCTGTTGAGAGATAAAAGCAGCACTAGTAACCAGGGAAGAGACATACTCATGCATTTCTTCACCAAAAACAGTACTTGCTGCATGACAATCGCTCATAGCCCTTGATGGTGGTGTGAGGGGAAGGTGCATTTGGCGTCCGGTCACCACCTCATGTGGTGCGAGGTGGTGGTCCGAATCTGGTTTATTCCTCAATTCAAACAGAGCCATAGGAAGGCAATAGAGCCAGCTCTTTTTTGGTTGTTTGTTGGATCTTTGCTATCGCTTCTTTCAGGAGGCCGTTGAGGCGTTCACAGACGCCATTTGCTTGCGGGTGATATGCACAGGCAAATTTATGCTTGATCCCCAGAAGGGCAGTTACATGCTGAAATAATTCATTGGCGAAGTGGGGACCGTTGTCTGATCTTAATACTTCGCAAACCCCCCACCTCGGGAAGACCTCCCTTACAAAAAATGTAGCTGCTCCAAATGCATCTGCAGGAGAGCCCGGGTCGGCCTCAATCCACCTTGAAAATGGGCATACTACTACAATAATGTATCTGTATCCTTGACATACGTTGATCATGTCAACAAAGTCAATGTGTAGGTGCAAAAAGGGTCCTTCAGGCCGGGGTATTTGATCACTTGCAGCGTGTTACCGGCTTTAAATTGTTGGCATTTGAGGCAATTGCTAATGAAATTTGCATCGTGTGAGTTTAGCTCGGGCCTAACCATGATTCTTTTATTCATGCTGCAATTACTTCTTTCCCTGTGTGAGTGGGGTGGTGTAGTTGGGCCAGAGCTGTTTTAGTAGGGCCAGGGGCATCACAACTTTCACTGTATTATTCTGTCGCCATAGTGCATCTGTGGGGGACATGGTGCATCCTCTTTTAACCCACAGTTCCTTTTCTGCCATTGGTCTCTGGGATGTGTGTGTACCCATCCTTCATTATCATCTGTCTTACCCTCCCCTTATCTTTTTGTTTTTCTTGAAGGTCCCATGTCTCGCCAAAGTATGCAGCATATTTTGCATGTACGTCTGCTGTTTCATTACCTCTTGATATTGGATCTTCCCCTTTCGTGTGTGCCTGACACTTCACCAGGGCTACCTCTGCTCGGTATGCTATTACTTCTATTAGTTCACCCAGGAGGAGAGCATGTTGCACTGGAGTACCATCTGCTCTCCTAAATCCTCTTCTAAACCACTTTAATAATCCTGAATGTACTGTTGAGGTGACATATACACTATCAGAATATATTGTTACTCTTTTCCCGTTTCTTTCTTCTAAAGCTATGATCAGTGCTACCAACTCTGCTGCTTGTGCTGAGTATTGTTCGGGTAATCTAACACATTTGACCGGAACGTATGTCCAATCCTCTCTCAACCGCACTACAGCTGCTCCAGTCCTCCTCACACCATCACTTTGGTCAATTGTTGATGACCCATTAATCTTTACCACCTCACCCCCCTCTAGGGCATTTTCTTCCACCTTTCTAGTGGATGAGAAAAATTCAATTGCATGTGTACAGTCGTGTGCATATTCTCCTTCGGCCACTTCCTCTGCTATGAACTGTGCTGGATTGACATTGCTACACCTTACTATTTTCTATTCAGGCCTAGAGAGGATAATCTCATACCCTGTAGCTTTCTGTGTAGTCAGTGTGGATTTTGGTTTGTTTAATATCGCAAAAAGGTTGTGTTCCACGTATAGTGTGGTGGAGCAACCCATAGTAATGGATGATGGCTTTTCTACTGCAAAAGCTGCTGCAGCCAAATGTTGTTCGCACGGGAAGTGTCCCATAATTACTGGATCCAAATGGCTGCTGTAAAATGCTATTGGTTTGTATCCCATGCTCATCTTTTGTGTCAGCACCGCCTTCATTACTGCACCATCGCAATGTGAGAATATGTACAGCTCATTATCATAGTTAGGGGTACCCAGAACTGGTGCCGTTGAAATGGCCTCTTTTAGTTCATTAAATGCATCAGTCATTTCTCTTGTCCATTCCAACTTTCTCGCCCCCTTTGTGCCTCTTTGAGAGCCTCTGGTAGGGGTCCTATGTACGTGCTTTAGTCAAAAACCCATCCTCTGCAATAGTTGCATCACTACAAAAGCCATCTGAGAATGTCAATTTTGTGCGTGGGCGTGCTCCTCCCACTGTTACTGTCTCCAAGTCTATGTCTGTGTACTCATCTGTTCCCTCCGTGTCTCCCCGTACTTGTGGTATCGCTACCTCTTTACTACTACATGCATTGATCTTACTCCTGGGTGCTTGGCTTGTTCCTCTTAGCCCTTGATTGCTTCGTTGGCCTCCTTCATTCTCTAACTCTGTTCTCGCCCTGCGAAGTTCATTCATTATCGCGTCACTTACCTGTCCTAGCACCCTAACGTCTCCCCGTATGGCATCACTTACCTGTCCTAGCACCCTTGCATCTCTGTCCTTGTCGTTCCACGTCTCGCCCTCTTTTGCCAATATACTGTCTATTATTCTCCCTTCCTGGTACTTCCGTGTGCTCTCTGATATAATCGTCTCATCTCCTTGTCGTTCTCTTCTTGTTCTACTTCTTTCTTCCTGATTTCCCGTTGCTCCATACGTGCTATCCATTCTGCAATCCCCCTTATGCGATCCTCTTCCCTTTTCTTTCTCTCTTCCTCTTGCTGTTTTAATCCCACTTGCGCTTCCCTCCCTTCTCGCGTCTTCACCTTCCTCTCCCGCTCCTTGTGCTCGAGCTGTCTAATCAATACGCTTTGCGCCTCCCTCAGCTCTACTAGTTTCGCCTCCAACACCGCCTCTTCTTCCTTCATGTTTCCCTCTTCCCTGGTACTTACCTCGCTCCCTTTCTGAGTGTGTCCTACCTCCTCCTTATCTACTTCCCTTATCACCTCCTCCTCTTCTCCTGTTACCATGCCCCGAAGCTTAAATAACACCTGTGCTGCTATCCACTCGTCTGGTCCTATACTTGTCAAGTCTATTTGGGTCTTTTTTATGCTACCAGAGCTTACCTGTGTGTGTTTGGTGTCTGCTGTAGTCCCTGTACCCAGCTCCTTTTGGTAGTGGTCTTCTGGCGCATATGGTGGTGGGCTGTATGCAGGGTTTGAGTATCCCTTAGCAGCTGTTAATTGCGGTCGTGTTGCTTCTCTCAATTCCCTCATTGGATGCAAACCTTCTGTTTCCTTCTTCAGCTCTTTAATTGGGGTTGTCTCTCCCTCACTTTCCTTTTTTATTTCCGCAATGGGGTATGAACTTTCTGCCTCTTCCTCGCTCTCCTCAGCACTGGGCGGAGCATGGGGCGTGCTGCACCCTCCCCCTCGCTCCCCTCCTCCTTCTTTACCTCCTGCATGCTCAACATCCCCGGTGTATACCCCTGAAACATTCTCCAGAAGTCGAAAACTTCTAGGTGGCCTGCTAACTTCTTCCCCTTGTAGGTGTTATATAGGTATGCTAGCAGTCAATGTTGAGTTGTCATGTCAAAGCTGCCGTTGGGTGGCCACGGTATCCTAATCCGGTCATCTGTTCCTTGAGTCCATTCAATACTGTACTTCACTATTTTGTCTCTGTGCGGTATTAGTGTTGCGCAGATGTTCTGCAGTGGTGTTGTTAATGTGTTGGGCCTATATCCTGCCCCTATCCCATAATAGACAGACATTTAGAAATTTGCGAATTTTGTTTACCGCCGTTACCTGGCCCCGTAATTTGGGGACTTCCTACTTTCCGCTGCAAAGAAAAGTATGTTGTTATTACAGTACATTTGTGCTGGCCACCACAGCTCTCCTGCTCTTCATAAGGCTATCGCCCCCTTGACATCCCTCCTTTCGGAGCTAGGGCTCCCTTTACCCATGGCGCGTGAGGCCCCTTGCATCCTCGCACCCAGCGCGGCATGCTTTTGAGCCGCCCCGCCTTCTCAGCACGGCCGCTACTCTGCGCGCCTGCGATATTCTTCTAACTCCTCCTCCTTTCTTTCTGTCCCTACTGCGCAGTGTATTCCGTCTCTTCCCCCTCCCACTGATCGCACCGCTGCTCAGCACGACCCCTTTGGTCGAGGACGTGCCGGAGTTCTCTGCGTGCGGCCGCCTGTTCCCCTTCACCTCTCCTTAGCCGCATGCCGTTACTCCAATTACATTGAAGAAGACTGCGGTGTCCTATGCAAGCCCTATGGGTGATGTCACCATCTAGTACAATGTGTTACCAGTCCGTACAGTTGTAACATAAAATATGCGCCAATTTTGACAATGTTATTTCCCACAATCCCCACAGCTGTCTACCCACCGCACCCGGAGTGGAGTATTCATTAATCACTTTCGTTATTATAATTGTGCTGCACCCGCTGCGTCGCCTCGCGTGTGATACGCCCCCTCCCTAGGGAGGCTTAACCAACCAACTATCTTCCGCACTAAGAAATAATCTAGCTACCTCTTGCGGGAATATGTCATCTATTCACTGAGCTAAAAACACTCAATTAATAGGAATCCTCATCTATTCATCGACCTACAACGCCAACTCATAGGATAGCCACACACCCTGTACAGGTGTCCGCGATCCAGACCAATCAGCGCGATCCGCCAGTCAACACGTGGGAGCTCGAAGCCCCACCCAGCATGGTCCGTAACACGCGAAGGGACAGCCTTCGTTCCGTTCCGCACTACACCTTGCACATCGATCACTGCTAAATGACCAAAATCTTTTCTTAACACGCTGTAAAACCACCTGCCACCCTATTCACAATGCCTCCCGCCACCCGCACAACATTACACTGCTGGTTGCGTGTGCCATACTCACATCAGGCTCTCGCCTGCTGGTGCCGCTCGGCTGCGGGCACTCCTCCACAATCAGCTCGCCACCTCTCCTCGTCTGGACCACGTCTGGACACTCGCCAACCGCAGGCGGGAACATTTCTGAAGTCAGCTCCCGACAGCCAATCTCCGGATTGCGCTGTCCGGTCGTCTCGCAGTTCCGCAATGGTCCTGCAGTCCTCCAAAGTGGGCAACGGCAGAGGGGGCCGCATTGCTGGGCCACCTTAACGCAAACGATCTCTCTGTGGTCTATCTCACCATCTATCTCAGCAGTGCCTCCAACTTGTCGGGGTGATTTCCCGGGGGTCGGCAGGGCAGTACGCGGACCTCCGGGGTTGGGGAGGCCCCAAATCCTCCCGCGTCCCAAAGGAGTATGAGGCACACACATGAGCAAAGAGTTACTGCTGTTTATTGCACAAAACAGACAGGAACAGGTTCTCGGAGCATAGGTGCCCAAGGAACATTTCAGCGGTGATGGGCTTGCAGGCCCTTTTTCGAGCAGGATGACGCTACTATGTGCGTCACCTGGGAAAACTAGCCCCTAAACCTAACACTACTCCGGGTTGGTTCCCCGAGTGGTAGGGTCAGTATGGATCAGTATAGGAGAGAGTTTTAGTGGTGGAGAAGAGGTCAGGTGGTACGCTTGGGTCGTCCCTAAAAATGGTTACATGGAAAGTGTTACATGAAGAAAGTTAGTGATTGGTTGAACTATAGTGTCATTAGTGATTAGCCCCCCATGTTCTGATTGGTTCATCGGCGAGCCCCCAAATCTGGGACCAGCGTCATTCCCAGCTCACGATGTACCTGGTGTTGGCAACAATGTATGACTATGTGTCAGTGGCGGACAATGGACAGGTCTTACTACTGGCTGTTGTGTGCTCCTTTCCCATCGCCGCCGGTTTCCAACTTGTAACTTCGTTGTTGCAGTCCAGGTCCCAGGCATGAGACCCCAGAGCTTCTCTGGTCCTTGGAGCTTGGCAACGTATCAGGTCGGTCTGGTCACGTTTTGAGAGACCGTGGCTGAAGCAGAATTACGGGATTTGATTTGTATTTCTGCTCCGAAGAGTGTTTAGCAGTGGAAGGTGTAACCTTGGCGCTGAGAGCGCAGCATGTAGATTGCAACTTTGTGGCCTTGGCTGTGGGGCTCCCGTCGGAGTTTGTTCTACATGATCAGCACCTTGCAGCTCTGTTTGAGGTGCTCTGGGCCTGGGGACTCTGGTTTGTGGCCTACCTTGGCCTAGTTCATGGGTGGCTGCATACAGTCCATAACACGGGGGTCGCGAGGTGCGACTTGGGTCCTTATACATTGGTCCATCTACAAGGTGACATCTTGAGGGTTTTTAGTAGCAAAAGCATCTGCAAGCATATACACGAGCTCTTCTGGCGTCTTGCGGTTCTGCGGTGCAGTGGTTAGTGCTGTGTTGTGCCTGTCTGATGATGTGCGGCTAATGATGTCACGTGGAATGTTGATGATTGAGTGGTGGAGTGTTGTGGTGTGAGAGTTCTAGGTGAAGGCAGTTACAGCTTGGCCTGCCTGGGTGATGGGAGCCGGTGTTTGTCATAGCTGATGTCCTTGTAACTATCCAGTATGTCTTATGTGAGGAACTATAACTGTAACTTAAGAAGCTGTAATAAACCTGCATGAAGTAATCATAATCAGTCTGGAGACAGCGTCTTTACAGTTAGCCTATGTGAAAAATAACAACGATACATGTGTGTGAGTGTGAGCGGCCCTCTGCGTCATAGCACTGAGTATGTTCTTTGTTTGGGTTGGTGTGTGTCTGATCCAGGAGCTTGGTGGCACGTGTGTTCTTGTCCGTTGGCTATGTCGTCTTGTCATCTCTAATTATGGTGATATTGGTGGGGGACGTCTAATCGAGTTGGTCCATATGGTCGGTCTCAGCTCCACCTGAAGTCCCACCACATGCTTTGGATGATGCGCAGCTGACCTGGGGGTGCGGGGCGTGGCCACGGTGAATCTTGATGTCTGGGGCAGCAGTCATAAGGCTGTACTCATCCCGCGGTGGGTGCTTAGGTCGTGACGTCATAAGCCATGGTCTGGATGGGAATCGGGGAAAGGGATCGTCCCATTTTCCCTCTTCAACAGACCGGTCTCATATTAGTCTCCCCAACTAGGGGCCGTGTTGCTTTCACTGAAGCAGCTTTGTTCTTGGAGCCAAGGATGATACCATGGTGGCTGGAGATTCTCCCTGCCTTGTTTACTGATGCGGGAGGGCCCCGGCTACCTCCTACACACAATGCAGGATTTTTTAGCCTGGAATCCTGGTCTTACGCTTTCTCGCGAGGTTTCATGGATGCAGTGGTTCTTGGTCGAAAAGGTCACTCTAGCTTCCCTCCTTGCGACCCCCCCCTGTTTCGCTGTCTTTCTCCTCTCATTAAACTGCCATCTTGGAACTGCTGTTTCCTTGTGTGCTGTACCTCGTTCAGAGTGTGCCCTCTTTTTCTGCCTTTTATCCATGTGGGGAAGTGTAATGGGAGTCAGTTGTGAGCGATTGTCGAAAATTGCCTGTCCTTGCCTGACCATAGTATTGGGACACGTCAGGTACAAAGCTCGGGTGTTAATCTGTTTTCCCTTAGAGTGAGCTGTCAGTGACAGAGTGTTCATGTTGAGAAAGGGGCGGAGGGGTAAAACTCCTACGTATCCCACTTGGTAGGATGGGGAAAAGGTGTTATAGGGAATGGTATACTGCGTCTCACCATACAGTGTCCCACTCTCACTCGCCGAAGACCCCTCACCCAGGTGATCTATCCCGCACTGATCCACCCCAAGGAACTGGATCCAAACGCAACCTGGATGACAGATCACCTGGGACTAGTGGGTGAGACACCTTCTGGTTTATGACAGTACAAGTTGGGAGAGTAGCTCGCCAGATATGCCTGATGATCTTTTGATAAAGTCTCCTATCCCTTTAATCTAGTTTCAGAGCATCGTAAATGTGCAATGTTTGTATCTGCAGGGATCTGAAACGTGATCCTCCGATGAATCTTGGTTCCTTCCTGGTATGCAGTGTGCACTCAGAGGGGTCTCTAAGAAGGTGCAACAGAGGCTAGTGGGACTGGGCTGAGCAGATAGACAAGGAAACAAAATGGTGTGTGTAAGGTGGAAGTGCATGCATGTGCTTGTGTGTGTCCACATGCACTGTTTTGCCTGGGGCAAGGCTGAATTGTGGCACTTCAATTAGTGGCAGTGCTGGTATATATTGTGGGTACAGGCATCATGAAAGTGTTGTATAGAGACAATAATGACATATTTTGGGTTCCACCATCATGACAGTGTATTAGAGTGCAAATGCAGACAACAATTCGGGTACCAGCATCATAAAAGCATGTTTTAAAGGCCAATGATTGCATATGTTGTAGGCACTGTCATAAAAGTGCATTACAGTGGCAATGCAGGCATATATAGTGGGGAAAGTATCATGAATATGTGCTTTACAGTGGCAGTGCAGTCATATTGTTGACAGAAGGCTTGTGAGAATGTGTTTTGATTACCTGCATCAATTGGATTTTTCATGTTACCCCACAGAACTAATTGCAAACTGTATGACATTTGATCAAATATTTCTACATGTGCTGTACAAATAAATGACCATTTCAAATCATTATTTCAAAAATTGTATTGGGGAAGAAACGCCCCCCTCCCAACGCCCTCCTTGGTTGTTTTCAGTCTTCCACGCTATTTCGGTCGCTCATGCTAATTATGAGGGAAAATATTTATGCCATGTACCAAAAATATTCACCAACTTCCACTGGTGGTCCTAATAACATATGCATCTGGAGGGTAGCTCAGGAGCAACGTGCTCACATTTGTAACAAGACTTAGGGGCTAATTCTGAGTTGGGCGGTAAGGGGTTACCGGCACCGGTAAGGATGCCGGTGCCGATAACCCCTTACCACCCTATTCCGAGGTTTTCTAGCGGGACCCGCTGAAAAATGTCTGGTCAGACCAGACGTCCTTAGAGGGTCCCGTTAGGGGACCAGGGAGCAAATAACAGGCCCACAATTTGGGTGCCTGTTATTAGCGCCTTCTCCATTCCCATTGAGCCCTATGGGGGCTCACATGGGAATGGGGAATGAGTTTCTGAATGGGGACTTACCGGGTCCTCCAAGGTTGGAATGACCTGGTAAATCCCCATTCAGAGACACCGGACCCAGGTTTGGAGGCAACCATGGTGCTAACAGCACCATGGCTGCCTCCAAACTCGGAATAACCCTCTTAGTCATGCACCATGGGACCGATCCCAGTCCGCCGCTTAGAAGCTATCTGTGGGGACATCACGTGATCGCGGGAGCGTGGTCTCGCGAGATCTCGGCCAAACGGGATATCGCGAGCCCGCGCTCCGCGAGAAGCATGTGGCGCCAGAGCGAGGCTGGCAGTGACAAGACCAGTCGCACAGGCGAGAGCTGCTCCTTATGAGGAGCCTTATAACAGGAAGCCTGTTAACCTGTTGACTACCACTTCCAGGGCATAAGTCCAATGCCACAGGAGGCCTCATGGGGGCCCTGAAAGTTACAGCGTGCAGTCCATGCACACCTTGCCCCCAGTGAAGTAACTGGGGAAGCCCAGCCTGAGACTGTGAGTACATGCCCTGCCCCCTTGCATGGTCAGTTGCAGTTAATTGTTATATCAGGCAATAAAGCCAGTTAGAACCTCTCCAAGCGTCCTGTCAACCTTTGAGGCCATAACATAACTAGCGACAAGGATATCTCAAGACCCAAGGACCCACCATGCAAGGCGCCACACCGCCCCCTGCGTTCCTCCCCTCACCCGGGACCCCGGCAATTCCGTGGATGCAATGGGAGCCCCTTTTCTCCACGTATCTGGAGGCCGTAGGCGGCACGGGATATGCCCCTGCAAGGAAGAAGGCGATGCTGCTGAACGCAATGGGGGTTGAGGGACAGCGCATTTTTGCCAGTTTGTCAGCCATACCAGTGGAGGATGACGACGACAACGTCTACAAAGAGGCAATCCGTCGCATTGTAAAGCGGTTCACCAATAAGGAGAACGTGGTGCTACACAGGCTAAAATTCTACACTCGCAAACAAGAAGGGAGTGAACCCGTGGACGACTACATCACGAGGATGAGGGAGCTGGCATCCTTATGCGCTTTCGGCGCCAACGCGGAACAGGTCATCTGCAACATGCTGGTTGTGCACACCAACTCTAGGAAGGTGCAGGACAAGTTCATACAAGAAAAGGAAGTGACCCTCGACAAAGCCATCCAAATTGCCAGGGCGGAAGAAGAAACCTCCAGCAGGCGCAAAGGGGCGGGAAGTCATCCACCTGTACCCGAGCTTGCAGTGCTGCAATGGAGAGGGCGCAGAGAGAAGCAGCCCCGCGACACTCCCAGGGAAAAAGGTCCCAAGCAAAGGGAGGTGCCGAAATGCTACAGATGTGCCAGCACCAAGCATATGGCAAATGATCGTGACTGCCCCGCCAGGAATGAGGAGTGCTCCAAGTGCGGCCGCATCGGCCATGTGGCCCCGGCATGCACGTGGCGGGAAAGAACTAGCTCCCGCGTCGATGGTGACCATGCCTCAAGCGACGATGACGAGCTACAGGACAGACCCATGGTCGTCATGGTAAATGCCCTTCACGCCAGGAGAGAAAAGCCCCACTGCACCATCAAAGTGGACGGCATGCAAGCGCATGTCATGGCAGACTCAGGATCGGACCTCACAATCCTCCCCATCGACATGTACAAGGAGATGATGGGACAAGCAAAAGTGGAAATCATGTCGACCAAGCAGAAACCGACGTTCTTCGGCGGTGCAACCGTCGACCTACTGGGGTACATCAGAGCCCAAATTGAATTCAAAGGGAGAACCACCACCACCAAGGTGTACTTCTCACCCAAAGGTCCAGCTGTGCTCGGATGGGACGATCAACACAGACCTAGCATCAAACTAGATCCCAGCACTCCGGAACAGGTACTTATGGTCTCCTCAGGAGCAGCGCAAGACTACAAGGAGATGTTCCCAGACCTGTTTTCCGAGAGACCGGGGAAAGTGAGAAACTTTGTTCACAAGATTCGTTTGAAACCCAATGCGGTACCTGTGAAACACAAAGTTAGACCGGTGCCTGCCACGGCGAGACCTGCGTTGGATGCCCATCTCTGGAAGATGGTCGAAGAAGGGACCATTGAGACAGTGGAATCCTCAGAGTGGCTGAGCCTCGTGGTTTTAGTCAAGAAGAAATCCAGCAATGACCTCAGAATATGCATCGACCTGAGAAGTCTGAATCTAGAGGTCGTCACCGACAGCTTCCCGCTCCCCAGTATCAGCAAAATTGTCCTAATGATGAAAGAAGCAGCAATCTTCTCGAAGTTAGCCATGCGAGATGCCTATCACCAAATTCCATTACACAAGTCTTCACGCCCCCTTATGGCGTTCATCACTCCTTTCGGCACTTTTCAATACACCTGTATGCCGTTTGGGCTGTCCTCGGCAGCGTCCGCATTTCAGAGAATGATGAATTCCCTACTTAAAGGACTCACAAACATGTCATTCCTTCAGGACGACATCCTTGTGTATGCCAAGGACAATGAGACCCATGACAGAGCACTCAGGGCTGTCCTGAGCAAGCTTCAAGAGGCAGGCGTGCATCTTCGCCACGAGAAATGTGTCTTCCGGGCGAGCAAGGTGGAATACCTTGGATACTGTATCTCGAGCGAAGGGGTGAGTCCCAAGAAGAACCTTATGGAAGCCATAGCAGACGCCCCGGCCCCGATGTCCAGAGAAGAACTCTGCTCATTCCTGGGCCTGGCGGAGTACTATGCAAAATTTGTCCCAAGGTTCTCCGAAACCACGTCTCACATGAGGGAACTTTTGAAGAAAGGTGCAACATACTCCTGGGGCCCAGAGCAAGACGGAGCCTTTTCAAAAATCAAAAGTAGGATTATGCACGCACCATGCCTGAAACCCTTCAACCCTGAATGGGACACCTGCATCACCACGGATGCCAGCGCGTATGGACTGGGGGCTACCCTAACCCAGAAAAGGGGCGACACTGAAAACATTGTGGCATTTGCATCTAAAGCACTATCATTAGCGGAGACGAAATACTCCACCGTAGAGAAAGAAATGCTGGCCTGTGCCTGGGCCATCGACTACTTCAGATTTTACGTTTGGGGCACAAAATTTAAATTGGTCACCGACCACAAACCCCTCATCCACATGTTAAGCCCAGGCGGCACCAAGACCGCTATCCCGAGACTGGCCAGGATCGCCACAAAACTTCAAGAGTATACATACGAGATAGCCCACATTGCCGGCTGGAAAAATGCACAAGCGGACTGCATGTCCAGGCTCTTGAACCAAAACACCCCTGGGACCACATTCCTAGAAGACGAATGTGTCGTAGCCTCCATAGGCGACTTGAGGAATGGCGGATACATGGACCTGAGTGAGCGCCATTGGCAGGAGGAATTCGAGCAGGATGATGCCCTATTGCGCGTGGCAGCCTGGGCCCGCGAAGGTTGGCCTGATGAAAAAGCGATTCCCGAAGGCCTACGTCCCTACTGGAAGGTGAAGTACGAAATCACTGCCATGAACGGTCTCATTCTGAGAGGCGACCAAGTGATCCCGCCCGGTGGAATTCGCAAAGTAGTACTGTGCAGAGCGCATTCAGGCCATCTGGGGTGCAACATGACCAGGCGCAGGATTCGCGACGCATACTGGTGGCCAGGCATGGATCAGGACATACGACAAATGGTTGAAAGATGCCATGAATGCACAAACAGCGACAAGCGCCAGTCTGTGAGACAAGCCCCCATGTTGCCCACCGAGATCCCCAAGGGAGTTTGGCACAAACTAGGCTTGGACTTCATCGGCCCCCTGGACAGCATGCCTCCAGAACATAAATACGGGATTGTCACAGTCGACTATTTCTCAAAATGGGTCGAAGTCGATTTCACTTCGGACATCACCACAAACACAGTCATTGAAGCATTCACCGCCATATTCCAGCGTGAAGGCCTCCTGGAGGAAATTGTGACGGACAATGGTGTCCAGTTGGTCTCTCGAGAAATGGAGAAATTCCTCAGACTCAACAATATTCGACAGCGAAGAGCAAGTCTCTACCACCCACAGGCCAACGGCCTGGTCGAGCGGGCGAACCGCTTCATCAAAGGAGCGCTGCAACTAGCGCATGCCTCGGGCCACAACCCATACAAGACTGTCAAGGAGGCCGTCGCGGCCCACCGCATCACCCCTAACGCAGTCACTGGCGTGTCACCATTCCATCTGCTGAGGGGGAGAAGGGCAGCATCCACATTGGTACCCCCTTGGCTCCATCAAGTGAGGGCTGACGAAGACGTAGACATGGGAGACGTAGTCTTTCGCATGCAGCGGAACAAGGAAGCCATGAAGGCTCAAGGAGACACGCGGCGGGCTGCTCAACACACAGCAGTCAACAGAGGCGACTTGGTCAAAATTCATCTTCCCCACAAAGACATGGTGACTGGTTCCAGGTACAGCAGTCCCATAGAGGTTGTTGCCAAAGGGTCAAACCACATCTGCACCAGTGACGGAAGAAAATGGAATCTAGAGAGAGTGGCAATGTACCGCAGGAAGGAATCCATGGAACAGCCACACTGGGAGACCGGAGAAGATCAAAACCAACAAGAACAATCTGAAAGCCATCGCCAGTCGGAAAGAGGTCCCTCGGAGTCAACCTGCGGCAGCGAAGTCTCCAGGAGCAACTCCCCAGCCCTACTCAGGGAGTTACAGAGCAGGGCAAAGCAAGGAGAACTTGAATCACCCGCACCTCCCCAAGAGTACTCTCACACCCCTGCCCCGCATCCAGATCAAAGCAGACCACAGAGAGAGAACAGGAAACCCAGCAAGTTTGCAGACTTTGTCATGGAGTGACCGTCCATCCTTTTCCCAGCAAAGGAGGTGTGTGGGGACATCACGTGATCGCGGGAGCGAGGTCTCGCCAGATCTCGGCCAAACAGGATCTCAAGAGCCCGCACTCCGCGAGAAGCGTTTGGCGCCAGAGAGAGGCTGGCAGTGACAAGACCAGTCGCACTGGCGAGCGCTGCTCCATATGTGGAGCCTTATAACAGGAAGCCTGTTAACCTGTTGACTACCACTTCCAGGGCATAAGTCCAATGCCACAGGAGGCCTCATGGGGGCACTGGAAGTTACAGCGTGCAGTCCATGCACACCTTGCCCCCAGTGAAGTAACTGGGGAAACCCAGCCTGAGACTGTGAGTACATGCCCTGCCCCCTTGCATGGTCAGTTGCAGTTAATTGTCATATCAGGCAATAAAGCCAGTTAGAACCTCTCCAAGCGTCCTGTCATCCTTTGAGGCCACAACACTATCTTTTAATAAAATCTGGGAAGGAAGATGAAGGAAAACCTGAGGGGTGATAAAGCGGAAATACCTGAGGAGGTGAGGGGAGAACAGGTACCACTACCAGTAAGAAAGGACAGGCAAGTTACAGTGGACTAGGTTGGTTCAGGGAAGACTTATGTAAGGAGGTAGGATATGTGCAACTTCACCTGGGGACAGGGAACTTATTGCAGGGACAGTCAGGTTGTCAGTCTCCCTGCGATCAGGCAAGACAGGGGATACCCAGATCCCAGGACTGAGACCCCAAAAAAAGTGGACCACTGTGGGAGAAGCTATGCCAGGACCTCAGACCCGTGGAGGAGACCATCAGATTGCAAGCTGTATGAGAACTGTGGACCTGGACAGCCTTTAGTGGTACACTCTTGACAAGGGAGCTCAGGAGGCTGAACATTTGCAACGTGAAGACAATGCAAGAGTAATCTCCTGGACTTTGGAAACTGGGCAAGGATCCGCCCACACCGGGATGTGAAGAGACACTTTTGTTTAATCACAATTTACTTTGAGGCGAGTTATACAAACATTTATGTTATTTGTAAATAAAAGCGTTAAAAAACGTAACCCTCTGTTGGCCTGTATGTGCTCCCACTAATTTGGCATGTGACAACAATAACAGAGTGTCATCATATTGTACCCAGAGGAGTTGCTAGTTGTGGAGAAAAGTCTTACATTACTTGGTAGGTATAAGAGGAGCTTATATGTAGTGACTATAAGTAAGTTTGTCCTCATTTCGAGGCAAGAAAAAATACCAGTTGCAGAAAGTCTTACAATTCTTAGTAGGCAGGGAGGATATTTCCTACAGCAGCTGAAATTGAGTGTGGTATCTTTTATTGCCTGAGGAAATCATTGTTTCTTGTGTATGAAAAGTATTTAAATTGTTGATAGGCCAGAGGAGACTATATTCAGTGGCTGTAAAGAAGTGTGCTATCAATTTGAGGTCACACCAAATACTTGTTGCTTTTCAAATTGTGAATAACAAATCGAGGCAACAGAGGGCATTCAGTGGCTGTAACGTAGTGTGTCATCTTTTTGTGGTCAGAGAAATGCTTGTTTCCTGTGCAGAACAAGTCTTATAATCCACGGTAGTCAGGAGATTATATTCAGTGGCTGTGAGTGAGCATGTCATCTTTTAATAGTGTGAGTAAATACTAGTTGCAGGAAAAGAGTGTTATATTCATGTTTGGCAGGAGGACTTATATTCAGTGCAAGTGTACCATTGTTTTTTGGCCAGAAAAAATACGTGTTGCTTGTTTAGGAAAACTATCATAATTCTTGCTGGGCAGGAGGAGATGCATTGAGCTGCTGTAAATCAGTGCAGTGACCAGAGAAAATGCTTGTTGATTGCTTAGAAAAAGTCTGATAATTCCGTGCTGATGGGAGGCAATTAATTTTGGTGGCTATAAATCATAGCATTGACAACCTTGCATAATTCTTTTAGAACTAGCAAATAGCATCCAGGGGCTGTAAGTGAGTTTGCAATGTAAAGAGGAGTTACAGCTTGTACCTACTCACAAGTTGAGAGAAACAAGTACAGAGGGGCAGGATGTGGGATCCTCCTGATCTCCATTCCCACCACCCACATCCACTGACAATGGTGTAAAAGATGATGATGATGATGAAGACATCAAAGATAGAGTTGCCGTCTCATCTGAGTCCAGGTTGCAACATGCGATTGTGGAAACCAGTGATAGATAGGAGGAAAAGGAGGATCTTCATGTCACACTTACAGGAATTGGAAGGAATTATAATGCTACATTTTACCACCTTTGTTCAGGGTTTTTCAAGGACAGCGTGTCAGATCTGAAAGTGCTAAACATCTGTGTCTGGCAGCCACAGGACCACCCCTGCCACTCTCAACAACTTCTTAGCATCTAGAAGAGCAGAGAGGGACATGCCTTCTTGCTCCATTGAGAAAGTCCAAAGTGTCGAAGTTCTTCATACTACAAGGAAACAAGTTACACTATCTCATCACCTGCACACTGTGCAATAAAACTGTGTGCAGGGGAAGTCTGGGAACAAAGTGGGTACAATATCTATGCGGTGCTATATGATACAGCACCATGCACAGGACTGGGCAGAACACAGGAGATCTCGACTGCAGCCCCCTCACCAGTATGCAGTCACCACATAACCATACTGTCACAGCAGAAATGTTGCTGCTTTTTACCATTCGTCTAATAACAATGTGTAGTGCTCATGAGTGACTAATTATGGATACCATTAGTATTTGTGTGACCACTGTTCTATTGTTGAGCACGGCTCCTGCAATTTTACAACCACAGTGATGCACAGAGAGCGCCTTTTAACAGGGCAAACAGGGCGACCAAAATATGTGAGAGGTCTAGTTCCAGACTGCTGATAGGACGGATAGGACCATGGACCTGATCCCTGCACTGGGAATGTCTCCTCTTATGGTTGGGCGCCTTCTCCTGGTGTTATTATGCACCGTCACTCACAGTTCTAGTTGAGGATAGACCTTCCCTAAAGTTCACATAGTCACTCACCATTTTCCAGATGCAGGGCTTGGAGAAGCCCCCCTGATGGTTGCTTCTATATGATGTCCCTGCTAAGCTTTTGCCACTTACCTTTTGATGGTAGTCCATTTCTCACCCGTCTGTCCTGTGCCCATTTTTGAGTCTACAGTCACACTGATCCCACCAGGCACGGTTGATGCTGATGCATGGGACACACACACACTTCGACCCCTCTGAGGTCGAGATTGGACTTGGGTTCACCAACGCCCACCTGCAGCTCTTTTTATGCCATACATTTGGTGATTGCTTGGGCTCCAGTCCTCTGCAAGCCCTAGACTTTGGGTCCCCAAGAACACTTACAGATCATCACTGGTAAGGGTCTCGCTTATAGCTCAGACCTCATTCCCAACCTTCTCCAATTCCTCTATTGTGCAGATTCCTGCAAGGGAGCACTCGCTCTACTTGGCTCCCAGCGTAATATTTCTTTCTTAGATTCTCTGGTGCGATGTGGCTCGGCTGACCCCACTAGCATCCGGATTGTGCTTCCCCGTAGTTCAACTGCTTCTCGTGTCTGGTGGATTTTATTGAGATATTAAAGGCTATTTGTGTATTCGTGTAGTAGTCGAAATTTGTAGTACTCCACAATGAACACGCCAGGTGGTTGAGTAAAAGGAATTTAGTGTTACATGTTGTTTTTGGTGAAATCATATGGTAGTAATCCCAGCAAGAGCCGTAGATCTCTTTCATCTGTTGATGAAGAATTCCCGCAACAAGGATAGGGCTACGCCCTCCCAAATCCTACCTCCAGCCCCCTGTCAGGTCTATATCCAGATTAGTTATCATCACGGTGTTTTAGAGCTTCAATTAGTTAATGATTGGATTTGACATTTGGCATTTATTTTAATACATTTGGCTTAATTTTACCATAAGTCTTTTGATAACTTTTCAGGTGGAGTTTTGAACAAAAGATTGGTTTCATGGTAGGGAGGTTGGAATAAAGTAAATAATAAAATATCACTCTGCTTGTTTAGGTCGTTTTACAAAGAATAACAGAAAACGTGCATTTGTAGACTGTATAGTCATGTGAACACCATTATTTAAATGCACAAAAATGACGGTAGAAATGATGGTTATTTTGATGTCTGTGTGTTTCTTCTTGAGGTGATCCTGCAGATGACACCATCCAGGGGCCTAAGAGATCCAGTGTCCAATATCTTGAAGCTCTGTCCAGCCACCAGTTCAAAGGAATATCTTTGCAAGAGTTTTGCCATCCCCACTTTAGCCTCCATCTGGGGAAAGAAGGCAGAAGTTAGACAGAACGGAGGGTGCCTCCTTTCATGTGTCATGATGTAAATGCAAAACTGGAATTTTACACAAGGCATAAGTGGCTCATGAGTATCCCAATTTATTTGTTTTTATTAAAATGTGCCCTATGCACAAAAGGAGCCACAAATGCACAGATTCAGATGCACTTTCCCCACCACATTTGTGCAAGTAAAGCGGTTGGAGGGGGGAGGGGGGCGCTTCGTTTCACTGCACTTCAATTTGCATTGTGAATTAGATGTGCATTGAAAAAGCAAAAAACCTAACCTCCTGCAACTGTTCAGAACTGGTGCAGGGGGTGTGGATTCAATAACAGGGTCATTCCTGACCCCGTCATGCATTACCTTTTTAAGTATGAACCGCTAGGCTCACACTTGCATTTCTATCCCCCAAAGAGGGTTAAAGTCATTCAGTCAGTAACTGATCATTAATATCCTCCAGTTTAAAAGCACGGGACCGGATAACGAATCCATGTTGCATGGCATTTTGTTCCCAAGGTGAGCGAGTTGGCTCCGAGCTATATATACTCTTGGCCCATAAAAATGTTTTTGTTTATTGTTTCGCATTGCACAATGACGGACCGTTGAAGGGCATATTACTGTCAACAGCATTTCCTGAACCCGCCTAGGTGCTGGGAGCCTTTAATACATTAACACTCCCAAGACTAATGTCTGCAAGGGAGCTGGCCAGTGCATCTTTTACGCTGCTGGCCAGCCTCCTTGAAAAGTGCAGGTCACTTTTTTAAATAAATTGTTTATTTGCGTTTTAGGTGTACATCATACCATTCACAATAAACAACTTTTAACAATACAGTAAATATAATTAACATAATTAATTAATGAGTATCCATTGTTACAGTGTACAAAATGTAAAAACCGCAACAATAAAATACTATAGACAGCATCATTATCCCTCCTATTAATAGATAATTGTTAGGTGTGTCTTGATATATGAATATGTAAGTTTGTACATAGTTGCCTTTGTATATTTGCACGTATAGAGTGGTGACAGCATAATTTAAATGAGCTGCATCTTTTGGGTTGCTGCAAGTGTTTACTAAGTTGTCAGGCAACTTAGAATGTCATCGCATCAGAAGTGTATTTTGTCACCAGGCAGCCTGGAATTTCTTTCACTGTTACCTAGTATATGGCATCTTGGATGGGGGTTCTAACTAGGAGATAAAGCAACCCACCTCCTGATGGATTGTCAGTTATACAAGACTGTTGCAGCAGGGCCTTGTACTTCTGTACTTAAATAAAGCTGATGCACTCCTACCTAGATTAAGTTTTCTTCAATTTAATAGATTTGGCAACAAGCTCTTTGGATCCTGAGGTCCTCCTGCCCTTCCATTACTGCTGGTCCCCTTTGCATGTGCAAGTGATTGATTTTTTTTCAGTTTGTCTTCACTTTGTGATTATTACTTGACAAGGCGTTCTGTTGGCTCCTGCTCCATTCTGGGGGTGTTGGTACTGAATTGGCCTAAGCCGTCTCCTGGATTGTTTGCCTCTGCCTGGATTACCACAATGAACAACTTGCTGCACAATTCCTTCCGACTCCGTAGGAAACAGCTGTCAAGTGGAGTTCTTGGAAAGAGGATTTTCTTGAATATGTATTAGCAATCCAGGGCCCCACTTACAGCATTGAGCGGCGTAAAGCCTCCTTGGGTCATGAGGGCAGGCGCATTTAGAAGAGTCTTCTGGACATGCAGCCATCAGCTTCGGGTGCTGGGGAAGGTAAGGATGTACTTAGTCGATAGGAAGAGATATTAAAGAAGATGGATCTGCACTACGAAAAAAAGGTTAGCATCATTTTGCAAAAGTATTATTTCTCCACTAGAGCCCAGGGGTCTGAAGAATTGATTGAGAATGTTCTGACTGCTTGTTATGGTGTTTCTTTACGCATCCCGTGATGTCACTCCGTGGAGTTCTGGAACCCGCTGGTTCTAGAATGGCAGGGAGTGAGACCGTTGTGCTGTAGTTTGAGAGGGCACTGCTACCCGGTGCTTTGGGGATATTGTGTACCAATAAACCTACCTCTTCTCCATACCTACGTCTCCTGGCATCTTTTGCTACAACAATTGGTGACAAGGAGCTGCCGGAGAATCCACCTGCAGAGCAGCGGTAGGAGGAAGACTCCTGTAGAGCGACCGAGCCGGTGTGCCTTTCATGTGCCCCGTTGGTGCACCCACACAGAGCGGCCACGGGGAGAGAGCGGCGCTACCCCCTCTTCAAACTTTGGTACCCGCGCAAGCTCTCCTCAGAAGTGGAACCAATCTCATGCAAGCTAGAGGAAGGGACCTCTAAATATCCCTCTATGCGGGAGGCATATTGTTGATCACCATCCCCTAAGCAACAAAGGTTTGGAAGGCACGAAGATCGCGTTATAGAGAACGTGTATTTTAATCTCTGGGGACAGTTTAATGCACTAAAACTCACTGTACAAGCAGAGCGCTCCCCATAAGGTCAACCACTATGGAAACTTAATGATAAGATAAGCAATTACAGCAGGAAACCTTGCAGAAAGGTACAATGCAGCCTGCAAATGACCATAGGGGACACTGCTGACGCGTGCAGTGCAACCCATTAGAAAGATATAGAACTGATTGCCATCAAATGTCACATCTTAACACCATGCAAAGTGTGCCTGCCCCTTGTGCATTCCTTGCCTCCCCTGCAGATCCCCTCATACCATGGGAGCAGTGGGTGGATTCATTCCAAGTATATTTGCGTGCCATAGGAGGTAGCAAGTTCAGTGGTGATTTAAAGGAGGTATCGATATTGAACTGTTTAGGTGCAGAGGCTATTTCACACTCTTCCTGAAACTATCTTGTGAAGTGGCAGGAGACTCCGGCCCATCGGGGCGACAAGAAATATGAAGGAGCACTGGCAAAGCTCGAAAAGCATTTAGGAAATAAGACTTATGTGGTGCTCAAAAGATTTTACTTCTTTTCAAGGAAACACAACCAAAGTGAATCTGTAGACAACTATATTGCTGCACTGAGGGGCCTCATTGCATTGTGCAAGTTCACTGGTGTTGCCGATGAATATATCAGAGATCAGCTCGTCCTACATACCGCAGATCCACAGATTCAACAAAGACTGTGGCAAGCCAAAGACCCCACATTGGAGCAGGCTATCGATTTGGCAAGGACAATTGAGCTAGGATAGAAATGCATGAAAGCTCTGCAATACGTGTCTAGTACTACCGAAGTAAAGAAGATATAGGAGGTCGGCAGCGACACAGATGATGCGACCATTGCACTAGTGAGGAGAAATTCCATTCATGCGACAAGGCGTAGGATGAATCCCTATGATAAGTAGAGGGGCACACAGTTTGCGGGTACACAACCCCAATTGGAATGTTACAGGTGCGGACGTACCAGGCATTACAATAACAAACAGAATGCCCGGCTGTGAACGCAAAATGCTACAAAAGTGGTGTCATCTGACATTATGGGAGAGTATGCAGGAATTCCAAGGCCAAAGGGAGATGCAGTATAAAAGCCCTAGAGGAAATTAGAGGACCCAACCGGCTGCTCGCCATCACAGACCCAGTGGAGGAAGGTCCAATATGCATTCTCTCACTAAATGCATCCAGGAAAAAGGGACCTTGGGAGAAAGTAGAAGTGGACAAGATACTACTGGAAGTGATGGTGGACACTGGTTCACCCTGTACCATGGTAGATGTCCTCACTTATCAAAAGGAATTAGATGGATCCTTGTGCGAGTTGAAACCTTCCCATGTAAGAGCCACAGGTTATGGTCAGAGTCCCATTGAGATATTAGGTTTCATGTGGGTCCATCTCAAGTTTGGAAATGTGGGCACGTTTTGTAAGCTGTGTGTTGCCCAGAAGGGATCATCTGTCATGGGTTGGCATGAGAAGGCTGTTTGCGACTCAAAATGCACCCAGTCACAGGTCAAGAATTCTCTTCCAAAGACGGGTTGGTGGAGTGGTTTTCCTATGCATTTAAGAATGACATTGGGAAGTTCAGGGGATTCAGACACCGGATTGTGTTAAAAAGGGGAGCAAAAGCAATTTCACATGAAGTGAGGAACATCCCCATCAGCACCAAGGCTGCACTACAGGAATAACTCACAAAATTGTGCAAACAGGATATTATAGAGCTGATAGAATCATCCAAATGGCTGTACCCCGTTGTGATTGTCCAGAATGGTGATGGTTCTATTCGCATGTGTGTTGATCTCAGAGACCTCAATGCAAATATTATTTTTTTTGTTTGGGGTAAAAAATGATTTACTATTGAAAACAGGTTTACTGTGCAGCTAATCAAGACAGTAAGCAAATATTAACAGGAACATAGCAATAAAATAAAACATACAAAACTGAGCAGTGCTTTGAATTAGGAGTACAAGGATACATTCAGCATTTCCAAGATTAGTTTTACACAAAATGTTAGACCAAGTGCACGTTTCCTGCACGATTCAGAAATGTAAGAGAACATATTTAGTAACAAACTCATCTACCAACTTTAACGCAGAGGTTTCACTCATGTTAAATTCATCCAAGCACATGGAAGGTAAAAAGGTAAAAAAAATGTTTTAAAAAAATGTAAATGCCGACCAACATTACATTTCTCTAGAAGAATGGAAATCACAAGCTTTCTAAACCAATTTCCTGCAACAGGGATTCATTCGCCCTGCAGGCTGAGCTTCTCAATCCGTGGATAGCAGAGAGACCAGTACATCCACAGCCCTTCAGCAGTTAAGAACATTTGCATAGTTAAAGTGTCATGCCCGCGCCGCTGGCACATGGATTGGCAACCATCATGGACTACTTGGTACTCATTTATCCTCCCAATACTCTTTGAACAACTCCTATTCACGCCTTGGTCTTTCATTTCCATGTGCTCGACTTTGGTTCTTTCTTATTTTATTCAACTAACTACATTTACCACAATGCACCTTGCTACAGTCCTGAATTCCTGGCTATTGTCATTCAACGTTATTGGGACCACAATCCTCAGAAGCCCTAGCGGCCAGTGCTGCTTCCACCTGCTCAGGACCAGAGAGGGAGGAGGCAGATTGTCTTCAGGTGTGCTCCTACAGGTGCTGTCAATTAGCCTGCCTCAGAACAGGGAAGGGCTGTATATAAGCAGCTGCCTGCAGGAGCACAGTGTCTTGCATCTTGAGAACTCCCCGCTCCTGTTTGCCTTGACCCTCTACTTTGTTTACTGTTCCTGTTGCTGCATTTCCCTGTTTTGGATCCAGTGCCCTGCCGGGCTCTCTACTTTGCAGCTGATCACGCTCTGCTGCCTTCCAGCCTCTGCCCTTGCCCTGCTGGGCTCTCTACATTGCAGCTGATCACGCTTTGCTGTTTTCCAGCCCCTGCCTGCCCTTCGGGGTTTCCTACCTTGCAGCCGATCACACTCCGCTGCTTGCTACCTACCCTTTTCTGCTGGGTTCTCAGCCTGGCAGCCTACTACAGTCCTCTGCAGCCCTCTACAGTCAGTGACCCTGCTCCTCTGGGCTCACTCCCTGCGGCCCTGCTCTTCAGGGCTCCCTGCCTTGCAGCCGATCACGCTCCGCTGCCTTCTATCTACAGCCCTTGTCCTCTGGGCTTCCTGCCTTGCAGCCGATCACGCTCCGCTGCCTTCTACCTACAGCCCTTCTCCTCTGGGCTTCCTGCCTTGCAGCCTAATACAGTCCTCTGCAGCCCTCTACAGTCTGTGGACCTGCTCCTCTGGGCTCACTCCCTGCTGCCCTGCTCTTCGGGGCTCCCTGCCTTGCAGCAGATCACGCTCCGCTGTCTTCTACCTACAGCCCTTGTCCTCTGGGCTTCCTGCCTTGCAGCCTACTACAGTCCTCTGCAGCCCTCTACAGTCAGCGGCCCTGCTCCTCTGGGCTCACTCCCTGCTGCCCTGCTCTTCTGGGCTCCTTTCCTTGCAGCCTGCTCCCTCCGCTACCTACAGCCCTTGTCCTCTGGGCTCCCTGCTTTGAGCCTTGCTACACTCCTCTGCCTTACAGCCTGTTTTACACTTAGCTGCCTACAGCCCTGCTCCTCTGGGCTCCCTGCCTCGCGGCCCTATTCTTTTGGGCTCTCTGTCTGTCGCCTACTACTAATCTCTCTCTGTCCTGTTCTTCTGGACTCCCTGCCTTGCAACCTACTACAGTCCTCCGCAGTCCACTACAGTTTGCCTGCACCTAGTGCCACTCTTGACTACATACCTGCTTCCTACTTTGCAGCCCTTCTGTTTTCCTGACTGCTGCTCCCTTGTTCTCTTCCTTGAGTCCTCTCTACTCCACCTTAGGTTATCTACTTCTGTCTAACTGCCTTTCCTTCATTTCCTTCTGCTAGATTGCTCTTTGACTTCCTTTTCACTGGATATTTCTGTTCTTGTCTTCTCATGTGTCTTATGTAATCCCTTTTGTACAGAGCTTGCCTGTTGGTTTCCAGCAGGCAACCTCTGCCCCTTCCCTTGTCACGTTTTCAGTGTTACAGACACCCACTGCTGTTGTTCCCAGCCATGAGCATACAGCGCGGGCCTCTGTTATAGCAATCTGTGCAGAAGGCTGGAGTTTCCTAAGGTTCGTGGAACACTCTTTTCCATTTCAGCATACACCCCAAGAGGGAATCCAGTTTGTTTGTACCTTTGTATCTTTTGCCCCTTTTAGCTCCCAGCTACAGTTTCCTACTCTTCTTTCTTGTTGAACTTCCTGCTGTGTGTGCTTATCTGCTACCTTACTTCAGCACAGCCACCCAAACCCTACCGGGGTGCCCTGTGCCACTCCTGACAGAGTGCCATTCTTGACAGAATGCAAGACCCAAAAGATTCCTGTTCCATAGGCAGGAAAAGCACACACAGACCAAAGATGCCTTCTTTTCGGTTCAAGAAACCTCTACAAAGATCTAAAGTTTTTCTAAGGACAGCAAACAAGAACCCTAGTTTAAAAGACAGACTCGTCCTAGTAAACAAAGGTTTACAAGCACAGTACTACACTCACTGGCTCTCTGACGCTTCTATGCATAACTACTATGACATCTGTAACTATGATCCACAGTCTCTATCTGTAGAAGAACTACAGCCTGATAACGAACTCTTGCAGATTTTGTTAGCCCAACCAGTGGAAGACACTCATGCGCTTTCTGGCATTTCTTTTGACACTGCTTCAACCAAAGATGTTGCACTCATTGTGGCAAACTCTCAACCAGAGTACGTTATTGCCAAAGCGACATCCTCAAGATCAGCTTGGCAAGCTACACAACCTCCCCAGACTACCGATACCACTCATTTAAGAGGACGAGACATTCAGTATCTTGAAGTTAGAGCTGCAAGTCCTGGGTACAAAAGACCAATACTGACCATCGGTTGTCCTAATGCTTCCCTTGTAACTACTAACCACGATAACTCTAAGGTCAGTCTTCAGATGGTAACACCTGGCTTTTCTGCCACACCAGATTCCGAAGTTGTCGAACTGGCTAATGGAACATACCTGTTACAAGAACAACTCTTAAGCCTTAAAAGACAAACCGAAGATCTCTATGATGAATTTGTCTATCTGCATTATAAGAATCTAGCTAAGGGACACAATTTACCAGACCATCTGACACTATGTCCAACACCCGACATTCTGTCTTTAGAGTTTAAAAGATTAAGACTGTACTGGTAACACAGAAGAGGATACAGACTTATACAGAGCAGTTGGAAGACCTGAACTTGGCATATACATACCAGTTAAAGCTTGACACCGCTCATTCACTTACTAGCCTCAGTAACACAGGCTGTCGTTCAGATAGTGAAGAATGGACTCCTCCAGTGGGCCAGATCGCTCACACGGCCATTACAACAAAGTTCAAGTGTAATCATCTGACTGGACATTCCTCTGAGTCAAAGGATTGTTCCATTCTTGCCCTTGATGTCAGTCCTTTACTCCCACTTACAGCCTCTACTGAAGTGACCAGATCTGAAATGTACTCTGCTTCTATGAACATTGGCACTCCTGACCATTAGTCAGATCCTGAAACATACCCAGTACCTGTCTGGAATCCAACTTTGCCTACTGTCAATACCCCAGATCCATGTATCAACTTGGGCACACAAGACTTTGCAGGCCAGCCTTCGGAAGGCTTACCCTTTCCTGGTCCTACATCCACCGTGCTACTTGTTACAAGATCTGCTAGCCCAATCTCTGCTGCTCCCCCTGCTAGTACTCCTGAATCTGCTACTGATGCATCATCTCAGATCACTCCTACTGCAGCCGAAGCACCCCCTTCCTCTCTGCCTGCAAGGACAGTACCTGTTGCAAAGCCAGTTAAAAGTTCTCCTATTAAGGCTACAGCTCCACTAGATCCTGTTGGTGCCTCTGCAGCACCTAAACTACCAGTCACGACGCCATCAGTCTCAGTTGCGTGCCTGTCGGCTGGTGCTCCTGTGACACCTATACTTCCAGCTGTTACAGCATCTGAACTTCCTACTGCCATTCCTGATCTTCCTGCAACTCATGGTGTTCCTGCAACATTTGTTACTCCTGAAGTCTCTGTCGCAAATCTTCAGGTTGCCATTGCTGCTTCTGACTATTTGGACGACCGTCCTAGAGCAAACAATTCAGCTGAATCTCTGGTTCCACCTTTCAGCACTGTACCATTACCAGTCCTAAGGAAGACCACTTCTTTCAAAGCAATATATGCCATGGAGTCTGCAGCACATCTCCACAGTTCCTCAGTTCATGAACGCACTATTGTGTTTTGGGTCCCTAAGAAGTTGTCTTTTCTGAATTCTACCTCAAAGGTTCGAAACATTGGTAATGTCTCCTCCCTTCAAGACTCTCACCTTGCAGCATTAAACAGTTTTTGGTGCTTCATGGTGTGCCTTTTTGGTATAAGACTCTCTCGCGGTGTGACAGGCCTTGGACATGCTCTTCTTGTTGGCCAGTCTTCAGGGGGCCCGGAGAGGGGCATGGAGAGGGGCATACTGTCATGACCGCGCCGCTGGCACACGCATTGGCAACCATCATGGACTACTTGGTACTCATTTATCCTCCCAATACTCTTTGAACAACTCTTATTCACGCCTTGGTCTTTAATTTCCATTTGCTCGACTTTGGTTCTTTCTTATTTTATTCAACTAACTACATTTACCACAATGCACCTTGCTACAGTCCTCAATTCCTGCCTATTCTCAATCATCGTTATTGGGACCACAATCCCCAGAAGCCCTAGCGGCCAGTGCTGCTTCCACCTGCTCAGGACCAGAGAGGGAGGAGGCAGATTGTCTTCAGGTGTGCTGCTACAGGTGCTGTCAATTAGCCTGCCTCAGAACAGGGCAGGGCTGTATATAAGCAGCTGCCTGCAGGAGCACAGTGTCTTGCATCTTGAGATCTCCCCGCTCCTGTTTGCCTTGACCCTCTACTTTGTTTGCTGTTCCTGTTGCTGCATTTCCCTGTTTTGGATCCAGTGCCCTGCCGGGCTTTCTACTTTGCAGCTGATCACGCTCTGCTGCCTTCCAGCCTCCGCCCTTGCCCTGCCAGGCTCTCTACATTGCAGCTGATCACGCTCTGCTGTTTTCCAGCCCCTGCCTGCCCTTCGGGGTTTCCTACCTTGCAGCCGATCACGCTCCGCTGCTTGCTACCTACCTTTTTCCGCTGGGTTCTCAGCCTGGCAGCCTACTACAGTCCTCTGCAGCCCTCTACAGTCAGTGACCCTGCTCCTCTGGGCTCACTCCCTGCGGCCCTGCTCTTCAGGGCTCCCTGCCTTGCAGCCGATCACGCTCTGCTGCCTTCTATCTACAGCCCTTGTACTCTGGGCTTCCTGCCTTGCAGCCGATCACGCTCCGCTGCCTTCTACCTACAGCCCTTGTCCTCTGGGCTTCCTGCCTTGCAGCCTAATACAGTCTTCTGCAGCCCTCTACAGTCTGTGGCCCTGCTCCTCTGGGCTCACTCCCTGCTGCCCTGCTCTTCGGGGCTCCCTGCCTTGCAGCAAATCACGCTCTGCTGTCTTCTACCTACAGCCCTTGTCCTCTGGGCTTCCTGCCTTGCAGCCTACTACAGTCCTCTGCAGCCCTCTACAGTCAGAGGCCCTGCTCCTCTGGGCTCACTCCCTGCTGCCCTGCTCTTCTGGGCTCCTTTCCTTGCAGCCTGCTCCCTCCGCTGCCTACAGCCCTTGTCCTCTGGGCTCCCTGCTTTGAGGTTTGCTACACTTCTCTGCCTTACAGCCTGTTTTACACTTAGCTGCCTACAGCCCTACTCCTCTGGGCTCCCTACCTCGCGGCCCTATTCTTTTGGGCTCTCTGTCTGTCGCCTACTACTAATCTCTCTCTGTCCTGTTCTTCTGGACTCCCTGCCTTGCAACCTACTACAGTCCACCGCAGTCCACTACAGTTTGCGTGCACCTAGTGCCACTCTTGACTGCAGACCTGCTTCCTACTTTGCAGGCCTTCTGTTTTCCTGACTGATGCTCCCTTGTTCTCTTCCTTGAGTCCTCTGTACTCCACCTTAGGTTATCTACTTCTGTCTAACTGCCTTTCCTTCATTTCCTTCTGCTAGATTGCTCTTTGACTTCCTTTTCACTGGATATTTCTGTTCTTGTCTTCTCATGTGTCTTATGTAATCCCTTTTGTACAGAGCTTGCCCGTTGGTTTCCGGCAGGCAACCTCTGCCCCTTCCCTTGACACGTTTTCAGTATTACAGACACCCACTGCTGTTGTTTCCAGCCATGAGCATACAGCGCGGGCCTCTGTTATAGCAATCTGTGCAGAAGGCTGGAGTTTCCTAAGGTTCGTGGAACACTCTTTCCCATTTCAGCATACACCCCAAGAGGGAATCCAGTTTGTTTGTACCTTTGTATCTTTTGCCCCTTTTGGCTCCCAGCTACAGTTTCCTACTCTTCTTTCTTGTTGAACTTTCTGCTGTGTGTGCTTATCTGCTACCTTACTTCAGCACAGCCACCCAAACCCTACCGGGGTGCCCTGTGCCACTCTTGACAGAGTGCCATTCTTGACATAAAGTATATGAACAGCCTGCAATGTAAACTGTACCACAACCCCTTGAATTGGAAAAATGTCGAACTGTTTTTGCATCTTCATCTTTGAAGAAAAACAAGCATGTAGTAAAACATCTCAGAACACCATTTCCACTTGGAAGAAGATATCAACTTTCTCACCAGTACAAATTAAAGTGCTTCAAAGAAGCTGGCCCTATTTTAATGAAAACAATCTTCTTAAATAAAAACACATGCTTCCTCAACTGGATTCCATCAAACGAAGATGCAAATAAACAGTAAATGCCAAAAATGTACAAAAATGTGCACACCCCTTAATCTAGAAATGTATTATGAACCGGCGTTACCAAAACAACAAAAATCTTGCATAGTACTAGACCATTCCATACGTAACAAACACAGAGAACTTAAAAAATGTATTTCTGCACAAACAATGGCAATTTCCGAACCATTCTGCAGATTTATAAATACAAAGTGAAAAATGTACAAAGCTGGGCACAGTAAAGAAAACAACAAAAAAACATTAAAATTAAACAAGTGGACATCAGTATGAGTCTTTAAAAACTTGCACAATTTATCTCATTATGCAAACACATGATATCCATTCCCTCATTAGAAGCAATTCAGTTAAGAAACAAATGGGAGAAAAAGCTAGAAATGGGCCAAATACCCACACAGCAGTGGAACATACAAAGAACAGAACCATTTTCTAGCATTCAACTAAATGGAACATAATTGTAAACACAAAGTCTACTATGGAAGTAAAACTCCTTCCATCAGGCTAATGCCACACAAATATATGAAGATCTTCAAATACAATGCAACATGTGTTTAGGAACCATGGTAAAGGTGGAACATGCTCAGGACAGTTGCATCATACTTCTGTTCAACCTTTACTAAAGAGGAGTGCTCAACAACACTGCTGGGTTCTGGCATGCTTTCTGCTGTATCACCAAACCCATGATAGTGTCCATAATGCATAGTGTCTCCAGCACCCTCGGCCCACAAAGGTCTTTGTGGGACACAGCTGCTTGGGCTGCCATTGATGTGCAAAGACCCACACATATCAGAAGGGGGAGGTCTCTCCGTGGTTCTTCTACAACATTGCTGCGCATAGTGAAGAGGTTTTCATGTCCATTTGAGACACAGAATTGTGGTTTTAGTCCATCACATAACTCTTTTTGCTCAGGTACTGTACTTCACTTAGCATGTTTGGTTTCCATTTCAGAGTGCTGCGTGGTGAAGTCAAATTGTCCATTGATGGCATGCTGGTTTGTCAATACCTTCAACTGAGCAATACCGTAACTCGAATTTTTTTTTTTTTTTAAATTTATTTTATTGTTTTATCGTAACATACAAAAGAAAAAACAACATAACGTTCGTGAACCACCCCCCCACCCATCCCTCCCACTTCCCCAGGTCCAACCCATGTTCCCTAATGTTCGACTTAGTTGGAGAGCCCTTGTGGACTGCTTGCTTCTTTGTTAGAGGAGGTTTCCTCTCTGGGGCGGAATAGTGTCACCGTCAGCGATACCCATTGCTGCAGGTCTTCGCTAATGTCCTGTTTCTGTTCCCGTTGGGCGTTCTCCCAGGCCCCTGTTTCGCTGTTGACCATTTGCGGAGGTCCTCCCACCACTGTGTTATGCTTGGAATCCTAGGGCTCTTCCACTCCATTGCGATGCGCCTTTTGGCCAGAATGTACATCAGATCTTTCATCTTGTTGAGTGGTCTGTTCTTCTTGTTTTTAGTGTATTTGCCCAGTATGCATGCCTTTGGAGACTGAATGTCCAAGGTTATGCCTGCTTCCATCACTTTTGACTCTATTTGCTTCCGGTAGGTTTGAAGTGCCGGGCAGCCCCAAAACATGTGGGTCATGCCAGCACGAGGTTCTCTGCATTTAGGGCATTCTGTGACTCCTGCACCTTTAAATTTAGAGATGACCTCTGGGGTAAGGTAGGCGCTGTTATGATGTAGAATTGTATAAGCTGTAGTCGGGCGTTTCTGGACACTTTCTTGTGGTAGTTTATCATGACTTGCCATTCTTTGTCCCCAAACTGGAGGCCTAATTCCTGCTCCCATTTTCCTTTACATTTAAGGTCTTGTCTGGTTGTGCCGTCGAGCAGCGACTCGTAAATCCTTGAGGTTTCATGTCCCCCTTCAGCCGCATTCAGCATGTTTTCCACTACCTCTGTCTCAGCTTCAAAGTCATCAACCTCAGGCCATCGGGTTTTGAGAGTTCTGATTACGGCTCTGTGCAACAGGAACTGACCTGCAGGTAGTCCCGTGGTTTGGTGCAGCTCCTCAAATGGTAGGATGCCTTGATCGTTCGCCAGGTCGCCCAGGGTGGCAATCCCACAGGGCTCCCATATGTTCCTAATTATCATCTGGCCATCAGGTCTAGCGGCCATTGTGGCTGCCAGCGGGATCTGAGGACAGTAGGGGTCTTTAGCATTCACAGCTCTGCAGGCTCGCTTCCAAATCTGGATCCCGAGGTTGATTAGGTATGGGTGGTTCTGCTTTGTTTTGGGTGTGGTCCAGAGGAGGTCTCTAAGGATCCCCGGGGAGACCGCTGGCTGTAGGAGTCGGGTGTCTGTTGTCGTTTCGTCTGCCATCCATTGGATCACATGCTTTAGTTGGCCTGCCAGATAGTATAGTTCAAAATTAGGGATTTTCAAGCCCCCCTTGTCATAGGGCCTCTGCATTACCCCCAGTGCCACCCTGTGCCTTCCCCCCTGCCAAAGGAAACTCCTGCAAAGCTTATTCAGTTCTCTGAAGAATTGCAGCGGGATGTAGTATGGGACATTTGTGAAGTAATGTAGGAGACGGGGGAGTGCTACCATTTTGAGTAGTCCCGCTCTACCGGCCACTGAGAGCGGTAGCCTGCCCCAGAGGTTCATTGCTTTTTCTAGGCTGTCTCTGGCTTTTACTGTGTTCAGAGCATGTTCAGTCTTGGGATCTCGGTGGATAGTTACACCTAGATATCTGAAGGAGGATCACTCCCACTTGAATGCCAGCCTAGGGAGGCTCGCCTCTTCGACCCCACTCAAGGCCGCCAGGGGGAAGAGGCAGGATTTATCATGGTTGATTTGGATCCCAGTGATTCTGTGGAACCCCGCTAAGGTTTCGAGAATGTACGGGAGTAAGTGTTCGGGGTTATTTAGGTAAAGGAGCATATCGTCAGCGTACATAGAGACTAAGTGGGCTACCCCGTTAATCTCAATGCCCCCATCCCCGTATTCTTGTCTTAGGTATGCAGCAATGGGCTCAGCTGCTATGATGTATAGCATGGGGGAGAGGGGACAGCCTTGCCTCGTGCCTCTGTGAAGATGCCATTTCTCGGAGTAGGTGCTATTGGTGCGCATTCTGGCTGTGGGGTCTATATAGATTAGCTTAACCCATCTTCGGAAGGCTGGCCCAATTCCCATTTTGGCCATAGTGGCTTGAAGCCAATCCCACCTGACGGAATCAAACGCCTTAGTGGCGTCTAGGGATGCCACTGCGCATTTGCTTGACCTGCCTTCGGTGCTATGGATGACGTATAATCTCTGTTATGGAGCGCCCAGGTACATATCCCGTCTGGTCCTGGTGGATCAGCTGTGGGATTACTCTTCTCAACCTCCTGGCTAGCAGTGTCGTCAAGATCTTGTTGTCTACATTTAGCATGGACAGGGGCCTGTACGAGCTGCACTCGTCCCCCTCTTTGCCCGCCTTCAGGAGCGGTATAATCACAGCTTCGCGCATGGTGTCCGGTAGGGTACCTGCGTCGTAAGCTTCCTGATAAACCTGGGCTAATAAGGGGGCTAGTGTGTCCTCATACATTTTATAAAACTCCCCCGGGAGTCCATCGGAGCCCGGTGTCTTACCGGAGGGGAGTGATCTGATGGCTGCTACCACCTCTTCGGGAGTAATGGGGTCATCTAGGGCCTCGGTATGCTGCTGTTCTAGTGTGGGCAATCTGATAATATCTAGTACATCCTCAATATCGGTGTCGGCAGCCGATGGGGGCTTGGCGTAAAGTGCCTGGTAGTATTTTGTGAATACTGAGTTTATCTCGGTCTGCGTGTGCGTTGATGTTCCATCGGGTCTGTGTATGAGGCAAATGGGCCTCCTAGGGGTTTCGCGTTTATAGAGCCACGCTAGTAGTTTCCCCGGTTTGTCACCCATGGCGTGCTTCCTCTCTATGTGTTTTGCATAGCTAAGTCTCCCCAGTCTTTCCCAGTGGACCAGACATGCCTGTTTGAGGTCCAGAGTCATCTTTATGTGGGCAGGGTCAGGTGAGGACTCGGCCTCGAGTTCTCTCAGCTCGCTTTCATCTCGACCCAGCATGGTCAATATGGATTTCTCAGCACCCCCTGTGGCAGCTATCATCTCCCCCTCATCACTACCTTGTACGCCTCCCATGGCGTGCGGACGTGTTGGACACTGTTCTCGTTAGTTTGCCAGTAGTCCAACGTGCGGCCGCGGATCTGTTCACTGAAGGCTCCATCAAGTAGAGCCTCACTCCTGAGCCTCCACGTGGGTGCAGGAGGTCGAGGCGCTAGCACTGTCCAAGCAGCTGTGAGTGGGGAATGATCAGATAGCACTCTAGCCTGATATTGTGTGTCTTCAAATGAGGCCTGATGTTCTTCGCTCACTAGTAAGTAGTCTATTCTAGTGTACACTGCATGCGGGGGCGAGTAAAAGGAGTATCTTCTTGCTTCAGGGTGATGTTCCCGTCAGAGGTCTACCAGTGCAAACTGTTGTGTCAGATCTTTCAGGATTTTGGCCGGCGGGGAGTGGTGGAAGTGCTTGCTGTCAGATCTGTCCATGCGGGGATCTAGGGTGCAATTGTGGTCTCCCCCCCATATCAAGATACAGTCTCTGTACGGGCCCAACCTAGTGTATAGAGAACGGAAAAAGACTGTGGCATCATGGTTGGGGGCATAGGAGTTGATCAGGCAGACTTTCCTCCCTTCTATGGTGCCATGTATCAAGGCCATTCTTCCCTCGTCATCTGTTTTCGTGTGGATTAGATGTATAGGGATGGAGGGGGCTATCCATATGAGGACACCCCTAGCATATGTAGAAAACGTGGTGCCTATCATCGTTCCTTTCCAGATCCGGGCCAGCGCCGCCAACTTAGGAGCTTCCAGGTGTGTTTCCTGCAGGAAGGCGATTCCGACTTTGCTTTGTTTCAAGAATGAGTGAATTCTACGCTGTTTGACGTAGCTGTTCATCCCTCTGACATTCCAAGTCACGATTCTAATTTTATGAGCCATGTGTAGTTGGTGGTCTGGTGTTCCGGGCTTGCGCCTAGGGTAAGTCTATAAAGGGTTCCGGCGACTTTGGGCGCTCTAGGTGGACCTGGGTCTGAATACTCGCTAATTCCCAACTGGGGTCCCCTGGTCTGGGTTCCCCTTCCCAAAAAACTTGAACTTCCCTCTAACATAACACGTCCAGCGAGGTTCCCCTCGTTCTGACTTTCCCGTTTCCGCTCCATTTGACCTAAGGTCTCCAGGTGCCCTACGGGTGGGTTTAATGCACCCAAACTTCTTCGGGGGTCCTGAAGCAGGAACTCTTCTGTTGTTGACTTGTGAGGAGTTATCGGACTCCCGAGCAACTCTTGTGGGGATCAATGCTGCTTCTTGAATTCCGTACTGGCCCAGCTCCATAGCTGGGCGACTTGTGTCACTTGGGGTGCTGCTTTCGCGGCCTGCGTTCTCTGGGTTCAATATCCGGGATCTGCTCCCTGTCCAACCACTCAATGGCTTCCGCTGGTGTATCGAACAGTAGTGCTTTACTATTGTGTATCACTTTCAGCCTGGCTGGGTAGAGAAGCATGTAGCGTAGGCCTGCGTTTTTTAGTCGTGCCTTGGTGGAGATGAATTGGGCCCTCGCCATCTGGACTTGGAATGTATAGTCCGGGTATATGGCCACTTTGGCTGAGTCGCGTTGTATGGTGCCACCCGATCTGGAGAATGCGAGGATCGCCTCCCTGTCTCTACAAATGAGCACGTTGGCTATTATGGGCCTGGGTGGGGCCCCCGTAACTCGAATCTTATGGATCTGCAGACTCCGTTTCAACATTCATATCCTCTTCGCCATCATCAGGACTTCCATTCACCATTGCAGGGAAGCCATTTATGCTCTCGGCTTCAGTTTTAGCTCTCTTAACGCCAACATACTCCATCTGTTGAAAAGACCTCTTTTGACTTAGACCTCCAAAGGCATTAGGGGAGATCTTCTGGTCACCACCATTGGAGAGCCCATTGGTATAGAACCCATTTAGCTGAGAGTTCTGGAGGTTCAAGAGAAACTGTGCACAGTCTTGGAAGCCCTGGGTATGTGCAAGATCTGCGGTCATCAAGCCACTGGCATTCCTCAAGCTCAACAGTATGCCTGGTGTGCAGAAAGGAAGCGATACTGAACATTCAATGCCACAACTGAAAGGTTTTCGAATAAGCACCTGTGGCAGATTCAGCAGTTTCTATATGGGATGCCCCTTTCTAGGATTACTTGAAAAAAATCAAGTCAATTTGAATTACGTAGCTGTAAGACATTGGGCCTCATTACGAGTTGGGCGCAAAGGGATACCGGTTACCGGGAAGGACACCAGTGCCGGTAATCTCTTTGCGCCCTATTCTGAGTTCCCTTAGCAGGTCCCTTCCTTAACGCCTGGTTTTACCAGGCGTTAAGGACGGGACCCGTTAAAGGACTTTAGAGCTAATAACTGTACCGCAATTTGCGGTACTGTTATTAGCACCTTCCCCCTTTCCAATGAGCCCTATGGGGGCTCAAATGGGAATGGGGAATGGCTTTTTCAATGGGGACTTACCGGTCCCGCAAATGTCGGAATAGACCGGTAAGTCCCCATTGAACCAGGGCGGACTCGGTACCGGTATTGGAGGTAGTCATGGCGCTAATAGCGCCATGATTATCTCCATAATTGAAATGAGGTCCACTGACGTGTAGTTTTCACAGTTTCAGAATCTTTCGATTTGATCTCCATGAGTGACAAGAGCACTTATGCAATCCATACTACCAGCTCTGGCTGCTTTATGAACAGGCGTTTCACCTGCATAATCCGGTTTATTAACATTGGCGCCTTCTTGAATCAGCCAGATTAGGCACTGAGGGTGTCCTTCAAAAGCAGCAATATGGACAGGCGTTTGAGCAAATTGTGTCGTACTGGCGTTGACTGCGGCTCCTGCTCTTACCAACTGCATCAAACACTCCAACTTAAAGGGCAGTCTCCGATCAAGATTTTGAGCCACTAAGTGTCATACACACAATGTGGTCCGTAGTTTGGTCATTGGAAATGAACAACAAAAAAGCTGCCAATTCGCTAAGAGAAAGGAGAAATGTGCTAATCAACCACCCTGGTGACAGCAGGTCGGCGGCATTAAAGAATACAGATGCACGGAGACTACTTTGAATGACTAAACAGGGACACATTAACGGGCATTGCAGCTTTGAAGATCTTTTTAGAATGAAAGCATTCGACCAA
The DNA here is from genome assembly GCF_040938575.1 of Ambystoma mexicanum. NCBI lineage: Eukaryota > Metazoa > Chordata > Amphibia > Caudata > Ambystomatidae > Ambystoma > Ambystoma mexicanum. The sequence goes on from NC_090940.1 coordinate 543,554,889, forward strand.
CGGACTGCGGTGAGATGAGCTGAAAAGCACACTTTCGAATTTTAAGTGATTAAATGCGCCTGGCTCCATTAGGGGAGACTGGTCATTTTTATTTTTTTTATTTTTATTTTGCATTTTTAAAGCGCTCACACAGCCCGCGGGCATCGAGGCACTGTTACAGAAATTGTTTGTTTTTTCAGTTGCGTAATTGTTTTTTTTTTTGTTGTTGTTGTTGTTGTCTTAGTTGCGTATTTATAACGCACTTAAACACCCAGAGGTTTCTAAGCGCGGACCCGGTGATCGAACCTGTGTTGCTTCGTGTCGTCTTGCTTCCAAGGCGTGCACGTTGCCGTTAAGCTATCCTCCCGGGACGGTAATGGTACTCAATGCAAATATTTGGGTACATCGACACCCCCTTCCGAATATCACTGAGTTATTAACTACAATGAGACCAGAAAAATTCTTCACAACATTAGATTTGCCATCAGCGTATCATCAGGTGGTTTTAGATGACGATTCCAAACACTTAACATCCTTCGTCACGCCCCTAGGAGCGTTTAGATAAAAATGCATGCCTTTTGGCTTGGCATCAGCTGCAGCAGTCTTCCATAGACTGATGCAACAACTGTTTGGTAGCCTGGAGGGAGTCTACTATTTCCAGGACGACATTCTACACAGAGGAAGAGCATGATGCAAAACATTTGGTGGTGTTACAAGTGATTAAGGAAAAGGGGCTCACTTTGAAAATTGAAAAGTGTAAAATCTTACCTCAGTCATGTGATCAACAGTGAAGGGATCAGACCAAGGAGAGAACTTGTGGAAACAATAACAAATATGCCTAATCCCATGAACAAGGATCCACTTAGGTCCTTTCTGGGGCTAACGGAATATTACTCAAAATTTGTCTCAAATTTCTCAGATAAAACAAACCATGAGAGATCTTATGAAGAAATGTGTCAGACTTGAATGGACAGATTCCTGCCAGAAGGAAGGGGAGGACATAAGAATGGATGTTAATAAGGCACCGACTGTCGCAATGCTCAGTACCACGCCACAAACATAATCACAGTAGATGCCAACAATGCAGGCCTGGGAGGTGTTCTAGGATACAGGAAGAGAGGGAAGTGACTATTTGCTTCACCTCTCAGATGTTGAAACACGCAGAACTGAATTATTCCACCATAGAGAAGGAGGCATTGGGTGTGAAATGGGCTTTAGAACATTTCAGAACGCTTATCTGGAGTCTACCTGTTATAATTAAAACAGATCACAAGCCCCTCATTCACATCATGAACTTCAAAAGTCCTCATCTGATGTCTCTGAGGATTCGCAGGTGGATGCTAAAGATTATGCAGTACAATGCCAGAGTCGTTTATTCTCCTAGGAAGGGCATTGTTGTTGCTGACTGTTTCTCCAGGTTACCTTGGACAAGTAACATGGATGAGACAGTGTGAGAGGAGGTGGAATAGAAGATTATTGCACACATTTTACCCAGAATCCCAAAAGAAGAATGGGTCAAAGAATCAGTGGGGGACCCTGAACAGTGCCTACTCAGGAGAGCTATTCTCGAACAGTGGAAAACTATAGAAAACTAAATTCCGGAGTTTGACCAGGTTTGTAATGAGATATCTGAGAATGCAGAAAGGATGCTGAGAGGAGACCGAATAATTCCCCCAAAATCCTTGAGAAGCAGAATTCTTGATTTGGCCCATGATGGTCATTTAGGAAGAGGTCTTACAAAGAGATGGCTGAGGGAAACCTACTGCTGGCCTGGGATGTTGAGAGAGGCTGAATTGGTGAAGATGTTGTAAGCTTGCGCTGTAAGTGACAAGTCCAAAAAAGTAAATGTGGTGCCTCTTCTACCTGTGCAAGTTGCTGTGTCAGTGTGGAAGAAATTAGCGATGGACATAACTGGTCCTTTGAAGGTTTAGAGAGTGGCAAGGTGTATAGTGGTTCTCATGGGCTACACATCGATATTGGTGGAATGGTGCATCATGGAAGGTAATGTGACAGCTATAAAGATTGTGCGCTTTGTGGAGAGTGCGTTCAGTAGAGAAGGTGACCCAAAAGAAACAGTAACAGATAATGGTGCACAATTCATCTCCGAGATTATGCAGACGTTTCTGAAAGACCGTGGAATACAACATATATACACCTCATTATTCCACCCCATGGCTAACAGCCTTGTAGAATGCATGAATGGTTTTGTGAGGGGGATGATTCATTTGGCGGTGGCAAATTCATTATCCTGGAATACCCTCAAAGAGTCATTGGGCACTTAAAGAATAACTCCACATTTCATGATGGAAATTGAACCCTTTGTTATGAGGAGGGGCAGAGTGCCCTGCAACCATTTAAGCCCTTCCTGGTTATCAGAAAGGAACGTCAAGCCTTAGAACATGGATGAAATCATTGAGAGAGTTGAGGAAAAACAGAGGAAATATAAGGAATATTATGATTGTGTCAAGGTCACCCAAAATGTTATGTTCAAGGAAGGTGACTGGGTCAAAGTACGAGAACATCGGAAGGTATTGAAAGGCCAGTCTAAATTCAGAGACCTGCAGAGGATTGAGAGAGTGGGAAGGAAGTCTGTGGTTCTTGATGATGGTAAAGGCTGGTCTTTTGATGACGTTGTGTGAACCTCTGCTATGACCCCACGTGCAGAAGTGCCACTTGAAGGGGGAGTGACACAATTACTGAGGCAGAAGGAGCAAGCTGGTCCATCTGAGCGGTCTACTAGTCCTTGCGAGCTGCCTGCCAGGAAAAGGAGAATCTTGCCCAACTTCAACAGTGACTTTGTATATTACTGAACTGTACCTTTTTTACATTGCAGTTTCCTTCCCCTTTTCTCTCTATTACCCTCTTTTTCTTCTATTGTCCACTGTTTTACTGTTTTGTTTCTTTACTTTCATTGCAGATGGGGGGAGATGTTATGGTATTTCTTTATGCATCCCGTGGTGTCACTCCGTGGAGTTCTGGAACCCACCGGTTTTAGAATTCCACAAAGTGAGACCGTTGTGCTGTAGTTTGAGCAGGTACTGCTATGCGGTGCTCCGAGGTCTTTTGTACCAATAAACCTACATCTTCTCTATACCTACGTCTCTGGCATCCTTTGCTACAACAATGCTTTAAGGGAACAGATGAATAAGTGAATTTTGGTGTGACTTACAATGAGAGGATTAGGGACCAGTTTATGCTGAATATTAAAGAAAACAAGATTAGAGAAGACATTTGGGCCAAATGGGATCCCTCCTTAGTTGAGATAGTGGATCTTGCAAAAGGGATTGAACGCATATGTCTTGTGTCACGGAACTTGAGAGGAAGGAATAGAAGAACAATGTTACTGCAATTGAGTCACAGAGACACAAGAAGAATGCCTTTTCAGCTAAGAGGAGTGGGAGTGCCAAGAAACAGTATGCCAGGGGCGATGCACAGAGTGAGAGTAAATCCCACACTCACAAAAGAGCACCTGAATTTCAATATTAGAAAATGTTATCGTTGTGGTAGTACCACTCATTTTTTCAATAATGTTGAATGTCCTGGTTATAAAGTGGCACACCCCAAGTGGAACTTAGTGGCTGTTTGGCTGTGGCAGACTACTCGCCCGTACTGCATCTTCTGGGACAGCCGTCTTCAAGAAGAAGATTGCACCAAGTGGAAACGCAGAGCGAATTAATTGCCGACAATATTCAGTAAATATTTCACTTTCCAGCTCACTTTAAGAAACATTGTGTGTGGACTTTGTGCACGCTAGTGCGTTCTCACCTATACTTCTTTCTTGTCTCACTGAAGTGCTCACGTCTCATGCCTGGCCCCGCCCCCTTCCTACCCAGCAAGCCTACAACTGCCAACGGCCTCGTGCACCCAAGTGGAACTGAGTGGCTGTTTGGTGGTTGGGGGGGGGGAGGCGGCGTGAGGTGCGTAAGACTTGCTTGTTAGAGTGTTTTTGTTTGGAAATTTCGAGTAAAGCTGGTTACTTGAACAGAACGTGGGAACTAGTTTTTCGAATTGTCACATGCATGACAAGAGTTTTTACAACGCAAACAGCACACAGTTAATTCTCGCAATCACAAGTCCTACAACCACCCATCTGCATTTACAAGCCTCACACAAGGTTTTAAGGGTTACATTATACGCCCCGATTACGTAATGGATAAGAGCTTAAGGAACAGGAAACGTCTACAAGACGTAGCACACAAACCACTTCCTGTGCTCTCCATCTCGACTTCTCTTCCTTCCAAGGAAATCAAAATGACCATGCAGTAGTGAACGATACGCAAGTCTGCATATCTAATAGTGAGGCTGATTTCATAATTGACCTCCCATTAGACACATAGGCAATAAATGACACTGCTCCTCGATTATACAAATCTCTTTCAGAAAAAGAGCTGTCTCAAATTGAAACTAATCTCCAAATTGCCCCAGTGCCTCCTGCTACAAAGAAGCCTTTCATGAAAATAGTTTCCAACATACCAACTACTGACAATTCCCTCCTTGATGTCTCCAGTGAGGAAAATTGCATTCCACTAACTGATACATCCTCAGTAGCACCTGCCGTCATGGCAGAGCTACACAAGCGGGTCCGACTTTCAAATGGTCCTTCCACTCCAGTTGCTAGCTCCTTGGGATTTCGGGAACAAGTGCATTTTCACATAACACCGCAAGCACATCATGAAGTACCCATTCTCAAAAGTGATGAAGGTCACGCAACCATTAAGGGACGCATCCAAGCAAAAGCAAGCTCACCCTCCGCTGATGGCGCACCTATCGCCATGGAGCCAGCATATCCTCACTCTCCAGTATTACTACATGGCCTCAAACCTCTATCCTTTTTGCCAGAAGGAACCCGTCAACCTACTTCATCTCTCCCATTATATCCTCTTGAAGAATCCCTCATTGATCTAAGTGAGCAGGAATTACATAACTTTCCTGTTCTTACACAGATTCTTTACTTACTGGCTAGAGGACACGAACACACCCATTTGGCCATTATTGCCCTTACAGCATCTATTTCTGACACACTCATCAAATTAAGTTAGATAGAGGGCTTCATGCTAGCCTAAGAAAACTGCCATTCAATATGGGCAAGGCAGTTTACTAAGGCAGTTGAACCTACTCAAAAGGAGTACCATCATTTTCTCAAAAATACTCATTCACAGCACAGTCAAACCAACGCATGCGCAGAACCTATTGATATTCCCATTAAATCATTTGCTCACATAGTACAGCAACAAAACAATGGGTCCTCCAATGTAGGTGCCTTTCAACCTGATTATATGGCAGTTGCGAAATTGCAACATGACAGAATCTTAGCCATAAAAAGTATACTGCTTAATGCAAACATGGTCCCTTTGGACCTACTTAACGATGATTGTGGCGTAAATGCAAAAATCATGCCCCGTGAAATGGACTTAGATACTCCTGACAGTCCGATAGCACTAACTGACATCCTAGATCCAAATGTAGGGTCAACAGATGAGACCTATCAGGTCTCTGAGGAGGTATCGCCCCAAAATGAAGAGCAACAGAATCAGCAATTCATATCACGAAAAGCAACAAAACTTTATCTAAGAGCACAAAAAAGGCGTCTCTTGGCTAAATCGACTAACCCTCACTTGACATGTCGAAAAGCACCTCAAGTAAAGTCCAAAAATATGCCCCCTATCAAAACAAAAGGGCACAATTCAGCCATTAAAAAATTGGTAGTATCCCACAACAGGACGCAACAATAGACCTGAACCAACTAAATGCCGAAAGTCAATTGCATCTTGACCTAAACAATAGTGAAGCAAAGATGCTTTCAAATGTAGGTGTATCTGCCCATTCTGCCTGTGCAGCCTCAGCAGAAGGGCCAGTAAATGACAACAATAAAAAAAAAACCTGTGTGTGTTATAATGCAACAAAGCATAGAGACTGGTTCTGCTTTGACACAAACACACATGTCTAACTTTTTTAACCAAACGACAAGCAAAAAATCTTCAGTGCCCCCACAACCTAACAAAGCTAGTAATAATAATCATTTGCCAATTTTGAATTCCTCCTTAAGTAATAAAGGTGTGCAATCCAATGCTCCTAACACGGAAGCAACACCCATTGGTCTCAAGCTCTTCAATTTGTGACCCAGATCAGATACAAAACCAGTATCAGGTGTGGATCAAATTACTGGTCAAGCACAATCAGCAATATTTTTGATATTGAAAACGCCACTTCAGGAAAGCAGGTGTATTGATAGTTCTAGCAATGCTATTGGAGATTCAGGTGATACACCGACTATCTTTGAAGAGGTTTCATCTGATATGCAAATAATGATGGGATGGGGAGCCAGCCCATCCAGCAAAGCCAAAGCAAACCTCAATCGCTCTGCGCTTAGGAAAATATTCCACCAAATTCCAGTGCTGCATAACTTGATTTCAAACGACATTGAATGGATCAAGTTACCAAACTGTCTCAACAATGGAATGCTTTGCAAATTGAAATCTTAGTTCATAGCAAAGCTATTATGGGACCATCAAACTGATCTGGCCTCTGTAGGCTTTCACTTATTTGCATTTCGGTTCATGGATGAGGCCACTAGTTTCATTGAATATCAACCACCTGTGGCTGCCTTGACAACCGAAATGAATTCATCTAAACAACAAATCCACGTTATGAATAATAAAATGAAAGAACAATTTGAATCATTCTCTCAAATTCTAAACGGTCCAGCTTGCTAGACCCTCTCATCAAATCGATAGCCAATTCAAATGTACAGGTGGAAAAATCATAAAACTGTAACCTATCCATATGTTCATGGAATTGTTGTGGGTTTAAAAACTTATTTGCATGACACAAGACAATAGTAGAAGTGGAAAAACCATCTATTATTCTGGTACAAGAAACCATGTCGATGACTAACATCCTTATAGTTGGTTATACTTCTTTCTCGCAGCAAGCCAAAATAGGAATTGTTGGGCGACCTTCTGAAGGTCTAGCAATTCTAATGAAAAATAATCTTAAACTTATCTCGCAACTAATCCATGCTTCGCCGCAGCTTCTGGTCATTGAACTTACAATTGAAGCCAAACCCACTTGCACTATTCTAGTCATATCACTCATTGGGAATCCAAGTATATTGTCTCTTGACGTGATGATATCTAACTTAAATACAATGCTGACTGAAGCCTTCATTACGAATCTGAAATATGACCTCATAATTGGAGGGGATTTCAACTCAACCTTGCAGTCATTCCCCATTAGTACCCCTTTTAACTACCACAATCAGTATGTTAACCTCTCTTATGAAAGAGGGATTTTTTGGAAACTCTTTTTAGAAGAGTGGGATGTTCACTTGGTAATACCCAGTCAAGATAGGTCCTACGTAACATGGCATTGTGGTCATTCCAGTTCATGTATTGACTACATTGCTCTTTCGTGTGAATTAGCAGGGAAATCTTCCCACTTCCCTTTATATAATCCCAATAATAGCAACCACTACATTCTAAAATACATGATCTGCATCTTCAATCTATCATACCCTGTTAATTCATTTCTAGCTCCACCAGTAATTAACAGATACATGTTGTCCATACGTTGGAAGCCTTCCTTGTGTAGACAACTGACTTTTCTTGTTAATTGAGATCTTTGGATAGTCGAAGAGTCAAGCGCTCAAAGTGGGGAGATCATGCTTGCTGATGTATGGAATATGCAGATGATTAATAAACATCTTAGGTCTCTAGTCCTACTCGAGAACACCAGGCATAATGGCCAGCAGCCAAACTCATTTAGTCCCACGATTAATATCTGGAGCGTGCTAAAAATGTGGCACTTAGATGTCTACTAAGAACAAAAGGCAGCAATCTTGAATACCTAGGCTTAAAGAAAGCACTTATTTCGAAATACAAAACAGAGGTAAAATCTATCAAATTTGAATCGCACCTAAAAAATAATCAAAATATGATCACTCTTTTATGCAAAAAAAAAACAAGAGACATTTGGGCCTCGTTAAGAAACCCAATGGGTAAGCAAAGTACAGAACTTCAGGCTTTGATATCTGGTAATACCTGGATGGAATATTTTGAAACTAAATATCGACTACCACAAAGATTCCATAGATTTGAACTAGCAACACTTATGCTTCCAACTTGCCCATGGGAAGTGGAAGACGTGATTTGGGCCCTCAAAAAGCTCCAGTACTCCAGATGGCCTGCCGCCTTGCGTCTTCAAAGACGACCCTCACTTCTAGGCTGTTGTTCTAAAGCGTCGCTTTGACTCTATTTTTTTCATCAGGGCGATTCCGGAGTCATGGTTGACATCAATAATCATTCCGCTACATAAAAAAAGGCTCGACAGAAATCCCTGCAAATCTTCGACCTATAGCACTGATTAATGTTGCAGCAAAAGTCTTTGCCAACCTAGTGCTAAGAGATCTCAACATCTTCACCTCTACTCATCATAACCTATCACGTTTTAAGCAATGGGCACCCAGCTAAACACAACCATCTTATCCCACATCCTAGCATCCTTGCACCAGGCACCAGTCAAAAAATGGTCCCATATTTATGTCACTACTCGACCTATCATCTGCTTTTGATAGTGTAATTAGAGGCTTGTTATGGGAAAAAAATGTAAGGGTTTCATATTCCTGTTCATATCATTTCAATGATCGCTCTCCTCCATACCAAAACCAACTACAGAGTTAGGATTGATCAAACTGGGTCACTCACCGATAGCATCTGCAACTAAGCAGCCATTCTATTTAATCTATTTTGCTGATATCCCAGAAAAGTTAGGAGCATTGCGAATCAACTGGCTCGCATTTGCTGATGACGTTATTTTATTTGACCGAACACCATTTGGATTACAGAAGAAACTTCACTACTTTTCGTTATTTTGTTTTCAACACAACCTGGTTACGAATTCTTCCAAATCAAACATTTTGGTATTTACCAACAAAAAAAGGCAATCAGATTCCAATGGAGCCTAGAAGGCAACCCAATTAATCGTACCTTGGGAACAACATAATTGGGGTATAATCTGACCAACACCAATTCCGTTATAAAGTGGCATAATTCCATATCTATTAAAATTACTCCACTAATAGCACAGATGAGGATATTCTTGCATACATTTTTCAAATTCTCAATTTTGCCACTTATCGAATTCTATCTTCTTAAAGTAGAGGCAATACTTCTTTACGGTGTTGACCTTTGTTTGCTCCCAGTAGGTGATGCTCTCAACAAAATCCAAGGTACCATTTGGAAAACTGTTTTAGGTCTTCTTCAAAGTGTTCCCAACGCCATAATAATTCATGAACTTGGTTTGTTTTCTTTGGCTTCCAAATTACAATGGAGAAGGATCAGGAACTTTACAAAAATGCTAATACCAACCATAAACTCGTTATATGAGGATTTAGCAGGGATGCTAGCCAATGAGACTCCAGCCTCTTTAGCGCTATATAACTGTCAAATGCGGGCTGTACTTGATCAGATTGCTATGACTTCCACACTCTGGAACTGTAAAGAATAAGCTATTCGAATCTGATTGGGCAAAAACATCTGACCGGATTGCGTGCTATAAATCATATGCAGAATACGCCAAATTTAGGCATTCACAGAAGCCCTGTTTGACATACTTGATGATGTTCCTGTGCAATCAAGCGAGGAGACTGTATATGAGGTTTAGATTAAACCTATTTCTTACAAAGGAACGTACAAAATATTGGAATAATAACATCGACAAAAATAATGAAGGTTCTTGCAGATTTTGTGGAATTGGTTTCAAACTTGAATCTCTGAAGCACCTAGTTCTGCACTGTGGCTTTTTTGCAACATGCAGAGAGTCGATTTTGAGATCATATGTAAGTGGTAATTCTCTCCTTTCTCTTGAAACATTCTGGGTTTCATGCATGTGGGGCAAAAGTAACTAATTTTAGCCTTAGTACGTTTCCTAAAGATTTTAGAAACATAGCTCAGCATACAGGCAGAACAATTGCATTCAGAAGCTGCTAAGCAATTTAATGATGAGTATGTACCTTTTTTTTTAACCACAACACATCAATGTCTTCCTACCCTTGAAATAGCTTCTTTCAACTATATTATTGTTTACACAAATGTCAAACTGTGTTTGTATGACTTGATTTCGTATATGGTTGTGTTTCCATCTATCCAAGAAGACTGTTCTTTCAATGATATTTCTTTTGACTATACAAACGATGAATCATCTTGAAATTAACTGAATAATGTAACTATATTAATAGGCTTAAAACCCATTAGCAAAATGGATACATTGGAAGGATGTGAGAATTGACATCACTTAGATGTTTGTAAAAAATGCAATATTTTAACCTACTCACAGAATGGTTTGTCTGAGCATTTTAGTTACTAAATTGTTTTAACACTGTTCCTTTGATGTAAATATGTAAGTCTATTGCAATCGCGAGATTTTATGTGTTATTGTACAAATTATTTTGTAGAGGTGTTTGCACCTAATACAATAAAAAATAAATGTAAAAAAGTGATATGCGGAAAATGTGTCAAGAGAGGTCACTTCGCTACGTGCTGTCAACATTTTGAACAGAGAGGGGTCAGAGAAATAATTGATCTGGGTGAGTGTGAAACTGTTGAGGATTTTCCTTCTGAAGAGGAGGATTTGGGCAACTGCTGGACTATGAGTGAAGTCGGCCCTTCAAGAGAGGTAGACCAGAAACCCCATGGTGTGATTATGGTGAATGGGGTTGGAATAAGAATGCTGATTGACTCGAGATCTGATTATAAAATTATCAACAGCGAGGTATGGCAAAACAAGTTTGCCAGAACCAGTCTAATGCCATGAAATATTAAGGCCAGTGCTTACCGAGGTGCTCGTATTGGCTTTGTAGGATATTTTGTGGCCACACTTGAATGGCGCAACAGACTAAAGCTTAGGTTTATGTTTGTGAAAAGGGAGGATGTCTTTTAGGGTGGTACCAACAATCAGATATCGACATGAAGATTGATCACCAAGTCCCAGGAAACATAGCTGTGGTAATGGCTAAAGGTGGAGAAAAGCCGGTGGACAAATGTGGGGAGGTGTTCAGTGAATGCTTGGGTTGTCTAAAGATTACATGCAAAAAAAGAAATTGAAGGAAAGAACAGTTCTTATGGTTTCTAGGAGCAGATGTGTACCGTTGGCATTGAGGGATGAAATCTGTAAAGAAATTAAAAGACTAATTTCTTAAGAAATATTGAACCATTAGTAGCATGAGAACGGTGTGCCCCGGTGGTGGTGGTGAGAAAAGGAATTGGAGAGGTTCGCTTGTGTGTGGGCCTTAGAGCGCTTAACAAATGTGTCGTAGACAGATTTCCTTACCAAATAATGTGGAATTGTTGGGTGTTAGGCCGGGAGCAAAGGTCTTTTCCACCGTCAACCTTGCATCCCGACTCACGTGATCTTACCACCTCCATTACACATGATTTAACTTTTGCATTTAGGAGGATGCCGTTTGGATTGGTTTCGGCGGCAGTGTTCTTTCAGAGAGTAATGAAGTCAATTTTGAGAGGAATGCCGGGTATTGCTTTTTATTAGAATGACATTTTTAGTCACAGGCACTGATGAAGCAGATCACAATATCAAATTGAGCATGGTTTTAAAAAAAATACAAAAAGCGGATTTTACATTGCAGACCGCTATGTACAAGTTCAGATTGCTTGAAATAGATTAACTTGGTCACAAATTTAATGGTAATAGGGTGAGTCCCAAGGAGAGCTTGGTGAAGGCTATTCAAAAGTTACAAGCTCCTATGGAAAAACACAGTGCACTTTCCTTGTTAGGAGTTATGGAGTATTATGCAAAATTCATACAGAATGTTTCTGATTGTTCTGGTAACATCAGAGAATTGTTTAAGGAAAGATGTCATCTTCGAGTGGGCAGAGACATGTGAAAAGGAGTTTAGATACATCAAAGAAAGTATCTCGATGGCACCGACTCTGGCTTGTTTTGACACCAACAATGGGGTTTGCATCATGACTAATGGCAGTGCCACAGGATTAGGTGCTGTGTTGTTGAAGAGAGTCAAAGAATTGAGATAATAGTTGCCTTTGCCTCGAGAGTTCTGAGAGGTGCAGAATCTCGATACTCTGTAATTGAGAAAGTACATTGGGTGTTCTTTGTCAATAAACAAGTTCAAAGCATTTACGTTGGGCAGGACATTTTTGATTCTTAGTGATCACAAACCTTTAGTTGCTGTATTTACTTCGAAAGGTTTGGATGGCATATCTAGAAGAATAGCAGAATGGGTCCCACTGTTTCAGGGACATGAATTTGAGGGTCGATATGTCCCAAGTAAGGAGAACATTATAGCAGAAATGTTATCACAAAGTAATGCGAACAGTAAAGCTGTGGTGGAAAGACTGTTGCAGGAGGGCCTTGTACTGCGGTACTTAAATAAAGCTGATGCACTCCTACCTGAATTGAGTATTCTTCAACTTAACAATATTTCATTTAAATGTTTTCATTTAGAAACAAGAAAAAGAGAAGAAAAGAAAAAAAGACGGTACTTGCCTATTCTACCACTTGATCTATTAATTTTAAACTTTCTATTCAAATTTAAAAACCTTACTGATGCTAATATTAGAGACACTTGTGTTCCATTCGTAAGATTTTCCCATAGAGCTTGAGATATAACATTGAAAACAGAAGATACAAATAGGCCTAAACTTTTTATCCTAATCAATATTAGTATCCGGCGAGAGTCAACCAGAATTAAAACACATTCTGGTTTGCTCTCGCCGGGTCGTTGCCCGGCCGGGAATGCCTCGGCCGGGATTGCACGGCTATTGTTCCCGGCGGGAGCGTGGCAGCCCCTCAGCCAATGAGGAGGCTCGAAGCGGTGCTATCCCCGCTCTTAGCCTCCACACAGCTGAGAAGCTGCCATCGCCCCCCGCCGGGGACTCGCTCAGGCCTATAACTATTGGCCCTGGGGCATTACCGTAATGCCGCCCGGGGCATAATGCTTAATTAACGCATTTAATAACCGTGTGATGCAGGGTTTTTGGTGCACTCATTTTTACACAGTCTACAAGATCCTAATTCTCCTGGAATATTACTTTTGGGACCGATAACCTCCAAACTAGGGAGACATTTTAGGCGACATTTCATGTACCAGGTTCTATACAAATGGGAAGGAAACCTCTGTAAATATGGTGTGATTTCACTTTTAGCTACACTCCACGCAGACTTTCTATATGCAATTGAAGTCATTGCAGATCGTCTTTATCCGTTATTTTATCCCAATTTCAGAATTTATGTTTCATGACCCTATAAGAGTCATCATCATTGAGATCAACCATTTGCATGAACCCAGCACAGCTTTTTCTAAATTCTCATAAATATCTACTGGAATTACCTTTCATAGTCTCGCCTAACAAGCGGACAAGGGTAGAATCGTCCACGTTAATAAACTTTTTATGTAGAAAAATACATTTGCTAATGTGCACTGTCTACCACGATTGCAAGCTCAACTCTAACCGTTATGACATCAGAACCGTTTTAGGCAGATTAAGCACTTCCCTTCTAATGCGACCTTCAAAAATGTCAAAACCTTCCCTCCTAGGAAAGAGGAACATTTTGGTTCCATATAGTGTCATAGGTGTTACTTTCATACAGTAGAATTCAATTAGCGGTTTCAATGAATATGCGCAATGTCTTGTTTTTATGGATTCCATCAATTAGATACTTGCTCTGACCTTATTAACCATCTTTTCTTTCTGAATATTTAAAATGTTTTTGTTAGAAAAGGTGAAACCTAAATAACAAAATGTGTGGACTTCTTTTATAGGTATTTCATGTATCACCCAATGAAAGTGCTTTCTCTGCTTTCTGTTCCTTATTGCCATTATGAGTGATTTTGTCGGATATATAACTAACTTGTTCTCACTCAGAAAGGAGGGAACCACATTGAGTGAGAGTTGCAATCAAGCAGGTGTGAAATACAACACTAGTAAATCATCTGCATAGGCTATGCAATTAATTTTATTGTTGTTAAGCTTGGGTGGATAGGCATCCCACTTCAAACTTTGTCCCCACAAGTCTGTGATATATAAATTAAAAAGGGACGGTGTAATTACACAGCCTTGACAGACTCTCGTATTCAACCTCATATTATGTGAAAGATTGCCTTGTCATGATGCCTACCCCCGGGGAACCAGACCAGGTCCAGCAACCCCGGGAGCAGGCATCAAGTTATTTTGAGCAAGCCCAAAAACCCCTGCTAGGGGCTGTTTGGGTGCAGTCCTGGTGCCTATGGCGCCAGGCTCATATGGAGAGTCAGTCCTGGCGCCTATGGCGCCAGGCTCATAGAGTAGAACTTACCTGATGCAGACCATGCTGCAGGCTTACCTGATGCAGACCATGCTGCAGAGCTCCAAGCCAAATGAGGCTTGGAAGGGACTATTTTACCTAGGGACTATTTTTTACTCGGGCGGGGCTGGGGAGGAATACTTATCTGGGACTACTTTGGAGGCTATTTAAACCACGCCCGAAGAGCAACACACGCTTCGCGTTATTCTGCATCCAGCAGCGTAACGCTCACTGTGTCTGCAAGCCTGCATCCAGTCTTCTGCCATGCCCGCCTCGAGTCTGCAGCTCCTAGAAAAAGGGAGGAACAGAAGGAGAAGATAAGAGCAAAACCTTCGATCCTTACCTGAATTTCGGATCCACCGCGCCTTCGAGCTGGAAGAAAGAAGCATTTTACGTGCGCCGCCTCGCCTGCTGCAGCGCCGCGCTGAACTCACCGGCCTTTGCAGCATCCTCACGATCCACTGCATCCTTCTGCACGTTCCCGCCGCACTCTGGCACCTAAGGGGAACACACGAAGAGCAAAGGTGAGCCAAGGGAATAAACAGAGGCAATAGTAACTTTCCCCATAGACTTACCTGATTACCGCCAGGGGTACTATTCCTCTTCACGGGTCGGCGCAGTCTCCATTGCATCCTCGCCGTACCCTGGCCCCTAAGGGGAACAAAAGGACAACAAGGTGAGACGAAGGGACAAACAAGGGGAACTCTTCTCACCACAATTGACTTACCTAATTTTACCACCAGAGGCAATATTCCCCGAACTTCATATTTTCTCTCTACACCTGAATAAGGGAGCAAGCCACAGGTTACATTCTGGCCTTATTTTATTGAACTGTGTAGGATAAGCTAAATCCTTACGTGAACTTCGTCAGTTACCACGAGGAACTCTTTGCTGGGGTCAAGCTGCAAACTGCAAGGAATCGGACAAGAGTGAAAGTCAGACATGTGAACTCTTACGAACTACATACTTTTCAAAGTCAATATTGTTCTGGAACTCACCAATTCCTTCGAGCCAGTGAAGCAACCGGTTATCAACGCGCCCCTGCGCTCAATGCTCTAACATCGTCACCCCCCCACCCCATAACAGCTACCAGGCACCAAAGTGTTAATTCAATTGTGAAGATACAGGCATTCACCGCACTAGCTGAATGGTGGACATTGGCAGGCACACTGACCACAGAAGTAGGAAGGGAGGACAGGCGAGGTTGAGAGGGAGGCAGCTGGAGATGGTGGCCCGATGTGAAAGGGACCTTGAACGCTAGATGGGCCCAGGTCAGGACAGAGGTGCAGCAGGGCAGACTATGCAAGCACAGCGCATCAATTAAAGATAGAGATGGCAACTAATCTATTACACTAACGATTTCCCCCTCTGCACAAACCTCTCAAACTCCAAACCAATCATAATCACAAATCTTCAGCACAACAAACCACACAAACCTCACTACATTGCAACAACAAAACAAAAACACACATAGACTTGCACATTAGAACATGACGACTACTGGCCGCAAACACCCCAGGACCAGCCAACGAACCCACCGTGCTGAGGCCGCCAACAGCACATCACTGCTCTCTTGCACTTTCCCTGCTTCCAACCACTAACTCACCCTCCCTCCCTCTTTCAGAGCCACCAGTGCACCAGGGGACCACTCCGGTGGTGATAGTGCGCGGTACACATGTCCTTTAATATTAACATTCCAAAAGTGTGTACCGAACATGTAAATTCAGTTCATGAAGATTCTTTGATGCAAGCGGATTGAGCATTACGGGCTGATTTACGCGAAGAGAATGGAGACGGTGAATAATATGCAAGTTTGCTTTTGATGACTGTCTAGCGGAACAAGCTTTAACCTATTATTATCTGAAGATTAATTTTCACAATGTAACTCAAGTACGTTATGAACCAATGCCGCTTGCACTTCTTATACAGACCTGGGGCCTTCCCAAACGATCAAGCCAAGGTAGCCTTTGTATTGTCATATCTCAGCGGCAGTGCAGCTGATTGGTCAATTCCACTAGTTACTCAGGATGACCCAATTCTTCGGGATTTTCAGGGCTTTCAAACTAGCATGGAAAGACTATTTGCCCGGCACTCCCAAGGACAGGCACTGGATAACAAACGTTTGTCCCTACGACAAGGTAACCAGGACCTTCTATCCTACATCGCGACCTTTAATAGGTTAATAGTGGAAACTGGATGGCCTGAGGTAAAACGAATCATGTTATCTCATCGAGGGCTTCGAGGAGAATTCAAGGATGTCTTGCCTCAAGTCGTGAACCCACCTCAAGACTGCGCTGAATATATTGACTTAGTGGTCCAGTTAGATCACAGACTTCAGAACAGCAAGGCTGATCGAGCCAAGTTTGAGAATCGGGTGTTGGTCAAAACCCACGCTAACCCCAAAGGAGCAGATGCTTCAGAACCCATGCAAATCGGAGGGGTTAAAGGACCCTTAACCCAGAAGGAAAGAGAAAGGAGACGGCAATTGTGTCTATACTGTGGAACTTCTGGGCATTTTCTACGGGATTGCCCTGTAAAACCACCCAAGAAGGTAGTGGGAGCTGCTTATAAAAGCCATATGGAGTCAGACTCGGGAAACGACCACGCCCGACAAGCATAGAGGTCCGCTTGCCGAGCTTGAAGAAGGATACTCAGACCACGCATTTCATCATACCAATGGTCCTCGTAGATCCAGGGCAGCCATCGCGTATGCACGCAGTAAGGGCATACATTGATAGCGGGGCCATAGGAAACTATGTGGACTATGAATTGGCTTCCAGGATGAATCTACCTCTCTGCCGAAAAACCACCTAAGATGTCATCACCACAGTCGATGGAACTGAAATTGCCTCTGGGCCTGTAACTCCTTCCACCGCAGAGATGACACTATTGGGTCAGGATGGGCATCGAGAGACTATTGTGTTTGATCTAATCAAAGCCCCACAGTTCCAAATAATACTGGGAATACCTTGGTTGGAAAGACATAATCATTGTATCGATTGGCGAGAGAAGAGAATAACCTTCCCGGATTGTGCACAAACCTGTTACCCAAAGAAAAATCAGAATGCAGGCCTGGCCACAGTAACCACAGCAGTCATGCAACTACCTACAGAATACCAAGAATTCCACAATGTCTTCCAAAAGGAACAGGCAAACACCTTACCTCCTCACAGATCGTACGATTGTCAAATCGATCTCATACCCGGTGCACAACTCCCTTGTAGCAGGATCTATGCCCTTACGGAACGTGAGAACCTTCACCTACGACAATACTTAGACCAGTACCTTGCCAATGACTTTATTCGCCCATCCAAGTCCCCTGCATCTTCAGCTTTGTTCTTCATGCCCAAAAAGGAAGGTGACCTCAGAACGTGCATAGACTACCGCGCATTGAACCAGATAACTGTTAAGAACCGATACCCATTGCCTCTGATCCCTGAACTACTAGACCAAGTCAAGGACGCTTGTATATACACTAAATTAGATCTCCGGGGGGCATACCATCTGATACGTGTAAAAGAGGGCGACGAATGGAAGACTGCTTTCCGCACTAAGTATGGGTTATTCGAATATCAGGTGATGCCTTTTGGGTTGTGCAATGCACCAGCAGCCTTCCAATACTTCATGAACGATGTCCTTCGTGAACTCATTGACGTTTGTGTTGTCGTATATATCGATGATATTCTAGTATACTCCTCTTCAGAATCTGACCATGTGAAGGACGTTCGAGCAGTCCTTGAGAAATTGCGCCAGCACAAACTATATGCAAAACTAGAAAAATGCGTTTTTCATGCCACAGAAGTTGAATTCCTTGGGTTTATCCTTACCCCAAAGGGAGTCCAAATGGACTCACGAAAGGTGGATGCAATCCTTAAGTGGCCATCACCAAGTTCAGTTAAAGGAGTACAAAGCATGCTCGGCTTTGCCAATTTCTACCGCAGATTCATCCCAGATTTTTCAAATGTCGTACATCCCATCCCAGCACTCTTGCGAAAAAATAAACGCTTTATGTGGACTGAAGAAGCTGAAAATGCCTTCCAAGAGCTGAAAGTGAAATTCACGTCTGCACCTGTGTTAAAGCACCTGCGCCCTGAACTTCCATACATAGGGGAAACCAATGCATCCAGTCTACCCATGGGAGCTGTCCTGTCTCAAAAGGACCCTGAAACTGGCTAGCTTCACCCAGTAGCATTTTCGCCCAGAAAGTTCTCGGCACCCGAGTTAAACTATGCGTTTACCGACAAGGAGTTATTAGCCATTAAATCCGCCTTCAAGGCTTGGCAGCACTATCTTCTCGGTGCCAGGCATACCATTACTGTGATCACCGATCACCGGAACTTACAGTATTTAAAAACAGCCAAGGCCCAATCATCATGTCAACTCTGATGGGCATTGTTCTTTGCCGAGTTCGATTTCGTGATAACCTATCGAACAGGTTGTAAGAATGGTAAAGCAGACACCTTATCCCGAATAGGGATGGGAGAGGCAGAAGTGAACCCAGAACCAGTACCTATAATTTCCGAACAAAGGATTCTTGGCATGACTACTCTACAGACACTAGAGGACATTCAGGTAAAGATCCAGCAACTCTTTGAGCCTACGGCTCTGCAGGACTGGTTAAAGAAAGGCCCGGACTACTCTGTCACCAATGATCTGCCTTATTACCAAGGGCGGCTATTTCTGCCACACAAGGAACTACAAGAGCTAGTCATTTCCCGTTATCATGATACCCTAATGGAGGGGCACCCAGGTATTGCAAAAACTGAAGCTAAAATTAAAAGACAATTCTGGTGGCCCACCTGGCGAAAGGATATCAAAGCATTTGTGATGTCTTGTGGCATTTGCGCCCAAAACAAAAGTCAAAAGAAAAAAACAGCTGGAATCTTACAACCTTTAGACATTCCGCCTACACCATGGCACACCTTATCGTTAGACTTTATTACCGATCTACCTCCTTGTAATGGGTTTAACACCATTCTAGTTATTGTGGATCTTTTTTCCAAGATGGCCCACTTTATTCCTTTAAAAGGACTACCTTCAGCCTCAATCCTGGCCAAAGAATTCCTCGAAAACATTGTTCGCATACATGGATTTCTGTCCGTGTTGGTCTATGACCGGGGCAGTCAATTCATTTCACATTTTTGGAAGAAATGTTGTCAATTGGCACAAATCGACGTGAGATTATCGACCAGTCACCACCCCCAGACCGATGGTCAAACGGAGAGGAGCAACCAGACTCTTGAACAATACCTGCGTTGTATGTTACATCAGACTGAGAGTAATTGGAAGGACATTCTTTGGATCGCCGAATATGCATACAATAATTCAGTACATTCTGGAACTGGACAAAGCCCCTTTTATACCCTATATGGGCGCCACCCTCGAACCTCAGACCTTGACTCACCCCAACACAGAAATGCCCGCAGTGGACCATCTACGCGCTACGATTACACAAGCCTTTAAGGAGGCAACTGCACATTTAAAACAGGCGAAGGAGAAATATAAGAAAGATGCTGATCGGCACAGAAGTGATACTCCACAGTACCAGATAGGGGACGAAGTATGGTTGGCCACAAAACACATACCTCTCAAGGAAACGCGGACCTTTAACCCTAGATATTTGGGATCTTACTCTACTAAGGCCATTATCAACCCGGTGGCCATCAAGTTGGATTTACCTGCTAATATGCAAATTCACCCCGTCTTTCATGTGTCACTTTTGAAGTCAGTGCAACCAGGGACAAGACTAACCAAGCCACCAGACCCCATCCTTATAGACGGGGAACCCGAATTTGAAGTTAAGAACATCCTGGACTCCAAGATGGTGAAGTCAAAACATTTTTATTTAATTGACTGGAAAGGTTACGGACCACAGGAAAGGTCTTGGGAACCTAGGGACCACGTGCATACACCTCGACTGGAGAAAAGATTCCACCGAAATTTCCCAGACAAACCAAAACCACGGGGAAGAACGACTTTAGGAGGGGCCTTGGGGGGGAGTGCTGTCATGATGCCTATCCCCGGGGAACCAGACCAGGTCCAGTAACCCCGAGAGCAGGCATCAAGTTATTTTGAGCAAGCTCAAAAACCCCTGCTAGGGGCTGTTTGGGTGCGGTCCTGGTGCCTATGGCGCCAGGCTCATATGGAGAGTCACTCCTGGCGCCATAGGTGCCAGGCTCATAGAGTAGAACTTACCTGATGTAGACCATGCTGCAAGCTTACCTGATGCAGACCATGCTGCAGAGCTCTATGCCAAATGAGGCTTGGAAGGGACTATTTTACCTAGGGACTATTTTTCACTCGGGCGGTGGCTGAGGAGGAATTCTTACCTGGGACTACTTTGGAGGCTATTTAAACCTTTGCATTATTCTGCATCCAGCAGCGTAACGCTCACCGTGTCTGCAAGCCTGCATCCAGTCTTCTGCCACGCCCGCCTCGAGTCTGCAGCTCCTAGGAAAAGGGAGGAACCGAAGGAGAAGAGGTTAGAATAAGAGCAAAACCTTCGATCCTTACCTGAATTCCAGATCCACCGCGCCTTCGAGCTGGAAGAAAGAAGCATTTTACGTGCGCCGCCTAGCATGATGTAGCGCCGCGCTGAACTCACCGGCCTACGCAGCATCTTCACGATCCACTGCATCCTTCTGCACGTTCCAGCCGGACTCTGGCACCTAAGGGGAACACAAGAACAGCAAAGGTGAGCCAAGGGAATGAACAGAGGCAATAGTAACTTCCCCCATAGACTTACCTGATTACCGCCGGGGGTACTATTCCTCTTCACGGGTCGGCGCAATCTCCATTGCATCCTCGCCGTACCCCGGCCCCTAAGGGGAACAAAAGGACAACAAGGTGAGACGAAGGGACAAACAAGGGGAACTCTTCTCACCACAATTGACTTACCTAATTTTACCACCAGAGGCAATATTCCCCGAACTTCATATTTTCTCTCTACACCTGAATAAGGGAGCAAGCCACAGGTTACATTCTGGCCTTATTTTATTGAACTGTGTAGGATAAGCTAAATCCTTACGTGAACTTCGTCAGTTACCACGAGGAACTCTTTGCTGGGGTCAAGCTGCAAACTGCAAGGAATCGGACAAGAGTGAAAGTCAGACATGTGAACTCTTACGAACTACATACTTTTCAAAGTCAATATTGTTCTGGAACTCACCAGTTCCTTCGAGCCAGTGAAGCAACCGGTTATCAACGCGCCCCTGCGCTCAATGCTCTAACATCGTCACCCCCCCCACCCCATAACAGCTACCAGGCACCAAAGTGTTAATTCAATTGTGAAGATACAGGCATTCACCGCACTAGCTGAATGGTGGACATTGGCAGGCACACTGACCACAGAAGTAGGAAGGGAGGACAGGCGAGGTTGAGAGGGAGGCAGCTGGAGATGGTGGCCCGATGTGAAAGGGACCTTGAACGCTAGATGGGCCCAGGTCAGGACAGAGGTGCAGCAGGGCAGACTATGCAAGCACAGCGCATCAATTCAAGATAGAGATGGCAACTAATCTATTACACTAACGATTTCCCCCTCTGCACAAACCTCTCAAACTCCAAACCAATCATAACCACAAATCTTCAGCACAACAAACCACACAAACCTCACTACATTGCAACAACAAAACAAAAACACACATAGACTTGCACATTAGAACATGACGACTACTGGCCGCAAACACCCCAGGACCAGCCAACGAACCCACCGTGCTGAGGCCGCCAACAGCACATCACTGCTCTCTTGCACTTTCCCTGCTTCCAACCACTAACTCACCCTCCCTCCCTCTTTCAGAGCCACCAGTGCACCAGGGGACCACTCCGGTGGTGATAGTGCGCGGTACACATGTCCTTTAATATTAACATTCCAAAAGTGTGTACGGAACATGTAAATTCAGTTCATGAAGATTCTTTGATGCAAGCGGATTGAGCATTACGGGCTGATTTACGCGAAGAGAATGGAGACGGTGAATAATATGCAAGTTTGCTTTTGATGACTGTCTAGCGGAACAAGCTTTAACCTATTATTTTCTGAAGATTAATTTTCACAATGTAACTCAAGTACGTTATGAACCAATGCCGCTTGCACTTCTTATACAGACCTGGGGCCTTCCCAAACGATCAAGCCAAGGTAGCCTTTGTATTGTCATATCTCAGCGGCAGTGCAGCTGATTGGTCAATTCCACTAGTTACTCAGGATGACCCAATTCTTCGGGATTTTCAGGGCTTTCAAACTAGCATGGAAAGACTATTTGCCCGGCACTCCCAAGGACAGGCCCTGGATAACAAACGTTTGTCCCTACGACAAGGTAATCAGGACCTTCTATCCTGCATCGCGACCTTTAATAGGTTAATAGTGGAAACTGGATGGCCTGAGGTAAAACGAATCATGTTATCTCATCGAGGGCTTCGAGGAGAATTCAAGGATGTCTTGCCTCAAGTCGTGAACCCACCTCAAGACTGCGCTGAATATATTGACTTAGTGGTCCAGTTAGATCACAGACTTCAGAACAGCAAGGCTGATCGAGCCAAGTTTGAGAATCGGGTGTTGGTCAAAACCCACGCTAACCCCAAAGGAGCAGATGCTTCAGAACCCATGCAAATCGGAGGGGTTAAAGGACCCTTAACCCAGAAGGAAAGAGAAAGGAGACGGCAATTGTGTCTATACTGTGGAACTTCTGGGCATTTTCTACGGGATTGCCCTGTAAAACCACCCAAGAAGGTAGTGGGAGCTGCTTATAAAAGCCATATGGAGTCAGACTCGGGAAACGACCACGCCCGACAAGCATAGAGGTCCGCTTGCCGAGCTTGAAGAAGGATACTCAGACCACGCATTTCATCATACCAATGGTCCTCGTAGATCCAGGGCAGCCATCGCGTATGCACGCAGTAAGGGCTGATAGCGGGGCCATAGGAAACTATGTGGACTATGAATTGGCTTCCAGGATGAATCTACCTCTCTGCCGAAAAACCACCTAAGATGTCATCACCACAGTCGATGGAACTGAAATTGCCTCTGGGCCTGTAACTCCTTCCACCGCAGAGATGACACTATTGGGCCAGGATGGGCATCGAGAGACTATTGTGTTTGATCTAATCCAAGCCCCACAGTTCCAAATAATACTGGGAATACCTTGGTTGGAAAGACATAATCATTGTATCGATTGGCGAGAGAAGAGAATAACCTTCCCGGATTGTGCACAAACCTGTTACCCAAAGAAAAATCAGAATGCAGGCCTGGCCACAGTAACCACAGCAGTCATGCAACTACCTACAGAATACCAAGAATTCCACAATGTCTTCCAAAAGGAACAGGCAAACACCTTACCTCCTCACAGATCGTACGATTGTCAAATCGATCTCATACCCGGTGCACAACTCCCTTGTAGCAGGATCTATGCCCTTACGGAACGTGAGAACCTTCACCTACGACAATACTTAGACCAGTACCTTGCCAATGACTTTATTCGCCCATCCAAGTCCCCTGCATCTTCAGCTTTGTTCTTCATGCCCAAAAAGGAAGGTGACCTCAGAACGTGCATAGACTACCGCGCATTGAACCAGATAACTGTTAAGAACCGATACCCATTGCCTCTGATCCCTGAACTACTAGACCAAGTCAAGGACGCTTGTATATACACTAAATTAGATCTCCGGGGGGCATACCATCTGATACGTGTAAAAGAGGGCGACGAATGGAAGACTGCTTTCCGCACTAAGTATGGGTTATTCGAATATCAGGTGATGCCTTTTGGGTGGTGCAATGAACCAGCAGCCTTCCAATACTTCATGAACGATGTCCTTCGTGAACTCATTGACGTTTGTGTTGTCGTATATATCGATGATATTCTAGTATACTCCTCTTCAGAATCTGACCATGTGAAGCACGTTCGAGCAGTCCTTGAGAAATTGCGCCAGCACAAACTATATGCAAAACTAGAAAAATGCGTTTTTCATGCCACAGAAGTTGAATTCCTTGGGTTTATCCTTACCCCAAAGGGAGTCCAAATGGACTCACGAAAGGTGGATGCAATCCTTAAGTGGCCATCACCAAGTTCAGTTAAAGGAGTACAAAGCATGCTCGGCTTTGCCAATTTCTACCGCAGATTCATCCCAGATTTTTCAAATGTCGTACATCCCATCCCAGCACTCTTGCGAAAAAATAAACGCTTTATGTGGACTGAAGAAGCTGAAAATTCCTTCCAAGAGCTGAAAGTGAAATTCACGTCTGCACCTGTGTTAAAGCACCTGCGCCCTGAACTTCCATACATAGGGGAAACCAATGCATCCAGTCTACCCATGGGAGCTGTCCCGTCTCAAAAGGACCCTGAAACTGGCTAGCTTCACCCAGTAGCATTTTCGCCCAGAAAGTTCTCGGCACCCGAGTTAAACTATGCGTTTACCGACAAGGAGTTATTAGCCATTAAATCCGCCTTCAAGGCTTGGCAGCACTATCTTCTCGGTGCCAGGCATACCATTACTGTGATCACCGATCACCGGAACTTACAGTATTTAAAAACAGCCAAGGCCCAATCGTCATGTCAACTCCGATGGGCATTGTTCTTTGCCGAGTTCGATTTCGTGATAACCTATCGAACAGGTTGTAAGAATGGTAAAGCAGACACCTTATCCCGAATAGGGATGGGAGAGGCAGAAGTGAACCCAGAACCAGTACCTATAATTTCCGAACAAAGGATGCTTGGCATGACTACTCTACAGACACTAGAGGACATTCAGGTAAAGATCCAGCAACTCTTTGAGCCTACGGCTCTGCAGGACTGGTTAAAGAAAGGCCCGGACTACTCTGTCACCAATGATCTGCCTTATTACCAAGGGCGGCTATTTCTGCCACACAAGGAACTACAAGAGCTAGTCATTTCCCGTTATCATGATACCCTAATGGAGGGGCACCCAGGTATTGCAAAAACTGAAGCTAAAATTAAAAGACAATTCTGGTGGCCCACCTGGCGAAAGGATATTAAAGCATTTGTGATGTCTTGTGGCATTTGCGCCCAAAACAAAAGTAAAAGAAAAAAACAGCTGGACTCTTACAACCTTTAGACATTCCGCCTACACCATGGCACACCTTATCGTTAGACTTTATTACCGATCTACCTCCTTGTAATGGGTTTAACACCATTCTAGTTATTGTGGATCTTTTTTCCAAGATGGCCCACTTTATTCCTTTAAAAGGACTACCTTCAGCCTCAATCCTGGCCAAAGAATTCCTCGAAAACATTGTTCGCATACATGGATTTCTGTCCGTGTTGGTCTATGACCGGGGCAGTCAATTCATTTCACATTTTTGGAAGAAATGTTGTCAATTGGCACAAATCGACGTGAGATTATCGACCAGTCACCACCCCCAGACCGATGGTCAAACGGAGAGGAGCAACCAGACTCTTGAACAATACATGCGTTGTATGTTACATTAGACTGAGAGTAATTGGAAGGACATTCTTTGGATCGCCGAATATGCATACAATAATTCAGTACATTCTGGAACTGGACAAAGCCCCTTTTATACCCTATATGGGCGCCACCCTCGAACCTCAGACCTTGACTCACCCCAACACAGAAATGCCCGCAGTGGACCATCTACACGCTACGATTACACAAGCCTTTAAGGAGGCAACTGCACATTTAAAACAGGCGAAGGAGAAATATAAGAAAGATGCTGATCGGCACAGAAGTGATACTCCACAGTACCAGATAGGGGACGAAGTATGGTTGGCCACAAAACACATACCTCTCAAGGAAACGCGGACCTTTAACCCTAGATATTTGGGATCTTACTCTATTAAGGCCATTATCAACCCGGTGGCCATCAAGTTGGATTTACCTGCTAATATGCAAATTCACCCCGTCTTTCATGTGTCACATTTGAAGTCAGTGCAACCAGGGACAAGACTAACCAAGCCACCAGACCCCATCCTTATAGACGGGGAACCCGAATTTGAAGTTAAGAACATCCTGGACTCCAAGATGGTGAAGTCAAAACATTTTTATTTAATTGACTGGAAAGGTTACGGACCACAGGAAAGGTCTTGGGAACCTAGGGACCACGTGCATACACCTCGACTGGAGAAAAGATTCCACCGAAATTTCCCAGACAAACCAAAACCACGGGGAAGAACGACTTTAGGAGGGGCCTTGGGGGGGGAGTGCTGTCATGATGCCTATCCCCGGGGAATCAGACCAGGTCCAGTAACCCCGAGAGCAGGCATCAAGTTATTTTGAGCAAGCTCAAAAACCCCTGCTAGGGGCTGTTTGGGTGCAGTCCTGGTGCCTATGGCGCCAGGCTCATATGGAGAGTCACTCCTGGCGCCATAGGTGCCAGGCTCATAGAGTAGAACTTACCTGATGTAGACCATGCTGCAAGCTTACCTGATGCAGACCATGCTGCAGAGCTCTATGCCAAATGAGGCTTGGAAGGGACTATTTTACCTAGGGACTATTTTTCACTCGGGCGGTGGCTGAGGAGGAATTCTTACCTGGGACTACTTTGGAGGCTATTTAAACCTTTGCGTTATTCTGCATCCAGCAGCGTAACGCTCACCGTGTCTGCAAGCCTGCATCCAGTCTTCTGCCACGCCCGCCTCGAGTCTGCAGCTCCTAGAAAAAGGGAGGCACCGAAGGAGAAGAGGTTAGAATAAGAGCAAAACCTTCGATCCTTACCTGAATTCCAGATCCACCGCGCCTTCGAGCTGGAAGAAAGAAGCATTTTCGCGCGCCGCCTAGCATGATGTAGCGCCGCGCTGAACTCACCGGCCTACGCAGCATCTTCACGATCCACTGCATCCTTCTGCACGTTCCAGACGGACTCTGGCACCTAAGGGGAACACAAGAACAGCAAAGGTGAGCCAAGGGAATAAACAGAGGCAATAGTAACTTCCCCCATAGACTTACCTGATTACCGCCGGGGGTACTATTCCTCTTCACGGGTCGGCGCAATCTCCATTGCATCCTCGCCGTACCCCGGCCCCTAAGGGGAACAAAAGGACAACAAGGTCAGACGAAGGGACAAACAAGGGGAACTCTTCTCACCACAATTGACTTACCTAATTTTACCGCCGGAGGCATTATTCCCCGAACTTCATATTTTCTCTCCACACCTGAATAAGGGAGCAAGCCACAGGTTACATTCTGGCCTTATTTTATTGAACTGTGTAGGATAAGCTAAATCCTTACCTGAACTTCGTCAGCTACCACGAGGAATTCTTCGCTGGGGTCAAGCTGCAAACTGCAAGGAATCGGACAAGAGTGAAAGTCAGACATGTGAACTCTTACGAACTAGATACATTTCAGAGTCAATATTGTTCTGGAACTCACCAATTCCTTCGAGCCAGTGCAGCAACCGGTTATCAACGCGCCCCTGCGCTTAATGCAGGATGGAGAGCTCATCTTTTCAAACCATCAGGTGAGACTAATAGGCGGGGACATCAAAGGTGACCTGTGGGGAGAACAGCGGGGGTGTGGGGACTTAAGCTCCACTCCCCGGGTGGTTAATTCCCTTTCTCCATTTGCAGAAGAATATTCCTACGGGCCAAGCAAACGAAGCTAGGTGGGCCAGTCCAGTCCGTCATCTCGGCCCTACGCGTCACATTGGTGGAGACCGCAGCTGTCCAGTTCAGATCGATGCCTCTGTGGGAGCCAGGTGAGCGTAACAGCCTTCCACGTTTAATCTGACCCTCACCTCACTGTTAGAGTACAGGAATTCAACCATCTGTAGCAGACCTGGATCAATCCCCCACTTTTGCAATTTCATCCACAAAATAACGCTGTCTATGTTGGTGAAGGTGGCAAATAGATTGAGGCTCACCACATAAAGAGTCCTACCAGTTGTTCTTACTATCCTGTTTGAAGGGGGCTGTATCTTTCAACTCCCTCTGCCCGCTTATTAAGATCTTTCAAAATCATATTTGCTAAAATCTTTGAGGAGCAATCTATAAAGGACGATAACTCAGGGTTGAGTCTCACCTTCCTTTTTTAAAGGCGGGCACTATAATTGCGTGATGCCAGTTGTCAGGGATCGTCACCGACTCAATCATTTGCTTACAGAGATAATAGATACTCTCGGGCCACAATTCAACATTGTTCTTAAACAGGGTGTTTGAGGTTCCGTCTGGGTCACAGGTGCGAGAGTTCTTAGACCTTAATATAACCGACTTGATGTCGTCTATATCGAATTTGTCCTCCCATTTCACAGCACTTGTGTTAGAATTATCTAGAGCACCGTCAACTTTGTCACTCTTAAAAACAGATGAGAAGTGAGTCACCCACTCATTCTCAGCTACGCAAGATGATAGCAATTTTGGTTGAATTTTGTCCGTGTTATTGAGTTTCCACCAAATGAACCTAGCGCCTTTCTGAGCTACACTTGTCAGGAACTCTTGATTCTCTTTTATATAATAGGTTAACCAATTTTTGTACTTCTGTTTAAGCAGACATATGTTTCTTTTCTTTACGCCTCAGTCAATATGTGATGCTTTCTTTACATTCTTTGGCTCGATTCCCTAATTTCACTGATGCATGTTTATAGTGGGATTAAAATGCTTCCCCTTCCCATCTGCAAACTTATTTTGCTTCCAATTCCTAACTTTTTGTAATCTACCTTTGAGAACACTCAAAGTGTTAGTAAACTCTTCTGGAGAGAAATGATAGTTCTTCCCATGCTCTGTTAAATGTGTCCACCATATACTGTTGACTCTGGCAACATTCTTACTAAATTGCGCCAACGTATTACCTCTGGTGTTCTTGATTTCATTTATGCAGGCCTCCTTTGCACTGCAGGTAATTTCTCCCAATCACACAAAACGTGCTGTCAGCATTGCATGAACACTCAGTTTAGTTGTTTTTATTTAAAAGGAAGAGGTGTCTTTTATTTCAATGTTCGACAAAAAAATGTAGTCAATTGCTGAGGAGGAGGAGGCAATGCCATACCAGGTTTGCTTAGGCAATAACCCTGTACAAAAATTGGAGTTCAATTGAATGATCTATCCTCTGGCCAGAAAAATGAGCCCAAATGCCTCTATCAGACATCTACCTCCTTAACTCCTCAAAAGTGAAGTTACTGACATTTCTTTCTTCTAACTAATGGAAGGGTTCATTCATACAAGGACAGATACACTTAAAATCTCCAGCTATAATAATTGGACTGCTTGCATTCTCATTGGACCAGTCTAATAAAATATTTTTGAGCTCATGAATGATATGATAAGTCATTTATAACGCACCTGTACACAAGTGTTTCTAGACACGACAAATCACATTGTCAACAAAGTCTCTGGTTGGATTAAAGTGGACATTTATCATGCATATCTCAGATA
Source organism: Ambystoma mexicanum (assembly GCF_040938575.1). NCBI lineage: Eukaryota > Metazoa > Chordata > Amphibia > Caudata > Ambystomatidae > Ambystoma > Ambystoma mexicanum. Next base: position 543,584,510 of record NC_090940.1, read on the forward strand.
ACATTTTTGCGATCTGTGCAGACATCTTCATTACCAGAATTGCTTCGGATATTGTTACAATATTTTTTAACTACAGCCACTTGTGCGTTTTTAACTACAATTAAGATGCCTCCGAATGGTCATCCTTTTTTTCCCTTGCGAGCTAATTTAACATCCAATATGAACCCACCTATAATTGGTATAACATTCAACCAAGTTTCTTGTATTAAAACTATATCATACTCTAAAAATACATTTCTCATATTCGTTTTGAGAAAGCTCTTGTGTCCACGGGAATTCCAACTAAATGCTTTAGTTTCTTGTTTTACCGAACCCGGGGTCGTTTCCAATGTTTGTGGTAAGGGAGGAGGCAAGCCAGACTCAACTCGAAGGTTCCTGGTAAACATGACCTGCCACCGTCCCTGCCCATCAGCATTACACTGTATGTTCTTTATTGTCATATTGGACACACCACAGTCTTCGAAGTTGTTACCACCACCCTGTTGTTCAGGTTTAAGAATGTAAGATACAAAGCCTCTTTTTAAATACTATCAAAATTGGCATAGACCACATGTTTAATTAGTGAAGTGTAGACGTGTACTGCACACTTGGCCAACCAAGAATTGTCAAACAAATCCACACATTTTAAATTTGTTGTGAGAATTGTCTCTAATTCAGGAATAGTATTAAAAAGAGCTAACATTCTAGGCCTGTTCAATGGTATATTTTCGTCAATTCAAATATTAATGATGGATTAACACTTTGGGAGTTAGACCACTTGTGTTCAAGTCGCCTAAGACAGTGTTTGTGACCCTATAATTACAACTTTTCATGTCCTTTTTGTCACCTCTTATTTGAGACACTCTTTCTTCATGTATTGACACAGTGGATACAATACCTTTGGTTGTCTCTTCGTCCATAGTAGGACTGGTAGGAGGTTCAATTTTACTTTGCTCAATGACTCTGTCATACGTCCTGAGACAAACTTGTTTGTTTGTAGAAAAGAAAGTTTTTAATTCCATTACATTTAATTATTTTCTTTCTCTTCCTTTTGGTAGCCCCTTTTTGTCACCCTTCTAGTTGGACAAATTCACACAATATGGAGCCTTTTATCGAAGGAAACAGGCTAAGGCCTGACAGTAAACTGTTATCACAAAAGAGGGCAAGCACAACTGATAGAAGTGCAATGCAACATACTCCACATTCATACAGAGTTGTAGAGGAGGTGACGTTAATTCCTACTGGTATTACTCATGCCCTATTGGCGTGAGCAGTGCTGGAGCAAAGGATATGGTGATTGTCTAACTAATCCTACCTATCAATGAACTAATCCTAGGCTATGCTGGTGTGCCTCCTATCTAAAAGTGGATAGAATAAGAAACAGTAGGAGTACATTTCTCACAGTTTGTATATCGTTTCTGGGAGGCCACAAATGGGCTGTTCTCGGGACCTGCTGGTCTCTATTTTCTCATTCTTTCCTCCTCTAAAACCTCTGTCATTCATGCGTAAAGGAAATTATGGAAGGTCTGCCTGTCCATTTCTGGTAAAACCTAATTTATTAGCCTATAGTCAGGAGTGCCTTATTTCCAAAACATCAAAGTTAAAAATAAGTGTGAAGACACTATGTTTGATCAGATTCCTGACACTTTGCATCCTGTTGGTCTAGGACTGATCAGATCAAAACTGTATAATGGATAGGTTCCCTAAGTGTCCAGTCATACTTTCGAATTAATACTTTCGACATGCAAATGTTCTGAATACAACGCATCGAAAAAAACGTTTTGAATACATTTTATTTTCATTTTATGGGTTTTATTTTAGTTTCATTACAGTTTCTGCTGTCAACCGGTTTCAGTGGTAAGAATTTCTTGCAAACACTTTCTTCAGGGCAGTCTTTGTTTATAAAAAGTAGAGTAATAAACTCATTAGTCTCTTGTATCTATGTACGTGTGCACCATTTCTTACTGCACTGTCATAGTATAATGAAAGTGGAGACTGTAGTCGTGGCCCTGAGCATTTTTCTTATGGTAGATCATGTAGGTTTGAGGCAAAACTGCTGGGACATGTTTTATCATATGACCAGTTGGTCTGTTAGAATGGTCCTGGTCGCATTAACTCGAATCCTGTAGGTTAGTGTCTCTCTACCAAATTGCAGTCCCACAATAGCGTTACGCGCACTGGTAACCAAACTGTTAGTAAAGTCTGTCTAGTTGGACCTCTTCCTTTTTATTGTTTGTGTTAGCGGACAATAGCTCTGTCTCATTCACAGACACATTTCCCTCTGAAGAATGTTGAATATCTTTAATTGTTACAATTTCTGGGTTGTGAGTGTCTATATTAATGTGATCAGTTGTAAGTTGTTTTCGTTGTTGAGTCACCCCCAAAATTGTTCTTAAAAATGTCCTCAACCATTTGTGTTTTTCTCTTCGGATTCATGACAAGCTAGGGACATTGAGTTATTGTCTGGTTCATTTGTGTTATTGTTAAGTGGAGTGAACCAATCCAATAAATGAGTATGTCCTGTCTGAACGTGTTGCAAGTATTTGATCTTAAACCCACTGTGTCATATAGTTGTGTAAATGATTGTAGCACTTAGTTAAGTGCCTCTAAGAAGAGAGGAGGGATCTCCTACACGTGTCTGTTCATGTATGCTTGCTCCATTATTCATATTGTGGGTGTTACCTCCCTACTTGCTGGTGAATTGAACATGCTAGGTGAAACATTCAGACGAGTTGATGGAATCTCTAATGCGTGAATTTCATCTTCCAGGCTTCAACATATGTCCATCATTGATGTATTGGTTCGCTTTTCACCATCACTGGGGACAGGACCTGAAATATCATTACCTCGATTCTGCAAGTCTGTCATTGTTCCCTCTCTCCTCAGGTTTGCCACCATTTTTTTATTTAAGGAAGCTGGTTCCCCGCTCCTAAGGTTATACCTTTTTGTTTCCCCACGCATTGTGTAGCAGTAGGATCCAAGCCAGTCCTTAGTTTCCAATAATAGATAATGTGCAAGATGTGTCGGCTCAAAGGGCTCAAAGGGCAATGCCCCGCAGTCACCGAAGACTAGCAACAATAGATTAGTCTGTGCACAGGCGCTTCAATAGCATTTTGCAACGCAAGGTGCGTCGGCTCAAAGGGCAAGCCCCACAGTCACCAAAACCTCACAACAATAGACTTAATCTATGAACCAAGGTTCACTGTGTATTCATACATACACAATGGGCCTCATTACACGTTGTGTGCTAAAAACCGCATATTAGCGGCATGGCGCTATTAACGTGTCCGCCCTCGTAAGAGGGCGCTAATTACGCACCATTACGAGTACGCGGACACGAGCATAGCGCCATGCCGGTAATGACCCTACCGCCATGCCGCAAAAGTCCCAAAAAACTCCCTTACCGGCTTTGACGAAAGTGCAGATAGCACCTCCGCCCTCACGCTACATGCAAATTGCGGTCACCGCTACTAGCGGTCATCGCTATTAGCGGTCATCGTTATTAGCGGTGACCGTAAAATAGCGGAAGCGGAAATAGCGGCATCGCGCCGGAACGGGAAAGAGCCCGGCGGCCATCTTTAAAAACACAATCCATTGCTATCCTCTGCCCCCTGGACCTGTTTTGAATCGTGAGCCGTGCCAAACAATTGTGGACACCTGCATCATGCCCAAGGCACTCAAGAAATCGACTGACAGGCTGCGCAAAGAAAAATACACCAATGAGGAATTGGTGATGTTGACACAGACCCTTGCGGAGAATGCTGAGGTGGTCTTCGCAAATGACATGCGCCGGCCAACCCTGTTGAGGAAGAAAGCCATCTGGGAGGAGGTCGCAGCCAAAGTCAGTGCAGTGGGCACCAGCACGCGCACTGTGCGCGAATGCAGGAAGAGGTGGGACGACCTCAGGCTGCGGTTGAGGGGCATCCTGGCGGAGAACCACCGCATTGCCAGTGCTGGTGGAGATGGATCCCCAATCCTGATGAAGGAATGGGAGGAGACGTGCGCCAACATGATTGCCGTCGAGTCAATAGAGGGAGTAGGCAGCATGGAGCTCGGCGTGGGAACCACTTCTGATGGAGGTGAGTGTACACATGACAGAATGCGCTGTGAATGTACTGTACCCCCCATATGCGAGCACAGACTCCTCTCATGCATGGACACACATCCACACATGCATCCATCCCTCAACATGCCTGTGTCAGACCCACACACACACACACATGCACACAACACCACAGACAAGCCCAAACACTACCATGCATGGATGAGGCACTGAACTGGCACCTGCATCCACAACCACTAAGTCCCAATTGCCACAACACAATTGCAACCAATGCCATCCCCCGTCTCGCCCCTGACAGGCTCACATACAGATGGGGAGGATGCCGCTGATGCAACACAGGCAACAGCTACATGCAAGAGGCCAAGGGCACAGGAGCCGGCGGATACCCCAACAACATCAAGGGGCAAGGGGGGCAGGCCGCACCAGACGAGTGCCAAACTTCGTCGGAGTGCCACTGCCACGGCAGTAATAGCTGCACCACCAACTGCGGCCCCACCACCGGTGGTGAACCCACCCACACCGATGCCAGCCACCGAGGGCCCACCATCAGCTGCGGCAAGCTCCACTGGTGAGGCAGCCGCCACTGCCCCCCTATCCGATCTGGAGGACACCCTAGACCACGCCATGGAGATGCACACCCCAAGCCCCCCTGGATCACCAGAGCCAGTGCCATTCCACACCCCTGCGTCTGATACCACAGTTGAGGACACCGTCCCTGCAATCATGTCCCCCATGTTGCCATCACCTGCTGTGGTGGATGCATCCGAGGGCACAGGCTCAAGTGCACACTCACCCAGCACTGCCCACCAATTGACCACCATCCTGCAGCGCCAACAAGAGCTGTCTGTGCTGGTTGGGCAGCATGTTGAGGAGGCTGCCAATCGCAGTGAGAACATCGTGGAGGCGTTGAGGCACTCCACAGAGCGGATGGACGCCAACACCAACAGGCTGTGCGATGAGATAGGGAGGCTCAGGGAGGTCCTGGTACGCATGGCTGACACTATGGACCGCCACATTTCCCAACAAGGCCAGTCTGCCCCATTCTCATCTTCTGGGTCGAGGCAAACAAGCCCCCTCCGGCGCTCATCGCGCACCACCAGGCGCACATCTGCCAACCCTCTGAATCCCCCTGAGGACAATTGAAAATAGGGGGTCGATAGGGATCCCTATGTGTGCATAGGCCAGGGCAAACCTGGCAAACACATGAGGGACTGTTGTGGGGGGTGGTGGGAAGGGTGTTATGGGTCTGTTGTGGGGGGGGGAAGGGTGTTATGGGTCTGTTGAGGGGGGGGAGGGTGTTATGGGTCTGTTGTGGGGGGGAAGGGTGTTAGGGGTCTGTTGTGGGGGGGGGAAGGGTGTCATGGGTCTGTTGTGGGGGTGGGGGGAAGGGTGGTGGGATGTTTCTTGACTTGCACTTCCTGCCTTAATGTTACTCAATACACTGGTTTCTGATCTAAACACTGGCTTGGACAACTTCATTGTGTGTGTGTACTTTATTGGGGACATGGTCCATTGTGTGCTCGTAAACATACACCAGTGCATGACTCCCCATTACCATGTGACAGTACGAAAACATGTTCCTCAGAATATTTGGTTGATCAGATGCTGTCTCACAGCACGTCCCTCCTGCCCATCCCCTCTTGCAAGACCTGCATCCCCTTCACCTCCGTCCTCATCACCATCATCGTCCTCATCAGGTGCTTCTATTTCAACGTCAGGGGGCAGTGGCACATTCCGTCTGATACACATATTGTGCAGCATGACACATGCCATGGTGATCTTGGCCACCTTCTCATGTCCATACAGGAGAGCACCACCAGACCTGCTAATGCACCTAAAACGTGACTTCAAAAGTCCAAATGTCTGCTCGATCACGATGCGGGTACGGGTATGTGCACGATTGTATTCCTCCTCGTGCCTGTTCTGTGGGTTCCGTACAGGTGTGAGGAGCCAGGTCTTCAGGGGATAGCCCGCATCACCTGTATGGGGGAATGAACAGGGTCCTGTTACTGTTCACCTCATGAGCGGCCTGTTCACATCACACTAATTGACATTGCATTGTGATCCAAGTACTGAATTGACAGCATACATGCAGATGGTCTGTGTGGCAGCAACGTGCAAGGGGGAGGTTGACCCTGCAAGTAGTAATGCAACATTAATGCCTCCAACAGCATTTGACATGTCCTGGGTGAGGCCAGGTCTTAGGTGTCCCTGTCCCAGGCAAATTTGGTACCACACTGCGAGTGTACTGTCATTCTGACACCAATGTGGCCATGCTGTGAGGCATCACTTCAGTGGTGCTATAGGTGTGTGGTTCAGTGCTATGTCTAGGGGTGATCCCTTTGCATGCATTCAAGGGCGCATTGCTGGATTGATGTTGTGCAGCTTCAAATTGCATGTGGGTTCATTCCAAGTACATCGTGGCCTTCCCGGATGCACATTGGTGTACATCTGTATGTCCATTTCTCCTACGGACGACAGTCAACACCCAGTTGCAGTATGTATCTCTCCCCCCCCCATCTCTCCCCCCCAATCACTCCCAGTTGCAGTATGTTTCTCTCCCCCCCCCCCAATCACGTTGCCATGTGCTTGCCCTGCTACTCACCGAGTAGCCACAAACGTTGTCCAGGGTTTCGCTCCATGTAGCGTGGGAGAGTTGAGTTCCGCAGGACCATGGAATCATGTGTTGATCCTGGAAATCGGGCACAGCAATGTGTGATTATCTTGTTGGCGTCACATACCATTTGGACATTGATAGAGTGGAATTGCTTCCTGTTCCGGTAGACTACTTCATTGTGATGTGGGACCACCAATTCCACATGTGTACAGTCGATGGCCCCAATGCAACTTGGGATGCCTGCCAGTGAATAGAAGCCAACTTTTGTGTTTGCTATCTCCTGGGCAGTCCGTGGCATGGATATGTGTTCAGGTGCATGCTTCAGGAGGGCATCGAGTACCTGGTTCACCGTGCGTGTGAATACTGGTTGTGAGATGCCATGCATCTGTCCCACTGTATGCTGGTAGGTGCCTGTGGCCAGAAAGTGGAGCACACTCACCACCTTCAGTAGCGGGGGGATGGCAGTTCTGATGTCTATGAGGCTCACAATGTCGTCGTGGATCATGTCCACGATGCTGGTGATGGTAACCCTGTCCAGACAGTACAGGGTGTGTATCTGCTCAGGGGTTAGGTTGCATGGACTGGCTCTGACCCTGGGCATTGGTGGGTGCCTCTGTGGTATGAATAGGTGCCGTTGTGGTGCTTGCTGTGCCTGTCTTGCCCTCCTCCTCCTCCTCCTCCTCCTCCTGCGTCTCCTTTGTGCTGCCTGTTGTAGTAGCAGCTGCGCTGCAATGAGGTCCCCCAGGCCATGTACTGCTGCCAGTATTGGAACCATCTTTGTGTGGGAAGGGGTGTGGGAAGGGGTGTGGTGTGCTCCTTTTGAGCTGCCACAGTCTCCATTGCCTCCACCTGTGCTGATTGTGTCCACCTGTGGCAGGTGGGAACACTGCTCATTCCTCTTAACGGGTGCTCCGCGATGCCGGTATTAGCACCATGGCGGTAAGGGGTTTGGGTGGATTTACCATGCCGCTATTAGCATGTCCACTGGCCTTGTGATGCTGTGCTAATAGCGGCATGGCGTAATATACGGGGTGGAGGGGCGCGCGCACACGGCCTGCCCGCTATTAGTGGCACCGTAATTTGCGATGCCGCTAATAGCGGTGTGCCGGGTCGTGATCCGCTTGGGGATTTAACGTTACCGGTATTCCATTACCGGTAACGGTAAATCCCTACCGCCGTCCGTGTAATGAGGCCCAATGTCATACAATATTAAAATGCATAGGGTGTTATGGCTCCTGGAGTGACTCCCCACAGTTGCTGCAACCTCTTCAGCAGAAAGCGTGCTCATACACTTTTACTGGACACATCATAACGTTATATATGTACTAATTCCTTGTTGTCTTTTGTTACTTTTGTTAACAGTTCCTTAATATTTCTTACGTAGCTGTGTAGCTGCAGTCTACTCTGTGCGCTGTCTGATAGTTATGACGTTTATACCAAACACAAAGCTGGACACATCAAAGTTGTTAAGTGAAAAAAGACTTTCGGAAACGTTTTTGGAGTTAGATTAATATGAATGTCAGGGTTAACATATGGGCGCTTAGCTCCATATCAAAGTATCTGGCATCTGCTTACCTTAGAGTTCCTTTAAAAGGACAGTTGCCTTACAACTGTGGATTTGTGGTTGACTTTTGTCTTGCAAATTAAACTAATCACGGTCACCATCAACCGTCAGCCACTTTGTTGCCACTTCGTGGCTGCTTCATGCTAGAAAGGGTTTATAAATGAATTGAGGTTGAGCCTCCAGCATGCGCACACGCTGCACAACGTGTGCAAATGGAAAACAGCTTCCTGCAGACCAAACGTTGCAACAGTCCTGCTGACTGCCACTTTGTTACCATTTCGCGGCTGCTTCGCGTTACAAAGGATTTATAAATTAATTGAGGTGGAGCCTTCAGCATGCTCACATGCCACTCCCCATGTGGAAATGGAAAACAGCTTCCTGCAAACCAAACGTAGCAACAAGCCTGTCCACTGCCACTTTGTTGCTGCTTTGCACCCTCTTCGCCTTAGAACGGGTTTGTAAATGAATTGAGGTGGTCAGTCCACCATGCTCTCACGCTGCACACCGTGTGGAAATGGAAAACAGCTTCCTGCAGACCAAACTTTGCAACAATCCTGCCGTCCTGCACATTTCTAAAATAGACCAAATCAAAAAGCGCTTCCTCTGTGTCTCCTATATTTGTACCAGTCTTTGAGAATTTGCCCCTCCATGTTTATTTTGACACCTTTGAAAACAGTATAGCACAAAGACAATGATTTATTGTGGTTCCAATAAAATGGGTGTATGAAGTCCATTAGAATTAATCACTCATCTTAACTATGTCACACAAATAAAACATGTACTTTATGCCATTGCCTATTGCATTCAACTGTACCGTAATCTATTTATTTATTTATTTTTGCATTTGTAAATCACCACAAGCCCTCAGGCATCAGGGCGCTGAACCTGTTACATGAGGCCGTGTGAGGGCAAAAGCTTAGCTACATAGTGATGTTGCATGCAGAAGTACATAGGTATGGTTGCGAGGGGTCGTGATACAGGCAGGATCAAGGTTAAGTGAACAGTCATCTTTTGAGGGCTTTGCGGAAAGCTCAGTTGGATTCTTCAGCTCTTAGAGCGGGCGGGAGGGAGTTCCAATGCTTAGCGGCGAGGACTGGGAAGCTAGATCCTCCTGCTTTGACATGTTTGAATTTAGGTAGGACCAGCCTATGGGTGTATGGGGCACTGGTGGGCCTCCTAGGCTGGGCTTTGGTGATTCTTTTGACCAGGTATAGTGGGGCTGAGTTACAAAGGCATTTGTGCAAGATGGAGAGGGTCTTGAAAAGAATACGCTTGTTGATAGGTAACCAATGATCTGCTCTGTGGGCGACCGAGATATGTTCAGATCTCGGGATGTTGAGTGCAGCACGTAAGGCATTGTTTTGGATGGTCTGGAGTTTTTTATGTTTCAAGCCAATGTGTCCGTGAACAAGACATTACAGTAATCAAGCCTAGTGCCCCCCGCTGCATGGGCGATTCTTAGACAGTTGTCACTTGTGTGGAAGGGTCTTGCAGTGTTGAGCAGTTTCGTTGAGTAGGCTGCGGCAGAGGAGATAGCGTTGACTTGTCTATTTAGGGAGAGAGTGGCGTCAAGGTGGACTCCTAATGTTTTTACAGGGGGGGAAAGACTACGATCACTGAGCCATCAAGGTTGAAGGTGGTATATTGTGAGTCAAGGATTTTTAGTGCTGATGGGGGACCAGTGATGAGAAGCTTAGTTTTCTCATCATTGAGGCAGAGGCCATGGGTCGCCAACCAAGCTTGTAAGGTGTGTAGGTGGTGCTAATGGTGGCTGAATTTGCGTGTCGTCTGCATAGTTAGCGTAGGCTATGCCGAGCAAGTCTAGGTGGGCAAAGAGAGGCTTTGTGAATATGTTGTAAAGTGTGCACAGGACACAGGACCTTTGAGGATACCCCACAGCTGAAAGAGTAGGGTGAGGTGCAAGCATTTTTACTCAGCCTTAGAGGAAGGAGGCAATCTAGGAGGCAGTGTCTTTGAAGAAGGAGGCAGAGGAGGTGAGATGCTGGCATAATATGTTCAGGTTGACCAAGTCGCAGGCAGCGGACAGGTCTAAAAGGAGGAGCAAGGCAAGCTTGCCTTTGTCTCTGATTTCATCCAGCTGATTTTTCAGGTCCAGAAGTGCTGACTCAGTGCCGTGGCCAGGGCAGAAACCTGACACCTGCATACAAAGCATTTGGTGTGTTTCTAAGTGACGTTGAATTTGCAGGTAGGCTGCTCTGTCAAGAATTTTGAGAAGGAATGGTATGTGGTGATGGGACGGTAGGGGTCAAGTGTGTTTTTATTAGTAAAGGGTGGACCCAGGCTTCCTTGAGGCAGATGGGTACCACACTGGTACTGAAGGAGGCATTGATGAAGGGTGCTAGTGCGTCGGCACAGTCCTTGATCAGTGGGGCTGGACAGGCATTCCCTTTACATCTAGAGGGCTTGAGGCCTTGTAGGATGTGTAGGGTTTCTTGCGATTAGATTTTTTGGAAGCTGAAGAGCGGGACTCCTGATTTTTTGGAGATGGGAAGTTGGGTGGCTAGATGCTGGTGCGTGATTCTCAATTGGGGTTGTTTTACCGCAGCAGAAATAACCATGACGGAAATGACTGAATGAAAAATGTACGTAATGCAAAATTGCTCATAGATTTCCCATACTACTACATAGTATGTGAGCGGGGTGTTGTGGGGGACACCCCTGCAACCCCTACAGCGTTTGTCTTTTTCTCATTTTCTTATTTGAGCGGGTCAGCTGCAGGGGTGTCCCCGCTTCCCCCGCTCACTATACTGTATAGTACAGTGAGCGGGGTGTTGCGGGGGACATCCCGCAGCCTTTGTGTTTTTGTTTTACCTACTCCACCAAAAGACCTAATATACATACCACAAAAAGTTTGTACTTTTGGTAGTTCGAACATTTTGTGGTCTGAATATTAGGTCTTTTGGTGGGGTAGGTAAATTGGATTCAGTCATTTTGGCTGAATCCGTGATTCTAGCTTTCTTGGCAATACTTTTCTTTTTTAGCACGTCGATTTTAGCTAATAAGGCCTGCTGAATATTGTCACACCAGGCAGAGTCTTTAATTATGGTGGCAGCTTGGAAGACTAGTGATTCCAGTTCTTTACGGATGACGAATAACTCTTTTGAGTCTGAATTAGCATTAGCTATCCTAGTGTTGAGTGAGGAAGCTTTCGGTTGTATGATGGCTTTTTTGTATTTCTTGTTGAGGAGGGAAAATGTGAGTTTGGAGGCATTGAAGGGATTATTTTTCCCGTTGCACTGAGCTAGTCTTTTTTCTGCTCTAATGATTGTGAGCTCTTTGGTATACGAAGAATGGAGGTGGAGTGCTGGTTTAGCTTTTTTGGGCACTAGTGGGGCAGTGCTGTCAATAGCATTGGTCAAGGTGATGGAGCTCCACTAGATGTCTAGGAAATCAGGATTGAGCCCATTAAGGAATGGGCAGAGGTTGTCTTTACAATGTACAATTCCAAAGACACAATTTTAAATCTACACACAACAAATGAAATACCTTGTAGTTTTATTTTGTCCGAAACCATGAGCAGGCAGAATGGGTTCCAGGGAACAGACAGAAGAAATTTTCTGCAAATGTCCCTAAAACGCAATCGTTGCTTACTCCCTTGATTCTCTCCAGTCAAAGGACTCAACACTTTGCCAATTATTAAACAATGGCACTTTAAGAAATAGTGGTCACCCTGGCAGTATGCCTATTTACCCTCCAAGAAGACAGGCACGTAGACCCCTAACTACGGTGGTGGTGTGGCGCAGTGTTAATTGTTTGGAATTTAAAATGGTTTCTTTGTACCCAAGGCCACACAAAAACACTGATGGGCCTGTTGTGGATCAGACTATCCACTGCTGGAAGCCAGAGTCTCTAGGGAACGGTGAACATGTTTGGGTCAGAGGGGCACTGTCTGTGTTGGCTCGGTGGCTCCCGGTGAAAAGTTAATGTTGCTGTAACATGCTTGCCTACTGCCTTTCACATTAAAAAAACAGTGCCGCGAGGCAAGCAGTGATCTAGTGCACAGCACACCAGATACATAGACCGGAAAAATAGCCTGGTTTCTTCTATGGGGGTCTGGTGGCCAAATCGTGAAAAGCAATAAGACTGTGATTTAAAACAGTACAAAAACAAATTTCAAACCATGGCACCATGAAAGATATTTTTCACCTAGGCCAGGGATCTGCAACCTTTGGCTCTCCAGATGTTTTGGACCACAGCTGCTGTCAACTCTAGCCACAATTCAATGGTGAAGGACCATGGGAGTTCAAAACATCTAGAGAGCCGCAGGTTGCAGACCCCTGCCCTACAGTATAGTTAGTACATTGTTTCTGTTTCTTCCCATTCAAAACAAAAAATAGTAAAAGGGAAATCACCCTTTGTAACTGCAAAGCCTGCATACCCAACATGCCCATGGATGGCATTTCATTAACTGTATTTACCCAGCCAGCATGTATACATTTGAGGGACCTACAATGATTGCTTGTGGGAATTCAGGCAAACATACATGTGTGGGTTTGTCTCATCATTGTTCAAGGGCATTCCGGGTGTTGTGTGTCTTGTGCACATTTTCAGAATGTTCTACTCTGATCCAATTACATTCTTTAAATCAATGGTTTAGGCTTTGGTGGCTTTTCCAGCCTTTTAAATTGCAACAGAGCCAAGCTGCCAAGTGCCTCCCACAGCTGAGGCTGCATTGCCGCTCTTGTTGTATTGTAACCCAATTTACAGAGTGCTCACACACAGACAGAGCATCTTCAGGGAGGGAACAGATCTGTTTGGGCGCTCAATCAAGTCTACGTTGCAGAGCATTAAATGGTCTTAGGGGCCTTTCTTTACTAAAGATGATCCTCTAGCCTTCCGATTCACCGGGGAATAGAATTCCACGTTACTACTGCCCGTGCGGAGAAGTCTTTACCACCCATTCTTGCTCCCCTAGTATGGGGAGCAAGTAGGAGACCTAAGTTAGATGAATGCAGCTATCAGGCGGGGTTATAAAGAGCAACCTTCTCCATGATGAACCTGGGGCCTTTTCCCGAAATGGTCTGTGAACCTATGCAGGTGGCATTTGTCATGCATCCTTCATCCCAGTCCTCCCCAGTGCAGTCCTTGCCCACTGTGCCCCAGGCTTTGCCCCACACAAAACACCAGACAGCACACTCTTGTAGCCGTCACGTTACCCACCTGCAGCATCAGGGGCTCAAAGGCGCACTGCCGGGTTCCCGCACACCATTTCTCCGTGCTTGGCGGCTCCCGTGGCGGCTCTGTATGAAGCGGAGCCCCACCATCACAACATACAGAAAGAACGTCTGGTCCGGTAAGCGATCACGTGACATGGTTCATCAAACTGCTCCTGCCTTCCCGTCACATGATACACGCACTGGAACACGTGATCTTCCAAACAGGAAATAAAACAGCTGCTCTTCCGGCGAGCTTTGCTTCTCATTTGTTTTACTCTGCGTTTGGCGTTCTTGAACTTTGGATCGTGTTTTCTGGTTTCTACGACTACGGACCGTGTATTTTGGACTTCCTTTGCCTTATCCTTCTGCAACCTCGTACCCAGTGGTTTCACGGCTAGACCACGGATTGTGTTTGGTCTTCCCCTTGATAACCTTGGATACCTTCAGTCTTTGGAACTCAGGCTTCCAGAGCTACGTGCTGCAAGTAGCACTGGTTCATTGACTCTGCCTTTCTGCATTCAGGTGCTGCTGGTGGGCTAACTGGTTTCTTTCCTCCAACTCGTGGCCCTTCCCATTCTCCAGCATTATAGAACAGGACTACACACTGATACCCGACCCTCCATCAGATCCTCCCTCTGCTCCTTCATCTGGTAGGTGCTTGTTTATTTCATATCACTGATACTGCAGGACATTTCTATTTTACTCGTTTGCTTAACCTGCCCATTTTCTTACAGCAGTCACCCTGAGGACTCAGTGTTCCTGTTCTTTCACCACCTGTGGTACTAATCCTCAAACAGCGAGTAGTTTCTATTCTTCACTGTTTGTTGCTTAGGGACGGAGGTCCATTACTCCACGCTAAAATCAAGTCTTGACAGATTGAGAAGCCGTTGCCTGGAGTATGGATCACTCCGCAGGGGACCCGGTGGCTGCTTTGTTCCAAGTCATTGCGGTGCTTCACTCCGATATGGCAGCCCCCACGGCGGCTATCCACCAACATCTGGACACCATTCAGAGTGAGCGTCACGGTTTACCTGCAGACCCGGAATTCGGTGACCCAGAACCCCAACCTAGTGCCCCTCAAGCCAGCCCTGAAGTTACCACACACGTGATTGTCTGACACCATTTCCTTTAGCTGCTCCCGAAAAGTTCCAGGGAGACCCCCGTGAATTCCGGACATTCCTAAATCAATGCAAGTTGCACTTCCTATGTAGACCACAAGCATTTCCGGATGCTACCATCAAGGCCGCCTTCACGTTGTCACATTTGGGTGGTCGCGCCGCCACTTTGGCCAATCCATTGCTTGAAACCGATAGTCCCGTACTTTATGATCTCGACCTTTTGGTGGCAGAAATGACCAAAGTTTTCGACATCCACAAGGCACAGTCACGAGATCTTGAGCTCCTAAAGCTATCACAGGGCAAGTCATCCCTTATTGAATACATCACCAGATATAACCAGCTGGCTCTAGAAACAGCATGGCCCGAAGCCAAAAAGGCTGTGGTTTTCTACAAAGGGTTAAGTGAGGCTATGAAAGATGCCTTAGCTGTGGTTCCCTCTTTACCCGTCCAATACCACAAACTTGTGGACTTGGCATTACAGGTTGATGCTCGATGTTCTGAACGTAAAGCAGAAGCCAGTTTCGGTCCCACCAAGTCCTTTACAGTCACTGAATCATCAGGAGAACCGATGCAGATTGGAGGGGTTTCTAGTCCCATTACGGCCATTGAGAGAGAACGAAGGAGGTCAGCCAATGCTTGCTTCTATTGTGGCCTTAATGGGCACTATGTTAAAGAGTGTCCCCGCTGACCTAAACTGAAAACACCAGGTTTTCCGAAAGCCCGTTCCTAGGTTCAGGGGCACGGACGGGCCAGGACTCAACCCCCATGCACTCCAACACACATTCTTGCGCCATGAAACCTATCTAAGTATGTGCAATCTTGTTTTCCTCACCCGACATGAAACTAGTTCAACTAGTCAATGATTCCGGAGAAACCGGTAACTACATAGACATTTCATTGGCAGCTACACTGAATTTACCGCTGCAAAACAAAAGCCACCCGGAGCCGGCGCAGGTGGTGGACGGAACTTGTCCCATAAGACAACAAACAGCACTCATGACCTTAGTGATTCAGGACACCCATCAGGAATCTATCTCCTTTGACTTGATAACTACACCACAGTACTGGTTAATCCTTGGAATTCCTTGGCTATGGGTCCATAACCCTGTTGTAGACTGGACCTTGGGTCGTTTGTATTTTGAATCTGCTCATTGACAATCTGCCTGCCTTACGCATCCAGTCAACACAGACTCCCCTTCCCAAGTGCTAGGTTCCATCGCCCAGCTCACCCTGGATGACCTTAGCTCCATGGACCTTGATCCACCTCAACACATAGTGGAAGCCCTACGAAAGGGATTCATTCAGAATATCCTGACTTCCAAGAGGTTTTTGATAAAGGTTGTGCAGAAACTCTTCGACCCACAGACCCTACGATTGTCCCATAGAACTCCTGCCTGATACCACAATACCCTCAGGCAGGATTTATTCCCTTTCCCCTACAGAGGATCTAACCCTTAAAGAATACATGCAGAATGCCTTACACTTGGGTCACATTCGACCTTCTGTTTCACCTGCCGCCAGTCCTATCTTTTTTGTCCCACAACGAGAAGGGGATCTACGCCCCTGAGTTGATTACAAGAAATTAAACGCCATTACCATCAAAGATCGGTACCCCATTCCTCTCATCGGGCCCCTGTTAGACCGATTAACACATGCTTCTATATACTCTAAATTAGATCTGAGAGGTACATACAATTTGGTCAGAGTAGGTAAAGGCGATGAATGGAAAACAGCCTTCTGTACTAGGTATGCGTTGTATGAGTACAGGGTCATGCCATTCGGCTTGTGCAACGCCCCTGCGATGTTCTAACTATTTATGAATGACATCTTTAGTGACAACCTGGATTCTTTCGTTGTCGTTTACCTGGATGATATTTTGATATTCTCCCCGTCCATGCAGGTACACGTAGCCCATGTACGTGAGGTGTTGTCCCGTCTTTGTACGCATGCCCTATTTGCAAAACCCAAAAAAATGTCTATTTCATGTTGGCCAAGTGGATTTCCTAGGCTTTCATATTACACCTCAAGGGTTGGCAATGAACACCGGCCAAATACGTGCAGTTTTAGACTGGCCTGTTCCGACCTCTGTGAAATCCTTACAGTCATTCCTTGGTTTTGCCAATTTCCATAGGCGTTTCATCTCAGGATTTTCTTCAATTACAGCCCCTCTCACTACACTCACTAGCCCTCAGGTCCCTTATGTTTGGATGCCAGTACATCAATCGGCCTTCGATTCACTCAAATCTGCTTTCACATCAGCCCCCGTTCTACAACATCCAAACCCAGAAGTGCCATTTGTTGTGGAAGCAGATGCCTCCTCATTTGCCATGGGTGCAGTTCTTTCACAAGCCTGCCCGGATACCGGGCAACTACACCCAGTTGTTTTCCAGTCTCGTAAGTTTACTCCTGCTGAAACACACTATACCATCACTGAAAAAGAATTATTAGCAATAAATGAGGCTTTCCAGGTATGGAGGCACCACCTCCTTGGCGCTACTCACCAGACCACAGCCTACACAGACCATCGAAACCTACAAGACCTGGCATCAATGAAGTGCTCTAATAGCAGACAAGTACGCCGGCACCTGTTTTTTTTCGCTTATGACTTTGTTGTTAGGCATAGGTCCGGCAGGTCTCACGGGAAAGCAGACGCCCTGTCCCGATGCCTGGGGAGGTGTTTCTCTTCCTGTCTACCCTGACACACTACTAGACAAAAACACTTCGTTTGCCTATGTACGCCTCCGTCTGACCTCCTTTCTTCCATTCAAAGTTGGGTTAACACCCATCCAGAACAATTGATCGAATGGACTTTGTGCTCCATGACGGACTACCCTTTTTTCAGGAGAAGCTGTTCCTCCCCACTCCAGACACACGTACCCAGGCCTAAGAGTGGTCCCATGATGCCCCTATCAACGCACATCCTAGTCAGAATCGCACCCTGGCGCTACTACAACGTTGGTGTTGGTGGCCGTCAATGCGCAGGGATGTTAAATCATATGTCAATACCAAAAAATCGAAAGGGACGTCCTCTAGGTTTACTGCAACCTTTACCTATACCACCTAGACCCTGGCATACAGTCTCTACAAACTTTGTTACAGATCTCCCTAGGATCAATGGTTGCGACACAGTGTGGGTGTTAGTGGACTCCTTTACAAAAATGGCTAGATTTGTTCCCTGTGCAGGCATCCCCCCTGCCCCTAAACTGGCGGGTATGTTCTTTAAGGAGGTGTTTTGTTTTTTTGGGTTACCATTGATTCTCATTTCTGATCGGGGTTCACAGTTCACATCCAAGTTTTGGCGATCCCTGACCAAATTGCTCAGAATCGATGCTCGATTCTCGTCTTCATATCATCCAGAGACAGATGGACAAACCGGAAGAGTAAACCAGGCTATGGAACAATACCTGCGTTGTTTGTCTCTTCAGAACCAACGCTCCTGGTATCGGTTGTTACATCTTTCAGAGTTCGCTTATAACAACGCCCCACATTCCTCCTAGGGTTTCTCCCCCTACTATTCTTTGTAAGGCCAGCATCCACGCACTCTTCCCTTCCCGCTTCCATCTGTTTCCCAGACTCCCGCTGCTTCAGCTTGTATTAGGGATTTGTCACTGGTACATTCACAGACACTCACTCACCTCCACAAAGCGCAGGAGGTGATGAGGGACGCTGCTAACAAGAGACGCTCCCCAGCTCCCGATTATGTGGTTGGGGACAGAGTTTGGTTGTCGACCCGACACCTCCACTTACCCGGTAGTAGGAAAATGCTCCCTAAGTTTGTTGTCCCCTACAAGATCACCAAGGTGGTAAATCCGGCGGCATTCTGCTTATCCCTTCCCGTTTCTTGGCGGGTTCACCCCGTGTTCCATGCTTCTCTCCTTAAACCCTTCGTCAAGGCCACAAGAGTGATTCTACCTCCTGACCCTGTAGTACAGGATGGTTCTGAGGAGTACAAGGTCAGTGCTATCCTGGGGTCCCGTATCTCCAACGGCCGTTTGTTTTACCTTGTAGATTGGTTGGGATACGGCCCTGAGGAAAGATCCTGGGAACTTGCTTCTGATGTCCATGCTCCGCTCCTGGGGGGGGTGTGGTTCTGTCATGCATCCTTCATCCCAGTGCTCCACAGTGCAGTCCTTGCCCACTGTGCCCCAGGCTTTGCCCCACACAAAACACCAGACAGCACACTCTTGTAGCCGTCACGTTACCCACCTGCAGCATCAGTGGCTCAAAGGCGTGCTGCCGGGTTCCTGCGCACCATTTCTCCGTGCTTGGCGGCTTCCGTGGCGGCTCTGTATGAAGCGGAGCCCCACCATCACAACATACAGAAAGAACGTCTGGCCCGGTAAGCGATCACGTGACGTGGTTCCTCGAACGGCTCCTGCTTATGCCTTCCCGTCACGTGATGCACACATTGGAACACGTGATCTTCCAAACAGGAAATAAAACAGCTGCTCTCCCGGCGAGCGTTGCTTCTCAGCTGTTTTACTTGGCGTTTGGCATTCTTGAACTTCGGATTGTGTTTTCTGTTTTCTACGACTACGGACCGTGTATTTTGGACTTCTTTTGCCTTATCCTTCTGCAACCTCGTACCCAGTTATTTCACGGCTAGACCACGGATTGTTTCACAGATTGTGTTTGGTCTTCCCCATGGTAACTTTGGATACCTTCAGTCTTTGGAACTCAGGCTTCCAGAGCTATGTGCTGCAAGTAGCCCTGGTTCATTGACTCTTCCTTTCTGCATTCAGGTGCTGCTGGTGGGCTAAATGGTTTCTTTCCTCCAACTCGTGGCCCTTCCCATTCTCCAGCATTATAGAACAGGACTACACACTGATACCCGACCCTCCATCAGATCCTCCCTCTGCTCCTTCATCTGGTTGTTTATTTTGTTATTTCATATCACTGGTACTGCAGGACATTTCTATTTTACCCGTTTGCTTAACCTGCCCATTTTCTTACAGCAGCCACCCGGAGGACTCAGTGTTCCTGTTCTTTCACCACCTGTGGCTCTAATCCTCAAACAGCGAGTAGTTTCTTTTCTTCGCTGTTTGTTGCTTAGGGACGGAAGTCCATTACTCCACGCTACAATAAAGTCTTGACAGAATTGCAGAACATTCTACCAGCCATTGGGAGCCAATGCAGTCCCTGGAGGCTGGGGTCATATGGCACCATTTAACGAGGAAGAGTAGAAGACAGGCTGGTGGGTTCTGTATTAGTTTATGCCTATATATGAATACCTTTGGCAAGACCAGATTGCTGTAGTCATTGCAATAGTCATGCCTAGATCACTGAAAATCATTGACCAGAGCAACAAGACGGAAAACCAAGGGTACATCTGCGTGTTCTAGGCTGCAATAGCAAGTCTTGATAACAGCCTTTATTTGAGTGTTGACAGCAGTTTATTTCATATAGGGCCCTTGACGTACATGAACCATGGACTGAGCTTAGACACAGCCATGAGTAAAAACAGCGTGATTAGGGAGGTTTGTGGAATGAGTGCTGATTGGTTGGCATGTACACATTAGTCCACAAGGCTTGCATCTATTAAGTCAGGCTCTGTACAGGGCACAAGAACATCCAGTTACGCCCCCAACACTGCCTTGTTACTGGTGTATACGTGACAGATGTAGTTAGGATAATCGGCATGCAGGCCATACTGAACCGAGGAAGCATGTAGGCAGAGAGCTGCTGAATCAGGTACTACTATGGTTATTTGGAAAGGCCCGCTGGAGGGGTGGTTTGCACCATGTACATAGGCAAGCTGAATGTACATGTTCATTGTTAATGTACTGACTAAATGTATCTTAACTGACGTTTCTGGAAGAGGATGCTTGTGCATAACACTATAGAGCCCCTGAGGTTCAATCACCACAATTTTGGCACTTGTATACCGTGCTGGTTTCCTGGCCCGTTTCTACAAAGATGTATTAAAATAAAACCAATTCCTACCTTTGCTTCCTCTTTTCCAGTATGTATTATTGGGTGAAAAGCTGCGGGTTCGGTCTGTGTCCAGCACCTTGCTATTGTTTCGCCTCGTTCCAAGGCCGTGCATCATGTTCCAGGCCTATATCCATCAGAGAGCCCTTGCTTTGCACTTTGCATGACATCACACGATGAGTAACTCTGGGAGCAGATGGCAACTTCACCCAATTATAATCCCTGAAACTCAAACTAAGGATGGTGAAACTGTATGTGATGGTGGCCCAGTCAATAACGTGAATTCGTATATCAAATTCTGATTGGTAAAATCTGACTTTGTATTGGATTAGCTCAATCCATGTCATCATATTGGCTCAATTATTAAAGCTTGCAGTGTAGTTATAGATTGTTTTGCTGTGTAAACTTGTTCTTCCTGTTGTGTAAATTGTCTAGAAATAATATTTAAAATGACCAAGACCAACAAACAAACAAAGTTGTATAATACATAAACCCAAGCAAAAATAACCAGTCTTCCAAGACAAGGGAGTTTCATATTCAACTGAATAGCAATCAAAGTGCTACTTGTGATAGATTTGGGGTTTAAGATCCAGACTGCGAGTCAGGAAAAGGCTTATATCCCCGAGCCGAACATTTTAGAATGTCTGGCTTAAAGGGTCAACTGCAGACTGAAATTTCTTAAGGCTTTGGTAGCCCTGATGGTGTCCAGGCCAGGTGCAGTTCAGCCGGCGGGCAAAAGTGAACCAACTATAGGCCACCTTGTCTCGCCTTTTATGCAATGCAGAGATCACAGTTAAGTTGAGATTCCCAGCTTCTTTATTGTCCTCCACATCCCTGGATACAAATCCATTACTTGGAGCCAGGCCAATCTCTCTGTTTACTGAGAGTTTACCCGCCATATCTCCGCCTTCAACCGCATTCTGGGCCCTGGCGCAGCACACCCTTTACCACCTTGTCATTACCGCCAGGAGTGGGCCGCCTCTGAGGGATGTTCACAGCAGATTTCCCCAGAGACCCCATTTAGTCAATGGCAATGGGTTGCTGGGCTTAGCTTATCTCTGCTGTGCTTAGTATTCTGATCATAGAAACCCAGGGAGACAATTCCAAGATAGTAGGACACTATGTAAGCAAGGACTGGCGTGTCTTCGCTTTCATTTCTTACCTGAGCAAAAATCTGTCCAATGCAGGAACGTGGTCCGAGGGAAAACGGGAAGTAAGTATAGTAAGGCCTAGACAATTAAAAACAAAAGCAGTAGTCACAATCAATCACATTCTGTGGGTAAGATTCTTACTTTGAATTAATCAATACACAAAAGAAACAGACAAAGGTGTAACACAATGAGTGCATATGGTAAACAGGTAAAGCAAAGATAGCATTAATGTTGTTAAAACAGTAGAGGCTACAGGCTTAATAATTTTAAGTGTTGTGTCTTATCCTAGCATTGGGTTCTGCAATTGTGAGGGATCACAGGAGTCAACGTTCAAAACATCTGGAGAGCCACTGGTTGTATGCAGACCCCTGATAACCTACAGTATGCATTCTAATTGCATTTCCCTTCAAGCATCCAGCAGGTGCAAGAGTGCAGAATGGACAAAGGCGTGCACTCTTGCACTGAAGGTCTTTATAGGAGATGGAAGGACAGATGTATACTGATATTTTCAACAAACATTGGGCAAAGTCAATAGATTTTGCTTTTGTGTAGGCATGCAATCTGCATTTTAAAGGTGCTGCTATAATGCTACTTCCTGGCCATAATATGGCAACATCTGGCAAATGGAGTTAGTATCTGGGCATATGATGTCGGTGCCTGGTAAATGTCTATCTAATGCCTGGCTTTTCCTATACCTGTTTATAACATAAATTCACTCCAAGGAGGACACAGATATAGCTTATTAATCAAGTGGCTGAAAGCATATCTTGGTAAGGAATCTTTGTTACACCAGGAGCAGGTTACATGTGTGATTAAACCCCAGCCATTCTTAAGACTTGCATCCCCTTAAAAGCACAAAGCTATCTCAAAGAGATCCTGGGTGGGGTTGATTTGGGTAGGAGGGGCAGACAGGAAATGTTCATACAGACAAGCATGGAATTGGGTCGGTAAAATCCCAAACAACATGCACAGGCTGGGTGTTCCTCCTCACATCCCAGCCTCTCTCCTATCTTCATTTCCCATACCAACAGTTTTGGCTTTTAGGTAGCTTTAGCGCGCCACCTAAAAGACACAAGTAAAAATGAACAAATATAAATTAACCACAAGGACCCATGTAGCAGTGATATGCACAAAGTGGAACCATGTTGGTCCCTCGGGGGGGGGGTGTGGTCACCATCTGTAATACAGCCTTCTGGCTCATCGAACATGAAGAGACCTTTTATCCCAGAAAGAGATCTGTGAATGAAGATGGACTGGAATGATTTACTGAGTGAGACTGCCTGTATAACCCTGCTCTTAAGTTAATATTACTGACCAGTGCCAAGGATTCACCCTCACAATTCCCCATACTTGCAAAATAAATAACATCGCCAACCGAGATTGCATTCATTCGTATCCTGAGCGAGGGCTAGCGGTGGCCTCACTGTGGAAGAAGCGAAAACTCTGTTTACACCCACATACCTAGATTGCATCTGTACACCCACACACCTATTGTGCAACTATATATCAACACACCTAGAGTGGATAGTGTATCTTTAAATCCACACACCAATAGCATGTCTTTACATCCACACACCGAGAGTGCATCTGTAAACCCACACACCTAGGGTTAATCTTTACATCCACCCAACCAGAATGCATATTTTGATACATACACAAGTGAAGCTTTACATCCACACACCTAGAGTGCAACTGTGAACCCACACACATAGAGGCGGCACAAAGACTGATGTCTTTTGGATATTTCGCCTCTGTGAAAGATAGTGAGCTAAAGACTCTGGGTAAGGCCCTCGTAGCCAGGACTAATGTCTGACAAAGCGACTACCACGACCCCCCTTGTTATTTGCATATTTTAAGTAACTTTGGGTCTCACCCTAAGTTACTAGGGGAATCCAGACGTGTGCCCCTTGCTCATTATTCTTAGAGAGGCACAGCTCCACCCTACTGATGAGGTTTAACCAGACCGAAACACGTGTCTGGGATTGCTGTTGGTACTCTTGTTCAGAGGAGAATTGCCTAGCATTTTGGTGCTGGACTGCCCCAGGGCAGGACAAAGACTGATATGTTTTGGATATTTCTCCTCTGTGAAAGCTAGTGAACTAAAGACTCTGGGTAAGGCCCTTGTAACCAGGACTAATGTCTGGCAGAGGGACTCCCATTACCCCCTTGTTATTTCCAGGAAGTTAGCTACAAGTTATTATAATCTTGTATAAATAATATACCAGCGATGGCTACTAGTCTTGTTAGAACGTCAAACCACTCTTGCATAAATGATCTGCCATGGGCTAGTGGTCGGTATACCAGGGTACAGGTAAATGGCACGTTCAGATTTAGGAGACATCTGCATATGATTTGTTTCAAATGTTTTAACTGTTGGTAGAAGGATGCTCTGAGATGTGTCTGTTTATATCACTGCAACCCCACTCCCTCCCTTTCACACATTATTTGCATGGCTATTAAATCCGAATGGGAGAAGTATGTCTGAGAAAGTCGTGAAAATGTTAGTGAACCATGACTCCGTAAAGCAGAGTATTTGGTTATCAAAGTCTTCAATCGCATGGTATATGTTCCCGGCATATGGTTAGCAGGTATGGTATTCAGCATTCCTACTATCCAGTCTGGTGTGGGTGGTGGGATAGGCATGTTTGGGCTTGTTCAGGTGAGGATTCACGTGAAGGTCTATGAGGGCTACCTTGATATTGATAGTAAGGCAAGATGTCTATCTAAGGCACTTGTAAACCTTTGAAGGGTGATTTGAAACGTGGGTATTTGTTTGGGTGACGAATTTGGTCTCTGCCCATGTTCAAGAGATGTATTCTGTGGCTTGTAATGGGTTGGGTGATGGGCTATTTTAGTGTTACTCTTAGTGTGAGGGTGAGGTGATAGGCATGGAATTCTACAATGGGTGGGTAGTTTGGATTAGATATGGGAGGGTGTTTTGGTTTCTTGAGGAGACTATGCAGGATCTGGACTCTTGAGCGGCCTGGATTGTTCTGCAATGTGCTCTTCCCTTTATTGTAGATGTTGATTGTCATTTTCTTGAAATTATTTCTTGGGGGTGAGCCTCACACTGGCCTCCTCCATTCATGTTTCCTTCACAGGAGAAGCGGAAAAACAGTTTTGTAATTAGTGTTAATTTTGCTGTGTATTTGGTGCAAATCATGATATCTCTGATCCATCGACGAATAACTCTGGATGAGGTGTCATGGTTAACCGATGATATAAGTTGTTAGTGTATTTTTGGTACCAATTCTAGATGTGATGAAGTGAGTGTGGTAGTATTGGAGATTTTTGCAAATGTGGGACATGGTATTTGGGTTGTGATGGGCTAGGGTGAGTGGGTTAGGATCGTAGGACACTGCATTAGTGTGGTGGTTCATTTACATGTGTATTAACACAAATCCTGAGTGACACAAGGGTCTGGGGTGTCCCTTAAGGAACTAGGCAGTGCTTCAAGTAGTAGCAATGTGCATCTGCATTCTAGCGGGTTGAAGTAGGCTTCTCAGTGCTGTGTGGAGTTCTTTGAGGACCCATACCTGGGAGAAAATGTAGTTGCTCAAATGACAAAAGGCTCTATTAACAAAAACCGATTATGGGTTACTCAAGCTCAACCGTGCACTTTGACTACCTAGCTTCCGGAGCGGTGGAGGTTTTGAAATACCTTCGCGTAAAAGGCCTGGGTAGCTGGAATAGGACTTATTGGTTGGAATGGTGAAGAGAAGGGGTTGTTTTGGAATTAGTTTTTTTAAAATAAAAAAATGTATTTGAGTTTTCAGTGTACATAGAAACCAAAGTACAGAATGTGCGGCAATTGGTTGCATCATACATTCAACTTTTTAAAAATATAAACATAAAAGTCAAAGTACAGTGTTGACATTTACTCCTCTCTTCAGAACCAAAGAGAGAAAATTAAACATCCAGTATCGCTACATAGTCAGCATGTCTAACCCCCAGTCCCACCCAACAATACTACTATTACCCCCTCTGCCCCCTCTACTTCCCCCTCCTTCAATTCCTTTCCCTCTGCAGCCCCCCCCCCAAATATTTCAGTTCCGCCTCTGCCCTCAAGGAGGTTTCAAGTCCACCAAGGAGATTAGTTCATTCAACAGTTGGCTCCAATCTACCACCACCCCGTCCTCCAACTCCGGGTCCTGATTACGCTGCAAAAGGTCAACCTCAGCCATTCCCCACATACGATATCACCCTTCCATTGTGTCAAGGACGGGCCCTGGGGTTTCTTCCACGCAATTGACACCCTTCTCTTTGCCAATATCAGCATGAATTGAGCCAACCGTCTTCCCACGTTGTGTCGCTCCCCTGCCCCCCCCTGCATCCCCCCAATACCAGCCCCCACAGGCATATTCTTGGGCTACATTCAAAGCTGGAATCAAGCAGTTCATTTATCTTGGCGATCACTGCCTGACAATAATATTTGATCACTATGCATCCACACAACATTTGCCAGATCCCTGCCGGACCTGACCCACACCGTGGAAAATCACTACTCATGGTAATTGATATTGATATTTTATTTGTATCGCGCTCGTACACAAGTGTTTTAGAGCGCGAAAAAGGCAAGGGAGGGGAACAGGGGAGAACAAAACAATGATCTTACTGGGCCCAGTGACATTGAGAATGTGCAAGTGCATGGGAGAGGGGGAGGGGAAAAGTGCATGAAGGAGGGAGAAGTGGAAAGGGCGGAGCAAAGGAGAAACAGATAAATGATAATAAATAAATAAATAATAAAGTCAACAAACAGTGTTAGTGCAGCCAGCAAGTGGCAAGTGCTGGGATTAGTTGCATAGGGCAGAGAGTAGAGGCAGGTAGATTTAGAAAGAGGTTGTTACAATAGTCCAACCTAGAGAGAAGCAGAGCTTGGGAGACAGTGAGCTTCTGGGGGAAGGAGAGGAAAGGTAGAGTACATCTGAGGAGGTGCAGTAGGAAGTTTGACTTTTTAGAAACATCAGAGATGTGGGTGGAGAAGGAAACTGTGGAGTCAAAGATGACCCTGATGTTCTTAGCCTCGCAGGTGGGGGTAGGAGGAGGGCCAAGGGAGGCCAGCCAGAGACTGAGGGGAAAGGATGGTGAAGGTGTGCCGATGAGGAGGATCTCCTTCTTGCTGGCATTCAGAAAAAGATCATTGGCGGCACACCAATCTTGAATGTCAGTTAGGCAATCAGAGATGAGAGAGGGAGAGGAGATGACCGAGGGCAGCCTGAAAATGAGTTGAGTGTCGTGAGTGTAGCACTGGAAATTTGAGCATAAAATGGCAATGCAGTGGGCGAGAGTTGCCAGGTATTGGTTGAAAAGCCAGGGTGAGAGGTTAGACCCTTGGGGAACACCACAGGTAGAGAGGAAGATAGATGATAGGAAGGACCCAAGTTGGACCTGGGAGGGCCGATCAGAGAGGAAAGACCAGGTTATCACGGAGACGGTTGAGCAGGATGGTATGGTTGACCGTGTCGAACGCAGAAGAGAGATCGAGTAGGATGAGGACAGAGGGAATGTTAGAGTCAAGGTTAAAGGGAAGATCTTCACGGATGCAGTTTGAATGGGGTCACATATACCCTGTGCAAGGGTTTTGGACTGTGAGTGATTTCTTTTGTGGCAATTGATCTCTAAAATAAATTCTTTACGTTATGTTTCGGGACTGATTAATGACATTTAAATGATCAGTAAAATTACATGACGGTATATAGCCAGTGTCGACTTCAGATTTGACCGGATTGCTAAGCATACACATCATACTTGCCCAGGCTTTGCAAGAGGGTGGGTTTGTTAAGATTAAATACTATATTGCCTGTGACCTGGAGAGTTGTACTTGTAACTGTTACATAATCGCCAAAGATTGGACTGTGTGTTAAGGGTTATAACATTTTTCGAAACAAAGTGGAGAGAGTGAGGCCATGTTACAGTAGCCAAGGCTGACTAATTGATTAATTGATCGATTAATTTGACTGGTCGTGACAATTCTGATTTATTTGTATTGCACACACTGCAAATTCAATTGCTCCTAGGCACAGGCCTAGGTTGCTGGAAAAGTAGATAGAGTGAAACAGCACTGTGCAGGCAATTGTCTCACCCCTCTCAGTGCTGCTGCTGCTTTGGCACTCACCTCTCCAGTGCCCTTTTCTGCCCCCTTGCAAGGCCCCATTGTCAATTCCCAGTGCTCCCAAGACACTATTAGTGCCCCCCTGTTCTCTTATATTGACACCCAGCACCCCTTGCTCCCCACACAGGCCCATGCACCTCTCCCAAAGCCCACTACACTCTTCCATTGCTCCCCCTCCCCATTCCATTGCTCCCTCGTCACCTAATGTCCTTTGGAAACCCCCACTCAGTGTTCCTTGGCATAGCCATTGCTCCCATGTGCCCCTTTTGCTAACCCAGGGGTTATTTGCCACATAGTGAAACCTAGATTTGGCACAACATGCTCCTTACACCGCCAAGTCCACCTTTGCCTTGCTCCCTTTCTTTACCCACCCATTAGGTGCCTTATTACCTCCTTCACTGGTTATCCCCCCATAGCATCTTCCCCAATGTTCCTAACTCCATGCCCATGTTTCCGTCCCCATATTCCAAGCACGCTGGGGATGTCTGCACCCCTGTTACTTATACAGTTAAGTTTGTTAAGTACAATAGAACAATTGCAAATTTTGTTCGGATTAAGTGGCACCCCTGCATAATCGAACAAATATACTATTCTGCTCAACTTATGCTTAGTTCAAAATGGCGCGGGAGCACAATGCATTCTGGGAGTGCTCGGAGCCATGTTGGATATTTACTTCATTCCGCAGTGAAAGGCTGCACACATTTTGTTGAAGTGTTAAGATTCGCAGTGCTGAGACAAACATGCTTTTTTCAAACTTGGTATGCCGTCAAGGCCATTTATGCTGGGAAACTGTTCTCCGTGGAGCATGTTTTTAGAGTAGGGAGGCCCTGCATTCCTTGGGGGGAGAGCTCTCGATTGACCCAGCTGGCAACCGACGGCTGTCCCTCAACTGCGCAGGTGCAATTCCAGAAGGTTTGAGAATTAACTCCTTTTTTTTGGAGTGCCTATATAGGCGGAAACCTGGAGGGGTCAGGTGAAACTTCAGCCAGAGAAGGATGCTCCGCCTGGCCTTCCTGTGAGCTGTGGCACTCTCGTCCTGGCTGTCCTCGGGGTCTTCCAGCCGTAAATGGGCGAGATGAAGAATAATAATACGCTCATGGTGATGTATTCTTTCTTTGACTTCTTTACTTTTTCTGTGATCTATGTCCATGTTAGTTTTATGAGTTATTTCTATGTACTTGTAATCTTTGAATAAATAGCCGTAAAGAGCTGATTATCTTCTAAAGCGTGCGTGGCTGTGAGTTATTGTGTGTCTGTTTTTGGGTTGAAGTATTTGCTCTATAATTGCATTGGTGATTTATGGTAGTTCCGTGCACTTATCAGAGGAGAGCAATACATTATGGTGCTGTGAACAGGGCTATTTATGATGAAGTGTTCCAAATAATCTGTTTGAACGCAGACAGGCTTCCGTTATCTTGCAAGCGAGAGTAATTGGGCAGTGAGTGTTGAACTGTGTTAAGTTGTTTTTTTTTTCCTTTTTTCCTTTTTCGCTGTGAAATGACAATTGTGTGAGAGACTGCAGAGCAGGCGGTCGCCTTTCCTTGGTCGTCTCACTGCAGCTCTGAAACAGCCAATAGACAGCACTTTTGTGTCAGCCTGCCACGGCCGATAGCATGTGTGGTTGAGATCTTTCCTCTTCAGTAAATCTGTCGTGGCTGACTTACTGCTTGGGAATGAAACCACGGAGCCGAAAAGCAGTGAGCAAAGCGGAAAGATGGCTATGTTTAAAGCGCTCCGATGAATGGTGAAGAAAGATTTATGTTCAATTAGGAAAGATTTTTTTTTTAAAAGTTGCAAGGATTTGACAAGCAAATTGTGACTAGTGTTTAAACATTGTGACTCAGCCCCAGTGTGCTAGCGAGTGGGGGGCTGTAATATAAGGAGGCGAAGGTGCGCCTTTCTTATAATGTATGCTTTTGAAGTGTTCACATTCCTGAAGATAACGTGGGAATGAGCCGTGTTTAGGAGAAAGAGTAACATCAGTGTTGAAAGCCTAAAGGGTTTGTTTTTGGCAACTGTAAATTCCATGTGCTGGTGATGCATTCTGTTTAAAGGAACACACTAAAATTGCCTGCATTGCATTTTAGCTGTGCCATGTTTGCAAGGGGTGAGAGACTCACTTGATTAAAAAAAAGTGAGTGAATGGCATTTGAATTTTCGATTTTTGTGCATTTTGATTTGAAATTGCAGAACCAGTTTGCAATTGTTTGGGGGGGGAAAGACAATTTATATTTTC
Source organism: Ambystoma mexicanum (assembly GCF_040938575.1). NCBI lineage: Eukaryota > Metazoa > Chordata > Amphibia > Caudata > Ambystomatidae > Ambystoma > Ambystoma mexicanum. The sequence goes on from NC_090940.1 coordinate 543,614,458, forward strand.
TAAATTGCCCCTAAATTGCCCCTAGAGTATGTGACTGTTCCCACGCTATGCCATGGATTAAAGTACTGTTGCAATTAAGACTTTCCATCTGGACGCATCGAGGTGAGTGCAGCACACCCAAGACCCTTCTGGGCCCTGATCCTGACTCCATCCAGCCCCTGTAGAGGCCCCCTGCACCTGCGTGCACCGTAGCCTGTCCCGGCCCTCGCGCTCTCTCTTCCCCTCCCGACCCGCCTCCCAGCCCGCCCCCTCCCCTGATAGGCTACCCGAATTCCTTGTAGGAACTAGGCCTCGGGAACTCACCTCGAGCGCCACTTTCCATCTGGACGCATCGAGGTGAGTGCAGCACACCCAAGACCCTTCTGGGCCCTGATCCTGACTCCATCCAGCCCCTGTAGAGGCCCCCTGCACCTGCGTGCACCGTAGCCTGTCCCGGCCCTCACGCTCTCTCTTCCCCTCCCGACCCGCCTCCCAGCCCGCCCCCTCCCCTGATAGGCTACCCAAATTCCTTGTAGGAACTAGGCCTCGGGAACTCACCTCGAGCGCCACTTTCCATCTGGACGCATCGAGGTGAGTGCAGCACACCCAAGACCCTTCTGGGCCCTGATCCTGACTCCATCCAGCCCCTGTAGAGGCCCCCTGCACCTGCGTGCACCGTAGCCTGTCCCGGCCCTCGTGCTCTCTCTTCCCCTCCCGACCCGCCTCCCAGCCCGCCCTCTCCCCTGATAGGCTACCCGAATTCCTTGTAGGAACTAGGCCTCGGGAACTCACCTCGAGCGCCACTTTCCATCTGGACGCATCGAGGTGAGTGCAGCACACCCAAGACCCTTCTGGGCCCTGATCCTGACTCCATCCAGCCCCTGTAGAGGCCCCCTGCACCTGCGTGCACCGTAGCTTGTCCCGGCCCTCGCGCTCTCTCTTCCCCTCCCGACCCGCCTCCCAGCCCGCCCCCTCCCCTGATAGGCTACCCGAATTCCTTGTAGGAACTAGGCCTCGGGAACTCACCTCGAGCGCCACTTTCCATCTGGACGCATCGAGGTGAGTGCAGCACACCCAAGACCCGTCTGGGCCCTGATCCTGACTCCATCCAGCCCCTGTAGAGGCCCCCTGCACCTGCGTGCACCGTAGCCTGTCCCGGCCCTCGCGCTCTCTCTTCCCCTCCCGACCCGCCTCCCAGCCCGCCCCCTCCCCTGATAGGCTACCCGAATTCCTTGTAGGAACTAGGCCTCGGGAACTCACCTCGAGCGCCACTTTCCATCTGGACGCATCGAGGTGAGTGCAGCACACCCAAGACCCTTCTGGGCCCTGATCCTGACTCCATCCAGCCCCTGTAGAGGCCCCCTGCACCTGCGTGCACCGTAGCCTGTCCCGGCCCTCGCGCTCTCTCTTCCCCTCCCGACCCGCCTCCCAGCCCGCCCCCTCCCCTGATAGGCTACCCGAATTCCTTGTAGGAACTAGGCCTCCGGAACTCACCTCGAGCGCCACTTTCCATCTGGACGCATCGAGGTGAGTGCAGCACACCCAAGACCCTTCTGGGCCCTGATCCTGACTCCATCCAGCCCCTGTAGAGGCCCCCTGCACCTGCGTGCACCGTAGCCTGTCCCGGCCCTCGCGCTCTCTCTTCCCCTCCCGACCCGCCTCCCAGCCCGCCCCCTCCCCTGATAGGCTACCCGAATTCCTTGTAGGAACTAGGCCTCGGGAACTCACCTCGAGCGCCACTTTCCATCTGGACGCATCGAGGTGAGTGCAGCACACCCAAGACCCTTCTGGGCCCTGATCCTGACTCCATCCAGCCCCTGTAGAGGCCCCCTGCACCTGCGTGCACCGTAGCTTGTCCCGGCCCTCGCGCTCTCTCTTCCCCTCCCGACCCGCCTCCCAGCCCGCCCCCTCCCCTGATAGGCCCTGACAAGAAGATCTGCACTCATTACCAGTCCCTCCAGGGCAGCCCTCTGCCCGGCAGCCCATCGGCTAAGGACCTGAGGCAAAGGACAGCTCCTACAGAGACGGCTCCAGGTTGTATCTGCAGGTATCAGCAGGAGAAGCAAGAAGACAACATCAAGTAAGTGTGGAAAGGGCAGGGCCAGAAGCAATTACTTCACACCATACTACCCTACCACTCAGCTAACAAAGCATCACCACTGTAAATTCATTATATTTGTATTCAGAAACTCTGCCCTCTGCATGTGAAAATTGCATTTTAGAAGTGTACCTATAGCCTTGATGAGAAAGCTGCACTTGGAAGTTGCACCCAATAGCCTCTCTGAGGAAAAGGTGCATTTAGAAGTGTACCCTCTAGCCTAAGTGTGTATTTGGAAGTTGTGCCCAATGGCCTCCCTGAGAGAGTTGCATTTGAAATGTGCCCAATAGCCTCTCTCTGAATTGCGCCCAATAACCTCTGAGGAAAATTGCATTCAGAAGTGTTCCCAATTGCATTCAGGAGTTGCGCCCAATAGCCTCTCTGAGGAAAATTGCATTTAGAAGTGTTCTCAAGTGCATTCAGTAGTGTTCCCAACCGTATTTAATAGTGTTCCCAGTTGCATTTAGGTATTGTGCCCGATAGCCTCTCTGAGGAAAATTGCATTTAGAAGTGTTCCCAATTGCATTTAGGTATTGTGCCCAATAGCCTCTCTGAGGAAAATTGCATTTAGAAGTGTTCCCAGTTGCATTTTGGTGTTGTGCCCGATAGCCTCTCTGAGGAAAATTGCATTTAGAAGTGTTCCCAACTGCATTTAGGTATTGTGCCCATTAGCCTCTCTGGGGAAAATTGCATTTGGAGGTTATGCCCAATGGCCTCTCTGAGAAAAATTGCATTTGGAAGTGTGCCCTTAACCTAAGTGTGTATTTAGAAGTTGTGCCCAATGGCCTCCCTGAGAAAGTTGCATTTGAAATGTGCCCAATAGCCTCTCTCTGAATTGCGCCCAATAACCTCTCTGAGGAAAATTGCATTGCATTTAGAAGTGTTCCCAATTGCATTTGATATTGTGCCCATTAGCCTCTCTAAGGAAAAGTGCATTAGAAGTGTTCCCAATTACATTTAGGTGTTGTGCCCAATAGCCTCTCTGAAGAAAGTTGCATCTAGAAGTGTTCCCAATTGAAGAAATAGCCTCTCTGAAGAAAGTTGCATCTAGAAGTGTTCCCAATTGCATTTAGGTATTGCGCCCATTAGCCTCTCTGAGGAAAATTGCATTTAGAAGTTGTGCCCAATAGCCTCTCTGAGAAAAGTTGCATTTAGAAGTGTACCCTTTAGCCTAAGTGTGTATTTAGAAGTTGTGCCCAATGGCCTCCCTGAGAAAGTTGCATTTGAAATGTACCCAATAGCCTCTCTCTGAATCTCGCCCAATAACCTCTCTGAGGAAAATTGCATTGCATTTAGAAGTGTTCCCAATTGCATTTAGGTGTTGTGCCCAATAGCCTCTCTGAAGAAAGTTTCATCTAGAAGTGTTCCCAATTGCATTTAGGTATTGCGCCCATTAGCCTCTCTGAGGAAAATTGCATTTAGAAGTGTTCTCAAGTGCATTCAGTAGTGTGCCCAACTGTATTTAATAGTGTTCCCAATTGCATTTAGGTATTGTGCCCATTAGCCTCTCTGAGGAAAGTTGCATTTAGAAGTATTCACAATTGCATATAGCTGTGTTCCCAAATGCATCCTGAAGCTGCGCCCAATAGCCTCTCGCAGGAAAGTTGCATTTAGAAATGTTCCCAATTGCTTTTAGAATAGCCTCTCACCTAATCCCAATTGCATTTAGTAAGTGATCCCAATTGCATTCTGAAGTTACGCCCATTAGCCTCTCTAATGAAAATTGCATCTAGAAGTGTCCTCAATTACATTTAATAATGTTCCCAATTGCATCTAGGTGTTGTGCCAATAGTCTCTCTGAGGAAAATTGCATTTAGAAGTGTTCCCAATTGCATTCAGGAGTCGTGCCCAATAGCCCCTCGCAGGAAAGTTGCATTTAGAAGTGTTCTCAAGTGCATTCAATAGTGTTCCCAACTGCATTTAATAGTGTTCCCATTTGCATTTAGGTGTTGGGCCCAATAGCCTCTCTGAGGAAAATTGCATTTAGAAGTGTTCCCAATTGCATTCAGGAGTCGTGCCCAATAGCCCCTCGCAGGAAAGTTGCATTTAGAAGTGTTCTCAAGTGCATTCAATAGTGTTCCCAACTGCATTTAATAGTGCTCCCAATTGCATTTAGGTGTTGCGCCCAATAGCCTCTCTGAGGAAAGTTGCATTTTAGAAGTGTTCCCAATACCAATTAGTAGTGTTCGCAACTGCATTCAATAGTGCTCCCAATTGCATTTAGGTGTTGCGCCCAATAGCCTCTCTGTGGAAAGTTGCATTTTAGAAGTATTCCTAATACCAGTTTAATAGTATTCGCAACTGCATTGAAGAGTGCTCCCAATTGCATTTAGGTGTTGCACCCAATAGCCTCTCTGAAGAAAGCTGCATTTAGAAGTGTCCCCAATTGCATTAAGTAGTCTTCCCAACTGCATTTAGGTGTTGTGCCAATTAGCCTCTCTAAGAAAACTGCATTTAGAAGTGTTCCCAATTGTATTTCTGAAGCTGCCCCCAATAGCCTCTCTAAGATACTGGCATTTAGAATTGTTCCCCAAAATTACAATTAGAAGCTGCGCCCAATAACCTCTCTGAAAAATCTCATGCTATAGGAAGGGTCTCCGGTCTGGAATGGGAAGGAGTTGGATATCACATCTCATGTTATAGGAAGGATCTCAGGTTTGAGCAGTTGAACCCTGAAGTGTGCCTAAAAGCGTGTCATCACCGACCTTAGAACTACAATCAGAAAACCCTCCTAAACCAATCTTAAAACTCGCACCAATCATGAGTGCACCCACTCCACCAGAATCAGTCAGAAACACCATCTCCGATCTGTCCTCCGTCCCTTCCCGCCTCTCCCAAACCCCCCCACCCTCTCTCGCACCCCCTGCTTTTCCCCTTTCCAAACACCAAGCAAGGGGGGCACGATGGCGAGCCACCCACCCCAAGACCACTCATCCCCTGAACCCCACCCCCGACCCACCAGCATTACCCATACCCGCTCCCCTCTCTATCATACCTGACACACCCTACCCTGCAATCACCCAACTCCCGCCCTCCCCTTATACCCCTGCCACCATCCCCACTCGACCTCACCCCTTCCCCTCCCTAAAAACTGCACGGCTAGCCCTAGCAAGAACCGAAGCTGCCTCCCAATCACCCTCCGACCCCCCCACTCTCTCCCACACACCAGTCGCAGCAAGGAAACTAAAGAGGAAACGTTCTTGGTCCCCCTCAATCTCACAGCACTCCTCGCCCCCCCTATCTCGACCAATCACATCTATCCTGCAATCCCCCCTCTCCCCCGCGGCTTCCCCCCGCCTGAAACCCCTCTCCCTCGATTTCTCATCAGCTGCAACTGAAACTCCTAACCGTCAACATCCCTCTTTCAAATCCCCCTTCCAAAACCCGACCATCCTATCACACGCAGCCTCCCAACCCCTCCCGAAGCCTGCCAATCTCTCTGCTCGCCCACTATTCCCATCTATCATCACCCAACCTACCCCCCCCAAACTCTCCACCACTGCACCCTCCCCCTCCACCACAAAGATCATCCCCGACTGCCGATGTGAACTGCATCCTATTTAACGCCCGATCAATAGCAAAAAAACAGACATTCCATCTTTGACCTCCTCACCTCTGACAAACCAGACCTAGTTTTCATCACTGAAACCTGGTTCTCTGACGACTTCGGCCCAATCGCCAACGAAGCCTTTCCCCCCAACTACTCCCTCATCCCACTGAACCGTCCGTCCAGGGGAGGAGGGGTAGCACTCGTCTTCAAATCTCTCTTCCGTGCCTCAATCATCGATAACCAACCCTCCATTCCATCCTGCGAATCTCTCCTTGTTAAACTATCCCTCTCACCATCGCTCTCACATAGCTTCCTAATAATCTACAGGCCCCCAGGCTACGATAGACACTTCGCAAATAACCTTTGCGACTCTATTGCCATCCTCCAACTAAACCATCCCAACCTCACCCTTCTTGGAGACTTCAACATATGGCTCGACATCCCCACCAACCCTTTGACATACTCCCTGGTTGACGGATTAGATGCAATAAACCTCCAACCCCACATAAACGGACCGACCCACTATAAAGGACCCACTCTCGATGCCATCTTTAGCTCCAACAACCTGATTCAGCTAATGCCGCCCACCCCTATCATCTGGTCTGATCACTTCATTCTCTCTTTCACCATTCACTCACCCGAACCCCTCCCCTTACTCATATCCGAACCTCCGAATATAGGCAAATGCTGGAAGAAACTAATAATCACCCCAGACTTAGCCGAGGTTCTCCTCCAGTCTCCACCACCATCCTGCCCTCTCAACAACCATCTCACCCCTGAGGCCCTTGATTCATGGCTTAGCGCACCTCTGATGCGCCTCACCCCCTCCTGCAAACCATCAACCCGCCGTGGCCCTTTCCCCAGATGGTTCACTCCTGAGCTGAAGACCACTAAACGACTATACAAACACCTAGAACGCAAATGGCATAAAGAGAAAACCCATGAGAGCAGGACCACCCTGGCCCGACACCTGTATCGGTACAAAGCCGAAATCCGGAAAACAAAAAAGGCCCACTACAACTCCCGAATCCTAAACTGCAAAAACCCAAGTAAAGAACTCACAAAATTATCTCCGAATTCACCAATCCAGCTTGTAACACAACCATCCCGACCGCATCGCAATCACTCTGTGACTCACTCTCCCTCCACTTCTACTCCACGGCTATAGAAAGGACAAATACTCTAACCTCCAAACTAGCACTCTTACAGCCACTAGACAATCCTCAGCCCGTACCACCCAACCCATCAGCTGCAACCTCCACGCAACCAACGTTCGACTCCTTCAGTCCATTAACAACAGAACAGTTTCTCAAACTCCTATCTGCCCGCAAACCATCCGGATCACCATTGGATCCATGCCCAGCCACTACCCTTAAAGAAATCTTTGCCTCCACCTGCGCAGGAGAACACGCAAGATCTATCATAAATGCTTCCCTCTCTTCCGGTACCTTTCCAGACGCATTCAAATTGGCGCACGTCAAACCCCTGATTAAAAAACCCTCGCTCGATCCGCTTGAGCCCAAAAACTACCGCCCCATATCAAACACCAGGTTCCTCGCCAAACTCATTGATCGAACCGCCTACTCTCAACTTAACGCCTTTGTTGAAGCCAACAAACTCCTAGACCCCGCCCAATCAGGCTTCAGAACTTGTCACGGAACTGAAACCACCCTAACCTCTATCTGGGACGACCTTAAAATGACTGCTGACTCCGCGGGATGCGCCGCACTAATCCTTCTCGACCTATCAGCCGCCTTTTACACGATCAATCACTCAATACTCCTTGATCGCCTCCACTCCCTAGGAATACGTGGAACCGCCCTCAAATGGATAGCCTCATTCCTCAAGGACAGGCACCAAATAACGACACTCTCCAACTTTACCTCCCAAGCCCGACCAGTCGACACAGGAGTCCCACAAGGAGCGTGTCTATCTGCCCTCCTCTTCAATCTCTACCTGACCACCCTCCCACCGATAATTCGTGCACACAACATCCTATGTTACAATTACGCCGATGACACACAACTAATTCTAAAATTCTTGAACACGAATCCTAACTCACGACCAGACCTGGCATCCTGCCTCCTTAACATTGAACGCTGGATGACCCAAAACCACCTCCTGTTAAACCCCTCCAAAACAGAAATCATGGTGTGCGGCAACCCAGATCTTCTCCCGCACCCTCTACCCTGGCCAACCGCCATGGGCAACTCACCAATACCCTCCAACACAGTGAAAAATCTTGGATGCACCCTAGACTCTGACCTAACACTCTCGCGCCAAGTCAACAATGTCTCAAAGTCCTGCCACTACCACCTCAAAAACCTTAGGCGCGTCTTTCCATATCTATCATTTCCTAACAGAGTCTCTGCGGTACAATCAATCGTCATCTCACGGCTGGACTACGGCAACCCCCTATACCTCGGAATCCATGCCTACCAAATGACCAAACTTCAAAGAGCACAAAACGCAGCGGCCAAAGTGTTACTTGCGCTTGGTCCAAGAGACCACGTATCCCCAGCCCTCAAGACACTGCACTGGCTTCCAGTAGCCCGTAGGGTAGCTTTCAAAACCTTATGCCTCACCCATCGAGCAGTACATAAAACTGGACCGCAATATCTTCAAGAAAAACTAATAGCTTATCACCCCACTCGCACCCTCAGATCAAGCACAGCCGGCCTCCTAGTAATTCCTAAGACTAACTCAGCCAGGTTAGGCGGAGCATCATTCTCAGCCCTAGCCCCAACCCTGTGGAACTCTCTCCCACCCCACATCAGGCTAACCGAGGAGCTAATAGCTTTCCGCAAACTACTGAAAACCTGGCTCTTTCCCTAAAACCAACCGGTTCCGTTCTAGCATCATCAAAATAACACCGACCCAGCGAAGCACCTAAAGCAATACCAAAAGCAAAAAAAAAAAAAAAACGGGTTGTATCAAATGTTCACAAAAGAAATTAAAACGAGTAATGTAGATCTAAACAGTGAAGTCAATAACACGAATTAATCACTGGACAAAAGAAAAATAGAGCGTGGACGAGCTTGGAAAGCCGATGAGTGTGGTGAACGGATGAGTGAGAAGGGCGAATGAATAAAGATGATTCTAGACAAGAATAAATGAATGTGGAGGATGAAAGCGGTTGACAAGTGCGTCTGGAAGACGGTTGGGTCTGGAGACCCGATGAATAATACGAGCAAAATCAATGGGGGTGACGGATGAGTGTGTAAACCAATTGACTGTAGAAAGCGGTCCGAGTATGGAGAGCGGCTATGTGTAGAAAGTGGAGGAAGGTGGAGAATGGAAGAGCATGCAGAGCGAAGGAGCTTGTTGAGCGAAGAGAGCATACAGAGCAGAAGAACGTGGAGAGCAGATGCGCGTAATGAGTAGAGAAAAGTATCAGCGACTGAATGGGGGAGCGACAGGGTGTGGAGAGCGGAAGAATGTGGAAAGCGGAGGAATGTGGAGGGTGAGAGGCCAGAAGTGGGAGACCGACTGAGTACCGACGAGTGGAATGCGCGTGGAAGATGAACGCTGCTGACAGATGATTGTGGAGGGCGGATGACTGTGGAAGGCGGATGACTGTGGAAGGCGGATGACTGTGGAGGGCGGATGACGGTGGAGGGCGGATGACTGTGGAGGGAGAATGACTGCGGAGGGTGGATGATGGCGGAGGGCGGATTACTGCTGAGAGCGGATTACTGCGGAGTGCGGATGATTGCGGAGGGCGGATGACCGTGGAGGGCGGATGACTATGGAGGGCGGATAACTGTGGAGTGCGGATGACTGTGGGGGCGGATGACTGTGGGGGGCGGATGACTGTGGAGGGCGGATGACTGTGGAGGGCGGATGACTGTGGAGGACGAATGACTGTAGAGGGCGGATGACTGTGGAGAGCGGATGACTGGGCAGGGCGGATGACTGGGCAGGGCGGTTGACTGTGGAGGGTGTATGCCTGTGGAGGGTGTATGCCTGTGGAAGATGACTGTAGAGCGTGGATGACTGTGGAGGGCGGATGACTGTGGAGGGCGGACGACTGGGCAGGGCGGACGAATGTGGAAGGTGGATGCCTGTGGAAGATGACTGTGGAGGGCGGATGTCTGTGGAGAGCGGATGTCTGTGGAGAGCGGAGAGCGGATGACGGTGGAGGGCGGATGACGGTGGAGGGCGGATGACGGTGGAGGGCGGATGACGGTGGAGGGCGGAGGACGGTGGAGGGCGGATGACGGTAGAGGGCGGATGACTGTGGAGGGCAGATGACCGTTGAAGGCAGATAACTGTGGAGGGCGGACGACTGTGGAGGGCGAATGCCTTTGGAAGATGGGTGTGGATGGCGGAAGACTGTGGAGGGCAGATGCCTGTGGAAGATGAGTGTGGAGGGCGGATGCCTGTGGAAGATGAGTGTGGAAGGCGGATGACCGTGGAGGGCGGATGACCGTGGAAGGCGGATGACCGTGGAAAGCGGATGACTGTGGAGGGCGGAAAACTGTGGAGGGCGGATGACTGTGGAGGGCGGATAACTGTGGAGGGCGGATGACTGTGGAGGGCGGATGCCTTTGGAAGATGAGTGTGGATGGCGGATGACCGGGGAAGACGGATGACTATGGAGGGCGGATGACTGTAGAGGGCGGATGAATGTGGAGGGCGGATGACTACGGAGGACGGATGACTGCGGAGGGGTGGATGACTGCGGAAGGCGGATGACTGCAGAGGGCGGATGACTGCAGAGGGCGGATGACTGCGGAGGGCGGATGACTGCGGAGGGCGGATGACTGCTGAGGACGAATGATTGCGGAAGGCGGATGATTGCGGAGGGCGGATGACTGCGGAGGGCGGATGACTGCGGAGGGCGGATGATTGCAGAGGGCGGATGATTGCGGAGGGCGGATGATTGCGGAGGGCGGATGACTGTGGAGGGCGGATGACTGTGGAGGGCGGATGACTGCGGAGGGCGGATGACTGCGGAGGGCGGATGACTGCGGAGGGCGGATGATGGCGGAGGGCGGATTACTGCTGAGAGCGGATTACTGCGGAGTGCGGATGATTGCGGAGGGCGGATGACCGTGGAGGGCGGATGACTATGGAGGGCGGATAACTGTGGAGTGCGGATGACTGTGGGGGCGGATGACTGTGGGGGGCGGATGACTGTGGAGGGCGGATGACTGTGGAGGGCGGATGACTGTGGAGGACGAATGACTGTAGAGGGCGGATGACTGTGGAGAGCGGATGACTGGGCAGGGCGGATGACTGGGCAGGGCGGATGACGGTGGAGGGCGGATGACTGTGGAGGGAGAATGACTGCGGAGGGCGGATGATGGCGGAGGGCGGATGACCGTGGAGGGCGGATGACTATGGAGGGCGGATAACTGTGGAGTGCGGATGACTGTGGGGGCGGATGACTGTGGGGGGCAGATGACTGTGGAGGGCGGATGACTGTGGAGGGCGGATGACTGTGGAGGACGAATGACTGTAGAGGGCGGATGACTGTGGAGAGCGGATGACTGGGCAGGGCGGATGACTGGGCAGGGCGGTTGACTGTGGAGGGTGTATGCCTGTGGAGGGTGTATGCCTGTGGAAGATGACTGTGGAGCGCGGATGACTGTGGAGGGCGGATGACTGTGGAGGGCGGACGACTGGGCAGGGCGGACGAATGTGGAAGGTGGATGCCTGTGGAAGATGACTGTGAAGGGCGGATGTCTGTGGAGAGCGGATGTCTGTGGAGAGCGGATGTCTGTGGAGAGCGGATGACGGTGGAGGGCGGATGACGGTGGAGGGCGGATGACGGTGGAGGGCGGATGACGGTGGAGGGCGGATGACGGTAGAGGGCGGATGACTGTGGAGGGCAGATGACCGTTGAAGGCAGATAACTGTGGAGGGCGGACGACTGTGGAGGGCGAATGCCTTTGGAAGATGGGTGTGGATGGCGGAAGACTGTGGAGGGCAGATGCCTGTGGAAGATGAGTGTGGAGGGCGGATGCCTGTGGAAGATGAGTGTGGAAGGCGGATGACCGTGGAGGGCGGATGACCGTGGAAGGCGGATGACCGTGGAAGGCGGATGACTGTGGAGGGCGGATGACTGTGGAGGGCGGATGACTGTGGAGGGCGGATAACTGTGGAGGGCGGATGACTGTGGAGGGCGGATGCCTTTGGAAGATGAGTGTGGATGGCGGATGACCGGGGAAGATGGATGACTATGGAGGGCGGATGACTGTAGAGGGCGGATGAATGTGGAGGGCGGATGACTACGGAGGACGGATGACTGCGGAGGGGTGGATGACTGCGGAAGGCGGATGACTTCAGAGGGCGGATGACTGCGGAGGGCGGATGACTGCGGAGGGCGGATGACTGCGGAGGGCGGATGACTGCTGAGGACGAATGATTGCGGAAGGCGGATGATTGCGGAGGGCGGATGACTGCGGAGGGCGGATGACTGCGGAGGGCGGATGATTGCGGAGGGCGGATGATTGCGGAGGGCGGATGATTGCGGAGGGCGGATGACTGTGGAGGGCGGATGACTGTGGAGGGCGGATGACTGCGGAGGGCGGATGACTGCGGAGGGCGGATGACTGCGGAGGACGGATGCTGCGGAGGGCGGATGATTGCGGAAGGCGGATGATTGCGGAGGGCGGATGATTGCGGAGGGCGGATGATTGCGGAGGGCGGATGATTGCAGAGGGCGGATGATTGCGGAGGGCTGATGACTGTGGAGGGCGGATGACTGTGGAGGGCGGTGAGCGTACAGAGCGAACAAATATGAAGAGCCAATAAATGTGGTGGACAGATGAATGTGGAGAACACATGAGTGTAGAATGCGGCTGAATGAATATGGGGAGCACATGAATGTAGAAAACGGTTGAGTGTAATGAGGGGAAGAACATGGACTGCGGAGGAGCTTAGGGAACGGCTGAGTACAGCTATCGGCTGAATCTGGCGAGCGACGGAATGTAGCGAGCGGCTGAGTATGGCAAGCAGCTGAGTATGTCGGGCGACCGAGTGTAGTAAGCGGCTGAGTATGGCGAGAGAACGGGTATGCGTCGAACGAACGAGAAATAAGAGCGAGAAAACGAGTGTACACAAAACAGATAAGTACATTGTACGGAAGAGTGAACGGAGCTGATGAATGCAGAACTGACAAGTGGCGGATGAGCATCTGATGCGAATGAGTGCATAACAGATGAGCCTGGGGAGCGGGTGAACGCAAGAAACAAATGAATGAATGGACCAGAGCGCATGATTATGCTAGATGGAGGAGTACGCTATACGGATGAATTCGCTGACCCGATGAATAGTGCATAAGAGCGATGAGAAACAAAACACATCGCACGGACCGGACCCCTCTGAATTGCGTAATGTGCAGACTTTGATGTGGAACGCAAGGAACCGTTGTAAGAGCATACTTCATTTCACACCCCACGCTTACTCTCTCCTTACACCACCACTCAAGTAGAACACAGAGATACTATGACACCATTCGGTATAACTGTTCTCATATCAACATCCGCCGCTCACTCCCCATCACTCTAAAGTAAACATTGCTGGTTTCTCACCCCCAGCCAAGCGTTCTCGTCAGGCCTAACGCTGCCTCACTCGGACTGGATAACTCCTGCCAGACCGAACACATACTCCTGATTCCTCAACCACCACACCTATCGCTAGGAAGCAGCTACCACAGAAAATCCGCACCAGCTGCACACATACCTGGTGCGCACACGCACCTTTGACCCTCTCTAATCTCTCCACTGACCCGAACCTCGGTTCCCAATGGCGTTCAACCTACCAGCGCCTTCAGACCATACCAATGGTATATAAGGCGCTATATAAATGCAAAATAACAATAACAATAACAATATATGTCTTGGAAATAGTGACCTGTTGACTGCGATACATGGTGAAAAAAAGTTGTTGACAAATTAACAGCCCACAAGCAATACAGAGTGTGGGTTGTTCTTGCAGAAAACGTGCAGGGAGCTGCACTACACATGACATGTTTTAAATGCACTGAAATAAGTGGTTACATTCTGGCAATGGTACAACAGAATGGAAAATCTGTGTGTGATAAGCCAGCACAAAGATTCAGTGGGTTGAGGGTTATTTTTAAAGATCGCACAGTGCATTGGAGTGAGTTTGTGAAGCCAAACTACTAGGTTACGGGGAAAAAGAAAAATGTACACCTATACCTTTAAATGGGACATTGATTAGCAGCCTACTTTTAAACAGGCTAAAAGACACTTTGCAGAATTACATGGAGTTAAATCTGATGACAAGAAAAAGTGCCTCTTTTGAAAATAAGAGTCTTGCTGTGCAGAGCTTGTGCCTTGAAGATAACTTGCCCTGTCTTGGGCGAGGTGCACGAAAAAAAAAAAAAACTGTTGGAGGAAAGCAGAATGCCGCGCTCCTGTTCAGTAAAATGGTGTTTACAGAAGCTGGCAGATATGGGAGCTTTTTATGAGTTGCTGGAGCAGCGCAGAAAACAGTTAATCTGGATAAACTGTCTGAAACTAGTGCCTTCCATTGAAGCCGCCCCAGTTTAAGAGTTATAGGCCTAAGAGCAAAGAGACAAGCTTGCTCTGTGCGTATGGCGCTGCCATGTGCACAGGAAAGATAAACAATGACATTCCTGCATTCCATCCCCTGCCCCCTCTACTTCCCCCTCCTTCAATTCCTTTCCCTCTGCAGCCCCCCCCCCCAAATATTTCAGTTCCGCCTCTGCCCTCAAGGAGGTTTCAAGTCCACCAAGGAGTTTAGTTCATTCAACAGTTGGCTCCAATCTACCACCACCCCGTCCTCCAACTCCGGGTCCTGATTACGCTGCAAAAGGTCAACCTCTGCCATTCCCCACATACGATATCACCATTCCATTGTGACAAGGACGGGCCCTGGGGTTTCTTACACGCAATTGACACCCTTCTCTTTGCCAATATCAGCATGAATTGAGCCAACCGTCTTCCCACTTTGTGTCGCTCCCCTGCCCCGCCTGCAATCCCCCAATACCAGCCCCCACAGACATATTCTTGGGCTACATTCAAAGCTGGAATCAAGCAGTTCATTTATCTTGGAGATCACTGCCTGCCAATAATGTTCGATCACTAAGCATCCACACAACATTTGCCAGATCCCTGCCGGACCTGACCCACACCGTGGAAAATCACTACTCAGGGTAATTGATATTGATATTTTATTTGTATCGCGCTTGTACACAAGTGTTTTAGAGCACAAAAAAGGCAAGGGAGGGGAACAGGGGAGAATAAAACAATGATCTTACTGGGCCCAGTGACATTGAGAATGTGCAAGTGCATGGGAGAGGGGGAGGGGAAAAGTGCTTGGAACGAGGGAGAAGTGGAAAGTACGGAGCAAAGGAGAAACAGATAAATGATAATAAATAAATAAAAAAAGTCAACAAACAGTGTTAGGGCAGCCAGCAAGTGGCAAGTGCTGGGAATAGTTGCATAGGGCGGAGAGTAGAGGCAGGTAGATTTAGAAAGAGGCTGTTACAATAGTCCAACCTAGAGAGAACCAGAGCTTGGGAGACAGTGAGCTTCTGGGGGAAGGAGAGGAAAGGTAGAGTACCTCTGAGGAGGTGCAGTAGGAATTTTGACTTTTTAGAAACATCAGAGATGTGGGCGGAGAAGGAAACTGTGGAGTCAAAGAAGACCCTGATGTTCTTAGCCTCACAGGTGGGGGTAGGAGGAGGGCCAAGGGAGGCCAGCCAGAGACTGAGGGGAAAGGATGGTGAAGGTGTGCCGATGAGGAGGATCTCCTTCTTGCTGGCATTCAGAAAAAGATCATTGGCGGCACACCAATCTTGAATGGCAGTTAGGCAATCAGAGATGAGAGAGGGAGAGGAGATGGCCGAGGGCAGCCTGAAAATGAGTTGAGGGTCGTCAGTGTAGCACTGGAATTTTGAGCATAAAATGGCAATGCAGTGGGCGAGAGTTGCCAGGTATTGGTTGAAAAGCCAGGGTGAGAGGTTAGACCCTTGGGGAACACCACAGGTAGAGAGGAAGATAGATGATAGGAAGGACCCAAGTTGGACCTGGGAGGGCCGATCAGAGAGGAAAGACCAGGTTATCACGGAGACGGTTGAGCAGGATGGTATGGTTGACCGTGTCGAAGGCAGAAGAGAGATCGAGTAGGATGAGGACAGAGGGAATGTTAGAGTCAAGGTTAGAGGGAAGATCTTCACGGATGCAGTTTGAATGGGGTCACATATACCCTGTGCAAGGGTTTTGGACTGTGAGTGATTTCTTTTGTGGCAATTGATCTCTAAAATAAATTCTTTACGTTATGTTTTGGGACTGATTAATGACATTTAAATGATCAGTAAAATTACATGACGGTATATAGCCAGTGTCGACTTCAGATTTGACCGGATTGCTAAGCATACACATCATACTTGCCCAGGCTTTGCAAGAGGGTGGGTTTGTTAAGATTGAATACTATATTGCCTGTGACCTGGAGAGTTGTACTTGTAGCTGTTACATAATCGCCAAAGATCGGACTGTGTGTTAAAGGTTATAACATTTTTCGAAACAAAGTGGAGAGAGTGAGGCCATGTTACAGTAGCCAAGGCTGACTAATTGATTAATTGATCTATTAATTTGACTGGTCGTGACAATTCTGATTTATTTGTATTGCACACACTGCAAATTCAATTGCTCCTAGGCACAGGCGTAGGTTGCTGGAAAAGTAGATAGACTGAAACAGCACTGTGCAGGCAATTGTCTCACCCCTCTCAGTGCTGCTGCTGCTTTGGCACTCACCTCTCCAGTGCCCTTTCTGCCCCCTTCCAAGGCCCCTTGTCAATTCACAGTGCTCCCAAGACACTATTAGTGCCCCCCCTGTTCTCTTATATTGACAACCAGCACCCCCTGCTCCCCACACAGGCCCATGCACCTTTCCCAAAGCCCACTACACTCTTCCATTGCTCCCCCTCCCCCATTCCAATGCTCCCTCGTCACCTAAGGTCCTTTGGAAACCCCCACTCAGTGTTCCTTGGCATAGCCATTGCTCCCATGTGCCCCTTTTGCTAAGCCAGGGGTTCTTTGCCACATAGTGAAACCTAGATTTGGCACAACAAGCTCCTTACACCGCTAAATACACCTTTGCCTTGCTCCCTTTCTTTACCCACCCATTAGGTGCCTTATTACCTCCTTCACTGGTTATCCCCCCAAAGCATCTTCCCCAATGTTCCTAACTCCATGCCCATGTTTCTGTCCCCATACTCCAAGCACGCTGGGGATGTCTGCATCCCTGTTACTTATACAGTTAAGTTTGTTAAGTACAATAGAACATTTGCAAATTTTGTTCGGATTAAGTGGCACCTCTGCATAATCGAACAAATATACTATTCTGCTCAACGTATGCTTAGTTCAAAATGGCGTGGGAGCACAATGCATTCTGGGAGTGCTCGGAGCCATGTTGGATATTTACTTCATTCTGCAGTGAAAGGCTGCACACATTTTGTTGAAGTGTTAGATTCGCAGTGCTGAGACAAACATGCTTTTTTCAAACTTGGTATGCAGTCAAGGCCATTTATGCTGGGAAACTGTTCTCCGTGGAACAGGTTTTTAGAGTAGGGAGGCCCTGCATTCCTTGGGGGGGAGCTCTCGATTGACCCATCTGGCAACCGACGGCTGTCCCTCAACTGCGCAGGTGCAATCCCAGAAGGTTTGAGAATTAACTCCTTTTTTTTGGAGTGCCTATATAGGCGGAAACCTGGAGGGGTCAGGTGAGACTTCAGCCAGAGAAGGATGCTCCGTCTGGCCTTCCTGTGAGCTGTGGCACTCTCGTCCTGGCTGTCCACAGGGTCTTCCAGCCGTAAATGGGCAAGATGAAGAATAATAATACGCTTACGGTGATGTATTCTTTCTTTGACTTCTTTACTTTTTCTGTGATCTATGTCCATGTTAGTTTTATGAGTTATTTCTATGTACTTGTAATCTTTGAATAAATAGCCGTAAAGAGCTGATTATCTTCTAAAGCGTGCGTGGCTGTGAGTTATTGTGTGTCTGTTTTTGGGTTGAAGTATTTGCTCTATAATTGCATTGGTGATTTATGGTAGTTCTGTGCACTTATCAGAGGAGAGCAATACATTATGGCGCTGTGAACAGGGTTATTTATGATGAAGTGTTCCAAATAATCTGTTTGAACGCAGACAGGCTTCGGTTATCTTGCAAGCGAGAGTAATTGGGCAGTGAGTGTTGAACTGTGTTAAGTTGTTTTTTTTTCCTTGCTGTGAAATGACGATTGTGTGAGAGACTGCAGAGCAGGCTGTCGCCTTTCCTTGGTCGTCTCACTGCAGCTCTGAGACAGCCAATAGACAGCACTTTTGTGTCGGCCTGCCACGGCCGATAGCATGTGTGGTTGAGATCTTTCCCCTTCAGTAAATCTGTCGTGGCTGACTTACTGCTTGGGAATGAAACCAGGGAGCCGAATAGCAGTGAGCAAAGCGGAAAGATGGCTATGTTTAAAGCGCTCCGATGAATGGTGAAGAAAGATTTATGTTCAATTAGGAAAGAATTTCTTTTTAAAAGTTGCAAGGATTTGACAGGAAAATTGTGACTAGTGTTTAAACATTGTGACTCAGCCCTAGTATGCTAGCGAGTGGGGGGCTGTAATATAAGGAGGCAAAGGTGCGCCTTTCTTATAATGTATGCTTTTGAAGTTTTCACATTCCTAAAGATAACGTGGGAATGAGCCGTGTTTAGGAGAAAGAGTAACATCAGTGTTGAAAGCCTAAAGGGTTTGTTTTTGGCAACTGTAAATTCCATGTGCTGGTGGTGCATTCTGTTTAAAGGAAATCACTAAAATTGCCTGCATTGCATTTTAGCTGTGCCATGTTTGCAAGGGGTGAGAGACTCACTTGACAAAAAAAAGTGAGTGAATGGCATTTGAATTTTCGATTTTTGTGCATTTTGATTTGAAATTGAAGAACCAGTTTGCAATGGTTTGGGGGGGAAAGACAATTTATATTTTCTAAATTGCCCCTAAATTGCCCCTAGAGTATGTGACTGTTCCCACGCTATGCCATGGATTAAAGTACTGTTGCTATTAAGTGATATATGTTTTGGAAATAGTGACCTGTTGACTGCGATACATGGTGAAAAAAAGTTGTTGACAAATTAACAGCCCACAAGCAATACAGAGTGTGGGTTGTTCTTGCAGAAAACGTGCAGGGAGCTGCACTACACATGACATGTTTTAAATGCACTGAAATAAGTGGTTACATTCTGGCAATGGTACAACAGAATGGACAATCTGTGTGTGATAAGACAGTAAAAAGATTCAGTGGGTTGAGGGTTATTTTTAAAGATCGCACAGTGCATTGGAGTGAGTTTGTGAAGCCAAACTACAAGGTTACGAGGAAAAAGAAAAATGTATACCTTTAAATGGGACATTGATTAGCAGCCTACTTTTAAACAGGCTAAAAGACACTTTGCAGAATTACATGGAGTTGAATCTGATGACAGGAAAAAGTGCCTCTTTTGAAAATAAGAGTCTTGCTGTGCAGAGCTTGTGCCTTGAAGATAACTTGCACTGTCTTGGGCGAGGTGCGCAAAAAAAAAAACAAAAAAAAAACTGTTGGAGGAAAGCAGAATGCTGCGCTCCTGTTCAGTAAAATGGTGTTTACAGAAGCTGGCAGATATGGGAGCTTTTTATGAGTTGCTGGAGCAGCGCAGAAAAGAGTTAATCTGGATGAACTGTCTGAAACGAGTGCCTTCCATTGAAGCCGCCCCAGCTTAAAAGTTATAGGCCGATAAGCAAAGAGACAAGCTTGCTGCGTGCGTATGGCGCTGCCATGTGCACAGGAAAGATAAATAATGACATTCCTGCATTCCATCCCCTGTGGGAGACACCGTCAGTGTGAGCAAAGACAGAGGTGGGGCTGCGAAGCCAGAATGCTGAAACTGAACTGAAGGCAATAATTGCCGTGAGTGAGAAGATGAACAAAGAGCGCAATCTACCTTACACATGCTGATGTACGCATGCTTTCTGACACTGGCATGCAATAACAGAACTGATCAGAAGTAAGGAATTCGCCCAGTATCAACACTGGAAGAAAAAATAAATGCTGCATGCAAATGGGAGGCTGAGCGCATCGCGCATCTGAACATTTGGGAAAACTGTGCACTTGTGAATGGGCTGAGAAAAGACAGCTGCCTATTTCAAGAGACATTGACGTGCAAGCTGCTTCCCAGTGCCCCATGTGATGTTAACTGAAGTAAAGCGCTGTGCACTGGAGAAGAAACCTCTAGGCGCTTTGAGAAGTGAAAATACACAGCCAGCAAAATGCAAGCTACATTGCCAGGGCTGGAGTAACTGACAAAGACATTATGGCGTGAAGCAAAAAAAAAAAAAACTGACAAAGGTAGCCGTTTTGCAAGAGACAGCATGCAGAGCGGGGCTTATTAGTATAACATGAACACTGCACATTAGCCATGATCCAGAAGCCTCACGGCTTAGTGCAAGAATGAATTATTTGTTGAAGCAACTAAAGGAACTGACTCAGACTATCGCTCTCAAAGGGGTGGCCCAAGAAATCAGCAGACACCCTTTGGGAAACTAATAAGTGGAAAACCAGAGGCTTTACAGACACTGCCTGTATGGAGAACTGGAGAAAAGATAAACAAAGCTGCTTGTGCAACTGCAGGCAGTATTGGACTGAAAGACTTTACCTTTGAAAAATGGAGTGATGCCAGCAGGGCAACCTAAATCAAGATCATGAAACACTGGCAGCAAGTTGGCGCCTGGCATTCGTGATCGCTTTGGTGACAAAGAAAAGCATTGATCCATTGAGAAGTGCGACCTGGGTACTTATTATATGGCTATTGTAAAATCACAGATCAGTCTGAGGTACCATTGACCAACTATGATCGCATTGCACAAATGAGTTTGTGATTAGGCAGTTACACCCCATAAGGTTGAGTGCAAATAAGCCCCCAGTAACATGCAGAAGGGTGACAAATAATTGTGGTAGCAATGATATGATAAAGTGTGTAGTTACCTGATGAGACTTCTAAAGGCGGGGGTGGTGTTAAGGGAAGGGGTGGGCAACGTTGATATTGAAGTTTTGATGACATCCTAATGTGGATAACACTGATAGTGTACCTTTTGATGAAATCTTAACATTTCTGTTTGTATTTTGCCTAGGCAAATAACCAAGAAAGTAGCGTGCCATGATTGGGGGGTAGACGTGTGCAATTGCCGGGTGACACTGATCAGTCAAGCAGACGCATTCTCAGAGAAAGCGGGTCACTGCGAGATACTATGTCAACTTTGAACCTGTCCTGTACCGCACTCAATGCTACTAACGTGCGTGAAGCGTGAGGACATTTGTTCTGCAACCTGCGAGAAGTGTCCAACAAAGTAATAACTTTTCCAGAACTGTCACGGTGCGGACTTGGCATATTGTCAAATATTTGATGCTGCACATTCAAATGATTCAGTCGACGGTTGTAATGACCTTGTTGATATGTTTTGCCTTTCTTGTCTAAAGGACTGTTGACAATGGGTTGTGGACTGTGACATCATGCACCACAAACAGCTGTGTGACACAGCACTTGAATGCCAACACGTTGAAACCTGATTCTTAAATGCATTTTGAGATTACTCTGTGAAAAAATGAAATGTTTTGCCCTTCCCACTGAATTGCCTTAACAGGAGATGCTTTGCCTTTTCCAAAATTACTACATTGCATGTAGCCAGGAAAATGATTCATGAATTTTTGGGGCAGCAGGGTTGGGCGAGCAGGAGCATAATATATTTTGAGATAAAATGAATGCGCACACCAAAGTTAGCTGTGCATATGTTAAGGTCTTTGATTTGTAGTAATGCTGCCAAGTGTGTGAGCTCTAATTAGAGATGGTAGCATTTGAAACAGGATGGCTCTTTTCATGTGGTAACGTTACATATACTTATAATCCAGCTAACATTTCTGGAGGTCCATGTGCTTTGACTCGATTAGGATTCATTTATTTATTTTATTTATTTTTATTTATTTTAATATTTATATTGCGCCGGTAGCTCGCGAGCCTCAGGGCGCAGAAACAAGGACACAAAAACAGACAGACGGTGATTAGACAGAGCGGACGGGACAATCACATAGATTTAAACTGACTGAGGTTTCGGCGGTGAGTCAGTTTATTTGAAGATGTGGGTTTTTACCCGTTTGCGAAAGCGCGAATAGTTGGTTTCCAGTCTAAGGTGGTCTGGTAGGTTGTTCCAAAGGTTGGCTGCAAAGGTCGGAAAGGCTCTGCCTAAGCCACTTTTGAGTTTGTTTGGTGCCGTTGCGATTTTACCAAGTTGGGATGATCTCAGTGTTCTATTAGGAACGTATGGTTTGATCCTTGTTTTTAAGTAGGTTGTGAACGATGGTTAAGGTCTTGAAATGCACCCGGTCTTTGATTTTCAGCCAATGAAGCTCCCTTCTGGAGTTGCTGATATGCTCTGTTCTAGTTTTGAGCTTGACAATTCTTACCGCGTTGTTCTGTACAATTTGGTAGCTTTGTAGGCATTGCTTGGAGGCGCCCAGGACTAAGGTGTTGCCATAGTCGAGGCGCGACAAGATGGTGGCTCTTGCTATGGTCGTGCAGTTTTCCTCAGATATGAAGGGTCTGATGGCTTTTATTAGACGGAGGTGGTAGGCACAGTTCTTTTTTGATGAACTGTACTTGGGTGTCCGCCCCCAAGGATGCTTCCGGCAGCATACCAAGGGTTTTAACCTTGCTTAGGACCGGTATGGGGGTATCTTTAATGTGGAAGGATGTGTAGGATGAGGATAGCTTAGGACGAACAGAGGATGAGCCGAAAATCATGAGTTCCGTTTTTTTCCCGTTTAGGCACATCCAATTGGAGTCCATCCATTGCTCCACGTGGTTGTATATCGTGGTAAGTTGCTCGCTATCTTTCTGATAATTGCTACTTAGTTCGAATACAAGCTGCGTGTCATCAGCATAGTTAGTGAAATAGGTGTTTATGTGGTCGAGAACAAGGCATAGGTACCTCAAGTAAAGATTAAACAGTAGGGGTGACATATTAGCCCCTTGGGGAACTCCACAAATGATTTCTTATTCCAGGGAGAACTTGTCCCCCCAGTGCACTCTGGATATTCTGTTTTTTAGAAAGGACATTATCCAGCTGATGGCTTCATCAGAGCAGTTGGTGGTCTTTTTTAGCGCATTCTGGAGTAGGTTATGGTCGAGGAGATCAAATGCGGCGCTGAGGTCAAGTAGAATGAGGAGGCCTGTCTTACCCTTGTCAATAATACCGAGGATTTTGGTCTGAAGATCTAACATGGCCGTCTCTGTACTGTGAGCCGGGCGGAAACCAGACTGCTGTGGGTGGAGGGAGTTAGATTCCTCTACGTGTGCCTAGAGCTGCATGGTGGCGATCTTATCCATGATTTTGAGGATGAAGTTGCAGTTTGTTATGGGTCTGAGGTTATTCGGATCGCGTTGGTCAAGATTGGGTTTTTTAACCAAGGGGGTTACTGTGACCTTTTTGATGGAATTAGGGACTTCCTGGTCTCTGAAAGAGGCATTGATGATCTTTGTCAGGATGGGGGCGAATATGTCTGTGTTGTCCAATATTATCTTGGGTGGAATGATATTCTCTGCACAGGTCGTGGGTTTTATGGTCGCCAGTACCTTGATCATTTCGCTGTTGTTGATCTCTGTGAACTTGAAGGTTCCAATGCCTGATGTTGCGAGCTCAACTGGCAGGGTAACTGTCGTTTTTTTGTTGGTCAGAGAATTTATGATGGCGTCCCTGGCTTTTGAGATTTTGTTGAAAAAGGCGATCTGGGTGGCATCGCATTCTTCTTGAGAGGGTAGGAAAGGAGGGGCAATGGCTTTGGGTTTTTCTATGGATTTAAGGATATTAAACAGTTTGCTGGTGGAATTAGCGGCTGTAGAAATCTGTTCATTGTAGACGTTTTTCTTGGCCTCCGTTATCATATGTTTATATTTTATTTCGCTTTCCTTCCAATGGGCTTTATTGGCTGATGAAGGATCTTTTAGCCAGACATTTTCTCTATTTCGTTTGTCCCTTTTTTGTTCTGCTAGTTCTTTGGAGAACCATTGTTGTTTTTTTTGGGTGGGTCTAGTTGATTTGGTTTGGAGGGGAGCTATTTGGTCCGTAAGTTTCTCGAGGTGACTGAGTAGATTTGCTAACGTTATTTCACAGGAGTCATTCTCGGTTTGGTTGTTATCCACCTCAATTAGGCATTGTATGAGGTGGTTCCTATCAATGTTTTTGTAGTTACGGTATGTCGAGAGGGTCGGGCAGTTAGGGGTTTTGGGTTTGGGAAGAGGCAGATTGATATGAAAGGATATGCTATGGTGGTCTGACCATATGCAAGGTTCCGTCTTAAACTCTCGGGTTTCGAGATTGTTAGAGACGACCCAGTCAAGAAGATGGCCGTTGTCCATTGTGGGCTCTTGGTTGTTGATCTCAAAATCAATGTTGTTTAGGGATCTTTGAAGTTTACCAGCTTCTTTGTCTTTGGTATCGCCATACCAGTGCTTAAAGTCGCCCGTGACTAATGTGGCTGTGTTAGGTCCTTTAAGCATATTGAGTTGATGCGTTATTTCGTCGTTGAATTCTGGGGTGGACGTGGGAGCCTGTAGAGGACAATCAAGTTTAAAATACTGTTTGCCGTAGGGGTGTGTTTGAGGTGCAGTATTTCACAGCCTGTACATGCTATGCTGCTGGGAAACATGTGTATAGAGTCTCTTGCAATGACTGCTACACCACCCCCTGGCCTTCTTCTCTATTTGAGTAGAAGATGGAGTAGCCTTCCGGGACTGCGATGTCGCAGGTGGGGCCGATAGGGTCCTTGAGCCAGGTTTCGGTTATGCAGAAAATATCTATTTGTTCATTGACAATCCTGTCATGAACACATTGTGCATGTTTATTGAGAGAGCGCGTGTTAAGCAAGCACATTTTTAGGTCTAGCTTATTTGAAGGGTGAAACTCGGGACTGTTCGGGGGGGAACAGTCAGTTTTTTAATGATGTTTCCTTTACACTCAGTGATAACTCGTGGTAAAAGGTCAACCTTTGAATCTATTGGATTATCTCCTGACTGTGATTCACATGTACATTTGCTATCAGAAGCTGAGGTTTTAGCATTAACCCTTTCATTAGTAGGTGTTTGGGGTTTAGCTGCTGGAGTTTACAAATCGTTGATGAAATTAGCGTGTTTAGTAGTTAAGAGTCTTAATCATACTTCGCAAGCTCTAGAAGAATTACTCCTTGATAGTCACGTTATTAGAAAAGCTACTTTGCAGAACAGAGCTGCTGTTGATTACTTATTGCTGAAACATAATTTAGGGTGTAATGCCTTTGAAGGTATGTGTTGCTTCAATTTAAGTGACCACTCACGATCCATTGAAAGTCATATTAGAGGTTTGAGGGATCTCATTTTCCCAAGTATCTCAAGATCAAAACAGAAGCTGGTGGGATTGATTATTTTCATGGATACCTGATATTGGGGGTACACTACGTTATATTTTTGCTTGCATTTTTATTATATTGACTATTATAATTGCTTGTTGTTGTTGCCTTCAATATGTTCCCAATTTAGTTTTAACATTTCGTATGTTTCAAAGACCAGTTCCAGTGCCACCTGGCTACTGAAGATAAATATCCAAAGGGTGGAGATGTTCTGCTCCACTTATGCTTAGTTCAAAATGGCGCTGGAGCAAAATGCATTCTGAGAGTGCTCAGAGCCATGTTGGATATTTACTTCACTCCGCAGTGAAAGGCTGCACACATTTTGCTGAAGTGTTAGATTCGCAGTGCTGAGACAAACATGCTTTTTTCAAACTTGGTATGCAGTCAAGGCCATTTATGCTGGGAAACTGTTCTCCGTGGAGCATGTTTTTAGAGTAGGGAGGCCCTGCATTCCTTAGGGGGGAGCTCTCGATTGACCCAGCTGGCAACCGACGGCTGTCCCTCAACTGCGCAGGTGCAATTCCAGAAGGTTCGAGAATTAACTCCTTTTTTTTGGAGTGCCTATATAGGCGGAAACCTGGAGGGGTCAGGTGAGACTTCAGCCAGAGAAGGACGCTCCGTCTGGCCTTCATGTGAGCTTTGGCACTCTCGTCCTGGCTGTCCTCGGGGTCTTCCAGACGTAAATGGGCGAGATGAAGAATAATAATACGCTCATGGTGATGTATTCTTTCTTTGACTTCTTTACTTTTTCTGTGATCTATGTCCATGTTAGTTTTATGAGTTATTTCTATGTACTTGTAATCTTTGAATAAATAGCCGTAAAGAGCTGATTATCTTCTAAAGCGTGTGTGGCTGTGAGTTATTGTGTGTCTGTTTTTGGGTTGAAGTATTTGCTCTATAATTGCATTGGTGATTTATGGTAGTTCCGTGCACTTATCAGAGGAGAGCAATACATTTACAGAAAATGAATGGGATATGTAGGTGATGATTCACGTTTAAAGAGTCACTTTGAGTAGTTGTCAATCACAATAGGGAGGTCTCCACTTTTTGCGCACAAAAAACGTTGAAAAAATGTGGCCCAACTAGTGATTTTTCTTTTTTCTAAAGCACATTTACCCTTCTAGACAGGGATTAAAAGGTAATACTTTACTTCACGGTGATGAGGGATACAAGGAGAGATGGAAGGTAGGGGTTGGAGATGCATGGGAGAGTGGGGTTAGAGGAGCATAAAACTGGGGTGCCAACACAAAAGAGGCTCTTGCTGCAGAGGCCCACCAGTTCCCTGTAGGCCAGATCACCTCTGTATCTCAGGCACAGAGTTTGCACTGATGAACCAGCTCCTTTATTCTATTTTTACTGCGCCCGTGCTCATTTCATTGTGGTAGTCCTCACCTTGCCTCCCCTTCTGCCACCCGCCCCCAACAATGTACAGATAAAGTTCACAAACCCAGACCTATCAATGTTGGAAATGCTTGTTTTGAATGTGGAAATGTATATTTCACAATGTGTTTGAGAAAACATGAATCAACTTACTTTGGGGCATCTGGGCTGAAACGTTCAGGGTCAAAAACGAGGGGGTCCTTATAAAACTTGCCCATCCTTCCCACTGTGTACATATTTAACTGCAAACATGAAGGTGATCATTTTAGGGCTCACAAATAAAGACATGCCTCATAAAACTCCTCTGCTTGCAGTGCTTTAAATTAGTGGAACTATATCACATATATTGGTCTAATTTGCTAAGCTCAAAAAATAGCGTAAGACTAAAATTATGAAGGTAAAAAATAGCATAAGTAGAACTTTCTTGGCGTAAGCTTTACATACGCTTGGTAAATCGGCCTCATATATATTTATATAAGCATTTCTAAAGACACCATAACTTTCTTGGTTTATTGTATACATGATCCAATGTTCCATCCATAAGGCTGTCAAGACTATACTGCACTGATGATCCATAATAAGGGTGAATGTCTATTGAGTTGATTGAGCTATGTATAAAGTAGCACTGCCCACTATAAAAAAGACAGTTTCTGGGAGAAAAAAAGCTTGCATTTGGGCTGATTTGCATACCCACAATGCCTTGCTGATGTTGCTCAGAACTGGAGGTGAACTTCCGGCGAGGGCGCCTAGGTGGCATGATGGAATGTGTGACTTGGCTCAAATGGACTATTCTACTAAATATAAATACATACATATATCCATGCAAACAAAAAAGAGCAGTGGCAGGGTCAAAACTCTGAGTCCTAGCTACAGTAAAGTCAAACAGTCCAAGGATGTGCTCCTCCTAGCATGCTTTCATGCCTTAGGAATCTTCAGGGAGGCTAACTGGATTTAGATGTGCAGGGTTGAATCCCAAGTACCAGGCTGTGGCAGCAGGGAATTCTGGCAACTGTAGTGTAGAGCCAGCCAGGATCCACCTCTACCCCAGTGTTCAATATTAGCCTTTAGTGGGCAGGAGGGTGGAGTTACCATCAGTGTGGCACTCCAAAGTCAGGCATGTGTAGCCCGGGTGCAGCCCCTCTGGAGCCCCAGTCTCCAGCTCCATGTGCGAACAAAAAAGAGGGGTGGCAGGGGCACAACTAGGAGAAGATCTTTGGACTTTTGAGCAGATTGCAGCTGAGACCCGTAACTGCGCCCCTGCCACCCCTCTGTTTGCTTGCACATGTAACTGGAGACTGAGGCTACACATGCCTGACTTTGGTGTGGAGTGCCACACAGTTGGTAACCCCCTCCTTTCCCCCACTGAGGGCTGACATTCAACTTTGGGTGGAAGTTGGATCCTGGCTGGCTCTAAACTACAGATACCAGGATTCCCTGCTGCCCAAGCCTGGTACTTACCAGAGGGATTCAACCCTATACACCTGAATCCAAACAGCCACCATGATGATTGCTGAGACATGAAAGCACTCTAGGAGGAGAAGATTTTTGGACTGTCAAGCAGATTGCAGCTGGGACAAACAAAGTAATTTATTTTGCATTTTTACAAGCTTTCGTGTAATTCATCCACTTCCTCAGGGGTATTTCCAGGAGGGGCCATGTAAGCTTTAATGCTGTGATGTTTTTCAAAGGCTTCATTCCATCTCTGCCCGAGAAAGTGGAGGAATTCGACAAAAGCTTGCAAATATGCAAAATAAATGACTTTGTTAACCTTATTAAGGTGTTTTCTCTTGGATCAACATTCTATTCAACCCTTAGCTAACACAGTACAAGCAAACTGAAACATATATATGTAGGAAAGTCCATTTGAGCCAGGTCACACATTTCACAATGCCACCTAGTAGCCGTTGCTGGAATTTCACCTCCAGTTCGGAGCCACAACAGCAAGGCATTTTGGTTATGCAAATTAACTCAAATGCAAACCTTTTTGTTCAGGAAAGTATCTTTGTCTAAGAGGGCACGCGCGGTGTGTGAGCAGTGTGTGTTCGGTGTTCAACAGTGGCAGAGCTTACTTTGAAGTCTCCTGTAATCGACAAACTGACGTCCTGTAAAGGCTGAAACTTTGGAGTCCTCTTTCTATCTTCATCATCTGAGGACTCGCTTGCCTACAAACACACCACGCATACGCGGAGCGCTGCGTAGGGTGCAAGCAGTGTGTGTGTCTGGTTTTGGTTGCCGGGTGCTGTGTTATCACTGCCATAGAGGACTGCCTACATTGAGGAATATTCGATCATTCTGAATAAGGAGGTAAGCGATACTGCTGTACAGTTCTTCCCTCCTCCTCCTCTAAACCTCCTCCGGTGGCTGTGCCTCTAGACAAGCAACCTGATTTGTACATCCTTTACATCTGTGAAAAGAAACATTTGTAGTCATATTGCTCTAAACATGCCGATACGTCATTTGGACGGAAGCAGCGACAATACAATCTGACTGACTATTCCATACTTTGCTGGAGATTGGCACACTTTAATATATATATATGCCTGTTGGTGACTGTAGACAGCGCTATCTTTGAACCAGTGGCATTAGGCGGCACATACCTTCGCATCTTTCTCCGACTGCCCTGCTGGTGACTGCGGATATATCTATCTTTGAACCAGTTGGAATTGGCATGATAGCAGTGTCTTTTGTGAGAAGGATTTTAGCAGACAGACGTCTCATCCAACCAGGGATATTCTTAATTTTGAATAGAACATTAGAGTGGGAAGTTTCTGTTCTGTTGCAGCGAATACGGAAACGGTTTGAATTTGTGTGAATAGGTGTGCGGCGGAGTAAGTAAAAATGAAACTAAGGAGTAAAGTTACAGCTTCGACACCCCAGAGGATGCTTCAGAGTGGCTGGACACCCAGAACTGTCCAGCAGAAACAGATAACCAGAAAGAAGACGGAGCAGATAAGTAAAATTGAGACTGTGATACCCATGGTGCTGCAGAATCAGACACTGGGACTAAAATATAAGATAGGGTGAAGCCAGCTGAGATGGATGCAACACGGGCGGCATATATATGGATACTAAAGCACGATGATATAGCGTAAAATTGCAGGAGTCTCGAGGGACTTGCTCACAAACCCCCAAGGCTAGATTAGTTAGGTTACCGATAGATCGGTAGTACCCTGCTGGGTACCTAACATCGGCATACCGATACAGGACCAAATGCGGGGGAGCCTGAGATCCAGGGATGGAGCTGGGCAATGGTTGGGGACGGGTAGGGAGGGGTGAGGGGAGGGAAAGTGTGCAGTGAATATAGTTGGGGAGTATGGGGGGAGGTGGAGTAGTTGGGGAGTTAATGTTGAAAAGGTACAGGGAACAAGCCCACTTTCATGCCAAGCAAAATTGGAGAGAAGAACGAGGAGAGAGGGAGAAGGGTTAACATATGGATGACAATGGGAGGTCTTAGAATAGTAACTTGGAATGTGAGAGGCCTCAACAGTTACCTGAAGAGAAACAAAGTCATGATGTATTTGAGGAGGCAAAAAAACAGACATAGCATTACTGCAAGAAACCCACCTGACCAAAGAGAAACTAGAGAAGGTAAAGAAAAATTGGAGAGGGGCCACTATGCGAGCGACATATTCAGCGTACACCAGAGGGGTAGATACCTGGGTGGCACCTCACGTGCCAGTCCAGATGCTCCAGGCCACGGCAGAGCCAGACGGGAGAATGATAGTGATGCGGGGGCTGCTGGAGAATAGAGAGCTGAGTATTATAAATACATAAGCCCCCAATCAGGACACAGTGGCCTATTTTAGGACACTATTTTAGGACACTATACAGCAAAATCAGCCCCCACATAGGAGGTATGATCATATGGGGAGGGGACTTTAATTGCACGCTATACCCTAAAATGGACAGGTCAGACACGAAACTAGATAAACCCACTCCTGCCGCGAAAGCGCTACAGGCCCTACTGAGAGACTCTCGGCTAGAGGATATCTGGAGGCAGCAACATCCGAATGAGAGGCATTACTCACATTACACTGCCCCGCACAACCTGTACATGAGACTGGACTATATGTTCGCAGCTTCAGAACTTGTGGGGGAAATGACGGGCTCAGAATATAAGGCAAGAATACCATCAGACCACTCCCCTCTGGTCCTAGAGTGGAGACACCAGCCCCCCAAGAATCCCAACATGGAGGCTTAGAGCCGAGGCCCTGCAGGACTTGCCATTTCGAGAGGACCTAAGGGAGGAGATCAATGGGTATTTCGATACTAACACGGGAAGTGTGGAGTCAAAAGGAACCCTATGGGAGGCCTTTAAAGTGGTAGTTTGAGGGGTAGCCATATCCAAATCTAGAGGGCTCCAAGGGGGCATAGAGTGGGAGCTACAAGAGACAGAGAAGAAATTGGAAGAAATTATGAAAAGGGGAGGTCCCTCACAGGAGGACGCGGAACAGGTCAGCCAGCTACAACAAGTTAGCGCAGGGCTTTGGGAGGGGCTATGAAATCTAAACTATAAAAAATATATTGAAAGACAATATGCAGGGGGGGACAAACCGGGGAGGCTGTTAGCATGGCTATACAAAAAAGGAGACACCAAGATCAGTAATCAGGGAGATAACGGGAGAAGATGGCCAGATTTGGAATGCCCAGGAGGGGGTAAATGAGGGGTTCCTCAGATTCTACAAATGCCTCTATGAAGACGTGGGGAGACGGCAGAACGGGAGACTGAGGAGACACTGGAAGATATAGGATTACCTAAGTTAAACGAGGAAGAAAGGGAGAACCTGTAGGCTCCAATTATAATAGAAGAATTGGAAACAGTGGTACTGCATCTACCCATGAGCAAAGCCCCGGGGTCAGACGGGCTCCCTAGCGAATTTTATAAAACATATAGACGTGAAGTGCTCCCCTCGATGCTGGTGATGCTAAATTAGGCATTCGAAAGAGGAAGATTGCCGGAATCCCTGAGGGAGGTGGTAATTATCCCACTTCCTAAACGAGATAAGCCAAGCACAGAATGTGGGTCGTACAGACCCCTATCCATGTTAAACCAGGATAGCAAAATTCTCACGGCTGTGTTAGCAAACTGACTTAAAAGGGTAATAAACAAACGTATCAAACTGGGTATGTCCCGGGCAGAAATATATACGATAACCACAGGAGACTCCACCATATTATAGGACAGGTTGAGGGCGACCCCAGCGAAATGGCAAAAATCTTGCTAGATGCAGTGAAAGCTTTCAACTCTGTAAGGTGGCCTTGGATGATGGCGGCCTTGCAAGGATTTGGGATGGGACCTGGGTACCTGCAGTAGGTGAAAATGGTGTATAGCTCTCCAACAGCTAGGGTGAAAATGGGAGCGATTATCTCAGATAAATGGCAACTTAGCAGGGGCACGAGACAGGGATGTCTCTGGTCCCCCATTGTAACGCTCACCTGATTCCCGTAGAGGCGCCGGTCTTGACTGGGCGTATACCGTATCTGCAAAGGTGATGTGTAACACACGGCTGGCTCTTTGGGCTGGACCTCTGTGCACTGTATGTCTGACTTGAAGGGTAAGATGTCTGCAGATAGAAAATATGGGATTAAGGAACTGGGTTATTGAATGTCTCTCTCTTCTTCCCTTTCTCTTCTCCTGTAGAACCCCAAAGGTTAACGCTCTCACCTTAGGTAAGTGAACGCTGTGCTCTCCATCTGCCTCGGGGCAGGGTGCTGTAACCAGTTTCTTCACTGGATAAGGGGAGCAGGCCTCTTGACTTCAGAGGACTGCTGTCCGTCGTTTACTGCACGAACGGTAAATTTCGAGTAATTCTAATGTCTTTAAAGTCTTTAGTAATGATGTTTCTTGTTTTGCAGGGTTCCGGCGATGGCGGATGACGGGCTGAAGTGAGTTGAAGATGGAGCCCGTGTGATGAATAGAAGCTCCTGGAAGCACGTAAGTAAGCGCTTGTTGCCTGCTTCACGATGCGCTCTAAATGTCTTTTTATTTTGAAGGTACAAGTTCGGAGCGGCTGCAGGGTGCCGGAATACCCACTGGGTTAGATGTGGAAAGGAGTAATGGCACGTGAGTATTAAAGTTCCCCAATGTCTTTAAACGCACCTTGTTTTGTCTTTCAGATGCGGGATGCAGCGCCGAAGGCCTCCGGAGCGTGCGAAGAGTTGGTAAGCTTTTGTCTTTCAGATGCCGGAATGCAGTGTGAAGACCTCCGGAGCGCACGAAGAGTAGGTAAGCCTTTGTCTTTCAGATGCCGGAATGCAGCGCGAGGGGTTGGTGACAGCCGATGGACCAGGTAAGTGAAGAGCTGTCACTGAAGACCGAAATGCTAACCTGTTCTTTCTTGTCTTTATAGGTGTTGCTGAAGACTGGATTCAGGATGGTAAGCCTTTTTCCTTAGGCCCAGGATCAGATGCAGAAGACACGATGAGTGTTCTGCTGCAGAGGATGCAGAATAACGCAAAGCAAGATTCATCCATCGGGTGTGGTTTAAATAGCCTCCTGTAGTGCTTAGATGTCTCCTTCCACAGCCACGCCTAGGTAAGAAAAGAGTTCCTGCTTTCCAGAAGAGTTCCAGTGTTCTGAATCTAGGCAGTGTCTCCTGCCCCACCCAACAGGAAAAGTAGTTCCAAACAGAAGAGGATCAGAGGCTCAACTGGCAGGCAAGTAAGCAGCATGGTCTGCTGCAGGTAAATCCACCCAAGCATTATGAGCCCGGCGCTTCCAGCGCTGGGACTGGGCATATTTATGAGCCTGGTGCCACTGGCACCAGGACTGGGTCCAAAAGGTCCCAATTGGGACTGGTTGGCACTCGGAACCTGGGTTATGGATCTGCTTCCAAGGGAGTTGGGAAAACCCTGACCTTTTGGAAGCAGAGATCATGACAGTACCCCCCCTCAAGGCCCCTCCCAAACCGGGCTTCTCCGGGGGTTTTGGCTTGTCAGCAAATGTTCGGTGAAATCTTTTGATTAGGCGAGGAGTGTGGACATATTCAGCAGGTTCCCAGGATCTCTCTTGGGGGCCGTAGCCTTTCCAGTCAATTAGGTAAAATAGTTTAGATTTGGAGATCTTGGAGTCCAGAATGCTTTTGACTTCAAACTCGAGTTCTCCATCAACTAGGATAGGTTTTGGAGATTTAGTTAGTCGGGTTTGAGGTTGCACAGGTTTTAATAGAGAGACGTGGAAGACCGGATGTATCTTCATGTGCGGGGGCAAGTCCAACTTGACCGCTACTGGGTTTACTATGGTAGTGATGGAATAGGGACCAAGGTATCTTGGGTTGAATGTGCATGGCCCTTTTAGAGGTAGATATTTGGTGGATAACCAGACTTGATCCCCTTCTTGATATTGAGGGGCTTCCTTCCGATGTTGATCTGCTCCTTTCTTGTATTGTTCTTTAGCCCTTTGAAGGTGAGAAACAGCTTCCTTAAAGGATTGGGTGATTGTAGAATGCATGTAGTCTACTGCTGGTGTTTCAAGATCTTGGAGGGGATCCAACTCTGAGGTTCGAGGGTGACTGCCGTACAAAAGAAAAAACGGGGTTTTCCCAGTTCCCGAATGGACAGAGTTATTGTAGGCATATTCGGCTATCCAAAGGATGTCTTTCCAAGTTTTTTCAGTTTGTTGCAGCATACAGCGTAAATACTGTTCCAGAGTTTGATTAGTCCTCTCGGTTTGTCCGTCGGTCTGAGGGTGGTGACTGGTCGATAGTCTCACATCAATTTGAGCCGACCGACAGCAACTTCGCCAAAAATGAGAAATAAATTGACTACCTCGATCCGAAATTAGAACCGAAGGAAAACCGTGCAGTCGGACGATGTTTTCGAGAAATTCTTGGGCCAGAGTTGCTGCTGTTGGCAAGCCTTTGAGCGGAATGAAATGCGCCATCTTGGAGAATAAGTCCACGATTACTAGAATCGTATTGTATCCGGAGCATGGAGGTAGATCGGTGATGAAGTCCATATAAAGCGTATGCCAAGGGCGAGGTGGGATGTCAATAGGGCGTAAGAGGCCTGCTGGTCTTTCCTTTTGACTCTTGTTTTGGGCGCATACTCCACAGGACATTATAAAGTCTCTGATATCTTTTTTCCAAGACGGCCACCAGAAGTAGCGCTTGATCTTTTCTGAGGTCTTGGCCATACCGGGATGTCCTTCCATTAAAGAATCGTGATAACAAGAGATTACTTTTTTCTGTAAATCTGTGCTGGGTAGGTATAATCGTTCTTGGAAATACAATAAGTTGTCCTTTACTGCAAAGTCCTTTCCCTGCAGATGCCAATTCTGTATGTCTGCTGGAGTTACAAGTTGCCTGGCCTTATCCTTAACTTCCTCTATGGATTCTGTGGCGATTACACCCAGAATTCTTTGTTCGGGAATGATTGGTACAGGTTTAGGGTTGATCAAGTGTTCTTCCACTCCCATCCGAGAAAGGGCATCAGCTTTACCGTTCTTTGTACCAGGTCGATAGGTAATTATGAAGTCAAACTCGGCAAAGAATAATGCCCAACGGAGTTGTGTAGAGGATTGGGCTTTTGCAGTTTTCAAATATTGCAGGTTTCGGTGATCCGTAATCACAGTAACGGTGTGTCGGGCCCCCAGCAGATAATGCCGCCAAGCCTTAAAGGCAGACTTGATAGCCAGAAGTTCCTTGTCAGTAATCGTGTAATTGATTTCAGGAGGCGAGAATTTGCGGGACCAAAATGCCACGGGATGCAACTGATTGGTTACCGGGCCCTTTTGTGATAGAACTGCCCCCATGGCAAGGCTTGAAGCATCAGTTTCCACGATGTAGGGGAGTTCGGGGCGAGGGTGTTTTAAGATTGGTGCAGAGATAAATTTAGTCTTCAAATCCTGGAAAGCTTGTTCCGCCTTGGTAGACCATTCAAAACGTTTGTTTTTCTTTAACAAGGCAGTGATGGTCTGGACTATTCGAGAGAATTCAGGGATAAACCTGCGGTAAAAGTTAGCGAAGCCTAACATGCTTTGCACACCTTTTACGGAGGATGGTGATGGCCATTTGAGAACTGCATCGACCTTCTTTGAATCCATACGCACTCCGCCAGGTGATAATATGAATCCCAAGAATTCAACTTCAGTCACGTTGAAAACACATTTTTCCAACTTAGCGAAACGTTTGTGTTGACGCAATCTTTCGAGGACCATTTTCACGTGTTTCCGATGTTCAGATTCCGATGAAGAATAAACGAGGATGTCGTCAATGTAAACAACAACACACACATCTATGAGCTCTCTGATGACATCGTTCATAAAATATTGAAAGGCGGCCGGGGCATTGCAAAGTCCGAAGGGCATGACCTGATATTCAAATAGTCCATACTTGGTGCGGAAGGCCGTCTTCCATTCATCGCCCTCTTTTACTCGTACCAAGTGGTAAGCTCCTCTAAGATCCAGCTTTGTATATATGCATGCTTTTCTGACTTGGTCCAGGAGTTCAGGGATCAAAGGTAACGGATATCTATTCTTAACGGTGATCTGGTTCAGGGAGCGATAATCTATACAAGTTCTAAGGTCTCCTTCCTTTTTTGGAACGAAGAACAAAGCTGAAGAAGCAGGGGACTTGGAAGGACGAATAAACCCATTTGCCAGGTATTGATCCAGGTATTGTCGAAGGTGAAGGTTCTCAGGCTCGGTGAGGGCATAAATTCTACTACAAGGAGGAGTAGATCCAGGTATCAGGTCTATCTGGCAGTCATAAGACCTATGAGGAGGTAGAGAGTTAGCCTGATCCTTCCGGAAAACATCTTGGTATTCTAGGTATTCGGGAGGTAACTGGGGAGTCTCTGAAGAAATTGCTGCCAGTGCAACACCAGGTGGAGGGTGACAAGTAGAGACACATTCTGGAAACTGGACCGTTCTTGCTCGCCAATCGATCAGAGGATTGTGTTTCTCTAACCAAGGTATTCCTAGAATAATCTGAAACTGAGGGGCCTTGATCACATCGAACACGATCTTCTCATGGTGTCCATATTGACTTACTAGCGTCACCTCTTGAGTGGTATGCGTTACTGGCCCGGAGGCTATCTCCGTACCATCCACCGTAGTAATGACGTCCTTTACAGCCTTGGGACAAAGAGTTAGATTCATCCTCAAAACCATTTCATGAGCCACATAATTGCCGATGGCACCGCTGTCGACGTAAGCTTCAATTGCATGTAATCGATCCGGATTATCAGGGCTAATGAGGACCATAGGTATCACGAAATGCGATGTCACGGAACTGGTTTTCACGCTCGGCAAGAGGACCTCTATTCTTGTCGGGCGAGGTCGTTTCCCTGCTCAGAGTTTGTAACTTTGGTAACTGCAGCTCCTACTGCCTTCTTGGCAGGTTTCACCGGACAGTCTCGAAGAAAGTGCCCTGAGTTTCCGCAATAGAGGCATAATTGCAACTGTTTTCTCCTTTCCCGCTCCTTTTGTGTTAGAGGACCTTTCAGACCCCCTATTTGCATGGGTTCCCCGGAGTCTACTCCTTTGGAAGGAGTTGGCGGTTTGGAAAATACTCGAGCATCAAACTTGGAACGATCGGCCTTCCTGTTCTGCAGTCTGTGATCTATTTGAACGACTAAGTCTATATAGTCCGAACAATCTTGTGGGGGATTCACTACTTGGGCTAACACATCTTTGAGCTCTCCACGTAGACCTCTATAAAACATCGTAATCCTTTTGTCCTCAGGCCATTGAGTTTCCACTATCAGTCTGTTGAAAGACGCAATATAAGCCAAAAGGTCTTGATTACCTTGTCGCAACGAAAGAAGCTCATTGTCCAAGGCCTGCCCCTGTGAATGTCTTGCGAACAGTTTTTCCATACTGAGCTGAAAAGCTTGAAAATCATGGAGGACCGGATCATCTTGATTTACTAGAGGGATCGACCAGTCTGCCGCATTGCCACTAAGGTACGAAAGCACGAAAGCTACTTTAGCTTGATCAGTTGGAAAGGCTGCTGGCCGGCATAAGAAATGCAACCGGCACTGATTGATAAATACTGCAAACCTCTTTGGGTCACCAGAAAATCGTTCGGGCGGAGCCAGAGGTACATTCCCAGGTAGGTTGATCTACACTGGATTCATAGAGGATGTAGAAGGAAGATTTCCCCCAGATGCGGGTAACGGGGTCTGTCCGGCTTGTGACTGTAGCAATTGTCTAGCGAGATCATCTGTTCGCTCCTTGGAAATAATCAGTTCCCTTCTTAGAGCGTTCGTTTCCTGACGGGCTGCATGCACTTCTGCCCTTAGTTCCCCAAGTAACTGGGCTAGCTGGTCGGTATCCGAGATTTCCATAGCGCCTGGACGGGAGTTTTGTGGTAGGATTTGCATTCTGTAACGCTCACCTGATTCCCGTAGAGGCGCCGGTCTTGACTGGGCGTATACCGTATCTGCAAAGGTGATGTGTAATACACGGCTGGCTCTTTGGGCTGGACCTCTGTGCACTGTATGTCTGACTTGAAGGGTAAGATGTCTGCAGATAGAAAATATGGGATTAAGGAACTGGGTTATTGAATGTCTCTCTCTTCTTCCCTTTCTCTTCTCCTGTAGAACCCCAAAGGTTAACGCTCTCACCTTAGGTAAGTGAACGCTGTGCTCTCCATCTGCCTCGGGGCAGGGTGCTGTAACCAGTTTCTTCACTGGATAAGGGGAGCAGGCCTCTTGACTTCAGAGGACTGCTGTCCGTTGTTTACTGCACGAACGGTAAGTTTCGAGTAATTCTAATGTCTTTAAAGTCTTTAGTAATGATGTTTCTTGTTTTGCAGGGTTCCGGCGATGGCGTATGACGGGCTGAAGTGAGTTGAAGATGGAGCCCGTGTGATGAATAGAAGCGCCTGGAAGCACGTAAGTAAGCGCTTGTTGCCTGCTTCACGATGCGCTCTAACTGTCTTTTTATTTTGCAGGTACAAGTTCGGAGCGGCTGCAGGGTGCCGGAATACCCACTGGGTTAGATGTGGAAAGGAGTAATGGCACGTGAGTATTAAAGTTCCCCAATGTCTTTAAACGCACCTTGTTTTGTCTTTCAGATGCGGGATGCAGCGCCGAAGGCCTCCGGAGCGTGCGAAGAGTTGGTAAGCTTTTGTCTTTCAGATGCCGGAATGCAGTGTGAAGACCTCCGGAGCGCACGAAGAGTAGGTAAGCCTTTGTCTTTCAGATGCCGGAATGCAGCGCGAGGCGTTGGTGACAGCCGATGGACCAGGTAAGTGAAGAGCTGTCACTGAAGACCGTAATGCTAACCTGTTCTTTCTTGTCTTTATAGGTTTTGCTGAAGACTGGATTCAGGATGGTAAGCCTTTTTCCTTAGGCCCAGGATCAGATGCAGAAGACACGATGAGCGTTCTGCTGCAGAGGATGCAGAATAACGCAAAGCAAGATTCATCCATCGGGTGTGGTTTAAATAGCCTCCTGTAGTGCTTAGGTGTCTCCTTCCACAGCCACGCCTAGGTAAGAAAAGAGTTCCTGCTTTCCAGAAGAGTTCCAGTGTTCTGAATCTAGGGAGTGGCTCCTGCCCCACCCAACAGGAAAAGTAGTTCCAAACAGAAGAGGATCAGAGGCTCAACTGGCAGGCAAGTAAGCAGCATGGTCTGCTGCAGGTAAGTCCACCCAAGCATTATGAGCCCGGCGCTTCCAGCACTGGGACTGGGCATATTTATGAGCCTGGTGCCACTGGCGCCAGGACTGGGTCCAAAAGGTCCCAATTGGGACTGGTTGGCACTCGGAACCTGGGTTATGGATCTGCTTTCAAGGGAGTTGGGAAAACCCTGACCTTTTGGAAGCAGAGATCATGACACCCATACTGTACATCCTGGCATTAGAACCGTTAGCAATCTGTCTCAGACAGCAGTACGGGGAAGTAGGGGTCCACACGAAGGGGGGACAGCACCTGATATCACTGTACGCTGACGATATACTACTATACCTGCGTTTCCCAGAAGACAACCAGCAGTATGTCCTGGAAGTGATGGAACATTATGCGACCCTCTCAGGCATAGCAGTAAACCCTAAGACGTCATGCATGTTCCCCCTGGGGAGGTATAGGGGAGTCCCGCAGGGGAAGCTACCTACCCTACAGATACCCCGGCAGACCAGAACATTCAGATACCTAGGGATCAATGTATACCACATGATTGCGGATGAATACAAATACAACACGGAGAGGGCAGTGGAAGGCATCAAGAACAGCATGGGGTTCTGGGCGAAACTCCCCATGGCTATGGTGGGTAGAGCGGCCCTGCTTAAGAGGGTGGTCCTGCCCAGGCTATTACACTTCTTCACGAATATTCCATATATTCCCCCCAAACGCTTCTTCACGAAACTCCAGGGCATATGCAGGGGCTTCATATGGCATAATACCAGAAACAAGGTGGCCCTATGGAAACTGCAGAACACGTATGACAGAGGGGGCATAAACCTGCCGAATTTAAAAATATACCACCTGGCGGGACAGTTGCAATACCTAGCCAGATGGCTGTCCGAAAACGAGACGGCAGAAGCCAGACTGCTGAGGAGTGAAAGTGACCCATTCTTCCTCAAAGAATTGATATGGATACCTAAAGTAGAGCTGCAGGGGCGAGCGAGATTGCTGGAACTAGGTTGGAAAATATGGCGCAAATCGTGCCAGGCGGTGGGAAATCCGACCCCATGCTCCCCGCTATGTGGAGAGGATGAACAATTGCTGAAAGGGATCCATAAATTCTGGGAACCGGTGGGCCTCGCGACCCTAAGAGATATATGGCAAGAGGGGGAGGCACTAGACTTCCAAAAAATAATGGAAGGAACCGGAGTCACAAGATACAATACATAACGTATACTAGAATCATTAAACGAGTGGGAGAAACATGGCCCCAGGTAGTATTACCAGAACAACCTGGTACCGTCATTCAAACGATGTACGACATCTCGGAGGGTGGGCACAAGATATCCTGAATTTACAAGCTATTGATGTCCAGGGTGGGTAAGGAGTTGCCCCAACTGAGGCAGGATTGGGAGGAGGAGGCAGGAAAACCTATGCAAGATGGGCAATGGGAAAGAGCCCAAAGATATCATAAGAAGGTGTCCAGGAATGCGAGGCTGCAGCAAATCCAGTTATATGTCACCCACAGGGCATACATGACCCCCAGTAGAATCGCTAGGTTCGGAAGCACAGTAGCACAGAAATGCCCCAAGTGGGGGGAGGTGGGCGCCGGGATGATCCACATGTTCTGGGCGTATCCGGAGGTGGGAAGATTCTGGGAGGAAGTCAAACAACACCTGGCCGAAAAGGGGATTAGGTTGGAGGTGGAATCAGTATGAGCATGCATGCTGGGGGGAGGGGGGGTTTGCCAGACCATGCAACTTAAAGCATGTCAGTAAACTGAAAGACCTAGCTTACATTTTGGCCAAACGAAGAATTGCCATGGGCTGGAAAGCAGCCCGAAGACCCAGATTAGAGGTGTGGTGGCACGATCTCTTGAAATGGGCAGATGCTGAGACGGCAGCATGGTATGAAGCAGTCAGTAGGGGAGGGGAGGAGGATGCGGGACCCCTGATAGCGTGGAGACAAATGGTGGCGATGCTGTCGGGATTCTCCCATATCGAATCCAGTGAATACGATACGTCTGAGAACGACGAGGGGGATTTACCCAAGAGAAATGTATCCCGAGGCATGGAAATAGGAGCTTGAGTTAACGGGGGATACGGGGGAAGGCTGCAATGTGTAACATGGAAATATAAGCTAAAAAGCTATTAATCAAAAATGCCTAATGGTGTTGGTTAAGTTGGATGTCACATTAAAAAAAGGAGTAAAGTTACAGGCAATAAAAAGAAAAGATGTGGCTCTGCTGAAGCAGGCACAGCAGAAACAGGTACTCAACCACATTGATAAAAGAGAAGAAGATCACTGACTTCTTTGGGGAACAGTGAGCTGTAGCAGAAGTGCATGATGAGCCCGAAGGCACAGACCTACCTTTTAATGAGGCTGCGTGCACTTCAGCTGAATTTGATAACAATAATTCACTTTTGAACCTATGCTATAGTTTAGAGGGTCAGATTGCTAATATTGAGCGGAGTAATTTGGAAGCGCATGGTACAGAAGATGGAAATATCCCTGCCTCAAATAGGGAGGTTGAGAATCTGACCCCTACAAACTCTAAGGCAGCTGCATCGGATAGACTTTCCTGCTCACCATGCCTCACGGGTCTGGCGGATGGCTCTGGTGATATAAATGTGGAATCACATGATACTGTTCCCCTAAGTTTAAACCAAGACCGTGGCAACTGTAACATTGAAACTAAACTTAAAGAATTTGATGCGCATAATATGGCAACCAGTTTAGCTTTGAACATTTTGCTAAAGATGTGCCATAATATTGCATGTCAAGTGAGAAATAATGTTGAAATGTGTAAAGCTAATCAAAGAGTGCCCATAGCAGTAGGATTCGAGGTCGCTAGTACATTAAAATAAGCTATTCCTGTGAAACCCAATATAGATAATATGGGTCTTGCTAACTTAGAGTCTACTCTGGTGGAGGTTTTGGCTGGGAGCGACCCAGTGAGAGTATGGATGGATGCCAGATGTCTAAAAGAGAGAGGAGAAGAAGGCTGAAACAGCTCCCCAAATCTATTGATCCCATAGAGGTACAGGATGTTCTAAATGAGGAAACTACGGAACCTGTTACGAAACAACCTCTGTCCAAAAGTAGAAGAAAGAGGGCTGCTCGAAAAGCCAAAAGACTTGTCCTCAAAATGTATAATCTTACAACATGATTGCTCGCATCTAAAAATGGCCAAAAGTCCAAGGATACTCTTACATCGCCTGAGGTGGTAAATCTAACTCAAGTGCCTCCCCCTCTTGCCATATATCTCTTAGGGTCGCGAGGCCCACCGGTTCCCAGAATTTATGGATCCCTTTCAGCAATTGTTCATCCTCTCCACATAGCGGGGAGCATGGGGTCGGATTTCCCACCGCCTGGCACGATTTGCGCCATATTTTCCAACCTAGTTCCAGCAATCTCGCTCGCCCCTGCAGCTCTACTTTAGGTATCCATATCAATTCTTTGAGGAAGAATGGGTCACTTTCACTCCTCAGCAGTCTGGCTTCTGCAGCTAGTTATAGCCTGTTAGGCATTATTAACATCTATAAACCAAAACTGGCAGCCATATTCCTATATGCCCTGGAGTCATCCTGTTCTGACTGGTCAGACTGGGTGGACACCACCGAGGGGATCATATGGAGAAGATTATTGCGGCTCATAAACTATACACCAGTCCAGGCGGTCCGCCTGGAAGTGGGACTTATTTCCTTATACTCACGCATTGAATTCAGTTGAGCCAAACTCTATCGGAGGATCAAATTTGCACAATCTAATCTATTATCAATCCTTCTAAAAGGTGTTGGAGGGAGGGAAAATGCAAGCGTTGAACAAATTCCAAGAGAAAAATTCTGCTATTTTTTGATAAAATAGACTGGGCCCGTGAATGGGATTATGGGGAAGGAGCACTGATAAAATCTCTTAAGGATTGCACTGAGAAGTGGGACTGGGTGACTAGCCATGATAACGTAGCTAATATGAGATCCTTAAGCTCCTTTGCTAAAATGCCTTTTGAATATAAAAATCTGCTAAGGTATCTAAAGCTGTTGCCATCACCTGCCACTCACAGAATTTTTTGGGATATTAGGCTCAATAATCTGAATGTATTAGAAGTAAGGGGGGCATGGACTGGGATTCCGGCCGAGATGAGAACATGTAGATTATGCCTGGATGGTAACACCATAGAATAGGCCAGACATGTGCTCACTTGCTGTACAAAGATGAGTCCTATATATAACAAATATTTTGCTAAATTTGAATTTGAAGAGGATATATTAATACTGAAGCATTCTGGATAAGATGTCTTTTGGGATTCAATAAAGGCCTGATAATCGCCCTTACCCAGATTTGGAAAAGCACTAATGAATATCAGCGTAAATTTGAAGACGATGTGAAATTATTGGTCGACCTTGAATAGACAACATGATAGTTGATATCAGCTGCCATAGTTGTTACTATGGAATGTTACCTATGTGTAATATCTATGAATATTTGAATACATGATATGTGTCGATCTAATAAGTTTTAGTCAATCATTGGATATGGGGGTCTTTCATATCTGTTTTGCCTCCAAGTGTGCTGTGATATCTGCTCTCTGGCTCATAAAGAGATTTTACTGTTGCAAAAAGCTTATATGTATGAATTTTAAGTTTCAGGATTATATTGTGAAGAGGGAAAATCCAAGTGTCCCTTCCCTCCCGATGGGGACCCAACCGGAAGAAGCACCCCCGACAGAATAACCATCGACCGTAAGAGGTTGTACCAATCCCCACCGCTCCCAGCATAAGCACGCGCCACGTACGGTACCCAGCCACCCGACCATACAACCCTGCGGTGGTACAAACTCTATCCAATCCAAGCAACGACAACCAACCCCGAGCTGGTTATATGGACCAAATTGATTGACAGTCATGTAAGCCATGCTGCAGGTCGTTAGAGATGCCATGACGACATAGCCACGTTATGTATATATACCGCATATACACGTGCAACCTGCACAGTTGGGACACTCATACACCAATTCACACGAAGAACATACGCATACAGTTCTATGAGCTAGATGACAGTGACATACACATACTGTCCGCATGTTTATTTTGCCACATAGGCTCGCTACAGCACTGCAGAAACGCAAGACGCCAGAAGAGCTTGGGTATATGCTTGCAGATGCTACGCGCTATTAATCGTATGGATGGACAGGAGTACTCAAAGGACCTGACCAACCATGACATGCCTTTAACCTATGGGCGGTTATGTTGAATGAATAACCAGAGCCGAAGTAGGCCTCAGACAAAACCAGCACAC
Organism: Ambystoma mexicanum; assembly: GCF_040938575.1. Classification (NCBI taxonomy): domain Eukaryota; kingdom Metazoa; phylum Chordata; class Amphibia; order Caudata; family Ambystomatidae; genus Ambystoma; species Ambystoma mexicanum. The sequence continues at coordinate 543,658,778 of NC_090940.1, forward strand.
TAGAATCATCTCACAGAAATCCCAAAGCTGCAAGTTGCTGTGCAAGCAGAATAGCCCTGGCAGGGACTGCCACCTCCAAGGCCACAATGTTGCAAGTGACATTCCTCACTCACCGCGCCTCGGTGGGCCCAGCTACAGGGGAGAATATCCCAAGCTACAATACAAATCAAATCGAAGTAATTCAGCCTCACCAGCGGTCCCCTCACATGTGACCCGGCTGACCTGACATGATGCCAAAACCTAGAAGCTGGTAAGACACAGCCATCTCAGGTCGGCGACCGAGCTTGCAACAAATCGCAAATATCCATCTACAACATGCGCTGGGACTGGACCGCTCTCATGGCATTAGTAAAAGCCCCCATTGTTTCACACTGTCACATAGTCACACCTTGCTGATACACACTGTACGTAAGCAGGTATCTTGCGGGCTGGGAACAACGGTAGTCCCAGTCTTGGATGCCTGCGGCCCGACCAATGAGGACACTGGGGGATAGGGGTTGGCAGCGGGAATCCCCAGCCAATCATTGGGGTTACAAATGTAACAATATTCAGGTAACAATTTTTAGGGAAGGTTCAAGTACACCACCGGACACCGTATCCACCACTAACAGCGCACACTATATGTTCATATACTGGACCTACCACTCTGGGAGCCAACCCGGAGTGGCATTAGGTTCAGGGATGGGTTTTGACAAATGACGCTGAATGTGACGTCACACATATACAAAAATAACATGCAAGCCCAAAATTGTTGAGATGTGCCTGAACTGGATTTTGCTCCATGTGTATGATCCCTGCGTGTTTGTCATAATAAAACAGCACTACCCCTTTGCTCCTTGTGTGGACCTCAACTTCTTTGGGACATTGGAAGGAGTTAGGGCCTTCTGAAAGCTGGAGGTCTGCAGACCCTGGGTAAGGCTCTGCCGACCCCAGAATTTACCCTAACAATTGTTTTTTCTTTCTTTCTTTTTTCTATGTTATGTTATGATTTTCCTTTCTCTTTTTCTTTTGCTGTTTTTTTTCTTCTTTAAAAATGTATGTATGTATAAAAGTTTATAACTATATACACAATAAAAAATAAAAAATAAAGGAGGCAGTGCTACTTTATACATAGCTTAATCTACCCAACGCTGCTCTCTGTCCCTCCTATCTTCTCTAACTGCTTTTCAATCGACTATTCTATCCTTCTTACTAGGTCTGGTAGGAAGAAGTTCAAAAGGGATATCCTGGTCTCCAACCCAGGCCTCCCCATCGCTGATACCTACACCAGTGCTTTCTCCAGACAGACCCTTACTGACATCCTCTTTGTCGTTCCCGCCCCACGCCTATGGACCCCCATATGGTCTTTGCTCTCTCTCCTTTTTACTCTTCACCCTTTAATGGTGGCACCCAAATGAAGACCCTCCTGGCCCCTTCCACTCCTCCAAGAACATCATTAATGCTAACCTATATTGCACGGTCTTGGTCCAAGGCCCTCCAGCCAACCTTCTTTTTGATAGACGCCTCCCACGCCTTATCAACTTCCTTTCTTCTCCTACTGTCAATTCTTTCCCCTCTCTGGCTCCTCTGCTTCCTCCATCCTATGCCATCTCTACGTCTGCCTCTTCTGCTTCCCCAGCCATCCTGTTGTCTCCTTCCACCGCCACCTCTCTGGCTCCCACCTCCTCCTCTCTGGCTACTTTGCCCTCTCCTCCTTCCTCCTCAGCCCATCCTAGAGCACCTTCAACACTTCCACAGGGTGTACCTCTGACCTGTACCCCTCCATGGAAGTCCTTCAAAGGGGGCAACCTGCTGCACATTGCCACTCTCAACTCTCGCTCTGCTGTCAAACACTCCTCTGACATCTTCTGTCTCCTGGAAGAACTCAATCTGGATGTTCTGGGTGTGACCAAGACGTGGTTCACGGCCAGCTCTGTCAAAAGCTTTGACACTCTCCTTCCTGATGGCTACAAGATCCTCTCTGCGCTCAGAACCAACTGTCCTGGTGGGTGTGTAGCCTTGATGTTCCCGGAGTGGATCCCTGCTTCCATCACTCCTGTGCAGGACTCCTCCTCCTTTGAATGCCTTGTCTGCAGGCTCTCTCTCTCTACTGGCCTTTCTGTCGCTGTGGCCACTATTTACCGGCCGCCAGACCAGGTTGTCTCCTTCCTTTCTCAGTGGGCGGAACACTCCTGCCCCTCCTTGCCTCTATCTCTCAACTTCTACTCTGAGACCTTAACATCCACTTGGATGCTTCTTACCCTTCTGCAGGACTCTTTTACAACCTCTATGACTCCCCCTCCCTCTCTCTCTCTATTCTTCCCTCTGGACCGATTCACTCTGCAGGGCACACCTTGGATGTTCTGATCTCTTCAGACCTCACCCTCTCCAACCCTCTCACCACTCCACTCTCCTAGAGTGATCACTTTATCCTTTCTTTCCATCTCTCCCTCTCTACCCCTCAGGCCAAGCCGTCTCCAGCACTCCCATCTACCTTTTCGGACATTTGACCCATGAAGCGTGTGTTAGTGGAGGCTTTCACCTCTACTTTCTCTCCTCCTTCTGCACCTTTGGCTGACTCTCACCCTGATACAGCCCTTTCCAACTTTCATCTTTCTATCTCTGACCCTCTTGATTTACTTGCCCCTGTAGTGAGGATCCGCTTGAAGCCCAAATCCAAGTGTAACTCCTGGTACGACTCTGACCTCACCACCCTCAAATGCAACAAAGGTAGCAATGATGTTGAAAAGGAAGGGTTCAGCACACTTTACATTACATGAACAGGCATGGGAATGTCATGGGAATGTAGAAGGCAGGATGAAAGGAGCGGAGGACAGCACACTGACAAAACGACTGAGAACACGGCAGCAGCAGTAGCACCGCACACACCCTACATGAATAGGCTCTAAGACATCCCCGGGTGCAGAAGAGTTGAGGCAGCTGTAACACACAATAGGGGACACACATGTCAGTGGGGCGGGCACACAGGAACACGGGATGCCCCACGCGGGTCACACAACATAGACATAACAGACATCGGAGCAGACATGAGAGATGAGAGAGGACCTCTCCAGATACGACAGTGTAGATGGTCACCTGAAGAGAGGGCTGAATATTTACAGATGCCATAATTAGAGAGAGGGGGGACAAGGCCACAATATGTACCCTCGAAGCACATAGACAAGGAAAACATTAGGTACAGGTTACCATCCCTAAATGGAGGAGCAGGAAAGTAGATATACGAAATGGAAAAACTGACAGCGGGGCACAGGCTGGCAGTGGGGGACGTCCAAGGGTTGCTAGCATGAATACTGGGTGATGCAGCAGATGACATCTCGAAGAGGGCAGGGTTTCCAGTGGTGACGACACAAAACACAACACATGACGGGTCCCCATTCGCAAATTGCAGGCATGCAGTATTGCAAGCACTAAGGACACAATATCCTGAAACTTCAGACATAGGGACAATGATGTCACGCAAGGATCCCGTTAGCTACATTCAAGAGATTCAAGAGCTTTGGCGCCTTGAAAATCGGGAGCTGTGGGACAAAACAATAGCTATCTTCTATCACATCTTAATACAAGGGTTGCCAGAACCAGTACAAAGACAACTGAAGAAATTAGTGGGAATGGAAGCAATGGCATGGTCAGAAATACAGCTAACAATAGTGCACCATTGTAGATTATGGCAGGAGAAGATGAAACAAAAGGCAGAGGATAGAAAAGCAGACAAAGCTAAATTAGTGCAGAAGAAATTGTCAAAATACGCTTTAGAGGGGGCAGTAATCAACAACCCTGCACCATCAACGCAAACAGCAGTGTCCCAACACCAACCGCACCTCCAGCTGCCACAGCAGCTGCCACAATATAACACGGCCCAGCAGTACCAACCAACAATGGGTATGGGTGGGTACCAGCAAAACTTTCGAGGAAGGGGAGGGTATACTAGGGGGCAGGGTTTTGAGCCACAAGCACAGCTGTCACGACCCTCGCCCAAAACCCCCTCTGGCAAACCCATTGGCCAGGTTAGTCAGGCTCGGGCCTCTTCAGCCTGGCATCCTCTTTAAAAGCCCTCATGGGGCCAGTCCTGGCGCCTATGGCGCCAGGCTCATACACCATGAAAAACAATGTGCTTGGGAATTACTTTATTGTATTGACAGCCAACATGGAGGCATCCACATAGCTTGGTTCCTAAGAACCAAGCTATGCGATCTAGTGTTTTGGGTGTGGTAGCCTAGGGACTACTTTACCTGGACTATTTTGTTGGGGCTATTTAAACCACACCCGAGCAAGACAAGACGATTCGCGTTACTTTGCAGCTTGCAATGTGACGCTCACCGTGTCCAGCTATTCCCTCGAACCTCGGAGAAGCAGAACCTGCAAGGAGACAAAAGGAACATCATTAGCAGCAGCGTCTTACCTGCAGTCTTCATCTTTAAACACTCGCAGCTACTGAGAACAGCTTCCTCGAATCTGCACGCCTCCCGGACAGAACGACCTGTAAGAGGAAGATAGAGGCAACATTAAAGAAAGCAGTAGAGACATTTACAAATTACGAACTGCTCAAAAGGCTTACCTGGCTGGTCACCTCTCGGCTGGCACCACTCTGGACATTCCACTCACGCTGAAGAACCCGCGACCGACAAGAAAGGAAAACACAGGTTAGCGAAGGCAAGACTTCGCAGCGCTGCGCATAGCGCTTACTTGCCGCATCATAGCGCTCTTAATGCCCCATCATTTACCAGCGGGGCTCAACCAAGCCAGTTCGCTGCGCTGAAGCTCCTCATACCTAAGGGAGAAAAAAGAGACATTTTAAACAAAGAAAGGCATGCAGGATAGCAACAAAACTAAAGAACAGCAATAAGACCTACCTGAATAATATCAAACGGGCCGGCGTCAGTGAAGTAACTGGACTGCACTCTCCCATGAAAGACAACACGCCCCTGCAAAGAAGGCAGGACGGAGAGCATGCCTAATTCTACCACAAGGTGAGGAGAGGGCGCCAGAGGGACTGAAATCATACAGGGGTGGGGTGGAGGGAGGATACTTACCCCAGTCGGTCAGTCTTGAACACAGTCGTCCTGTATTTTCAGGCAGAACCCTCCCCGCAGACCACATCTGGGCAAGGCTGAGAAACATACCAGCGAGTAATCCGGCTGGGTGGCGTCCCTGTGGATACCAGGTGAGGGTAACAGAACACAAAGCCTACCATAACAAATCCACCCGGGCACCATGGAGACATCAGAAATGGACCAGTTGGCCCAATTACTAGGAGAGCTTCGTGCTGAGGTTCATTCTGCCCGACAAGAGACTAATGCCCTCCGGAGAGACCTAACAGTGACCAAAGAACGCACTGAAGAGATTAGCAGGCAATACTTGCAATCACAGGCAGGACAGACGCCTCTACCTAGAAGCAATCCAACAATGCAAAACCCCGCCATACCACCCACTCCGGTACAGATCACATTACCTGGAACAGTGCCCCTGACACCACCATAAAGGTTCTCAGGCGACCCACGGAAGTATGCGCATTCATCAATCAGTGCCGCCTTCATTTTCTTTGTAGGCCTGGAGCATTTCCAAACGACCAAGCTCGGGTAGCTTTTGTCTTATCATACCTGAGTGATAGTGCAGCAGATTGGTCGGTGCCATTGGTAACCCATGACGATCCTCTATTACATGACTTTGGGGGGTTCCAGAGAGAAATGGAAACACTTTTTGCTCGCCATACCCAGGAACAAGCAGTAGACAATGAACTCTTGTCCCTCTGACAGGGGAATCAGGACTTGTTAACGTACATTGCTACCTTCAACAGACTGGTTGCCGAAGCTAGGTGGCCAGAAAACAAAAGAACCACGTTATTCCATCGCGGCTTACGAGGCGAATTAAAGGACGTCTTAGCCCAGGTGGTTGATCCACCCAGAGACTGTGCAGAATTCATAAATCTGTCGTGCAGCTAGACCACCGGTTGCAGGACCGAAAGGCAGACCGGTCTAAGACGGACCCTCAGACCGTGTATGTTCGACCAAGGGAAAACACACCCCGTTTACCTGAAAATGCTGTAGAACCAATGCAGATTGGAGGGATACGGCCTCCATTAACAAAACAAGAGTAGGACAAAAGAAGACAACAACAGCTCTGTTTGTATTGCGGGAAACCAGGACATTTCCTGAAGGACTGTCCAGTAAAACCCCCAAGAAGAACAGTCGGGCCACAGAGAAGGATGAAGCTAAGGAATCGGAAAACTACCAAGCTCGACAAACGTAGAGGTCAGTTTGTCGAGTGAGAAGAAAGAGTTGCTGACCTCGCACTATGCAATACCAGTGATCTTAATTAACCACCAACAGTCATCAAGAATGCATGCCGTTGAAGCATACATCGAGAGCGGAGCAGTTGGAAATTATATTGATCAAGAACTGGCAGCAGAGATGGGGCTTCCTTTGTGTTCTAAGCCAACTATGGACAAGGTAACCACCGTGGATGGGATAGAAATCTTCTTCCGGACCAGTAACCCACTGCCCAGCCAGGGTAATCTTGCTGTGCCAGGACAGACTTCGGGAGTCTATTTCATTCGATCTCATCAAGGCACCTCAGTTCAGGCTAATACTAGGGATGCCATGGTTGGTTGCTCACAACCCTTTGATAGACTGGCTGGCACGAAAATTAACCTTCCCCAGTGACTGCTCCCCTGCCTGCTATTACCAAGAGGAGAAACCCGACGTCTGTATCCCCATGACTCCCGGAGCGATAGTATCAACCCTGGGAGCAACTAATACCTTGCCAAGTGAATACCATGATTTCCAGGATGTTTTTCGAAAGGACCAAGCCAATACATTGCCGCCGCACAGGCCCTATGACTGTCAGATCGACCTTGTTCCTGGTGCACAAATCCCTTGCGGCAGGATCTAGGCTCTCACAGAACCAGAAAACCTTCATTTGAAATCCTATTTAGACCAGTACCTTGCAAACGGATTTATCCGTCCTTCAAAGTCCCCCGCAGCCAGTCCTTTGTTCTTTGTACCGAATATGGAAGGAGACTTGAGAACCTGTATTGACTACCGCGCATTGAACCAGATCACTATGAAGAACTGCTACCTCTTGCTACTTATCCCTGAGATGCGACAACCAAGTTAAAGATGCCCAGATTTATACCAAATTGGACCTTCGAGGAGCGTGCCACCTGGTCCGAGTCAGAAAAGGAGATGAATGGAAAACCGCCTTCCGTACTAAGTACTGCTTGTTTGAATATCAAGTCATGCCCTTCGGGTTATGCAACGCTCCTGCGGCATTCCAGTATTTCATGAATGACGTCTTAAGGGACATAATTGATGTGTGCGCCTTAGTGTACATAGACGACATCTTAGTATACTCAGCCTCGGAACAAGATCATGTCAGGCACATTCGTTCAGTCCTCACCAAGCTCTGTCAACATCGTTTGTTTGCAAAGCTTGAAAATGCTTTTTTCACATCACCAAAGTAGAATTTCTTGGTTTTATGCTTACTCCAGGAGGCATCAGAATGGACGTGCACAAGGTAGATGCCATTCTGAAATGGCCTTCACCGATATCTCTGAAAGGGGTACAAAGCATGCTGTGCTTTGCGAACTTCTACCGCCGGTTCATCCCAGACTTCTCTCAGGTTGTGCACCCAATCACAGTACTATTACGAAAAAACAAAAAAAAGTTTGCTTGGACGGAAGAAGCAGAAGAAGCCTTTCAGGAACTTAAACAAAGGTTTACCTCCGCCCCAATCCTGCAACATCCTCATCCTGACCTCCCTTATGTCGTTGAAACTGATGTTCCCAGTCTCGCAATGGGGGCTGTCCTTTCACAGAGATACCCGGAAACCGGCCAGCTACATCCTGTGGCCTTCTGGTCGAAAAAGTTCTCACCTCCAGAGATTAATTATGCCATCACGGACCAGGAACTCCTGGCTATCAAATCCGCCTTTAAAGCCTGGAGGCACTACCTTCTGGGGGCCAGACACATCATTACAGTCATCACAGACCACCGAAACCTGCAATATCTCAAAACAGCCAAGGCCCAGTCCTCGCGCCAATTACGGTGGGCCCTTTTCTTCGCTGAATATGATTACGTAATCACATTTCGACCAGGAGTCAGAAACGGAAAGGCGGATGCCTTATCTCGCATGGGCATAGATGAAATAGTATATACAACTCCAGACCCAGTACCTATTATACCTGAAGACAAACTCTTGGGTATCACGACAGCCTTAACACAAGCAGAACTACGAAAAGAAATCCAACGGACAATGAATCCTGATGCCTACTTCGCATGGCAAACTCAAGGAGAACAATATACCATCAAGGACCATCTATCCTTTTTTAGGGATCGCCTATATGTACCCAAGAAGGAATTACAACAGCATATTATTTCAAACTATCACGATTCACTGATCGAAGGGCATCCTGGGATCGCCAAAACCCTAGCTAAGGTGAAAGAGAACTTTTGGTGGCCTACCTGGCGTAAGGACATCATTCGGTATATTCAGTCCTGCGGTGTCTGCGCACAAAATAAATCACAGAAACAAAAAACATCTGGTCTCCTACAACCATTGGACATTCCTCCAGTTCCATGGCACACTCTTTCCCTTGACTTTATCACTGATCTACCTCCAAGCCAGGGGTTGAACACCATCCTTGTAGTTGTGGACTTTTTCTCGAAGATGGCCCATTTTATTCCTCTCAAAGGCCTCCCAGACGCAGCCACTTTAGCAAAAGTGTTCCTGGAGGGCGTGTTTAAGCTACATGGCTTTCCTTCGGTTCTGATCGAGGCAGCCAGTTTGTTTCAAACTTCTGGAAAAAATGTTGTGGAATGGCACAGATCGACGTTCGGCTATCTACCATTCACCATCCCCAAACAGATGGCCAAACCGAGAGAACCAATCAGACACTCGAGCAATATTTACAGTGCATGCTCCACCACGAACAAAGGAATTGGAAAGACCTACTATGGATAGCCGAATATGCATATAACAATTCTTTGCATTCAAGCACGGAAAAACACCCTTCTATACCCTTTATGGCAGACATCCACGTACCTCTGAACTAGACCTTCCAGCCAGCTTGGAAATGCCAGCGGTAAAGACTCTACACACAACCATTACTCAGGCTTTCAAAAGGGCAAAGAAACACCTTATTCATGCCAAAGAAAAACAAAAGAGATTCGCCGACCAACACCGGAAAAAGGCCCCTGATTATCAAGTAGGAGACAAAGTTTGGTTAGCCGCTAAATTCGTACCCATCAAGGGAACCCAGACCTTTCATCCCAGATTCTTGGGACCCTATACCATTAAGGCAATTATCAACCCAGCAGTCGTGAAACTGGATTTACCATGTAATCTACACATCCACCCGGTATTCCATGTGTCCCTCCTGAAACCAATGCAACCCGGCACACGGATTAGGACACCACCTAATCCCAGAACCAGAATTCGAAGTCAAAGATATCTTGGACTCTAAATACTCTAGAACCAAGCTATATTATCTCGTTGAATGGAAAGGATTTGGACCACAAGATAGATCCTGGGAGCCCAGTGAGAATATCCACACACCACGTCCTCTAACCAAACCTGGGCCAGACAGAAGGAACACCATGGGAGGTGCCTTAGGGGGGAGTGCTGTCACGACCCTCGCCCAAAACCCCCTCTGGCAAACCTATTGGCCAGGTGGAGTCAGGACTTGGGCCTCTAGAGCCTGGCATCCTCTTCTAAAGCCCTCATGGGGCCAGTCCTGGCGCCTATGGCGCCAGGCTCATACACCATGAAAAACAATGTGCTTGGGAACTACTTTATTGTACTGTCAGCCAAAATGGAGGCATCCACATAGCTTGGTTCCTAAGAACCAAGCTATGCGGTCTAGTGTTTTGGGTGTGGTAGCCTAGGGACTACTTTACCTGGACTATTTTGTTGGGGCTATTTAAACCAAACCTGAGCAAGACAACACGCTTCGCGTTACTTTGCAGCTTGCAACGTGACGGTCACCGTGTCCAGCTATTCCCCCGAAGCTCGGAGAAGCAGAACCTGCAAGGAGACAAAGGAACATCATTAGCAGCAGCATCTTACCTGCAGTCTTCATCTTTAAACACTCGCAGCTACAACAGCTTCCTCGAATCTGCACGCCTCCCTGACAGAACGACCTGCAAGAGGAAGATAGAGGCAACATTAAAGAAAGCAGTAGAGACATTTACAAATTACGAACTGCTCAAAAGGCTTACCTGGCTGGACGCCTCTTGGCTGGCACCACTCCAGACATTCCACTCGTGCTGAAGAACACCGCGAGCTGCCCCATCATTTACCAGCGGGGCTCAACCAAGCCAGTTCGCCGCGCTGAAGCTCCGCATACCTAAGGGAGAAAAAAGAGACATTTTAAACAAAGAAAGGCATGCAGGATAGCAACAAAACTAAAGGACAGTAATAAGACCTACCTGAACAATATCAAACGGGCCGGCGTCAGTGAAGTAACTGGACCACACTCGCCCATGAAAGACAACGCGCCCCTGCAAAGAAGGCAGGACGAAGAGCATGCCTAATTCTACCACAAGGTGAGGAGAGGGCGCCAGAGGGACTGAAATCATACGGGAGTGGAGGGAGGATACTTACCCCAGTCGGTCAGTCTTGAACACAGTCCTCCTGTATTTTCAGGCAGAACTCTCCCCGCAGACCACATCTGGGCAAGGCTGAGAAGCATACCAGCGAGTAACCCGGCTGGGTGGCGTCCCTGTGGATACCAGGTGAGCGTAACAACAATATCTCGAAGGGGGGTTGTGGGGCTACCCGCCGCAGGGGCTGCAAGGCCAGGGAGACAGGGGAGGAGGATTCCCATGGCAGGCGCGGGAAACACCCAATGCTGGATGTGCGGGCAGGTAGGTCATTTTCGTGCACGTGTAGATACAGAGCAATACAACAGGGATGGGTTGAGCAAGGGCAATAAAACTACCAAGGGGGCCAGAATGGGTACTACCAACAGGCAGGCCAGCAGCCAATGATACAACAACAAAGCATACCCCAGCCACAGGCACAAGGTCAACAGTATCAGGGACATTATGTTAAGATCACCTGGACCCCACAGGGGTGTCGATCGGACCCGGACAGCTGCGGTCTCCTTCAACGTGATGCGTAGTGCAGAGATGACTGTCTGGACTGGCCCGCCTAGTCTTGTCTGCTGGACCCGAAGAAGTATTTTCCTGCAAGTGGAGACAGGGATTAACCACCTGTGGGTTTTAGTGATGGCCTCCCAACTGTTCTCGCTCTCCCCCACTAATCACCTCCGATATCCCCTTAGTAACCTCACCTTATGTTCGTAAAAGATGAGTTCTCCATCAAGCGTGTCTTGCAGGGGTGCGTAGATACCAGTTACTTCACTGGTTTGAAGGCGTAGGGACAGTTCCGGTAAGTATTGACTCTGAAGTCCCTGGCGGGATTGGTAAGTATCAAGTTCAAAGAGTTCAATGTGTCCAATGTTCACTCTTGTCCCCTTCCTTCCTTAAGTTGCAACTGAGTTCGTGAGAAAAAGGTCTCGTAGCTGCTGCTGGCTTATGCAGCATTTGAAAATGTGGAGAGTTATGGAATAATACCGCCGGTGGTAAATCAGGTAAGTCTATGGTGGTAAGAGGTTGTATTTGTTGATTCCCTTGGCTCACCTTGTTTTTTCTTGTGTCCCCTAGGTGCCGGATTACGGCGAAGAAATGATGGAGACAGTGCCGGATAGAAAGATGCTGTGAGAACTGGTGAGTATGGTGCCGTGCTGGAGCTGGCGAAGCGACGCGTGCAGGACTGATGTACTTTCCAGGTGCGGAGATGAAACGGTTCCGGAATTAGGCGAGGAATTTGAAATAAGTTTGTTTTCTAACCTTGTCCTTTTCTTCTTCTTTATTCTAGGAGCTCCGGATTTGAGGCGGGCGTGGCTGAAGACTGGATGCTGGCTGCAGGCACGCCGGCGTGGCAGAAGACTGGATGCTGGCTGCAGGCACGGTGAGCGTCACGCTGCTGGATGCAGAATAACGCGAAGCATGTGCTGCTGTTCGGGTGTGGTTTAAATAGCCTCCAAAGTAGTTCCAGGTAAGAAGTTCCCTAGAGCCACGCCCGAGTAAAAAATAGTCCCTGTAACAAAATAGTCCCATCCAGGCCTCATGTAGGCTTGGACTCCTTTGCAGCATGGTCTGCATCAGGTAAGTAAAGTCTACGAGCCTGGCGCCTATGGCGCCAGGACGGATTTCTATGATGAGCCTGGCACCTAAGGCGCCAGGACTGAACCCAGACAGCCCCTAGCCGGGGCTGCTGAGGTTTAAACAAATGTCTGGATGCCTGCTCCCGGAGCTGAGGACCTTGGTCCTGATGCCCGGAGGTAGGCATCATGACACATTACAGCTACAACAACAGCAAACCCAACAACAACAACAACAGCAACTGTACAAATGCAACAGCAACTGACACAATTACAGGACAACATACAGCAGCCAATGGACACGACGGCGTGGTGTCAGTGACGAAAATGGGAGGCGTTAGAATAATGGGACACAACCTGTACACTGGGAACGGGTACTCCCTATACCCACAATAGGACAGCCCAGAGACTACCTTGTTGTGTCCCATCCTATTGGTAATGCCAAACCCTGCGGAGGAACCTTGCATAAAGGTGGCGATAGGGGACAAAACATTTTCCTTTCTTGTCGACACTGGGGCGACTAGATCATGCATACAGGAGGGAAAATACATGTTGTCCGGCGATGCCATGAACACTCAAGAATTTTCTGGGGCTTGAGAAGTGGTTCCATTTACTGATAACATCTCCATATCTATAGGAGATCACGACTTATAACTACCCCTACTGTACTCTAAGCACACACCTGTAAACATTTTGGGACGTGACATAATGAGTAGTCTGAACATGACCATCTCCTTCACAGATCAAGGTATAGTGTGCTCCAGACAGGCATGCACATGCTCACAGCCAGGCAATTAATTCAAGCTTACCGTGGTAAAAGCGTACAGAGGTGGGAGCCAGTGGACCCAGAAGCATTTCAGTATGGGACAGACATGGGTTAGCGTGGTTGCCTGGGATCGCAGGGAAGGTGTGGAGAACTCCAGGTGAGTACCTCTTTAGGCCAGAGACACCAACAGATGAGAAAGAAGGAATGTTCGTATCAATAGACATAGAAGGAATAGTAGCAAGGGAGGACTGGATTGCAGTACACGCTTTAGATGATGAAGGAAAGGTATGGAGGGCAGCAATAGCGCTATCAGAAGGGTGTTGATTGACTCAAGTACCAGACGAGGAACTTTTCTTACAAGAAAAGGGAACAAGTGAGATGATGTTGGGGATGAGTGTGTACTTTTGTCTATGATTAACGTACAGAGAAGTGGCCCAAAAAAAATGGCAATGGCATTGGGAGCTCCTCTCCCAGCATCATCCCCCTTCTGCGAGGAAGACTTAGCAAAGATACCTGATTCACTATGGACAACTAGTCCCTATGATGTAGAGTGCATCAAGAGCATAGGAGGAATGAAAATAAAACTGAAAAAAGGAGCAATTCTGCCAAGAGTTAGACAATACCCACTGTCGAAGGAAGATGATGAGGGCATTTATCAGACAATAAGCGCGCTCATAGAAAAAGGCATCCTAGTCCCATCAGAATCCCTCTGCAACACTGATGTCTACCTCGTCCGCAAGGCAATCAGGGGTCATGGTGTTTCATACAAGATTTGAGACCCCTCAACCATATTGTGGAAGAAGAATACCCGGTAGCGGCTAACCCGGCAACAATACTCTGCGGCATCCCAGCTGAGGCTGCACAGTTCACCGTAATTGACCTCAAAAATGCCTTTTTCTTGATAACACTGCACCAAGATTCACAAGACCTAACAAGTTTCATGTATCGCAACACAAAGTGTAAACACACCAGATTGCCCCAAGAGCAGTCACCATCTATTTTTAACAGGGTGATCCAGATGGATCTAGGCAACATCGAGACAGAGAGTACGATCTTGCAATATGTGGATGATATCTTCATCTGCAGCACCACAGAAGCTGAATGCAGGAAGGACTTGGTTAAAATGTTTAATGTATTAGTAGAAAAAGGATACAAAGTAGACAAGGCAAAATTGCAATACTGCAAGGAGGTGGTTCTGCACATAGGTCAACTAATATCTCAAAAGGGCAGGCATATAGCACCACAGAGGGCACAGACAATACTAAACACACAGATAAAGACAGTACGAGAATTACAACAGTCCTTCGGTCAATATAATTATTGTAGAACATTGGTGTTTGACTACAGCACCTACACAGGTCCTCTGCTTACAGCCCTCAAGGAAGTCCAAAGGGGAGAGAAGCTGGGGTGGACACGGGAAATGATGGACGCGTTCAATGAATTAAAAGAAGCAATATCAACAGCACCAGTCCTAGGTACCTCTGATTATAAAAAATATATTTTTATATTCTCACACTCTGATGGGATAATAATGAAAGTAGTACTCACACAAAGGACAAGCATGGGCCACAAACCAATTGCATACTACAGCGGGCAACTAGACCCAGTCATGACAGGGCATTTCCCTTGTGAACAACACGTAGCTGCTGCACCTTTCCCTGTAGAAAAATCACCATCAATAACTATTGGATGTTCCACAACACTTTATGTGGAGCATGCCCTCTTCACAATTCTGCACAAGCAAAAAATAACACTGACAAGACAGAGAGCAACAGGATACGAAATTATACTCTCGCGACCTGAACTAAAGTAAGGTGTAAGAATGTCAACCCAGCACATTTCCTGGCAGAGGAATTTGAAGAAGGAGAATATGTCCATGATTGTACAAAGGCTATTGAGTACCAACATTTGTAAATATATGTCTCAACTGTTTTTATTTATGTATCACCTTGTAACCAAGTTCTCAAGTATTCTTGTAATATCTGCGCCCTTCTAACTTCGGGTTTGGTTTTGCGCTATATCAAATAAACAAACAAACAAACAAACTACTAAGAGACAAGCAAAGTAGAGGAAGATGCACTCGAGGGGGGAGAGGTACAGTATATTGATGGGTCTTCAACAATTGATCAAGGTGATGGGGTGAGGAGAACAGGGGCGGCAGTGGTAAGATTAAGAGAGGATTGGACAAGCAAAGAAGTAAAATGTGTTAAACTACCTCCCCACTATTCGGCTCAAGCAGTAGAACTAG
Organism: Ambystoma mexicanum; assembly: GCF_040938575.1. NCBI lineage: Eukaryota > Metazoa > Chordata > Amphibia > Caudata > Ambystomatidae > Ambystoma > Ambystoma mexicanum. Next base: position 543,673,955 of record NC_090940.1, read on the forward strand.
TGGCCTTGATATTAGCTCTCAGGAAAAGTGAAGGAAAAAAGGTCACTATCTATTGGGATAATGCTTATGTAATCTCAACAGTACATTCCGGCCTAGCAGGATGGTTAAGAAGGGGTTTAGAAGGGCAGATGGCACACCAGTACAGCATACCCTCCTCCTAGGGGAACTGATAGAGGTCGTAACGTACCCAACAGAACTTGCAGTAGTGAAGTGCCAAGCACACGCTAATGGGGAGGACCCGATATCAAAAGGAAATGAAGCAGCAGACTTCTGTGCAAAACACGCCTCCTATTTTGGGGAAGTGTGGGACCTCCAAGACACAACAAAAAGAGAAGGGAAGGGCAAGATAGATGCTAATGAGAGAAGGTTATAGTCACCTACCACAGACACTGGTAATGGAACGGCAGGCAGCAGCCCCAATGACCGAAAAAGGACTCTGTGTAAAAAAAAGGGTGTTCAGTGTCTCCTACAGATGCCCTGTGGTTGCAAAACAATACAGAGAAAGTAGTTATGCCGCTTGCATTATTAGAAATAGCATTAACACAACTACACCATCCTGCGCACACAGGGCAAGAGGTGATTGCGGCATGCATTGGGGAATCATGGTTCTGCGCTGAATTAAATGCTCATGTCTCAAATTTTATCAGTAATTGCCTCACCTGCCAACAGTTTACTGCCGGCCACACACTTAAGGTGATCAAAGGAATAATACCCCGGCCCGAAGGTCCGTTCCTACACCTCTGCAATGACGATGTCGATATGATCAACGTATGGCAAGGCTACCGCTACATGATTGTGGTGGTATGCCCCTTTTCAAGGTGGATAAAGGCGGGCCGTGTTCGAATGCGGACGCCCTAAGGGCGGCCACATTTCTGGTTAGAGAGGTATTTCCAAGGTGGCGGTCTGCAAGGTCCTTCGGTCTGACAACGGTCCCCATTTTGTAAATGAACTATTCCAACATATTACCACATTGTTAGGGATCAAGCATAAGATCTTGTGTGCATGTCACCTGCAGGCCAATGATGTCTGCGAATGCCTCAATGGACTACCTAAAGAGTGCAAAGCCAAAACACAGCAAAGTACCAGAAAGAATTGGCTTTTTTCATATCCCTGGCTCTGTTTGAGCTGCGGAACAAACTTGGGTCAGATCAGCACCTCACACCCCACAAGGTGGTGACTGGGCACCAAATGCATCTCCCGTTAGCTCCAACCACAAGGCCCATCCAGGATTGTGAAGGGACAGCCAAAGTTTTCGGTAATGAAATGCATGAATATGTCAATTCACTTGTTTCTACCGATTCTTTTATCTCTCAACAGATCCGACGGACACAGGGGAGGTCGAAGAACGATATACAAGAAACAGACAGCACTTAAGAGCCCACAACAGAATGGCCCATTAAAAAAGGAGACCAGGTGCTCCTGAAAAACTATTTGAGAAAGTGGAATTCACTCAGATTTACAGGGCCGCACGTAGTTGAAGCGGTCATAGATAGGGCAATAAAACTTGAAGATAAGACTATTTGGAATCACTTCCACAACATCAACCCTACCAAGCATCAATCTCACCCCATTGCACCATCAACAGGGCCAACGCTACAGCAACGACAGACACACCAGATAGCACCAGTACCCCACTAGCAATAACTTAAAAAGTAGATACTTCCATGAACACAAGTGAGATTGAGCGTGTCAATCACCCTATGAACAGACACTAACAAGCATTTGATCCCTTTAACTGAATTAATAAACTGAACATCACTATTAAACGATACAGAATTTTACAGGAGGTACCCACAGGAAAGATGAAGGATGTCCTGATATAGATATGACCATACAGCACGCACAATCTCACTAGGAATACACTGTGATAACACTGTCTCAGCATGTTCTCTTTTTATCTGCACATGCAGGGTTCTACGTCTAATGAATGTGTATGAATGAATGTTAGAAGTAGGTTGAAAAGTTGATTTATACGTTACCCCCCCATTGAACACCCTGAAGCACTGTCTTATCAATATATTCATACGCTATGAAGGCCCACACACTCCAGGCCAAGGCACCGCGTGTGTACTACCATGAGTTTATAGAGTGCATAGCCCAAACGTACCCACAATTCCCTACCCATACTTAGAAACAGATCCATAAGCAAGATTTGGGAAGGGTTATTTGCATGGGCATTGAATGATTATTTAGTGAACCAGGCTTGAAGTACTTACAAATACTAAAATAATAACGCTTTTTATCGCAATTTTCAGGCGGGCAACTTTATCATCTCATCAACGACTGGACAGGGTGGTAAGAAATGTGTATACATACTCATGGCTGTGCAACCATTTGGCTCATGTTATCCACCGGACTGCTAGCCGCTGTCATTTGGCAGCTGTATTTGGCTCTGTTTATCTCTGCAACCCCCGATACTAACGTTCCCCCTACCCAAGCTACAAGGAGCACTATGTCAGGTGGTACGACCAGTACGGATGGAAAGGTAAGGAGAGGTGGGCGTAGTGTTGGTATTGATGTTCATGGGGTTGACACATATCTCCCTGGTCGGCACACATCACGAACAACATGTGGTACAAACACATGTCGAAAAATTGGTAAGGTCACAATACGTTACAGGTGCTATGTCTGCTCATTGATCCCATATGCCATGAGAGCTACCAGGACCTTTGTAGCTACAGAAGTACCAGCAACAATGGCACAATATCTCCTATATCTCGCACTGTTCCAGACACGAGGGAGATTCCAAGGAAAAACAGCAACACTCCGGTGGAGATCAAAGGCAACATACCCGTACGAGGAGAGCTTCATTAAAACATTGCCTATGTTGGATAATTACTGGCAGCACACAAGCACTATGGTACATAACTGACGTACCAGAAAAAGGAGAAACAAAGGAAGTGACATTGGATTAGCTGCCGTGCAAAAGGAACGCCAGGGAAACAGGCAGAGAACCCGGTTGCTGGGAGCGCCCCTAGATGTTGGTGTTTAGAAAAGTATATACAAAAGAAGGATGGGTAGATGGAGTGGAAGGGAGTAAGCCGTTATCGCTGACAAAAGCTGCAATAAACAAGGTCCAGGAAGAAAATGACAAATGTCTCAAGGAATGGCCCATGAGCGCACGCTTGCTGACATGGCTGGATAAGGAAGATGGACCATTAACAATTATCCCTCTAACAACGCCAACATTATTCTACCAACACGACGGGGATATTGAAGTAGGGACAAACGAGGGATGCAGACGGATAGAGAAGATAGGAGAAATGGAATCAGGCACGGCAGTACCAATGATCACTATTGGGCCTGTGGGTCAAAAGCATCTGAACTACCACCAGGCAACAACACCACTAAAGGCGGCAAACTACAGAGAGTAAAACGACTAGGAAATTACCTATGGGGCAAATCAGTAACTGCTCTTGACAAGGTGACATCATCACATCGGCTTTTCGCAGGATTGCCATGTTTTTCTCAGCAATAATACACCAAACATCCGCAAATGCAAAATAACTGCAAATGACAAGATGGGAGCTAATGATGACAATAACCTCACAGTGAACGCGTTCAACGCAATAAAGGAAGAGCGCAGAGCTAAACGATTGGTGGCCTTGCAGAACAGGTATGTCCTGGATCTGCTCACAGCTATAGAAGGAGGAGTATGCGCAAAGATTGGAAGTTCCTGTTGCACATTCACACCAGCAAACTACGAAGATAACAGGACCTTATCAGAAGCAGTATCACAATTGGCAAAAATGCACGCTAAAATGGAAGAAGAATCCAAAGGCACAAAGAAAGACGGAAGCTGGTTCTCATACCTCTGGTCCTGGATGCCGTCCTGGCAATCGGATGGCTTAAAAATACTGGCAGGAGGCCTAATGCTGGGGTTGGTCTCACTACTTGGGGTAAAAGCGTACATGGCAATATCTAAGACGACTGCAGAAGAAATGATCGGAATTAAGCTACTCCTGCCTGCTGAGGATGACCAACAGACAGACATCAAACGTATGGAACGAGAGAGACTAGGGCAACAGTTAATGGAATCAAAAATGTATCCACCATCAATGAAATTAGAGAATCCAAGGAATCCCAAGATTTATGTCGGAAAATGGGTTTACTGCAAGCCTGGAGGAGGATGCGTTTATATGTATTCGTCATTCGAAGATCATGTAAACCACTACCAACATCTGGCTGGCATCACGAAGGTGTGGCGCCTGAGAGATGACAAAAGGAGCAATACTTTTGTGGTCGACAATTCGACCAGAGGGGGGACTGAAGAGGGAAAATCTGAGTGTCCCTACGCTCCCGATGGGGCCCAAAAACGGAAGAATCACCCCTGACAGAATAAACATCGGCCGTAAGAGGTTGTACCAATCCTCACCGCCCCCAGGATAAGCATGTACCATGAACGGTACCCAGCCACCCAACCATACAACCCTGCGGTGGTACGAACTCTATCCAATCCAAGCGATGACAACCAAGACCGAGCGGGAGATGGTTATATGGACCAAATTGATTGATGTTCCCGCAAGCCATGCTGCAGGTCGTTAGAGACGCCTTGATGACATAGCCGCGTTAGACAGGAAGCACACGTGCAACATGCACAGTCAGGAGACTCACACACCAATCCACACAAAGAACATACGTGTACAGTTCTATGAGCTAGATGACAGTGACATACACATACAGTCTGCATGTTTATTATTTTACCACACAGGTTCGCTACAGCACCGCAGAAAAGCAAGATGCCAGAAGAGCTTGTGTATATTCTTGCAGATGCTACATGCTATTAACCATATGGATGGACAGGAGCACTCAAAGGACATGGTTAACCATGACATGCCTTTAACCTATGGATGATTATGTCAAATGAATAACCTTAGCCAAAGTAGGCCTCAGACAAATCCAGCACACTAGAATCATCTCACAGAAATCACAAAGCTGCAAGTTGCTGTGCAAGCAGAATAGCCCTGGCAGGGACTGCAACCGACAAGGCCACGATGTTGCAACTGACATTCCTCACTCACCGCGCAACGTTGGTCCGAGCTACTGGGGAGAATATCCCAAGCTACAATACAAATCAAATCGATGTAATTCGGCCTCACCAGCGGTCTCCTCACACGTGACCCGGCCGACCTGACATGATGCCAAGACCTAGAAGCTGGGAAGACGCAGCCTTGCAACAAAGCTTGCAACAAATCGCAAATATCCATCTACAACATGCGCTAGAACTGGTCCGCTCTCATGGCATTAGTAAAAGCCCCCATTGTTACACACTGTCACATAGTTACACCTTGCTGATACACATTGTACGTAAGCAGGTATCTTGCGGGCTGGGAACAACAGTAGTCCGAGGCTTGGGGGCCCGCAGCCTGACCAATGAGGACATTGGGGGATAGAGGCTGGCGGCGGGAATCCCCAGCCAATGATTGGGGTTTCTAATGTAACAATATTCAGGTAACAATTTTTAGGGAAGGTCCAAGAACACCACCTGACAGCGTATCCACCACTAACAACGCACACTACATGTTCATATACTGGACCTACCCCTCTGGGAGCCAACCCGGAGTGGCGTTAGGTTCAGGGATGGGTTTTGACAAGTGACGCTGATTGTGACATCACACAAGTCCAAAAAATGGCCTGCGAGCCCAAAATCTGCAAGATGTGCCTGCACTGGATTTTGCTCCAGGCGTATGATCCATGATGGTTTGTCATAATAAAACAGCAGTAACCCTTTGCTCCTTGTGCGGACCTCAACTTCTTTGGGACATTGGAAGGAGTTAGGGCCTTCCGAGAGCTGGAGGTCCATGGACCCTAGGTACGGCTCTGCCGACCCCAGAATTTACCCTAACAATAGTTTTTTCTTTCTTTCTTTTTTCTATGTTATGTGATGATTTTCCTTTCTCTTTTTCTTTTGCTGTTTTTTTCTTATTTAAATATGTATGTATGTGTAAAAGTTTATAACTATATACACAATAAAAATAAAAAATAAAAGAGGGCAGTGCTACTTTATACATAGCCTAATCTACCCAATGGTGCTCTATGTCCCTCCTATCTTCTCTAACTGCTTTTCTATCGACTATCTTATCCTTCTTACTAGGTCTGGTAGGAAGAAGCTCAAAAGGGATATCCTGGTCTCCAACCCAGGCCTCCCCATCGCTGATACCTACACCAGTGCTTCCTCCAGACAGACCCTTACCGACATCCTCTTTGTCATTCCCTCTACACGCCTATGGACCCCATATGGTCTCTGCTCTCTCTTCTTTTAACTCTTCACCCTTTAATGGTGGCACCCGATGGGAGGCCCTCCTTGCCCCCTTCCACTCCTTCAAGTACATCACTAATGTTTACCTAAATGGCATGGTCTTTGTCTAAGGCCCACCAGCCAACCTTCTTTTGACAGACGTCTCCCACGCCTTATCAACTTCCTTTCTTCTCCTACTCTCCCTTCTTTGCCCTCTCTGGCTCCTCTGCCACCCGCATCCTATGCCATCTCTACGTCTGCCACTTCTGGTTCCCTGGCCAACCTGTTGTCTCCTTCCTCTGCCACCTCTCTGGCTCCCACCTCCTCCTCTCTGGCTACCTTGTCCTCTCCTCCTTCCTCCTCTGCCCATCCTAGAGCACCTTCAACACTTCCACAGGGTGTACCTCTGACCTGTACCCCTCCATGGAAGTCCTTCAAAGGGGGCAACCTGCTGCACATTGCCACTCTCAACTCTCGCTCTGCTGTCAAACAATCCTCTGACATCTTCCGTCTCCTGGAAGAACTCGATCTGGATGTTCTCGGTGTGACCGAGACGTAGTTCACGGCCAGCTCTGTCACAAGCTTTGACACCCTCCTTCCTGATGGCTACAAGATCCTCTCTGCACCCAGAACCAACTGTCCTGGTGGGGGTGTAGCCATGATGTTCCCGGAGTGGTTCCTGCTTCCATCATTCCTATGCAGTACTCGTCCTCCTTTGAATGCCTAGTTTGCAGGCTCTCTCTCTCTCTCTACTGGCCTTTCTCTCACTGTGGCCACTATTTACTGGCTGCCCGGCCAGGTAGCCTCCTTCCTTTCTCAGTGGGCGGAGCACTCCTCCCCCTCCTCGCCTCTACCTCTCAACTTCTCCTACTCTGAGACCTTAACATCCACTTGGATGCTTCTTATTCTCCTGCAAGACTCTCTCTCTCTCTCTCTCTCTCTCTCTCTCTCTCTCTCTCTCTCTCACGCTCTCTCTCTTTCTCTTTCTCTGTCTCTGTCTCTCTCTCTCTCTCTCTCTATTCTTCCCTCTGGCTCGATTCACTCTGCAGGGCACACCTTGGATTTTCTGATCTCTTCAGACCTCCTCCTCTCCAACCCTCTCACCACTCCACTCTCCTAAAGTGATCACTTTCTCCTTTCTTCCCATCTCTCCCTTTCTACCCCTCAGGCCAAGCCGTCTCCAGCACTCCCACCTACCTTTTCGGACATTTGACCCATGAAGCGTGTGTCAGTGGAGGCTTTCACCTCTACTTTCTCTCCTCCTTCTGCACCTTTGGCTGACTCTCACCCTGATACAGCCCTTTCCAACCTTCATCTTTCTATCTCTGACACCCTTGGAGTACTTACCCCTGTCATGAGGATCCGCTTGAAGCTCAAATACAAGTGTAACTCCTGGTATGACTCCAACCTTGCCACCCTCAAACTCAAGTGCAGGGTGGTGGAGAGGAAGTGGAGGGCACAAGGTGCACCCTCTGACAAACTAACTGCCGCCTGCTCCAAAGGCAGTACAGATTCTCTGTCCTCGCCAAGAAGAGATCTTGCATTCAAGCCTGCGTCTCTGCGGCATCTAACAACTCGTCTGAACTCTCCAAAATCTGCAAGGAGCTAGCCAATCCTGCTGCAGTCTCTAGCTCTCCTGTTCCCTCCCAGACCCTCTGTAAGGCCCCTGGCTCCTCATTTCATCACTAAGACTCAGGAAATCCTGTCAACCCTCTCTTCCTCTTCTTCATCCTCCTCCACTCCTGACTCTCTTGTGGCTGCCTCTCCTTCTCCCTTCTCTTCCTTTCCCCTGTTCACCCCTGACAACGTTTCTAGACAAGTCCGATCTATGAAAGTCTTATTAAAACAGGTTCTTCCCTGTTCCTCCAGAACCATCAAGGACCACATTGACACCCCTGCTCTAGCTATTGCCAATTTCTGCAATCACTCTTTCGCCACTGGAAGCTTCCCCTCCCCCCTGAAGCACTCCCTTGTGCACCCTCTCTTAAAGAAACGATGTGCTGATACTTCCTCTCCGGCTAACTATCGCCCGATCTATATCACTCCTTTCCTGTGCAAACTCTTGGAAAGGCTGGCCATCTCTCACCTTAACCTTCACATTGAATCTGTTGGTTGGCTCCATGACCATCAGTCTGGCTTCAGAGCGGCCAGAAGCATGGAAACTGCTCTCCTGAACATCTGTGAAGACCTGCTCTCCAACTTGACTCTAACCAACCGTCTGTCCTCATTCTCCTCAATCTTTCTTCTGCCTTCGACACAGTTCACCATGCCATCCAGCTCAAGCGCCTCCATGATAACCTGGTACCTCTCTGGCCTGGTTGACCTATTTTCTCACTGACCAACCCTCTCAGGTCCAACTCGAGTCCTTCCTCTCTACTATCTCTCCACCTGTGGTGTTGCCCAAGGGTCTAACCTCTCTCTCTGGCTGTTCAACAAATACCTGGCTCCTCTTGCCCACCGCATCGCTGCTCTTTGCTCCAACTTTTGGATGACACCCAGCTCTCCTTCAGGCTCCCCTCGATCACCTCTACTCCTTCTCTCATTCCTGACAGTCTGTCTGCAATTCAGGAGTGGTGTGCCACCAATGATCTCTGTCTTAATGCCAGTAAGACGGAGAGCCTCCTCACCAGAACACCAGCTCCCTTCTATCATCTCTCTCTGGCCGCCCACTCTGGGTCCTCTTCCTGCTCCAAACTGTGAGGGGAAGAAACTTGGGGTAATCTTAGACTCCACCCTCTCCTTCTCTCCTCACATCTCTGACGTCTCTAAGAAGTCAAACTATCAACTGCACCTCCTCAGAGGTATTCTTCATTTCCTCACTTTCCCCCAGAAGCTCACTGTCTCCAGAGCTCTGGTCCTCTCAAGGCTGGACTACTGCAACAGTCTCTTCCTAAATCTGCCTGTCTCTACTCTTCGCCCTTTACAGCTTATCCAGAACAGGACTGCATTGTCCTTGGCCTCAAGCCCAGGGATCATATCTTTCCAGCACTGAAATCTCTTCACTGGCTCCCCGTGGCTATAAGGATCAAGTTCAAGACCCTCTGCATTGTCCACAAGGCTTTCTGGGGCCTGGGACTGCACTACCTCCAACTCTCTCTTCCTAAGTATCTACCTTCTCGAGCACTCTGCTCATCCACCTCCAACTCTCTGAGGGTCAGTCGCTTTTCCAAGCAGAGAGTTGGGGGAAGATCTCTTTCTTCGCCTGGGACCTTCCTCTGGAACAGCCTCCCTGCCTCTCTCAAACTTGAGCAGAACCATCTACGGTTCCAGATGCAACTCAAGACTTTCCTCTTCACTTCCACTCCCCTGCTAATGACCCGTCTGTTTCATGCACTGGTTCACCTAGCCACCCTATGAACCTGGGCCCAGGTCCCTGCCTGTCAAGTTGCAACTTGCACTGCCTCTTGGCTCGCCAAGAACTTGAGGTCTGTATCTGTTACCCTACAGTCCCCTCTCCCTGCACTTGTTGGCCACCCGTTGGCTGCACTTTCTGATTACCTGCACTGAGACACCCGCTGGCTGCACTTTTTGATTGCCTGCACTTTCTACCCCCCTCCTTTGCACTTCGCCCCTTTCCCTTCCCTGTGCTTGTGCGATCTGAATGACACAAGGCCTAGTAAGATTGTGGTTTTGCCCTCCAACTGTTTCCCCCTCCTTGTCTTGTCGCGCCTAGAGACACTTGTGTACAGGCGCGTTATGAATGCCATATCATATCATATATCACATAATATAGAAGAGAGGACTGTTAATTTCCTGTTGCACCACCAGATTACATGATACAGTGACCATGTGCTAAAACACTACAATATGGGGACATTTTGAACATTGAAACAGTGCTATTACTAATACATACAATTCTCAAATCTATCTTATTTTTCAGTAGAAAACACATCGTCTCGGGAGGATAGCTCAGGGGCAACGTGCTCGCTTTGGAAGCAAGACGACACAGACAGGTTTGATCCCCGGATCCACGATTAGAAACCTCTGGGTATTAAGCGCATTATAAATAACCAATCATACATCATATCTAAACCAATCATTAAACATACTGAAATGAAGGTCCAATTCATATCAAATTTAAACATGCAATTCAGAGCTCTAAGTGCAAGTGCAGAAAATAAGTTAAAAACATTGATCTCTAATGAAGTGTACAATACGCGACTTGTTGAAAGTTGCAGAGACCAAAATAATTGCAAACGCGTGTATCATTCATTAGTTATCCACCAGCACTAGAATCCAGCCCATATGGGCAAAACTTAATAAAATAAAATACAACAAATTAATTCAGCTAACTAATATAATTCCACTCATGGTATTTAATTCTGAAAGACAAATTGATCCTTGTCTTCATTTAAACACTTAGGTTTCATGGTTTTCATTTTAATTATGACTTTTGACTCAGGTTGACGCAATTTCAGCTCTATATTCCCTTTTCTCATATGCTCAGGGATATTTCATTCCAGTTACGTCACAATTATGCACTTCAACAAAATGTATGGTCAAAGGATAACTAATATTCCCATTTTCGATGGCTTTGTAATGTTGCAAGATACGTAACTTTAGAGACCTTTTCTTGGATGCAATATATCAGACCACATGGACATATAATCAGGTACATAACAAACTTGGTTAAACAAGTTATTATAACATGATTGATTATCCATGTTTCCAGATAATCATCATAGGGCAGTTGGTTACAAACCATTGCATGATCACACATCTTGCAATTTCTAAAATGTGTGTTGAGTTAACCAATTTGCGTCATAACACGGACTATAAGGCAGACTTTTTTGTCCTTCAGACTCAGGGGTTAGGATAAAGTTATTTGAGGAGTTTTACTCAAGAGTTTTTTGAGGTGCTCATCACTTTGTAAAATGGGCCAATGTTTAGTCAATATCTTCCTAACTATGCCCGCTTGATTACTGTATTGCACGATGAACCTCATATTACAACCATCATGCACCTGTTTCTCCTGTTTGTTCAACATATCATTCCTATCAATGTACATCACCTTCTGAAAAGCTTTCTTAATCACATGACAGGTATAGCCTCTAGCCAAGAAGCCATTTTCAATTGATCGCAATTCTGCCCTGAAATCACAGTCTCTAGAACAATTATGTTTGGCCCGATACAACTCTTCAAAAGGGATACTGTTTATGAATGGTTTGGTAACTGTTGCCATGAGGTATGGAAGTAGAAGACTTAGTTTTCCTGAAACCTAGAAGCCATTTGAATATTTGCAACATAACATTTAATATCAAGGAATATCAATTTTTCAAAACTAGTGGTCATGGTTAATTTCAAGTTCAATTCATTCTCATCCAAACAATCAAAATTCTGGTGCAAAGTTGCTTCTGGTCCTTGTCAAAGTACATCATCATTAAAACAATGCGATAGCACCACATGATTATTGAATTTGTCAAACTTTTCCGACCATGCCACAGTTTCCTCCCACCAACCCATTATCATTATTTGGGTGTTTATTCAGCGCATACCTATCTTTGGAGAGCTTAAGAGAGTAATTGTGGAAACTACAGGAAGGGTGGAGTTATTAATGTTGCTATAGCATAGAAGCAGCGGCCAAGAAATGATGGAGAGAGGGCAATAACCCAGAGACTCCAAAAACAGTTGGCTTGAGCCAGGTAGAATTTGGAGCAACCACTGGGTTAATAAAAAGAGGGTACGGTAGCGGTGAGCAAACCAAACAGTGAAACACATCAGTGGGCCTATGCTGGTACGGGTGAACACTTGCACTGGCTGCGGCGAGCTGGCAAGGGGGAGGAGCTGTTGCCAGAGAAGAGGGTACAGATTGGTCCAACGAGTCCAGTCCACTGGAAGTGCAGGGATGAAAAGAGGGGGGAAAGGGTTCTCAAACGGGCAATTGCGCAATGTGGCCAAATGCAAGATCATTATGCAGCTGTAAACAATCAAAGCGCTCTATACCCATGCATTTGTGTTTGCTGATTGCTACATGCCATCCAGCCACATTCCAGTGCATGCATTTTGTTGTCTGTTTCACAGAATGCCTTCAGAGTCCTGAACACAACTAAGCTTTGCCATCAATGTGACTCTACTGCCACCAGGAGTAGAAGGATGTTACAGTGGCCCTGCCTAATGGTTTCCCTGGACCAATAAACCACACTAGAAAGGTAGTGGTAAAAATGTCAAATTGTACACTGGAAGTAGAATACAAATATAGATATTTCAAACAAAGAGAGTACAAATAGCTAAATGTACTATTGTACTGCCACCTACCCACTACTAGCCTACAACAATGTTCATTTGCTCTTTATGACACAGGACTTATGTTATGTTTTAACCTACCCTGGGTCTGAGGCCATTCCCTATGTATGTGTGAGCTTGAGTCCAGAATGTTTTGTGTGGTGCATTCCATGTAGAATGTTATGGTATGAGTGCCAAGGTTCTCCCTCTGCAGTTAGAAAATGAACTGGGCAGAGGGGGACCGGTGGATGCTTCCCTCCCTTATGTATTTATCCTGCCTGTAACTTATTACCTGTGACTTATGTACCACAAACCCACTAAAGTCTCTTAACCCAACCTGGTCTCCTGGCTCATCATTGCAACCCCTCAACTTGCGTTGTAACACTGGCGACGAGGATTTTGGTGATTGAGGTGTACCTGGGGCTGAAAAGCAGCAAGAAAGGACAGAAAAGAAGCAAACCTGTGCCAGAAGGAATATGGTGCACAGGAAGTTGCCCACCAAAAAGGAGTGAGGAACCAGATGGGGCTGAAAAGCAGCAAGAAAGGACAGAAAAGAAGCAAACTTGTGCCAGAAGGAATATGGTGCACAGGAAGTTGCCCACCAAAAAGGAGTGAGGAACCAGAAGCATCCACCGCCCCCCCCCCCCCACCCCCCGGACCCAAGGTGAGCGCGCCCCATGTCCTGCATGACTGATTAGTGAGGGACATTTATAGTGATTTTGGGGGTCAGCGCTGCTCACTTTCATTTGTTCTGCATCTGCCACAGCAATGGCTTCTTAATATATGAAGGCATAGGCGCATTTTTAGTTTGGCGCTTCACAAGAGGTCAATGGCGTGTTATTGGCAGAGCAAGGGGTCGGGGGAACAAAAGAGAGACTCTGCTTATCAGCAGTGCAAGTGGCTCCAGCGATAATGCGCATAGAAGTAGCCGGGCATTTGACATCACGCCCACGTTCATAAGACTTTTACAAGCTGCGTTTGAACATGCTGTAAAAAGGAGCGGCTGCAAGTCATATTAACACTGATTAGGAGTTAAAGGCGCAGCTGGATTGACTGTTCATTACCTTCGGCATTACTGGAAAGTTACATGTACTGCAATGACTGGAAGATGCATTTCAAGGCTATCAAAATGAAAGCGGCAGGCATTTATTTTCTATTAGCATTTCCATTTTGTCTGATCGGATCTTCAGGAAAGTGTTTCTGCCTTTCGATTTTCTTGAAAGTGTAATGTGCGAACTCAAAATGTTTTGCCTTATGTACATTGCAATTTTTTTTTTGTGACATTGCCATTTTATTGAGCTGATATTTAAGAGTTGAAAGCAACATGCAATGTACCCATGCAACGTTTCTTTATATTGTAAATGCAAAGGCCATCACATGCTAAAATGTTGTTTGGAAAATGAAAATGAAGGCAATGCATCACGTTGGGAATGTGATATATGAAAACATGGGTCACATTTTGCAGGCATTGTGGTGTAGTTTTTATGGTTTGTTATATGGCATTCTATAACATGCTTCTGGGAAAGGAGTTTCCTGTTTTTTGTGCCAATAGCTTTGGCAGGAGTGTTGATTTACAGTGGCCATGTGCTGTGGGTCTCTTTATTGGTGTTGGTGCATCATTGTAACAATGTGGTGTTGGCATTGTTTGGGAATGTGGTTCCCGTATCAGTAGCTCCAAATTGATTTGACATTGTAGCAAGGATATAATGTTGCATGGTGGCGGTGGCAAGCCACGCATGGTGGCCATTTAGTGACACAGCGCCACTGACAGTGGTGTTTTGGTCTTGGTGTACCTCATGAGGTAGCATGTGAAATGCTCTGTCCAGGCACATTGCCACTGCTAGTGGTATTTGCGGTAGGGTGCCACTACATTTAGGGTCAGTAGTGACTATTGGTCAAGGTATTTCATGGTGCCAAAAGTGGTTTTGGCAAAATGTTTTGGATTATGTTGAATTTAGGCAGCCAATAGAAAAGTTACCTTGTGAAATGTCAAGTGTTTGTTTTCTTTATGCACTAATCCAAATTCTCTCCACAGGCACATTAATACAAAGACTCTGCAAGCATTACATTTTGAACTCTTATTGTGGCGCAACTAAAATTCCGGATATTCAAAATTTGTAATGCTGAATTTGTCTTGTAACTATATGGATTTTAGGAGTGTTTTGGGAGAACTGCATATCTGTATCATAGTCACTTGAAAATGTTTGTTCTCAACCTAATTTTGTTTCCACAGTAATTTTAAAAAGAAAAGTGGACTCTGCAAGAATGATTTTGGGACTCGCTATGGTGATTTACTTACATGGCTTATATTCCCAAAAGTCATTCTGAATTCGTTCATTAATTGTTTTAGGAGTAACTGTGTGAGTAATTAAAGTTGACCACCTGAATGATTGCGGTTGTATGGTTGTCTGAGTGTCAGTGTGTGATGACACGCAGTGCACTCTAGTTGCAATGCTATTAGGCATCAGAACTAAGGTGCCTATGTCTTGTGCTAAGCTGCAGCGGGCAGTCAGTAGAGTCATGGGTAAATGCTCAGGTGAGCATTGGTTGTTCGAAGTCTGTGGCCAGGTTAAAGACCTGGTATTGTGTTGGCACACTGCTTGCGTCAATTTGTTGGTAAGTAAATTTTGACCTTTTGGTTGGGTATCAACTTTGGTTATCTACGTCATCGATATTGTGGTTGGTGCCCAGCAGTATGTTATGTTGAGGCTCATTGTGCCTCAATAGGTTTATGCTTTAGGCAGATAGAGGGTTTAACCCTGTGGTTTCTTCAGGAAGCTGTTGATGTTGGTGAAGGTTGATACAGGGTTAATGAGGTGATGCAGGCGGTTAGGATTGCTTATATGACTGTGGGCTGGTCCCCTGTGGATGAGTTCCATAATTGGCCATTATGGTTCTGGTGAGTGTTTTTGTAGTGTTTTAGCTATTCATAGCTATATTATGGAATTGGTAGGGAATAGCATTTTGCTTCAGTTGTTTGCAGGATGGGTTTTGGAAGAATATAGTTCTTTGAGATTTATGTGTTCATTTACTTCTTCCCCTGCTTTTCTCCTTTATTGTATTGTTATGAAAGGGGGGAGATGTGTTATGTTTTAACCTACCCTGGGTCTGAGGCCATTCCCTATGTATGTGTGAGCTTGAGTCCAGAATGTTTTGTGTGGTGCATTCCATGTAGAATGTTATGGTATGAGTGCCAAGGTTCTCCCTCTGCAGTTAGAAAATGAACTGGGCAGAGGGGGACCGGTGGATGCTTCCCTCCCTTATGTACTTATTCTGCCTGTAACTTATTACCTGTGACTTATGTACCACGAACCCACTAAAGTCTCTTAATCCAACCTGGTCAACCTGCTCATCATTGCAACCCCTCAACTTGCGTTGTAACAACTTACAATCATAATAACATTAGCTGGGATTTTGACTCCTTCAATTACTGTCTCGTTTTCCAGCAGACGTGCAGTGACGGGAGCTGTAGGGTATAACCGCAGGGTTTCCTTAAGAACCTAGGTGAGTAAGGAGCAGACAAGAGAGTCAATAATTAAATCATGTAGCATGCAAGGAGCAGTGTCACTATATGTCACTATATGAACATTAGTATATGTCCTTAATGCAGGCATTGCATGTCACCCAAGTTAAATCCTTTGAATGAAATAACTACATGTTATATCCAAACATATGGCTTCAAACTCAGTCAATCTCAACATTCTTGGTCTTTGGGGCATTATATTACTCCTCAAACTTGTTGCATTTACTTTAGGACTCAAAGTACCAGAATAGGTTTAATGTTCAACAATGGGGTGGCTGTAAAACTCAACATCTCTGAAGGCTCCTGCAGCACCAGAAGCGAGCTGCAAGAAGTAAAGACCCAGAATGCCTGCCTTCTCCTGCCATGCACCAACACTCTGCATCAGATGTGCCTTATCGCACCTTCACCTGAGGAAATAACTGAAGACCTACTTCTTCTAGGAACAGCTGGTCACCCTTTGACACCCAAATAACTCCACTTGCCCCCACTTTCTTCACCTCGACTCGCCATAGCCCCTCTCTGTAGTCTCCTCTTTTGTGTGCGGTGCTCCATTCCTTGCTAGCTTGAATATGTGCTGTCTACATCCCACGCATCCAGGGACACAATATGCAATGATTTGTGAGCCCCACTGGCCTAGGATGTGAGTATTGTAACCACTGCCAATGTGCATTTCTTCTTGGCTTTGTCATTTCTACTGCAGTATGGCTTTGTAGTGTTGGAACCACAATTCCCAATGTGCAATTCTTCTCTGGTGTGCGTGGCTTTGTTGGTGTCGCTGTGCTTTTAGAATATGTGAACCACAACCTTCAGTATGCAATTCTTTCTTGATTCCCTTAGCTTTGCCAAGTTAACTGAACCACAGTGTTGAGGTGTTGGAACCACAACTACCAGTATGCAATTCTTCTCTGGTTACCTCGGATTTGTCAGTGCTACCATGATAGGCTTTTAGAGAATTGGAATAGCAACTCCTAATTCATGATTCTTCTCTGCTTCCCTTGGATGTCTTGGCTTAGGGTTTTGAAGTGTTGGAGCCACAACTCACAATGTGTAATACTTCTCTGCTTCACTTATCTTTGTCAGTGCCAATGTGCTTGGCCTTTGGAGTCTTGGAATCACAATTCTCAACATGTTATTCTTGCTGGGGATTCCCTTTGTATGGCTTGTGTTATCCTATTAGCTACGGGCCTAAACTGCAACCTGCTCATTTCCTCTCTGGTATCTTAGTCTTTCAGCCTTATTTCACCATCTCTTTAAGGTGGATTATTCTGGGCCTTCCCCATTGGTCACTTCCTCTATGTCGCAGGTTATCCTGCAAAAGCTTCTCTCTCTCTTTCCCAGTAATCATCTTTACCGCATGCTTACTCATAGCATGTGCCTGACTATACGCTTCTCTCCCTTCAAGTATCTACTTTCAAGGTTGTTGCAGACTTGCCAATCGTGTAGCACTTCTTTCCATCAGCATCGCTGCAGCGTCTTGGTATCTCAGCTTTCATGTGTTCTGGGTAAGCCTTGGATTTTTAGCAAAACTGCTGCCTCCTTCCACGTTCTTCCAATGGTCTCTGTGAGAAAGCTGATCGTGTTCTCCCACCTACTCTGCCTGGATCCTCTAGTCAGTTGGTCATGGAAGGGCCATCGCTTTTGGATCCCGACCCTGGGGGTGGACAAGCAGGGTAGGATCGCCTCAGTGGAGGGTCACCGGGGATTGGGAGGAGAACACCCAAGGGCGAGACATGGTATTCCCCCTTTTCCCATTCCAGCTCAAAACCTTTTCCGTCAGCTTTCATGGGTTATTTCCAAACCCATTATTTCCAACAAATACTTGGAAGAGGAAGAGGCAACCCGGAATAGTGAAGATTTCCCATAAAAATAACATGGGGATTGTAAGGGAATCCGGCTGCAGAAAGAACTTAAGTTTTCCCATTGATAGACTCAGGCAGAATCAGGCATTTACTAATTATCACTCACACCCGACTCCACAATGTTTTTTCAACTATAAAAGGTTTTGTTCTACACAGGTGAGAGAGCGTCCTGGGGACGTTGTTTGGACCAGGGGAGCCACGGAGCAGAGAGTAGCAGGAGCTATGGTCCCGAGGAGAAAAGCGTCTTGAGACATTGGGCCGGGGGTTTTGAGGGGCTGTAGGGTGGCTAAGGAGCCGTGTATCCAGAGAGCCGGAGCGAAGCATCCGGCAGGCTGCTATTGGCGGTCAGAACATTGCTTGTTCCCTTGGGAGGTGTGCCGGCCATGTGATGAGACCCTGACCTCAGGCCCATACATTCAGAAGGGACCGCTTGTCAATGCGCTGCTGCCCGGGTGAGTCTCGTGAAAATAAGAGAGAGAGAAAGAGAGAGACAGAGAGAGAGAGAGAGAGAGAGAGAGAGAGAGAGAGAGAGAGAGAGACGGAGAGAGAGAGAGAGGGAGAGAGAGAGGGAGAAAGAGAGATAGAGAGAGAGAGAGAGAGAGAGAGAGACAGAGACAGAGACTCAGGAGAATGCAGCTGACTGAAGCGGAGCGGGCGAAAGGAATGCAGAAAGCGGCATGAAGCGGAAAAGAGATTAAGGGAAACAAGCAAAGCGATTTAAATTGAAAGAAGAGGGACAAGGTTGGAAATCAAGGAAAAGTAAGAGAAATCAAGAAAGCAGAACGCGCAAGGGGCATGAAGTGAAAGGACTTTATTAAAGAGGGCACAAGTGACACGAAAGGAGACAGGCGGGTGCAAGCGGCCCGATAGAGTGGAAAAGTGTGCAAGTGTGCACGGGAAAGCTAAGAAAAATGCCAGTGGGCACGGGAAGGACAATTTGCATTGTCTGAACTATGGAGAAGGTCCTATGAACAGTCCCGTCTGAATGACCTTATTCTTTGGAAGCTGAACAACCTACACCTGGTGAGAAGACTACCTGAAACCAATCCTAGTTTCCTATTTTTATTGAACCACCACTTTCTTTGCTTTTGAAAGACTTCCTAAACATATTTTTCATATTTTTGTCAAAGAGTGAGGGTTAGCATAGGCTTAGACACAGACTGATTTTTATTTTGGACTTTCAAACTTTTATGGCCCTTAGAAACATCAGTTAGGGCAACCATCCCTTTAGTGTTAGGGCCAGCTAGGCATTACACCAACCCAGGAACTTTAGCAAATATCTTTGGTCTGTCTCTCTCTTGATAGCATGCCTGTCTCACATCTCCTACGTGACTTGCTCTGTGCTGCATGTCACTCCTCCTTTCTGGCTGTCTTCTATTTCTTTGACCCAAAGATCCACTCATGGGGTCACATGACCATACATAGGAAAGAATGATTTGGCTTTTCTTGGATTTGCAGCAAACTGGCCTACTTCATCACTATACAGGTCAGCCATTAAGAAAATCATGTTACAGACAACAGCTAAGTTAGCCTACAAATAACACCACATACATTAAACTCCCACCTATGCCTTTCTTTCTAGAAAGAGGTGGGACGCTAGACACTTCTATTAAGGAAATCAACAATTTTAGAACTTATCATAGAAGGCATTCTAGTAAGATGCTCAGCCATCTTGCCACTTGCCTCCGACATCTGTGTGCAGCTGCAGTCGCATGTCCTAACCACAGAACTGCCAGTGTAATCTTTCATTCTTCTGTGGTCAATACATCATTTACCAAAAAATTGCATATTAATAACAACTACTATCATAGAACTCAGAACACAAATAAGTGTTTGCTTGAGTGGCGATCCAAGAAAGAATAAAAAACACTTTTTTTTTTCAAGCAATGTCAGTTGGGACAAACACACACCTTAGTTTATTAGAATATAATATTCTAAAAAGAACGTAAAGTTTATTCTATGATTCCTATGAAATACCTGTAAGAGAATCAATAGGAAATGGTTGTATGGGTTTTTTGAAACAGGGTAATCGGAAGATAGTTGAAGATTGCAAAGAGAGCAATGTGTGATTTTTGCAAGAATGCAAAAAATAAATTGGGCTTAAATGTGGAATGCAGTGTAAAATAAAAACAAGCCTCTGAAATGATTATGACTCCTGCCTTCTTCATAGAAAAAGGGAGGATTAAGAATGAAGAAAGTTGTTAAATAGGTTTAAAAAAAACAGAGTTAAAAAAGTAATTATGCTACTTTTAGTAAAAAATAACCAAATCCTAACATGATAATTAAGTAACAATGTGAAGTAAAATGTTAAACTCGAGTATGCTAGATTTTTTGAGCAGGAGGATCTGCATGCATCACCTAACAATGGAAATTCTGGATTTCATTTGCAGCCCCTAAAGAGCAGAGTAGTGGCCCGTGACATAGTTAAAACCACTGATGTTTTAGAACAAGGTTGTCAGATTAATTTAAAAGAGATTTATAAAGTATTGAATAATTTGAGTGAGATCATATATAATTAAATAATATTGAATTTTATCAAATTGTAAGACAGCTCAAATATGAAAATATTGTAATAATAATTGGTTATTTCTAACACGTTTCATACGAAGGAGGTTTCTAAGCGCTGACCCGGGTTTCGAACCTGTGTTGCTCTGCTTCTTCTTGCTTCCTGGACGAGCGCATTGCCAATGAGCTATAGTACCTGTATTAAGGGCAGAAGCTCCAGATTAACTGATGATGGTCCTGTTAAAAATCCTACATTTTATTTAGGCTGAAAAGCTGACTCCAGTTTATAAGATATGTTACTTTCTAGAACTAATTCCTAAAAATCGAAACGGCTGAATTACGATAGCAATGTTTAAAGCTGGGTATAGAGTTAACCCAATGAACTATAGAATGACTGTGTTACAAGATGTTCCACCAAAAAGGTTCTGTGAACATCTTTCGAGTCATTTATCTGACTTGGTGCAAGAAAATGTATGTATGTCTCCCCTACAGACTGGTTTTATGAAAGGGGTCTCTACTATGATTAACTTATTCACGAGTAACCATCTTATTTTCAAATATACACAAACCAAAAATATACTAACTTTATTGGGGATTTATTGGTTTATCAAACACATTTCTGAAAGTGGATAGGGACACTTTATAGCACATAGGGCAACATAAAAAGCTTATATTTATTAATTTAATTACATTCCATTTTTCGTCCGAAGTTCAAATTATCACATTGAGGATTTTCAGATTAAATTACAATGGAAAAATGGTTATAACAAAGGATGCTTTCTCGGACAGTGTGACAGCCCCGGATTTTCAGCAAAGTACTGCAAATGCCACTTTCAGGACATGGAAACTAAAACGATTGTGAGTTCGGAGATAGTGCAGGTGTCTCAATGTAAATCCTCAGTGGCCATGGAGAAACATGGTTTCATAAAATCCCTCGAACATCTTCAATCGAGGGGAATGCAAATAGACCTCATAGCCACTAACAAACATATTTCAATAGCCAAGGCCATGAGAGAGCCGTTTCCAAACATTCGTCATCAATTTGATGTATGGCACATTGCCAAATTAGTGAATACAAAAATCAAAGCTGCTGCTAAAAAAGAAGGGTTCGGAAAATATTTTAAAGCAGTCTCAGTATTTCAGCAACTATCTTTGGTGGAGCTCCAAAACGTTTGATGGGTCTGTGGAAATTCTACTTGAAAAATGGTGCTCATTGATGCACCACTGTTCCAACATTCACTCATGGACAGAAAACCATAATTTTCACGAATGTGCACAAAGACCGTTATCAGAGGAGCAGGAACGCAAGAAGAAGTTGGTTGGTGCCATTTTACCCCCACACAAAGCTCTTCAGAAGATTGTGTATGACAAAACTCTTTCAGGAGACCTGAAGGGACTCACAGAATTCTGGAGGTGTTCCACAATATGTGCCTGAAGTACAGGCCCAAAAGGTTGCATTTCGGCACATACGGTATGCAAGCCCGAACATTACTAGCTGTATTAGCGCATAACAAGAACCTAGGTAGCGAACAATCGAGAACTGCCGGAAACTTTGGGTTGCTTCATTACACCTTGGCCTTTGCAAAACAAAGCAAAACATGGGTGGCAAAGCCAATATACCAGGAAATGGGATTCGATTTTGTGAAAGATCTCACTTTGACTGTGTTGGCCATGCATACTCATGGAATGGATCCTGATTTTGTTCCTCGGACACATAAAAGGCCACAAAACATTGCAAACGTGCCCTGTCCACCTAAAGCTGAACTTGTTGAACATTTGACTTCCCGGTATAAATGATTTGCAACAGTGTTCTTAATGTGCTCACTATAACTTTTGGGATATGTTCCCCAATGTTTCTACATTATACACCAACAATGGAATGCTATTAAACTCGAATTTCAATGCTATAAAAAGTATTAAGCAGTGTTTAATTATGCAGATTTAATCTGGTTTATGATTCATTAATTTATATCTTTTTCCTTCCCTTAATTTATATTACTAGTCCTCGAACGATAACATACATGTCCGTGGTTGCTAGGTGCCTGTGAATCCCACTGCTAGACCCAAACCACATCCACACATGCAATGCATGGCTCTGGCGTTGATGGCCTAAATTGGCCTAAATTGTCTTTTCAAATGTATCCTCTGTCAACTTTTTGTCTGGCTCTTTTCCCCTTTCCCCCCTCATCTGGACTTGCACGATCATCTGCCCTGCTTGGGTCCTCAGGATATAGGTAGATGTGTGTTGCTTTTGGGAGAATATATTACTACATGGGATAAGGGCTGTGATGTGTTTCCATGACTGATCAGGGCACGGGAGGGTCAGATGGATATCAGCATGAAACGAACTGCGGAGTCTCAGCGGCTGAAGACTGGATGCTGGCTGCAGGCACGCCGGCGTGGCAGAAGACTGGATGCTGGCTGCAGGCACGGTGAGCGTCACGCTGCTGGATGCAGAATAACGCGAAGCATGTGCTGCTGTTCGGGTGTGGTTTAAATAGCCTCCAAAGTAGTTCCAGGTAAGAAGTTCCCTAGAGCCACGCCCGAGTAAAAAATAGTCCCTGTAACAAAATAGTCCCATCCAGGCCTCATGTAGGCTTGGACTCCTTTGCAGCATGGTCTGCATCAGGTAAGTAAAGTCTACGAGCCTGGCGCCTATGGCGCCAGGACGGATTTCTATGATGAGCCTGGCACCTAAAGCGCCAGGACTGAACCCAGACAGCCCCTAGCCGGGGCTGTTGAGGTTTAAACAAATGTCTGGATGCCTGCTCCCGGAGCTGAGGACCTTGGTCCTGATGCCCGGGGGTAGGCATCATGACACATTACAGCAACAACAACAGCAAACCCAACAACAACAACAACAACAGCAACCGTACAAATGCAACAGCAACTGACACAATTACAGGACGACATACAGCAGCCAATGGACACGACGGCGTGGTGCCAGTGACGAAAATGGGAGGCGTTAGAATAATGGGACACAACCTGTACACTGGGAACGGGTACTCCCTATACCCACAATAGGACACCCCAGAGACTACCTTGTTGTGTCCCATCCTATTGGTAATGCCAAACCCTGCGGAGGAACCTCGCATAAAGGTGGCGATAGGTGACAAAACATTTTCCTTTCTTGTCGACACTGGGGCGACTAGATCATGCGTACAGGAGGGAAAATACATGTTCTCCGGCGATGCCATGAACACTCAAGGATTTTCTGGGGCTTGAGAAGTGGTTCCATTTACTGATAACATCTCCATATCTATAGGAGATCACGACTTATAACTACCCCTACTGTACTCTAAGTACACACCTGTAAACATTTTGGGACGTGACATAATGAGTAGACTGAACATGACCATCTCCTTCATAGATCAAGGTATAGTGTCCTCCAGACAGGCATACACATGCTCACAGCCAGGCAAATAATTCAAGCTTACCGTGGTAAAAGCGTACAGAGGTGGGAGCCAGTGGACCCAGAAGCATTTCAGTATGGGACAGACATGGGTTAGCGTGGTTGCCTGGGATCGCAGGGAAGGTGTGGAGAACTCCAGGTGAGTACCTCTTTAGGCCAGAGACACCAACAGATGAGAAAGAAGGAATGTTCGTATCAATAGACATAGAAGGAATAGTAGCAAGGGAGGACTGGATTGCAGTACACGCTTTAGATGACGAAGGAAAGGTATGGAGGGCAGCAATAGCGCTATCAGAAGGGTGTTGATTGACTCAAGTACCAGACGAGGAACTTTTCATACAAGAAAAGGGAACAAGTGAGATGATGTTGGGGATGAGTGTGTACTTTTGGCTATGATTAACGTACAGAGAAGTGGCCCAAAAAAATGGCAATGGCATTGGGAGCTCCTCTCCCAGCACCATCCCCCTTCTGCGAGGAAGACTTAGCAAAGGTACGTGATTCACTATGGACAACTAGTCCCTATGATGTAGAGTGCATCAAGAGCATAGGAGGAATGAAAATAAAACTGAAAAAAGGAGCAATTCTGCCAAGAGTTAGACAATACCCACTGTCGAAGGAAGATGATGAGGGCATTTATCAGACAATAAGCGCGCTCATAGAAAAAGGCATCCTAGTCCCATCAGAATCCCTCTGCAACACTGCTGTGTACCTCGTCCGCAAGGCAATCGGGGGTCATGGTGTTTCATACAAGATTTGAGACCCCTCAACCATATTGTGGAAGAAGAATACCCGGTAGCGGCTAACCCAGCAACAATACTCTGCGGCATCCCAGCTGAGGCTACACAGTTCACCGTAATTGACCTCAAAAATGCCTTTTTCTTGATAACACTGCACCAAGATTCACAAGACCTAACAAGTTTCATGTATCGCAACACAAAGTGTAAACACACCAGATTGCCCCAAGAGCAGTCACCATCTATTTTTAACAGGGTGATCCAGATGGATCTAGGCAACATCGAGACAGAGAGTACGATCTTGCAATATGTGGATGATATCTTCATCTGCAGCACCACAGAAGCTGAATGCAGGAAGGACTTGGTTAAAATGTTTAATGTATTAGTAGAAAAAGGATACAAAGTAGACAAGGCAAAATTGCAATACTGCAAGGAGGAGGTTCTGCACATAGGTCAACTAATATCTCAAAAGGGCAGGCATATAGCACCACAGAGGGCACAGACAATACTAAACACACCACAGCCAAAGACAGTACGAGAATTACAACAGTTCCTCGGTCAATATAATTATTGTAGAACATTGGTGTTTGACTACAGCACCTACACAGGTCCTCTGCTTACAGCTCTCAAGGAAGTCCAAAGGGGAGAGAAGCTGGGGTGGACACGGGAAATGATGGACGCGTTCAATGAATTAA
Organism: Ambystoma mexicanum; assembly: GCF_040938575.1. Lineage (NCBI taxonomy): Eukaryota > Metazoa > Chordata > Amphibia > Caudata > Ambystomatidae > Ambystoma > Ambystoma mexicanum. The sequence continues at coordinate 543,699,143 of NC_090940.1, forward strand.
AAGAAGCAATATCAACAGCACCAGTCCTAGGTACCTCTGATTACAAAAAATATTTTTTTATATTCTCACACTCTGATGGGATAATAATGAAAGTAGTACTCACATAAAGGACAAGCATGGGCCACAAACCAATTGCATACTACAGCGGGCAACTAGACCCAGTCATGACAGGGCATTTCCCTTGTGAACAACACTTAGCTGCTGCACCTTTCCCTGTAGAAAAATCACCATCAATAACTATGGGATGTTCCACAACACTTTATGTGGAGCATGCCCTCTTCACAATTCTGCACAAGCAAAAAATAACACTGACAAGACAGAGAGCAACAGGATACGAAATTATACTCTCGCGACCTGAACTAAAGTAAGGTGTAAGAATGTCAACCCAGCACATTTCCTGGCAGAGGAATTTGAAGAAGGAGAATATGTCCATGATTGTACAAAGGCTTTTGAGTACCTACATTTGTAAATATATGTCTCAACTGTTTTTATTTATGCATCACCTTGTAACCAAGTTCTCAAGTATTCTTGTAATATCTGCGCCCTTCTAACTTCGGGTTTGGTTTTGCCCTATATCAAATAAACAAACAAACAAACAAACAAACTACTAAGAGACAAGCAAAGTAGAGGAAGATGCACTCGAGGGGGGAGAGGTACAGTATATTGATGGGTCTTCAACAATTGATCAAGGTGATGGGTTGAGGAGAACAGGGGCGGCAGTGGTAAGATTAAGAGAGGATTGGACAAGCGAAGAAGTAAAATGTGTTAAACTACCTCCCCACTATTCGGCTCAAGCAGTAGAACTAGTGGCCTTGATATTAGCTCTCAGGAAAAGTGAAGGAAAAAAGGTCACTATCTATTTGGATAATGCTTATGTAATCTCAACAGGACATTCCGGCCTAGCAGTATGGTTAAGAAGGGGGTTTAGAAGGGCAGATGGCACACCAGTACAGCATACCCTCCTCCTAGGGGAACTGATAGAGGTCGTAACGTACCCAACAGAACTTGCAGTAGTGAAGTGCCAAGCACACGCTAATGGGGAGGACACGATATCAAAAGGAAATGAAGCAGCAGACTTCTGTGCAAAACACGCCTCCTATTTTGGGGAAGTGTGGGACCTCCAAGACAAAACAAAAAGAGAAGGGAAGGGCAAGATAGATGCTAATGAGAGAAGGTTATAGTCACCTACCACAGACACTGGTAATGGAACGGCAGGCAGCAGCCCCAATGACCGAAAAAGAACTCTGTGTAAAAAAAAGGGTTTTCAGTGTCTCCTACAGATGCCCTGTGGTTGCAAAACAATACAGAGAAAGTAGTTATGCCGCTTGCATTATTAGAAATAGCATTAACACAACTACACCATCCTGCGCACACAGGGCAAGAGGTGATTGGGGCATGCATTGGGGAATCATGGTTCTGCGCTGAATTGAATGCCCATGTCTCAAATTTTATCAGTAATTGCCTCACCTGCCAACAGTTTACTGCCGGCCACACACTTAAGGTGATCAAAGGAATAATACCCCGGCCCGAAGGTCCGTTCCTACACCTCTGCAATGACGATGTCGATATGATCAACGTATGGCAAGGCTACCGCTACATGATTGTGGTGGTATGCCACTTTTCAAGGTGGATAAAGGCGGGCCGTGTTCGAATGCAGACGCCCTAAGGGCGGCCACATTTCTGGTTAGAGAGGTATTTCCAAGGTGGCGGTCTGGAAGGTCCTTCGGTCTGACAACGGTCCCCATTTTGTAAATGAACTATTCCAACATATTACCACATTGTTAGGGATCAAGCATAAGATCTTGTGTGCATATCACATGCAGGCCAATGGTGTCTGCGAATGCCTCAATGGACTACCTAAAGAGTGCAAAGCCAAAACACAGCAAAGTACCAGAAAGAATTGGCTTTTTTCATATCCCTGGCTCTGTTTGAGCTGCGGAACAAACTTGGGTCAGATCACCACCTCACACCCCAGGAGGTGGTGACTGGGCACCAAATGCATCTCCCGTTAGCTCCAACCACAAGGCCCATCCAGGATTGTGAAGGGACAGCCAAAGTTTTCGGTAATGAAATGCATGAATATGTCAATTCACTTGTTTCTACCGATTAATAAACTGAACATCACTATTAAACAATACAGAATTTTACAGGAGGTACCCACAGGAAAGATGAAGGATGTCCTGATATAGATATGACCATACAGCACGCACAATCTCACTAGGAATACACTGTGATAACACTGTCTCAGCATGTTCTCTTTTTATCTGCATATGCAGGGTTCTACGTCTAATGAATGTGTATGAATGAATGTTAGAAGTAGGTTGAAAAGTTGATTTATACTTTACCCCCCATTGAACACCCTGAAGCACTGTCTTATCAATATATTCATACGCTATGAAGGCCCACACACTCCAGGCCAAGGCACCGCGTGTGTACTACCATGCGTTTATAGAGTGCATAGCCCAAACGTACCCACAATTCCCTACCCATACTTAGAAACAGATCCATAAGCAAGATTTGGGAAGGGTTATTTGCATAGGTATTGAATGATTATTTAGTGAACCAGGCTTGAAGTACTTACAAATACTAAAATAATAACGCTTTTTATCGCAATTTTCAGGCGGGCAACTTTATCATCTCATCAATGACTGGACAGGGTGGTGAGAAATGTGTATACATACTCATGGCTGTGCAACCGTTTGGCTCATGTTATCCACCGGACTGCTAGCCGCTGTCATTTGGCAGCTGTATTTGGCTCTGTTTATCTCTGCAACCCCCGATACTAACGTTCCCCCTACCCAAGCTACAAGGAGCACTATGTCAGGTGGTACGACCAGTACGGATGGATAGGTAAGGAGAGGTAAGCGTAGTGTTGGTATTGATGTTAATGGGGTTGACACATATCTCCCTGGTCGGCACACATCACGAACAACATGTGGTACAAACACATGTCGAAAAATTGGTAAGGTCACAATACGTTACAGCTGCTATGTCTGCACATTGATCCCATATGCCATGAGAGCTACCAGGACCTTTGTAGCTACAGAAGTACCAGCAACGATGGCACAATATCTCCTATATCTCGCACTGTTCCAGACACGAGGGAGATTCCAAGGAAAAACAGCAACACTCCGGTGGAGATCAAAGGCAACATACCCGTACGAGGAGAGCTTCATTAAAACATTGCCTATGTTGGATAATTACTGGCAGCACACAAGCACTATGGTACATAACTGACGTACCAGAAAAAGGAGAAACAAAGGAAGTGACATTGGATTAGGTGCCGTGCAAAAGGAACGCCAGGGAAACAGGCAGAGAACCCGGTTGCTGGGAGCGCCCCTAGATGTTGGTGTTTAGAAAAGTATATACAAAAGAAGGATGGGTAGATGGAGTGGAAGGGAGTAAGCCGTTATCGCTGACAAAAGCTGCAGTAAACAAGGTCCAGGAAGGAAAAAAATGACAAATGTCTCAAGGAATGGCCCAGGAGCGCACGCTTGCTGACATGGCTGGATAAGGAAGATGGACCATTAACAATTATCCCTCTAACAACACCAACTTTATTCTACCAACAAGACGGGGATATTGAAGTAGGGACAAACGAGGGATGCAGACGGATAGAGAAGATAGGAGAAATGGAATCAGGCACGGCAGTACCAATGATCACTATTGGGCCTGTGGGTCAAAAGCATCTGAACTACCACCAGGCAACAACACCACTAAAGGCGGCAAACTACAGAGAGTAAAACGACTAGGAAATTACCTATGGGGCAAATCAGTAACTGCTCTTGACAAGGTACCACCATCACATCGGCTTTTCGCAGGATTGCCATGTTTTTCTCAGCAATAATACACCAAACGTCTGCAAATGCAAAATAACTCCAAATGACAAGATGGGAGCTAATGATGACAATAAACTCACAGTGAACGCGTTCAACGCAATAAAGGAAGAGCGCAGAGCTATACGATTGGTGGCCTTGCAGAACAGGTATGTCCTGGATCTGCTCACAGCTATAGAAGGAGGAGTATGCGCAAAGATTGGAAGTTCCTGTTGCACGTTCACACCAGCAAACTACGAAGATAACAGGACCTTATCAGAAGCAGTATCACAATTGGCAAAAATGCACGCTAAAATGGAAGAAGAATCCAAAGGCACAAAGAAAGACGGAAGCTGGTTCTCATACCTCTGGTCCTGGATGCCGTCGTGGCAATCGGATGGCTTAAAAATACTGGCACGAGGCCTAATACTGGGGTTGGCCTCACTACTTGGGGTAAAAGCGTACATGGCAATATCTAAGACGACTGCAGAAGAAATGATCGGAATTAAGCTACTCCTGCCTGCTGAGGATGACCAACAGACAGACATCAAACGTATGGAACGAGAGAGACTACGGCAACAGTTAATGGAATCAAAAATGTATCCACCATCAATGAAATTAGAGAATCCAAGGAATCCCAAGATTTATGTCGGAAAATGGGTTTACTGCAAGCCTGGAGGAGGATGCGTTTATATGTATTGGTCATTCCAAGATCATGTAAACCACTACCAACATCTGGCTGGCATCACGAAGGTGTGGCGCCTGAGAGATGACAAAAGGAGCAATACTTTTGTGGTCGACAATTCGACCAGAGGGGGGACTGAAGAGGGAAAATCAGAGTGTCCCTTCGCTCCCGATGGGGCCCAAAAACGGAAGAATCACCCCTGACAGAATAAACATCGGCCGTAAGAGGTTGTACCAATCCTCACCGCCCCCAGGATAAGCATGCACCATGAACGGTACCCAGCCACCCAATCATACAACCCTGCGGTGGTACGAACTCTATCCAATCCAAGCAATGACAACCAAGACCGAGCGGGAGATGGTTATATGGACCAAATTGATTGATGTTCCCGCAAGCCATGCTGCAGGTCGTTAGAGACGCCATGATGACATAGCCGCGTTAGACAGGAAGCACACGTGCAACATGCACAGTCAGGAGACTCACACACCAATCCACACGAAGAACATACGTGTAAAGTTCTATGAGCTAGATGACAGTGACATACACATACAGTCTGCATGTTTATTATTTTACCACACAGGCTCGCTACAGCACCGCAGAAAAGCAAGATGCCAGAAGAGCTTGTGTATATTCTTGCAGATGCTACATGCTATTAACCATATGGATGGACAGGAGCACTCAAAGGACATGGTTAACCATGACATGCCTTTAACCTATGGATGATTATGTTGAATGAATAACCTTAGCCAAAGTAGGCCTCAGACAAATCCAGCACACTAGAATCATCTCACAGAAATCGCGAAGCTGCAAGTTGCTGTGCAAGCAGAATAGCCCTGGCAGGGACTGCAACCGACAAGGCCACGATGTTGCAACTGACATTCCTCACTCACCGCGCAACGTTGGTCCGAGCTACAGGGGAGAATATCCCAAGCTACAATACAAATCAAATCGATGTAATTCGGCCTCACCAGCGGTCTCCTCACACGTGACCCGGCCGACCTGACATGATGCCAAGACCTAGAAGCTGGGAAGACGCAGCCGTCTCACGTTGGCGACCGAGCTTGCAACAAATCGCAAATATCCATCTACAACATGCGCTAGAACTGGTCCGCTCTCATGGCATTAGTAAAAGCCCCCATTGTTACACACTGTCACATAGTTACACCTTGCTGATACACATTGTACGTAAGCAGGTATCTTGCGGGCTGGGAACAACAGTAGTCCGAGGCTTGGGGGCCCGCAACCTGACCAATGAGGACATTGGGGGATAGAGGCTGGCGGCGGGAATCCCCAGCCAATGATTGGGGTTTCTATTGTAACAATATTCAGGTAACAATTTTTAGGGAAGGTCCAAGAACACCACCTGACACCGTATCCACCACTAACAACGCACACTACATGTTCATATACTGGACCTACCCCTCTGGGAGCCAACCCGGAGTGGCGTTAGGTTCAGGGATGGGTTTTGACAAGTGACGCTGATTGTGACATCACACAAGTCCAAAAAATGGCCTGCGAGCCCAAAATCTGCAAAATGTGCCTGCACTGGATTTTGCTCCAGGCGTATGATCCATGATGGTTTGTCATAATAAAACAGCAGTAACCCTTTGCTCCTTGTGCGGACCTCAACTTCTTTGGGACATTGGAAGGAGTTAGGGCTTTCCGAGAGCTGGAGGTCCATGGACCCTAGGTACGGCTCTGCCGACCCCAGAATTTACCCTAACAATAGTTTTTTCTTTCTTTCTTTTTTCTATGTTATGTGATGATTTTCCTTTCTCTTTTTCTTTTGCTGTTTTTTTTCTTATTTAAAAATGTATGTATGTGTAAAAGTTTATAACTATATACACAATAAAAATGAAAAATAAAAGAGGGCAGTGCTACTTTATACATAGCCTAATCTACCCAATGGTGCTCTCTGTCCCTCCTATCTTCTCTAACTGCTTTTCTATCGACTATCTTATCCTTTTACTAGGTCTAGTAGGAAGAAGTTCAAAAGGGATATCCTGGTCTCCAACCCAGGCCTCCCCATCGCTGATACCTACACCAGTGCTTCCTCCGACAGACCCTTACCGACATCCTCTTTGTCATTCCCTCCACACGCCTATGGACCCCATATGGTCTCTGCTCTCTCTTCTTTTAACTCTTCACCCTTTAATGGTGGCACCCGATGGGAGGCCCTCCTTGCCCCCTTTCACTCCTCCAAGTACATCACTAATGTTTACCTAAATGGCATGGTCTTTGTCTAAGGCCCACCAGCCAACCTTCTTTTGACAGACGTCTCCCACGCCTTATCAACTTCCTTTCTTCTCCTACTCTCCCTTCTTTGCCCTCTCTGGCTCCTCTGCCACCCGCATCCTATGCCATCTCTACGTCTGCCTCTTCTGCTTCCCTGGCCAACCTGTTGTCTCCTTCCTCTGCCACCTCTCTGGCTCCCACCTCCTCCTCTCTGGCTACCTTGTCCTCTCCTCCTTCCTCCTCTGCCCATCCTAGAGCACCTTCAACACTTCCACAGGGTGTACCTCTGACCTGTACCCCTCCATGGAAGTCCTTCAAAGGGGGCAACCTGCTGCACATTGCCACTCTCAACTCTCGCTCTGCTGTCAAACAATCCTCTGACATCTTCCGTCTCCTGGAAGAACTCAATCTGGATGTTCTCGGTGTGACCGAGACGTAGTTCATGGCCAGCTCTGTCACAAGCTTTGACACTCTCCTTCCTGATGGCTACAAGATCCTCTCTGCACCAAGAACCAACTGTCCTGGTGGGGGTGTAGCCATGATGTTCCCGGAGTGGATCCTGCTTCCATCATTCCTATGCAGTACTCGTCCTGCTTTGAATGCCTAGTTTGCAGGCTCTCTCTCTCTCTACTGGCCTTTCTCTCACTGTGGCCACTATTTACTGGCTGCCCGGCCAGGTAGCCTCCTTCCTTTCTCAGTGGGCGGAGCACTCCTCCCCCTCCTCGCCTCTACCTCTCAACTTCTCCTACTCTGAGACCTTAACATCCACTTGGATGCTTCTTATTCTCCTGCAAGACTCTCTCTCTCTCTCTCTCTCTCTCTCTCTCACGCTCTCTCTCTCTCTCTCTTTCTCTGTCTCTGTCTCTGTCTCTCTCTCTCTCTCTCTCTCTATTCTTCCCTCTGGCTCGATTCACTCTGCAGGGCACACCTTGGATTTTCTGATCTCTTCAGACCTCCCCCTCTCCAACCCTCTCACCACTCCACTCTCCTAAAGTGATCACTTTCTCCTTTCTTCCCATCTCTCCCTTTCTACCCCTCAGGCCAAGCCGTCTCCAGCACTCCCACCTACCTTTTCGAACATTTGACCCATGAAGCGTGTGTCAGTGGAGGCTTTCACCTCTACTTTCTCTCCTCCTTCTGCACCTTTGGCTGACTCTCACCCTGATACAGCCCTTTCCAACCTTCATCTTTCTATCTCTGACACCCTTGTAGTACTTACCCCTGTAAAGATCCGCTTGAAGCTCAAATACAAGTGTAACTCCTGGTATGACTCCAACCTTGCCACCCTCAAACTCAAGTGCAGGGTGGTGGAGAGGAAGTGGAGGGCACAAGGTGCACCCTCTGACAAACTAACTGCCGCCTGCTCCAAAGGCAGTACAGATTCTCTGTCCTCGCCAAGAAGAGATCTCGCATTCAAGCCTGCGTCTCTGCGGCATCTAACAACTCGTCTGAACTCTCCAAAATCTGCAAGGAGCTAGCCAATCCTGCTGCAGTCTCTAGCTCTCCTGTTTCCTCCCAGACCCTCTGTAAGGCCCCTGGCTCCTCATTTCATCACTAAGACTCAGGAAATCCTGTCAACCCTCTCTTCCTCTTCTTCATCCTCCTCCACTCCTGACTCTCTTGTGGCTGCCTTTCCTCCTCCCTTCTCTTCCTTTCCCCTGTTCACCCCTGACAACGTTTCTAGACAAGTCCGATCTATGAAAGTCTTATTAAAACAGGTTCTTCCCTGTTCCTCCAGAACCATCAAGGACCACATTGACACCCCTGCTCTAGCCTTTGCCAATTTCTGCAATCACTCTTTCGCCACTGGAAGCTTCCCCTCCCCCCTGAAGCACTCCCTTGTGCACCCTCTCTTAAAGAAACGATGTGCTGATACTTCCTCTCCGGCTAACTATCGCGCGATCTATATCACTCCTTTCGTGTGCAAACTCTTGGAAAAGCTGGCCATCTCTCACCTTAACCTTCGCATTGAATATGTTGGTTGTCTACATGACCATCAGTCTGGCTTCAGAGCGGCCAGAAGCATGGAAACTGCTCTCCTGAGCATCTGTGAAGACCTGCTCTCCAACTTGACTCTAACCAACCGTCTGTCCTCATTCTCCTCAATCTTTCTTCTGCCTTCGACACGGTTCACCATGCCATCCAGCTCAAGCGCCTCCATGATAACCTGGTACCTCTCTGGCCTGGTTGACCTATTTTCTCACTGACCAACCCTCTCAGGTCCAACTCAAGTCCTTCCTCTCTACTATCTCTCTACCTGTGGTGCTGCCCAAGGGTCTAATCTCTCTCCCTGGCTGTTCAACAAATACCTGGCTCCTCTTGCCCACCGCATCGCTGCTCTTTGCTCCAACTTTTGGATGATGCCCAGCTCTCCTTCAGGCTCCCCTCGGTCACCTCTACTCCTTCTCTCATTCCTGACAGTCTGTCTGCAATTCAGGAGTGGTGTGCCACCAATGATCTCTGTCTTAATGCCAGTAAGACGGAGAGCCTCCTCACCAGAACACCAGCTCCCTTCTTTCATCTCTCTCTGGCCGCCCACTCTGGGTCCTCTTCCTGCTCCAAACTGTGAGGGGAAGAAACTTGGGGTAATCTTAGACTCCACCCTCTCCTTCTCTCCTCACATCTCTGACATCTCTAAGAAGTCAAACTATCAACTCACCTCCTCAGAGGTATTCTTCATTTCCTCACTTTCCCCCAGAAGCTCACTGTCTCCAGAGCTCTGGTCCTCTCAAGGCTGGACTACTGCAACAGTCTCTTCCTAAATCTGCCTGTCTCTACTCTTCGCCCTTTACAGCTTATCCAGAACAGGACTGCATTGTCCTTGGCCTCAAGCCCAGGGATCATATCTTTCCAGCACTGAAATCTCTTCACTGGCTCCCCGTGGCTGTAAGGATCAAGTTCAGGACCCTCTGCATTATCCACAAGGCTTTCTGGGGCCTGGGACTGCACTACCTCCAACTCTCTCTTCCTAAGTATCTACCTTCTCGAGCACTCTGCTCATCCACCTCCAACTCTCTGAGGGTCAGTCGCTTTTCCAAGCAGAGAGTTGGGGGAAGATCTCTTTCTTCGCCTGGGACCTTCCTCTGGAACAGCCTCCCTGCCTCTCTCAAACTTGAGCAGAACCATCTACGGTTCCAGATGCAACTCAAGACTTTCCTCTTCACTTCCACTCCCCTGCTAATGACCCGTCTCTTTCATGCACTGGTTCACCTAGCCACCCTATGAACCTGGGCCCAGGTCCCTGCCTGTCAAGTTGCAACTTGCACTGCCTCTTGGCTCCCCAAGAACTTGAGGTCTGTATCTGTTACCCTACAGTCCCCTCTCCCTGCACTTGTTGGCCACCCGTTGGCTGCACTTTCTGATTACCTGCACTGAGACACCCGCTGGCTGCACTTTTTGATTGCCTGCACTTCTACCCCCCTCCTTTGCACTTCGCCCCTTTCCCTTCCCTGCGCTTGTGCGATCTGAATGACACAAGGCCTAGTAAGATTGTGGTTTTGCCCTCCATCTGTTTCCCCCTCCTTGTCTTGTCGCGCCTAGAGACACATGTGTACAGGCGCGTTATGAATGCCATATCATATCATATATCACATAATATAGAAGAGAGGACTGTTAATTTCCTGTTGCACCACCAGATTACATGATACAGTGACCATGTGCTAAAACTCTACAATATGGGGACATTTTGAACATTCAAACAGTACTATTACTAATACATACAATTCTCAAACCTATCACGTTTTTCAGTAGAAAACACATCGTCTCGGGAGGATAGCTCAGGGGCAACGTGCTCGCTTTGGAAGCAAGACGACACAGACTAATACAGGTTTGATCCCCGGATCCACGATTAGAAACCTCTGGGTATTAAGCGCATTATAAATAACCAATCATACATCATATCTAAACCAATCGTTAAACATACTGAAATGAAGGTCCAATTCATATCAAATTTAAACATGCAATTCAGAGCTCTAAGTGCAAGTGCAGAAAATAAGTTAAAAACATTGATCTCTAATGAAGTGTAAAATACGTGACTTGTTGAAAGTTGCAGAGACCAAAATAATTGCAAACGCGTGTATCATTCATTAGTTATCCACCAGCACTAGAATCCAGCCCATATGGGCAAAACTTAATAAAATAAAATACAACAAATTAATTCAGCTAACTAATATAATTCCACTCATGGTATTTAATTCTGAAAGACAAATTGATCCTTGTCTTCATTTAAACACTTAGGTTTCATGGTTTTCATTTTAATTATGAGTTTTGACTCAGGTTGACGCAATTTCAGCTCTATATTCCCTTTTCTCATATGCTCAGGGATATTTCATTCCAGTTACGTCACAATTATGCACTTCAACAAAATGTATGGTCAAAGGATAACTAATATTCCCATTTTCGATGGCTTTGTAATGTTGCAAGATACGTAACTTTAGAGACCCTATCTTGGATGCAATATATCAGACCACATGGACATATAATCAGGTACATAACAAACTTGGTTAAACAAGTTATTATAACATGATTGATTATCCATGTTTCCAGATAATCATCATAGGGCAGTTGGTTACAAACCATTGCATGATCACACATCTTGCCATTTCTAAAATGTGTGTTGAGTTAACCAATTTGTGTCATAACACGGACTATAAGGCAGACTTTTTTGTCCTTCAGACTCAGGGGTTAGGATAAAGTTATTTGAGGAGTGTTACTCAAGAGTTTTTTGAGGTGCTCATCACTTTGTAAAATGGGCCAATGTTTAGTCAATATCTTCCTAACTATGCCCGCTTGATTACTGTATTGCACGATGAACCTCATATTACAACCGTCATGCACCTGTTTCTCCTGTTTGTTCAACATGTCATTCCTATCAATGTACATCACCTTCTGAAAAGGTTTCTTAATCACATGACAGGTATAGCCTCTAGCCAAGAAGCCATTTTCAATTGATCGCAATTCTGCCCTGAAATCACAGTCTCTAGAACAATTATGTTTGGCCCGATACAACTCTTCAAAAGGGATACTGTTTATGAATGGTTTGGTAACTGTTGCCATGAGGTATGGAAGTAGAAGACTTAGTTTTCCTGAAACCTAGAAGCCATTTGAATATTTGCAACATAACATTTAATATCAAGGAATATCAATTTTTCAAAACTAGTGGTCATGGTTAATTTCAAGTTCAATTCATTCTCATCCAAACAATCAAAATTCTGGTGCAAAGTTGCTTCTGGTCCTTGTCAAAGTACATCATCATTAAAACAATGCGATAGCACCACATGATTATTGAATTTGTCAAACTTTTCCGACCATGCCACAGTTTCCTCCCACCAACCCATTATCATTATTTGGGTGTTTATTCAGCGCATACCTATCTTTGGAAAGCAACAGAGAGCTTAAGAGAGTAATTGTGGAAACTACAGGAAGGGTGGAGTTATTAATGTTGCTATAGCATAGAAGCAGCGGCCAAGAAATGATGGAGAGAGGGCAATAACTCAGAGACTCCAAAAACAGTTGGCTTGTGCCAGGTAGAATTTGGAACAACCACTGGGTTAATAAAAAGAGGGTACGGTAGCGGTGAGCAAACCAAACAGTGAAACACATCAGTGGGCCTATGCTGGTACGGGTGAACACTTGCACTGGCTGCGGCGAGCTGGCAAGGGGGAGGAGCTGTTGCCAGAGAAGAGGGTATAGATTGGTCCAACGAGTCCAGTCCACTGGAAGTGCAGGGATGAAAAGAGGGGGAAAGGGTTCTCAAACGGGCAATTGCGCAATGTGGCCAAATGCAAGATCATTATGCAGCTGTAAACAATCAAAGCGCTCTATACCCATGCATTTGTGTTTGCTGATTGCTACATGCCATCCAGCCACATTCCAGTGCATGCATTTTGTTGTCTGTTTCACAGAATGCCTTCAGAGTCCTGAACACAACTAAGCTTTGCCATCAATGTGACTCTACTGCCACCAGGAGTAGAAGGATGTTACAGTGGCCCTGCCTAATGGTTTCCCTGGACCAATAAACCACACTAGAAAGGTAGTGGTAAAAATGTCAAATTGTACACTGGAAGTAGAATACAAATATAGATATTTCAAACAAAGAGAGTACAAATAGCTAAATGTACTATTGTACTGCCACCTACCCACTACTAGCCTACAACAATGTTCATTTGCTCTTTATGACACAGGACTTATGTTATGTTTTAACCTACCCTGGCTCTGAGGCCATTCCCTATGTATGTGTGAGCTTGAGTCCAGAATGTTTTGTGTGGTGCATTCCATGTAGAATGTTATGGTATGAGTGCCAAGGTTCTCCCTCTGCAGTTAGAAAATGAACTGGGCAGAGGGGGACCGGTGGATGCTTCCCTCCCTTATGTATTTATCCTGCCTGTAACTTATTACCTGTGACTTATGTACCACGAACCCACTAAAGTCTCTTAACCCAACCTGGTCTCCTGGCTCATCATTGCAACCCCTCAACTTGCGTTGTAACACTGGCGACGAGGATTTTGGTGATTGAGGTGTACCTGGGGCTGAAAAGCAGCAAGAAAGGACAGAAAAGAAGCAAACCTGTGCCAGAAGGAATATGGTGCACAGGAAGTTGCCCACCAAAAAGGAGTGAGGAACCAGATGGGGCTGAAAAGCAGCAAGAAAGGACAGAAAAGAAGCAAACTTGTGCCAGAAGGAATATGGTGCACAGGAAGTTGCCCACCAAAAAGGAGTGAGGAACCAGAAGCATCCACCGCCCCACCCCCCCACCCCCCGGACCCAAGGTGAGCGCGCCCCATGTCCTGCATGACTGATTAGTGAGGGACATTTATAGTGATTTTGGGGGTCAGCGCTGCTCACTTTCATTTGTTCTGCATCTGCCACAGCAATGGCTTCTTAATATATGAAGGCATAGGCGCATTTTTAGTTTGGCGCTTCACAAGAGGTCAATGGCGTGTTATTGGCAGAGCAAGGGGTCGGGGGAACAAAAGAGAGACTCTGCTTATCAGCAGTGCAAGTGGCTCCAGCGATAATGCGCATAGAAGTAGCCGGGCATTTGACATCACGCCCACGTTCATAAGACTTTTACAAGCTGTGTTTGAACATGCTGTAAAAAGGAGCGGCTGCAAGTCATATTAACACTGATTAGGAGTTAAAGGCGCAGCTGGATTGACTGTTCATTACCTTCGGCATTACTGGAAAGTTACATGTACTGCAATGACTGGAAGATGCATTTCAAGGCTATCAAAATGAAAGCGGCAGGCATTTATTTTCTATTAGCATTTCCATTTTGTCTGATCGGATCTTCAGGAAAGTGTTTCTGCCTTTCGATTTTCTTGAAAGTGTAATGTGCGAACTCAAAATGTTTTGCCTTATGTACATTGCAATTTTTTTTTTGTGACATTGCCATTTTATTGAGCTGATATTTAAGAGTTGAAAGCAACATGCAATGTACCCATGCAACGTTTCTTTATATTGTAAATGCAAAGGCCATCACATGCTAAAATGTTGTTTGGAAAATGAAAATGAAGGCAATGCATCACGTTGGGAATGTGATATATGAAAACATGGGTCACATTTTGCAGGCATTGTGGTGTAGTTTTTATGGTTTGTTATATGGCATTCTATAACATGCTTCTGGGAAAGGAGTTTCCTGTTTTTTGTGCCAATAGCTTTGGCAGGAGTGTTGATTTACAGTGGCCATGTGCTGTGGGTCTCTTTATTGGTGTTGGTGCATCATTGTAACAATGTGGTGTTGGCATTGTTTGGGAATGTGGTTCCCGTATCAGTAGCTCCAAATTGATTTGACATTGTAGCAAGGATATAATGTTGCATGGTGGCGGTGGCAAGCCACGCATGGTGGCCATTTAGTGACACAGCGCCACTGACAGTGGTGTTTTGGTCTTGGTGTACCTCATGAGGTAGCATGTGAAATGCTCTGTCCAGGCACATTGCCACTGCTAGTGGTATTTGCGGTAGGGTGCCACTACATTTAGGGTCAGTAGTGACTATTGGTCAAGGTATTTCATGGTGCCAAAAGTGGTTTTGGCAAAATGTTTTGGATTATGTTGAATTTAGGCAGCCAATAGAAAAGTTACCTTGTGAAATGTCAAGTGTTTGTTTTCTTTATGCACTAATCCAAATTCTCTCCACAGGCACATTAATACAAAGACTCTGCAAGCATTACATTTTGAACTCTTATTGTGGCGCAACTAAAATTCCGGATATTCAAAATTTGTAATGCTGAATTTGTCTTGTAACTATATGGATTTTAGGAGTGTTTTGGGAGAACTGCATATCTGTATCATAGTCACTTGAAAATGTTTGTTCTCAACCTAATTTTGTTTCCACAGTAATTTTAAAAAGAAAAGTGGACTCTGCAAGAATGATTTTGGGACTCGCTATGGTGATTTACTTACATGGCTTATATTCCCAAAAGTCATTCTGAATTCGTTCATTAATTGTTTTAGGAGTAACTGTGTGAGTAATTAAAGTTGACCACCTGAATGATTGCGGTTGTATGGTTGTCTGAGTGTCAGTGTGTGATGACACGCAGTGCACTCTAGTTGCAATGCTATTAGGCATCAGAACTAAGGTGCCTATGTCTTGTGCTAAGCTGCAGCGGGCAGTCAGTAGAGTCATGGGTAAATGCTCAGGTGAGCATTGGTTGTTCGAAGTCTGTGGCCAGGTTAAAGACCTGGTATTGTGTTGGCACACTGCTTGCGTCAATTTGTTGGTAAGTAAATTTTGACCTTTTGGTTGGGTATCAACTTTGGTTATCTACGTCATCGATATTGTGGTTGGTGCCCAGCAGTATGTTATGTTGAGGCTCATTGTGCCTCAATAGGTTTATGCTTTAGGCAGATAGAGGGTTTAACCCTGTGGTTTCTTCAGGAAGCTGTTGTTGTTGGTGAAGGGTGATACAGGGTTAATGAGGTGATGCAGGCGGTTAGGATTGCTTATATGACTGTGGGCTGGTCCCCTGTGGATGAGTTCCATAATTGGCCATTATGGTTCTGGTGAGTGTTTTTGTAGTGTTTTAGCTATTCATAGCTATATTATGGAATTGGTAGGGAATAGCATTTTGCTTCAGTTGTTTGCAGGATGGGTTTTGGAAGAATATAGTTCTTTGAGATTTATGTGTTCATTTACTTCTTCCCCTGCTTTTCTCCTTTATTGTATTGTTATGAAAGGGGGGAGATGTGTTATGTTTTAACCTACCCTGGGTCTGAGGCCATTCCCTATGTATGTGTGAGCTTGAGTCCAGAATGTTTTGTGTGGTGCATTCCATGTAGAATGTTATGGTATGAGTGCCAAGGTTCTCCCTCTGCAGTTAGAAAATGAACTGGGCAGAGGGGGACCGGTGGATGCTTCCCTCCCTTATGTACTTATTCTGCCTGTAACTTATTACCTGTGACTTATGTACCACGAACCCACTAAAGTCTCTTAATCCAACCTGGTCAACCTGCTCATCATTGCAACCCCTCAACTTGCGTTGTAACAACTTACAATCATAATAACATTAGCTGGGATTTTGACTCCTTCAATTACTGTCTCGTTTTCCAGCAGACGTGCAGTGACGGGAGCTGTAGGGTATAACCGCAGGGTTTCCTTAAGAACCTAGGTGAGTAAGGAGCAGACAAGAGAGTCAATAATTAAATCATGTAGCATGCAAGGAGCAGTGTCACTATATGTCACTATATGAACATTAGTATATGTCCTTAATGCAGGCATTGCATGTCACCCAAGTTAAATCCTTTGAATGAAATAACTACATGTTATATCCAAACATATGGCTTCAAACTCAGTCAATCTCAACATTCTTGGTCTTTGGGGCATTATATTACTCCTCAAACTTGTTGCATTTACTTTAGGACTCAAAGTACCAGAATAGGTTTAATGTTCAACAATGGGGTGGCTGTAAAACTCAACATCTCTGAAGGCTCCTGCAGCACCAGAAGCGAGCTGCAAGAAGTAAAGACCCAGAATGCCTGCCTTCTCCTGCCATGCACCAACACTCTGCATCAGATGTGCCTTATCGCACCTTCACCTGAGGAAATAACTGAAGACCTACTTCTTCTAGGAACAGCTGGTCACCCTTTGACACCCAAATAACTCCACTTGCCCCCACTTTCTTCACCTCGACTCGCCATAGCCCCTCTCTGTAGTCTCCTCTTTTGTGTGCGGTGCTCCATTCCTTGCTAGCTTGAATATGTGCTGTATACATCCCACGCATCCAGGGACACAATATGCAATGATTTGTGAGCCCCACTGGCCTAGGATGTGAGTATTGTAACCACTGCCAATGTGCATTTCTTCTTGGCTTTGTCATTTCTACTGCAGTATGGCTTTGTAGTGTTGGAACCACAATTCCCAATGTGCAATTCTTCTCTGGTGTGCGTGGCTTTGTTGGTGTCGCTGTGCTTTTAGAATATGTGAACCACAACCTTCAGTATGCAATTCTTTCTTGATTCCCTTAGCTTTGCCAAGTTAACTGAACCACAGTGTTGAGGTGTTGGAACCACAACTACCAGTATGCAATTCTTCTCTGGTTACCTCGGATTTGTCAGTGCTACCATGATAGGCTTTTAGAGAATTGGAATAGCAACTCCTAATTCATGATTCTTCTCTGCTTCCCTTGGATGTCTTGGCTTAGGGTTTTGAAGTGTTGGAGCCACAACTCACAATGTGTAATACTTCTCTGCTTCACTTATCTTTGTCAGTGCCAATGTGCTTGGCCTTTGGAGTCTTGGAATCACAATTCTCAACATGTTATTCTTGCTGGGGATTCCCTTTGTATGGCTTGTGTTATCCTATTAGCTACGGGCCTAAACTGCAACCTGCTCATTTCCTCTCTGGTATCTTAGTCTTTCAGCCTTATTTCACCATCTCTTTAAGGTGGATTATTCTGGGCCTTCCCCATTGGTCACTTCCTCTATGTCGCAGGTTATCCTGCAAAAGCTTCTCTCTCTCTTTCCCAGTAATCATCTTTACCGCATGCTTACTCATAGCATGTGCCTGACTATACGCTTCTCTCCCTTCAAGTATCTACTTTCAAGGTTGTTGCAGACTTGCCAATCGTGTAGCACTTCTTTCCATCAGCATCGCTGCAGCGTCTTGGTATCTCAGCTTTCATGTGTTCTGGGTAAGCCTTGGATTTTTAGCAAAACTGCTGCCTCCTTCCACGTTCTTCCAATGGTCTCTGTGAGAAAGCTGATCGTGTTCTCCCACCTACTCTGCCTGGATCCTCTAGTCAGTTGGTCATGGAAGGGCCATCGCTTTTGGATCCCGACCCTGGGGGTGGACAAGCAGGGTAGGATCGCCTCAGTGGAGGGTCACCGGGGATTGGGAGGAGAACACCCAAGGGCGAGACATGGTATTCCCCCTTTTCCCATTCCAGCTCAAAACCTTTTCCGTCAGCTTTCATGGGTTATTTCCAAACCCATTATTTCCAACAAATACTTGGAAGAGGAAGAGGCAACCCGGAGTAGTGAAGATTTCCCATAAAAATAACATGGGGATTGTAAGGGAATCCGGCTGCAGAAAGAACTTAAGTTTTCCCATTGATAGACTCAGGCAGAATCAGGCATTTACTAATTATCACTCACACCCGACTCCACAATGTTTTTTCAACTATAAAAGGTTTTGTTCTACACAGGTGAGAGAGCGTCCTGGGGACGTTGTTTGGACCAGGGGAGCCACGGAGCAGAGAGTAGCAGGAGCTATGGTCCCGAGGAGAAAAGCGTCTTGAGACATTGGGCCGGGGGTTTTGAGGGGCTGTAGGGTGGCTAAGGAGCCGTGTATCCAGAGAGCCGGAGCGAAGCATCCGGCAGGCTGCTATTGGCGGTCAGAACATTGCTTGTTCCCTTGGGAGGTGTGCCGGCCATGTGATGAGACCCTGACCTCAGGCCCATACATTCAGAAGGGACCGCTTGTCAATGCGCTGCTGCCCGGGTGAGTCTCGTGAAAATAAGAGAGAGAGAAAGAGAGAGACAGAGAGAGAGAGAGAGAGAGAGAGAGAGAGAGAGAGAGAGAGAGAGACGGAGAGAGAGAGAGAGGGAGAGAGAGAGGGAGAAAGAGAGATAGAGAGAGAGAGAGAGAGAGAGAGAGAGAGAGAGAGAGAGAGACAGAGACAGAGACTCAGGAGAATGCAGCTGACTGAAGCGGAGCGGGCGAAAGGAATGCAGAAAGCGGCATGAAGCGGAAAAGAGATTAAGGGAAACAAGCAAAGCGATTTAAATTGAAAGAAGAGGGACAAGGTTGGAAATCAAGGAAAAGTAAGAGAAATCAAGAAAGCAGAACGCGCAAGGGGCATGAAGTGAAAGGACTTTATTAAAGAGGGCACAAGTGACACGAAAGGAGACAGGCGGGTGCAAGCGGCCCGATAGAGTGGAAAAGTGTGCAAGTGTGCACGGGAAAGCTAAGAAAAATGCCAGTGGGCACGGGAAGGACAATTTGCATTGTCTGAACTATGGAGAAGGTCCTATGAACAGTCCCGTCTGAATGACCTTATTCTTTGGAAGCTGAACAACCTACACCTGGTGAGAAGACTACCTGAAACCAATCCTAGTTTCCTATTTTTATTGAACCACCACTTTCTTTGCTTTTGAAAGACTTCCTAAACATATTTTTCATATTTTTGTCAAAGAGTGAGGGTTAGCATAGGCTTAGACACAGACTGATTTTTATTTTGGACTTTCAAACTTTTATGGCCCTTAGAAACATCAGTTAGGGCAACCATCCCTTTAGTGTTAGGGCCAGCTAGGCATTACACCAACCCAGGAACTTTAGCAAATATCTTTGGTCTGTCTCTCTCTTGATAGCATGCCTGTCTCACATCTCCTACGTGACTTGCTCTGTGCTGCATGTCACTCCTCCTTTCTGGCTGTCTTCTATTTCTTTGACCCAAAGATCCACTCATGGGGTCACATGACCATACATAGGAAAGAATGATTTGGCTTTTCTTGGATTTGCAGCAAACTGGCCTACTTCATCACTATACAGGTCAGCCATTAAGAAAATCATGTTACAGACAACAGCTAAGTTAGCCTACAAATAACACCACATACATTAAACTCCCACCTATGCCTTTCTTTCTAGAAAGAGGTGGGACGCTAGACACTTCTATTAAGGAAATCAACAATTTTAGAACTTATCATAGAAGGCATTCTAGTAAGATGCTCAGCCATCTTGCCACTTGCCTCCGACATCTGTGTGCAGCTGCAGTCGCATGTCCTAACCACAGAACTGCCAGTGTAATCTTTCATTCTTCTGTGGTCAATACATCATTTACCAAAAAATTGCATATTAATAACAACTACTATCATAGAACTCAGAACACAAATAAGTGTTTGCTTGAGTGGCGATCCAAGAAAGAATAAAAAACACTTTTTTTTTTCAAGCAATGTCAGTTGGGACAAACACACACCTTAGTTTATTAGAATATAATATTCTAAAAAGAACGTAAAGTTTATTCTATGATTCCTATGAAATACCTGTAAGAGAATCAATAGGAAATGGTTGTATGGGTTTTTTGAAACAGGGTAATCGGAAGATAGTTGAAGATTGCAAAGAGAGCAATGTGTGATTTTTGCAAGAATGCAAAAAATAAATTGGGCTTAAATGTGGAATGCAGTGTAAAATAAAAACAAGCCTCTGAAATGATTATGACTCCTGCCTTCTTCATAGAAAAAGGGAGGATTAAGAATGAAGAAAGTTGTTAAATAGGTTTAAAAAAAACAGAGTTAAAAAAGTAATTATGCTACTTTTAGTAAAAAATAACCAAATCCTAACATGATAATTAAGTAACAATGTGAAGTAAAATGTTAAACTCGAGTATGCTAGATTTTTTTGAGCAGGAGGATCTGCATGCATCACCTAACAATGGAAATTCTGGATTTCATTTGCAGCCCCTAAAGAGCAGAGTAGTGGCCCGTGACATAGTTAAAACCACTGATGTTTTAGAACAAGGTTGTCAGATTAATTTAAAAGAGATTTATAAAGTATTGAATAATTTGAGTGAGATCATATATAATTAAATAATATTGAATTTTATCAAATTGTAAGACAGCTCAAATATGAAAATATTGTAATAATAATTGGTTATTTCTAACACGTTTCATACGAAGGAGGTTTCTAAGCGCTGACCCGGGTTTCGAACCTGTGTTGCTCTGCTTCTTCTTGCTTCCTGGACGAGCGCATTGCCAATGAGCTATAGTACCTGTATTAAGGGCAGAAGCTCCAGATTAACTGATGATGGTCCTGTTAAAAATCCTACATTTTATTTAGGCTGAAAAGCTGACTCCAGTTTATAAGATATGTTACTTTCTAGAACTAATTCCTAAAAATCGAAACGGCTGAATTACGATAGCAATGTTTAAAGCTGGGTATAGAGTTAACCCAATGAACTATAGAATGACTGTGTTACAAGATGTTCCACCAAAAAGGTTCTGTGAACATCTTTCGAGTCATTTATCTGACTTGGTGCAAGAAAATGTATGTATGTCTCCCCTACAGACTGGTTTTATGAAAGGGGTCTCTACTATGATTAACTTATTCACGAGTAACCATCTTATTTTCAAATATACACAAACCAAAAATATACTAACTTTATTGGGGATTTATTGGTTTATCAAACACATTTCTGAAAGTGGATAGGGACACTTTATAGCACATAGGGCAACATAAAAAGCTTATATTTATTAATTTAATTACATTCCATTTTTCGTCCGAAGTTCAAATTATCACATTGAGGATTTTCAGATTAAATTACAATGGAAAAATGGTTATAACAAAGGATGCTTTCTCGGACAGTGTGACAGCCCCGGATTTTCAGCAAAGTACTGCAAATGCCACTTTCAGGACATGGAAACTAAAACGATTGTGAGTTCGGAGATAGTGCAGGTGTCTCAATGTAAATCCTCAGTGGCCATGGAGAAACATGGTTTCATAAAATCCCTCGAACATCTTCAATCGAGGGGAATGCAAATAGACCTCATAGCCACTAACAAACATATTTCAATAGCCAAGGCCATGAGAGAGCCGTTTCCAAACATTCGTCATCAATTTGATGTATGGCACATTGCCAAATTAGTGAATACAAAAATCAAAGCTGCTGCTAAAAAAGAAGGGTTCGGAAAATATTTTAAAGCAGTCTCAGTATTTCAGCAACTATCTTTGGTGGAGCTCCAAAACGTTTGATGGGTCTGTGGAAATTCTACTTGAAAAATGGTGCTCATTGATGCACCACTGTTCCAACATTCACTCATGGACAGAAAACCATAATTTTCACGAATGTGCACAAAGACCGTTATCAGAGGAGCAGGAACGCAAGAAGAAGTTGGTTGGTGCCATTTTAACCCCCACACAAAGCTCTTCAGAAGATTGTGTATGACAAAACTCTTTCAGGAGACCTGAAGGGACTCACAGAATTCTGGAGGTGTTCCACAATATGTGCCTGAAGTACAGGCCCAAAAGGTTGCATTTCGGCACATACGGTATGCAAGCCCGAACATTACTAGCTGTATTAGCGCATAACAAGAACCTAGGTAGCGAACAATCGAGAACTGCCGGAAACTTTGGGTTGCTTCATTACACCTTGGCCTTTGCAAAACAAAGCAAAACATGGGTGGCAAAGCCAATATACCAGGAAATGGGATTCGATTTTGTGAAAGATCTCACTTTGACTGTGTTGGCCATGCATACTCATGGAATGGATCCTGATTTTGTTCCTCGGACACATAAAAGGCCACAAAACATTGCAAACGTGCCCTGTCCACCTAAAGCTGAACTTGTTGAACATTTGACTTCCCGGTATAAATGATTTGCAACAGTGTTCTTAATGTGCTCACTATAACTTTTGGGATATGTTCCCCAATGTTTCTACATTATACACCAACAATGGAATGCTATTAAACTCGAATTTCAATGCTATAAAAAGTATTAAGCAGTGTTTAATTATGCAGATTTAATCTGGTTTATGATTCATTAATTTATATCTTTTTCCTTCCCTTAATTTATATTACTAGTCCTCGAACGATAACATACATGTCCGTGGTTGCTAGGTGCCTGTGAATCCCACTGCTAGACCCAAACCACATCCACACATGCAATGCATGGCTCTGGCGTTGATGGCCTAAATTGTCTTTTCAAATGTATCCTCTGTCAACTTTTTGTCTGGCTCTTTTCCCCTTTCCCCCCTCATCTGGACTTGCACGATCATCTGCCCTGCTTGGGTCCTCAGGATATAGGTAGATGTGTGTTGCTTTTGGGAGAATATATTACTACATGGGATAAGGGCTGTGATGTGTTTCCATGACTGATCAGGGCACGGGAGGGTCAGATGGATATCAGCATGAAACGAACTGCGGAGTCTCAGCGGGTGAGCTCAGGCCTGGCGGGGTGGAGGTTGTTACTGCATGGAAAGTTCAGTGGAGATGAATGGGAACTTGGATTTATGACTTGTTAGTGTCTCACTCTATCCGCAGAGTACATTCCTCTGTGAGAACAGGGCGTGCGCATACGTGGCGATGGGGAGGAGATGATGTGGGCTGGCTGAGCGAGGCGCTGGGGATGGGAGAGCTGCATTTGTACAGAGAGGTGGATTTTCGGGCCTAGTAGAAAGATGTCATTCGGCTATTTCAAAATGGTTTCCTAATGCTGGGCTTCAAACTATAGTGTATGTGTTATTTGCAATGTGGTGTGGTGTACCAGAATGTCGGGGGTGGAGGGGTTGGCTACGCCTCCTCCCTTGGTTATTACATATGTTATGTTTCGAGAGTGACGAACGAGGGGAAAGGTGGGCAAGGATCGTCTAATTGCCAACAGTATTAAGATTGTTTGCTTACAATGTTGTGGTTTGTTAGTTGGAGCATATTGTGAGGATTATTCATCGACAACCCGCAAACACAACCTGTATGCAGGCTAGTGATATCTAAACCACTATGTCCCATGGCATATCAGTATGTGCTATCAAAGTTGTATTATTGGATGTGCCGTGTGCAGAACATTTTCCAAAGGGACTTGGTTCGCTTGTCGAAATTTGATGTTGCCAGTTCCGTTACATTTTTAAAAAACGGTAGCAGGCGCCCCTTCCTAGAAAGAACATGGCATGATAACCTGTTATGTGTTTTTTTCACAACTTGAGTGTCCACAGCTGTGTGTTTCCATTGTTTGTGGTTTGTGTTCGTTATTAGGTTTCACCCGGTGCAGAATTACACGGTAAATGGATACATTTGAATAAAGAACAGCTACTGAAATATATTTTCATTATGTTTTATACACAGCTATATTTTGCCATCCTATGAATGGCATAGTTTCCAGATTCCAACAGATGGATTTTTCAGCCAGCAGTGGCAGATACGCCTAAACGGATGGATTTCGATTACGCTGATGTGGGACGATTACCCGGGACTGATATGTCCTTTGGTGGTACCAGCGACAATGGGCAACCTGTCATCGTTTACGGTGGTCTAGCAACAAGCTGATGCCGAAGCCTTGCGATTCAAGGTGCGTCGAATGTGCATCTTCTCCCGAAAGGAACACTGTGTGCCTCATGATAACATTTTGACACTCTAACCCAAGGACATTCAAAAATGTGTGGTAAATTGAAATCACTGGATGTTCTCAGAGCGTTTTTTGTGAAATAAAAGCACATTGTAAATTGCAGAGTATTGATGTTTCCTTTAAAAATAGTGTTTTCTATTCCGATTTGGGACGCGCTGTGCTGTGACAGGATGTGTGTGTTGATATTCCGGGTTCTGCGTCAACTGATGTTAAGACGTAGGCGATGACTGGGCGCGTTTGGCTACGCTGCCCACTAACGTCATGAAAATAGGTGGAGAATATCGCTAGGAATAGTGATGTCAGCTTCAGGGGCGGGTGATAGGATTTAGTGCCCCAGGGGCACTTGTACTTACGACGATCGATCCACGGATAAGATTAGCACAAGATGACTGCGCCCCGCTCGTTGATTTTGCATGTGTAAATTGTGAAAAACTAAGGTAAGGTGCATAGGAAATGTTTTTACGATCAATCACAGTTTGCTTAAAACCATATGCCCGAACTCTCGGGACAATAATATTTTTGAGTGCACTATTCCTTTAAAAGCCAGATAGAAAATTCTCTGCAAAAGTGGAAATTGGTTGAGCTACACTATTGAAAGTTTACATGTTGCCAGTCAATGTTCTGATATTAAAGAAACGAAGATAGCCCAATACTAGCATTGAGAAGCAAGAGTCCATATTGTAATTCGGTCACATCCATGGACAATATGATGGGTTGAATACATCTATATCAAGTGGTTCTCATGTAAAGTATGGGACTGGCCAACGACTGGGAATGTGCACAGTTTGTGCTAGAAGATTCTTCTTTGGAAGAATAAGAAAGGTTAGCCATTTTAGTAGTGCAGCAAGTTTGTTGAACCAAATGCATGGTCCTGAGTTATTTGGTGAGGGTGGGATTTTGATTGAGACTGCCTTTATTGTTGCATACTATTTTGAAGCTAAGGCCCTAGGCCAGATCGTTTTTCCTTGTAGCATGATCTAAAGACCTTTATTTTTCATTATGTGAAATAGCGTGATAGGTGCTAATGTTAAAACTCTATTTTACCATTGGTAGGTCAACCAAACTATTTATCTATAAAAGATGACAATTTCATGTTTTATTTATTTTAGAGCATTAGCACTGTTGGGAGTATCTAAGGTACCTTGGGCCTTATTGGGGTCCCTTTGTTATCACTGGCTTGGGCAGTGGTAGGTATTGATTGTAAGGACACCAAAATGATGTCAATGATTCTGCAGCATCCTTTCATGTATTACCTGTGACAGATACTGCAGTTTGCCAAGGTCTTCATATTCAATGTCTCTCTTGCAGCCAATAACTTCATCCACTTCAGCTTGTGCCCTGTGGGTAAATGCAGAATAATTTAAGTATCTCTCTTTGTTCATTGTATGTGTTTCAGTTGATTTAAGCAAATACAGTTGTGTTGAAGGCAGTACTGTACCCACTGCCAAACCGCAAGCCCCTATTTCTAAAAGGATCCTCTTTGAATAATCGGTCAGCTGCGATAAATGTGCAAACATCAGTACACTTTCCATCCTTTTCTCGATCTTAGAAGATGTTGACATCAGACACCTTTTCTCCTAAACTTTGGACAGTGGGCACTTGCTATCCCTGGTGCCCAGCACGTTGGCACACTTGCAAGGTATCTTTAGAGCATCCCTGCAAATGACCCTGGAACCGCTGAACTTTGCACTGAACGCTTAACTGTTTGTGGCCTGTGCTTAGAGGGACATTGCATAAAATTGTAGCTCACTGGAAATGATTTACAGGATGTGGCCGAATGTCAATCTCAGATGACGCTATTCAGAGACCAAGAAGGTCAGCGGGAACAAGTGCTACCTCTATGTAGTTACACAACATACATTAAATCAGAACCTATGACAGTTGAAAGGGATATTTGTTTTTCCTCTTCTGGGAAAGTGGGACACATAATGTTCTGCAAAGGAGCAGAAGGTTCAAAGGGCTGACGTCATCCTCATTACATGGCTAAATAAAAGGGACAATAATCCCTTAGACCCTTGACTGCCTCCCAATGTGTGAGCGTATCAAGATCCTCAGACTGACCTTCAAGTGCCTTCTGTACCTGAACCCACCCCCCGCTCAAGCAACAATCTATGCAAATCATCCAGGCCCTTGCAACCTGTCGACTAGCTAATCCTGTTCATTGCAGAATCAATGCACTTAGGAGAGAGCCACAGGAGATGATTGATGCAAACCCTGTAGCTCTGAAATCAAGGTTTCCTGCTGATGTAAGTAGTAAATCTTATTAATCACATTCAAAAAAGCTCTGAATATATACACCTCTGCCTCAAAAACATTATGCTATAACTCCATCCTAACCTAACCGCTCCCCGTCCCACACCAGACTATTTGGTTAGTGATAGGCATTCATTGACGAACACCCTTCCCATCTGACGAGGAATTCACATTTCTATAGGCCTCATTAGGAATGTGAGCAGATTTTGGAGAAGGAATACTGCTGGAGGTAATTACCACTACCGCTGGTAGCATTCCTGAAACTCTGCCCAATTCACAGTGTATTACTGCCCCAGTGGTAACAGCACTAGTATGGTGGCATTCCAGTTGTACCATTTCCTGTATTTCTTTTTAAAGATATATCTATTTCCAAATTCATTCTGAAGACAGGCATGAATAATGTACATTAGTGGTTCATAGTACTGATATAATTTTCTTTTAAATGCCCCAAGTGGTCAATTGTGACACTTTCAGCCATTGCATGGAAAAGGAGGCGAGTGAGTACTGGCGTCAGACATGGCCACCTTTTCATCCCTATATAATGCCCCCATTAAAAAAGGTGTTCCTCTCTGTTGAATAAAAGCACTTGCACTTCTCCCCCCTACAGGGAAGAAAAACTTTAAAAACATTATAGGAGCATCTTACTATTGTTACTGCCACCTCTGGGCGGATGCAAACATTGGCAGATTTTCCCTTTGAGAACCCAACTCAGAATAGGTGGATTTTTTCTGGATTAAATTGGCGGTTTGGGGAAAATACAGATGTTGTTACTGTTATATCCCAACTCTTCATTAGGCCATACATCTTCTTATCTGGTGTTTGCCTTGTGCCTTGTAGCTTTAAACATTTTGTATAAGACAAACTGACAGATGTACTTTTTGTGACTATTTAGTGGAGTAGAACAACATCCATATACAAGAGGTGTTTTGTTTTATACTGGATTGACCAATACTTGGAGATAATTTTACAGTTGATAAAATTGGATAGGAGTATAACTTCTGGCTTCAGGTGGACTGTGAGATAATATACCCGTCTCACTTTGACATCACCATGTTCTATTTTTTAAAGAACCGTGTGGCATTCGCAGGCACTTGCGGGCGACAAACAAACCCTATGCTGCCTCACACTGAGTCTACTTGTTCTATCAGCAGTCCTGCATTTCAAGAGGAGTTGGGAGTGAAGGGGTATCTATGAAATGGAGCAGAAATCCTTGGTACTGTAGCCTGAAAATACAATTACTAAAAAAACATAAATATGTAGAATTATACTTCTCTTATTTGGCCAGTCATCGGATGAGCAAAATCATATTACAGTAAAATATATCTGACATTTAGAGGAAACATTTGTTTACCTACTTATTTAATATTTCTTGGTTGCGGCCCAGCGACATCACTGCAAATGCTAACTGATTAGCTGTGGTCTCCTGACCTACAATATAGAGCAGCACTGTTAATACATTCATGGTCTTAGAGATGGTTTCTAACCCAAACTTGCATTTTTTAAACATATGTTTATTCCAGCAATTTAATTTCCCAATCCATGCCTTAGTTCCTATATCTGTAAAACATGTTTTCATCGTACTCAAATGATAACGAACACCAGAGCCAGGCACCATTTAGTCAATAATGTGCATGCAGAGGCAAGTTGCTAGGGGGTAATGGCCACTGCTCAAAGTAACAAGGATCAAGTTCCGTTATGACCTAGAAATTACCTGTGCAGAGGGCATTATTGCTATTAGAACATTTCAGGCATTGGGGATAGATTGTTAAATTTAAAGCAAAGAAAGAAAAATTAGAAACAATGGAATATTGGGACAGAATACTTCTACCCGCCATTTTTACTCTCTGCCTCTGCATTATCTGCTGTAGAAATGAAAACATTTCAATGTTCTAACTAAGCAATAATACTCTCAATGGTGGACTGCACCATTACCGGCTTACAAAGACCACTGTTACTAAAGATTTCCCTTTTAGGCAGCTTTCCCTCCATATTGTATGGACCCACAAACATTTTGCTTTCGTTTTTGACCTGTCCTGACTTTTTACAAAGAACCGAAGCCTTCAGCTTCACTCCCCTGGCCTTTTGTTCATTTTGTCATGGGGAAACAAACTAGTCTTGTTGTTACTTTTATATGTGCCAATGCACTAGCTGGTAGCAGCATTTATATTTGCACAATCTTTACAATATTTTTAGTGTGCACATTCGTTTTTACCGCATCTGGCTATCAAAGGTGGCTAGTGGCCTAAAATGGCTGTGCCGCACGATTGTTCGCTTATCCTTTGGTCCTATTGTTTATAGGCCTTCTTCCTTCCTTCCCAAGTCAGGAAATCCCTAATATGGTCAAGCATTTGCTCAGGAAAGCTGCAGCTTTTGCGGGCTAGGCATGCCATTTGTGTGTGGACACAGGAAATGGGTGGGACTGTCTGGTCCCATCCCCCAACTGTGGTGCCTGTAAGTCTGCTGTGCATGCATGAGTGTAACCCACAGTGGTCCATGACTGGATCATTGCTGGCTGAGTGAGTGCTCCAGATCCTTACAATCGGTGGGCTGGTTTTTGCCATGTGCCTGGATTTGGGCTAAGAACAGGACTCCTGCAGCCAATCCAGTAGATCAGCAATGGAGCCAAGTGTGACACAACTTCCGGGGTACCAGTGGTCGACGGATGAATATCGGTTTCCAAACCATCAATCAGCCTCACACCTCTAGTACACAAGAACGGATCCAAACAGTTTAGAAACACAAGAAAATTATAAACCACGTTGTCCAATTTTGGTAACATGGACGGAACGTCAGGCCTATCTCTGCAAGTTAGTGGATCGTTGGTTAGTTGCAACACAGCGAAAATACAATTATTTCCCAAGGATAAATGGGACTGTCCAGTAAAGGTTGTAGAAACATATCTACTTTATTATTATGACAACAGTTCTAGCACACTACAAAATACAACCCACCCTGTTAATGAATACAGAGGACAGACATTTTCAAGAAGGAAAGGGAATGCACTCTGGATATCGACAGGAGGGTAGTCAGTAAAGTAATTAATCACAATGCTCAAGGATTCTTGCTCTCGGCACAATGGAAGCAATGTGTCATAAAATGTCACTAGGCGTCTTCGGAGAAGTACCAAGGGGACAGGATCACAATGTACTTGTGCTTGTGGACGTTCTTGGTGCTTGACAGGGTCGAGTCGGTTTCAGCTGCTTTGCAGCTTCTGCAACAGAGTTCAAGACAGGAGACAGTTGCGGGGATCAGGCAGCAGGCAGTTCGGCGAGCAAGGCATGACAGACGCCGGCAGGCTGGCCTACAGGGTGGCTCAGGGTCAGGATTCTTTGTCTCAGTGCTGGTTGGCGGGTCTGAAGCATGGATCGAGGCGTCTCGGACAGCGTGAGCGACTGTGGTGTGACAACAGTCAGGGGTGCAGTCGTTGCAGCTCGAGGGGCTCGACTGTCTCAAAAATGTGCTTTCAGTTGGATGCTGGTTGATGCTCATTGGTGCACTCCTAGCTTCTTCGCTGTGCTAAGGTCGTCCTTTAAGGCGGACAGCCAAAAGCTGAGGAGAGTGTTGCAGGCAACGGCCTTGGCCTTCTTTCGGTCAGAGACTCTGTGGCACTTCTCACCTAGGAAGTTTGCTTGCAGGGCCTAGCAGGGCATGTTGTGTGCTGGCTGGGTACCGGTTCTGGAGCTGAAAGAGGTCCTCTGGATTCAGTATCTCCCTCTGTTCCCTGGGAGATGTTAAGGGGAGGGATCTTGCTTCCCTCTTGGAAATCCTGGCCTTCCTTCATGGCGGACGCTGTCAGCCAGGTTTCAAATGAGTCCTTCTTGTTACTCCTTGCGAAGTCTTCAGATGATCTTCCCAAATGAGGGGCTCAACCCTCTTATAAACCCAAATGGGCCCCAGTGATTGGTGAAGGCTACGCCTAACTTAATGAACCTATCCTGGGTTCCCATCAACAATCCTCTGTTATGCGTAAGGTCATAACCAGAGTGCTTTGCAACAGGAAAGGTAAAGGGGTGAAAACATGCACTACTAAGTCCCACCCATTTTCCTTTCTGTTGTGGATCAAAGGGTCTCTTTGGTTAATTGAGCTCTTTGTGGTTCATGATTAAAAGCGGCAGGCCTCCCTTGAAGCGGCGGTCCAGACCAGACTCTTGGTCACCGACAAACCACATGTTCATACCTTCTAAACAGTTTTCCCAGACATGGCATTACACTGCCCTTGCTACTAAGGGCCACAAGTTGACTTCAAGTTAACACAGATGCATATCAAAAAGGTGTTGGTTTTTCCTGTCCTTTGTCAACTCTGCGACCAGGCCTCTCACAGGCCTGCTTCAATTAACAATCATCAGTATGCACTGCCACCAGCAGGACTGACAATCGGCAGGGAAGATACATGGCTGGTGGAAGGTTTTTCCCTCCACCTCTTGAGATGCCTTCCTGTACTCCTGGCTGTCATGTTCC
Organism: Ambystoma mexicanum; assembly: GCF_040938575.1. Lineage (NCBI taxonomy): Eukaryota > Metazoa > Chordata > Amphibia > Caudata > Ambystomatidae > Ambystoma > Ambystoma mexicanum. Next base: position 543,730,136 of record NC_090940.1, read on the forward strand.
AACTAAATGTTCACTAAGAGTACACAGATCTATGTGTTTGTTGTGAAGTGAGTATAGGAAAATGTGCGCAGATTAGCCCCACACATTTTCTGTGGTTGATCTCCCATCATTCAATTTATTTCATTAAGAAATATCAAAAAAGCCCAGGTGAGTGCACACCCATTGTGCGGATGGTCGAATTCCTCACACCAAGTATCCTGCGTAGCTGTGCAGCCGACTGAAGACCTGTGGACCCTAAAGAGACCGGGTGAACTTTTCCTGTGATTTCCCTGTTGAAGCGCTACTGGACTACCTGATCTGAGAAGGCCCTGTCAGTGCTTCCACCCATGTACTGTTGGGACCACCAGTCTCAATGTCTTCTCATACTCCTGCAGCCTAGAGTCCTCTGAATTGTCCCTGGACCAACCGGTCAACCGGCCAGCTCTGAATAGGGCTACTGTGCCAGAAGTGTCGCTGTTCTGCATTTTCGTCTTTCGATGGTCGTCAGCTCGTTCTATAAGTCTCCTTCCTGCTAAGTTTCATCTTCCCAGCATCAAGGTATCCTGTCTTGGAAGATCATCTTCGACCGCGACTGGGGAGACACCTGCTGTCGCCCGTGTGCAGTGACTGTCGCTGGAACTGCCTTCCTTCTGTCTGGTAGAGTGTCCTGAAGAGGCCTGCATTTGTGCCTGCTGCCTTTCTTCATCAGAAAGTGTTGCTGGACCCGACCGGAATTTTACTTGCAACCGCAGCTCCTGGGCATCTTCTAATGGACCCAACCACAGTGTGACCTTCCTCCAGCGACTCTGAGTCAACCTGCCAAGTCACTTGGGAAAATCAGAGCAAGGGTGGTGAGTAATCGCAATACTTGCAGCCATTCCTATCTCTCCTATAATACACTTTGTGAATAACTTTGATTTATTCCATTTCTTAGCTTTTTAAACCTTTGTTTTAAAAGCTGTTCTAAGAGATAGAAAAAGTATCTTACATACCTGTAAAATCCTTCAGATGTCTACTTGTAAATTTTTCACCACCACAAGAACTCTTTCTGCCTTTGTTCCCTCTCCTAGAATGAACTTTGTGACTTTTGGGCACAAGGCCCCATTCAAAATAGGGATTGAACCTATAAAGTTAGGGTCTTCATTCTTGTGAACTGGTTTTCCCATTGCATAATTATTTACCTTCTTTTCAGGTGTTTAACTGTATTGTATGCATTTCTACAAACTAAAGGTGACTATGTATGTTTTATGATTGAGTGTTATGTGCTAACATTACCTGCTTGATTCCCTTTTCTAGTGTGTTTTTGGGCCTATAATAAATAGAGTATTTTTGTACTTACGTGTCTGAGCAGAATCATTGTGCACTTCACAGTGCTGACTTATTGTGGACCCTTGACCCCAATCACCTCTCTTGAGAATAAGCCGTGACCCTTCTCCACGATTATCTTGATGGGTTTGGCTAACCTCACAGAGTTCCCGTGTTGACTACTACTAGGGCGGCATCCTGAAATCTGTCCACCAGGCCAGATTTGAGAAATCCATTTTAGCACCCACCACTGTGATTATTATTGTTATTAGTACTGTGGGGTAATAATAGTGATAGCATTTTATTTTTCACTGCAGACAAAACAATGAGTAAAAATATTTAAAACAAAATATGTGGTTAAAAAAACAGCAGTAGAAAATGTGTGGTAAAAACACATGGAACCATGTATATATAAAATATTTATATCAGCACAGGTTTTAAAATCAAACCACTATACATATATTTGCATTTGTAGGGAAATTAAAGGGTTAAAGATCCAAAGAAGAATAAAATGGCATTGGCTATAGCTGAGATCTGATTACTTATCATGTCAATTTGACCACATCTATTGGATGTGTCTATGTGGCATAAGAGAACCCATAGCATTCTGGGCAGACCCCAGGTTTTTGACTGTTTCTGAAACCCAGATACCTCAGGTGCCCATCGACCTTACTAACAACTTCCAGAGCACTCTGTATTCTAAATAATGTCATCAAAAACATGTTTTCTACAATAAGAATATGTAGCAGCAAAGGATGGTCTGGTTGACAAAATCAGCCTAGAAAAAGTGCCCCTAGCGTATTCCCTGTTACACACTACATACGCTGCATTCATATATTGGGATGGCAGAATTGAGAAAGAACCACAAGGTGACACATCTTTTCCATTTTGACCTCAACTTTAATTCTATTCGAGTTGCTCTGTTGAGTTATCTATGCATAGTTTAGTTTAGTTTATTTTATTATTTGTAATGCGCTCCAGACCCGAGGGTATTCAGGCGCAAGGCATAAGGATATTCAAAGCTTGGTTACAACATGTAAAATACATTAGTGTGCAGGTGCCGATTGGTTACATGTGGGCACAATAAAGTTACGATATATACAGGTACATTGAAGGCATGCATAGTTTTACAAAGTAGTTGTTGCAGTTGGTGCATGTAGTGTAGAGAGAGGTGCCAGGCAGTGTCTGCAAGGTATATGCCTAGATGTACATAGACTGTACATTTAGATAAAGGGAGTAGTGGAAGGCATTTTCTGAGCCATATTAGTCACAGCAAACGGGAGCCTGGCTTGTGCATGATAGATGTGCCTCCCCAGATGGGGTGATGTTTGGGGTTTTCTCTTGTGTGTATTTACCTCTAAGGACAACAGTGGAGGGTATAGTAGCAAGCAAAGGCTGTTGAACAGATCCCTGGCTCGCAAAATCTACTCAGCCACTCCCATAGTCAAAGAGGTTTTATGGGGGTTGAGTGTCATTTTCATGGTACCGTACCTAGATGGTGAGTATGGGAATGTTTGAAACTTTTATTTGACATGTATTGAAAACAAACTATGTTAGCAGTAAAATACAAATAAAAGTTTCACTTTACGTGCTTGGTCTCCGGGTGGCAACATTGTACCAAATATGAAGTGTGCTTATTGTGACTGACACCATTTTACAGAAAACAATGGCACGTGTTTTGTCACCCATGAACACGGGTAGAGTGCATTTCTCTTAGGTGGAGTATGTAAACTAAAGAATGCGACCTGTAGCTCCTGCGTGATTTTTAAGAATTTGTAAGGCATGAAATCCAATGGTCGCCTTTTCAGGCATTGGAGGGGGAGGTAAACTGCCCTGGTCTGAGATAATATCAAATCAGGAACCCCATAATATAATCGTTCTCTCCTTCAGTCTTCCGATCTAGTTTTGAAAATGGGTCCCATTTCAGGTGGGTTTGGCTGTCTGGAGAGGCACCACAAGTGCAAATCTAGGTTCTTGTCATCAGTTTTAAAATCACAGAGTTTGCATTGTGGGAACGTGGGGAGGTAGCTGACCCACACTGACATTTTGGAGGGATCATTAGCCTTTCTATCAGTCATATTAAAACCGTGGCTGGTTTTTAATATTTGACGTTTTACCAAGCGAACCCTAATTTTAAGCTTGCAAATGGGAAATAACATATTAGATTTGGCCTAATGGTGCCTCCGATAACAATGTTTCAATGCAGGTCATGTTCCTCCCCATCTTAATTGCACCAGAGGGCACTGTCTCAGTTTGGACTTTTATGCAAAATGTCCCCCTGTACAATTTCTTTTCTTTCCATTATGTGGTGGAAAAGTGAGGAGTAGAACACAGGTAAAACCACCTTTACTCATGACTTTTCCACCACTTTAGTGGAAAAGCTGCGTGCAAAGTACAAGTAGCATTTACAATGGATTGCTATGGAATTTGCCTGCTTTTACCATGTGCTACTTTGAGGTGGATTCTATAGGATTCCATTGCATTAACACCGGCATGAAAATCCCAGCTGGTGTTACTGCACCCGCCTTTGGTGGCGGAACGAAAAGGGAGGCTTACACGTTATGTCCTCCCCGATCCTCAACTCGGACTGACAAATGCAGGGAAATAAAGTGGAATGTTCAAAGTGGTAGACTACACTGTTATCCTCCACTTTTCCAATCCCCTTCACCTCGAAAATAACCCCCATTATATTTCACGCACTCTAGTTATACTGAAAAACAGATGGACTTTGACTATATTGAAGGCAATTAGGCCCAATCTCAGGATCCTACTTCATTACTTGTCTAAGCCTAATTTGCACATAATTATTTCCCTCTATTGCCTATTGTCAAGTATTTCAGACACCAGCTAGGATATTTGCCCAGTATCCTTATGCGTGGAGGCAGTATCATGCATTTGGTACTCTTTCAATTCGCTATGTTGCCCCATGACGCTCCGTTCTTTTCTTAGTACCAAAAAGCTATCAGTTGATACAAAAGGTAAAACATTGGAATGTGTACATTTTCCTGTAATGTAGAGCCTTACAAATAAAGTCTCACGTGTCGGTCAATTTGACATGTTTCAACTTTCATAACCTTATAGAATGATAAGGAGGCTAGAATTGTGTACGGCAGGTGTAACAGAAAGAAATCACAGCGGTGAGTAGATATCTAAAATGTAAAGTAATTAAACTCACTAACCAGCAATGAAGAAAGTAACAAAGTTATCCAGCATAATTTCCTCCTCGCAATCACCTTCCAAGGCTGCAAGCAGGGAAATAAATAGGTAACAGTAAGCACAGGACAAAAGGCTCCTTATATAACAATGCACGCTGGATGGGTCAGGTTAGCACCAAAATATGTGCTCTATTGGCTGTAATCTAGACTTAAATATACATATATATGAATATGTCAATAGCTAGTACTCTTTCCATCACCCCATCAATTCAGCTGATAGAGAATTATCTTGGATTAAGAGGGGGCAATCAAAGCAAGGCGTTTCGCAGAGAGAGGATCTGCTTGGGGTCTGGTCTTCCTCAAGTGCTATAAGGCCCTAGAAATTGTCAATGACTATTTCAAAAGTGCAATTTTCAAGAAATATTATCAATGAATCATCTTCAAAGTTGTTCTTTGAAAGTCCATGCTCCAGGAGCTCAATGCACTGCACGTTTTCAAGATATCCACTCAAAACACATTGAATATACTGATCTCAATGGGAGTTTTTCTGAAAAAACTGGTGTCCTTGAGGCTCTCAAGGAGTGCTCTTGGAGGCCACTGCTGGCTCCTTGAAATAAAATACTAGCTTAACATCACCTTAATTTCAAAAGGTTAGCGTAGAGGCTCCTTAAAATTGATGGCTAGCTTCAGTCTTCTTAAAATAAAACCAGCATTCAAAGGCTATCTCACCAAGTCCTCAAAATAAATACCAGCTACTTGAAATGGGAGGCTTGCTTAATGACTACATGAAATAGAAGGCTTGCTTAACAGCTACTTGAAATGAAATACAAGGCTAGCTTACCAGCTACTTGGAATGGAAGGCTGGCTTACCGGTTACTTGAAAAGGAAGGCTTCCTTATCGGCTCCTTGAAATGGAAGGCTTGCTTAACGGCTACTTGAAATAGAAGGCTAACTTACCAGCTACTTGGAATGGAAGGCTAGCCTAATGGTTATTTATAAATTGGAAGGCTAGCTTAACAACTACCTGAAATGCTAGGCTCACTTAATGGGCCTTGAAATGCAAGGCTGCTTTAAAGGTTACTTGACATGGAAAGTTAGCTTACCTGCTACTTTAAATGGAAGGCTGGCTTAATGGCTACTTGAAATGGAAGGTTAGCTTACTAGCTACTCAATTGGAAGGTTAGTTTACTGACTACTTCAAATGGATGGGCAGTTTACCAGCATCTTATAATGGAAGACTTACTTACCAGCACCTTTCAAAATCTGCGTCACAATATCCAATGGTATCTCCTTGCCCTTCTTGATGGCCTTCCTCCTGCGCTGGATGCATTCCATTCCTGTACGACGCAGCAGCCTTACACTCTCCTGTACGTCCTTCACCAGCTGCTGTGTCCATGGAGACCACTTCAATGATGCAAAAAAAGAAGTGGTTAACGAAATCTAGCTAGATTATATGGCTGCTAAAAGTAATTACATCTCAACAAACCTTGGTAAAGGGGTTGCGTTGCTCTAACATTCCTTGCATGGCCAATGAGATCGCTCTTGGAAACGGTGTTTGGTCATCATTCAGTGAGTTGAGTTCCATTCCGAAGGCTGCCTAAGAGCAATCATACACAACTTAAAAAGAGGGCAATATTGCAAATTCATGGAAAGGTGGTATTTGTGTGTTGGGTCATTTTAAATCATCCATTCTAATTTTAGGATCCATACATTTTGGGCAGTATTATTGATGTCAAGTTTTACACTGGTGGTATCACTGACGTACGGAAGAGAAGTGCCCCAAGACAGGACGCTGGAGGTAGGAGAATATTCTCCCTAGCCCCAACCTCTAAGTTCTGAAGTGTTAGGACATTTGTTTGTCCTTCATATACCAGAGGTAGTACTGCTAATCCCAAAGGGTAGTGATAATGAGATTGTCTTTCAATCCTAGGCTCACTCAATTTTCAAAAAGTACTTTTACGAACATAGAGAAAACAGAAAGTTATATTAGTTGGAAATGCAAGAAGTCGAGTAAATGATCACAGTGCTGGGTGATCTGCTGCCAGAAAGACCTCTTACATTGTATTACATTAAATCTGCTTTAGTTCATGATATTTTAGGAACTTTTGACATTGCCCTGTGGCTCATTTTGCAAGTCTGACAGAGAGTTAATGAAGGTGTTAAGACAGGGTCATGTGCTGCTACTGACTTAATGCCTTCTTTAACTATCTGGAGGATTTGCAGTTTCTTTTGAGGGAGCGTGGGGGCCTGAACGGACAAACCATGCCCGTCGTACTTCACTCCTCCACTTCAAAACAATACATAGTTTAACCCCAGCATGCTGGTACTAAAGCAGTGGCTTCCTATGGAATCCACACCACTTTTACACCTAAAGGCAGAGACACTAAGCCACCATTGTAAATGTCTCCCGCAATCGTTAATTGCTGGAGGTATTTATGCTTTTACACAAATGTAGTAGAAAATTAGAGTGTTCATGTGATTTCCCCTGTGTTCTACACTTTAATTTTCCACTATGGGATGGAAAAGTTGAAAATTCTACAGAGGGGATGTATTTAGACTACAGGATGGGTGATTGCTGGAGGTAATTATTGGCCACTTTGTTGCTCCACTTCAACCCCTGAAATAATACTAATTTGATTATTTAGGCAAAGGAAAACATCATGCAGGCCAATAGCAAAAAGCCCCTCCACAACATATTCCGCTACGTTGCACAAGCACGAGAAAGTAGCATATATCTGGAACATTGTGCATTATAAGGTATGATTTGAAACCCTAACCCTGATTCTAAATGGGACCTATTGTTTAAGCAGCTGCCATGCACGTAGGAGACATTAATTTGAATCTCACTATTTGAATTCAGGTCTATTTATTTCACGCGATGCGAGAAATACAAAATATTCCAATTAACAAAAAAAACAACACTTTCTAATTTCTCAGCTTCCCCCTCAGTCTACCCAAACTCTTTATGACTATTTGTCACTGCCGGAGATCTATAGATCACTCAAAACCATTTAAACATTCACTATCAGATTTCTTTTTGTCCCAGAAAGTAGGGATTTGTTTTTGATCGAGGCCCCGGGTTGTGATTAGTATTGGTACAATACTATACAAGGGGTGTAAGTGCGAGCCACCAGGGCGGTCAGTGTAAGTGCAAGTGCAGATAGACAGGAGCAGGGCTGATTGGGTGCGGGAAGTCAGAGCCCTGAGGATGCATAAGAGCCCAGGACACCAATTGAAACAACTGTGGGACTAGCAGGGGTGAGAAGAAGGGAAGGAGGAGGTAAAGAGGAGAGTCTTAAGGAGCTTCTGGAATTTAAGAAGATCATGCTCAAGGCGCAGAGAGAGGGGAGGTTGTTCCATAGGAGGGAGCCAGCTGAGGAAAGTGAACAACCATCTGCCCTCTGCTTAGCAAAATGCATTACGCAAAGAGAGTTAGAGCCAGAGGAGCATAGTGGTCGAGAGGGGGAGTATTTAGTTAGATAAAGTTGAAGATATTGTGGTCCCGGGCCCAAACCGCCTTGTGGATGATCCAGAGGGATTTGAATTTAATCTGTGCATCAACCGGGAGCCAGTGAAGACATTTTAGTGCAGGAGAGATGTGGTCCCTGGGCTTAAGACCAAGGATAAGTCTTGCTCCCCATCTCAGGTTTACCTGCAGGGGTCGCAGAGTGGAAGAAGGTATATTCCGGAGGAGGCTATTGCAATAGTCAAGGCTAGAGAGAACCAGGGCTTGGCTTCTTCCTGATTCTCAAGGCATCCTGCAGAATAGATGGATTGGGACCCAGGGCATTCTCCACGAGTGCTGTTCATGAGCTCCTCTACCTAAAATAAACAGATTTTCTTGTTGGTACAATGCTGCACGTGGAATCCCACGAGAGCGGGTATGCAAGCGTCTTGCTTCTTGCTTTTACTTTCCTTTCCCCGGCCAGAACTGGGTTCTCAAGGCAGTAGGGTCTCCCCACTCTTATCCCTAGCCTCCAGCCTGTGAAATATATCGCACACTCCCAAAACTAATTTTTTCGTGATGAAACCCTAGTATAAATAATCAGAAGTAGAAAGTGGAGGATGGAAGGGAATCAGCATGCAATCTCTTTTTACAGCACCAAAAAAACACCCAATAAAAAATGCATGTCCCAAGTCCTCCAAGCAGCAGACACAGTATTCGGCAAAACCATGGCAAACAAACTGTTGGCAGGTAACACAACCTCTAAACAATACCATATCCAAAAGGCAAAGTTCTACCCAGCCCAAACCCTACAAATAAATGGCATGCTTCCCACTGTAACAAAGAAGGAGATCAACCGAGACGACTCAAAACGGGTGTAAAGTAATAAAAAAGGTTAATCGTGTCCAAAAAACAAAAAAAGGTCTAAAAGTGAGAGCCAAGCATGGATGCATCTCTGCAAGGATGATGAAGGTTAAGAGGGTAACTCTGTTTTGGAAGAGTTGATCAACAGAGAGCGCAAAGCCATCCAATATTTAATGGTAAGAGAGACTGCTCGAAATTTTGATAGACGGATCAGAAGGGAGTTCAGGAAAAGAGAAGTTGTGGTGTTGTCGCAAAGAGTTGGTACGAGAAACCAAAGGCAGAGATGTGGAACACCAACAGTAAGAAGAGTGCGTTGAGAGGTGTTGTTGCTCCAGGAGACAGAGAACTGGAGAGCTACAAGAAAGGATTCAGTCCAGGCAAGGACTCGATCATGAATTTCAAAAAGAAAGAGTATTAAGGAGATCAAAGTGATCATCCATGTCAAAGGCAACGGACAGGTCAAAGAGAATTAGAATAGAGGATAGGATCAAGTGCTTAGCAGAAGTGAAGAGGTTGGAGACATTCATGAGAGCGGGTGTAGGGGGTTCATATCTAGAGATGTCCAAGCAAATAAGACACACAACTACCAGGATTCTCCAAGTATGAACCCCTCACGCATCCAACTTTACATGGCGTACTTTGAAAGTACAACCTAACTATCAACACGTAAGCAGGGTGCAAAACTTGCACTTACAACTTGCCATTTGGTTAATTATTTATTTTTTAACTTGTATTTTATTGCCATTTTGTTGAAACGCATCACAATTTCCCCATCCCCATCCTCCACCCCCTCCCTCCCTCTCACAGACTCCCCTTCCTCCATGTGTCCCCCTTTTCCCACCCCTTAACATTACCCAACAGAGATATTTCAACATAACTTTACCTCGCTGTTACCGAAGCATCCAACACCCATACCGATAGCTGAAGTCTCTGATAGACACAATTCCCACCGTTGTCCCTGAGTAGCCACCCCTCCCTATGTATCTGACCTCCCCCCTCCCTTTTCTGGTTTTCCTGGGGCCCAACCAATTTTGAACATTATAACCATTTGTTGAGGGGACCCCCTTGTTCTCATGGCTCCTTCAAACCAGGCCCAGCAACTCTAGCCTACGGGGGTACCAGGCAACTTGTGAGTCCTTCTGGAGGAACTTCAAAATTACATCCCATTCTAAAAACATGAAGAAGTTCCAAATTGTACAAAACAACGCTATCACAGCGGCTCTTAACATCCCGAAATCAGACCACATATCCACAATCAGAAGAAATATTAATTGGTTACCAGTTAGAGACTGTATTAAATTCAAAGTACTTTCTCTCACCCACAAATGCCTAACACTGCTCCTCACTACCTATCAAACCTGATCTCCAAAACCCAATCAGCAATCAGCCAGACCAACCCGTTCAGCCTACTTAGGGCAACTGACCACACAAAGATACAAAAGACAAAAAACAGGTGGATCTAGCTTCCCTGTTATTGCAGCCAACTATTGGAACGCCATGCCCACGGAACTAAGGACACACCCGTCACTATGGTCCTTTTGTTCAAAAACAAAAAACTTGGCTCTTCAACCAGGATACTAAGAATCAACCTTGCTACACAAAGGAGCACTAGGTTTCCATCTGGTCCACTGTGATTGTAGACTAGACCTACACAGCTTAACGAAAAACTGTGATACTGTCTTCTGCATTTGCTCTATGTATTGATACCATACCTGCACTTGCAACTGTACTGTATAACCAAATATCTGAAATGTAACCGTATTCTTAAGTTCAAGCGCCCAGATGCCTGAGGGTTAGGCGCGCTATATAAAAGTAATAAATAAAATAAAATAAATAAAATAACCAAAACTTATGGTGATCCCCCTGTATTCAGTAGGTCACACATTCAAGAGCAACGAAATTCCATATTTTTCCCACCCAATCGTGTTCAGATGGGGCACTTTTCTGCCTGCATTTTTGAGCCACCGGCAACACTGCGGCCACCATTAATATTACATATGCCTTTTTCTGCGCCTTTGAGGATAGGTTCCTGAACCACTCTCCCATTCCCAGCAAGGACTCCTCCATATTTCCTGAGCTCTGGCTCCCAAACATTGTATCTATTGCTGCCCCCACCCCGGCTCAAAAGGGCTGTATTGCTGGGCATTCCCACCAGATATGTTTCCATGATCCCTCCGATCCACATTCCCTCCAGCACCGCCCTGAAAATTGTGGGATGAAGCCCTGTAGTTTCACAGGTGTAAGATGCCACTGAATCATCTCTTTAACCTACATCTCTTGCACCTGGATGCTTTTGGACCACTGCACCATTTCTGGTTCTTTAGACTCTCTGTCACTATTCTGTACAGTGAACCCATCAGGTGTTTGTATTGCCCGTATTTGTAGTAACATACTTCTCGAAGGGTGTGAGATCTCTTGTGGCTGCAATTCTGAACTGGGGGTTCGTAAGCCAGTGTCTCAATTGTGCGTTAAGGTACCTCTCCTAATCCAAAGTCTTGCTTGCATTGTTCAAGATATAATTTCGCTACCCTCAAAAATACCTCATAGCTTGTGGCACCCTGCCTCCTCCCACTTAGTGAACGCTCCCTTTTCTTACGCCAGTGGGAATTGAGGATTCCTAAATAGGGATGTTGGTGGGCAAGGGAGGGTCGTCAAAGCCACCTGTCGAACCAAAGCTTTGCATGAATCCCCACAAGTGCTGTTCTCTCTCTTAAGTACATATTTGTGGGTCTGTCATCCCTATGATGCCATAGTACTTCCTTCAGTGGCCTACCCACCACCGCTCCATCCATCCGGCACCAGATTGTCCAACGGTTACCCAGGAACCTCTTCGGGGGGTTAAACAATCAGGCTTTAGAAAAGCCCAGAGCACTGAATCCACCCTACTTGAGCTGAAGACTAATATAATGCAAACTATGGCAGAGGGCAACACCACAATGCTTATGTTGTTAGATCTCTCTGCCGCATTTGATCTTGTGGTTCACTCTGTGCTGGCAGAGAGACTATGGATATCCGCACATTTTTCTGAGCCAGCGATGGAATGGGTAAAATCTTTTCTCGCAGATCGTAGGGCTAGGGTCTTGTGTTACGTATGACCTCCGTTGGGGCAAGCACTTCGATGTTTGGGGCTGTAGCTTCTTTTACTCATATCCCAATTGGGGAATGTCACTTGTTGTCGGGGAGTGATTAATTGGGCACATCCGGGTGTTTCCTTGTCTTAGTTGGTGCATTCATGGGGCTTATCATCAGTCGGGTGGAACATGTCCCAGAGCAGCGCTTTGAATGCCACACATTTGTCCATACAATCTGCTTCCGACCTGTTCGCTCCCTCCACCCAACCCTTGGTCTCTGCCTCTGCTAACCTCTCAAATTCCTTGCGCCACTTTCCGTATTGCGGCCCGGCAGCAGCTTTCCAGGACATGCCGATGGTTCTTTTGGCTGGTATACATGCCAGGTCCATGAACCTAATCACATGTTTGTATTTGCTGATCCGGGGATAGGCACCAAGCAGACATTCTTTCAGTGACCACTCATACCTCTGTATTCCAGCCTCCCTGCATGCTCTCTCTATGCGTGCCCAGAAACTTTGCACACGCACACACCCCCAGAACATGTGTATCATGTCAGCATCCTCACCCCTGCACCGCAGTCATTGGGAACTTGCTTCCTTTTTAAACACAGCTAGTCTGTGCAGGGTCATGTATGCGTGATACAGCATATTTAATTGTATTAATTTGAAGCGCTAGTTCCTTGATACAGCCTTAGGGAAGCCCAGTATTCCCTCCCATTCTTTCTCCGTTATGTTTGCACCTAGGTCTCTCTCCCATTGTTCGTTCAGCACTGTGCCCTTGGGGTTGGGTGTGTCTATCAGCATACAGTACAGCTTAGATGTCGGCCTCCAGCTATCATTCAAATTATACATCAGGGTCAGTAATGGACTCGCCTGTGGTTCCTCTGGCCAGCCCTCCCATCTTTCTTTGGCTGTTTCCCGGATTCTGCAGTAACAGAGGAATTGCCCGCCCGGCAGCCCCTCTCTTTCTTGCAATGAATCGAATTCCCGAAAGACCCCATCTTCGTACACATCACCCCATGTGTATATCCCCATCCCTTCCCATTTTCTTACTACTGCCATGTCTGTGTTGTCTTTGCATGTGTCAGCCGCTATCGGCACCTCCGACGAGCAGGGGTTTGCCAGTTTCAGTAGGTTGTGCGCTCTCCCCCAGACCTTCCTGCCCAGTGTTTTCATTAGTGGAGTGTGTTTCGGGCCCTCCTGTTTTACCCACAGTATGTCTTTCAGTTTAATGGGAGCCACTAGGTGTTGTACTAGGTCTGTTTCTGAGGTGTACTTGTCTGCTAGCCATTTAACTACATGGCTGAGCTGCGCTGCCAAGTAGTACCTTTCAAGGTCTGGCAGTTTCACCCGCCCTTGTCGTATGGTAAATACAAAATTGCTAATGGAAGTCTGTGGCAATTGGTGCCTCACCCGAAGTTTCGGAGCAGCCCTTCCAAGGAGCGGAAAAAGGATTCCCCTACATAGCAGTGCTCGTTATATAAGAACTAAAGGAACCGTGGGAGAATAATCATTTTGGTAATGGCTACCCTACCTAACAGTGATAGTGGCAGCTTCAGCCAGAACTTCATGGGCTTCCTCAAACCCGGCACCACTTTTGCTGTATTGTGTTTGTGCATTTGCTCCGGTCTATGTCTAATGTACACCGCCAGGTACTTAAACGTGTCCACCTTCCAATTGAGTCCCACTGCAGGTAGTTCATCAACTTTCTTCCCCTTCAGCCCCGCCATCGGAAATATGCAGGATTTGGTTTTGCTGAAGTGGATCCCTGAAACTTTCACGTAGTTATCAAGTATATCGAGGATCACCGGTACGTTCAGGTGCGGATCCCTCACATACAGCAGCACGTCGTCCGTGTAAAGCAACAGCAGGTGTCCCCTTCCCTCAACCCAGATGCCAGCATCCAGGTGTTGCTTCCTAAGGTATATTGCTATGGGCTCGAGCCTCAGCACATACAACATTGGGGATAGTGGGCACCCCTGTCTCGTCCCTCTCTTGATAACCCAGATTGCTGACACCAACCTCCCTGTTTTAACCCTGGCTTTTGGGTTCGTGTATAATATTTGCACCCATCGGATGAATCCTTCCCCAAATCCAAATTCCCTCAGTGTCGCCACCAGCCATTCCCAAAATATCGAATCAAATGCCTTTGTGGTGTCCAGGGAGAGTATGGCATATTGTTCTTGGGATGCCGCTGTTTGCTCAAGTATGTGTTGTAATCTGGGTAAATTCAGCGCTGTGCTGCGCCCTGGTATAAAGCCGTTTTGGTCACTATGTATCAAGCCCCCCATTATCCTGTTCAGGCGCTTGGCCAATATGGTGGTTGAGATGTTGATGTCATAGTTCAGCATCGCTAGGGCCGATACGAATCACATTCATCCATTGGTTTCCCGGGTTTAGGTATTGGTATAACTAGGGTCTCCCTCATGGATTCCGGCAATTCCCTATTGGTGTATGCCTCCTGGAAAACCTCAAGCACTACCAGTGTGAGGGTTGTCTCGTATGTGTCATAGAATTCTAGGGGGAGACCATCGCTTCCCGGTGTTTTACTGGAGGTGAGTGATCCTATTGCCTCCGCTTAGTCTTCCGCTTTTATTTCGGCCTCTAAGGATTCCTGTTGTGCCGAATCTATTTTGGGAAGGCCTATTTCATCCAGTGTGTTTAGTATGTCAATTTGCGGCAACTGGTGGTCGTGACTGTATAGGTGGGAGTCGAATTCTCAGAAAATTTCATTGATTTCCTGCTGCGTTTTACGTTTTGTGCCCATTGTGTCTTTGATCTCTGTGGTCTGAGATCATGGGTGCTCTCTCCTACACAGCCATGCCAACAGTCTGCCTGGTTTGTCGCCCTCGGCGTGTGCCTTTGCGGTTTTCACTGAGTAATCGAATTTGGCGAGCGTTCCCCATGCGTCTTGGCAATCCCCTCGTATCTTTGCTAGTTCCACCTCCTCCTCCCTTGTCCCCCTTGTGTTTGACTCTTTGTGTTTTATCTCCTCCTCCAGTTTCTCAAGTTTGGCTCTCAGTGTTCTCCATATGCCACCCACTCCCGCGATGGCCTCGCCCCTCACCACTACCTTCATTGCTTCCCAGACTGTGCCCCATCTTTCAACGCTACCTACATTCTTTTCCACATATTCTTCTATTTTATCTTGCAGCGCTTCCGTAAAGGCCGGATCTGTTAGGGCGTCTAGTACCATGCGCCATTGCGGTATAGGCAGTCTAGGCCCCCGTGTTTTCCAGTTAATCAGCAGTGGTGAGTGGTCTGATATTGTCCTACCTAATTACTGCGCCAATTCTATTTGTGTTTGGTGCCCCTTGGCCACAAATAAGTAGTCAATTCTCGTGTGCAGGGAGTGTGGTGATGAGTAGTAAGAGTAACCTTTGTCTGTGGGATGCAGCTCCCTCCACACATCTACCAGATCTAGGGCTTCTACTAATGTGTTTAGCGCCCCTGTTGCAGCGTCATTTTTAGTTGCTGTTAGTTTCGACCTGTCCAGCTCCCCATCCCTGACACAATTGAGGTCCCCTCCCCATATGAAGAAACTCTCTCGGCATTGGGATAATTTGGCCCCCAGTGTGTCTAGGTGTTTTGGAATCCCGTGGTTGGGGAAGTATGAGTTTATTATACAGTCTTCCACCAGCTCAAAGCATCCTCTTACTATTAGGTACCTGCCTTCCGGGTCTCTCTCCCAACTCAATAGTTTAAATGGAATTGCCGGGCTTATCCAGATGAACACCCCTCTGGCGTATTTGGAGTAGGGGGCACCATAGCACTGACCATCCCAGTGTTCTGTTACTGCGGCCATAGTTTTCTTAGTCAGGTGGGTCTCCTGCAACAATGCAATGGCCACCCTCTTCCTGTTAATGAAGGATTTCACCCGATTCCTACGTATCTATGTTCCCAGACTTCGGACATTCCATGTTGTCACTCTGATTTCATTGGCCATTTCAGTGTGTGGGTTCCCCTCCCGACCTCCCGCCCCCTTGGTATCTAGTTGCTCTCCCCAACTTCACTGATTGCTTCATCCCTGGGTGGCCCTGGCCCCCGCCCCACTGTGTAAAACCACATTCACATGTTTCTTGACACATACCTCGTTCCGTGTAGGGTTCCAACTGTAACAACTTCCAAACCAAACTAAAACTAACAAACTGCGCTCAGCTGCCACTTTCCAACCGTGGCGCTCGAGCACCCTCGCATCTGCTTGGCCCATCTGGGCTTCAGCGTGCGGGGTGTGGTGCGTCAGCAACTGGCCGACGCCTACCAGTTCGTGGGGTGTGTCTGTTCGAGAGTTCGGTCTTGCTCCCGTTGTTTGATGATACAAAATGTCTCATTGTTCCATGTCGCTCACGCTCAGATTTGCTGCTGGTGAGTCCCACTCGCACCCCATTCTTCCCTTGGGCCAACTGTTTTCATGTGTTCGCCTCTTGGCCATCGTCCAGGTTGCTATGTTCCAGCCACATTGTGGCCCCCGCTGGCATCTCATGGAAAACGGCCCGTCCTTTGTAGAGCACCTTGGGCCTAGCCGGATACATTAGCATGTACTTGAGATTCAGTTTCCTGAATTTAAACTTGATTGGCACAAATGAGTTCCTTGCCCTTTGCACTGCAGGTGTGTAGTCCGATTGTATAGCTACGCTGGCATTGTCTTGACGGATCTCCCCTCCTTCTATGGAGAATTTTAAAATAGTCTCTCTGTCGCAAAAGTTCAGTATCTTTGCTATCATGGGGCGAGGATGTGAGCCCAGTGGCGGTCTCTTTTGCAGAAAGTGGTGACATTCATCTTCATACCACTGAAACCGGTCGGCTTCTCTTGTGACCTGAGTAGTCTAATACGGATCAAGGCGATCCCTACATCAGATTGCATTTTGATCCCGGTACCTAAAAGGGATCATCTCTTTCATCTATTTACCGAGGAATGGAGTTTATACACGAAAGAAATAGACCACCGTGTTCCTCCTGAAATAGTAGTCAGCTTTGATGATTAATCATTCTTTGACTAACATCAATGTAGGTCTGATATTCTATCTCTATTTTTAATCAGTTGTAAAATCCAAAAAACGCAAATAAAAAATGAATGTTTATTTGGAAAGCAACATAGAAAAGAAATTAAACTTATGGAATCCTGAAGGCAAAACTCAGGAACTCAGTAGCATGGATTAATTTGAAAGGTAAAGTTATATTTGAATAAATATTACTCGGATTTGAGTGTGATATAACGAATGGGAAGATTTGTGGTGCTGATTCCCAATTACGGTTCCAGTTTTGTGGATAGCGTATTGATGTAGGGCCACCACCACGTCTCGGGGTCTGGACCTGGTTCTCCCATCCTCGGTCCCATTCTGTGGATCCGGTCCAGTTGTATCCCGGCCCAGTCCTTCACTTCAGACAGATCTGCAAACACGTGTTGCGCCATTTCACGTAGGCCCTTGCATGCTAATGCTTCCGCCACACCTTTTATCCTGATGTTAGACCTCCTCGGATGATTCTCCAAGTCCTCGCTTTGGATTTCAATGTTCTGGGTCACTATAGCCAGCCGCTTCACCAACTCATCTATCTTCCTAGTGTCTTCCACTATTTCTTGGATGGCGTTCTCCGCCGTGTCTGTTCGTTCCTCAAAGTTCGCTATATCCCCTTTCACCTCCTGCAAGGACTGGGTGAGTTCTGTCCGCATCAGGCTCCATTGTGATTGTATAGTTGCTGTGATCTTTTCTCCAAAGTCCAGGAAGCCTTGGAAGAGATTGTCCTGGGTAACCACCTGATCTTTTCCCATGCCCCCACCCCCGAGTCCTTTGCATCTCTCTTTGGGGATGGGCCCTGTTCAATCTATGTGGCCATCTCATCTTCTTTCCATCATATTTTTTGTAGAGTGCTCTCCTGAGCCTACTTAGCTGACTTCAAGGCTACTTGCAAGTCCTTGGGGTTCTGCTTGGACATTTGTGTTGTTTCGCCTATGAGTGAGGGTCCGTACCCCCTCACCTCTTGTAATGTCCTTCCGCACTGCCTGGCCTTCCCTTGACCTCTTTATCAGAGGCCACAGAACCCCGCCCCCTCTGGGCTACTCCTCCCTGGGTCCTTGTGTGGCTGAAGGCCGCAATTCAACTTCACTTGTGCTCAACAGGCCTAAAGGGGCCAGGCTCAGATGCCCCCACCGCTTAGATCCACCATGGCCTTCAGGCCTTATCCACTCGTTTCAGGGGTCCAGTGGGCCCTTGCGTGGTGCTGAAGATTTGTGTTAACGGGGGCCCAAGGCCTGTCTCTCCTATGCCAAGTCACACACTATTGTTTCTGAGGGGAGAGTCCTGATAGAGTTTTGGGCCTGAGTCAGGCATGTCTGTGTCAGCTCTGGGCGCAGCTAATCCAGGCCTCCTTCCTGCTCCCACAGTGCGTTTGCCATTGTTGGTGCTAGTGCTTCAGCTCGCCTCTTCTCCCTATGTGCAACCGCTGCTATCCACCGAAGAGTTGCCGTCCAGGCTCCCCGACTCCACTATTCTCTGTTGGCTGGGGAAGATCCAGGGGGAGGCCCAGGCCCTTGCTCCTGGGCTCACCGGGGCTGCTGCTTTTTGCTCATCTTTCACCCGGCCTAACCAAGGCCGCACATGGCTCCCCTTGCCCCTCCAAAGCCAGGGAGCACGTCTCCGGCGGCTTCCCCGCTGCTCGACCCCATTCACCAGCGGATCACCCTCACAGCATCCCCCCACCAGCTGCCGACCTCTGTACCTGCTGCGGTGCAGGGCCCGCCTCTCTCACCGCTCCTTCTCTCTCAGCTCCAGGCACTCAGGATTATGCTTTTGTTGCTCCTTGAAACACCTGTGTATAGGCGCGTTATAAATGCCATATCATATCACCGTAGCCCTGCTGCAAAGGTACGCTGGCACATCCCCTCACATCATTGGAGTTTTTGTACTCTCTTTATTCGTTTCCCCCACCTGGGGAAGGTTCTTTATTGTTACTGTACTGATTCTGGCGCCAGGGATAATGAGAGCTCAGCTTTCACACTGCTCTCCACCTGGCGGCCATCTTGAACTCCTGGCTCATTATTTTTTACTCTTGGCAAGTAGAGAATGGTGTGCTGTGCGTATGTATAGAATTGAGATGGCAAGTGACTTTTTTATGGCTGGCAATTGGCTTGCAAATTGAATTGTTGCCCCCTGACTTAAGTATATAACTTCCCCTCATCCGCCTATATTTTGCATAACTGTCGTTCCTCTAATAGGACTGTAACACCCATGTGGTCTCCAAACATTCTTCCCCGGTTGCCACCCCCTTCTTTTGTTTGAAGCATCCATTTTTTACGATTTCTCATCCTATTTTCCTTGCCAAGGACATTTTCTTTCCTCTAAACTGTTGGGCATCTCTAGTATACTTTCATGTTTGTATTCAATGATTTGTAATATGAGTATGAGCTTTCAACAGACTAATGGCATTGCAGAACACAGTGACTCCACTTTTCTGAAAACGCCACCAATTGGATTAGCTCCTTCCTGGACAATAGACATATTAGAGTATTCTCACCTACCTCATCGGCAGATCCAACCCCGGTCCCCTGTGGCGTCCCACATGGGTCTTGTGTATCCCCTACCCTTTACAATGTATTTACCAAACCTTTGTTTGATGTACTTGACTATCTGGGTGTCACCTAAACCAACTACGCTGATGACACCCAGATACTCATCCCTATCAGTGGTAACTACATTGCTGACTCTAAAGGCTTGAATGACATCTACCAAGTTGTCCAAGCCTGGATGGCCCAACACAAGCTCTGTCTCGACGATGACAAGACAGAGCTCCTCATCCTTGGCACCCAAAAAAGACTCAATAAGCTTGACCCCTCCTTAACACTTTCAATATCGATGGCAACTCCATCAAAGTATCCAAAGATACTAAAACTCTGGGAATCTACCTCGATTCTACACTCTCCCTCAAGAGAGAAACTAATGCGGTTGTCGCTGCCTCTGCCTACACATGTAAGCTGATCATAGCCTGCCGTCCATTCCTCTCCACTCAACTGCATTATTCTTGCTAGAACTCTGGTTATGTCCAAACTCGATTATTGTAATGCACTTTATCAGGGCACCAACCAACGCAACCTCAACAAACTCCAGATCACTCAAAATAATGCAATTAGAGCGGCCCTCAACATTCCTAGATCTGCACATATCACTGAAACCAAGGAGAGTCTACACTGGCTCTCAGTTGCACAAAGGATATCACTGAAATCCCTGGCCATTACTCACAAATGTGTAAACAACCAGGCCCCCGTCTACCTAGCCTCACGGTTCTCTCAGTATATACCTTCACGGACACTCAGATCTTCCCAAGCACAGTGCTTCACGATCCCCAGATACAAACTACAGACGGCCGGAGGTGCTAGCTTCCCAGTCCTAGCTGCCAAACTCTACAACACACTGCCGCTCACCATTAGAACTTCCTAGCCTATTCAAACACAAAGCCAAGCTTTGGCTATCCGCTACATTTGACCAATTGCCTTCACAGGCCATCTGATATTCTCCACATTTTTTATTTTTTATTTTTTTGACAATTACCTCTGTGCCAATCTGCACTGCTATGTACTTTACAGCTCTTGTGAATGTAATTGATTGCTTGTAACTGTATTCCATGCCATTCATGTATCTGCTGCTCCAAGATATGCGCCCGGTTGCCCTCGGGCCTGGTGCGCTATACAAATAAATAAAATACAAATACAAATACAGGTTAGCTCAGCCAATCAGAATCAAGAAATTCCAGACATTGGTCCCTGTTGTATTGCACAGAAGATATCTTTCTCATTGGCTGGCCCGCCAAAACGTCCTCAGTGCTGGTGGTCTCCCGCTGTCCCTTCCCTGCTCACCCACCTCCTTCTGTTTCCTTGGCGTTCGCGCTGTCATCTCTGTTCAGACTCAGGAATTCCTTTTTAGTTGGGGTATTGGGTTATGCTTACACCACGTATAAGCCAAAACTATTGCATTAGAGCGCAGATAGGGAGAAATTGTATATGTGGCGGCTCACAAAGCTTGAAAGTGTTGTTTGATTATTTTCCCACCCATTGATGGACCATGGCCTTGCTAATCCCCATGGCCATTCCTACCCAGTTCCTGCTCCTCCCTGCCCAAAACACCACCTCATGGGTACTCTTTCAGCTTGCTTTAAAAGCAAGCATTGCCATCAAACCTTGTACTCAAGTGTCTGCCAGTGTTTTTCCAAAGCAGTCTTCTGAGAGCTAATGACTAAATTGGAGCTAGAAACACGCTACGGGTGTAATAAAAATGTGTTAACCAGGTCTGCCTTCAGCCACTCGATTTATAAGCACTATGCATGTCCTTCACTGAAGTCATGGTAAAAACAAGTATTGTCAAAGCCAACAGATTTGGCTTGTGTATAAGTATTAGGCATTCACCGGGCACTGCTATTAAATACGGTATTCGCACCATTTTCTCACCTGCTACAATCAATGGGCAGTTAGTACCACTACAGCAGTGCCTGGCAAGTAACTTTCCCATGTGTATACGGTACACATGGATGTTCCCCCATGATTACATCCTCTAATTGATTTAATTATTTGGAGGATGCAGGGTTCATTCAATCACTTATCGAAGGAAGTGGATTGCCCAATATTTCATGCTACTCCCTCATTCTGGGAGCAATCATGGTAGACTTTGTTATCCTTGGTGCGTAGTCCTGCCAAATGAAGGATATCAAATCATGTTGAAAAATCTTTTAGTGAGCCTACTCAGAACCTGAAAGGAGTGATTCCAACACAAAGGAAGAAGGTGAGGAAGGATATTCATTTCGAAAGAGGCATGATTTCCCAACCAAAATGTGGAATGGTCCTACTGGGCTCTCAAGCCCTCCTTAACGTCTTGTAGAAGGGCAGGTATTTGGATTGGTACCGTGGTGAGAGGCCTTGTGACGAATCCAAGGAATTTGTTTCTTCTCCCCAATCGGGAGCCAACCCCTTTGGGACTTTGGAGGTGAGTCTCCTATGCAATACCCTCTGTAGGGGACAGGGCAAGCGAGATCTCACAGGGGGGGATGACTACCCCCTCTAGAGGCAAGGAATACCCTAATAAGGTTCACATTTCACCTCACCTTACTTCTAAGTCCAACATGTTTGTCGGTTATTTGGGAAGTGAACAGGGGCATTATACACAGAGCTCCTTTAATGTGGATGGCTTCTTTTCTGACCTGTCGTTTTTGCTATGTCTCTGTGGAAGTCAGGGCGAGCCAAATCTCTTCTTCCAGCCGGACATCAGAATCGAGGGAGAGCAGCAGCTTTACAGCGAGGAGCGTGAGCTTGCAGAGCCGCGCACAGTAGGAGATGAGTCTCCGACAGATACAGTGGTGGGTGTGGACCAGAGGAAGCGCGCAGAACATTGTAGCTTCAACGAAGGTGGAGCCCCCAGTCATCAAGGGGCTACTGAGGCAGAAAGTGCCACCACCAAGGTAGAGAAGAAGCTGTGTCCTAGAGCAACAATACAGAGGCTCTCAGCAGGAGGAAACTGCTTAGAGCCGCAGTACGTGTCGACACAGAAATAGTCAAGTATGAGGGACCGAAAGAAGTCCAAAGCCCACGAGGGGCTAACTGAAGGACTACCCCAGGATGAACCAAACCCAGCAACCGACAGGAGCCTGTAGCCTGTGAGGGGCTAACCACAGCATTACCCCGGAAAGGGGTGAGACAAGCCGAGAATCCTACTGATCTAAAGATGCCCATGACCCACTTGAGGCCAAAATGTCTACCACCCCACAAAAAGTGAGAGATCAAGCAGTGCAGTAAATGCCTGGAGCCCATACAAGGATGCCAGGAGAGAGCACCCAGGAGGTCCCAAGAGCAACCAGTCTTGGACTTGTGAGTACCGAGCCATTCAGGTCAAGTCCACATATCCTTGGAAACTGGATAAAACCACAGTATCTGAACTGGACATTCCTTTGATACCAGAAGGAACTTTGCGAAATAGTTTTCTTTTGTGAAAACCCTTTGTTTTCTTTTGAGCTACAAAAGATGCTACAAACCATTGGGTGGAGGTCAGAAACCAGCCACCACTAATTCCCGAGGTGAAGTAACCCTAGACTAAGCACTAGCTTAGGTTCCTTCTTTCCATCTTCTTTCTTTCAATAGAGCAGGAGAGTGATATAAATGCCAAATTATTATTATATGTTAGCATAGGTTTTAGGACAGAGGACTAAACTTATGTTATGAGACATCGAGACATCCTGACGAGCACCCATTCATTGTTTTCTAGCAGAGGGAACCCATCTTAGTGGTAGGGATTAAAGATGTTTTTTCTTTACTTTTATTGATAAAGTTTAGTTCAACTATGCCTCCATGTCTGCCTCCTTTGGCTGGCCTACCACAGCCCTTGGTTGTAAAAACCCCAAGTATTTATAAGGGCCAGTAATCCACTTGAAGGCAATTTTCTGAGACAGCATTAGGTAAAGAAAGGTTACAGGTCTCAGACTCATAGAAGTTGACCTTGAATACTGCTGCCTTCAGGAAGCTGTCTAATGTGTTTAGCAAAAGTGGCATGGAATATAAGGGGTCTGCTATTGTGGGGAGTATATGATCAGCAAAGAGTGAGGTTGTGCATGTCTCCAAACAGAACCAGCTCCTTTTACATATCTAGAGGTATACATATATTGCACCAAAGGTTCTATCACATGGACAGCCTTACCTAGTGCGCTTGACCAAAGAAAACATTGTTGATGAGAAATCCTTCATAAGGAGCCTGGCCGTTGGAGCTGCATACATTGCCAAGATCACCTTCATAAGGACCACACACAGCCAAATCTCTTTAGTACCTATCAGGTCATGCTCTGTTTTCACGGGTCTTGTCTGAATCAAGAGAGACGTGCCCTGACTAGACCTTCTTCGTACGTACTATGCTTGTCAAATCCCCCATAAAAACTGTCTGATCTTCATCTACTAATAATGGCAGGTTAGGATTGAACCCAACGGCATGAACATTAGCATAGAATTTGGCATCAATATTAGGTAGGGAAATTGGTTGATAGGAAGAATGTAAAATGAGACCGTTCCATGTTTTGAGATATCTGCTAAATTGACCTCCCATTGTTAGTACATGCTTAATCTGTGGCATCGGAAGGTTTTATAGTGAAACATGGAGAGCCCATCATGCCATCTGCATGCCCAATCCACTTCAGGGCCCTTGCTTTTGGCATGAAGCAACAACTTAATGTGACCTTACAGGAGCATATTCAGGGAAAGTTGTAGGTCCGAATAATTAACTCTTTACCATTATGAGTGTGCTATTCCCCACCTCAATTGTGTGTGTGACAAAAGTAATGCAAGAAGTGCATCTGATCTCCTCAATTGCTTCATATCTATCACCCTAGTTCACTTCCGAGGATTTTGGTTATGTCTTTCTGACCAGCGGACGAGTATCAGTTTTAGAACTTCAGGTACTAAAAAGGTCCTTACTGTACCCTGATTAAGATATATACAAAGGAGGGGTTGGGGGGCATGATATTCCTAAACCCATATCATTAAGAGAATATTGGATTTGTGAAGGTAAGGTTTTGTCTAAAGACCAGGACTGACTTGACAGTCTCAATGGGTGACTCTAGCTCCCTAGACTCCAGACGAGACTGTAAAGGCATCGTACAAATTAGTAGGCTGCATAGTTTCTCAACCCTATATACCCTACAAAGTGTAAAAACCCTGGATATATGTATTAACTGATTTTGTCAATACCTAGTCTAGACATATTTGGATGTGATTCTGAAAGTTCAAGAGCAATAACTGTAACACAGACACATTGAACATCAATAAGGAGATTTAACAAGGCACATGTAATTAGCATCACATATTGGGGGTAAGAAAAATATTGAAAAAAGGTGCTGAACGTAAATAGAAGGCACTTCAACAACAACAGACCTAGTTCACAATAAATCTTCTGATAGATATATATTGTGCCCAGGGTCCAAGTAAAGAAAGATACCAGCATTGCTCTCTGTCTTTGTTTATTTGTATATATCCTGTTAATAAGACATGCTTGCTGACAACATTGCAGGAACTGCTCACTAGATATCAGGTTCCCACTGTGGTTAATCAGAGGCTCCAGCTATGGCTTACCTGGTGGCATCAGGCGGACTTGTGATATGGAGAGCTGTACAGAGTTTCCTCTTATGCCACTTCAGTATCCAGCATCATTCCAGGGATGCAGCCACAAATCGTGATTTGCACCACCCCCCACTCTACCCCACCCCATCCCGATGGTGGACCTTCACTACTCCCTGCACTGTGCATTAGCCCAATTCCACCACTTACAGTGCAAGGTCAGAGGCATCCAATCCTCATGTGCTTGGCAACTCCTCTTGTAATCGGAAATCATGGTACTGTTACACTGCAGTCTGTGTGTTTCTCGCCCAGCATCATTCCAGATTAAGCAAAACTAAACAGCGGGGGCTAACTCCACTGCGCTAACCAACCAAAAACTGGTGAATCCTAAAATTGTTTAAATTGTTTATAGTCAACTAAACTCAATTATTTATCCTTCTTTAGGTGTGCGATTGGCAGCATTGGTTCTAGATGACTTTAAGCCCCAAATAAAGTATTTTAGCTAAATATAACACACCAATTATACCTGCCCTTCATCAGGGCTTTGACATTATGATAAAAAGTTACAAAGTACAATTTCTTTTACAGAAATGCTAAATACAAGTTTACATTATGCCGGTTTGTATGTCAAGAATAGGAATTTGTATTTATCATTTCTGTCAAGAAAATTGTATTTTGTAACTTTGTATCATAAAATCAAAGCCCTGAAGGAGACCAGTGTGTAATAGGTTGAAACACGTGTTGGCGATAGCTGATTATGATTAATGGTTGAATAATAAAGAACAGTTAACTACAGAATAGAGAATTCATTCATGAGTGATATAATTGGTGCATGGCACATAGAGCAGGTATAATTGGTGTGTTATTATTCCAGATTATCCGACTACCCCCTGATGCCTCTACAAGCCAGCAGCCCACTGCTACAGACCAGCTTGTTCCTCATAGAAGCCATGTCAACAAACTTTAGAGCTTCCTTGATCAGTCATCTTTCAACGGGATGCTTGGCTCATGCAGCCTGGTGATAAAACTCTGTTGCAAGGTGCGTCTTTGCAACAGTCAAGCGGTCATCCTTATGCCACCACCTGACACTAGTTAAAGTCACATGATACAGAATAGTATAGTAAAATTCCTTTTTCTGGACATAATGCAAGTATCATGGTGAATTTAAGTTAGGAAGTTGGATAAGATGCGTAGTAGTTAAATGTTTAACAGTCTTAACAATGTGGAGACAAATACATTGCTGTTGTTTTTATTTTTACTTTAATAAGAGGCAGCAGGAAGTCAACAAAAAGCACGTGCAGTTCCATGTGTTCTGTACTGTGCATTTCGCAAATACGACAAGTCTCACCTTAGCAATCACATCCAGTGTCACCAGGCTCATCAGGTCATGAATCCGGACCTCTGTTTTTCCATCAGCATTTTCTGCCAGCTTTTCCATCAGTGCCTCAGCTTTCTCATTGAACGTGCCAATTAAACCCTTCAGGTAGCTGCAAGGTAGATCAAGTCACATCAACACTGTCCGGAGCAATAATCTGCATTCATTTTCTCTTTCAGCTACCATTGCATTTGGGCCAGCGAGATAGGCCAGCAAGTCAACTGCTCACTTCAGTGATCTGTGTGCAATCTGCAGACGCAGGTTTCAATGCTGGTAGCGCAGACAAAGCCCTAAACCCTTCCAATCTTGAGTTGAGTAATAAGAAAATCTAATGCGACAGTGATCAGGAGTGGGAGGTAACTGGGATGTTGGAGCGCTTAACAGAAAACATGATCTTATTCTGGTATTTAAATGTATCCAATGATTGCGGTTATGACTGTGCAGATGTGGACCTCAGTGCTCGTTGTTCCTAGAGACTCAGGTTTCACCTCACCATTTTTTCCCAGCAAGCTAGACCGGTCTGGGGTTGCTTTTTATTTCTAGGCTGATGGACGTGGCTTTTCAAGTCAGACTGGACTGGCACCACTATGGAGGGAGTAGGGAGGAACCTTGCCCGTTGCACAGGGTTGATCTTCAAATGATGGCATGCTGCTTTATTGAGATAGACCCCCAAGAAGTAAAACTCATATACTGAGGAATTTCTGTTTCATTTCGATGCTCTTACCCTTATATCTCGGACATAGGCCCCATTTCACAGCCCAAGAACACGTCTTTCTTTTAAGTGTGAGTATGGAGGGAATTCTGCAGAGCTTTGGAAAGTTCTCGCTGCCCCCTCAGTACTTGGAGTAGAAGGAGGTAGATCTTTAGACCCCCCTATAAGTTGAAGAAGCTTTGAATTCAATGACAGGAATTTAGCAGGCCAGATGAACACAAACACCCCAATTAGGTAATCCCAGCTTCATTAAAGCAGCTTTGCCCAGTCCACTTCGAAACATCAAAACCCACTTGTTGGCAGCACGAATATATAGCTGTCTGACTTACGTGCGGCTGAAAGCGGGGTCCATCATCCTGCGTTGTTTGTGCCAGTGATCATAGTCGTGATCCGTCAGCAGCCTTTTTCCCAAGCATCTACAGTAAAGAAGAGAAACAAGGGCGAGACAATATAATTCCATTCAATTATCAGCATTAAACTGAATGGAAGCAATGCAACAATTCAATAAAAATCTAGAGGTCTGCACAGAATGTTCTATGACAATGGAATCCAGATCAGTGTTATGATCAATTCTGAGGACTTGCTATGCATGAACAAGCTCATCGACCACACCACAAGTGAGAAATGTTCATTAGCAGAGAGAATCAGTGAGCACTCACTATGCAACCTCTGCATCACGGGGCTACCCGGTTCTAGCCCTAAGATAGCTCAGCGGGATGATGCGATCTTTGTGTGATCTGCATGTCGCAGGTTCCAATCCCGGCTAGGCCAACTCAGCCTTTCATCCTTCCGAGGTCGATGAACGAGTACCAAGTTTGGTTACGTGATGTTGTTTGTAAATATGTTCTATGTAAAGCGCTATATAAAGAAAACACCATTATAATTCTTAGACACTAGAAAAGGCAACAGGCCCAAAAGTATGCAGTGAAATTATCTTTTTCAATTTCGTCTCACAAAAGTTTCATCAAGGCAATTGGATCCTTTTGCATCTGGTAACAATTTGAACTCAAGAACAATTTAATTCAAAATATGCTCAGCTTAAACCGGGGAAAGGAGGCAAGGCGATTAAGGCCTTATGGTGCTTGGGAGTCATGTGATAGCATGAGCATAGTTTGTTGAATTTCTAAAGCGTGCAAACAGCAGAACTGGCACTACAGTGCTACATATGTACGATTCCACTAACAATTTCCCCTTCTGCATACACCTCTCAAACTCCAAACCAATCACAACCACAGACCTACAGCACAACAAACCGCACAAACTTCACTACATTGCAAAACAAAACAAAAAACACACATAGACTTGCACAACAGTACACAACGACTACCGACCGCAACCACCCCAGGCCCAGCCAACAGACCACCCGGCTGAGGCTGCCAACAGCACATCACTGCTCTTTTGCACTTTTCCAGCTTCCTCGCAATAACTCAACCCCCCTTCCTCTTTCAGAACCGCCAGAGCGCCAGGGGACCACTCTGGTGGTGATAGTGCACGGTACAAATGTCCTTTAACATTAACATTAACATATATGTCATTTATAACGCACCTGCACACAAGTGTTTCTAGGCGCGACAAGACAAGGAGGGGGAATCAGAAGGAGGACCAAACAACAATCTTACTAGGCATTGCATCATTCAGATCAAGCAACTGGAGGGGAGATGGAAAAGGGAAGTGCCGAGGGTTGAGGGAAGGCTTTGGGGGGGGGGGAATGCAGGTAGCTCAATAAGTGCCGGGGGGAGTGCAGGTATTCATTAAATGCAGCCGGAGGGTGGCTCATAAGTACACAGAGAGAAGGGACAATAGGGTTACAGATACATGGCCTTAAGTGCTGTGGGAGCCCGGAGGCAGTGCGACGGCAACTGGACATGCAGAAACCTGGGTCCGAGTTCAGTGGGAGGCCAGGTGACCAGTGCACAGAGCAGTCAGGGATATCAGTAAGTGAGAGGAAGAGAGACGGCGGAAGTGAAAAGGAAGTTCTTGAGTTGCTTCCAGTACCAGACGTGGTTCTGCTCAAGTTTGAGAGAGGCACAGAGGCTGTTCCAGAAGGAGGCACAAGCAGAGGAAAGAGATCTGCCCCCAACTCTCTGCTTGGAGAAGCGACTGACCCTCAGAGATTTGGAGGTGGATGAGCGGAGAGCTCGAGAAGGAAAATGTTTAGGAAGAGAAAGTTGGAGATAGTGCGGTCCGAGGCCCAGGTCTTGAACTTGATCCTTGCAGCCACAGAGAGCCAGTGAAGAGATTTCAGAGCTGGAGAGATATGATCCCTGGTCTTGAGGCCAAGGATAAGCTTGCAGTCCTGTTCTGGATAAGTTGTAGAGGTAGAAGGGTGGACACAGGCAGATTTAGAAAGAGGCTGTTGCAGTAGTCCAGCCTAGAGAGGACCAGAGCTCTAGAGACAGTGAGCTTCTGGGGGGAAAGTGAGAAAAGGCAGACTACCTCTCAGGAGGTGCAGCTGATAGAGTAACTTCTTAGAGACGTTGGAGATGTGAGGAGAGAAGGAGAGGGTGGAGTTGAAGATGACACCAAGGTTCTTAGCCTCACAGGTTGGAGCAGGAAGAGGGCCTAGGGTGAGCGGCCAGAGAGAGAGAGACAGAGGAAAGGAGGGAGCAGGTGATGAAGAGGATCTCAGTCTTACTGGCATTAAGGCAGAGATCATTTGCGGCACACCATTCCTGAATTACGGCCAAACAGTCTGGTATGAGAGAAGGAGCAGATGTGGCTCAGGGAAGCCTGAGGGGGAGCAATGCAATGGGCAAGAGGTTCTAGGTAATGGTTGAAAAGACAGGGAGAAAGGTTAGACCCTTGGGGAACACTACAAGTAGAGAGAGGGATAGAAGAGAGGAAAGACCCCAGTTGGACCTGGGAGAGTCGGTGAGAAAGGAGGTCAACCAGGCCAGGGCCTGACTAGTGATACCCAGGATGTCACGGAGGCGATTGAGCAGGATAGCATGGTTGACTATTTCAAAAGCAGAGGATAGATCGAGGTGGAATCAGGACAGAAGGAAGATGAGAGCCAAGATTAGAGAGCAAGTCTTAACCGATGTTCAGGAGAGCAGTTCCCATGCTGAGGTAGCCAAAATACTTAAAAATAAAAAAAATGCAGCAAAACATGTGACAGGACCAGAAAACAGCAGAGAGACATAAAAAAATATGGGACCATTTTTAAATCAAGGCAATTGCCTGAGCAAATACACATCTTAAATTCTTGATTGAATTGGTCTTGTTGTGTCGATGAACAAGTGCTCTTTGAACCAAAAATTAAGTTATAGTGAAACTACTACCTAGCATATTATCATCATCAACACTCAATGTTATTTTGGGCTTAGCCCATGAAAGTACAATAAAGGAACAATTTAATCAAAATGTGAAACAATAAAATCACACACTGTGAAAAGGAACGAGTATGGTTATCAAAAATGTTCAGCCATAGAATAATTACATAGATGAGTAGCTGTACAGGAATGAAGTGGCACCTGTTTTAAAATATGCCAGACGGAGGATAATCTGCCAAGCCTGATAAAAAAACAGAATGACTACAAATGTAACATCCTCTTATTCAGTCATTTTACACAAAGTACACACATCTGCTGCAGACGAGGCATGATAGTTTGAAAAAAACCAGAGAGATGCCATCTTTGCGCAATTTTGAGTATGTCGCACCTATTATCAGAAAGTGCATAGAAGATTCTTCGACCGTGGGGCAGAAAGGACCACATTTTGAGGAGCTTTGGGACCATTTACAGGTTATTAGTGCTACTTGTAAGACATTAGTCTGAATTTGATTTTTAGAGCTCTTGAAGAGTTAGGAAACATGTAATTAGGTATGGCTTGGGCTCTAAGGTAGATTTAAATGCTAGACAACCCGGAAAACTAGTTTGGTTATTTGAATCGAAAATCATTAACTCTTTAAGCAGGGTTTCTAATTTTGATTTGATTACTCTTACTGTATCATCTGAAATCTGAACACTTGGGTCCAATAGATGCAGCATTCCAATTCTGGTTAAGATGTTGTCAAGGTGCTTGTACCAGGTCCAGGATTTCCCACTGAGGGATTCAATTACTTCGATGAACATATCTTAGTAGATGGAACTTGACTTTTTAATACGTACCCAAAAGTGAAGGGGTTTACTCACAATCAAAAATCTGAGCGGTGTAAAACCAGTTTCCAGCAATAATGAGACAGTTGGTGTGCTTGTAGAAATACTAAGGGCCTGATTCACAGAGCATTTTCCAATGGGATTGTGCCATTATAAAACTCTTCTGTGAATCAGGCCCTGAGTGTTTTTTTTACAAATGTGTTTACTGTAGTAGTCAGAGTGGAGACAGCCTCAAACCATCAGTTCTCATTGCCATATAGGGTAGCGGACAGTGCCTGTGCCGTATAAAATTGTAGCACTGTTAATGGAAGGCGATAACCATTTTGTAAAATGATAGTGTGTATTGCGCCAGTGCGTCTTTTGAAAGCGAGGTCGCCTTTGTCGAATTGAGAGGACCATTTCTCATTGTCCTGGAATCCAACCACAAAGTAATCATAAAGGTTAAACTACTGGAGTCGTTCTCCTTCAATGGAAATGTTAGTTTTAATTTTCTGTGAAGCATTACAAACCATGCCTACTTCCTTGGAGCGATTTATTTAAAGTTTTCCTTCATTACAGGAATCTGTTAATACAGATAGCTGTTTTAAAATGTCCATCTTGGTCTTTGAGATTAAAACAGTGTCATCTACACACATCTGAATTTATATTTAGCTTTCGTAAAATTGAATCATTAAGATGAATTAAAAACAGGATGGTGCCTGATGCCATTCTTTTACAACTGGAAAGGTTCCTGATCGTTCACCCCCTGGCTAAATCTTACTGAGGCAGAGTTGTTTTCGTAAAGTTTTCTTCAGGGACTTAACATTTGTTGTGGGATTTGAAGATCATATACATTATTCCATTAACTATTTCTGTCACTAAAAATGAATGCAGATTTAAAATCTACAAAGAACAAGAAAGCAGTTTCCTTTTTTAAAACCACATACTTACTTAAAATAAGGAATAGACAAAAGGCTTGCTCCATTAAGCCCCGTTGCATATTATCCAATAATACTGTGTGCGCTCTGGGTGCAAGTACACTCTCTCCAGCAACGGTAAAAATAGAAAAATACCCCACCCCACCCTTGAAGCATTGCTTAAGAACCAGATGTTCCTGTTAGCCCTCTGCTTAGTTTCTGAATTTGGCTCTATCTTAATCTTTCTATTCATTCCCTAACAGCAAACCAATAAATACAGCAGTTTACTAGTCCATATGCCGATGCTAAATCTTGCTAATGTAACAATATTAAATTAACCTGGTGATTAGGAAACTGCTGGATATTAAACATTACATGTCTAGGAAACTTAACTCTGGGAAGTGTTGCTAAAGGAGAAATCTCCAGAATGAGAAAAAATATTTTTTACAAAATCAGTCATGGGAGATCACCACTCAGTCCGCTAAACCTTTTGTCATAATTCCAAATTCTAAGGAATTTTGACAATGTTGAAGATTTCCATAAGGAAAATAGATTTAATAATGTCAAAGACTGGCATTAGGCTCCCTGATATATTCAGAAGTGCTAAATGAATGGATGGAATACCAGACCACGTTGATCTTGCAGAATTTATTTTTTGGTCTCCATCTACAAAACTCCCAGGTTTTTCAAAAGAATTTCCTGTGGTAACACATAGGCACTTGAGGGATATTAATTGGGTAACATCTTTTACAAGATTGGATGATGTAGTTAATCTCTTGCCATTATAGTATACATGTTCTGCTCCTGCTAGCAACACACCTTTTCTTAATATAATGCGAGGCTCTGCAACCAACACGCAAAGGGTGCGAGGAAGTCTTCTTAGGAGAATCTACTCCTACTAAAGTGATGGCTGAAAAGTTTCCCTTTGAACAACATCTCCTCGGTTTGATGTTCGTATTACCATTGGGATCTATAGTGTCCGCTTGATTTGTACACCTTGTACATTTGTGAGGATTGCAAAGTAGAGAAGACATGTTTATTCGTCCCAGAGGTAAGGGTGGGCGTAGTTCTAGGCATCATCAGTACTGTCTCAGAGTTGAAATAGCTCTATATTCTTAGAAAAAACGTTTCCCCATCCTAAGGGGCGATCCATAGATTTCTCTTATACAGTGGAATAGAGATCGGAGTTAGTGAGCTAATCGTGTTATTCCATGACTGCCCCAAGACAATGACGTAGCCACGCATCTGGCAAGACTCTGGTAAGGCAGCTTTCTTAGCCAACGAAAGCACACAATTTTATTTGTTGGGCCACATCAAGAAACAGGAATGCTAAAAAAACGTAACAAGTTCCTGAAACAACTGTCCAGAGTAACAGCCATAATTGTAGCAGAAACTACTCATCAATAGCAAGACCCACATTTTAGAAAACCATCCTTTTCTTAGGTTTTATTCTCTTTATTCGGATGCTGTGCAATGAGAGATGCGGAATGTATTCCTTTCCAAATGTAGCGAAAACGTTGGATGATTCTGAAGGAAAATGACTTTGTGCAGCTACTGGCTCATCCTCAGAAGCCTTGTACTTAATAGAGGTACTGTTGTATGGGTAAGTACTTTACACTGGTACTGGAACATTTAATGGTTCTACAGGCTGACCTACATAGGGCACGAGCAGTGATAAATATGGAGGAATATTGGTAGAAGATCTTCAGAAATAGCAACAGGCTACACAGGAGCAATAGGCTGAATGCAATCTCTATGTTTTTTTTACTAATAAATGCAAACATCTTTCCCTTTTGGTCTCATTCAGGGGTATTTAAAAGTACATCATTTGGCTTTTTCACCTACTTAAAGGAAGCAGAATATTGTATCATCTAGTAGTTCTATTACCATGTTTTCAATAATGGTACAAGTTAAACAATGATCAGATGCAGGAGCCACCCTTTAAAGTTTCCAGTGCTAGCGCTCCAATTTTAGCTAACCCTCAAATCCGCATTAAAATAACTCAATACTGAAACTTCCCAATCCCAAGTGAAGAGTGCATAGAAGACAGGCAGGGCACCCCTGCAGGTGGTCATACAGAATGTTCTACCCCCCCATGTACTTGATAGGGTTATTCTAAGTCAACAAGAACATGTGTCCACATAAAGCACAGGTCAACAGGTTGAGTGCCTTGTACGGGCACACTACTCCGAGGTAACTTAAAATATAGTTAAAATATAGCACCTCTCTTCTTCTCAGTAAAGAAAGCAAATCCAAGGGTTTAATCTACTCAAGGTCCCTGTGCCTCCAAGTCTAACCTGATGTCGCAACTGGAAGATTATAAAAAGATGATCATCCCCCTCATCCACCCTACTCTAAATTCTATCCCAGACCTGGCTGACCCAGCCACCATGGTACAAATGTACAATGAAGTGATGCGTGCCAACTTCACGGACGTGCAGTTTACAGCTTAAATTTGTCTGCCAGATGCAACCTAATTCTTTTATTTTGGCAGAAATACAATAACCTTAGTGTTAGATGGATTGAGTTGCAATCTGTTCTCAACCATCCAGCCTTTTATTTTGGGAGTGCATGCTAGCACTCAATTAATTGCTGCCAAAGGGGACTTGAGCCTGACGACAATTTTCGTATCATCCTCATAGGAATGGTAGCTCAGATTAAGCTCAGAGAAGATAGTTAGCAGTGGCTGGATACAGATGTTAAATACAGATACATGTAGATGTTAATGTAGATACAGATAAACATTTTGTTAGGCCTACCTTTCTCCAAAGAACGAGGAGAGATGATTATAAACATGAGGAGCCTTTGAATATTTTGGAGACATCAGGAACTCCTAGGAGCAAAAAAGACATGGCATACATCTATTACTCCAGGGTGGCAGGGGTCAGGCCAGACGCCATCTGTGATAAGGGTCAGATGTTGCTCACCACCAAACAGATACATTGAGATGCCTGGCAGTGGGTGAGTTTGGGGTCCATAAGAATGTCAAAGCATGAATGAAACGCACCGGACCTGGGCCAGGACTTACACAATGTATTGTGCAATTAGTAAATGCATTGCTTCTGATATTACTTGTACTCACAAGATAGATCACCTTAACTCCTTGACCCTCATCCAATCTTAATCGTAGGCTGATGGCACCTATACACATTTCTGCTTCCCTTCAGCCACTCCAGGCCTATCTTCCAAAGCATCCAACTGCCTCCCAAACATCTGCCACTGGATGGCACACAAGCACCTAATGCTCAAGCCTACAGAGACACTGCCCTGCTCCCAATGTCCCACTCTCCCTCCCCTTCCCTCTATCCTTTCCCCAAATCTCCTCATTCCCTACTGCCATGGATTGCAAACTTAGGGTCTTCTTTGCTGCTGAAATAAATATCCAGCAATTCACTACCGTTACTGCCTTATCTGCTAGGCTCTACAATATTCACAAGATTTGTCACCACCTCAAGTGCCACTTTGTTAAAATCTTGGTGTGCGCTGTCCCCAGCCGTCTTGACTACTATTCTAGGCTCCTGCGGAGCGTTCCTCTCGCCTCCTTTTGCCCACTCTATAAAAAGCTAATTTTTGTAACTGTCCCTCTCAGACCAACTCTATCTGCCTTTACTCTCCACTCACTCTTCAACCCTGAGCCGTATTTAGTCTGATAGATCCACACACTCCCAGTTTTGCTCTTTCACCCTACTACTGCCGCACTACTTATTATTTATTAAGTGCAAAGCATGTAACATAACAATACATGTTTCAAGGTTCTACACAAAACATACATATATACAGACAAAAAATTCCAATGCAAATATGACAATTTAGACATATAGAACGCAATACAATTTCACAACTAAAATCCTTATGTCTCACAACATACCCCGACTGTGAACCCAATGACTTCCTACTAAGTGGGTAACACTATGGATTCTACAACCAAAGGACGGTATCTCAGTGTGTGTCCAATGAACATGGGGGATCTAGACAGTCTTGAAAAAATAACAGACCCTCAGTTCACTAACTATACGTAAACCAATGTAATACAAATCCATATAAAGAGATAATACACCTCAACTGCTCATACAAAAATATAGAAATACATTCATAAATCCTTCCAAACAACCAATGAATGTTCGCATATGTAAATAACCATAAAAACATGAAATAAATGTTACAAAACAGTGTATATTGTTCCTTTCAGTGATCTCCTAAACTTCGTTGATACGTTAATACTAATAGCCCAACTTGTCCACGTTCCTGTCCTATCGGCCCAATATGCCAGACATTGATCGGGGGCAGTTAGAACATCACAGGTGTAACATATGGTGAATTATTGTTCTGTGGTTAATTCTTTTTCTCATATGCCCTGTGGTGTTGCTACCAGACATATTTAAATGATTTAAATGCTGCATCATCTCCTAAGCCAAGGCTACTATATTTACTTTGTTGTTTAGAACCATTCACCAAAATGATAACGACATCGCATTTTAACTTTGTTGACTTAGAACCATTAATCAGAATGATTGATGGCAACCGAAAGTTGAACTCTAGGTCACATTGTGCCATTCGATATTCTCATTTGGGCCCCTTATGTGACTCTTTGTCAACAAGTTTTTACTCTAAATAAAGCAGTTTCTTATTAGTATGTTCTTTAGAATTACCCTTAACTCTCTTGAGAATGACCCACTCAAAATCTAGGGGCTATGGCCCTTCTCTAAGAAGTGCTTTTCAATGGGGCCAATTCTATCTTGTTCTTCACACAACTTTTGTGTTCAATCATTCTGGTTTTACATTTATGGTTCGTTTTTTCAATGTAGATGAGTGCACCACATTTTCTGTATTGCAATTGGTATGTTCTTTAAGTAACCAGTCTCTTGAGAGACCCAGATTGACAGACAGTGTCTTTCTCATCTGCGTACATTACACAATTACCACAAGGATGGTGTGCTACCACCTGCGGTATACCCCAAAGTGTCCCGTGTTGGGATTCCGTGTTTTTATTATCCGTTCCAATGTCATTTCACATAACCACATTCTGAATGTTGGTACTTTTCTTAAAATCCATCAAGTGTGGCTTTGTTGTTCTAATTATTACTTTCTTCCAATTATTTTTGATTATCCCTTTGATTTTATAGGATAAGGTGCTGAAGGGACTAACACACATCAAAAGGGTCTCCTCCTTGGTCCTCACAGACCTTACATTCTGTTCCAAAAGAGCCTCTCTGTTGTTATTGAATACTCTCTTGGCAGTATTTCTGACCAATTTATTCGGATAGCCCTGATGAACCAATTTATCTATCGGCATATTGGCTGCTCCTAATTCATATGAATCCCTTGTACAGCTATTCCTTTTCAAACTTAAAAAATGACCAAATGGCAAATTGTTTCTCACATGGTACGCATGATGGCTACCATAGTCCAGTAACACGTTCTTGATGGTACATTTGATGTACGGTCTCACTAATAGGTACCCCTTGTCATCATAGATGGTTATGTCTAGGTAATTGACCTCCTTGTTACTCGTCACTGCCGTAAATTTCAGATATCTATTCTGGCCATTAAGTCAGGTAACAAACTCATTGGCGTCCATCCAATCTCCAGTCCATAGTACAAAAATGTAATCTATATATCACAGCCATTTAGTTTTGTCTTTAAAGGGGTTGAGATCTGAATATATCACAATTTCTTCAAATGTGTCCACATATAGATTGAACAAATATGGGGCCATTACCGCTCCCATGGCTGTGCCTTATATTTGCATGAAGAATTGGCTCATTAACTGGAAAACATTTTGTGAGAGCCAACTCTGTACACCACAATATAAGCGAGTTATTGGCTGATTGTGCGTAGTGACGTCATCACGCACCTCAGTGATGTCATCACGCACCGCGAGTGTAAAGATCCTAGCGTTCCTTAGCAATGCGAATGGGAATGACGGATTTTGGAGTCTGTCTCCAACTAAGGAAGTTGAGGACTATGTAGTAGGACATTAGATAGGATAGTATGCATTACTAAATTGAGAATATTGACTCGTTTTGTAGGGGTTCCTTTTTGGATGCCATCTTGGGAACCAGGATTCCACTGAATTACAGAGAGCTTCCCTCCTGGAGACATGCAATTGGTGTCTTGGATGTGAGTATAATAATTGTGATCTCTATGTGAGCTTAGTGACATATGGCTACTACACATGAGATATTGAGCCTTAGGGAATTCTTTATGTGTTGTAGTGAGACCCGGCACCAGTAAAGAAAGAAACTCCAGACCCAGAATAATACTAGGAGAGAAGGGCATAACAGTGTTGTAAGAGGTAAGACTCTAGTACATGGGAGAAGAGTAGTATGAAAATGAACAAAACTTCAGTAAAGTTGTTTTCTTTTCTTTGAACAAGAGGATAGTTGACTTACCTCTGTACAAAAGAGGTCAGCGAAGCACAACATATAGAGTTGTTTGGCGACATGAGCAAGGAAATTTAAGAGTCCTGCCAAGGTACACTAAATATAGATGTAGTATGGAACCTGTGGGGAGAGGGTTCATATGGAAGTCTAAATATAAGACCAAGTTAAGAAAATGGTCTAATTGTAGACATGTGTGTCCTTTTATCCCTAATAGGGAATTCCTCCAAGAAACCAGGGAAAAAGAATTTGCCATATGTTACACCTCTGATGTTCTAACTGCCCCCGATGAATGTCTGGCATATTGGAGCCGATAGGACAGAAACTTGGACAAGTTGGACTATTAGTATTACGTGTCAACAAAGTTAAAGAGATCACCCAAAGGAACACTAAACACTGTTTTGTGACATTTATTTCATGTTTTTATGGTAATTTACATATACGAACATTCATTGTTTGTTTGTAAGGTTTTATGATTTTGTTTTGATATTTATGTATGAGCATTTGAGGTGGATTATCCCTTTATATTGATTTGCATTAAATTAGTTTATGTATAGTTAATGAAATGAGTGTCTGTATTTTTCAAGACTCTCTAGATCCCCTGTGTTCTTGGATGAAATTGACATTGGTCACCCACTGAGACACCTTTCTTTGGTTGTAGAATCCACAACTAAAATCCTTTACACACCATATTCCAAAAGTCATAAAAAGGGTGAAGCAAACACGGTTAATATTCCAACATACAGACAACCAAATACCATTTGTTTCATTGTGTAGCAAAAAGATGCTTAGTGCAAATTTTTCTTAAAAATGAATTCATAACATGCCACTTTTGCTGAATGGCGGCGTGTCGGGAATTAGCACATGCGCCTACAGTGCATGTCAACGGAGACCCTGGGATCATTACGGCGCCCTAGTAAGAGATGGGGGAGTTGGGTGAAGGGGATTTCGCAGGACATGCTGCGGGAGGGTAGGAAAAACATCAGGTAGAGGTGATGGACTAGAGGAAGAGATAGGACCTGAGGTTGCAGGGGGGTTGGGGAGGTCCCTGGCACTAGAGAAGGGAGCTGGGAAGGGGCAAAGGGGGCCAAAGGGGGCCTACACGAGTTGTGGGTGTCCCCCTGCACAGTTTTTGCAGAACTTGGCCATGACCATGATAGGTGGTGGCAGTAAGAAAAGGAGCAGCGGGAAAGGAAGGTGGATTAGACTAACCCGGCCTGCGACATCTATCATGGACCCAAAAAGATGTTGATTGAATTTGATTTTAATATTTAAAAAACGAGGCACGCTCCTGAATACTCCTGAATTATATCCAAGTTTCACTGATCTATGCACACAACATTTGCTCTTGATTTGAGTATATTATGTTACTATACCTTTGTTGCTTCGGGACTTGTTACAATTAGTGACACGGTATGCAGACCATTAATAGGCACAACTGGACCATATTTCTCAGCCCTGTTCAACAAACAATACATCATTAGCCGATGTTAAAATTAAACAAGATCCAAACCGAATTTGTCACCCATGCTACTTAAATATTCCTATGTCAAAAGATAAGTGTACCTGAGTCTGGTGCTCAGCATTATGACGTCTTTTTTGAATTCTATATTTTTCTAGTGATTATGTATTTCCAATTGTGGAAAAAAAATGAATTGCTGTACTCCTCATCCTTGCTCAATTTAACGATTGTTTAATGTGTGAAATACACAGGTTTAGTGCCAAAGCGCTTCATCAGTGTAGATTTTATTTTTCCATTTGCAATATGCATATACAATAGAAAATCAATTGCTGCATATCTTTTCACCAAAATCACTAGCATATTAATCCAATCCCACAGGGAACTCACCCAAAGCCCTCAACCGCCACCCACAACCCTTCCTCCCCAAGGTTCCCATGGGCAGAACCACACCTTATGCCCAGCTGTCTTCAAACCAAAGATACTGAGAAACCCCCCCTCCCCCACCGTGAGCAGCCCATTCTGAAATCCCTACCACAAACTCTATCAATCCTGCAATTAGTCAGCACTCGGTGTACACAGCCGCATCTCTTCCTCTCGTACCCCTTGTGCAGCATCCCCATCCTGACTCATATACTTCATCACAAAGGAAAGCCACTTCAATTCGATATTCAGCATCAATTTTCTCAGGGAATAGGTAAACTTTTCCTTAATAATCAAGCTTCGGCGATTCATAATCACTCTCTTTTTGTAGGCAGCCACAATCCCTCCCACATGATACCAGCACTACCCTTGCTGCAAGAAGCAAATTGTGTGTCATGTAATCCAGAGGCTGTAGCTCCCTAGATCCCCCTCCAACCCAAAGAGAAACAACCATAGGTCTAACACCCGATCTATGTGATCCAGGTCCCGTATCCACGATAACACCTCATTCGATTGCATCTTGCCACAGGCTCACCGCATATGCCAAAAACGTTCCTTCCCACTTGCAGCCACGCCAGCACAGAGAACTGGTATGTACCCTGGTACATACGGGAAAACCTAGCTGGAGTACACTGCCAGCGGTGCAAGAGTTTAAAGGCATGTAACTGATATTGGGAAGCCAAGGATTTCTTGGCTACCCCTCGAGAAATTGGGTCCCAATGCCGGTCGTCCTCTGTTCCAGTCCAACTGCCAGCTTTCCTGAGCCTTCAAATGTTCATGGGGAACTACTGCCACAAATAGGTTGTACAACTTCAAGATTCTCCCCTTACCTCCCCTCCATATTATCAATTTTCTGTTCGAATGTTGTTAAATCCCTCTGCAGATTGTCCCTTTCTTACTGGCCAGCATTACCCCTTTGAGTTACATATATTGAAAATCCGACAGTGGCCCCATGTTCAGTAATTCTTGCAATGCTCAATGGGAAGAAATTCCCCCAATGTCCATAGTTGTCCTGCCTTTTGAAGTCCCCCTTCATACCATCCCTGAAATCTATTGGGGCCGTCAATATTATCTCTAAAACACGGTGCTCATATACAACTTAGCAGAGCAATCCAAATAGACAGCCATCTAGTGTGAGCCCGTTTCCTCCACAAGTCCCACAGTATCACAGAGTCTAGATGATCCCGAATTCTCCATGAAAGACTGCTTCTCAGGACCCATAAGTTACCAATCCGCAACTGTAAACGGATGTAATACTAGGTTTTCTAGCTCCACCCACTGTTTCCTAGACACTGGGATCAGGTTGTCAATAAGAACCTGGAGTTGCACAGCACTATAATATGACTCAAAGGGCCTCATTACGACCCAGGCGGTAAGTTACCGCCTGGGCCGTGACTTTACCACCATGGCGTAAACTACGTTTACGCCATGGTGGTTGGCGGACTTACCGCCCCATTCCGACCTAGGCGGGGCGGTAAGTCCCCAATCCCCATTTACCCTTCCCCATTCCCATTTTTGCCCCATAGGGCATAATGGGAGTGGGGAAGGCGTTAATTACGCCACCGTAAATTACGGTGGCGTAATTAACTCCATGGTCCCTTAGCGCCATGGATTTTAACACCTGCTAAAAGCAGGTGTTAAAAGCACCATGGCGCTAGGGGACCTCGTAATCAGGCGGTAAGGGTCGGCGCTGTTAACGCTGCCGTAAACCCCTTACCGCCTGAGTTGTAATGAGGCCCAAAGTCTTGATTATTTGCC
This sequence comes from Ambystoma mexicanum, assembly GCF_040938575.1. Classification (NCBI taxonomy): domain Eukaryota; kingdom Metazoa; phylum Chordata; class Amphibia; order Caudata; family Ambystomatidae; genus Ambystoma; species Ambystoma mexicanum. The sequence goes on from NC_090940.1 coordinate 543,772,129, forward strand.
CCTCCTTCTTTGGCAGAAGTAGGGTCGTATATACGACCCTAGGCTTTGCCTTATCCCACAGAAATCCCAACATGTCCTTTTTTATATCCCCAAAGAAGCACCCGGTACTGCCACCATCAACATCTGAAAGAGGTCAAGACGTCTCAGGAGTATATTCATTTTAAACCTGTTCACAGGTACAATGCACTATAGCATCTTCTTCCCCCACCTCTCCTTTTCTTGTTTCATTGCGACCCATAAACCCCCATAATTCTCTGCAGAGATCGGTTCTTGGTACATTTATCCCCAAATAGCGGAGACTCTTGTCCGCTCGGACCAAGCACTTCATACCCAAATAGGACTCAGTCCTCGGCGAAAGTGTGCCCATTGGCATAAAAGTAGATTTTAAATTATTCACCTTAAACCTGGAGTGCTTTCCGTATTTCTTAATCTCAATGAGAACATCGGGTAGGGATTGCACCGGATTCCTTATATATAGTAACACATCGTCGGCAAACAAGGCTGTCTTATACTCTCATCCATGAACACAAAAACCAATGAACCACTGCATTTTGTCTAGGCCTCGCTGCTAAAGGCTCAAAAGCAGGGATGGCAAAGGGCAACCCTGATGAGTATTCATCTCCAAAGTTATTTATGTGGACAAAACCTTGTTTACTGCAACCCTTGCAGTGGCAGTAGAATAGAACTGAGAAACCCACATGATCCAGTGCATTCCAAATTCAAAATGCTTCAATATGCTCACGCGAAAGTACCAGCTGACCCTATCGAATGCCTTTTCAGCATCCAACGCTAGTAACACTGAGTTTGCATGGGCCTCTTCTGGTAGCGCCCCATAAGATTCAGTGTCTTTCTCAAATTGTTCCCCCACTTCTCCTCCGGACAAAGCCTATTTTGTCCCCATGAACCAGTTCTTGGAGAAACTCCTGCAACCTGGAAACCAAGGCTTTTTTTAGGATCTTTGTATTTACACTTAGTAGAGAGATAGGCCTATCGGAGGCATATAGCAACATAATTGTTAACCCACCTTCAACTCTCACTTTTCCTCACCTAAGGCCTTGAATCAGAGTTTCAACCTCCTCCAGGGTGATGTCCTGCTCCAAAACCTGAACCTTCTTCACCTTCAATTTAGGAAGTCTTGTGCCCTTGATGTATTCTTCCATTGCACGGGGATCCGACCTTGGCTCCTTGCCATAGATTGTCTGATAATATTGGGCAAAACATTCTGCCACCTCTTCAGGTCTATCCCATTCATTACCCTCCCCACCTCGTAACTTGCATACCCTCCTTTCCAATCTAAGGGCCTTAAGTCTGTTGGCTAGCATTAATCTTGCACTATGACTTTTTTTGCAATACTGCTGTTTGTCCGCTCTCAAGTCTTGATAAACCTTACCCAAGCTGTGTTCCCGTAACTCCTGCTGCCCCCTGCGTATACATCTTAAGGTCTCTGCCTTATCTTCCAACCCTCTCCCAAATTGTGCTTCTACGGATCTGACTTCTCACTAAAGCAGCGCAATTTCAGCTAGACTGGCTTTGCTCCTCTTGAATGTCTCTGCTAGGAGGTGCCCCTGCGCTGTGCATTGGCACCCTCCCATACCGTTTCCATTCTCACCCGCCCAGTGTCATTTGTTTTAAAATATTGCTTTATGTCCAATTTTAGGTCTTCCCTAAATAATTTGTCCTGAAATAGAGTGCCATTGCACTGTCAAGTTGTTCTACCCTGAGTGGTAGTGCAAGCTCTATCGTAACTTTCACCATATTGTGGTCCAACCATGATATCGGGACTATGTCCACTCTCCTCAGGAGGTACTCCTTCCCTTCCTCACAAGCAGATAATAAATTCTCGTAGAAGTCTCATGAACCTGATAGAAAAAGGAATAACCCTTCTCGCCGTTATGTAGCCCTCCATGCATTGCACCAATAGTAATCCCGGAAACACTCTTAGAATTGCCAGCCTGTCTAGATGTGACTCCCTAATAGCATTACAATCCCACCCAATGATTATTGTACCCCATTTCCCATTCCTGTATATGCTTTAGCACCCTCTTAATATAATCTAATTGTTAGACACTCAGAGCAGAAGCGATACCACGCACCTTAAAACACTTGTGTATAGGCATGCTATAAATGCCATATCATATCATATACCAAAGTCAATGTCTGTCCCTGTAGTTTCCCCTTGATCATGAGCAGCCTCCCACCCCAATCTACCTTTGTGGTTACGCCGTCCAATTTAACATCCCTCCCCAACATTATTCCAACACACCTCTTCTGCAGCAGTGATGACCAGTATATATTTCAGACCCCTTTACTGAGGCTCTTTAGTTCCCCCTTCCAGTTTTCACGTGTGTTGCATGAAGAAATAGAACAGAAAGCTTATTCCTTAAAAACTCCCTCATCAGGAATGCCCGTTTCTTGGGTGAATTCGACCCCCGCACATTCCGGTTATGCAAATATCAACCCCTTATCCCCACTATCCCCCATCTTTCAGTTTAGTGTTTATACCCCTTCCCTCCAATAGTATCATCAAGGCTCCCATACAAACTGACTGCCCACTTTTCTTTCAGAGGGCTGCTCACCGCAGAAACCCCAACTCTCCAGAATTGCCCCCCTACCCCAACATGAGAAAAACTGTCTCAGCCCCCCCCTCAACAAATCCCCCCGCCCCCAAATAATGTTGAGACGCCTGAACAATCCAGGCCACCAAGAAAACAAAGGGTGTCCTCCCACGACCGTTCCCTCCCCTACCATGGCTAGACTTGTAATCATCCTCAAGTGTTTCCCCAGTTAACATCGTAAGTTCTTCCACTCAGTGGACCAAAAATCACCCCAAACTGCACCCCCCCACCCACGAGCCTTGCTTGTAACCACATTCAGTGTTTTATAGTCTTCTAACAGTTCCTCAGGGGCCATCTCCCTTCATCGAGGATTCCTACCCATCATCAGGATCACCTTATGAATCTTCCGGGCAACCGAAATCTTACTCTGAGCTCCACCTTCTGAAAAGGCTTTTAACACTTTCCTTTGCTCAGCCTTATTTTGTAATTCTTCTGCTATCGAACGTTCCCCTTGAAGCTCCTTCAGGATCTGCATAGCTTCCTCTGCATCCGTCAGAGTAGGACGCTCGCTCCTCCCAGTTCAATGGATAGAGAAAAAGGCTACCCCCAGCAATATCTGCAATCTCTCTCGGTAAGCCAGGTGGTTAAGGGTCTTCATTGTCTCTGATACTCCAGAGTTGAATATGAAAGATCTTGAAAGATGCAAACCTTGGTGCCCTCAATCGTCATTCTGCTGGTCTCTCTGGCTTTTGCTAGAATCTCCATCCTGTCCATATAACAAATAATTTCACTATCACTGACTGAGGTCTTCCAGCTGGTCCCCCTCCTCTATGCATTCTATCCACCCGGTTGGCCGGTTGTTGTTCTTCCCCCAAACAGTGCCTGCCATACTAGGTTAACTTTGCGCGCAAAGTCTCTGGGGAACTCTCGATCCGCCTTTGGAAGACCCAGAAGACGAACGTTGTTACACCTTTACCAATTTGTCAAGTCTTCCAGCTTCAGGGAGGTTTCCCCACTCGCCCTTTTAACTCTTTCGTAGGGTTCTGCAGGTCGCATTTTTTAAGTCAGTCACATACCTGAGGTCAACCGATAGTCTTTACTTTATGCATAGGATTAGTGGGAATCACAAAATATACCGACAAAGAAACCCATGCAATATTTGAATCAAAGTCCTTAGCAGAATGCAATTCAAAGAACAGTTCAAATGCTAAAAAAACATTTTATTGAAACATCAATTGATTTACTGATGAAAATATCTCAGACATCATTAAAGAGCGACGTGTGTACATACAATGTAATGAAAACATATTTATAAATAACAGCATCTGATGACCTCTCACATACACTCACACAAAACCAATGCGCAAACTCACATACACAGCTAGCATCCATCCACGTGGAACAATTATTTTGAAGTGCAACACAGCAATTTGTGTAGCCCAGCAATTTATAGATGTTTCCTAATACAGCTGGTACCTAATCCCATTCGACACTATCAATCTAAAGTGGCCTTGCCCCACTACTCTGTACAATGTGGCGACAAAGTTGACTTAACACCTACTACCAACTTAATTAAAAAAACATAGTGTACATGGCATTTAGGTCCAACATTGGATTTCTGCATTATTTTCTCAACAAACCCAGCCTTCTTCAGGGCAGAAATATTTTATCATGTAGTTGGACATAACATGAACATACCTAGGGAGTAAAACCAAAGCTGCAATTACTTTCCATTAACGTATATGCACATCCTAACATAATCCTGAAACAACAATTTCAACTGACCCTATGAATATCTTGTAGGGGATAACACTTCCGAAAAGCATAAGGGTGGTTACAGTGCCGGAGGCTCCCGAGAGCACCACTGTCAAGAAACAACACAATGAAGGACACTGAGCCCAACCCATTCATGTGTACCAAATTTGACCCAAAATAAAATGTTACCACTGGGAGGGCCTGTTGAGGGGCAACTAGCCAGTTGGAGTACAATCTTACCGACAACTGTATACGATATACAGGCTGTCAGTATGGCAACACTTTAGCGTCTCTCCAAATGTCCAACAATTGCCATTGCATCAGAGTATCTGATGCCATCCCAAAGCACTGGTTTCCTGCAACTAAATGCATTGCAAAGTTCAAGAAAAGTATGCTGTGGGGACGTATACAATACCACAGTCACCAGCAGGCACCCGTCACGACTTGTAGATCTCTCCCGACCTTCCTCCTCACCTGATTCTTCCACTGGGCTGTATTGGGTTTCTGAATCCCTCTTTCTTCTGGATTTCTTGAGCTCTTCAGGGGTCCTTTCCTTCTTTTGGTGAAGATACAGGCGAGCTCCCTCGGAGGCCACCGTGATCAGATGTACACCCTGAATCCGGGGACCCCCGGGGAGCCAGCACAAAAATCAGGGAAAAAGCCGAGAAGGCTGAAAAAACCCTGAGTGAAATGTTTTTTCTGTCCGGTTCCTTTATCCGTTAATGACTCTCCGTTGATGCACAAGGTAGGAATCTCCAACAACAAAGTCTTGAGGTATAAGTAAACTGTAACAATTAGGAGTCTTCTTCCGGGTCCAAGAATGGAGTGAATCGCCTCCAGAGCGTTTCAAGGAATTTGGGAAAATACAGAACTATGTAATAAAGAAGTAATGACTACAGAATACTAAAGCAAGGGAGAAGTAAGAAGACACAGACAGAAAAAAGAAGACTGTGTTGGACACGCTCAACAGAAGGAAAGATGGAACTGAAGTAAACAGATCAGTTTGGAAACGAAGTATGCTTAGAAAACGTGAAATGAAAGGTAAGGCTGAATGGATATAAATAGACCAGATGGTGAAAAGGATGCGTAGAACACGCGAAACTAAAGGTAAGAAAATAAACCACTTCCGAACGAAGTTGGAGTAGTCTCGGAATAGTATATGGCGCGGCACTGATAGCTGCGGAAGAAAAAGAAGATCCAATAGCCCACAAAGCTTAACGCAGTGCACCCGGTTGTAAAGGGTAAAAAGTAGTGCAGGAACACAGCTACGATAGAACAAGGAAAACCAAACTCTAAGAAAGAAATGAAGCACAACTGTAGAAAGCGTATCAGGGAAAGTAACCACACAAAAAAGGGTGAACAAAAGGGAATCAGCACGAAAGCACACAGCAACGTTAGGCGAACACACCGATAAACAGATACAACGCAAAGAAGGAAGTATCCGTCCCCTTAATATACCGTCGGCCATGATGGTAGAGGACTAGAGTGCGGCTGACACAAAGGGGAATGAAATGTTACCAGCGTTTCCGGCGTTGCCATAATTTCCATGTTGGGTGCATGACAGTATGCCTCCTCCTATGCACACCTCCACCGGGTTTCCCTGGGTTGAGATGATGAAACTGTCGCACAAGCCTATGGGCATGGATGTGCGACCTAGGTTCCCATGTTCTCTCAGAATCTGGATACCCCTTCCAATGTACCAGATACTGTAACACACCCCTTCTGTACCTGGAATCAATGAGTCTTGCCACCTCATATTATTCAGGTTCCGGCGTACTTGACACAGATGCTCCCTTGTATTTCCTCTTAAAAGGATCTTGGACATAGGCCTTGAGTAGGGAGTTATGAAAAACCGGATGAACCCTTTTCAAGTTAGCTGAGAGCTGGAGCTTATATGCTACAGGATTGACCTTGGATAAAATACGAAAAGGACCAATAAATCGACGAGCAAACTTGCCTACGTGGGTCCATCGAGGTAGATATTTAGTTGATAGCCAGACCTGCATCCCCGGCTTCCATTCAGGATTGGGATCTCTCTTGCGGTCCTCATACCTTTTATAGCCCTTCCGGCTGTCTGCAAAGGCTCTTAAGGCCTCCTTGTGCGTCTGACGGAGTCCGGACAAAAGACCGTCAACAGTTGGAGATTTAGTCGTAGTGTAGCCTGTTCCAGGTAGATGTTGGGGATTGTATGCATGAGTACACATGAAAGGGCTCATCTGAATTGCTGTATGGAAGGTATTGTTTTCGGCAAATTCTGCCAAGGGTATGAGATCAGCCCAATTGTCCTGTTTCTGATTACTGAAACAGCTGAGATATTGTTCCATATTGGCATTTAAACGTTCTGTTTGTCCATTAGACTGTGGATGGTACCCATAAGACAAGGCTCTATGGATACCGAGCTGTTCACATGAGGCGGTCCAGAATTTAGAGGTGAAATGGGTACCTCGATCACTCACCAGAGTCTGTGGAAGTCCATGTATACGGACTATATCTGGAAGAAAAACAGCTGCCGTTTCTGAAGCTGAAGGAACACTCGGAAAAGTGGAAAAATGAGCCATCTTACTATATGAATCAATAGTGACTAGGATGGCCATCATGTCCTTAGAGAGGGGGATATTGACCACAAAGTCTAGCGAAACATGAGTCCAGGGTCTGGATGGCAAAGAATCTTTTTGCAGAATGTAGTATTGTAGTTATCTATCTGCACTGGGTGCACACAGTGCTGGTAGTAGAATACAGCTATGTCATCTAGAATGTTATGGGACTTGAGGGTTCCAAGAACTACAGTTGATAACACAGGATGGGAGAACCTTACTGGAAGGATGTCATCTATTTAGCTCCCTGCCTTTCTAACCAACTAGCCCTGTAACTACAAATAAACATACTCATTTTTATATATACAAGTCTCCAGTGCCTTACCTGAATCCTGATGACTTCTCATCATCCTCATACACTACAAATGGCGACGAGGATGGGATGATGAGACAGTTACTGTTGTATTAATGCCACAGTGCTGCCGTGATTGAAGGTGTTTAATTTCTTCACCTAACCTGCCAAAACTTATTTTTGTTGCAATATGAAGGGGGCATTAGCTATTCCTCTCACATTAATGAAAACACTAAGGGCACTGTTTGTCTTTGTGGTTGCTGCAGATATTTTCTTCGTGCAATTCATGGACATTTTTACTGCTTTTTGTTTTTCTTTCATACTAGCATTTTGTTTTATGTGCAATTCATGGGCCATTTATTTGAAATGTGAGGCAGATTATTTTCTATATTTCTCTGTGAATCCAGCTAATATTTTATTGAAGTATAGGATGCAATGATTAATGTTCATGTTGACTTGTTTGAATGATGGTGTGCCTGGCTGAGAAGGCACACCGTGCAGGTATGCTTGTATGATGTTATGTATTGGTTGAATGGGTGACTGGGTGTTGTAGGTTATTGCACTTGCTACTTGAAGAAGTGTGGGTGTATTTGCTTTATGAGGAAGTGTGGGTGTATATATAATAATAATACGTCATGTATTACCTTCCATAACAATAACTAACAAACAACACAAAGAAAAATTTTTTATTTTTTTCCTCTGTAGTGTTTAACAATTTTATAGGATTTTCAGGTCTTCAAAATCTGGATTATATATGTATATTGTTATAATATATGTTGATATATATAATATTATTTAATTCATGATGAGAACTGTCACATGTATTAATTTAATGGCACAGTGGCACAGCATTGTTCTGATGCCATGTAAAAGTGTAATATATAAATTTAATGGCACAGTGGCACAGCATCGTTCTGATGCCATGTAAAAGTGTAATATTAGTGGCACAGCATCGTTCTGATGCCAGGAAATACATGATTTATGTCATGTTGGGATTCGGATAGTGTTTTGGATGTTGGCACTACATATTCCAATTGAGGTGTGACAGAATAGTGAATATGTCGAATTATCTCCATATTGAATGAGAGTGAGCCCGATGTTTAAATGTGACATGAATGTTGTGTGATACGCATTCAACTTTTTGGGCATATGTTATAAATGGCATGCATATTATAATATAATACCCGTTATTTTCCTTGGTCATACATGTTTTAAACTTTGAATGCTTTCATGCTTTGACTGCATTCCATTTTTTTTTGAAAGATCAATTTCACTTGGACTCAGATTTGATTAGTCTCTGTCACAGTGTTTATTTTCTTCTCGCGCTGTTCTTTCCCAGCTACGTGGTTTTAATGTGATCTTTGTTTTGTGAGTTTTCTTTTCTGTTCTTTCCTACTTTTCAGTGTTTCCTATGGCAGGGGTGTGTATGTGAATGAATATCTGGTTAGCGCAAATGACAGGTGTTTCTGAGAAGAATGGTGGTGTGATATAGTTGGGTGTGATGTAATTGTGATAAGGACATATATTAAATGGTTCATATGATTGTTAGCTAGTTCTGGATGGTTGGATGAAGACGCGGTTGTACTGGGTGTGGCAGACCCTTGCCCCTAGGTGGCAGATAGAGCGGAAGGAGATACGCTTTGATGGTTGAGAGTGTGGCAAGGAACGTATGTGCTCGCAGGTGGCAGCTGTGAGGCCCGGGAGTGGCAGTCCCGAGCAGGTGGTGATATGTGTACTTTATTGTTTTGAATGTTAGTTACGTGAATGTGGATACGCTCTTTTGGTTGTGAATGTTGTATGGGTTTTACAGATGTGCAGGAGTGTGTAATCTTGATGGTCTCTGAATGCCTGGTTTGTGATATCTTGTTTGTGTGTTCATTTGAAGAGAGGGAGATGTGTAGTATTGTAGTTATCTATCTGCACTGGGTGCACACTGTGCTGCTAGTAGAATACAGCTATGTCATATAGAATGTGATGGGACCTGAGGGCTCCAAGAACTACAGTTGATAACACAGGATGGGAGAACCTTACTGAAAGGATGTCATCTATTTAGCTACCTGCCTTTCTAACCAACTAGCCCTATAACTACAAATAAACATACTCCTTTTTATATATACAAGTCTCCAGTGCCTTACCTGAATCCCGACGATTTCTCATCATCCTCATACACTTCACAGAGGACCCAATGGCTTGCTTCTAGGAACCTTATGTCAACCACAGACAGGGCAGGACTATACATAGAATTTGACATCCTGATCTAACTTAGGCCACCAAAAACTTCTGGATATCAGTTCTAATATAGCCTTCTGTCCTTTATGTCCAGCTAAAGGAAAATCGTGACACATCACTAGCGCCTTTCTTTGAAGCACCTCATTAGGTAAATACAATGCTTGCCCTTTGTAGAGAAGACCCTCTCTTACTGTCAATTGGAGCCGAAGCAGGTCTGCATCAGAAAGATGCTGGGAATCATCTCGGACCTCTTCTAAAAAAGGAAGAATATTGGCCAAAACCGAACCTTCTGGCAGTATCTTCTCTCTGCCTTGATAAGAGCCTGTGACATCACCCTTACTGCGGAACAATGCATCTGCTACAGTATTTTGGGATCCTGGAATGTAAGTGATTACAAAATCAAAATGGAAAAAAAGCCCAGTGGGCATGTCTGGAATTGGTACATTCCATCTGGCTCAGAACCTTCAAATTTTGATAGTCTGTATGTCCCACAAACTGGTGAGTAGCTCCTTGAAGCAAATGCCTCCATTCTGCACAGGCCTGTCGAATAGCCAATAATTCATTTTCTAATACTGAGTAATTCCTCTCACTAGAGGTTAAAGTCCTCGAGAAGAAGGCCACAGGATGCTCCAGGTCGTCTTGGGTCTTTTGCAAAAGAACTGCTCCTATTGCTCCCCCAGAGGCATCCGCTTCCAAAATGAATGGAAGGATTGATCAGGTTGTATTAAGATGGGTGCTGTAGTGAACAATGTCTTGAGGTACTGAAATGCCTGCTGAGCTTCAGTACTCTATGAAAAGGATACTCCTTTTTTTAGTAAAGAGGTAATTGGTAGCACCACCTTGGAAAAATTGGGAATGAACTGCCTATTATAATTGGCGAGTCGCAGGAATCTTTGGATCTCCTTAACGGTGTTGGGTGCAGCCCAATCCACTGTAGCCTTAACCTTTTCAGGATCCATCTTGATTCCTTCCGAAGATAATATGAAACCCAAATAGGATACTTCAGATGCCTCAAACACACACTTCTCTGGTTTGGCACTAAGTTGATTTTTCTGAAGACGCTTAAGCACCTTTTCCACATGTAGTCGGTGTTCTGTTAAATTAGATGAAAAGATCAAAATATCGCCCAAATAGACGACCACTGACTGGTTTAACAAGACAGAAAACAATTTGTCAATAAATCTTTGAAAGACTGCAGGAGCATTGACCAAACCGAAAGGCATAACTGTGTATTCAAACAGACCCAGTGGTGTTCGAAAAGCAGTCTTCCATTTATCTCCTCTTCTTATTCTGAGCAAGTGATATGCTCCTCTGAGGTCAAGCTTAGTAAATACTTGTGAGTCTTGAACCGCCTCCAGGATATCTCTGATAAGAGGTATCGGATAACGATCTTGAATTGAGATTTGCTTGAGGCCCCTGTAATCTATACAAGGTCGCAATTCTGACATGCCTTTTTTGAAGATGAAGAAGAGAGACGCCCCCCTGAAGACTTAGATTCTTGTATGAGTCCATTCTGCAGATTGGCGTCCAAAGACTCTCTCAGGGCTTCCTTTTCTGGTAATGACAAAGGATACATTCTACCAAAAGGTACAGGCGCCTCCGATTTCAAATCAGTGCAGCAATCTTCCGGTCTGTGTGGGGGTAGTAGTTTAGGGATCTTGTACTCAAACACCTCCGAATAGGGTTGGTAGATCATGGGAATTGCTGAGATAGTTGAGGGTTCTACTGCGACTAGATTCCCCTGCAATGGCTCTGCTCTTGAGACTTTTTGACAATGTTGACTACAATACTCTGATGCAAATCTTAACCGATTTGCAGTCCAATCGATCTGCGGATTGTGTAATCTTAACCAAGGGATGCCTAGAATCACCGGGAAATGGGCAGCCCGGATAACATCGAAGGTTAATGTCTCCCTATGACTTCCCATGGTTACTTGGATAGGACCTGTTTACATGCATATGGGTCCCGAGGATAAAGGTTTGCCGTCTACACCTTCAACTGGTATTGCTCTTCTCTTAGGTTGTAGAAGTAAATGATTCTCTTCAGCCCATGTAATGTCAATGAAATTACCAGCTGTCCCGCTGTCCAACATGGCCAGTACCATCAGAGGAGTGTCGGGAGGAGAGAGAAAGGAGATCTGAAATACCATCAGCTGACAGCCTTCATTACTCATGGATTGAGTACTGTTGCAGGGACTCTTGCTGCTTACCCCGCTGGCATCCCTGCTTAGGAACGGGGTAGAGCGTTTCCCTGATGCCTTGGTGTTACATCAGGACAACTGCGTAATAAATGTTTGGAAGAGCTGCAATACAAGCATAATCCCATTTCTCTGCGTCTCTTCCTTTCTTCCTGGGTCAGTGGTGTTCGAGACGCTCCTATCTGCATAGGTTCCTCTAATGTTATCTTCTCCTTGGAAGGGCAATTGGTCCTGGGTGGAGAGGATACTCCCGACCTCCGTGAGTCGAAACTCAATCAGTAAGGCCAAATTGACCAGTTCCTGAAAGGTGTTGGGTCTTGCTATCCTTGCCAATTCGTCTTTGATCTCTTCATGTAATCCTCTACGGACAAAGGTTTGTTGGGAAGGATCTGGCCACCCTGAATAGGCATAGATCCTTTGGAAATGGGTGACATAGGATTGCACATCTTGATTCCCTTGGCGAATGTCCAACATAGCTTCGTAGGAGGAAAACTGGACTTCTGACCTTTCAAACTGTCTCTTGATTCTTTGCACAAATTGATCATAGTCATTGACAGTAGGGTCAGAGTCTGTTACCAGAGGGGTTGCCCATGCCAATGCGTTACCCAACAAATTGGAGATAAGAAACCCCACCTTGGCTCTGCCTGACTCAAAGGTCTTTGTCCGGAAGGAGAAGTACACCGAGCAGGCATCGAGAAATTCCTTTAAGTGTTTGGGATTGCCATCGAACTTGCCAAAGGAAAGAGGGGTCGATGGGAGATCTCCTTTTGGTTCATCTCGAGCTGCTACCTGCTGTCTTAAAGTCACATTTTCAGCTCAAAGGTTTTGTACCTCAGTGCTCAGCCCTTGAAGGGCATTGTACATCTCTTGAAACTGTTCCAAAGAGGCCATGGGATTTGTTTGGCGTTGTATACTGTAACGACTTGTAGATCACTCCCGACCTTCCTCCTCACCTGATTCTTCCACTGGGCTGTATTGGCTTTCTGAATCCCTCTTTCTTCTGGATTTCTTGAGCTCTTTAGGGGTCCTTTCCTTCTTTTGGTGAAGATACGGGCAAGCTCCCTCGGAGGCCACAGTGATCAGATATAAACCATGAATCCGGGGACTGAAAAAACCCTGGGTGGAATGTTTTTTATGTCCGGTTCCTTTATCTGTTAATGACTTTCCGTTGATGCACAAGGTAGGAATCGCCAACAACAAAGTCTTGAGGTATAAGTAAACTGTAACAATTAGGAGACTTCTTCCGGGTCCAAGAATGGAGTGAATAGCCTCCAGAGCGTTCCAAGGAATTTGGGAAAATACAGAACTATGTACAGAACTATGTAATAAAGAAGTAATCTCTACAGAATACTAAAGCAAGGTGGAAGTAAGATGACACAGACGGAAAAAAGAAGACTGCGTAGGACACGCTCAACAGAAGGTAAGATGGAACAGAAGTAAACAGACCAGTTTGGAAACGAAGTATGCGTAGAAAATGCAAAATGAAAGGTAAGGCTGAACTAATATAAATAGACCAGATGGTGAAAAGGATGCGTAGAACACGCAAAACTAAAGGTAAGAAAAGAAACCACTTCCGAACGAAGTTGGAGTAGTCTAGGAATAGTATTGAGCGTGGCCCCGGAGAGGCGCTAGCCGCGGAAGAAAGAGAAGATCCAATAGCCCACAAAGCTTACCGCAGTGCACCCATTTGTAAAGGGTAAAAAGTAATGCAGGAACACAGCTACGATAGAACAAGGAAAACCAAACCCTAAGAAAGAAATGAAGCAGAACTGTAGAAAGCCTATCAGGGAAAGTAACCACACAAAAAAGGGTAAACAAAAGGGAATCAGCACGAAAGCACACAGCAACGTTAGGCGAACACACCGATAAACGGATACAACCAAAGAAGGAAGTATCCGCCCCCTTAGTATACTGCCGGCCATGTTGGTAGAGGACTAGACTGCGGCTGACACAAAGGGGAATGAAATGTTACCAGCGTTTCCAGCGTTGCCATAATTTCCATGTTGGGTGATTGACAGCACCTCAGTTTACCGAGATGTTTGTTACAACAGCATGATTCATGAAGGTTTAACTCCCTTCTATGGAATGGCATGACGCAAGCAAGTCAAACTCAGGTCACTATGTACCTGCATGTTTTTATCATACTGGAAAACCTCCACATTGGCTGGAGACTCTCTATCCAGTATCAGTCATTTCCCTACAGGTCCATCTTGGGTGTCTAGTCAAACGCTGAATCCGGTGGCCACCTGCGAAGAACAAAACTGGTGCAATCACACCAGGATAACCTGCCTGTGTCCCATTGACATTGGCCACAGAACAGATCAAAACATGTTTTTTTCAAAAGACTCAGTGTTTGTAGTTCTTATGGCCATGAGAAACCAACCAATTGCCGATATCGTTCACCCGTGAATTCTCAGATGCCCTTGGTTCGCCAATGCCCATGGTTTACCTAAGAAATTTGAAGGGGGAACAACTATTGAGCCAATACAGCTAACCGTTGTAGGTCATCATTTAAACAGCACTCAAGGGATCAAAGGTGGTAAATCCAGGTCTGCTCCAGGGTGGACAACCGTGATGTCAGAGTAGTTATTACGGTCTGGTTTGAGTTGGTCTATAACAAACCATCTAAAGTCGTGATGTTTTTCTGAAAATTCTGGACCAATGCTGCTGTCATAATACCGTTGCGTATTCTGCAGCGATGTTGGTTTATCCTGACGGATACTTTTCTTGTGGTCATGCCCACATAAAGCAACTCACAATGACATATAGTTACACAAACTACGTTACTAGTATTGCAATTTGTGAATTTTCTCAAATTCCACTGCAAAGTACCATGAACAAACTCATTGATCTTTGAAGTAAGTGCACATGCACTGCAGTTACCGCAGGGGTGAGTGCTCCCTACACCTGCTCTCTGTAAATTCCAAGCCGTGTTGGACTAATCTATCAGCTAGACTCTGTGCCTGATGCTCAAAATCTGCCGAAAAGGTGCAATTGCGCTTCAGCCGAAGAAATTGCCCATTAGGACAAACTGTCTTTCAAGGCCTTCGGATGTTGACTGGTATATGATAATAAAGTGTTTTGATCTGTGGGTTTTCCATAGAGACTGGTGTATACCACACTGTCTCTATGTCCTATCAATAAATCAGGAAAGGGTAAAGAGTGCCTATCAGAATTGTTTGTGAACGACAAATCCAGATAACACTGGTTAAGCCTTTTCACATATTCGTGTAGTGACTCCACATCACCCTTCCAGATGAAGAGCACATCATCAATAAAACCTTGCCAGCGTGTTAAGTTGGGCGAATAAGGGTTATTATTGTAGATATGGGCCTCCTCAAACTCACACATAAATGTATCTGCCAAACTAGGGGCAAATGATGCCCCCCTCGGAATGCCTTTTTTTGAAGATAAAGACAAGGACCAAATGAAAAAAAGTTGTTACATCGAGTTATTTGTTAACAGGTAATTGTAATTGTATATTTGTAAAGAGCTTGTACAAAAGTGAAGTACTTCAAAGCACTTCAAGGCGGGGAGAGAACAAGGGGATAAGCATTGCCATTCTTAGGCCTTGAGGATTCCGAATGATCTAACAATAACGAAGGATGTAGGGACACCATGTGGAGCAGGCCTGGCATCCAATCTATTCCGAATGACGGATATTGCTGCTGCTTGGGGTAAATTTGTATACAAAGCAGCAATATTGAGTGTCACCAATATGTTGATCTCAGAATTATATTGTATACCCTCTAGACCATTGATTGCTGCAGTCATGTCCATCAAATACACCTGTCTCTGTAATACTAAATGCTGCAAAAAAGTGTCTACGAATTGCCCACTGGGCTCAACAATAGAGTTACACAGAGATACTATGGGACTATGTTGCGGGTTACTAGTGTTTTTGTGGATCTTCTGGGAGTGCATATATAACCGGGACCTAGCACTCCTGTGGGGTTAGAAACATGGCCTCATTCTGTGAGAGGAAACTGTCCTCCAACCCCTTTGTGCATAATTCCTGTAATTCCAACATAAACCTGTCAGTAGGGTCAACCTGGATCTTCATATAATGCTCTTCATTATCCACTGGAAAAGAGACCATATTTGTATACAGTTGATTATCCATTATCATGATGCCTCTCGCCTTTAATCTGCGGGTTTTATTACTATGCTGTTATTACTAGTCACATACTTGAATGCTTGATACTCATAATTTCTCATATTGTCCAACTTGCCATGATCCCCTTGTTCCTGGAAAATGGAAGGGAGTTTCCTCAAGATCATACTTTCGAAAGTAATCATTTCCGAGGGAACCTCAGGGAGTAAAGGATGATTTAGGTTTAAACTTTGAGTGGGAATATTCTTCTGTGGTCTCTTTGTTCTGAAAAAAGCTCTCAAACGGACTGTTCTGAAAATCCTCCTCAGTTTTCACTGCTTTTATTTCTTGAAGAATGTTCAAGACATCTTCTTTAGAAGCCATGCCTAACTCATATAAAGACTTGTTTCAATAGGGAGACTGGTTGAAAACATTTATGGTTGCTGCTCCCAAGTTCATGCTGGCTGGCGCCTGTTCCCACCACTATCAGGCCTGTGCTTATATCTCTTGGCCCGCGCCCATCCAGCTGCCTTGTTGCTGTCCGGTCTCCCGGCCACTTCACACTGCCTCAACCCAGCAATGGAACAACACGGCCCTCTATATACCTCTCAAAGTGGTTGTAGGATTTCAAGGAGCTCGACACCCTGCAATGTCTTGGTGCGGCATCCGTCTGTTTCCTGCCCTTACTCTACTCCCAGAATACTCATACTTCCCCTCCGTACCACACGTGGTACCGAGGGGAATGCCACCACACGTTGAGCCATGCAGGGACTCCCTGCACCCTCCACTTGGCTGAAGCACCAATAAAATGCAGGGTATTCACTGTGCCTTCAGACTTGCACAGTGCTATCTGCCTCCAAGCCCCACACAGCTTTCGACGCAACGGCAGCAAAATCCCATCTGGGCTTCTACTCATCCGCCTGACTCTCTCACAGGGTACCTTGTGCTCCAATCATCCACCCTCAGACCACCTCCTACCTGGGGCGCTTGCCGTGTATCTCTCCCATTGCACCGTGGCAACAGGTGCTTGGCACCATGAGATTGTCATCTCCGTGTCTAGCAGGGCAATCTGGATGTTTCCCAGACTCCGACTTATGTATGAGGCGTATACATGCCTAAGTGGGTGGGTTCATGAGGGGCACTCCAATCATCCACTATTGCCAGGGGAGCTCAACCCCTAGGTGGCCATGTTCCTGCGCCCGCTGCTGGTCTCCTTCAGTGTAGAAACATGAATTCAGTAATTATATTATGATTTCCTAACACCAAGTCTAAAAGTTAAAATGCTCAAAATTCTGCTATGAGAAAAGCTCACTTTGCCTGCCACACAATGGAAATAAATCTCCTTTTGGAGGTTATTGAAATTCCAATTTCCTACTGAGATAGCACATTGAAGAACTTAATCTGTGAGAACAAAAGAAGTCCGTTCACAGAAGACACTCGCCATTTTAGAAATACAGAATTGTGGCATGGGGTGTGGTACAGTGACAACCACCTACTAGGAATGGGACGGCAGAGGGATGTCCAGTCAGCAAAATACCTTGTCTGTTGACTTAGGGCACCAAATCCCCACCCACCAGTAATGAGAGAGGATTTCCTTGTACAATTCCAAGCTGTGACTCACTAACAACGGGGTATTTTGATGCCTCTCTGCCAAGTTGAAAAGCTCTCCTCCTTGTCTGCGTTTCTGCTAGACTGAAGATTGTTTCCATGAATGATAAGAGAAATTCTTTGATGCTGTCCCTGGGGCAAGTATAACCTCCATACCAACATCAGAAACCTTGCATCGTAAACAAGGAGTCAGCCAGCAGGACCTGAAGCTAAGAGTCATAGGGCCTCATTACGACCCTGGCGTTAAGGGTTTAACGGCACCGTAAAAGGTGTCGGCGCCGTTAAACCCTTAACGCCTGATTACGAGATCCCTTTGCGGGACCCGACCTTAATGGCTGATTTTACCAGCCGTTAAAGTAGAGTGCCGCAAAGGGACCTTGGTGCTAAGTACGGTGACGCAATTTGCGGCACCGTACTTAGCGCCTTCCCCATTCCCATTGAGCCCTATGGGGCAAAAATGGAAATGGGGAAGGGCCCATGGTGAATGGGGAATTACCGCCCCGCCAACCTTGGAATGGGGAGGTAATTCTGCCATTCACCATGGCGGACCCCGGCATGGACCATGGTGCTAATAGCACCATGGTTTAGCGCCGGGGTCGTAATGAGGCCCATTGTGTCTAAACTATGTACTGTGACAAATCCTGTGATGTCGTCCTTTCTACCCTGGGGAGACCCTTTCCATGAGGCCAGGGAGGTGAGGCTGCTACCCGATAGTCCTCTTTTGGGTAGTACTCAGCAGGAGGATTTCATGAGGTGGGATTCTCCCTCTAGGACACAGGGATGACATCAGGGGCAGACGCTGTATTTTCCCCATGTATCCACCTCCTTCACACCTTCTTCCTTATCTCCCTCTACCCATACCCACTCCCATATGTACTTATGCCAGACCAATAGTACCTGTAGTACTGAGACAAAGAAGAGTAGGCTTCACTCCAGTGAACGGTCATCTCGAAATAGTGAGACGAGGAGGATGTGTGGAATGAGGAAGAATCCTCAAGAGAATTGGAATAGACATTCAAGTTGTTGCAATCGATTCAGAATAAGTCAGAAGAAGGAAGGACTTACATGGGAGTCAGTACCTACCCAGAGGCAGTCAGTCCCTTCCTAGAGGCACCTCAAGCGAAGTTGAACCTGCAGCTACTGACCAGGCCATGGCTGAAGAAGTTACAGTGTTCCTACCTGCTCCAGAGGAGACCGAAGAACAGAAGTCGAAAGAGGCTGAGGCTCCCAGCATGGAAGAACGTCACCGAAGATGGTCCAGCGGGATATGTGCAGCCCGCAACCAAGAATTGCTGGGAAGCCACATAGGGCAGTATGCAAACAGGAACCAAGTCTGAAGAACTGTCGGAAGACATGGAGAAGTCTGAGGTTGAGATGAGGAAACGAGAGCCCATACAGAAGGTACAGGGGCAGCCCAGGAACCTCGAGGGGGTGAGAGAAGCCAATATAAAGGGGTCTGGGACCCTTGAGCCGAAAGCCAATATAAAGGGGTCTGCGACCCGGGAACGAGAAGCCGTGTCAAACGGGTCTGGGACCAAACAAAGGGAAACCATATTTAAGGGGTCCTCTGACCCGATAAAGAGAAACCATATTGACCCACACAAGAGAAGCCAAATCGAAGGGGTCAGGAACCCAAATAAGAGAAACAAAGTCAAAAGCGGTCTGTTACCCAGGGCAGTGCCTGGCAGGGGAGTATACCAGGCCTGCCCACTGAGCCACTGAAACCGCTCAGGTAAAGAGCATGGGAAAGTCTGTTGAAGGGGTCTGGGATTCAAGTCAGCACCTTGCAGGCGAGTATATCAGGTCTGCTCAACTGAGCATTCTCCCTACTTTGTGGAACTGTGAAAGCCAAGTAAAGCCTGAGAAAGGCCGGGCGAAGGGAGACATTCCCGCTGTTTTGTTGAACAGCGAAGCAAAGCATGAGAAAGGCCAGGGGAAGGGAGACATTGACCCTTTTATATCTGGACACAGAGGACAGTAAACTACTTTAGTTTGTTTTCAAGTGTAACAGATGGAAATAGGATTTTGGCACTGGACGGTGGACACTTTATTTTCGGACATTCTGACATTTCCTTTAGAATTTAATTGAGGCAGGGAATCCCCTCTTAGAGCAAGGGAAAGACATGTTTCTTTCTTAATTTCTTGACCGAATAAAAGCCTTTGCCTAAAATCATGCCTCCTGTGTGTCAGCCTCCTCCTTCCACATCCTTACAATACCCATAACATAGTAGGAGCTTCATACTAGCATGTTGGTAAAGGAATGAGTTTGGCTTCTCAACTTCTGCCGTTAAGTGCCAAAAGCGTTAAGTGGGTATGAGTTGAGGTCTTAAGGTCCTGTATGAGAACTATGGCTGTGGAGGAAAGGTTATAGGCTTTGTTATTGGTTGGAAAAATCAGAAGAAAGACAATCAACCTGCATCCTTGATCTGGTATTAGGCCAAGAAATACTGTTTTGAGAATCAGCATTTTCATATTTTAATGGCTAGACTCAAGGCATAGAACCATATTTCCTGCACTTTCTTGGTGACTAAAACACCACATGGCTTTAATACAGTCTGATTGTTACATTGACTTTCTTACAATGCTTTCATCTGTTTACATTTACGATTTTGCCATCACCGCAATGAGACTTCCATATCCTCCTTTGGGATACAAGGAGTGCGCTGTGCACAATTTTGGTCTCTTTATAAGCAGAGCAATGTTTCATTTAACATTTACTCATAGACGCCCCTCTGTGAGAACAAACACGTCCCATTTACCTGTTCTTTGGGAAGGTACCCACTCCAGAGTCCACAGCTACACTTTAGCTCACTGTACCTTTCACAGGTGGGAAATATCCATTTGCATATCAGTCTTTGTCCCGTCCACATGGGCAGTCCAGCACGGAAATGCTATGGCAAATCCCTTCTAAACAAGAGTACAACAGAAGCAAGCAGTGCACACAACCACTCATGAGAGCCACAGACTTCCACTCAACGATACACATCTACTACCTAACAAGCAGATAAGTAGACCACTCCTGGTTAATGCTAATGGTGCCCCAGCAGGGTCCGCATCCCTGGTGGAAACACACCAACCTCCCATCTGTGGAACAGACCTGCCAAGAACATGGAGTGGCGCACACCAAAAAAATGCACAGGACTATAGAGCGGCGGACACTTGCATCTGATCAAGTCCCAGATGATATACATGAATTAAATCCACCATAGCACACATGCACAGCAACATGAGAACAAAACCACAATGCATCCCAAAAGCATGCCTATTCAGATGTTCCCTTGGCATGTACACAATGGACATTTTTACGTGGGCCCGTACCTGACATATCAGGATGGACAAACAGGAACTAATCCACTAAAAACTCAGCTGATCAATTTCACACTTGAAGATCTACATGGGCAAGAGCATTTCCTAAGGGCCCAATAACCACCATTCACCAGAAGAGAACAGTACCTATCATCACAGTATTTGCTGATAGCCCAGAGGTACCACCCTCCACCCATCATCAGAAAAGGTTTTCAGGCACTCATACTAGCACTTCTCCCTCCAAGTGAAACATAACACAAATCACCACACATACACACAGAGACTCCCACACTGGTCTGGGACAAAGTAAACAGGCCTCATTATGCGTATGGAGGTAATGAAAAAAGGAAGGCGGAATGGCATTACCGGCATCGTTAACGGGTCTGGGACATTACGAGCCGACAACCCGTCAATACCGCCACCGCCCATACCGTGCCCCTTCTTACCAGAATGCACGCGTACACACGTCCCTTCGCGGAGGAAATACCGGGACGTCGCTAACAGGAGGACATCACAAGTTACGTGGGCATGCACTTACCAGAATCCAGAAGGTGATCATTAGGGCCTTCACGACGGCGGCAATACAGGCATCGAGGACCACCCGTAAATAGCAACCTGCAGTGTAGGCAACTGCCACAGGTGCACACAATCACCACAGGTGGAGTCAATGGAGCCTGTCCCAGTACAAAAGGAGTACACCCACACACCACACCCCTTCCTACACCAAAATGATCCCACTAGCTGTTTCAGTCATGGGGCTGGAGGACATACCTGTACTGCTACAACAACAGCAACAACAACAACTACAACAACAGGCAGCACAGAGGATACGCAGGAGGAGAAGGAGGGTGAGACAGGCCCAGCTAGTTCCACCAGTGCTGCCAGTGGTACCACATAGGCAGCCACCAATCCCTTGCATCAGACCCAGTCCATTCAATCTAACCGCTGAGCAGATCCACACCCTGTACCGGTTGGACCGGGACACCATCACCACCATAGTGGACATGATACATGACAACATCATCAGCCTGATAGAAATCCACACTGCCATCCCCCCTCTACTAAAGGTGGTGTCTGTGCTCCTCTTCCTGGCCACAGGCACCTACCAGCACACAGTAGGGCACATGCATGGCATATCACAACCACTCTTGTCTCGCATGCTGACCCAAGTGCTTGATGCCCTCCTGAAGCATGCAAGCATCCACCTTTCCCTACCACAGACTGGCCAGGAGCTCGCTGACACCGAAGTACGCTTCCATGCACTGGCAGGCATGCCCAATTGCATTGGTGCCCTCGACTGCACCCATGTAGAATTGGTGGGCTGTCATGATGCATACCCCCGGGCACCCAGACCACGTCCATCAGCCCCGGAAGCAGGCATCATGTCGCCTTGAGAAAACCCAGCAACCCCTGCTAGGGGCTGTCTGGGTTCAGTCCTGGCGCCTATGGCACCAGGCTCATATGGGACATCAGTCCTGGCGCCATAGGCGCCAGGCTCATAGGTGCACACTTACCTGATGCAGACCATGCTGCAAGAAGATCCAAGCCCATGTGAGGCCTGGAAGGGACTACTTTACCTTAGGGACTATTTTGTTACTCGGTTGTGGTCGGGATGGAATACCTACCTGGGACTACTTTGGAGGCTATTTAAACCACGCCCGAAGAGCAGCACACACTTCGCGTTATTCTGCATCCAGCAGCGTAACGCTCACCGTGCCAGCAGCAGCATCCAGCCTTCTGCCACGCCCGCCTCGAACCTGGAGCACCTAGAAAGAAGGAAAGAAGCAAAGGTTAGAACAAAAGTATTACCTGATTTCTTACCTCATTCCGGATTCATCGCATCTTCAAACCAGAGGAAAGACTTTGTTTTAAACGTGTCACATTGCCAGCAGCAGCACCGCGCCATACTCACCGTTCCACGCAGCATCTCTTCGATCCGGCGCTGTCTCCATCTTTTCATCGCCGAATCCCGGCACCTAAGGGGGACAAGAAACAACAAGGTGAGCAGAGAGAACAGACAGAGACAATCTCTTTAGCCACCATATGCTTACCTGATTTTACCGCCGGAGGTATAATTCATCAGCACGCCACATCTTCTTATGCCGCACCTGTAAGATAAGGAGAAAGCAGCAAGTTTAACCCTTGGCATTATTTACCGGACAGTGTTGGGTAACACAGACTTTTACCGGAGCGCTTTCAGCTGTCAATCTTCTTATTGGGTCAAAGCTGCAAGATAAAAGAGGAATTGGACAGGAGTGAATTCCAGACATTTTGAACTCTTACGAACGATATACTTACGGCTCTTCGCCAGGACCTTTTGGAGTCAGGATTCGTCTACAACTCTTCCAATATCTTCAGGCCAGTGAAGTAACTGGTCATCAAAGCGCCCCTGCGTGCTTCGCAGGATGGAGGGCTCATCCTTCAAGAATATAAGGTGAGATTGCGGAGAGGGCGCTTCAGAGGTGATTAGTGGGGAGGACAGTGGGGGTGCTATCACTTGAATCCACAAGTGGCTAAATCCATCTCTCCACTTGTAGGAGAATATTTCTACGGGCCAAGCAGACAAGATTAGGAGGGCAGATCCAGTCAGTCATCGCTGCACTACGAATCACGTGGGTGGAGGCCGCAGAAGTCCGGGTCCGACCGACGCCCCTGTGGGAGCCAGATGAGCGTAACATGGCCCCTCATGCCAATGAGGCGGTGTACCATAATCGCAAGCAATAACAATCCATCAATGTGCAGATGGTAGCTGACTCCAGCAAGATCCTCACACATTGTTGCGCCCGATATCCCGGATCTACACATGATCCCATGGTGCTGCGTAACTCCCCGCTACCCTGCTACATGGAGCGACATGCTGGACGCCGTGCCTGGCTGCTCGGTAAATTGCCTGACTGGGCCATGGCAGTGCATTGGGGTTGTGACGTGGGGGGGGTGCATACTCCACCTGGGTGGGAATGTGGGGGGGGGATGCATACTCCACCTGGGTGGGATTGGGGGGGATGCATACTCCAACTGGGTGGGAATGTGGGGGGTGATGCATACTCCACCTGGGCGGGATTGGGCGGTGAGTGGACAATGCACTCAGTGCTAAACACTGTTGTCCTGAACATCCCAACCTGAACATGACACATCAATGCCATACATAAGACCAATGCCGCACATCAATGACAACATGCCAGACACACAAGCAGGCCACAATGGGTATGCCAAGCGATATATGACTAAACATGATTACAACTGTGCCAATGCTGCTAGTGTGATTAGGTACAGAGTAGCATACACTGCAATAATGGGTGGCAAGACATTGTTCCGCATCCACAGTACATCTGCATCAGCATGCAAGTGAACACCCTGCATAATCTGTACAACGCAATCCACACTAGTCGACCATTGTGCAGTACACAATGCATCAAATGAACCCGTGTGCATACATCCAGGGACATGTGCATGTCAACACCAAATAGCTGCAGCCATGGCCGTTAATCCTAAAGGTGTCAGCTTAGATATTGACCCACACATACCTCTTTGTGCTCCCATTCAGGTGATGGAGGCTATCCCCTGAAGCCGTGGCTACTTACCCCTGTACGGAACCCGCATAACAGGCACGAAGAGTAGTACAATCGGGTTCATTCCCGTACCCGTGTTGTGATTGAGCAGACCTTTGGCCTGTTGAAGGCACGGTTCCGCTGCCTACGTTGGTCTGCTGGAGCACTCCTTTATGGGCCTGAGAAGGTGGCAAAGATCACCATGGTCTGTGTCATGCTGCACAACATGTGCATCTGGAGAAACGTACCACTGCCAACTGACATTGACATGCATGCACCGGGTGAGGATGATGAGGATGATGATGGAGGAGAAGCAGCACCCCTGGCAGTTCGTGATGCACAAGATGCCCGTGCTGTATGCCAATCACTGATTGACGATTACTTCTGAACCACGGGGACGTTGATGGTTATGTGTCAGTACTACACTGAGCACTGGGACAGTGTGGACATGGACACATGGTGTGGGGGGAGTTGGGCACTGTGCGCAGTCATGAATAGAATGAACACACACGAAATTAACAATGTCCAGTCATTAAATGATTTTGAACACAACGGGTGTATTAAGAAAAATAACAATATAGTGCTTCTTCCCTACACCACTCACATGCCCTCCCCCCAAAACACCCAAACACCCCATGCCCCCCAAACACCCCATACCCCCAATAAACACCCCCAAAATCTCCTCAACACCACCAACACCACCTCCCCCCTCACCCATTGTCATCCCACACACGATGTGGTTGGACCGGCTATTTCTGGACCCTTTTTGTGTTGGGCGGCAGCATTTCCGTGTGCCTTGCACTGCGCCTCGTCATCTGCACAGGGCTTGATGGGGTGGAGGTGGATGGATTTTGCAAGCCGGTGCAGGTTGTTGCTGCTGCATGTGTTCCAGCATCCTACTAAGGACCTGTGTGACTGCCCCTAAACTGTCACGAATGAGTATGGCACTCGATTTGATGGCCGTGATGGTTCCAGCATTCGCCTCCCGTATTTCACGGCATGTTTGCTCACCCTCGGCCACATACTGTCGCGCCAGTTCGATCATTGAGTCCTGGCGGACCTCTACTCTCGACAGGCATGCCTCCATGTCAGTGGGGGCTGTGGAGGTAGAGGGTGCTGCGGCTGGGGGGACAATTGCAGGGCTGGCCTCTGAGGTGCTTGACAGGTGCTGACTCTGCAGTTGAACCACTGGTTCCTGCATGGGGCTAGACGGTGTGCCCTGTGTGGAGTGGTGGGGGTGGACGGGGGGCTTTCGACATGGATGTGCCGTCAATGTCCTCATGTTCCTCCGCGTGCACATCCACATCGCTGAGGGGGGCTGTGGCTGCTGCCTCACCCACTGAACTGGTGGCACGGACTGCGTGCCATCAGCTTCGCCTTCAGCAATTGTTGCCAACTCTGTATTTGCAGTCTCGTCGGCTGCTGTTATCTCTTCCTCAGCAGGCCTGGCCTGTACTGGTGCCCTGGTTTGCACTCTGGCCCGCGGTCCTGCCCCGGATGTGAAAGGCCCAGTGCCCTCTGGTCTTGCCCTGGATGTTGATGCCCTTGGGGCAGGGTCCTGCCCATCACCTTCTGCATCAGTGCCAGTGGTGGAACAAGAGATGCAGGGCATCAGTGATGGTGTTACATGCAATGTAAAATAATAATAATAATAATAATAATAATAATAATTATTATTATTATTATTATTATTATTATTATGCAAGAGTTGGTGCTGTACAGTATTTAATTTCTCATGCATTGCATTCTTATAGGTGTGTCACACAGGGTACTTTCAAGGGGGGGCATATTGGCATACGCCGTGGACTCTCCATTCGGCACTGATGTGTACCAGGTGGCATACCGTTGTATTGCGGTTTGTGTGATGTGTGACATGCAAATGGTCCCTGTGTGTTGGGTGTCTGTTGGTAATGGGATTGGCAAGCCGCATGCATTTCATTGTTCCAGGGTTTGGCACTCCATCTGGGCATGGATCTGTATATGTGTGTATGATGGGCCATGCATTGGCTTGGCTCACTTTCACATCTGTTGTACTATGTCATGGTTTGGCCTACTGGGGTTTGCGGGGTCACTCACCTCCATCTCCCAATGTTGCTGCACCCGTCTCCATTTCACCAAAGCCCTCTATGGCTCCATATGTATGGTGGTGCTACAGGTCTCTTCCTCTTCCCAGTGCATCAATTTTACTGGTGAGTGGGCACTCCCTGCGATTAGATGCCAGGATGTTACGGACCCTGAGACGTAGGTCATCCCATCGCTTTTTACAGTCTTTGACCGTGCGGTGGGTGGTGCTAACCACTGTCACCTTACGCGCAACCTCCTCCCATATTTCTTTTTTTCTTAGTTGGACTTCCCTTTTGAGGTTCTTTGCGAATACCTCATCTGAATGGGCTGCAGGAGTATCAGCCAGCATGTTGAGCTCCTCGTCAGAGAAGTGCTTCTTGTGCAGGTGGGGTGTAGTCTTGCGGGTATCCTTGGACATGCTGGATGGTATGGCCCTGCTCTCTACTCTGTAGAACTGCTGGATTGAGAGGATTGCAATGGATTGTGTTTTTAAAGATGGCCGCCGGCACATTTCCAGTTCCGACGCAATGACGTTACTTCCGGGTCCGGTATTACGAGCCCGGTATTAGTATGATGTTATTACCGGGTCGTTATTGAGGGGTTGCTCCTTGCGGAGGCGGTATCGGCGGGTCCCGTGATGGTGTTGTCGGCGGGTTGGAGGGCCTTTAGCGGCATGGCGGTGCAGCCATTACCGGCATGGGGGTTTGCGCGTGCTCGTGCACTCGTAATCAGCCGCTATTAGCAGCGTCAAGGGTGCACAGACGCGCTATTAGCTCCATGCCGGTAATGACTCTGTTTTTAGCGGGATTCTCATAATGAGGCCCACAGTGTATTATGAGAGTGGAATTTTACAACCAAGCCTAACACACGGAACGCCAATTCTAGCCGTACGTGGCCCACGCAGGGATTACCCCAATATATTGTCTACTGACTCATGAGAGAAAAGAAACACAGATTTTAGAAGAATTAATGAGACAGACATTATAGTCCCAATACACAGTTGGCTTACATGGATTAGGCATTTTATGAGCAGCATTGATTTCGTAGAACTTCTATGGAGCAGAAATATGAATTTCCAATTAATATTGTATTAATTTATTTATTTGCATTTGTAAAGCGCCCAAGCATGTGGTCTACAGGTCAAATGTGGCAGAAAGGCCCAAGAGGAGGAGGAGAGCAGGTTTGCCCTTGTCTTTAAATGTATCAAGTTGGATTTTTAAGTCTAAGAGCGCTGACTCCGTGCCGTGACCAGGGCGATGGCCAGATTGATGCCTTTCTAGGATGTATTAGTTTCTAAATAGGACTATTTGGATGTACGCTGCCCTGCCAAGTCTCTTTAAAAGGAATGGTACTGTGGTGATAGGTCTGTAGTTGATTGGTGCAAGTGGGTCCAGGGAAGGTTTTTCTTAGCAGTGGGAGTACCCAAGATTCTTTTAGACTGGCTGGGACCAGGTTGGATGAGAAGGAGGCATTGATGAATCTTGTTATGAAGGGGACTACTGTTTAAGCGCACTGTTTGATTATCATGGCTGGGCACTTATCCCCTTCGCATCTGAAGGGTTTTTAGATTTTTGAGAATATTTGCTGTTTCTGCTTCAGATACTTCTCTAAAGCTGAAGGCTGGGGTGGAGTGAGTTATCATTGAGTTGTCAGGCAAATTGGTGGGGTTAACTGCTGCACGTTTCTTTTTAGTTTGCTGCTGCTGGGAGATTATTTTTGCTTGCATAGCATTCTGAATGCTAATACACCAAGTCTCGTCCTTGGTGTTGGTGCTTGGTGGCAGGGATGGGGTCTCTAGTTCTCTGAGGATTTTAAAAAACTCCTATGAGTTAGAATTACCCTTGGCTGTCCTTTTAGACTGCTGATTTTATTCCTTAGCTAAAATGGTGAAGGTAGTTTTGGTGAGGTGTGTGCGGTCTTTCTTCAAGATGGTTTTTGCCTGTCCTCTTTTGGAACGCAGGGCCGAGAGGTCAGGGGTAAACCACAAGTTAATGTGACTCATTGGTTTGGCCTTTTTAGGGAGGAGCAGTGCTACCAGGTTAACTGCTTTGGTTAGGGTGCTGGAGTAAAGGTCCGCTAAGATCGTTGGGTCAGATGAGCCAAGGTGTTCCAGGTCCAGAGGTGAGAGAAGTGGGGAGATGGAATCTTTAGAACTGTTTCTGGAACTGCGGGTGAGTGTGGGAGGTAGGATTGGGTTATCCCATGGCTGTTGTTTCTGTACGGTGAAGGATAGGATGTGAGGGTCCGACCAGGGGCAAGGGACATTCGACGTGATAGGGATCTGACTGTTCAGGTCCGCTAAAGGATCTTCCTTTGATGTGGGTTGGATCTGTGACCCGGTGTATAAAGCCTAGGTCTGTGAGGGCAAGCACTACTGCGGTTGCTGTTATGTCCATCGGTTCGAGGAGGACTATGTTGAAATCCCCCAACAGTCTGGAGGAGGGTTTGATGTTGTCAGTGATCAGATGGGTGATATCTTCCTCGAAGGTTTGCGGGCCTGGTTGCCTGTAAATGCTGTGAAGTGTAATAGAGTCGATGGGGGAGGACGTGAGCTTAGCCAACAGGACTTCGTAGATGGCTACCATTGAGCTGTTGATGGGTCCGATTTGTAAACATTCTATATAAATGTGGGCGACGCCTCCACCTCTGGCTTCAGTTCAGTTGCACCTAAGTATAGTGAATCCCTTGGGGAGGGCTAGGGACAGTGCTGGGCCTAAGGCTTGATGGAGGCAGGTTTCTCAGATTGCTAGTAAGTCTAATTTATTGGTGGTTATTAGGTCATTAATGTATAATGCATGTGCTGGGAGGGATCTGGCATTAACGAGGGCTCCACAGAGGAGGAGAGGGTTAGGTTAAGTGGAGGGGGAATGCTGCTGTCTGATGTAATCAAGAAGGAGGACGTCTTACACCTTCTAGGAATCATGCTGCTCGGAGGCATTGCCCTTGCGCTGAATGGTAAGGAAAGACTATCAAGGCTCTTTAAGGGGTTGGTTGGATAGTGAATTTCATAGGGCTGGACAATGATTGCAAGTGTTCTTGTTGTTGTGTGGTGGGTGTCCTATGGGCCGTATCCTTAAGTTGAGTTTCCTGTGAGTACATGCTGCCCAGTGTGTGCTTGGTGCTACTTTGTGCTTGTGGGAGAATGGGTTGGGTACTAGCTCTGAGATGATGGTTCCTCATAGTGGTCTGAGATGATGGTTCCTCATAGTGGTGGGGGCAGGACAGTACTGCAGGCTAACTCTCAGTGGTCTTATACCCACTATAGTGTTCCTGAATGTGGTCGTTAATGGGGTGGTGTGCCTACGTTTCTTGTGCGAGTTGGTATCAGGTAAGGTAGTGCGAGTGGAGCTGAACATGTGGGAGCATGGGGAAGTGTGTGCTCTGGGGATTAAGGTTTACCTTTGTTTAGTTTGTTGATGGAACCTGTCAGGATGGGTTCCATTGATTGCGCACACAGTGACTTTTCGGATTACGGTCTTCATATAATGTATGTTGTGGGCGGCTAAAACCTTGCTACACAAGGTAGCCACAACGGTTGTCTCCATATTGGTGTATAACAAATATGATTACTTTGCCAGTGTTGCACTTATCTGACAATAATCTCACTGCTAATTCTAGTTAAACAGGTGGACATTTAATAATTTCTTGTTGACCATGTTTCCCTGATGCATGACATGGTTCATCAATTTGGCGACACGTGTTTCAACCTTGGGTCGTTATCAAGGCATTGAATTACATGAACTCCTCGCTGGGTTTCTCCTCTGTGGGTATCTCTGCTTGATATCAATTGCCTTACACCTTGTAAGGATGCATTCATAGTCAGTTCAATTGGGAATTGTTCACTAACACTGGTATATTTCTTGTATGACAAATATTAGCTTCTTTGTCATTTGTTGTCATTTGTTGTCCTCCGCGCAGTGTTTTAAGCCGGCCGGATCAGCGTGCTGGGAAACTTGGCCAACAAGAAATCATTAAATGGCAACCTATTTAACTAGAATTAGTAGTGAGATTATTTTCTGATAAGCGCAACACCAGCAAAGTAATCATACTTGTTATATACTCAGGGATCCAGGGGCTGGATCCTAACTTTGCATGGGTGTGCAGCTATCACTGAACATCACTCTCTGCATCAACTAATTCTTACCCAAGCGCACTCATTCTCCAATTAGCCCGGAAATGAGTTCATGTTTTATTCATATTGGTGTAGGTGGGAGACTGAGGTCTATGTTCACGAACCTTCGGACTAACGCCACATTCCGATGTTGGTATGGATTCCGCCGGCATCGGCGCCCTGATAATTTTCACTGCGGGTGAGTTATTTTCATACACTGATTTTAGTAGGGGTAGTCTTGCTAGGGCCTTGACTTGCTTCAGTTTGTGGGCATTACGAACTCAGCGCCACTGAGGAAGAAAGGTGTCAGGCAAAGGGTAGGTGAATGGCGGGGGCAGAGTTAATGCGCTAAACCATTATGCATAACAAAGTAAGCACCAGCAGTACAGTACAGTACCTCAGGCTTACCTTTCTGGTGATTCAGGTCATTTCTTGGCAATTGCGGCGAGCAGCGGAGAGCTGCAGAGAGTTCTTGTGGCCTTATAGTACAGCCTTCAAGGACGGCCGACTCTGCCATCCGGCTCAGAAGAGCCAATCTATTTGCAGCATGTAGGACCCAATCAGCAGGCTAATCTGGTTTTAGTGCAGCAAATAAGAAATTAGGTGTGCCGGCAGCAGCCATCTTATCAGGGGCTGCTGGTTCACTCATATGCATGGCATCTGTGGTCTTCTGGGGGAGCGGGGGTCATGGAGGCAACTGAAGACGCAGCAGAGCTGCAGGGAGTTCTTGTGGCCTTATCGTATGGCCTTCGAGGATGGCCGGTTCTGCCATCCGGCTCAGAAGAGCCAATCCATTTGCAGTGTGTAGGAGCCAATCAACGGGCTCATCTGGTTTCAGTGCAGCAAATACGAAATTAGGTGTGCCGGCGGCAGCCATCTTTTCAGGGGCTGCTGGTTCGCTCATACGCATTGGCATCTGTGGTCTTCTCGGTGTCCAAGGGTCCGCGAGGCAACTGAAGACGCAGCAGAGCGGCAGAGAGTCTTGTAGCCTTATAAGACGGCCTTCGAGGACGGCCCACTCCACCAGCCGGCTCAGAAGAGCCAATCCATTTGCAGCATGTAGGAGCCAATGAGCAGGCTCATCTGGTTTCAGTGCAGCAAATACAAAATTAGGTGTGCCTTCAGCGGCCATCTTATCAGGGGATGCTGGTTCACTCATATGCATGGCATCTGTGGTCTTCTGTGGGTGCAGGGGTCAGGGAGGCAACTGAAGATGCAGCAGAGCTGCAGAGAGTTCTTGTGGCCTTATAGTACAGCTTTCGAGGACAGTTGGCTCTGCCATATGGCTCGGAAGAGCCAATCCATGTGCAGCATGTAGGAGCCCATCAGCAGGCTCGTCTGGTTTCAGTGCAGCAAATACGAAATTAGGTGTGCTGGCGGCGGCCATCTTGTCAGGGGCTGCTGGTTCACTCATGTGCATGGCATCTGTAGTCTTCTGGGGCTCCAGGAGTCCGGGAGACAACTGAAGACACAGATATACACATAAAGAGTTGTTTACAGCCCAGACAAACCATTTATAGGTGAACCTCATGGCAATGGAGTCAGCATTTGCGTATTTATTTGTATAGAGCTGGGGTTGAGCCTATCATGGCAATATAATAATGACTTTTTATGCGTGAACTTTTTATGGGTTTTTTATTGTCAAGTTACTAACACACAAACACATTATTAAGAATCCATAAGTAATTTTGTACTGGAATAAATATGTTTCTTTTGGAATTACCTTATGGTTGTAAAATTTTGCAACTTTCAAAAATTTAAAAAGAGCGCTGGCATTTGGGAACACGGACCTTCAAATGAACACATATAAACATTCCAAGCATTCGGGGAGCATTCTAATCGTGACATCACGGCATGACACACTTAGGACAGCTACAGGGTAAAAAAAAGTATCAACTGAAAAACAAGACTGTGCCGACCACTGATTCCAGTGGTGTGAGTTTGGGTGCTTTCTTGTCGCAACTTCAGGGAACAGAGTAACGGCTCACTGCATTTTCATCATGTGTTCTTTAGGAGTCTGTGAGATGATGTGCTTGGTATTTAGTGAGAAAAAATAGCTGTGTGGTGGGTAGACAAACATTTATAAACTTTGTTTTGGGATTTGGCACATCTGGTCAGACTTATTGGGTTTACCAATCTCATTGTCTATATTTCAAATTATTAATAGCTTACTGATAGTTGTGACGAATCTGGACTATTCGTCCCTTCTTCCCAAGCTCTTCAGGGCTAGGGAGCCTGCTAAAAAAGACCCTCCTTAGGGGTCTGGGAAAGTGGGAACGCACTGGGAGTGACTCCCCTCTAGGGGACAAGGATTCCCATTTCTATGAGGAGAGGTACTCCCTATCAAGAATACATTGTCTGCACATACGGGAATAGAAATGACTGATGTTACTTCTATTTTGGATTCAAATAGCGGTCACATTACATAATTCTTTTTGGCTTCATGTAATGCAGGATTCCTCTGAATCCAGCAGTCAAAGAGGAACGACTCACCTCTTTCGCTATTGGTAACAAACATAAAAAGAGGAGGAACCTTGAATGTAGGAGAGAGAATCCTATGCAGAGGCTAGCCTCTGACGGGAAAACGTCCTGGAGGGGCACAGCCACACTAGACTGCAGAGCTGGCAGTAGAATGGATAGCGAGTGGATCACTAGCAAGATGCCAGAAGGCTGGCTTCCCGAGCGGCAATGAAGCAAAGCCAAGAATGAGAATGAGGCTATAGACAGACCGTCTAACCTAGTGATGCAACCACGCCGGAGCTGTGGTGGGTCTGGTACTCGTTAAACAACTCTGAAACCAGACCACCGCACAGAGATGGAAACACTGACCTCCGCATGAGAAGTGTGCCGACTGCCGAGACCAGCAGGAAAAGGGAAGTAGAGGCTGTGAGAAGAGAACACTGGGGAAAGGGGCGAGCGGCTGTGTCAATGAGTGTTTCAGGAACAAAGGGTTAAGGGAGTCCAAAAGCTGGACACAGGCAGATGCCCAACCAAGCCCCACTGCCTTAAATATATCAGAGGGCAAGAGCGCTTTGAGAAGCCCTACAGAACTAAGTGACATTGACACCCTAGGCTGGAGAAGCCAAATGGCTTATAGAATCATGAAAACCCGGAACACTCAACACGGGCAGATGCCCAACCGAGGCCCCGGTGCATTACATATATCGGAGGGTCAGAGGGCTTCAGGGAGCCATAGAGATACAACCAATTAGGGAAAAGACTGGGACCAGAGAGAACCTGCAGGGTTCCATTGCCCAAACCCTTACAAGGACATTATCAAATAGAAGACGAAAAATGGTGGAATCGCACTAAGAAAATCCTTTTTTACCTTTAAAGAACAGAAAGTATTGAATGTGTGTGAAGACTTATGGCTTGCCATGAAAAACCTGCAAAGAGGCTGGAGAACTGTATTGTGAATGTTGACCATTTAAAAAACCCTTCTTTGGGGAGGAGACCCAAGTAGTTTGGCCAAACAAAGCAGTGCCTTGTTGCCCCCGGGTTTAGTGCGCTTTATAAATGGATAAATAAATACATAACAGCCTGAGCGTAGCGACTATTGCTCCTGTCTATTTTTGTTACATTTCTTTTAAATGGTAGGGCCAGATAGCAAGTCAATTTTGGATGGAGGACTATATTAATTTGAGCATTTGATGAGCACCCTTAGTTTAGTTCGTTAGGTAGGGATCTATCCTCATAGCAATAGGGTGTTTTTATTTTATTTAAATAAAACATTTTGACCTAGACCGGCTCCTTTTTCTGGTTCACCACATAGTCTTTGAAATACTGCATTATTGGAAGCCCCCACCTGTACATTTCTGCATATTTCTGCACTTGGTATGTATTTCCACACTGCTCAGCACCCCCAACCACCACAACAAATTCATAGAACACACCCGTTGTTCATTTAATATAAGCAACCTTGTATGATTTGAAGCAAATGTGATCTTGGTGGCTTCATTTGAAGAACTCAACAAAATTGACATTCCTTCTAGCCACTGGTATATTGCCAGGCTGGGACTCGCAAGCAGGGCATTAGGGCAATGCCCAAAGGGCTGATCTGATGGCCATTATAGATCCATTTTCTAAGGCCAGTAATACTTTAATGATCAAGCAATGCTACTGGACCAATGCACTTTAAAATGCACCATCTCTAACAAGGATTCTCAGAATAATGGCCTTTATGGAAAGTAATGAACTGGAAATCACAAATGTGGGCTGCCCCTTTTTAGGGGTTTGCACAGGAATATCTTTGGGGACAATATCCCAACACTGTTTATTAACAATATCTGTAATTACAAAGTCTTTCCCCAACAAGTTATTCTTATAAGCTTGCCAC
This sequence comes from Ambystoma mexicanum, assembly GCF_040938575.1. Classification (NCBI taxonomy): domain Eukaryota; kingdom Metazoa; phylum Chordata; class Amphibia; order Caudata; family Ambystomatidae; genus Ambystoma; species Ambystoma mexicanum. The sequence continues at coordinate 543,806,817 of NC_090940.1, forward strand.
AAAGAATATGCGAGCACAATTTACAGCCTCAGGTGCATGAAAATAGACTTCTTAATACTCACCAGTCTAGAAGGAGTTAATGGATCATCTTGCCTTTCCCCAAGTGTTTTGATATTGATGACCAGTGTCCAAGCAAAAATCTGCAAGACAAAAAAAGTGGAACGGTTTGCAATAACGTATATGGTTTCGTTCTTGCACTCCCCTTGCTACCTGCATGGATTTGTAGACAGCATGTTTCATACTTTCTAACATGTTTTTGTCTTTTATTCGCACAGCTTTCATAGGCTTTTTTATGTCCTGCACAAAAAATGTTCAAAAGATTCCGGTGCGTGGGTTATAAGAACTTGGGCAAAAACAAGTGAGATTTTGAGGATACTAAGAACTTTATAAGACTGATTGGCAGCAATTTGCTTATAGAATTCTTATAAAGTCTTTTAAGTTTTAAGTAGGATTTGTATAAGATCATATAAGATGTTCATAAGATCCTAGTATGGAAATCAATAAGACAATTAAAGATGGTATGCATTTAATAGCACTAACCACCACTAATGTAATAAAAGTCTTCATCCAACACCATCATTTACAACACACACATTGGCAAGTTTTTAAATTGGCTTATCCCTCCGGGCGGTGTTTCCAGACCATGTACACTTGGTGCATTTTGTCAACTGCAGCATATCATTCACGTGGGAGCCCTAATGTCCACATTCTTTTTTATTTTATTTTATTTTTTCATGGTTTATTTAAACCTTTACAACATTTCTAAAACAACAATCAGAATTACAGTTTAGATCAAAATTCGAATAGAAATAGTAATTACTTGACTTAATACATTAAGACACACTTTCTATACATTTTTCTTCAAATGGACAAATTCACAGTTCTTATTATTCAATATTACATCAATTTTTTTAAAAAGCATTCACTTTAATTTTCAGTGATTCTGAGTCACCATGAAGCATTTTATACCTAAGTTGATCTATGTCAACATAAGAGATGTCATTAACAAACTGCGAGAAATATGCAGTTCTTTGCGTTGTCAATTTAGGACATATTAGTAGCAAGTGCATCAATGTCTCTTTCTTACCAGTGACTAAACAGTGTCTACAGAACTTGTAATCACCAGAGTGTGAATAACAAATATTGCGTATCTCCTGCATGTTCAGAACATTAAGGGGCTGATTCATGGAATTAGTGCGCCGAAAAATGGGGATTTGTGCGCCATTCTGCCCGCAAATCCATGTTTAACAAATGGGGATTTGCGGGAAGAATGGCGCACAAATCCCCGTTTTTCGGCTTACAAATTCCATGAATCAGCCCCTTAATCCGAATCGCAAGGTACTATTCCTAAACACTCTCAATGGATATTTCACAATATAAGTTTCAGGTGCGAGATACCACTTCCAAAAAGATACAGTTTGAGAGAACAATGTGGAGTTCAAAATCACAGTATTGTTCTCCATTCAATCAAAAGATTTAACCAATTTTATTTTACCTTGTATGGATTTTCAATAAGGGTGTGTAACGAGGATTTTGTCACCATTTATACATTTTCTTAACAAAGATAATTTTCTCAAATTCATACAACTCTTCAGCAATTGCAAACCAAATTCGTAACGGATAATTTCCATGGGAATACATGTGGGAAGAAAAAACAAAATATTCCTCCATACCAATGCTTCAATAATTTTTAAGTAAGATGATAACTCAGGAGGAAGAAATTTTGGATGTAATCAATCAACTTTATATCAGCCGATGTAATCAGTCTAAGCTCAGGAATATCTGCAAATAAACTAAGTATGTAGGGTCTGTTTAGTGAATTAGGGCCTCTTTCCTCAAACACATAATTCATTATTAAACCAGGCTTGTTTGAGTGCACACGAGATCTAAGAGAATTCTCAGTTTCGATAGGCTTTTTTTAATCAATTATTTTGATGTCAGAGTCGGGTCTAAATCAGGGCCCCGTTTCACCGTTATCGTTAATGTATGGCCCCTCATATTCATTGTTTCCATGATCTACAGGGAGAGCATATGACCCTGAATTAATTGTACCACTGTGTTCATTGTTTCCCTGATGTACGTAATGATCGTGGGTACCCGAGTTAAGTATACCAGGGAAGCTCACATTTGTTCATGATATTCCCTTGTTTAGAGTCCAGAATTTTTTGGTAAAGTATGTTTTCAATTAGTTTCTGGACCGCTTCTTCACTCAGCCCACGATCCAGTGAGGAAACACCCCTCCCTACAGACACATCAACAATTAACAATATTAATATTCCCATTGCTATGTGGCGATTTTAAATTGTTATTCTGAGCAACCTCATTGTTCTTCGGTACAGACATATTTTGGTCATTAACTTCTACTCCATTTATGGAGTTAGTCAGTCTTGGGTATCTAGTGCTGTTATCAACACCAATGGCATTTGACTCAAGATTTGAGATAGGGGTTGGAGCCTTCAAATCAGTGGCAACTGGTATTTCAAATATTTTTGTGTCTTTAGAGTTGACCGGACCCACCGAGGTTTGCGTATTTGTGCGGGAAATCACTGCAGGGTTCTTACAAATATCAAATATATAGAGGACTCCAAGCTCTATAGATTTTAGGTGTTTGTCTATCCTTCCAGAGGTCTCTTTATTCTTTAGTGCCTCAGATAGTCGTGTAGTTCCTTCAGAATATTCACTTTTGAGTGGCTCTATTTTTGTGCATCCTTTTATTTTGAAGTACATTTGGGTCTAAAGTACAGTTCTTTCTTGGATTCTGTACAGTAGAATCTGAGATGAGTTTTACATCCTTGTTGGACTGACTGTCCAACATGACTTCCCTCAAGCCTCTGTCTCTCAGAAACTTACGGGATGAGACGTTGGATACCTTCTGCGTCAATGCCTGTTTTCGTCTGTTTTTTTTCTTCTTTTTTCTTCGATATTTTTACAATGAATTGTTCAGGATCAGTCCTTTGTTCAAGGGAGTCAGCTTTAAAGCTTTCCGGAGGTATTTCTGCGTTAAGGTCAGCTTCTCTGATGTTAGGTCTAGTCTAAATTGTTTCTTTTGTTTCTAGGGTGTTCCCTACAGATAGGTTGTCTTCCTTGCGAGGTAGGGCCTTGGTAGGGACAGCTTTACCAAGGATCTCAGGCATCGCTGTTAAAACTAGCATAATTTCATTTAAGATTCTTGTGTATGTTTTTTTAACTCCAGCGCGCGAGATACTCATATTCGGCGAGTTAATGGCTCTGCCACTGCAGCAGCAGCTTCTTTCTTTGTTGAAGCATTTTTCCTCTTCATTTTCGCAGGAGGAACATACCATGTTTTACGCAGCCCAATACCAGCACAAGGTGTTCATACAACAATAACAATAAGTCATACGGAAATGCGCGTCGTCACACACATATAAATAATGTTTGTTGAGATAGCCACAAAGCTGGTTTCACACCGCAATTGCATTTTACTCATCTGAACTAGGTAACAAGCCCCGTGCCCCGTGCCCCATGCCTAACAGGCGTAACAAGGCCACTTCAAATGGCCACTTCCACAAGGGTGCAGGCGCAAGGGTGCGGGCGCGTGTCTCTATGTAGGCAGGCAATTACAGGGGGCGTGGCTTCTAAAAAAATACAGAAAACAAGACGCATCAGTATAGAAAAATAAAAGTTAAATAGTCACTTAAAGTAGTAGGGTAAGTGTCCATCAAAACAAACGTACAGGCTCCGTGACAGTAAAGAAGACAGGATTGCCATGTCCGAGGGCAGAGAGTTCCCAGGCGTAAAAGGCCACTTCAAAAGGCCATTTCCAGAAGGGTGCGCTTGTTACTCTATGTAGGTGGTCAATTACAGGGGCGTGGCTTAGGCTCCGTGGCAGTAGACAGGATTGCAATGTCCGAGGGCAGAGAGTTCCCAGACGTAAAAGGCCACTTCAAAAGGCCAGTTCCACAAGGGCGCGCACGGATATTAAACTGTCCATATTAAAGTGCTCATGCATCTTGCTTCCTCACATTCCTAACTAGTTGAGAGTAGAGGTAAATTCATGAAATTGGAGGCCTAGGCTTTGCAAGGAAGAGTTTCTCTGCTGCGTCAACAGTGTTTCTCTGTTCGCTGGGATATGGGACATTCTGGAATGCTCAAAAATCTCACCCTCATGCTAAGATCTCCACTGATCAACTCATAAACCAATTCATAGTAAACCCCTTTTTTCCTCTACCTCATCCCTCGTCATGACAATTTATTTAATTCTATTATGTCCAATTTTGTATGGTGTTCAGTGACCCCTCTCCCCTTAAATGGGGGTGTTGTAACACTCATTGAAGCATGAAATCTGAACAGTATGCAGGAAATTAAACTAAGCTCCAACTCGGCCACATAAACAGGGCACTCCTCAAAATGTATCGGATACATGGAATTTTAAAGACACGGAGCCGACGCAGAGGCAAGCAGTCTTTGCAGCACTCTACTACAGCGTACCTGTTCCAAGCTCCCATAGCGAGAGTCTCTCTTCAGTACTAATCACAGGGGGAGGACTTTTACTCCTTGTCCAGGCCGCAGAGCGGCCGTGGAGCCAACACAGAGACAAGCCGTCTTTGCAGTCTATGGCAGCGACGTCAAGACTGAAAGCCTCTGCGGGAGACGGGGAAGGTAGAAACCTGAGGAGCTCCAGGCCGCGTCTCCCGGGACTCACTGAGAGCAGCGCCATACTACCCGAGGACTCAGTGATGCCCTAGAAGCCGAGGACAGCGTCCAAACCCAGGCAAAATCACCATCGACAGAACCTCTTTTCAGACGTCAGGAGCGTCTTAGCCCCCCTTCCAGAGGCATCTTTCGACTTCCCTCCGATCGAGTCGATTCTGATGCATTTTCTGAATAAAGAAGCAGAGGTCAATCCGGCGGGGGCTGTTAAAGCCTGTGCCCCCACCCTCGTGGCGCACGCTTCTTCGTTGGACACAGAGAAGGGCAACGAGGAGGCCAGAGCTGTCACAGATAAGGAGAATATCGCTTCCCTGCAGAAGTGCCTGCCGGACTCTACGCTGGGGCCCGAGCCAAAGACACCTCCTGAAACAAAGAAGCGCCCGGACCTTACCATTCTGCTTGGGGGAGCTGTAGACATCAGTGACTCCCCAGCACTGCCGGACGCTTCAGTCGTGGGATTGGCTAGTACAAGTGTGTAAGCTATAATCATGTATCACACTAATGCGGAGGAAGGAGATTTGCGGACCCCGCCGGGTGAAGCGGAGCTCCCGATTTCCATCTTCCCCGACCTCCCGTCAGAAGTACCCCACTCCCCTCCAGACCAGGAGAATCTCGGAACAGGAGTAGTTCCAACGGTTGGGAACAACGGCACTCCCAAGCCTCCGACGATCCTTAGTCCTGACTCCCAAAAAAAGCAGCTCAGTCCAACTGGGCATACAAAGGACCTAAATGGCGTCACCAACCCTGATAGCGATGACCGCCGTGATATAGGGGAGAAAGGGGGGCCAGGTCAGCCAGTAGCCACCATCCCGTCCAACACCAACCAAAAAATGGTGACCCGCAGATCTACGCGCACAAATGCACCATACAAGAGAAGTCTAAAAGGCCAAAAAAGATTAATGGCTTCCAACCCTTCAGCCTCCATGACCACGCTTAAAGAGTTCTTTGGCAAAAGAGTGCGTCGGGAGGGTGAATTCCACAACAATTTGTCAAACGCGGTCCTGCTGGCTATTGTAGAAGACACCGCCATGCACCTTACCAACATAAATCTAACCCAAAAGGGACCGACACAATCAGAGGGAACAACACACATAAAAGCATCAATAACCTCGACACCCAGCCTCCAAAAATGGCATTTCAATAAACCCCAATCTGCCCAGGTGGAAAAAGGGGGGTGGCAGACGCTGGAGTCATCCCTACAGAAAGAAGTAACCCCCTCGAAAGGACCCTGCGAGACTCCACTTTACCATCACTAGGTCTGACACCAGTGCAAACAGAAGCCAGGACAGGAGAGACAGCACAGGCTACATTAGAAGAGTGGAGCAAGGGAGAACTCCCCAGCGAATCACCTGTGCCAGTCTCCAGTGGCCTGCCAAGAGAGGGACACCTCTACGCCCCCAACTGTGCAAGTGCGCTCAATGAGCGGTCAAAAAATGGCCCTCGAGAGATGGACAAGAGAGTCTTCTCCACTCCAAACGACTCATTAACAAGCAGAGAGTCAAGACCAAGAACGCCACCATTCAACAGACGTCTTAGCGAAATCTCTATAAAGCCTACCAACGAATCTCCCTACAAGAAACTCGATCCTATTATGATTCTTTCAACAGTCACCATTGCTCTGGCCCCATTCGGGAAGCTGTACAAATATCTCAATGACACCCTAAAAGACTAGAACACTCTGATCGCCTTCATGCATACAAAGCTGACATACTTTAAAGGGTTTGTGGCAGCGAGGGCTCAGGGTTAGCAGCCAGGATTCCCAAGGGGAAGCAAGAATTGCTTCCCCACCATGGCCTTGGCCATCCTGCCATTGCATCACTGAAGTGACCTCAACAAGGTCTCAAGGTTCTCAAACTAACGCTCAAGACCCCATGTTCGGAGAAACAGCCCTAACACAGCTTAGGAAAGTCACGCCAGGGGCAACGGTTCTGTGGCATTGACTTTGCCACCAAGCGTATTGTTACATCCTGCTCCCAAAGTCCACATCTTCTTGGTGGCCAAGATCCCCTCAACTTTTGAAATCTTCAACCACAAAGGGGCACTTCAACAGGCCCCAAGAAAAAAGAAGGCGCCAAGACCAAGACAACCAATGCCTCCAGGCGGGATACAGCCATACTCCTTCAATCTTGACAATCTGTGTGAATGTCATGATAATGAGAATGAAGAAACACCCATTTATAGCAGACAAGTTTTTAAACTTACGTCTCCTGACCATCCGAATCATCGTAATAATAGCTCAGACCTGATGGAGGAGGACACATCGAGTTCAGTTGACTTAATGAACATGAGCATATACACCATGGAGGACTCGGAATCCAAACTCGGGAGAACAGAGCCTTAGAAGAGCCAAAAACGAAACCCCTCCTTATAGACTCACCGTCTCCGAAGCCTCGTCCAATGAAGAAATCAAGAGTTACGTTCAAGGGTCGCCGAGGGGAAAGGCACAAAAATCCTAAAGTCGAAAAAAAAGTACTCAACAAGGGGACCAAGGATCCCAAATTTCACCTTGCAGAAGCCAACATTAATTACAAATCACGGGTGCATGATTCAAGAGGGATAGAGGCACGAAATCCTATCCGGGTTACCCCGCAGGAGCACAACAAAAGACATCAACATATTAGAGCCCAATCCCAACGGAAGGAAGGACAGTTCCTTCCTACATATCGACTCAAATCATATCCAACAACAGATATGGAGCACACAGAAAAAACTGCACAGCTTGGGATTCGACCTGACTGAACCATCGACGGATAGCAGATGACCAAATCATCAACATAGGAGCCCGATTTAAATCATTCGCCCCTCTTCGCCCAAGGGGAGAGACAGAACAAGAACAAAGCTTGACTCCCCGGCCAGAGCCGGGCGATCAACACCGGAAAACAGCCAGGGTAAGGAATCTGGGACTCGAGAGCACAACAAAACCGCTTGCAAGAAGAGATCCAGGAAAATCTCTCCCGAGGGCGCTTGGAGAGCGCTCGGCATCAAAAGGGGCCCAGTACCCATATGAACTTTAAACTAATGGAAGCGCACCGAGCCCCGATTCGGGCTTCAAGGCAGGACGTAATCAAGGGCAGTATGGCAGTGTTCACCGACCAAAATGGAGCTGGGTCTGCTCCGTCAATCACCCAGACAAGAAGAAACTAGACTTATCCACAGACTCCTCCGCAAATCAGGAATCTTCTCTGGATACTTTTGAGCCCACCCTGAAGCTGGGCTCCTGGAACACAAGGGGGTTCTTGCACCTGACCACCAACATTGATGTAAATCTGTCAAAATGTGATGCTTTGTTCCTTCAAGAAACTAGGCTTACTGACAAACCCTCTCTGGATGGTTTTGATTTGGCCCACTCACTAGCTCTAAAGGGTCCCAAGGGCCGGCCTAGATCCGGCCTAATCACAGCAATCAGATCGGGAAGTGGCCTCCATTTAAAAAAAATGATCGAGGCCACGGAATTCATATTGGCTTCCCTTATGGAAAGGTCGGGCCAATCAAACCCCCCTGACTTTAACCAACAAGTGGAGATCCTGGTGATCAACTCATACTGGAACCCTAAACGAGTGACCAATGAGAGCTTCATAGAACAAATTGAACTCTTAATCGATTCGACACTGATTGGTCAGAAGGCCAGTCATATTTTCATCACGGGTGACTTGAATCTAGACTTGACCCGCCGGCTGGAAACTTTGCAAAGTAGAGCTCACATGTGGACCAATCTTCTGGACTCCAGAGACTTACATAATCTCCTTCAGACTTTAGAGCCCAAGGTGCAGAGCATACCTATGTGGGAGAGAAACGGCCTTAAGACAACAAAAGATTATATCCTTGTCTCATGTAGAATACTGACATTAATGGAATCATTCAAGGTGACCAGGACTAAACACAGTGACCACAACATCTTGACTTTTGCCTGGTTCACTCATCTACCTGAAGAACGCCACTCGAACCCCAACTTAGAACTGAACCTGAGTGGCACAAGGCTGAGACTGACTGAAAAAGCGATCGCCCTACTTACGCAGAACTATGTGTCTCAAAAAAGAGAGGCAGACATAAGCAAAACAAACTTTGCTGACTACTCCACAGCCCTCTCAGCATTCAAACCAAGAAAAGGAAAGGCTGTACCGAACTTAACACCTATTCTTCATAGATTCAACAAACAACTAGTTAAAAGAAGAAAGCGAGTCAGGAAGTTGAGACGCGAAGCAGCCAATTTGAACTCTAAAGCCAAAAAAGAGGAGGCAGCAACTGCACTTAAAAGCTATAGATCCTGGCTGCGTAATACCAAATTTCAACGATACCAGGAAGACGCAGAAGCAATGCTTTGCATCATTTGTGGAAACAAGACACGTGAGTTTTGGTCGTTAATTAAGGGCGAAGCTAAAGGAGTTAACCAGTCATTACAGAACTCAGTAGGCGATCAAAGATGGGAAAAACATTTTTAGGAATTATACAGAGCCCCAGAGAGCTCAAGACCACACCATGCCTCGAGAGCGGGAGCCAATTGGCTGATCCTGGTGGACCTAGAGACGTTTCAATCGAAAATAAAGAAACTCAATGGTTCCGGGCGGCCGGCCCAGAGGGCATCACCAACTTCGATCTAAAAAAAAAATGCAGAAGCGTGGCCTATTTTCAAAAAGGAGGTGTTTACCAATTGCATTCAATCTGCCGCAATCCCCCCCTCATGGAAAAAGGCGATAGTGGTACCAATCTTTAAGAAGGGCTCTAAGGACAACCCATCCCACTATAGGCCAATCGACCTACTCAATTCCATAGGGAAACTCTTCTGTTCTTTGATCCTTGAATACCTATAGGCAACTGCTAACATCCTGGCTCTGAGTGCCCTGAAAGCCAAAGTCCAAGAAGATGGACCAAAAATCTACATGGCATTCATTGACCTGGTTCAGGCCTTTGATCGGGTAGACAGAGACACCCTATGGGATAAACTCGAACAACGTGCCTTCCCTTCAGAGATCTTGGACCCTATAAAAGCACAGTATTGAGGCACTTTGATGTGCGTTTGCCTAAACCATAAAGGCTTGTTATCCTCGTGGATAAAGACTGACTGAGGGGTGAAACAGGGCTGTCCGTTGGCCCTGGCACTATACAACGCCTATACGGCTGACTACCTGGACAATGAGAGCAGAGTACGATCCTTCCCCCCGGCCCTGGGTGAGAGCAAAATCTCAAGACTGCTCTACGCTGATGATATAATTCTCATGGACCAAATGCCGATAGGACTTCAGAGGCAAATCAACAATTTAGCCAAATATCTGAAAGACAATCATCTCCAGATGAATTTACATAAAACGAAAATCATGGCCTTTAGAAAGAACTTGAGGAAACCAGAGAACTTCACCTGGTGAATTGATGACCAACAACTGGAACTTGCGAATAATTTCAGATACTTGGGAATTATATTGAATAAACACACTAAAGAACTGCCGATGCAAGACAGCCTCATGATTAAAGCTCGCCACCTGATTACCCAAACTCGCGCACTTGCCTCCAAATTCGGGCGCTTCACAATATCCCCAATCTTGATTTTCTACAAAACTAAAGTAACACCAACTTTAACATACAGTGCAGAAGCATTGCCATATTTACTGCCCAGTTTCTGGCAGAGGCTAGAAGGGCTGTACTGGAGGAAGGTTCTCAACCTCCCACAATCTCTGCCGATAGCCTTGATAAGGCATGAGTTGTACTTACAATCCTTGGGCTCAATCGTGGCGAGGAACGAAGGGATGCTTTACAGAAAAACTCCTTTGCCTTCCCCTCCACTTATCCTGAAGGTTATAAATCAGGAAATTAAAACAGGATCATGTCAAATGTTACAAGAGTGGGCGCTAAGAATCCAAACGCTTCTACTCTGGGTGGGCAGTTCGGAAGAACTCATCAGCAATCCAGAAAAAGCAAAAAAACGCCTATTGGAGAGGGATTGTATACACACCCTGGAAGAAGCAAGCGCCTCACAGCTGGCACAGGACCTGCCACCAAACATGACTAAAGTGAATGAACTGAAAACTTACCTAGTAAAATGGCCAGATGAGAAAATTTGCGAAAACTTCTTAAGAATCCGCTTAAATATTCTTCACACCAACGAAATCCTAGCCAGAAGGAAACAATCGTAAACAAACTCATGCCGCTTTTGCCTTCAACCAGAGACGATAGAAACAATCAAACACCTTCTGCTAAAATGCACAGGGGTGACAACTTTCCGCTCCATCCACCTGTTCAGAAACTCGTATTACTATTATGAAGAAGAATGGTGGATTCGACTGATGAGTGGGGATAATTCTTCCTGGATAATCGCGGTTGTAGGATTCTTCAGAAGCATTGGTTTAATCAACGAGTGAGTCAGGACGCACAACAAAGAGCAGGAAGCCTACTTGGAAACTCTTCAAGAAAAGTTGTTAAGGAACTGATCTGACCAATCAATGACATGCTTAACTTCCAGGAACAAGTCTTGTAAAAATTGTTTTTAATTACAATTGAATCAAGTATAAAAAAAATAAAACAAATAAAAAAAGACAGCACCATGCGGACAAAGATCGAAAGGAGGGTAATGAATTAATAACAGCAACTAAAGCTTCACAAACTGATGTTGTCCAAATAAAAGCTATTAAAATTCAAAGATGCAAAGTCCCTTACTGGGATTTCAGGTGTCTATAATGGCTGTATATATGGCAGGGCCTTTCATCCGAGGGACTATTTTGGAATGGATGCCAGTTGTTCATCCTCCACAATGCATACAAGCTCAGAGCACTAAAGAGTGTCATCATTGGGGGAAAAAGGCCAACATGAAACTAGAAGAGCTCTTCGCCCAAAGGAGAGCTCTCTCTACTTCGATGGTGGGATTTAAGGGGCGCGAACAGAGCAGCAGGGTGCCACATGTGGATGTTCTGTGGTAGAGACTCAGGAGCAGGTTAGTCGAAACCAAGCCAGCAGGTTTGCCAGCCCCTCAGGTGGCCCAGATTAGCTTGCAGTGCTATCGGTTATTTCTGAGTCATCTGATTGGCTCAGGCGCACCTGCCGGTACTAGTATCCTTTATACAAAATACCTCTGAAGTTGTAACAAGGCATTTAAACTCTAATAAATGCATTTTTGCTGTTGCCAAAAACAAAAACTTTAATGATTAACAATAGCACCTCACCGCTCCAGTATTTTGTCTGATGGGCTTGGGGGTGGCGAGGTTCAGTTGGTTGGGGCTTTCACATTTTAGATATATTGGGCATCTTTTTTTTAAAAATGGGGCATCGAAAAATAGAGCAGACGATGAACTGTATTTAGATTCAGCATTTTTGGAACAGGTCCAACAGATCCAAATAAGTGTTGGTCCGATTTACCCCCAATATCCAAACCCTTTGCCCACACCTTATCCCCTCCACTCAACAGGAGCTTACTTGTCCCTCATGCCTGGAACACTCGGTATTCCCTGTGCTTCCAATTCGCAGTAATAGCCACCACGGAAAGGGAGAAGGGACTAAATGTTGTTCCCTTCTCCTCTGTCCATGGTGGCCATCTTGCTTTGTAGGTTTCTTTCACGTTGGGAAACGGCAAATGCGATTATATGGCAAGACAGGAGGCTCCTATTATACATTACAATCTTTACTCTGACATCACAGCAGCAAAGAGGAAAAAAACGTTTGTAATAAAACTTTCTGAACAAAGAACTCATCACGTTTCCAATAGTGCAATATAAAACATCCCAATCCAAAATGGAGGACAGGTCATGCCCTAAGTGTAACCAATGAGCTTAGAGCCAGTCCCATAAATGTCCCTTTCTCTAACATCAACTCCTCTTTCTTTGCTGCTGACGCCACAGCTAAGTCACTCCTCCTAGTTCTTGCCTAAGTGGTTGATAGATGGAGTTTAGAGTGTTACTTTGTGCCATATAGAAAGAGTTTTGAGATTTAACTGCACTGTGACGGTGAAATTGGCATTTGTTTCATTTGATTATATTTGTATTTGTAATTCACTGGGTGCCGCGTTCGCTTTAGAACACTGTGCTGCCGGTCTCAGTGCTACATTGTTACGGCGTTCCATTTGGAACGTTCCGCTCTTGAGGGAATTTTTTTTTCTTTCTTGCCCTTTGGCGGTGCACCCGACGTGTTGTTTTTCATTTAGGTTGTGTCGCCTGCCTCACATAACACAGGCGGCGACGCGCGAACTTCATTTTTCCCTCAGGGGAAGTTTGTTTATAGTTACGCCGGAGCCGGCGCACAGTTTCTTCCGATTAGTTAGTGACGCGCGCGGCTCGTTAAAGAACCTTAGCTTCTTACCGACGCGCATCACTATAGGAGTGCTGGCATTTGTTTGCTTTCACACGCGTCGTGTGTTTTTTCTAATTATACGCTGCTCGCGTATAAGGTCACGTGCATACAGGCCTGTTCTTGGTTGTAGGTTGTCACCCTGCTAGGGTGTTTATGTTGAATAAGCCTGCACGGCTGGCATCAGTTTTATCGCCCTGCTAGGGTGTATATATATATATATATATATATATATATATATATATATATATATATATATATATATATATATATATATATATATATATTCAGTGAAAAAACTTTGTTAAAGGGACGTTATGGATAAGTTGCGCTACTAAAAACCTATGAAATTCAGTGAAAAAACTTTGTTAAAGGGACGTTATGGTTCAAAGTAAAACCGAAAAACCCCTGAAATTCGGCGTTATGGTAAGATAAGCAACCATAACTCGCGCCACCGTGCAATGCTAACACTAACACCCAGGACATCAAAGATGACATCACAAATGTCATTGATGACATCACTGATGACATCACATGTCTGGCTCTCCCTTTTTTCCCTTTACTGACATATCTAGGCCACATAGTTTTCTTTAGTAACAGTCAGGAAGTAAAAATTGAAAAGGTACTATATTTGTAGACTTAAAGTCAAGTCAAATCATATGAAACATATACATAGCGGAAGACACAGGCTTGAAAGAGAGCAATCCTTTCTGTGCATGAAGATAATCATTAGGGTTATCAGCACTTTCTCATAGTTTTATTTTTATTACTCTACCATCCCTGTATATGCTCATATTTGTATACATTGTACTCACACTCCTTTCCTTAGGGTGCAGTCACATCATGTGATACACATACATATGGTAAGTAGCAGCTTTCAAACAGAGCAATTATTTCTCTGCATGAAGACAATCAGTTAGGTTATGAACTCTCTCTGCTACTACTTCTGTTTTTTTGTTTACTTCACTGTCCCTGTATATACTCATATGTGTATGTGTTGTTGTCTCGTTGTGTTTTGTCTGTAATAATGCAATTATGTATTAAGTGGGTTTTATTATCTACTTATTACATGTTTCACAGTACGCAAAACTCTACTAAGAAAGCAGTTATCATTTCACTATTCAACATGGCAAGATTATGAATATTGCACCTTCATCATGTATGCTGCACACACGCCTATGTTTCTGCATGAGTAGCTTAGTATACTGCATGGAACTTCATAATAGAATGCTATTTATATCAATGCATTGCTTAATGCACTAATTAGCTCATGATATTTATCCCAATGATCCTTGACAGTTTTTGGTCAGCATTATAAGAATCCCTTGTACAGAGTTTTCATGAAAAGTAAATGCACATGTGATGTCATTAGTGATGTCATCAATGACATTTGTGATGTCATCTTTGATGTCCTGGGTGTTAGTGTTAGCATTGCACGGTGGCGCGAGTTATGGTTGCTTATCTTACCATAACTGCCGAATTTCAGGGGTTTTTCGGTTTTACTTTGAACCATAACGTCCCTTTAACAAAGTTTTTTCACTGAATTTCATAGGTTTTTAGTAGCGCAACTTATCCATAACGCCCCTTTAACAAAGTTTTTTCACTGAATTTCATAGGTTTTTAGTAGCACAACTTAACCATAACGTCCCTTTAACAAAGTTTTTTTACTGAATTTCATAGGTTTTTAGTAGCGGAACTTAACCATAACGTCCCTTTAACAAAGTTTTTTCACTGAATTTCATAGGTTTTTAGTAGCGCAACTTAACCATAAGGTCCCTTTAACCAAGTTTTTTCACTGAATTTCATAGGTTTTTATTAGTGCAACTTAACCATAATGTCCCTTTAACAAAGTTTTTTCATTGAATTTGATAGGTTTTATTAGCGCAACTTAACCATAACGTCCTTTTAACAAAGTTTTGTTACTGAATTTCATAGGTTTTCAGTAGCACAACATAACCATAACGTCCCTTTAACAAAGTTTTTCCACTGAATTTCATAGGTTATTAGTAGGACAACTTAACAATAATAACTTTGACTTTATGTACATGTAATATGGAACATACTGAACCGCTTCTACTGAACTTGATGTCCGCGAACTCTTTTAATGTCCGCGGACATGTTCGGAGAACAGTAGCACTACCTAAAAACTCTGGGGGGGGTATGTTTGATTGTTATATCATAACATAGGAACATTGAACAAATTCAAAAAGCAGCACACATACACATTATATGCAGTAATACATAAAAATGTAACTCGTATATGTAACACACTAACCATTAATTTAAATACAATATGTTCTAAAATAGAATATACCAAAATAAGATGAATTGGCTTCCAACATAATTACCTCACAGACACTACAGAACTAAGAACAAGACCAGACCTACAGAGTACTTAGAACATATCTTACCTGAAATAGTAAGTGTACTTCATTTTACTCATATATTTATAAACTTTCTGTATTAGATAAAACAAAATATATTATCTTTTTTTTTCTCACAGAAATGTCTAGTACTCTGGAATGGCTAGAGGAGCATTTCCCACATGAGGAAATGTCACAACATAGTGAAACTAATGGTAAACACTTTACAATATAAACTATTTAGTTATTATTATTTCATCTATATTTAACATATATATATTTTGTTATGCAGAGCACACCAAAATAGAAAATACCTCTGAAGAAGCTGTTATGGAAAACACACTTGACAGCATAAAAGAAAAAATGGATTTATTGTTGACCAATTTTAATAATTTGAAAACTTTTGTTGAAGATCATTTTAAAACAAAAACCTCGTACCATTGTCCCACATGTTCCTGTCCCCCCTCACCATATCCCAGTCAATTATCCCCAAACCCTCTCCATGTCCCAAAACGTTTTGATGAGACTTCCATCCCTTCTTCACCTGATACCAATCATGATGAAACCCCTAATTCTCCTATTTTTGTTTCCGTTTCTGCCTCACCTTCTGTCATAAATTATTAATATATATTAAATAAAGTTAAATTTTTGTATTCTGTTGTACTTAGTTTCCGTTCTTTTTTAAAAACCAATGTAGATGTCTGCGGACAGCGCGGGTGTTCTGAAATGTTCGGAAATAAACGAAAATGGGGGTGTCCTCGAGAACACTATACCTGTCCGTGGTGTTCGCTAGCAAGTTAAAACTGTTCTGAGAACACAATTGGTGTTCTGATATGTTCGTAATTAAACAAAATGGAGGTGTCCTGAAGAACACTATACCTGTCCGTATTGTTCGCTAGTAAGTTAAAACTGTTCTAAGAACACAATTGCTGTTCTGAAACGTTCGTAAATAAACGAAAATGGAGGTGTCCTAAAGAACACTATACCTGTCCGTACTGTTCGCTAGCAAATTGAATCTGTTCTAAGAACACAAGCAGTGTCCTGAAATATTCGTTTGCCGTGTGACGCACTCTTAATTACCTCAGGACCCGAACAGTGTCCGTAGAACATCAACGCGCATGCGCAAACCAATGTCTGTTCTGTGGACGCTGTCCGTATTGTTCTGTGGCAAGTTGAATGTGTTCTAAGAACACTCGGGGTGTCCTGAAATGTTCTTAGGGGGTGTCCTGAGGACGCTGTCCGTATTGTTCGTTGTCGAGTTCAAAGTGTTCTAAGAACTCCCGTGGTGTCCTGAAATGTTCACAAATTAAAAATGGGGGTGTGTTCTAAGAACACACGCGTTGTCCTGAAATGTTCGTAGGGGGTGTTCTGAAGACGCTGTCCGTATTGTTCGTTGTCAAGTTGAAAATGTTCTAAGAACACTGATGATGTCCGCGGACATTAAAAGTTTCCATAGGCCATAGTTGAAATGTTTCACTCTATGGGTGTGATATGCTGCGGTGGTTGTGACCAGGGCATAGAGTGTTGGGTGCATGACCATTTGGTCATGCACCCAACACTCTATGCCCTGGCCACAACCACCGCAGCATATCACACTTATGGGAAAGTCATGGACATGTTTCCTAATTCTCAAGTAATATTTTCACGGATTGCGCAGAGACAAATGTGGCTTCGTTCTTCTTCATATGGTCCACAATGGAAAAAGCAAGGCGCAATGTTAATAAGGCTGTTTGTGCATTTCTAAGAGATTTTGGCATGTCCTCTTTTCACAATTAAAATATTATGTTTCGTAGTACATACAATTTTCGCAGAGATGGAATCCATCTTACTTATGCTGGCAATCAGATTTTTCTGAGAAATGTACAAAATGCATTGCGACCTTTTTTAGAAATACAGCATCCATTTTGAAGTAGGTGTTAAGTATTTATAATTTTTGACATACAAACACCTCCCAAAGGCTCTTTTCAGAGCCACCACTTCCTCCCAGAGAAAAATGCAATGGTTACAATAGGGTAGCACCCCAATTTGTTTATGTTCGCGAACTGTCCGCGGACTTTCAAGAAATACAAAGGGCCCTGCTTTATTTATCTTCACTTCTATTTTTTTAACTGTGAAAGGCGGCTCTGAAAAGAGCCTTATTTTTTTTTTGATTTTTGTTATTTTATATTTTTTTTGGTTTTTTATACACAACACACTAGGAGAGGAGGGGAAAGGAGGGTAAAGGTGGGGACACCAACCACAGGGATAAGAAAGGGCGAGCTGAGAGAGGAAGATGTAGAGTGGGTTTACTTGGGTAGTGAGCAGGTCTTCTCGTGCTCTGAGACGATAGTCTCAAAAGCACTCCGAAGTCGCTCCCCTCTGCAGAGTACTGTGTCACAGTACATACATACAACTGTGACCCTCGAAAGGTAAGGGTCATCAGTATTCTGTATGGCCTGTGAGGCAGCTGGTGGAAGACGCTGTCCCACAGAGGTGGTCCTTGTGGTGACAGGATCAGAAACAGAGGATGAAGTAGAGGAAATCAACCTACTACGTTCTTCGCAAGGTACAACCTTGCGAATAGCCCCAGAGTGAAATGACCTCAGGTGTTGCTTCATGGTCGTGGTCCCAAAGCTGTACGAACCGTGCTTCCCGCGACTGAGTACCATTTTGCACTCATTGCAGGTGAAACGGTTCACACGAGCCTTAGGACCATTCCCATGAATGGTAAACAACCGCCACACCCAGGACTCATGCCTAGTGCGGGTAGTAGGGATTTCCTCTACCTCATTCTCATCATCCTCTTCTTCCTCCTCTGCATCCTCACTCCGGTTCCCCTCTTCAGGCCCTTGGGAAGGTGGTGGTGGTGGAGGGGGCGGGGGTGGTGCAGAGGCAGATACAGCACCAGGTGGCAGCAGTGGAGCCATGGTTGCCATCAGGTTCTTGATTGAAATCTCCAAGTGGCAGCAAAAATCGCAGTGCTCTGAAGAATAGTCAGAAACACAATGAGAATAAGCTCTAGGAAGTGGTCTTTTATAGGGGTGCTTGTACGCGGTCCGCGGACATGCGCGCTGTCCGTGGACAGATCGAACACAAAAAAAGGTTCAAAAAGTTTCAAAAAGTATGTAAAAACTCATGATTAGTATGTGGGACTTGTGCTATGGTGAGTTTTTATGGAAAAATATTATGGATTACTTGAAAATGTACTTTTTAATTGTTCGGGGACACGAACAGTGTCCGCATTCAGAACACACGATCAGCGTGGGTGGGGTCACATGATCCCTTCGCGAACATGTCCACGAAGGAAGCGCCTGTTCGCAGGACACCAAATGCACGGACATTGGTTTGCGCATGCGCATTGATGTTCTACGGACACTGTTCGGGTCCTGAAGTAATTAAAAGTGCGTCACACGGCGAACGAACATTTCAGAACAGCAATTGTGTTCTTAGAACAGATTCAACTTGCTAGCGAACAGTACGGCAGGTAGAGTGTTCTTTGGGACACCTCCATTTTCGTTTATTTACAAACATTTCAGGACACCAATTGTGTTCTTATAACAGTTTTAACTTGCCATCGAACAATACGGACAGCGTCTTCAGGACACCATGTGCGAACATTTCAGGACAACTCGAGAGTTCTTAGAACACTTTCAACTCGACAACGAACAATACGGACAGCGTCCTCAGGACACCCCCTACGAACATTTCAGGACAACGCCTGTGTTCTTAGAACACACCGCCATTTTGTTTATTTGCAAACATTTCAGGACACCTCGAGTGTTCTTAGAACACATTCAACTTGCCACATACCAATACGGACAACGTCCCCAGAACAGACATTGCATTGCGCATGCGTGTTGATGTGTTACGGACACTGTTCGGGTCCTGAAATAATTAAATGTGCGTCACACGGCAAACGAACATTTCAGGACACTGCTTGTGTTCTTAGAACACATTCAACTTGATAGCGAACAGTACGGACAGGTAGAGAGTTCTTTAGGACACCTCCATTTTCGTTTATTTACGAACATTTCAGGACAGCAATTGTGTTCTTAGAACAGTTTCAGCTTGCTTGCGAACAAAATGGACACATATTGAGTCCTCAGAACACCCCCATTCACTTTATTTAGAACATTTCAGAACACCCGTGATGTCCGGAGACAAATCGAACACAAAAAAGCGTCTACCACATAAAAAAGCACAACATTTAACCTATCTCATACCTTCCCATCCTCCCCAAACACTTCTACACACCAACACACTCTACTAAATACACATTTTTAACAAACATTTGCTGCGCTGTCCGCGGACGTCCGCGAATCCAAGATGGCGGGCGCTACCAAAAATCTGACGCGCTTCACTCTTCACTCCGCCCAATCGGCGAATACGCGGACATGACGTAGGCCGCTCGGCCAATCAGGACACCGTCCGCGGAGCGAACAGGGAAGTCCGTCCGCGGACCGAACACAGATATCACACATTTTTTTTTACCTACTTTTTGGTCATTTTAAAAAAAACTACTGGACAGATTTTCACCAAATTTGCAAAAGCATGCTTTCGGGACCAAGCCGCTGCTCCTGGTCCAAATTTGGTCAAAATTCGTCCAGCGGTTTGGGCTGTAGGCGCCAAACTTTGCAAAGGAATTCAGAGTGAGCCAAGCACTTTTTTTGCAAAGTTTGGTGAGGATTCGTCCAGGGGGAGCGAAGTTATAAGCCGCCCAAAAAGTGCTCTTCCTATGGAAACACCAATTTATCCATAACTACATGGCCACTACTGTGGCCATGTAATATATATATATATATATATATATCAAGTAGCCTGCTCGGCTGCCTCTAGTACTGTCACCCTGCTAGGTTGTGTTTAAATAAATAGCCGTCTCGGCTGCCTCCAGTCCTGTCACCCTGCTAGGGTGTGTTTAAATAAATAGACTGCTCGGCTGCCACCAGTTTCTGTCACCCTGATAGGGTGTATATATTGAATAGCCTGCTCGGCTGGTTTGGCTAAAGTGCACCTATTAGACAGCCTGCTCGACTTCATTTTGGTTGGTGTGGAAGTTGACACTTCTGTGGTGGCACGATATTTGCTAAGACTGTCATGGATAAAAATATGGTCCCAGCTTCGGTGGATGCCAGCACTCAAGTGCGTCCTTACAAGAAAACTGATAGTGTAGTAGACCAGTCTAGTCACCAACAGTCTGTAGCACAAGCAATCCAGTCTTCTCTGGATTCGGCTTTGTCTGGTCTCAATGATACACTGGCTTCAGCGTTTGATAGGTTGATCAATCGCATTGCTGATTTTCACCCCTCTCAGGATGCGGGACCCTCTGTCAAACATCAGCCCCTTAAGAAATGTACCAGCAAAACTAAGCATATTTCAGGACAACTCAGTCCTTCCCCAGTCACTTCCCCTGAGTCTTCCCCTAGGAGAGGTCAGAAGCGAAGGTGGGAAGAGTCTCGGCAACCCCTCTCCTCGACTCCTTGGCCAGCCCCCTCGCAGCTTCCTGCTGCGGTATCCCCTATTCCTATTTCCACCTCAGATACCTCTGAGGATTCAGATTTGCCCCCTAAGAGACGCAAAAGAAAGGTGGCTCCTGTCCCTACATAAAAGGGTCCAGTTTTGGATGTTAATGGTGTGCCATTTTTTGACCCTGCCCTCATATTACACCCTAGATCAGCAGAGTGGCATCCTTCACAGGAGGTTTCTTCATTCTTAGAATATTGGATCAGGAATCCGTTACCTAAGGGAGACAGGAGTAAGTTGAGGTCTGAATGACCTAGGCCGGTCCTTCAGGACAAGGTGGCTTGTACACCCGAGATAGATCAGTCTATGGTGGTGTTTCTTTCTCAAAAGGGTAAAGACCCCAAAAAAGGGGTTGACAAGGCCTGGCGTAACTGCCAGGATAAGCTGTTGGATGTTTTGGGTCCAGTCACGCAAATCTTTGAGGTAGCTGAGGAGGCTGTGTCCTCTAATTGCCCAGTTGATGTGAGTGTTTTAAGGGGTTGGATCCAAAGGACTGTTCGCCTGCTCGGCAATGCGAATGCCTCAGTCTCCAAAGAGAGGCGCAAGTCTTTGCTTATGAGACTAGATCCCAAGTTGGCGGATATGTCGGAAAGAGAAGCAGGACCTTCTGCCCAAGGAAATTTGTTTGGGGATAGCTTTTTGAAAGACCTTTCGGCGTATGTGCATACATTCACAGCTTTGGATAAGGCTCAGGCTAACATTAAAAAGGTGTTTGCACATAAGGTTTTCCCCAAGGCCGGGCGAGGTAGAGCCCGCTCTTCCAGCCGGTTCTTCCAGGGCCATTCCCGTCCCCGTCAGTTCGCCTCCCGAGGCGCACATAATTCCTCCTCTGCTCGGGGAGCGAATACCCAACTTTTCCCTCAGCAAAATGCGGATTGGAGAGGACGTGGAGGAAGAGGTGCCGGGAGGTCAAGAGGAGCATCAAGTACTTTCTCAAGTGTTAAGAGTTTTTTTCCCACAGAGATCTAGGGGACAGACTGGCCAGGTTTCTCCCACAGTGGGAGTCCCTCAAATCAGACCCCTGGGTATTACAGACAGTCCAAGGTTATCGCATAGAGTTTTATTCCTCTCCTTGCCAGTTCTCAGCTCCCCACCCATTGGTTTTAGACGAAGTCAAGCAGTCTCTAATAGATGTGGAGGTCAGGGGCCACATTTCCAAGGGAGCAGTAGTCCCGGCCTCTTACATGGCCCCTCAGTTTCTGAGTACCATTTTCCTAGTTCCGAACCCAGATCAGGGGTTTCGCCCAGTGATAAACCTAAAGGCCCTCAACTCCTTTGTAGTATACCACCACTTCAAGATGGATGGAATCCATCTTCTCAGGGACACGCTTCTTCCAGCAGACTGGATGGTCAAGTTGGATCTCAAGGATGCTTACCTAGAGTTCCTGTGTTCCCTCCACACCAAGAGTTTCTCCAGTTTCAGTGGGGGAGTCGGGTTTGGCAGTTTGCCTCCCTCCCGTTTGGCCTGTCATCAGCCGCATGGTGCTTCACCAAGTTGATGAGGCCTGTGATGGCTCTTCTCAGGTCCAAGGGGATTCGAATCATTATATATCTCGACGACATGCTCTTGTTAACCCAGAACCCTCAAAATCTGCGCTCTCATCTGGAATTTACGGCGCTCTTCTTCAGAGTCTGGGTTTTGTGTTAAATGTCAAAAAGTCCAAATTGAAGCCTACGCAATGTATCCAGTTTCTGGGCTTCAATATAGATTCAAAGCGTTACATCCTTCTCCTCCCAGACATCAGGTTGGCCAAGATAAGGAAAGAGATTCGGGTTATCCTCAAGAGGGACAACATTTCTCTCAGGCTGTTGGCCAGAGTAGTGGGGATGTTGTCAGCATCCATCCAAGCTATCTTCCCAGCTCCCCTACACTACAGAGTGTTACAGCATCTGAAGGCTCGACATCTGCGCAGATGTCTTTCTTACTCTCAGATGGTGGTGCTGTCCCCAGAAGCCAGGTTGGAGCTCCTTTGGTGGCTCAGGCACATGGTTGCCTGGAATGGGAAAGCAATTTTTGGTCCCTTTCCGGATGTCGTTCTGGAGTCCGATGCCAGCAGAGCGGGCTGGGGAGCCAGACTTGGTCAGGTTTCCACAGGGGGGAAATTGTCCGAAAGGGAGAAAGAGCTCCATATCAACTGTCTGGAATTGTTAGCGGGGTCTTTTGCAGTCCAAAGTTTTCTCAAGGATCAGGGGAATTGCTGTGTCCTCCTCCGCATGGACAATGTCTCGGCAGTGAGATATGTCAATCATTTGGGAGGGACCGGGTCCAAGGTCCTAGCGGATCTGGCAAGGGAATTTTGGCATTTTTGCCTCGACCGCAATATTGTGTTGAAGGCGAAATACCTTCCGGGGATCAGCAACGAGGTAGCGGATTGGAACTCCAGTCACCTTCAGGACAGAAGCGACTGGATGTTAGACAAGAGCCTCTTTGCCAAGATAGAATCTCTATGGGGTCCATTTGCAGTGGATCTGTTTGCCTCTAGGCTAAACTGTCAGGTGCCCAGGTTCTACAGTTGGAGACCAGATCCTGGTGCTCTAGCTTCCGATGCGTTCCTACAGGATTGGTCGGGTCAGCGGCAAGAAGCCACGCTAGTGATCCTAACCCCCTTTTGGCCTCTCAAATTTGTTTCCCAGCTCTTCTAGAGTTGTCGGTGGACATTCCTCGTCTTCTTCCCCTTCATCCCCAGTTGCTGGTAGGACCGGGAGGGCTCCCTCACGAGCTGGTCCTTCAGGGGCACCTCTCCCTTATGGCTTGGAAGATTTCAGCTCTTCCTGGTGCTTCCGAGGGCTTTCGCAGGACTCTGTCAGTCATCAGGGACTCTTGGGCCCCCTCTACCAAGCTGGGATACTCTTCAGCATGGAACCGCTGGGTTAGCTGGTGTGTGGTTAGGCACCTCGATCCCGTTTCTGCCCCTCCTGTAGAGGTGGTTAATTTTCTGGTGGATTTATTTAAAGAAGGCAAAGCTCATAGAACCATTAATGGCTTCCGATATGCTACTTCAGCGGGGCACCTTTTGGTAAAAGGGGAACCTGTAGGTAGGCATTTTTTAGTGCGAAGGGCCCTTAAATCTATTCGTATTAAGGTTCCTCTAAAGCCGAAGTATTCGGTTTTTTGGGATGTTAATATGGTTTTAGATCTCTTCCGATCCTGGCCGCCTAATGAGGATCTGTCCTTTCAACAGTTATTTTCCAAGCTAGCAATGTTGTTGTGCCTGGTATCTATTAAGAGAGTGTCTGATATCAGAGCTAGGTGTGGACAATAGAATGTTTACCCCTCAAGGGGTTACCTTTTTTGTTTCACGGAGGACTAAATGTATGACTTCCTCAATATCCTATCCAGCCTTCCCAGAAGACAGTAAATTGTGTGTTATCGCATGTTTGAAATGTTTTGAATTAAAAACTGAAAGTCTGAGACCTCAGAATACCTCTCAGCTGCTGATTTCCTATAGAAAGCCCCAAAAGCCAGTATCCCCTTCCACTTTAGCCAGATGGATTAAGTGGGTCATGCGGGAGGCGGGGGTTGACATTTCCTCATTTGGTCCCCATTTGGTTAGGCGTGCTATGGCCTCTAAAGCCGCTTTCCTGGGCGGCGGTCTGGAACAGATTCTTAAAGCAGCTGATTGATCAAGAGAGTCAACTTTCAAAACGTTTTATCATAAACGCATTGCTCATGTGGCTGTTGATGTTCTGCAAGGGCTTTGAACTTGCATAATAGGAGCCTCCTGTCTTGCCATAGAATACCTAATCCCCCACACTAGCGTGAGATGGGGGAGAGGTCCTGGTTGAAAGGAGATCGGTTCAAGTTCGGTTTGCGGGAGAGTTCAATTTTCGCCTGTTTTCAGTTGGATCATCACTCCTCGTGCTATGCGGATAGTTTCTACAGTGGACGTCCGAGGAAGAACAGCATCAGAAAGAGGAGTTGGTGTTAGAGAAAGGGACATTTATGGGACTGGCTCTAAGCTCATTGGTTACACTTAGAGAATGACCTGTCCTCCATTTTGGATTGGGATGTTTTACATTGCACTATTGGAACTGTGATGAATTCTTTGTTCAGAAAGTTTTATTACAAACGTTTTTTCTTCTTTGCTGCTGTGATGTCAGAGTAAAGATTGTAATGCATAATATTCGCCTCCTTGTCTTCAATAGAATCTAAACCCCCATCTCACGCTAGTGTGGGGGATTAGGTATTGTTCTCAATTAAAAAAGAAACCATTACCATCCCGTAAAACCTGCCAGGATACTAATATCAATAAACCCCGTAACAAATCCCATAATGGTAATGCCATGGTGCTAAAGTTAAGACCCTGGAGCGAACTAGGAGCCAGAGCTGGTAATGCCCCCTCCCCTTCAGTTGAGGTTTATTGCTTAATTAGAAGGATTTTCAGGCAGTTCCACAGATGCACTACACTAAGGAACGCCTCCAGAGATGACAACCCAGAAGACATGTAAAGAATGGAAGACACTTCATTGGGCGCATGTGGATGCGATCACTTTTAGTCAGGGCCCCGGTTGTCGCAGGGTGTGAGAACACCTTATATAGATGTTGATTGGATATTGAGAACCCCGCCTGAATGACATGTTGGACCCAGGCAGGAAACTGCTCTATCGCAAATGTCATAAAGGAATTCTTCCACCAAAGGAGGAGGTGGAAAACGGATGATCTTATCGATTGTTTGTCTTCTTGTCATAGCAAGTACACTTTCTTTTTCTATGGCCAAAGTTTGGTAGGTTTCAAGTTAGATGAAAAAAGTCCTTCTCGAAAGTGGCTGTTATCCAGACCATTCGATCTGAGTTGGGTAGGGCAAAGAGCACGGGGGAGTTGTGGGGGGGGGGGTTCCCTGGGTCTTTAGTGTTTCCACTTTCTTACAGAAGGCCCTCAAAGGGAATTACAGTTCCCACCACCCGCATCGAGGGGATTCTCACCTTATGAGGAGATGTGATTAGCTCCCTTTCTGAAGGCCACCTAATTCAATACCCTGCCGGGATGGATGTCACACTATACTGCACTGATGGCTTAAATGTGGCCACCTGCATCCTTGGGAGCTGACTGTCGTGGGTTAAGAAAGCTATGCATAAAATAGCTCTGCCCTAGACAGTCTTTTCGAGGAAAAAAGGCCATAGTTCAGCTAATTTGCAGGCCTGCAATGCATTTTTCAGTGGCTGAAGGTGCATTTCCTGGAATGGCGACTGGGTGGTGCGGTGGCCTGTGTGACTTTTTAACTGAATTAGCCTAGTCTACTCTTGGGGAATGGACGAATTACCTCCAGAGGAATTCCACTGGAGGCAATTCCTTATTTTTAGGGAGGTTCTACTCCTGTATAACATCCTTTTATGTTTGCAACTCATAGGACCTCCTTCCAAGTTCACTGGTGCAGTACATTTTGGCTGTGATCCCATTACCATCACTTTTTTAGGCAGTACCGGAATTACTGCCAATTTTACCACACGGATGAATTCAGAGTTTGGAGATAAAGCGAAGGATTCAATTCCAGGAAAAAGCTAGAGTTTAATCCTCAGCTTACTGCCAAAGATTATTGTAATTACCACAACAGAATTACTGCTCGCTGTAATTCCATAAAAGTCCCCATGGAGTCGTTTAGCCTCTAAAAGGGAGGATTTACACTGCCATACTATCACTCACAATCCCATAGTAAAACCACTGGACAGAGAGGCAGTAAAGGTAAATGAGCTTCGCGGTAATTTTAGTGGAGTTACTGCTAAACTCGTAATGATGCCTGTTATCAGGATGACTGAAAAAATGGCGGTAATTCCATTTACTGCCAAACTCGTAACAAGGCTCTTTGTGTGTTTAGAGTCCGTCTTAGCACAACATGTGTTTTAGAAATAACATGTAATTGAACATATAAAGTTCTCTATGTTTTGCAATGAAGTAGTAGGCCTTGCATTTTATTTCTGGGAAATTGCAAAATCCATGCAAATAAAACTGGCTTTACTTGAGGGTGCAAGGGTAGTAGGATTGCATATGGCGGAGGCCGGCTGAAGAAAGAATAGTGGCAAAACAGATAGAGAATGAGGATTCGAGGCGAGGGAGAGAAGACCGGAAAGGAGATTAGGTTGGGGACGGAGGTAGTGATCAAGGAAGGAAATTGGAATACGTGGATGAGGGGAGGTGTTGGGATTTGAGAGGTAAGGGGAATGAGGGATTGAGTAGACAGGAGGTGGAATAGTGGCTTGGGGAGGGGGACAAGGAACTTCTATCATGAAGCGGCATGACTGTGAATTAGAGTAAATGGGTTGAGAAGGGGTGAGGGATGGACTGGATAAGGGAATTTAGTGGTGGGAGGATACTGGTGAAGAGGGTGTCTGATGAAGGAACTGGAGTAAAAGGTTGAGGGGAAATAGCAGAGCAAGGCTAGGGTTTGGAGTATGTCCTAGGGCACGGTAATTGCAGTATGGTGGTGAGGGAGACGGGGTGCTAAAATGGGAGTTATTGATGTAAGGCATGGGTCTGGGACCTTTGGCATATGTTTTGGACTACATATCTCATCGGCCTAGCCAGCATAGTTTAAGGTGTGGGATCATGGGAGCCGTAGTCTAAAACACCTGGAGAGCCGTCGGTTGCAGACACCTGATATAAGGGGTGAGCAATGGGAGTGGATTTAGCACTTGCCGTGCATGACAGAGGCTGCAGGTGGCAGAGGATGGCAAATAACGAAAGAAGTCAAACTACCAACTGCACCTCCTCAGAGGTATTCTTCCTCTCCTCACCTTCCCCCAGAAGCTCTCTGTCTCCAGAGTTCTGGTTCTCTCTAGGCTTGACTACTGCAACAGCCTCTTTTTAAATCTGCCTGCTCCTACTCTCCCTCCTCTACAACTCATCCAGAACAGGACTGCAAGACTTGTTTTTGGTCTCAAGCCCAGGGATCGTATCTTTCCATCCCTGACATCTCTCCATTGGCTCCCAGTGGCTGCAAAGATCAAGTTCAAGACCCTCTCCATTGTCCACAAGGCCTTCTGGGGCCTGGGACCTCAATACCTCTAACTCTCTCTTCGGAAATACCTTCCTACTCGAGCTCCCTGCTCTGCTAGCTCCAACTCCTTGAGGGTCAGGCGCTTCTCCAAGCAAAGAGTCAGGTGCAGAGCTCTCTCTCTGCTGGTGCCTCACTCTGGAACAGCCTCCCCACCTCTCTGAAACTTGAGCAGAACCATCTCAGGTTCTGGAAACAACTTAGGACTTTCCTCTTTGCTTCTGCTTTCTCTTTTCCTCTTCTCTGCTGATCTCCTATCTGAATCTGCACTGGTCACCTGGTTACCCTCTGGATTTCGGGCCCCCATCCCTGCCCAACCAGTGGCACACCTGCACTGCCTCCTGGCAACCCTTGCACTTGGGTCTGTAACTGGAACCCCACAGTCCCTTTACCTGCTCTTATCAGACACTTGTTGTCTGCACTTAACCCTTGCACTGCCACCTGCTGGCCGCGCTACTGGTTTTTGATCCTGTGTCCTGCACTTGCCCTTCCTTCCCTGCCCCTGGCACTTTTCCCCTCCCCTCTCCCCTGCACTTGCACGATCTCAATGTCACTAGGCCTAGTAAGATCATTGTCTTTGTCTCCCCTTTGTTTTCCCTCCCTTGTCTCGTCGCGTCTTGAAACACTTGTGAATAGGTGCGTTATAAATAAAATATATCATAGACCTCTACAATTGTATTTTTGATAATATAGAGATAAAATGTACACTGACCATTTGTCGCTGGCAATAGGATTAATTTCCTGCATATTCATATGACCTGAACTATGTTTATGAAAGATGTACCAGCATTTCTTAGTACCTCTATCTCTTAATACATTATACATGATTCTCCATTGGGCAGTAGCCAAAGTGCCCTTATGCATTTTATGCCAATTTTTGAATTTCATTTTCAATCTTTTAATTTCATCCAATTGTACTTGAACATTTGTAATATTCTTTCTTTTAGTCTCTAGTATATCTTTCTTTAGTAATGTTTTCTTATTTGCAACTTCAACATCAAAGACCTTATTATGGGACTTGTTTGCAATAACATTTTTTTCTCTGTTCCCTTACTCATTTATTGATAAAATTCAGTGCAATCTAGCAGTAAATTTCTACCGTAGAAAATGTCATAACATTACCCTCCATCAGCGCATTCAACAATTCCACACTGGCCATAGTCAAGTTTTTTTCTGTCCACTTAATACGATTTATACCATTGATAATAGCATAATTTCCTTGCAATTGTGCATTTGTTTTCATTGTTAATAATAAATTCTACCACCACATGGTCACTAAGGGAATTTGGAGTCAATTAAAAATTCTTTACATTCATAAAACCAATATCAGTGGTGACCACAAAGTCTATCCATGAAAACTGTGTCCCATTTGTCCAGGTAAAAAAACTGTCTTGAGTTTTAACATTAACCAGCCGGTAGAGTTGATGTGTCAGAAAAAGAGACATCCTGGGACCCATATGATTAGTTAATTCCTCTACCCCTGGTCTCATTGCCCAGACCTTTTGCATGTTTTCAATGTAGCAATACTCATTAGAGATCTCCACTTCATTATTTGGATAGCGTGGGAGTTGATAATTAAAATCACCCATCAAATAATAAGGGCTAACAGGGTAGAGTTTCAGCCATGCTTCAATCAGCATTTCAATATGTGTAATAATCTCATCCAATCTAACATTACCCAGTGGATTATATATATTTATCAGCAGTACCTCAACTTTTTCTTTATTTACCATAATATCAACCTTAACGGCTAGAACTTGATCCATTTGGCTCAACAGAGCAAAGACCATGACTTTTAAGTAGGTTGCAACACCATTAATAAGCCCTCCAAACGGTCGCCCTTTTTAATTTTTTTGGCTTTCATCTGAAAAATGATAAAACCATCCATAATCAAATCTTGCATTACCCACGTTTCCTGCAATTAAAATATAGCGGCAGTAATCAGAGAGTGGAGTCCCAAAGCATTATCCAAGATAGACCTGTAGCCTCTGGGATTCCAAGACCCAATGACAATTTGTGTGTTTAAATCGTTCAGTCATTCTACACCCTCCAATCCCATGTTCTCCAATTCATTGGAGTAAACCTGCTGTTTTCTATTTGTCTGTAAAGTGGAACACATTTTTTTTAACAACGTCATTAATCACTTCCTCAGGTAATAAATC
This sequence comes from Ambystoma mexicanum, assembly GCF_040938575.1. Classification (NCBI taxonomy): domain Eukaryota; kingdom Metazoa; phylum Chordata; class Amphibia; order Caudata; family Ambystomatidae; genus Ambystoma; species Ambystoma mexicanum. Next base: position 543,836,766 of record NC_090940.1, read on the forward strand.
ATCATTTTTATATTTCAATAGATTACTATTTTTTCCCTTCTGAACGGGGCAAATCTCTTTAACCAACTCATAGCCTATTTTTAGTAGCCTGCTCGCTTGTGTCATAATTAGCTCTGTTATTATTTGGGAAACCAAGTAAACCATAGCCACATTTTCGACTTGAGCCTTTCGTGGGATCTCCACTAATTTAATATCCTGAGTGGTGATCATTTTGAGGGGGGCAATTTCATGCAGCAATTCTATAACATTAGGTCTGTTCAAATTGGGGCTTTCTGCTATGTCATAAAAGTCAATCATTTTACTTGATGAGGTACTCCTTATTTGACCCGATAGTTTAACCCAATAGTATTTCTAAGTCTAAAAGCTTATCATCCTTCTGCTTAGACAGGTCGGAAGGCTTTCTTTACCGGTCCAGTGGCTCTTTTTGGGGAGTCCATAGTCGTTGTTGCCTCTTCATGATCCACTTCTGTATTTTTTAGTGAGAGAAAAAAGTTGTCTTTTATCGAGGCCTTTCTCCCAGTCATTTTCCTTACCTGCCTCACAGGCCGTCAGACCTAGGCCTGGGATATAACCTTGAGGTTTCTGTTTCTTACTCACTTGTTCTTTGTTTGAGGTAATTGTGGAATTATTTAGAGTCTCTTGACAGCTCACATTTTTTGGGAAAACCGACGCCAGTCCTTGTGTTGTTTTCGTTGGTTTAGAAGTGAGGCAATGATTTATACAAAAACGTTTGCTCTTTTTCTGGCATTTTTTTTGGTCAAAGAAATTGAGGGCTTTTTTGTAATTAATAGTCCTGAAGCGGACACCAGTTTCCTTTGTGCTTACAGTTGCGTTAATAGGGTTAATGTGAATGTTAAAGGATATTTGTACCGTGCACTATCACCACCTGGCGCTCTGGCGGCTCTGAAAAGGGGAGGGGGGAGAGATAGTGGGAGTAAGCGGAGAAAAGTGCAAGAGAGCAGTGATATGCCGTTGCCAACCTCAACACGGTTAATACCGCTCGCTGGGCGTGGGGTGTTTTTTTTCCGGTCGGTAGCCGTCGTGTGTTGTTGTGCGAGTCTATGTGTGCTTTGTTTTGTTGTTGTGGTGTAGTGAAGTTTGTGCGGTTTGTTGTGCTGTAGGGTTGTGCTTGTGTTTGGTTAGAGTTTTAGAGGTGTATGCAGAGGGGTGAGCTTGTTAGTGGGTTGGTTATTGGTATCGCTGTCTGGAAGCGATGTGCTAAAATGTCCACGTTCATTCCAGGTGTGGCCTGGAAACATCTCTGTATTTCTGTCTAGAACCGGCATCCAGAGATATTCATAATCCTTCCTTATATGAGGCCCATCAGTATTAACAACTGTGTCTAAATTCGGCCCTTGTCCACTTTTGAAGCCTGTCTCTATGTGAGGCGAGCAAGTGTTCCAAGTTGATGTAATTTTTCCCTGTGCTTGGGCTTCAATCCTGCTAATATCCAATACAGATTATGTGACTCCCTTCAACAGGGCCCCTGTTTTCTTACCAGGCGTTTTGGGATTCCGTTTTTCCACTTTCGGGTTGCTAGCAGAACCTGAGAGCAAGCCGCACATTCTTTAGATCTAAGAGGATAGCTACGAGCAACTGCCGGCATACTAGCATTTCAATGGCCCTCCAATCGTGGGGTCTTTGCAGTAATCATGAGTACTTAGGGGTGCAAAGGTAAAAAAAAATGGCAAAACCACAACCACTTAGGGAGCATATGACCCGCAGTCACCACCTTCACGTACAGCTGCTTGCGCGTTACCTTTCTCTCGTTGCTTGTGGATGCGCCGGCTCCCCGGGGGTCTATCAGAGTGATGCGTCACCCAACTCCACAGGTTCCAAGAGGTAAACTCTTTGTAGGCCGCCGACCACCCGCCAAACACTTCCAAACACTTACGCACCGCTTTCGCTTTTGCATTTTGGTATTTTTAGTCTCCCATTCAAGATGGGGGAGAATAATGACACAATTTTACACTTTTTGCCTAACATGTTTCTATAAAGATTTACATATTTGTGTGAATGCCTTACTGGTTTGTGTCCTTTTTATGTCATCTTTATAAAACAGAATACTGGTCAAAGCCAGACCTGGGGGTGAGGGGAAACGATGAGAGGGCAAACGAGTCATTTATATATGCCCAGGATGCGGTGAAAGGATTACAATCCTGGAAAGGTTATTTTCCCCTTTTTGTGACCAGGTGTTGCTTTTCAGGGCACAAATAGACGATACATGTGGGTGAGCACACTTTTTTCAGAGGACGGACGCTTGTCATAACAGCCAGGCTTAGTCTTAAGAGGGCACGAGAGTGGTGAAGGCTTCCATTAAGCACGCAGAGGTCGCGTGAGGATAGCTCAACGGCAACGTGCTTGCCTTGGAAACAAGTTGACACGGAGCAACATGGGTTCGATCCCCGGGTCCGCGCTGAGAAACCTCTGGGTATTAAGCGCGTTATAAGTAACCTATCATATCATATCATACCCCGCGGGGGGGTTTTGAGGCGGCAAACTTGCTCAAGTGTTTCACCCGGGTTGTGATGTCTTACCCACAAGACCATATAAAGGTTCCATCAAAACACATGCCTCATATTGGGATTTTGTTTTCCTGGCAATATTTCTCTATAGATTGTTGTTATTAAAAGATGGTCTCTGTTTATACTTTGCCAGCGTACTTATTGGAAAATGTCAGGCCATTTTTCCAGTGTTGATTGATTTTTTTTAAATGCCAATTCTCTTTTGTCTTGTGCACTTTCTTCTAAGGGGGAAAGGTCAATTGAACCAAACTGGCATATTTCACTAATGGATATGTTCTCTTACTGTGCGTTGCTATGGTGGTGCGATGGGGGGGGGGGGGGGGGCAGAAGATCCCACACCAGGTGAAGTTCCTCTGTTTGAAACACCACATTTTATTTTACAGCACATTTTGCAGCAGGAATGGGATAGAAAAAACCATTTGGTTTACAGGAAGGTATCAACATAACATCTGTGCAACAGTCAACTAACCTGCTCAGTTGCCGTTGCAACATTCTGCTATAGGATCCCATGCTTTCCCCTTCAAACCCCGCCACCGCCAAACTGTTTTGGCCTGCGCACCCTCTTAATGAAAGCTCACGGGGTACATTGATGAGGCTCCCTTCTCATTTTGAAGTGAATGAGTCAACTCACTAAAATCACTCCACCATACTACTGAAAGAGGAAACAAGATTTGCCCCAATCAGCAGTTTTGTAAGAAGCAAGTCAGCCAGGCTTTCCACTTTCCAGCCACGCAGTGATTGGGCTATTTTGGGCTATCTAGTGTAAAAATCAGGCTGTTTTGGGCTACTTTTGGCTGTGATGTATTTTTTTGTATTCCGCCCGAGGCTGCCCACCCAAGTGCTGATCACTGGCTCCAGCATGAGGTAAGACACTTTAATCTTTATCCTGCTTCAACATTACCATCCAACCTTGCTTCTACTGCTTTATCATTAAAGCTGTGTCTGTGCTCTCCGAGGATCTGCTCGAGTTGGCCCTCCGTTTGCTTTCTTTCTTGGAGATAATTATTATCCTATGATGGGAATCAAGGGATAGAAAGCAGCAAGACTGAACAGGCTGTTTTCATGCAAGGTTCATGTGATTGTCTGGATGTGCGCATAAGCTGCACTGAAAAGCTTTTTTCGAAGGACAGTATTTATTTATGCAACTGTTATTTCCTTTCTACTCCTGCTGTCCCCTCAACCCCCCTCCACGGCCTCCTCGCCTCCCGCCGCAGCCTCCTCCTCGGCTACCTTGCCATCTCTTTCCCTCTCTGCCCCCCTTCAGGCTCCTTCCACACCTCCCCAGGGCGTACCTCTGATCTGTACCAACCCCCGGAAGTCTATCAAAGATGGCAACCTCCTCCATATGGCCACTCTTAACTCTCGCTCAGCTGTCAAACACTCCTCCGACATATGCCGCTTTCTGGAAGAACTTGACCTCGATGTCCTCGGTCTCACTGAAACATGGTTCATGCCAGCTCTGTCACAAGCTTTGATACGCTCCTCCGTGACGGCTACAAGATCCTCTCTGCGCCCAGGTCCAACCGCTCAGGAGGGGGTGTAGCCCTGATCTTCCCTGAGTGGATTCCTGCCTCTGTCATCCCTACGCATGCCTACTCCTCCTTTGAATGCCTCGTCTGCAGGCTCTCTCTCTCCCCTAGCCATTCCCTTACTGTGGCTACTATACATCGTCCACCTGGTTAGACTTCCTCCTTCCTCTCTGAGTGGGCGGACCTCTCCTCCTCACTCCTGGGCTCGACCACTCAACTCCTTCTTGAAGACTTCAACATCCACCTGGATGCCTCCTGTCCTCCCTCTGGACTCGTTTGTGACCTCTGCGACTCTCTCTCACTCACCATTCGCCCCTCTGGCCCGGCTCACTCTGCAGGGAACACTCTGGATGTTCTGATCTCCTCAGACCTTCCCCTTTCTATCCCTCTAACCACTCCTCTCTCCTGGAGTGATCAATTTCTCCTTTCTTCCCACCTCGCCCTCTCTACCCCACAGGCCAAGCCACCTCCATCACTGCCACCCACCTTCTCAGGCATCCGACCCACAAAGCTTGTATCAGTTGAGGATTTCGCTGCCACTTTGTCACCCCTCTAACCCCTTTTGGCTGACTCACACCCTGACACAGCCCTTTCCGTGCTCCATTCTGCTATATCTGATCTCTTGATGTTCTTGCCCCTGTCATGAGGATCCGCTTGAAGCCCAAAGCCAAGTGCAACTCCTGGTATGACTCAGACCTTGTCACCCTTAAACGCAAGTGCAGGGTGGCTGAGAGGAAATGGCGTGCTTCCTGTACATCCTCGGACAAACTGGCACGCCTCCTGCTCCAAAGGCAATTCCGGCTCTCTGCCCTCACCAAGAAGAGAGCTCATATACAAGCCTGCGTCTCGTTGGCATCTAATAACTCAGCTGAACTCTTTAAAATATGCAAGGAACTGGCCAATCCTGCTGCAGTCTCTACCTCTCCTATCCCTTCCCAGACCCTCTGCCCGGCACTGGCTTCTCACTTCATCTGTAAAACCCAGGACATCCTGCTCTCACTCTCCTCCTCTCCCCTCCCTCCCTGTACCCCCTGCTCTTCCTCTGATCCTTCTGCAAGTACGATCTATGATATGATATGATATGGCATTTATAACGCGCCTATACACAAGTGTTTTGAGGCGCAACTAGGCAAGGGAGGGTAACACAGGGAAGACAGACAGCGATCCTACTAGGCCAGGTGTCATTCAGATTGTGCAAGTGCATAGGAAGGGGGAAAGGGAAAAGTGCGTGGGTGAAGGGAGAGGGGAAAGTGCAGTACATGGGATAGTAGAATAAATAAAATAAATAAAACAGCCAGATGGCGGCAAGGTAAGAGCAGACATAAGTGCTGGTATGGGGACTGTAGGGATACAGAATAACAGTCCCCAGGTGCGGGGGTTGCCAGGGAGGCAGTGCAGGTGCTCATCAAAACAGGTTCACCCCTGTTCCTCCAAAACAATCAAGGACCTCATTGACACCCTGGCTCCTGATCTGGTTGACTTTTGCAACCACTCCTTCGCCACTGTAGTCTTCCCATCCCCCCTTAAGCACTCCCTTGTGCACCCTCTTCTTAAGAAACCCTCTGCTGATCCCTCCTGCCCGGCCAACTATCGCCCAATCTCCATCACTCCCTTCCTTGGCAAGCTCCTGGAGAAACTGGCCATCTCCCAGCTTAATCTCCACACTGAATCTATTGGTTGTCTTCATGACCATCATTCTGGCTTCAGAGCTGCCAGAAGCACGGAAACTGCTCTCCTGAACATCTGTGAAGACTGCTCTCCAACCTTGACTCTAACACCCCGTGTCCTCATCTTGCTTGATCTCTCTCCTTTGACACTGTCAACCATGCCATCCTGCTAAAGTGTCTCTGTGATAACCTAGGTATCACCCGTCAGGCCCTGGCGTGGCTGACTTCCTTCCTCTCTGACAGACCATCCCAGGTACAATTTGGGTCCTTCCTCTCTGCTATCTTTTTCTCTACCTGTGGTGTCCCTCAGGGTTCTAACCTCTCTCCCTGGCTGTTCAACCAATACCTTGCACTCCTTGCCCACCACATTGCCACTCTCTGCCCCAACTTCCAGTGCTATGCGGATGACACAACAACTAATCTTCAGGCTACCTTCAGCCACCTCTTCCCCCTCCCTCATCTCTGACTGTCTGTCTGCTATCCAGGAGTGATGTGCCGCCAATGACCTCTGCCTTAATGCCAGTAAGACTGAGATTCTCCTCATCGGCACACCCACTCCCTCCTTTCCTGCAGCTATCTGGCCGGCCTCTCTTGGCCCTCTTCCTGCTCCCACCTGCAAGGCTAAAAACCTGGGGTTCAGCGTCGACTCCACACTCTCTTTCTCCCCTCACATCTCTGACATCTCTAAGAAGTCACACTACCAGATGCACCTCCTCAGAGGTTTTCTTCCTTTCCTCTCCTTCACCCAGAAGCTCAATGTCTCCAGAACTCTGGTTCTAACCAGGCTGGATTACTGCAACAGCCTCTTTCTAAATCTGCCTGCTTCTACTCTACGCCCTCTGCAACTCATCCAGAATAGGACTGCAAGACTTGTCCTTGGCCTCAAGCCCAGGGATCGTATCTCTCCAGGACTGAAATCGCTGCATTGGCTCCCTGCGGCTGCGAGGATTAAGTTCATAACCCTCTGCATCGTCCACAACACCTTCTGGGGCCTAGGGCCTCAATACCTTCAACTCTCTCTCTGCCTCCAACTCCCTAAGGGTCAGTTGCTTCTCCAAGCAACGAGTTGAGGGTAGATCTCTATCTTCGGCTGGGGCCTCTCTCTGGAACAGTCTCCCCGCCACCCTGAAACTTGAGGAGAACCATCTTCGGTTCCGGAAGCACCATAAAACATTCCTCTTTGCTTCTGCTTTCTCCCCCCCTCTCCCCTGCTGAATTCCTGGCTGACAATGAGACTGCAAAGGTTCCTGGCTACCCATCTGAACTCGGGCCCTAGCCCTGCTAGTTGCATGCTTGCGCTGCCCCCCTGGCAATCCTGCACCGGGGGACTGTTTTTCTGTATCCCTACAGTCCCCTAACCAGCACTTATGTTTGCACTTACCCTGCACTTGCCACCAGCTGGCCGTTCTTTGTTTATTTTATGTGATTATTATTATCCCATGTACTGCACTCCCCCCCCGCACTTTCTTTCCCCCTTCTGTTGCACTTGCGCGTTCTGAATGACACCTGGCCTAGTAAGATCGTTCGTCTGTCTTCCCTCTATTCCCCCTCCCTTGCCTCATCGCGCCTTGAAACACTTGTGTATAGGTGCGTTATAAATGCCATATCATATATCATATCAATATTGCTGTCAAAACTCAGTGCCCGCTAAGTGCGCATGTCATTCTCTCCATAACCAGTTGTTTGCTGCTCTGGGGCATTTCGACAAGGGCATCAGCAACTTCTAAATCCAGGCACAGGGGGTGATCGCCCCACCCCTTGCTGTATCAATGCCCCTCCCCAACCCGCCCTCCGAGATCTGGCTCCCGTGGAATTTCCTTTTCTTGCAGGTCAAAGATCTATCCTGAGAGGGGAGCAGGTACTGCTCCAGAGGGACCCTCTATCCACACTCTCTATACACTAACCGTCTCTCTCTATCCCCAGCCACTCTAACCCTGCTCCTCTCTACCCCACCCTCTCTCTCACTACCACCATCCACCCGCCCTACCTCTCTCTCTATCCCCACCCGCCCTACCTCTCTCTCTCTCTATCCCCACCCACCCTACCTTTCACTATCCCCATCCGTTTACACTTAAGCGCAGATAGGTCCCCGCACCTCTCTCTCTATCCCCACCCACCCTACCCTCTCTCTGTATGACCACCCATCCTACCCCTCTTTCTCTACTCATCCCTACCGCTTCTCCCTTTACCCCCATCATGCACCGCACCCCCTCTTTCTGTCTCCACCCACCCTGCACCCTTTATTCCCCCACCCACCTTACCCCCACTCTACCCCCTCTTTATATTCCCTCTCATCCTATCTCTCAGAAGCTCTCTTTATTTCTTACCCTCTTATTCTGATCAATTCTCTCCCATATTTCCTCTTGTTTTCATCAATGGCACCCTCTATCAATGGCACCCTCTATCAATGGCACCCTCTATCAATGGCACCCTCTATCAATGGCTTCCTCTCTTGCTCTATTCCCATTCTGCACCCCTCATCCATCCATCCTCCTTTGAAACTTTGCACTCTCCTCCTTGCACTCAGCTGCAAAAGCAACACGCAAAGAAAATCAGTAAACCCCAAAACTATTGGCATTGTCAATGCTTATTAAATTATTAATTAGAAAAATGTCCTTTTTAGGAGAGTTCAACTGCCAGCTCCGCCTCTTTCAGAACTCCGCCTCCTCCTCCAAACTCCGCTCCCACCCCACCCCTTGTGGGATCCCCCTTTATTTTATTTCCATGTCCACCACGGCACGTGGGTAAATGTTAAGAGTGACAAATCATATAGTGGACGTCACGTTTTTAATGCACTCTTGGCATCTCTCACCTGTCCCTCGGGGGTCCCGGGATGTGGTCGTACTTCATGTGAATGTATTGCATGTAGCAGCAGAAGAGCAGGAAGGCAAGGACCGCGGCGCCCACCACAGACAGCAGCAGCCAGGACATGATACCCCACACGTCCATGTTGACGTTTTACCCGGCGCTATGTTTCTTCCGCACTAATTCTGCAGCCAGTGAACTTCCGCCGTTCCCGGGTTCCTATCTTCAGTGCGAGGCAAAGGTCGTTTGCTCTCCTGGGCCTGGGAGCAGGCCAAGGGGGGCCCGTTACACATGCAGAGCACGGATATTATCTAGACAAGGGCATTCTCTACTTGAGCTGTAAGCGAGTGTGCAGTCGCCGGTGCCCTGCAGTTAAGCGGCCTGTCTCCCCTTCTCCGTTGCCAAGATAAGGGGGAGGCAGAGACGACCAGGGGGAATATTCTTGCGTAAACTCAAGCTGGGTTGCAACCTGACAGATCTTGAGCAAAGTCGCACGCCTGCCGAATGACTCAGCAATATGCTATTGCCCATCACATCACTTGAAATATATCCCATGGGGATTTTTACAGCTTTCCATGTTCAAGGGTAAGTATTGCAAAAAACAAAACATTTTCACCACAAACGACAACACCAACATGGTTATAGTTAGACGACATTCCTGAGTGCTCACGTGATGCATTGTCCAACCCAAGATTGTTAACTGTCTTAGCTTACTTTCTTGTAGTTCTTTTTTAACACAAATGCAAAATGGAAAGAAAAAATCGACGACTTTACCTACTGAGTGGGGCGGTAGGTGAAGGGCGAGGGGAAGGGTCGCCTGCCCCCCTACACCAAGCTTCTTCGCCATCTTTTTAGCTGTTGGTTCCTGGGAGTTGTTTTTGTGGAGAGAAAAGTATTCTTATGGCTAGACGCCAAATCGGTATTACCACCACGCCGCTCTTCCTCGTCCCAGTATTTACTTTTGAGGTATACGTGTCGCCTCCCCAAGAAACATCTCTAACTTTTAGTGGTCCTGCCCCTCATCCGCTCTTATTCCTCCGATATCCCGTAATCCTCAGTTGCAATGGCCTGTTTTTCAGACAGGGCCTGGAAGGGCAGGCTAGCTCCTGCAGCATCTCCGCACAGGTGAAGAATGATGGTCGGCAGGGTTGCCCAGAGCAATGCCGGAGGTTAAGATTAATTCTAAACCTTCCAGCCATCACCTCTTTTGTTTTGATGTAGTCACCCCGAGTGGTACGGGTATGGCCAGACGTGGGTCCTGCACCTGCTGGGCCTAGAGACCTAAGCTAATCCTCACTGATTAGGCCCAACGAGGCCCAAATATGTTTGAGGATGCTTGTGGTCTCGTGCAGAAGGGATATGACCCAGCAGTTCGGGCTGGACTGCCCCGTTTGGAATGGGACCAAGACTGATTTGCATATGGTCTTTCCCCTTCTGTAATGGCTTGGCAGGTGAAGAACGATGGTCTGGAGGGTTGCCTAGAGCAATGCCAGAGGTTAGGATTCATTCTCAACATTCCAGTCATCACCTCTTGTGTTCTGCACCTCCTGATTGGGGCTTAGGGAGCAACTTGCTCATGGCTTCCTTCCAGGAACCCGTCGTGCCACCTCTGCGACCATGTTTGTTAGGGATTTCTAACCCCTTTCTGCAGGCACAGACTGAGGAACTCAAACGGTTGAACACAATAGCTGTCAGTGTTACTTTGTGATAATGACGTGCACAGGGATCAGGATGGGCTCCTCTGGCAGGAAAGGCATGTGTTAGAGACAGGACATCATTGTGCAGGCAGTCATTATCACTCCTGAATCAAACACTTCTGGTAGGATGGGGATGAAATAACTAATCTGACCTCTCCGTTTGTCTCCCTGGCTCTCGGATCTAGAATACCCCCAAGCTCTTATCCCAGTGAACACTGCACCTCCAGTGTTTAGTGTGCTTGGGTGAGTCACTTACACCGAAGAGCACATGAAGGTCTGATCATAGTGCTTGTGAAATCGCTCATTAGGATTGTACTCTCCAGGACATATTTGAATACAGCTTTGTAGGTGTAAAAGGTGCGGGTGGCCCTTTTATATTTTGCCAGCACATTCTAGGAAATGGGGCTCTCCTGGGTTATTCTGCAGGTGTTCATGATTAATCTTCTGAGAGGCAAAAACATTTATGGGAGGGGGTGGCAACAGTCGCGCCAACCCCCAACCCCTCCTCCATCACTGGTGGGCTCCCTCCAATCCATGATTTCATTTCCAGCACTGAATAGTGTTAGGGTAATGATACTTCCTAAGCACTCAGTTAGCTGTGCACACTGTTCATGTCAAGGGTTACGTGTTCTAAACATGGAAACTGAAAAGGGCGTAAGGAACAGTTCCGTTTATTTTCATTTCTGTGACTATAATGTACTGCATTATAAATTAAATTCACCAAGGTTCATGTTTTTAAAGAGGGCTGAGCAACTCTAAGACTCTTCAACTGCTGCTGCTGTGAGAGCAGAAAAGTTGGATGTCACCTGATGCATCAAGCGACTATAAATCACATGATAATAACTAAGATACAAAAATACCAATATAAGAAGAAAGTGAACAATTTTTCAAAGCAGTGGATGTTGTTACAGGTAACTATGCATGAACATATATAGAAAATAATGTATCAAAATCACCTTCTTTGTCAGAAACTTGAAGGCAGAGATGTGCCCAGAAAGTTAAGGGGAGAAAAGTGCACAAGAGACAGGAGTGTAAGGAATCCTGCAGACAAGAAAGGATAGGCAATAACTACAGACAGGCAAAAAAGGCAGTGAACAGAAAGTGCCTGCGAGTACCAGTTAGACAAACATGTTAGGTTCTCAATAGTGGTGTACACAGAATGGGAGAAAGGTTTCCCACAGGGTCAGTGGAAACTGTAGCTTCTGAGCTGGTTACTATTAAAGGGCCCAACTCTGAATGCTTGTGGAAAGGAGCAGCAAGAGTGGATGTCTTTGTCTAGACACTAAGACACGAATAAGGCAACAGCAATCACAAGACTGAAGCCTGTATGGCTCCAGCAGGAATTGAACAGGGACTGCCTCCCGAAACAGGAACCAGCACACTGTTAATTTATGGAAACTTGGTTTTAGTTTCTACTCATTAGGCGCGTGTGCTGGATTTAATATATATAGGATTTTTCCTTTGGTTCTTACTCAGATGAGTATATAGGTATGGACGACAACATTTTAATATTTCTTCTTGGTTTTATTTGGTAAAATTATATATAAAAATAATATTTTGTACAAACAAGTGGTGCTGACAAGTGTTTCGACCATTCAGGTCTTTTTCAAGGCTGCCCAGATTACACAAGTCTGAAATTTCAGACACAGTATTACAGTTAGAGTGGTGCATAGTGCATGGTGCATGTGGAGTGCCATGGGGCCAGTTCATATTAGCCAATCAGGAAAGGGATAACTTCAACCAATTAGAGGAGGCACTTATTGGCCACTCAGTAGCGACATATTATTTAATCTGTATGATCCTGTTACTCCAGTGTAGCCAGATCATAATCAGACGAACACAGCCAGACTCAAGGTAAGCCAACCCACATTTTCAAAGGAAACATGGGCCAACCCGTGCCTTACGTCCCCGGGCACCCGATCCCCTGTTCCTTGAACCATGGGCAATCCGCATCCCACGGCCCGCATCACTCTCTCTCCACCGACATTCCCCATTGAACTCCTTGAACCGGGGGGTAATCCGTACCTCATGGCCCGCCTCACTCTCTCCCCCACGTTCCCCATGGAACACCTTAACTTGGGCAGACTGTGCCTCCTGGCCCGTGCCACTCCACGGGCACTCAAACGAATTGTATGCACACTACAGTAAGGGCACCACGAGTAAACCACCACTCCAAGCAAATCGCATGTCTAATGTCATTTCCACCCTACTCACGATTCGCTCCAGAAACCATCTTGATAATCGCATTCCTTGACCCTGGCATGATTACACCCTCCTCTCACCCAAATTGAACCCCAGCCACATGCTACCCAGCAGACCAGCACTTTCCATCCCACCGCCACCCTCCTAGAGCATTCCACCTGACCCAATACACCACAGCTCTAACACAACAGCCTTTACATTTTGCCAATTGGTTTTCCCACCTACCTTTATGACTACCAGGAACTAGGGTTGACAAACCTCTGCGTACCCCTCAACATCAAAGGATCCACTGGGCCTGTGATATACTTATCTGCATCCAAACCTGAAAAAGAAATAAAGGCCATACACCCACCAGGTGAGCTCAATCCCCCGCCTTTTTCAACTAACTCCACTCCACAGTGTCAATCCAACAACCTAAGTACAAAACTAACATGTGTTCATCAACTCTTCTCTTTACAGTGTTATTTTGCAAAATCATATGTAACTGTATCTATGCTTACTATTAACTAAACTATGCAAATACCTACAAATCTGATTAAATGCAATATCTAAAATCTGACACTATGTCACTTTACCAAATATGGTTTGAACGCACTTCACTCCACTCCACATGCACCATGCACTACTCACCCCTCCGACTGTAATACTGTGTCTGAAATTTCAGACTTGTGAAATCTGGGCAGCCTTGAAAAAGACCTGAATGGTCGAAACACGTGTCAGCACCACTTGTTTGTACAAAATATTATTTTAGGACCAAAGGAAAAATCCTATATATATATAAAGTCCAGCACACGCGCCTAATGAGTAGCAACTAAAATCAAGTTTCCATGATACATACGATAGGCACCACGAGCACGGGCCTTTTTCAGTTTCTACCTAACGGCTGCCAGTGCATGTAAGACTTGAGATAGAAGGTGCAGCTACCCACGGTTCCATGTGCTCAATAAACTGTTAACATTATGGCACAAGGTACAATACTGAAACACAACAAAGGAAAGGGGCAGAGATTGACTGCTGCGAAACCCAGCAGCCAAACTCTGAACAAAGAAATTACACAAGCACAAGTGAGGATAAGAACAGCAAAATAAATATCCAGGGAAATAATAGGAAGTCAAAGTGAGCAAGTTCAGGGCAACAACAGGAAGAAAAAACATAAGCAAGCAGCAGGGACTTCAGTACAAGGGTAGAAGGACTGAAACTGCAGATGAGAGACTAAGGACCGGAATCATGAACCAGCAAACGGAACTATAGACTAGGAATAAGAAAACTCAGGACTAGGATAACACGGTCTGAACTGCAGACTTGTAACAAGGAATTCATGGACCTGTAACTCTGGATTGGAATAACAAGGGCAGGACTGCGAACAGATAACAAGGAAACTCAGGACTGGAATCTAGGAAGCTAAAGCCAGGTAACACAGACTATCGGCACAAAACAAGGCACTAAAGGCAGGGAACAAGATAACAATTGGTAGAGAGCCAGGGGCTGCATACAGCAAGGGGCTACCCACAGGGAACAGAAGACTGCAAGCATGAGAGCAGGGCTACAGTGTAGGAAGCACGGAGGTGCAGGGCAGAAGGCAGGGGGCGTGCAGGCAGAGTAGCAGGGCTGCAATGCAGGGAACACAAGGCACTAGCACAGGAGCGGGTTCTGGAAGCAATACGACACAGCAGACATCCAAGGATCAAAGCACATGGCAACGGGAGCAAACTCAATGCAAGAGCCCTGTGCTCCTGCAGGCAGCTGCTTAAATACAGACTCATCCAGTGCCAGTGCAGAAGCAGGCTCATTAGCAGCACCTGGAGCACCACACCTGAAGGTAATTTGCTTCCTCCCTCTCCGGACCTGGGAAAGGGAAAGCAGCACTGTTCTCTAGGGCTTCTGGGGATTGTAGTTCTCAGACTGCTGCATAGGAATAGCCAGGGAATGTGAACTGCCACAAGGTGTATTATTGGTTATGTAGTTTGTGAAATTAAATAATGAAGTAGCAAAGTCTTGCAAATGGAAAGTAAGACAGAAATATGAATAGGTATTGTCCAGGGAGGATTATGGTGATGAATGAGTCCCAAATAGTCCACAATGGGTGCTAATTGGTGCTCCAATGGCACAGTCATGACATTATTAATATTTACAAGAAAATGTCTCAGTAAATGTCTCCTTCAGACGTTCTCGATTCAGTCTTCTTGGGGTATGCAAGAATATAGTTCAAAACGATTGAAGCAAATTATTAATTGGATAGTACAAAGCCGTGTGGAAGCTCCTTTACTGAGAACAAGAATGGGTCAAATACCCTGTTCTATGGAATTTCTTCCACTCATGAGGGTCTACAACCATGTTTTAACTCACTGCACCCTTCACAGAGGATAAATATCCATTTGTATATCGGTTTTTGTCCCACCTACAAAGGCAGTCCAGCACCGGCATGCTATGGCAATTCTCCTCTGAACAAGAGTACCATCAGCAACCCCAGAAACTTGTTTCAACCTTGTTGGGCCTCCTCACTGAGGTGAACTTGAGCCTCTCTAAGGCACAGTGAGCAAGGGGTACACGGCTGGATTACCCTAGGTAACTTAGGGTAAAACCCCAAGTTTTACAAGATTACAAAGGAGTGTGGGAGCCCCTCTACTGAGAACGCACCCTCGGATAGTAATGATAAGTGTTCAAAATAAAAGCTTTGTGGACACTGGCAAGGCGATCATGGTTTTTAGAGGTGCTTATTAGTGTTGGGTTTCAATTGTTAGGGTTTCCAAAGAGAGGAGAGTTCCCATTAGAAATGCCCCTCTCCTCCCAGATCATTTATGGCAACCCAGCTGAACTAGGAGGTATCCTGACTATTGCGTTATCAGGGCTTTCATTTCAGAAGACTTTTTTGAAGGGTACGTCCGAATCCAAGATGGCCACCAGGGTGGGACGAATGCAATATTCCTATTTTGATTACGGGTCCCATTCCAAGATAGCCGCTGCCACTACAGAGTAGCATTTGTACATTCTTCGTCATCAAGATGCACCTCTACCCTTAAAAAGAGGAGAGTGAGCCATGTTCCACATCTTGCAATCCGTGAGACTTTAGAAGTCACAATTTTTGCCAAGTTATGTAGGTAAGCTTAGGTATTTAGTAAGATTTCAGTTTTTCTCTTAGAATTCTGTTGTTTATTTTCAATACGTGTCTGGGTGGAAAAGTGAGAGAACCCCTTAGTTGTTTGGATAGCCAGGAGCTAGCATAATAGGGCCTGCCAAAAGTCTTGCTTCTTTTGCCTATATCAAGGAGGTATGCAGTCTGTGTGACATAACATGGACCAGTCCCAAAGGTTGTTTGCGAAAGACTATGCAGGACACCAGGTACACCATCATGTTTACCGTGAGGGTCTTTTATGACGAGGGGGGAGAAGGGTTCTCATATCATTGCGCTGTGTTTGATTCCTTCTGCTTTCTCACCCCCTGCAGCTCCCGTGTCAAGGTACCTTGTGTACATAGGGGGCAAGAGACTTTGTTGTTGCGTAGTATGCAACCGTTGTGAGCATGCATGAGCCTCGTTCCGGCTCGTGCATGCGCGTAGTGAATAAAGGAGGTCCCGGTCGCCTGTTGCCGCTGGGATCCCGTACCAGCAACACGCTTCCCATGTCTCTCTCTGCATGCATGCGTTTGCGTGTGTGTATGCGTGTGGGGGATCCGGGGGGTCACACGCCCCTTCCAACACTGGCGACGAGGATCCGCTGCTGAGGGGAACGCACCATTGCTCTGGCTGATTTATTGTCGGAGAAAGTGTATCTCCCCACGCGGTCACGGACCTACGCAGTTGGCTGCCGGCCATCTTGGGAGCATGCGGATCATGGCGGTTGCGGCCCACACGGGTGCTCGTGCACCGGCTGTGATCTAGACTTCATCAATCCATTTCTGGACACTCCATGGCCCTGTAGGAACAAGGGGGTGTGGTTATTAACCTGGAAAAGGCTAAAGGCATCACCTGCTGCAGCTGCAGGCCCACCCCATCATCAACCTGGGCCATCTGATCCTGTACACCTCTCACATCCAAGAGAAGGTTAGTGGAGAACACCTCTGGGCTGACCCTGCTGCCACATCCTCACCCCAAACACCACCATGGGTGAGGAGGAAGGAGAGGAGGGTGCCCCCATGCCAGTCCCTGCACCATGCACAGCACCTTGGCACCCATGCCCGAGTTCGACACTTCAGGCCCACCATCCAAACTGGGGCCGAAGTGGCTACTATGGGTGAAGAAACTGGAAATGTTTTTCAGGGCCTCGGGTGAGACTAATGATGATGCGAAGGTGGCCACGATGGTGTACTCAGCTGGCACGGAGGTCCACAGGATTTTTGACTCGCTAAACCTTCAGGTGGTCACCTATGATGCAGTGAAACAGGCCTTCCAGAACCACTTCCTCCCCAAGGCGAATGTCAACTTCGACAGATTTGTCATGTGTGCGGAGAAGCAACAAGGGGAGGAATCTTTGGACCAGTTCTGTGCAAGGCTGAGGCACCTCACAAGCACCTGCAGGTGGGTGAAAGAGGAGGAGATGGAGCGGAACCAGTTGATACAGGGGTGCAGCTCTGGGAAATTGCGGAGGCAAGTGCTTAGGGAGCCAGGCCTGATGCTGGCGCAAATTCTGGACACTGGGCGAGCATATGAACTGGCAGAGTCTAGAGGCACGAAGATGGACACGGCAGTGCATCCATGGAAGACTGAGGATGCCTTTGCCGTTGGGTGCTCTGACCCAGGGAGGTCGCGCTGGGGTCCCAAAAGAGCGGACAGTCCCTCGACCTGCCACATGCTGGGGGTTGCCCTGCAAAGACAAGGGTCTGCGGAAGGTATAGCACACCAGGACACTACGTGAGAGTGTGCAGGGCCATGACCCCAGTAGCGCATCTAGTGGGCCGGCAAGATCAAGCAGGGGCAACCCCAGATGCTTTAGGAGTGTGTCTACGATCGAGCAGGGTGTGCAGGCTTTGGACATTGCCAAGGAGGAAGAGGAAGATGAAGAAGAGATCTTTTTCATCTCGAGCATTGCCACTGGAGTGAAGTAGAGCAGGCAACTGACATGCACAGTGAACATTGGCGATGTGCTCACTCCTGTCTTGATCGACACAGGTGCGTCGGTCTGTGTCCTAGCAACTGAACACTATGAGGCTCTCCCAGGTCCTCCCAAGTTAGAGGAGTCCAAAGCTTGGATATACTCCTTTGGGGGAGACACGCCCCTGCCGATTCAGGCTGTCTTCGTGGCTCCATTGTCACACGGGCTGAACAAGGTCAAGGCCAGTGTCATGATCACTGCTTCCAAGGAGCCAGGACCAGCCCAACGTCCTTGGAAGCAGGCCCCTGATCCTAAGCCTAGGCACCAGCTGGTCCATACTGGGACCTTTTGGACCTTGTCCTGGCGCCGATGGCACCAGGCTCATCAAAGCCATCGGTCCCGGCACTGGAAGCGCCGGGCTCATAATATGTGTGAGATGCTTGGGTGGACTTACCTGCAGCAGACCATGCTGCTTACTTACCAGCTACATAGGAATCCTCTGTAAGCCGGAACTATTTTCTTACCTGGGTGGGTCAAGCCCCACGCCCTGGATACAACACTGGAACTCTTCTGGAACAGGAACTCTTTTCTTACCTAGGCGGGGCCGTGGAGGAAGACGCCTCATCACTCCTAGGCTATTTAAACCACACGCGATTGATGAAGCGTGCTTCGCGTTATTCTGCATCTGCAGCAGAACGCTCACCGAGTCTGTTCCAGCTTTTCTTCTTCCGATCCTGTACCTGCAAGAACAATACTTACCATTCCAGTATCCAGTCTTCAGCAGCGCCTGTAAAAGACAAGAAACAACAGGTTAGCACGACGACTTCACATGCAACGCATTCCTTACCTGGTCCATCGGCAGCGACCAGTTCTTCACGCTGCACCTCCGCCTGTGGAGACAAAAGCATAGTTATTACTTACCGGCAATCCGCGAATTCCGGATGTTTTCAACACTGCAACCCAGCATCTGAAAGACAAAAGAAGAGACATTAGACAGGTATTTACTTACGCCCATCGCGCTCTCCACAATAGAGCGCCTGCAACTACTCTGGCGTTTTCCAGCACCTCTTCAGCACGAACTCACAGCTGTGAAGGAAAGAGACAGTTAAAGCGCTTGCATTTACTCACGCATTTCCAAGCGCTTCTTTCCAAGGCTCTGGCTCCAGCTTTGGCTCTCTTCATTCCATCTTCTAACGCTAGAGCCCTGCAAAACAAATAGAAGAAAGCATTATTCCGAGCCCTGTTCAATACTTACGTGTCCACGCACCTAAAGACTATATGGACTAAAAGGTGTCCGGAAACTCACCGCTCGTGCTGTTAACGGCGGTTGCGATCCTCTGATGTTAAGAGGCCTACGTTTCACCCAGTGAAGGAACTGGCAACGGCACCCTGCACCAGACGCAGATGGAGAGCCCAGCATTCACCTATCTAAGGTGAGCACGTTGACCTGGGGGCTCTACGGAGAAGCTTAGACGAGAGAGAGAGAGAGAGAGAGAGAGAGAGAGAGAGAAAAGGACACTCAATTGCCCAGATCTTTAACCTCATATATTCTTTCATCTGCAGAAATCTCACCCTTCGAGTTCGACACACAGTGCGAAGAGGCTCAGCCCCAGAAGCCAATCGAGTCCTGCACATCACTTTTCGAGTCACAGACACCTTCCTGCCTAGACCAGCGCCTCCGTGGGAATCAGGTGAGCGTTACAGAACGCGAAGCCCACCACAAAACTCCTACCCAGGCGCAATGGAAACCTCGGACACAGTCCAACTGGCCCAATTGCTTGGGGAACTAAGAGCAGAGGTACATGCATCTCGTCAGGAAACAAACTCTTTGAGAAGAGAGCTGATAATATCTAAGGAGCGAACGGAGGACCTCGCTAGGCAATTACTACAAACGCAGACAGGACAGACTCCTTTGCCCGCTCCAGGAGTAAGTTACCCTTCAGCATCCTCAAATCCAGTGCAAATCAATCTACCCGGTAATGTGCCTTTGGCTCCACCCGAACGCTTTTCTGGTGACCCAAAGAAATTTGCAGTGTTTATCAACCAGTGCCGCCTACACTTCTTATGTCGCCCAGCTGCCTTTCCAACAGACCAGACCAAGGTGGCTTTCGTGCTTTCTTATCTCAGTGGCAGTGCCGCAGATTGGTCGATCCCTTTGGTCACTCAGGATGATCCGGTCCTTCACGATTTTCAGGCCTTCCAGTCCAGCATGGAGAAACTGTTCGCAAGACATGCCCAGGGGCAGGCCTTGGACAATGAACTCCTTTCGTTACGACAGGGTAATCAAGACCTCTTGACTTATATTGCCTCATTCAATAGACTTATAGTGGAAACTCAATGGCCGGAGGATAAAAGAATAACGCTTTTCTACAGAGGCCTGCGTGTTGAATTCAAGGATGTGTTAGCTCAAATTGTGAATCCTCCACAAGAATGCTCAGACTATATTGACTTAGTTGTCCAATTAGACCACCGATTACAGAACAGGAAGGCTGATCGTTCCAAATTTGATACCCGAGTATTTTCTAAACCACAGACCTCTACTAGGGGAGCCGACACCGTGGAACCCATGCAACTAGGGGGCATGAAAGGACCTTTAACTCAAAAGGAGCGGGAAAGAAGAAGACAGCTGCAATTATGCCTCTATTGCGGAAACTCGGGGCACTTTCTTCGAGACTGCCCAGTGAAACCAGCTAAGAAGGCTGTAGGAGCCGCAGATACCTGTACCCAAAATTCTGAGCAGGGAAACAACCTAGCCCGACAAGTGTAGAGGTCCTCTTGCCGAGCATTAAAATCTGTCCCGTGACCTCGCATTTTGTGGTGCCTATGGTCCTCATTAGCCCAGAACGTCCGGATCGTTTGCATGCAATTGAAGCTTACATCGACAGCAGAGCAATCGGTAATTATGTGGACCGTGAAATGGTATCAAGGATGAATCTACCTCTTGTCCCTAAGGCAGTAAAAGACGTCATTACTACAGTGGATGGCACGGAGATAGCCTCCGGACCAGTAACGCATGCCACCCAAGAAGTGACGTTAGTGAGCCAAGATGGACACCGGGAGAAAATCGTGTTCGATGTGATCAAGGCCCCTCAGTTCCAGATCATTCTGGGAATTCCTTGGTTAGAGAAGCACAATCCTCAGATCGATTGGCGAGCAAAGACGGTTCAGTTTCCAGAATGTTTTACCACTTGTTATCCTCGGCCTGATGTTTCACTGGCAGCGATCTCTTCCGAGGTTCCCAAATTACCTCCCGAATACCAGGA
This sequence comes from Ambystoma mexicanum, assembly GCF_040938575.1. Classification (NCBI taxonomy): domain Eukaryota; kingdom Metazoa; phylum Chordata; class Amphibia; order Caudata; family Ambystomatidae; genus Ambystoma; species Ambystoma mexicanum. Next base: position 543,857,481 of record NC_090940.1, read on the forward strand.
ATTCCAAGACGTCTTTCGGAAGGACCAAGCTAACACCCTGCCTCCTCATAGGTCCTACGACTGTCAAATAGACCTGATACCCGGAACAACTCCTCCTTGTAGTAGGATTTATGCCCTCACCGAGCCAGAGAATCTTCACCTCAGACAATATCTGGACCAATACCTAGCTAACGGGTTTATCCGTCCTTCAAAATCTCCAGCTTCCTCGGCTTTGTTCTTCGTTCCGAAAAAGGAAGGAGACCTTAGGACTTGCATAGATTACCGCGCCCTGAATCAAATCACCGTTAAAAACAGACACCCGTTACCTTTGATCCCTGAACTCCTGGACCAAGTCAAAGACGCATGTATTTATACAAAGTTGGATCTCAGAGGAGCCTACCACTTGGTACGAATAAAAGAGGGCGATGAATGGAAGACGGCATTCCGCACCAAGTATGGGCTGTTCGAATATCAAGTGATGCCCTTTGGACTTTGTAACGCTCCTGCCGCTTTCCAGTATTTTATGAACGATGTCCTTAGAGAACTCTTAGATGTGTGTGTTGTTGTCTACATTGATGACATCCTCGTCTATTCATCATCTGAAGAGGAACACCAGAGACACGTCAAAGAGGTTCTCGAGAGATTGCGTCAACATAACCTTTTTGCTAAGCTTGAAAAATGCGTTTTCAACGTAACTGAAGTTGAGTTCCTGGGATTCATATTGTCACCTGACGGAGTCCATATGGATTCAAAGAAAGTCGATGCAATCATTAAGTGGCCATCACCAACCTCTGTAAAAGGAGTTCAAAGCATGTTAGGCTTCGCTAACTTTTACCGCAGATTCATTCCTGAATTCTCTCGGACAGTCCAGCCCATCACCGCTCTGTTAAAGAAGAACAAACCTTTTGAGTGGTCTACTGAAGCAGAAAAAGCTTTTCAGGACTTAAAAGCTAAATTCATTTCTGCACCTGTTCTAAAACATCCTCGCCCAGAACTCCCCTACATCGTGGAAACGGATGCTTCTAGTCTTGCTATGGGGGCAGTTTTATCACCAAGAGATCCGGTCACACACCAATTACATCCTGTAGCCTTTTGGTCCCGCAAATTCTCGGCTCCCGAGATCAACTATTTAATTACAGACAAGGAACTTTTAGCCATCAGATCGGCCTTTAAAGCCTGGCGGCATTATCTTTTGGGAGCCAGACACACAGTCACCGTAATGACTGATCACTGCAATTTACAATATCTGAAGACAGCCAAAGCTCACTCTTCCAGACAGCTTCGCTGGGCTCTGTTTCTGGCTGAGTTTGACTTTATAATTACTTATCGACCAGGCAGTAAAAACGGAAAGGCAGATGCTCTCTCCCGGATGGGAGTAGATGAACATTTGACCAATCCAGAACCAATACCCATAATCCCAGAACAAAGGATTTTGGGTTTGGTCAGCGCTCAATCCTTTGAAGACGTCAAGACTACAGTCAAATCACTCCTAAATCCGGCCGATTTGCAGGACTGGCAATTAAAGGGAAAAGAATTCTCAGTGGATCAAGACCTACCATATTTCTGAGGACGATTGTACTTGCCCTGTGAGAAAATACAAAAACAAGTAATCTCCTGTTATCACGACTCTCTAATGGAGGGTCATCCTGGCATTACCAAAACCATGGAAAAGATCAAAAGACATTTCTGGTGGCCATCATGGAAGAAGGATATTAGAGACTTTGTAATATCCTGCGGTGTGTGTGCCCAGAATAAAAGTCAGAAGGAGAAACCAGCCGGCCTATTACACCCATTAGACATCCCTCCCTGTCCATGGCATACCCTGTCCATGGATTTCATCACGGACTTACCTCCATGCTCAGGGTATAATACCATTTTAGTAGTCGTGGATCTATTCTCCAAGATGGCTCACTTCATTCCCCTGAAGGGCCTACCTTCAGCTTCAGTATTGGCCCGAGAATTCTTAGAAAACATTGTTCGGTTACACGGTTTTCCCTCGGTTTTGGTCTCCGATAGGGGAAGTCAATTCATCTCCCACTTTTGGCGAAGTTGCTGTCGTCTAGCCCAAATTGATGTAAGACTTTCAACCAGTCACCATCCCCAAACTGACGGACAAACCGAGAGGACGAATCAGACTTTAGAGCAATATCTACGTTGCATGCTCCAACAAACTGAAAACCCTTGGAAGGATATTCTTTGGATCGCTGAATACGCTTACAACAATTCGACTCATTCTGGAAACGGGAAGACTCCCTTCTTCCTATTATACGGACACCATCCTGGAACCTCTAACCTGGATCCTCCCCAAGAATTCGAAACACCTGCTGTGGATTACTTGCACTCGGAGATCACTCATGCTTTTAAGGAAGCCACTGCCCATCTGCAAAGAGCTAAAGCTCAATTAAAAAAAGGAGCAGATCGACACCGTAAAGAGGCCCCTCACTACGCAGTAGGAGACCAGGTCTGGTTATCCACTAAGCACCTGCCTCTAAAAGGACCCCATACCTTCATCCCAAGATACCTTGGACCCTATCTCATCTCTGCCATAGTTAATCCGGTGGCTGTTAAATTGGAATTACCTGCGCATATGAAAATACATCCAGTCTTTCATGTCTCCTTATTAAAACCAGTACAACCAGAGACCCGATTGACTAAACTCCCAGAACCTGTTTTGGTAGAAGGAGAACTTGAATTCGAAGTAAAGAACATCCTAGACTCCAAAATCGCCAAATCTAAATTATATTACCTGATTGATTGGAAAGGATACGGCCCCCAGGAAAGATCTTGGGAACCCTCAGAATATGTCCACGCACCTCGTCTGGTCAAGAAATTCCATCTGAATCACCCCGACAAGCCAAAACCCCCGGAGAAGACACGCTTAGGAGGGGCCTTGAGGGGGGGTGCTGTCATGATCACTGCTTCCAAGGAGCCAGGACCAGCCCAACGTCCTTGGAAGCAGGCCCCTGATCCTAAGCCTAGGCACCAGCCGGTCCCTACTGGGACCTTTTGGACCTTGTCCTGGCGCCGATGGCACCAGGCTCATCAAAGCCATCGGTCCCGGCACTGGAAGCGCCTGGCTCATAATATGTGTGAAGATGCTTGGGTGGACTTACCTGCAGCAGTCCATGCTGCTTACTTACCAGCTACATAGGAATCCTCTGTAAGCCGGAACTATTTTCTTACCTGGGTGGGGCAAGCTCCACGCCCTGGATACAACACTGGAACTCTTCTGGAACAGGAACTCTTTTCTTACCTAGGCGGGGCCGTGGAGGAAGACGCCTCATCACTCCTAGGCTATTTAAACCACACCCGATTGATGAAGCGTGCTTCGCGTTATTCTGCATCTGCAGCAGAACGCTCACCGAGTCTGTTCCAGCTTTTCTTCTTCCGATCCTGTACCTGCAAGAACAATACTTACCATTCCAGTATCCAGTCTTCAGCAGCGCCTGTAAAAGACAAGAAACAACAGGTTAGCACGACGACTTCACATGCAACGCATTCCTTACCGGGTCCATCGGCAGCGACCAGTTCTTCACGCTGCACCTCCGCCTGTGGAGACAAAAGCATAGTTATTACTTACCGGCAATCCGCGAATTCCGGATGTTTTCAAAACTGCAACCCAGCATCTGAAAGACAAAAGAAGAGACATTAGACAGGTATTTACTTACGCCCATCGCGCTCTCCACAATAGAGCGCCTGCAACTACTCCGGCGTTTTCCAGCACCTCTTCAGCACGAACTCACAGCTGTGAAGGAAAGAGACAGTTAAAGCGCTTGCATTTACTCACGCATTTCCAAGCGCTTCTTTCCAAGGCTCTGGCTCCAGCTTTGGCTCTCTTCATTCCATCTTCTAACGCTAGAGCCCTGCAAAACAAATAGAAGAAAGCATTATTCTGAGCCCTGTTCAATACTTACGTGTCCACGCACCTAAAGATTATATGGACTAAAAGGTGTCCGGAAACTCACCGCTCGTGCTGTTAACGGCGGTTGCGATCCTCTGATGTTAAGAGGCCTACGTTTCACCCAGTGAAGGAACTGGCAAGGGCACCCTGCACCAGACGCAGATGGAGAGCCCAGCATTCACCTATCTAAGGTGAGCACGTTGACCTGGGGGCTCTACGGAGAAGCTTAGACGAGAGAGAGAGAGAGAGAGAGAGAAGGACACTCAATTGCCCAGATCTTTAACCCCATATATTCTTTCATCTGCAGAAATCTCACCCTTCGATTTCGACACACAGTGCGAAGAGGCTCAGCCCCAGAAGCCAATCGAGTCCTGCACATCACTTTTCGAGTCACAGATACCTTCCTGCCTAGACCAGCGCCTCCGTGGGAATCAGGTGAGCGTTACAGCCAGGTTTTTCGTGAGTCATGTAAGCCCGCATTCCCTGCTGAGCTGTGCTGCCTCTGAAGCCCTAGACATTGTACATTTCACCCTGGCAGTGTACCATACGGACATTGATCGCCTACTACAGCGGTTCGAAAGTATCTTTCAGGGCATGGGCAAGTTGAAACGAGACCCTATTAGGCTCCACATTGATGGGTCTGTGAGGCCAACAGCCCTCAAGCAGCGAAGAATTCCATTCCACCTGAGGGCGCAGGCTGAAAAGGAACTCCAGTCGCTCATTGACATGGACATCATCAAGAGGGTGGAGGGCCCAACGCCGTGGGTTTCCCCCATAGTGTGGCACCAAAGCCCAAGCAACCAGGTGCCGTCCGCATCTGTGTGGACATGAGACTGCCAAATGCCGCCATAAAGAGGGAACGTCACCTCACGCCCACGCTGGATGACATAGTGGGTGAGCTGCAGGGCTCAAAAGTCTTTTCCAAGCTCGATCTGAGATCTGGGTATCACCAGCTGGAACTCCATCCGGAGTTACGTTATATAACTACATTTATGACCCACGAAGGGCTATATCAGTTTAAAAGTCTCAGCTTTGGTGTCTCATCAGTGGCGGAAGTCTTCCAGAATGTTATCCGGGGAGCCCTGGCGGGACTGAAAGGTGTCATTATCATGTCAGATGACATTCTGGTCTTTGCACAGTCGGAGTCTGAACACTTGAAGAGGCTGACCGAGCATTGGAAAGGCTCAAGAGTCAAGGGCTCACACTACACCGAAAGAAATGTGAGTTCCTCAAGGACCGAATATAATTCTTCGGGTTTGTGTTCCATGCAGGAGGTATATCGCCCGACCCGGAGCAGGTAAGAAACATACGCGAGGCGGCCCCCCCAGAGTCGCCAGCTGAGATAAGAAGCTTTCTTGGCATGGTGAACTATTGCGGGCAGTTCATTCATGATTTCGCATCATTGCCAGATCCCTTACGTGTACTGACGAGGAAAGATGTTGCAAGGGCATGGACATCAAGGAACAAAAGGCATTCGCTGAGATAAAGAATGCACTGTCGGGCCAGGAAACCATGGCCTACTTTAGCCCGGACAGGGAGTCAGAGATAGTCGTCGATGCCAGCCCGGTCGGGCTGGGGGCAGTGCTCTTGCAGGCAGACTCACATGGACTCATGTGCCCGACAGCATATGCCAGCAAGGCGCTCACAGAAACCGAGAAAAGGTACTCACAGATTCAGCGGGAGGCCCTGGCCATTCTGTGGGGCTGCAAGCACTTTAGGCTGTATATATTAGGTAAACCTGTGGTGGTAATCACCGATCACAAGCCACTCATTCCGATCATGGTGGGCGCCTCCGCCAAGCCACCTCCACGCATCGAACGGTGGATGCTGTCGCTGATTGAGTATGGTGTCAAATTGCAGTATTGCCTGGGCACCCACAACCCAGCAGAATACCTGGCGCCCCCGAGACACCGCTGAAGTGGTGGACTTTACTGAGATGGTGTACAATGTCGTGGAGGTGGCCCTGTCGGTGGCCCTGGCACGACGGGATATTGCGGATGCGACGAAAGAAGATGACATCTTCCTGGTCATCAAGGAGGCAATGGACAGCGGGGAGTGGAGAGAAGTGCTCACAAACAATGCCAGATGGGAGGCCGGAGCTCAAAAGGACCTCCAAGCACTGTGGAAGGTGTGCCAGAGCTCTCGGTAATGGAGGACGGCCTGCTGTTACAAGGTTGTCAGATTGTTATCCCGCGGGCCTTGGTGACCAAGGTGCTACATCTGGTGCACAAGGGACATCAGGGAGCCGCCAAGACCAAGGCGCACCAAAGACTGAAGGTTTGGTTCCCTGACTGGGAGCAAAGGGTGGACGAGTTTGTGTGCACATGTATTCCGTGCCAGGCGGCCAGTCCGGCAGAGAAGGCCCACCAATCAGAGCCATGGAGAGGAGTGAGCTGCCGTGGGGCACTGTGCATGCCAACTTTGGCTCCACAGGTCGAGGCTTGTACTTTCTGGCGGTGGTGGACCAATGGTCACGGTACCCGGAGGTGGAGCCGGTAGAGTCTACTGTCAGTGATCACACCATCTTGGCACTGGGGAAGATGTTTGCCACCCACGGGTTCCCCATGGAGCTATGCTCGGACAATGGCCCACCGTTCCATGGGCAGCAGTTCGCCAGGTACTTAGAGGGGAGAGGCATCAAACACCGAAGGGTCACCCCACTCTGGCCCAGGGGAACGGTGAGGTCGAGCGATTCATGCGAACGCTCAATAAGGTCTTTAGAATCTCGTTGGATGGAGGAGGGGAACTGCGTCAGAACCTCTTTGAATTCCTTTGGGAGTATGGGACAACCCCTCATCAGTCCACCGGGGTCGCACCAGCCGAGGCACTACTCAACCGCTGCCCCAGAGGACTGCTGCCAGAGGTAGAGGGGCGCCGCCCAGGGGTGATCAACAACAACCGTGTGCGCCTGGAGCGAAGGGTCAGGAACGAGCGGGAAAGTGCACGCCGGAACCTGCAGGAAAAGACTATTGAAGTAGGGGACACTGTACTGGTCGGAAACAGGCGTCCAAAAGGCAAGCTATCCCTCACGTATGAGGCCCAGCCGCTAAGAGTGACCCATGTCAAGGGGTCCATGGTCACGGTGTCCAATGAGAGGGGAACAATCACGAGAAACATATCCTACTTCAAGAGGATTGAGGCCTGCTCACTGGAAGCACCACCAGCGGCGCCGCAAGAGGCATCCTCCTCAGGACCCCGTCCAGTGGCCTGCCGGCGGACGAAGGATCTCCAGAGGTCCCGGGGACACCGAGACCACCTCGAGAGGAGGGTAGAAGGTACCTGAGGCGGGAGGGACGCCAACGCCCATCGAGGTTCCAAGACTTCATCATGGACCCGGTCTCTTAGGAGGTTGAGAACTGTTCCTGTGCACCAAGGTGTTGTTTGTTATGGTTACTGTTTATACCTGTTTATTGTTTGGGGAAAAAGGAGGGATGTTGCGTAGTATGCAACCGTTGTGAGCATGCGCGAGCCTCGTTCCGGGTTGCACATGCGCGTAGTGAATAAAGGAGGTCCCGGTCGCCAGTTGCCGCCGGGACCCCATACCAGCATCCCGTGTCTCTCTTTGCATGCCTGCGTGTGTGTATGCATTCGGGGGCACCTGGGGGGTCACACGCCACTTCCAACATTTGTTACCTTATTGAATATCAGGAAGTAGGGGGGGAAGTGTTACCTTATTGAATATCAGGAAGTAGGGGGGAAGGCTCTGTACTGGATTTGAGGGGCACTCCAACGTGATTCCCAAGAGATTGCAGTTTCATCCTGGTCGGACCCGACTTTAATGCTGTTCACAAGAAAGGGGGATATCCTTGCTCTTGAAGATTTTACAACGGAATGCGAGTATCCTTGTTGTTTCAAACCCTGTATTATGTACTGGCTGTGACAAAAACTTTATTAGCACATGGGGCAGGCAGGCTCAGCCAATCACGTTCTGCGGTTCCACAGTCCCCGCAGGCTGCCTCCACCACATGGGCCGCCATCGCCCACCCACCTTCCTTTTTAAAGAGAAAACGATTCCTGAACCCACCTCCCTTAATGCACTTATCTGATTGTTGCGGCGGCATCGCCCGCAGCTGCCGTAGCGGTTTTCCTGCCTTTCGCTTTTCTCTCCATACGGCCATGGTAATGGAAGAGCGGCTCCGTATGCAGCCGTGCTTTCCACAACCATGGCGGCCATTTTAGCAAAGGATGTACGCGTCCCGTACAATGAATGAAAATCCTTTTTTTTTACACCCCGTATTACTGCTTTGGTAACCTGAGGTGCTTATAGTGTTAGAACCCCGTTCCAAGGGCTGGAACTGGGCGCAACGCCCCGATGCCCTCATTATAGACCCTCGTTTTGCTTGGGCCAAAAACTCAGGATGCTGGCCCGTTTCCCCCTTTCCAGCCCTTGGAAAAGGGTGCTAACGCTATATTATCATAGAGAGTGCGGCAGATACGTCATAAATGACTGAAACTTGATGATTGACATAAGGATAGAGGTTGAAAGGAAGAGGCCATTAGTGGAATATTTTGATAAGTTGTTTTAAAATATGGGGGTGGGGGTTAAACTGGTGATTTTCAATCGTGTTGTTCATGTCTAAATAGTGGATTGTACGAGAAAATGAGTTTGTGGTCTATTTGATTCGTGGATGCGCTGTTTCATCCATGTCATACATTGCAAGAATGAGTCTCGGGAACCTTTCAACAGTAAAAATGAAAAAAAAAACTGGTTCCATGTCATTTCGCTGACAGTAATTGCTTCGAAATGTTACTTCGATTTGTTTTAATTGGGAGCGTCCCCCATGCACCCCTTTCCCTTCATTACTACCCCTACCTCAAACCCCTCCTCACGCCTTTTTAACCCTCTAACCCCACAAATACCTATATTATTCGAAGTAATCACTTTCGTTGAGCGCACAGGATACCAATAAAAAAGTCATCCTCAGTATAACGCTCTCCCCCCTGTCCCCCTCAAAAATATGACATGATCTTTCCATAGGTGGCTTGCATTGAAATGTAGGTTTTCAAGTTGAAGTTCCAAAGGACATTTTTGACTTTTTGGACTGCTTTTTTTCCTCTGCTCTGCAAATAGGTAGATGGTGGGTTGGGGTTGATTCTGTGCAAAGGTAGTGGGGAGGGCGATTAGATGGGGGGCGGGAGGTGTAGGGATCTCCCCACGCATTTTGCAGTAAAAAATGTGATAAAAAAAAATTCCACCATTTTAATTTCGACTCCCAAATTGTCGGTGATCTGACAGAGAAACCATCCATATATTAGCAATGCGAGGCGCGTGGGCAGCAATCACAGCAATTCCTGTTTCTGTAGATGATGAAAACTGCCACATGGAAAAAGAAACAGATGGGATGAAACACACATTCTAAAGCGCAGAGTAAACAAGCATGGTTCATTGTTCCTAATGATGCCGGCTGGAGGGTTCTGTTATTGGCAGTAGAGCTCCCTCTGCCGGAATGACTGTGTACAAACTAAGGCTGTAACATGATTGAAGTAATGTCCCATCTGGACAGCTAGTTTGTAACTGCACCATAAAATGTATCTAATCTTTCGTGAAGGGCTGATCTTTAAAAAAAAAGTCTTGATATATTGAGAAATTAATTCCAAAGGGCTGTTTTGATAACTGATAAGCCTTCCCGGAGGGCCAACACTTTTTTGTATGCACGTTGGGTGTCATATAAAGTAAGGATTGGCAATGCCAACAGTTTGGGCTTTTGTGTAGGCATGGGAAAGGCACTTGCCTGGTACTGCCCTAGCGGCATTTACTGGCTATAGATGGTATCAGGTGCAAAATGGAGTAACTAGGCATCGAATAGCAATGTCTGTCAAATGCCTAATATACACAGGCCAAAACCCTTGGCGTTTCCAATGCACCTCCAATTAACTCTAAGAAGACTGCTTTGAAGAAACACTGGCAGGCACTTCGAGTGCAAAGTTCTTTTTAAAATGTTTTCTTTTATTGGACATTTGTAAGGCGCCTATAAAGCAGAAAGTGTTTCCAGGCACCACAAGACTAAGGGGCAGGGGGAACAGAGGAGGATAAACAACAATAAACGGTCCTACTAGTGCTTGTGACATTCGGATCGTACGAGTGCAGCAGCAGGAAGTGCAGGGGGGCAGAGGCAGGTCAGGGCTGAGGGAAGGTAAGGGTGGGGGGAGGGAAGCAGTAGAGAGGGCGCCTCAGGGGCTGGGTAAGTGCTAGGGACAGCCTGGAGGGCAAATGTGCTGAAGGACGGAATAAGGGTCAACTAGTGCGTGGAGGGGGGGTAGACTATGTAGTCTAGTCAGGGCAGGGTGCCCGCAGGCAAGTGCTGGATGGGGGTGCAGAGGAAGACTTGTCGAGGGAGGGTCTGCCCCCTGTAAGGCTTGATTAAAGTGAGCTCAGAGTTCCAATGAGGAGATGTTTTGGGTGGGCAGAGGCTGGAAAGGGTAGGAATAGTCATAGGGATTAGCATAGCCATGAGTAGTCAATGGATGGGCAAATAACCAGGCAACACCTTCAAGATTTGTGTCCCTCATTTTATGCCATTTCTCCTTAGCTGTACTCTAATGCAATAGTTTCGGCTTATAGGCGGCCCTGCCACCTAAAAGCCAAAATGAAATCTGGTGCAGTTGGACGGTGAACTGTCACAAGTTGTGCTGCTGAAGGTGAGGTATATTCAGGGCTTTAAGTGGGGTAAGAAATCGAGGGGGGACCTCATTTGGGGGCGTGGCTTGTGGAAAGGGCGTGGCCTAAAAAGTACGCAAATCGTAGGGTATACACACAAATATATATAAATGTTATATATTTGTGTGCGTACCTTACTATGGTTTGTGTACTATGCAAGCCATCTTTTCTAAACATAGAGATATGTAACATATTTCTACGTTTATAAAAGATGGCTTGCAAAGTCCACACACCATAGTAAGGTACGCACACAAATATATAACATTTATATATATTTGTGTGTATACCCTACGGTTTGCCTAGTTTTCAGGCGATCTTTTTTTTTAAAGATTTCGGGTTTATAAAAGATGGCTTTGGAAGTACACAATTCAAGCCATCTTTTATAAAGCTTTGACTACGGACAAAATTGTCCGTCGACAAAGCTTTATAAAAGATGGCTTGAAATGTGTACTTTCAAAGCCATCTTTTATAAACGTCGAGGAATCCCCAGGTTCGCCGAGGGTTAAAGATGCCTCGGCGACCTGGGGAAACAAAGGGACAGTAACTGCCTCTGGTGACCTCTCGCGCGAGGGGTCACCAAAGGCAGTTACTATGACTGACAGAAGTGGCAGCCAGTCACAGCGTCGCTGTGGCTGGCTGCCACTTCTGTCGGCTCGCCTGACTTCATGGCAGGCGCATCTCCCGTCGCGGCTGCGGCCGCGACGGGATACTGCATTCTGCCAATGTTGCGGTTGGACGGGGGCCCCGGCAGGGCCCCGGCTCAGTCCCACTTTTTGGAGACTGCCGGGGCCTGGCCCTGGCAGGCCCCGGCCCACTTTAAGTACTGGGTATATTATGAGTGAAGGCTTCAGGAATGTGAATTGCTGCAAGGATTTCTGACATGGGATTAGAAGGCAATTTACGATAGGGGGTTCATCAGATAATTTCTGCTGCTTGTAGATATGCTGCTCTGTCCATTAATACGACAGCACCTACTCGGTCTGCAGGTGTAATGACTATTAGCACAAGGAGGTCATTTGTGACCTCCTCTCAGCTAAATCAGAATATTTGTCATGCAGTCAATAACTACCGGTAATGACTACATTCCAGACAGGATGACCTCACAAGCAGCCGGAGAGCTGAAAACAACAGAGAGCACTTCCATGCATTCAAGAAACAGTTATGCAATTTCCCAGCAAGATTTCTTTCCGTTGGTCTCTCCAACCCAATTTAACACAAAGGGCCTCATTAGGACTCTTATTAAGGGCACGGCTACCGCCGTTAATGAATTTTTACCGGGTCCACGGAATGGGCAATTACCGGGTCATGCCGACCTTGCGGACCCGGTAATTGCCCATTCCATGGACCTGGTCCCATAGGGCTCAATGGGAATGGGGATGATGCTAACAACGGGCCCGTTGTTAGCATGCTTGTCCGCTCACGGGACCCGCAAAGAACGTCTGGTAAAACCAGACATCCAGAGCGGGTCCCGCTAGGGGACTTCGTAATAGGGTGGTATGGTTAACGGCACCGGCACCTTTACTGGCATCGTTAACCCCTTACTGCCCTCCTCGTAATGAGGCCCAAACTCTCGGACCTCGTGCAGCGTCTTCATTGGCTTCCGGTTAAGTCTCGGGTGGAGTTTAAAATTGTCTGTATGGTTCACCGGGCCATCCATGCTACAGGCACTATGTTCCTTCAGTCAAGGCTGGCTCTATTTCAGCCTGAGAGACCTGCGTTCGGCTGACCAGCTTCTGCTGATTGTTCTCCACTTTCGGCGCTACCGGCTGGGTGGCAGATCCTTTTCGGTGCTGGCACCTACGTTGTGGAATGTGCTTCTGCCGCATGTTAGGAGTATTCAGACACTACCCGCCTTCCGTAGGCAGCTAAAAACATGTCTGTTCTGAGCCTGTTTTTTACTCCTCCCTCTGTGGTGGTTCACTGCCTCCAGCGCCTTCACGCCTTCGGGTCTTTGCCGCGCTTTATAAATCAGTATACAATACAATACATAGAACAATGCTTTCACTTTTGCTAAAACTGTTTCAGTTCAACCAAGTTTACAATTTTAAAATGCTTCAGGTATGATGTCAACCTAGTTATTTAATTATTACAACATGAACCACATCTAATTTACTAACACATTTTATGCACTTTACTGATAACTGAAGAGGTGAAGAGGTGGTGGGAGAGTGAGAGGGCTGAATGAATACCACAAGCAGAGGGAGAGGTGCAAGGAATAACCCGAGAACCTGGTCTGGGTCCCGCATACACAGACTTCACAGAATAAAGTCACATTTGGTAATACTTGGCAGGCGAGTGAGCAGAGTTTACCAGAAAATGATTTGCAGAAAACAGGCTAGCCTAGGACTTGCACACACAAGTCAGGTATCTTCAACTTTGTAGAGGAAAGGAGGCAGAGGAAGTCACTGAGTGCTAGTGAGGTTTGGGTGTGGGAGCTGGGCCCTTTTCATTTGGTATTTTGGGTACTGGGTGTAAGTGGCTGATGATAATATTCCTCCCGCCCGAAACCCGCCGTGATCAGCATTCTGCGTTATTATAGCGGGTGCTGGTGTTAGCAAGTGGCTGAGAATAATATTTCTTTCACCCGAACGGACAGGAGACATATTATCAGCCACGTACACCCAGCACCCGCGGGTGCTGGGTGTTAGAGAGTGGCTGCTCTCTAACACCCAGCACCCACTGTAATAACGCAGCCTGATGCCCGTAGAATTACGGCGGGTGCTGGGTGTTAGAGAGCTGCTGCTCTCCAACACCCAGCACCCGCCGTAATAACGCAGCCTGCTGCTCGTAGAAGGCTGCTTCTACGAGCAGCAGGCAGCGTTATTATTTTCTTTAGACTGGGTTACACTCAGTGGCGTCGACAGGAATAAAATTTAGGAGGGGCACAGAGGGGCCCAAAGAAAAAAGTAGGGAGGGGCACAGACAAAAGTGGGGCGGGGGCACCTATGAATGTGTGACGTCACAAGCACTCCTGCAGATAGGCTTTTGTGCACGCCAGAACTACTCACACCCCATTGCACCTCCCCTCCCATCAGAATGCAGGCACGAAACTATTCAGTGACTAATGGCCCATCATTAGCAGTTTTGTGGCTACATTCTGATGGGAGGGGCTGCAAGCTGCTTGATCACTGCTAGCTTTGAGACAAAAGGCGTATTGCCGTGTGAAAGGGAGACATTGGCCTCAGTGAGTGTCACAAATAACACCACGAACAGAGAACATGGTCACTGCTCGCCTTAGGTAGCGGGGGCCCAAAGGGGGGCACAGGATTTCAGAGGGGGGGCACTGCCCCCCCCCGAGCGACGCCACTGGTAACACTGCATACACTAGTGATTTTCACAGGTCATTAAATAAGAGCACATTAAGGACGCCAGGGTGCAGGACCAGATATGGACCGTGGAGGGGACTACCCAAGTGCTAGGCACGGGTAGCCATTCATTTCCTCTTAGCAGCAAGACTAGACATGGCTAATTGCTCTCACCAAACCAAAGACATTTTTTAAGGTACCTTTGGAGAGAACAGAGTTCCAGTCTGCACGATATTCTAGGCATGGGAATAGGGGATTTTCTGGTTATATGTCCTTTTAATTACTATTATGAGTTTGACAGAAATCCTATCACTCCCAATTAAACATGACATTTCTGCGTTAACCTCCCTCTAATTTGAGCAAACAAATGATTTGGTCTCCATATTATTCTTTCACTATATTTTGTCCCACCTTCCATGACCCATTACATTACCCCATTCCTTTTCAAGACAAGCCTCTTACCCTTTGCATACCTTTAAGAATTGATTCCAATGCTTGCCAAACCTCCTTTGTCTGCATGGCTGCATTCTTCTTAATGTCCTGTCTCTTAATGCCTCCGTACCATTTAATGCCTTCTTGCCTTTTCAACTTAATCCTTTTTGAACGTTCATGCCTTCTCTGACCACTTACGGACCCCAAATTTGGTAACGTGCCAGTTATACCTTATGCCTGCCACACCTTCCAATTCACGTGCATGCCTTCTTATGCATATATGGTGGTATGTGCCTTGAAGGCAAGGGCTGGAACAAATAATACAATTAATGTTACACAACACATACTGCACAATTCACATATCACAAATACTAGAGGAAAGGCTCAAACTGTGCGCAACTGTAAATTACCTTTGGCGAGTAAGATCCAGTGTGCTGGGTGTATGTTTAGAATTGAGGTGGCAGTAACTTAATAACTGGCTAGTAACTGCTGTCCCTCTATCCATCGGTGTGTACAGACCCGCCACTTGCTAACACCCAGCACCCGTCGTAATAATGCAGCCTGCTGCTCATAGAAGGCCTTTCAAAATGTCTTCTGTGATCAGCAGGCTGCGTTATTATGGCGGGTGCTGGGTGTTAGAGAGTGGCTGGCAATAATATTTCTCCCGCCCGTTCAGCCACTCTCTAACACGCAGCACCCACGGTAAGCAGCAGCAGTCCCGGTTGGAGATGTGTGCACCCAGGCATCCCCACTGCTGATGGTGGAAACAGTGGAGCAGGGTCGGACTGGGGCATACAATTGTCTCGGGCACCAAACGAAAAAGTGCTCCACAGTGAATACCTTTTGTGACATCGTTTGAATAACCCAAGAGGGAGGTGAGGCAAAGTGTACATTTTAATTCAGCAACACCGGTCAAAACTATTAACCATTAGGGCCAGTTTGATGAGTTACTGGACTCCAGTAACTTATCAAACTGGCCCACATTGACCAAAAAGGTGGCTCACTTTGACCCAAAAATGGGCCCACAGAAGCATTTTGCTTTTTTGGTTAAGCCATGGGCCTATAGCCCTATATAGGCCAGACCGAGCAGCCTGCAGTGGTTCATGGAGTTTAGCTGCCGAATTTATCACGAGGCAGGCAGCCAGAGCCAGTAGGAAGCTTTACACTTGCCATGACTTTAATGTGAGCACTGCAAAGCACATATTAAAAGTCCCAGAACGAAAACTGTTACTTTTTTTGCTGTGCTTTGCGGACTGGAACCATGGGGGCAGTAGCTTGACCTCCTCCCCCCAGAGGCTTGAGGCCTCTTTTGTTTGTAAAGGCGAAAGGCACCAAGGCTGTCCCCGATTGCTGGGCTGGGTGTTGGCAAGTGGCTGCGCTGGCATTTGTTCAGCTGTTCATTCTCGAGGCCCCCCTACCCCCCAGAGTGAGTGTGCATTGTTGTGGGTAGATAAATGAGTTGCTTTTTGCCTATTTTCTAGGAATTGGTCTGCAGTGTAGAGGAAGATTAGGCACAGAGGACCTTCCCACTTCATAACAACGGGCCTGAGAGGTAAGCAAAGCCTAGCAAAACTTTTTATTGTAATAATATCTTTTTAATGTAGTCTACTCAAAGGCCTTCTGCAAGCAGGATGTGTTATTGGTGCAGGTGCCCGCGCTGGGAAGGAATTTTCTCCTGCCTGTTTGGGCCTACCTCTCCCAAAAAGAACAGATCATGCACACCAAGCATGTCTCAAGACACAGATTCTTAGTCCTACACATTCATTTTAAAATGTTTTTCCCAATTTTAAACCAAGTAAAGTTGCTTGTGACCGTTTATGCCAAACACTAGCTATATGCTAACTTGATATAATAAAATAAAAATTGCATGCACGCACTAAGTCTTTAATTAATGTCTTGTTAACAATATGAAGGACGCAGCACTGTGCTGCAATACTGACTGCATGACCCAGCCACATATCCTTGAACTGAAAAATGTTTTTAGAGCTTTATTTGTTTGGCCACATTCATGCAGCGAACCTTTACATTTTACAGACGTTGCACTGATGTTATACTTCAGAGGTACATAGAAATCATTTCTGCATTCTTGCTAATTCTATATCTTGGGGTACAACTAATTCTGGTGACATTCAATATTAGTACAAAATTGCTAAACAAATTAGTTCATTTGCTAATCAAAAAAAAATTATTTGCAAAATCTGCTAATCAATTTTTGAAAACAAATGTATGCCTTGACTTCGCTGCTATTGCCAGATGTCAACAATAAAATTCAACCTTTGTGCCCCAGGCTTGTGCCTACACCCGGGTCCTCGTCTTTTAGGCCACAGCACCACTAAATTTGATTCCCCACCAGGCCTACTGGAGGCAGATTTATTGGTATGTGCTAACCAGGCCGTGCAGCCCTGTATGGCTTTGAGACGGCAAGAAAGTGCTGGACTAATGCCTGCAACTACAGGGGGGCCAGTGATTATTGTTTGCTTGTTTGTTTATTTGATATAGCGCGCAAAACCCAGAGGTAACGGCGCAACAGAGAACAGGAAGATAAGATTACATAAAAGCTTAGCTGCAGGTAAGGAACAGTTGAGTGGGAGCAGAACATTACATTTCGTAGAATCTGTTGGAGGGCATATAAACAGATATACATACAGAATTTTACATTTCGGCAGGTCAGTTTATGTACATGTATACAGTTAGGTTGCTAGGGTCTGTTAGTGTGCAGGGGTACTGCACTGTTCAGTTATGGGGATCGTTGGAGCGTAGCCAGGTCAGAGTGTTTCACCTAAAGCTGTAGTAGGATTGGTCGGTTCTGATGTTAAGTGGGAGGGCATTCCAGTGTTGGGCTGCCATGACCGGGAAGCTGCTCTCGCCTGTTTTCTTTTGTCTGAATTTGGGTACCTGTAGGAAGTAAGAGTTGGTCATTCTGGTGGGTCGGGTGGAGGTTCTTTTAACTATTCTGGTTGCGAGGTATGGGGCGCTGCATTGTTTAAGCATTTGAAGGGGAGTGATGCTGTTTTAAGTGAGATGCGGTCACAGATTTTGAGCCATTTGTGTTCTCTTTTCTTGTTGGATATGTGTTCCTTGTATGGTAAGTTAAGGGCTGTTCAGAGTGTGTTGTTTTGCAGGGTTTGGAGTTTGTCTGTTATGTATTTGTTGGTCCTAGGTACATGGCATTACAGTAGTCGAGAATTGACAGTATTAGGGCATTGGCGATGGTGATGCAGCTAGCTTGGGAGAGGAATGCTGTACTTGCCCTGATAAACTTGCACGTGTAAGCGGTAGAGGATGCTAGTGAGTTAACTTGTTTTTTTAGTGACAAGGCTGAGTCAAGGTGAAAGCGTAGAGTTTTCACTGTTTTGGCAACTTTGATGGTGTTGCCATCAATGTTAAATGCCTTGTAGTCGGAGCTGAGTTTTTTTAGGTTTTTTGGTTAGAGCCGTGGAGCAGGATTTCGGTTTTCTCATCATTCAGGCATAGGCCGTGTGTGGCCATCAATGCCTGAATGAGGAGGTATATTTTGTTTACCAAGGCCGTATCTGAGTCGAAGTTGCCCGAAAGGGGTATGAGGATCTGGGTGTCATCTGCATAGTTAGTGTATGAGACACCCAGTCTATCCAACTTGTCAAATAGGGGCTTGGTAAAGATGTTGTAGAGGGTAGGAGAGACGCAGGAGCCCTAGGGAACACTGCAGGTTATTTTGATAGGGTCTGCTGAGGCTAATGAGGAGAAGACTCTCATGGTTCGATTGTCCAGGAATGATTGTATCCAGGCTATGGCCTCTTTTGAGAAGTGGGCAGCCAAGGCCAGGTGTTCGCACAAGACTGTGTGATCTACCAGGTCGGAGGCCACCGACAGATCGAGGAGGAGAAGCATGGCGATGTTTCCTTTGTCGTTAATCTCATTGATCTGGGTTTTAAGATCGATTAAGGCAGTCTCTGTGTCGTGCTGCCGTTATTGATTTAACCAATGAATCCCTTATCCAGGGACCCAAGGGCAACCAGGAGGTTTCTTCTGAGGTTCGGCTCATATCACCTAAAGCGAACAATGTAAAATTTGCTAAAAAATACTAATACTGACAAAGAGGAACCTAAATAATCAACAAAAACTGCCCTTAAAACCACAGTCAACAAGCATCCTGCCTACTAATGCAGAGGAACAGAGACAGTCGAATGTAACATCGCGAAAGGTTGACTTCACGGCACAAACAACCTTGGGTCAGGATGCCATCAGGATGGACTTGAACAGAGCTCCTCCCACTGCCTACCCTGTTGACCCAACGTGATGCCAACAGGGACTGGGGGCTTACCTAGCTTGAAATCGGCTCTGCCTTGCTTGAGTGCTACTTCTAGCTTATTAATGCAGGGGGGCCTGTCGGGGGAGAGGGGTGATCCAGCATCTCTAGAAATCTGAGGATGGGTGTAGTAAGAGTGGATAAATGCTCCTTGGGGAAACCATCAGTCTGCATGTACCCGTCTCTAGCAGCTGGAGTGGGGAACCTGCTGGAAGGATTACATCGGCCCTCTGTGATACAGGGTGGCAGGGCTAATTTACCAGCGCAAGATAATAGGGGACAGAATGAATGTAATTTACCTGATCCATGGGCCCCCGTTAGGGGCAATAGAGATAATATTCAAGCAGGTGAGAAAAGAAATTGTCCAGCTGCGAAAGAGCAACACGCTGTTAGATTAACTTCCGACTTGGGGAGAAACCCCCCGATTTGTTTAAACAGAGGTAACTCCCTGATGATTTTTTGTGAAATTTCCAATCTAGCCCTGCTCTCATCCTCTGATATTGAGCGAGTGGCCTTTCCAGATATCTTCCACTTTGAAACAGCTATTATTTATTTTAACTCTAAACTAGTAAAGGAGCTGGTAATCTCAAGAAGAGTAAGTCTACAGGCACTCGGTTTTGATGTATGTTCAGTTCATCAACAGGAGGGGGCCCCTATAGACCAACAAGGACATTCGCGTTTCCCTATTCCATATTCCTCACTAAGGGGAACTCGGCCCCCATTCAAGATGGTAACTACCCTGGGTGGCCTTCACTCATGTCAACTCTCTGGAGGAAATTTGACCTATAGTAAACAACAGTATGGTCCGACTTCAGAGAAAGACATTTTACTATGTATTAAATCTTGGAATACTAGGGGGAGCCACCACGGTCTCACTAATCCTATTGTTGTTTAGCGTCTAAAAGTTGCAACCTGCCTCTACCGTCCGGAGACTTGGCTAACTGAGGACTTGGTCTTGGATGGATTCCGGACTTTTGCTCAGCTGGCCAGGCCTAGTGGGTGGGGCGGGTCCCAAGGGGACTATTGATTGCGGTGGAGTCCGCCCTTGGAATGACAGCCACCGCCTTGGACGGTCTCCCCCTTTGGGGCTATGGCGGTATCCCTCATAGCGAAGGACTCAATCGTTAAATTGCTGTTGGTTAATATATACTGTCATAAAGGGATTGCTGATTTAAAATCATTTCTGAATACAATCTCTGAGCATACTTCTAGCTGGTCAAACTCTAATCTTGAGGGAAGAGTGATTGTGGCTGGGGACCCGGATTCTCTGTGTTAATTTTTTCGGGATTTTGGAAAGGAGTTATTAGAAATGTCATCTGATATGTTCAGTGGTCAAAGTGTAAGAAAAGAAGTAGTGGAGCTATGTTCCCTACAGGCCTGCCCAGCCCCTCACAAACCCCATCGCCCTGCCCCCTCCCACACGCAATACAAACCCCCAACCACATTTGCCTTCAGTTTAAGGGAATGTTAAGCGCAGTGCACTGAAAGTGCAAGTTACAAACTCTTCCTACACTGTTATTTTAAAACGAAACCGTTCCGGAAAGGTTTCTTTTTAAAATAAAAGTGTAGGAGCTGTAAAACTTAATTTAAAAAGGTATAGGAGCACCGCTCCGTCCTCTCCCGCTCACTTCGACCACTGGATATGTTCCCACAGAACTTTAAATCCCAAATGGGTAGGAGCTGGTGCATGGTCCTTGAAGTGTTGGGGCTTCTCCTGTTGAGCGGGGCCAACTTCGGGACTGGGTCCAGGAAGCGCACTTGGTTTAGAGGGACTAGTGCCTTGACACTGGACAACATGTTCACTGATGAATGCTTGCTAAACAATTGTTCTTCTTTCTCAGTCCTGAAAAATGATTGGAGTGACCAAGGCATCCTGGAGGCTAGATTTAACATCAGTACCTCCTACAGGAGGCGCTCTCATCTTTTGCAACTGAAAACTAATACTTCAGGCTGAGCTATCCATTGGTCGGATAGAAATATTGGGACCTTAATTCACTGTCATTGGATTGGAAAATTAAGGTTTGTATTGTTACTAACTTTGAAGTAACTATTGGCAAATTGGTGAAGTGTGTGGAAAAGAATTGGACCCCTAGTGTTACGAACGTTAGGAGACCAGCTCATATCCATAACGATGAGGTCGCAAGGGCCAAATCTAAGATGAGAAAGCATATCAGATGAGCTAATGCTGCTTCAATGAATTTATAGGATAAATTAAGCGTGACTGCAAAAATCAAGCAAAAATATAAAAAAACACTGTAAATTCATGAAAGGTGTGTTGCTGCAATGAGATGCAGAGGTAATGCTGTGCGTTTTAATTGTGGCAGACATTGAGTCGTTTTGGTCTTTGATGCAGAATAACGATCCCATTACTAACACGGTCCAGATTAATCCTGTTTCGGAATCTCATTGGGTGGATTATTAAAAGGTTATGTATGGCAAGGGCCATGAAATCAAGGATAGCGGTTCCGCAATCCAGAGGATTCGGACCTTTGATCATCTATGATCTTTTGAACTAGATAGAAAAGTAATTCTTAATCTCCTAAAAGAATTTAAGAAATTGAGGGCACCTTGGCCTAATGCCCTAACTAATAACATGTTTAAGGCAGACCCATTAATCTGGGCTAGTGGCCTTTTTCTGCAGTTTGGAAGTGTTCTTGACACAGGCCTAATGCCAGCTTCGTGGAGTTCGGCAATTGTAGTGCCAATATTTAAAAGGGAATTCGGGCTGAGCCAAAAAATGATTGCCCAATCTCGCTGATTGATGCCGACTGTAAAATCTTTACGACTCTGCTCTTCCAACATCTGGAGGAATGGTCAAACAGTAGGCATCTGCTTTATAAACTCCAAACTGGGTTCGGTAGAGGTCACTCTACTAATGTCAATGGCCTCTTACTGCGAAATATCCAGGATACAGCATTTGGTAACAAGGGAGGTTGTACATTCTTGGCCTCTATTGACCTCTCGGCCGCTTTTCACCGGGTAGATCAGAATCACCTTTGGTCTAAAATGGCTAATTGGGGGCTACCTGATGGTCTCCTACATCTACTGATGAGTTTATACCAGAACTCAAGTGTGAGGGTTATGGTAAACAGAGAAGGGGATCTCTCTGGGAAGATTAATACATCTTCAGGCCTTAGATAAGGGTGTGTTTTGGTGCCTTGGCTTTATCAACAATACACGTCAGACGCTGGGGATCACTTAGATAAAGCAGGCCTGATTACTCCAAGCATGGGCAAATGCAAAATTCCTTGGCTGGTTTACGCAGATGATTTCCTCCTCCCGGACAACTCAAAAGTAGGCCTACAGAGACTCTTATCTGCCTTTGCTCCATACGCCACTGAGAATGTGCTCATTATTCATCCAAAGCAAACCAGTATATTTGCATTCTCCAGGAAAGGAAAATCAGTGTGTATGTATGGTCCCTAGAAAATACCCCACTTAAGTCCACTCCTAGTTTCACTTATTTGGGTTTCCATTTCTGTGCTAATCCAGGATTATGGCAATCTCATGAGATCACACTTCAAAAGGAAACCATGGTCCGAAAACAACTGGTGACAGTAAACAGTAAATATGGACGATTTTCTCTAAAATCGGGCCTATTATTTTACGAGGGCAAAATCGTCTCTAAATTTACCTATGGCTTGGAACTCTTTGGACCTTCAATGTACAACGTTTTGAATCAGATGGAGACCAAGTTTTGTCAAAAAACTCGAGGGTTCCGAATGGGATCCCAGGGGCGGTTATAAAATACGACCTGGGTATTTCATCACTCAAGGCTAGAATTGAATGGAGTACGCTGGCTTTTTATGCAAAATTGATATTCCAATCCCAGGAACGATCTATGAGGCCTTGAGCCAGTCATTACCAGGGGGAACGGGAGCCTTGTTGGCTCCTACCCACATAGCGGAATTCAGTGGGAGATGTAAAGCTATCCTCAACTGTATAGGGGGTGATAGAGATTGTATCCTAAATAATCCAACTAGAGTGAAAAGACTTTGTTAGATCATGACTGGTGTGAAACAACTGACTCTTTCCATGCTTACTCGTTGATGGGTCATTTATCACATGAACATAAAAGACGAGCGGTGCTCCTTCCAATTTTCATTTTATTTCCAATATGTACTATAGGAGTATTTTGATGAGGTTAAGGTGGAATTTACTTCCTACAAGAGAGATCCAATTGAGGAGGAATCTCATTGAAGTGGATACATGTTGTTGTTGTTTTTGTAATTCCATTATGGAAACAGGCATTTGTTGCTTGAGTGTAACGCTGTGGGCCCTCATGGAAAGAAATACATGTAGAGATTTTAAACATTAGAATCCACAATGATTGACTAATTCTTATGGCACCGCTGCCTGAACATTCAGTTTCACACGAGAAGGGTTGGCAGTATCAGCATTTATCAAAAGCATGGAAATTATGTAATTATCCTTTCATTCTAATCGGGGAGTTTGTCATTGCTCTTTCGGGCTACTTATTCCCCGCAATCGGTATGTGGATCATATCAGTCCCATATGGCCTTTCGAAAGATGTGAAATTAAATGGGGTCGTTATTTTTGATTAATCTTGACCACGTTCAAGAGTCAAAAACCTCCAATTCATTCTCTATAAAAACATGAGGCATGATCTCCTCTATTAAAATGAAACATGCTCCTAAATGAATTGATGTTTGATTTTCTTATTTTTTTCTTATTTATTTGTGCTTTTTCCTCTGCTTGTTCGATTTTATTATCTGTAAATGATTGATTGTGTTTTTGGTATGTGAATTGAATTGTTTTTTGTATGCGAATTGTAAAGGTTTATTTATTAACCAAATACAATAAATATAAACAAAGAAAAATATGTAAAAGAAATTTACAAACCCCATTTGTTCTCAATGAACAGTGTGGTTGAGGTATGCCAGTATGTGGTAGCGCTAAAGCAAGTTTTGGGGATAAAGCACCACTAAGATCTATTGGTACTAGCTGCTGCACTTTTGTGGAACAAGTAGGCTCCTCACACCTACTACAAATCAACACACAAACAGTAATTGTTCCACCAATTGGATGCGCTGCTAGTTCACAAAGGTAGCAACAAGTGTGTCTAGTGAGCTATTCCTAATATCTGAAATGCGAGTGTCAGTATAGAAGAGTGCTTCTCGGAGGAGACTTGAATAGGTATTTTATTTGCGTTCAATTGCCAGAGAAATTTGCCAACACGTGTTCCGACCTCCACAGGTCTTTTTCAAGGCAAGGCTCTGTATATTGCAAATATATTAAAATATATTAAAATATAAGACAATACAATCATATACACACATGATACAATATTTTGATGAATGGACATTTAGGTACCAATACCTAAACATATGGGATGATGGGCATGAGTCACAGGGTTAACATAAACCATTACAAAGCAAATTGGAAACAGTATATCCATTACCAAGTCCAGAACCATATCATCATATCAGTCCCATATGACACAAAAGAAAGAAAACGAGTACAGATTGAGCAACAATATCAGTCAATGTAGAAGATTGTTTTGTTGCATATGATTAAAATGACGTCTATAGCATGCGCTCTGTTAGTCAGGCATGAACAGTAAATCCAAGTGTGACATTGGCCCAAGCCCCTTCTGCACCCGTCAGCCAATTGATATGGAGATCAGTGAGCTATGTTGGAATTCGAGTGTGTGCTTGTATCACTACTCCCCCTAAGTGTATCAATGTTGTCCCAGTTGTGTGGCATGCTTTTACTAGTATCATGTAATGAAGTAAATTATGTGATAACTCAGTACATGTGTGTTTACCGAAGTACTATCAAAGTTAAATAATTGGTATATTACCTTAAGATAAATCCATCCACTGATCATCTGAGCTGTATCAGTGTTGCAGACGTATCAAAATTCAAGATTCTGATAGCATGTGTGCTAAATAGAAAATGGAAATTGAATATGCCCGTTCGCATTCCATAAAAGTCATAAATGTACCAAAACCCAAATCCAGTTGCAGCTAAATGTGACATTACCTGTACGCATACTGATGATGTTCTGCTGTACTACATTAGCTGTATTGAGCCGTTCGGTCACAAACGTAAGTAGCTGGCACGTAAGTGGCCTGACCTACAAAGCCAACATAAACATTAAACGTACATGTTAAAGCGTTCTAAAGAGTTGCAGCCATAAATAACATCCGTGCGCAACTGTCTTACCCAAATTATTCTAATGGCGGTTAGCACCGTTCGGTAAGTACCAATTCACGTAGCGTTCGTCCAGCGACTACTCTTGTAGCTTAAAGGAAAGCACCTAACACGTAGATAATGAGTCACGGAATCCGTGTCATAGTGCGATCACGTGATCGAGATAAACTGGAGCGCTATCGGACAATCAGTATGAGCCACAATGTTTACAGAGCCAATCCATGTAAAGCCTTAGTGCCCTGACAATTACAGTCAATATGTTATATTATAATGCACCATGATACGCTAAAAGCGTGTCGCGGATCACGTGTTATTATACGATCACGTGATAAAGAAAAGCTGAGATGCTTTTGGACAATTCGTGTGAACCACAATACTAGTACGACCTATCCATGTTAAGCCTTTGGGACCAAATAGGTACAGTAAACACGCTGTAAGCCACATGTATTGCGAAATGTGTTAGTTCAAACATTATAAAGTAACAGAAATACTATAATGTTTGAAAAAATGTGTTCTAAAAATTGGGGAACAAGTGAGAGTGAGTTGAAACTCAGGATGATGTATGGTATGAGTTAGAACCTGAGCCTAAGATGCGCAGTATGCTGGCGGAGTATAGCATTGAAAATATAGGTGAGCGAGGTTGACCATTTGCAGAGTCATTGGCTGACTGGTGCAGAACCGACAGTACAGCAGGCACCAGGCCCTACCAATGCCACATACATATAACTGCTTGCTGCTGAGCCTAACCCATAAGAAATATGTATGGAAACCACATACAACTGCCCATTTACAGGAAGACATGTAATTCAGTGTCTGTATTTAAACCCAAAGTAGTACATCGGAGTCGACAAATGGTGCGTGCTTCCAGTTGTCGTAACAGTGCAAGACGGTCACCCCCTCTCGGATGTGCCGCTTAAATAAGACCAATGAACCTGATATCTCTCACATTATCCATTTGGTGGTGTTCTTGCCAATGGATAGAAATTGGCAATTTGTAATCTGCATTTTTCAAATGAGCAAAATGTTCTCTAATGCGTATCCTTAATTCCCTCATCGTGGAACCCACATAAAATTTACCACATATGCAGAGAATCCCATACACTACATACTTAGTTTTGCAATTGATGAAATCACGAATTTGGATAGAAAGCCCATTGTGGCAGGAGAAGGTATCAGAACATATTGTGAACTTGCAAAAATGACACATACCACATTTGAAGAAGCCTTTGGGTTCGGGGGTAACCATGATAATGTATCTGCAGGAGTGGGTTGGGGGGTTAGAAAAGAAGGACACAGATGTCCTCTGAGTGTCTGGTTGCGTGTGAAAATAAACTTAGGCCTGTCCGCTATATAAGGACGGATATCCGGATCAAGCTTAAGTATGTGCCAATGTTTAGCAAGTAGTGCATATAGTAGGTCCGAATTTTGTACATATTTAGTAATAATGCGCACATCTGAGTAACTAGTAGGTTTGTCAGTTTCTCGAACAGTAAATATATCTTCTCGTACCATATTGCTGGCTCGTTGTAGACCCTTCTTAATACATTGACTAGAATAACCTCTATTTTTGAACCTGTCCTTAATCAATGCACATTCACTTGTGAAACCAGATAAGGTGCTACAGTTTTTGCGAGCTCGATAAAATTCTCTGAATGGAATATTATCTATGACTGACTGTTTGTGACAACTTTTGGCATGCAGAATCAAATTAACAGCCGTGGGTTTCCTAAACATTTGGGTGTGTATTTTCTGATTGGAAAAGCTAATGATTAGATCAAGAAATTCGATTTTAGTCACGCTGACATGCCCTGTGAATTCAATACCAAATGTGTTATCATTCAGATAATCTGTAAATGCCTGAAAGGTATCAGGGGAACCCTTCCAGATGAGCAGAACATCGTCGATGTACCTCTTCCATTCAACAATGTAGTCCCTGAATTTGTGCTGATTGAAAATATAATGATGTTCAAAGTTCCCCATAAAGAGGTTAGCCAATGATGGAGCGTACTTAGCCCCCATAGCCACTCCCCTAATTTGTGTATAGTATTGTCCATTGAACAGAAACTGATTATGTTCTAACGTAAAAGCTAAAAAATCTTTAATCATAGTTATGTGTTCTGAATAAGAAGCCGAATGGTTCCTGAATGAAAAATCTATAGTGGATAGTGCCAAATTGTGTTGGATTGCTGTATATAATCTTCAGACCATTGAATGGATGAAGGAATTTGTAAAGTATGTGTTGTGTCTCATAAGTAGGCAGGTAGCGTGGTGAACAAACTTTTAATAGCTGTGTCTATGTATTGTGACAGACCTTCTGTAGCCCACCCCAAGCCGCTCATAATTGGTCGAACTGATGGCAATTCATGAAACTCCCTATCAATTTTGGGCAAAAAAATACATCGTGGGCATAAGCGGGAAGGGTCGGTACAAAAAGTGTTTTTCATCATCAGAAAATAAACCATGTGAGTGCCAGTTCTGAATAAGGCTCAATAAGTTGGAAACTGTTTGTGATGTCGGATTACCAGTCAATAAGCAGTAACAACCGGGGGTAGCTAAATGGTCATTAGCCATCTTAATGTAATCAGATCTGTTAAGTATTACTATATTTCCACCTTTATGGCTTCTTTGATGACTATATTAGGATCTTGCATGAGTTTGATAAGTACCTGTTTCTCAGAATTGGAAAGGTTGTCATGTTGGTAAGGTGTGTTCTTACACTGGTCAATATGGTAATGTAAGTCCTGTGTAACTGCCTGATAGAATGTATCTATTACATTCTCATTCTGTGAAGGGGGTACGAATTTTGAAGGCCTTTTATATTCTGGTAATTTCAAATGTAGCTGTTGAATACCCAACTCCTGTTGTAACAATCCTTCCATGGAACTTGAATCGTCAGTCAGGGACAAAAGCAATGTGGTATCTTCAATATCCGCTATCGTTAATTCACTTGCAGAGTGCGAAGTACTCTTGGTTTTATATTGCTGAACCTTCGTATGGAAGAATTTTTTAAGTTTCAACTTGCGTATAAACTTGAAGAGATCCATTTGAAAGTCGATACGATCAGGTTTACGACTTGGTGCAAAAGACAAACCTTCATTCAAAAGAAACAACTCTGCCGTGGTAAGTATTTTGGCGATAAATTATGAACTAGGTTTTCAGAATAGATTTGGCTTGAAGATTCCTGAGGCTGGACCTTGTCTGACGTTTGTTTATGTTGTGCCCTGTATCTGTCCCTAGATCCTCTTCCTCTTCCTCCTCGGACGATATGGTGGGTGTTGTGATAGCTCGTCCTAAAGGGACAGTAAAACGTACATGTTTATTTGAGGTTGTATTGTAACTGGAAATATTTCCTTTCTTATGTCTTTTCATTTCTGCCAAAAAAAACTTCTGCGATGTGTTAAGGTAGGAGTCGGATTTCCCCCCCCCGTCCCCTCTGTTGTATTAGTTCGTTCTTCTTCAGAGTCTACCTCTGAGGAAACTGGTGTTCCAGTTGGTGTCTTAACTATAGGACCAATGTTGTCTTTATCATATTTGGCCTGAAAAGTATAAACTCTGTCGTTGTTGTAATCTCTCTCGTCCCGAAAAAACTTACGAAATTTACAGATTTTGATCTAATCTTGATAATCTTTCAGAATACTGTTCATCTCATCAATGTTTTTAACCTTAACTGCAATCAGATTACTCATGTCATCTATTTCTTTACGCACAGTATCAATTTGCCTGGACACCCTCTCATGTTCGCGTTCCGCATGTGTAATCAGTAGCTTTAACATTCTTTCGGAACTCAGAGTCAGGTTCTCTTCCCATTCTTGGGTGGGATCCTGATCTGCATCATTAGTGAAGTCGGGGAAAATAAGTATAGGTAATCCTCTAGGTATCATACTGTGTTCCAGATAATTAGCGAATTATGCTTTTTCAAAATATTTGTTTATTTCACGTTTAGACAATCTTTCTAATCTGAAGAATTATTGTTCTCATGTCACATTTTTGCCAAAAACTAGTTATGTGGCAAAACTTCATAATTTTACTAATAACTTCCATAATATACATATTTTCTGATTCCCATAAACATGGGTAAATAAATAAGATGACAGCCATGTAAGCACCAATTTGCTCCGCCATGTGTCAATTTTCTGTTGTTTCCGTAAAAAGCATAACAGTTATAAATATGTAGATTATTACTGATATTCCAAATGTTTCCCTCCACTCGTTCAATAACTCACACATTTGGAACATTTTCAGATCAGCTAGAAACATCTTAGATGGCCATTACAGTTCCCTGAGTCGCAGGTGGATGAATTTTATATCTCTAAAACCGCATGGGAATTACCTAAAAAATGGTACATAACTAAAGAAAATCTGCCTTATGGTTGCTGGGAAATAAGGCCTATTATCATAATAGTCCTTTTAAATTAATAGTACATCTTCTTGTGGGACAAATGGCAATTCTCCTGCCTTCAGGCCATATGGTCTCATGGGGTCAGCCTGTAACCAGAGTTTTTGTTATTTTATTTGTGTTTACAGCTTGCTCTTTGAAGTTGGTTGCTTGGTTGAAGTTGTAGCCCCCAACCTTCACACCTTTTAGTCATGCTCCAGCCCAAGGGAACTTGTCCTGCAGTAACTGCCTTCAGAGCCAGCAAGTCTGGGGAACACTGGGCTTTCCACACTTTTAGCAGGATACTTCATTGCAGTTTGTAATTAGCTGGGGGATGTAAAATCCAGAAAGGCAGTGGGGGAATGCCTTTGTGAAGTGTCCCACAGCCAGCAAAAGGAACAAGTTACTTACCTGTAACTGTTGTTCTCCAGCATGGGTCTGGCATGGATTCACATGCGCATGAATATTCCCCGTCGTCAGGCTGGGAATCCTCGGTAAAGAAAAATCAGTATCAGTTTTGTTTCTGATCTGTCTTTCTTAGTAGAAACCAATCACTGATCTCTGGGTCATCCTGCCCTCAGCCAATGACTGCCCTGCCTCTGGCAGCCATCCTCAGATTTGGTAGCACGCCAAGTGGCAGTATAACCGAGTGAAGAGCCGCAGAGGGGTAGGTGGGAGGGTTCGCATGTGCATCCTTGCCAGACCCATGCTGGAGAACAACAGTTACAGGTAAGTAACTTGTTCCTTCTCCAGCATGGGGTCTGGCATGGATTCACATGCTCATGAATAAAAGAATACATAGCAGTATACACATGCACAACCACGGGAGGTGGCAAAGGCTCAACATTAAGCATTACATCCAAAACTCAACATTAAGCAATTCTTACCTCATCACCAGCCTCACATTAGGCGAACAGGTAGCGTAGCACTGCTTGGCCGACCCTGGACTCCTCCCTGGAGTCCCGATCGACGCAGTAGAATCTTGTGAAGGTGTGCGTCGACCTCCACGTAGCAGCCCTGCAGATGTCCAGCAGGGGCACACCAGACAGGAACGCCGTGGTAGCAGCGATCGCTCTGGTCGAATGGGCTCTCGGACGGCTAGGCAGCGGTCGGATTGCCAACCGGTGACATTGCATGATGCAGCCGGAGAGCCATCTGGAAACGGAAGTCTTCGAGAGAGACCTTCCCTTGATTCACAGACCCAAAGTTCACAAACAGTTGTGACGTCTTCCGAAAACTCTTCGTGCGGTCCACGTAGAACTGCAGCGCTCTAGCTACATCCAGCGAGTGCAAAGTCCTCTCGGCCGGCGTCGAAGGCGACGGGAAGAAAACTGGTAACACCATGGGCTCGTTGAGGTGGAAGTCCGACGGCACCTTGGGCATGAGGAGGGGTGTGTCCTCAGCACCACCCTCGTGTCATGAAAAGTCAAGTATGGAGGCTTGCAAGATAGTGCCTGGATCTCTCCCACTCGTCGTGCGGAGGTGATAGCCATGAGGAACGCTGTCTTCCATGACAGGAACTTCAAAGGTGCCGAATGCATAGGCTTGAATGGGGCCCCCATGAGCCTGGTCAGCACCACATTAAGCTCCCACGCCGGGGCAGGAGCCTTCACCGGCAGGAATGATCGGAATAGTCCCTTCATAAATTCCTTCACCAGGTGATGAGACCACAAGGATGCCCGTCCCGTAGTCCTGGTATATCGGGAGATGGCAGCCAGATGTATTTTGATGGAGGCGTGAGCCAGTCCAGCTTTGGCCAGCGACAGTAGGTACGGCAGTACTTGAGGGGCCGTAATCCGCAGAGGGTTAATCTTCTGTGCACGGCACCAGACAGAGAACCACTTCCATTTAACACTTGAGAGTTGAAGACGCCCTGGCTTTTGCAAGAACCTCTCTGCAATGAGCCGGTATATTGTACCCTCCAAACTCTAGTGCTGCAGGAGCCAGGCCTGCAAGTTCAGCGACTGTGGGTCGTGATGGAGAATGGTGCCTCCTTCTCTGGCCAGAAGATCCGCGTCTGCCGGCAGCTTGACTGGTGGGGACGTTGACAAGTCCAGAAGGTCCGGGAACCAGATCTGCCGCGGCCGCGCCGGTGCGACGAGGATCATTCTGCACCTGGACTTCTTGAGCTGGTTGATAAGGCGGAGCAGCAACGGAGGGAAGGCGTATAGAACCAGGCCGTCCCAGGGGAACGAGAAAGCATCGCCCATGCTCCTCGGCTGTGGGAACCTGCTGGCGAACCTCTGGCACTTGGAGTTCGTAGCCGTCGTGGACAGGTCGATCTGAGGTTTGCCCCATAGTTGGAAGAGCTGGTCCACTTGATCCTGGCGCAGTTCCCACTCGTGGCATGAGCGCAGCTTCCTGCTGAGTGAGTCAGCGATGGTGTTTTTTATTCCTGCCAAGTGGAAGGGAACCAGAAACATCCCCTGGGCGACGGCCCAGTGCCACAGATCCTGGGCCTCCTTGGATAGGGCTTGGGATCTGGTGCCCCCTTGCTTCCGTATGTAGAACATCGTGGTGGTGTTGTCGGTGAAGATCCTCACCACTTTGTCCTTGAGGGACGGAAGAAACGACTTGAGAGCCCAGAACACTGCTTGGAGCTCCAGAATTTTGATGTGGAGAGACCTCTCCTCTGGGTGCCAAAGGCCTCTTGCGTGGAGAAATCCGGTGTGGGCCCCCCAACCCTCCAGAGAAGCGTCTGTCGTCACCGTCTCCTGAAATGCTGGGGTTTGAAAGTCCGTGCCTGTAGTGAGGTGAGCACGGGTGCCCCACCATAGGATCGCCCGACGGAACTCCTCGTCGAGAGGGATCCTGTCCTCGAAGCAGTTTGTCGCCTGAAACCAACGGGTGTCGAGGAACTCCTGTAGCGGACTCATCCGAAGTCTGCAAAGGGGTACAAGATAGATGCATGAGGACATCATCCCGAGAAGGGACTTGATGGACCTCACCCTGGCCACATCTGTGGCTAACAGGCGCCGCACCTTGCCCAGGATGGTCTTGGTCCTCTCCTCCGAAGGGGAGGCCAATTGCCCCACTGTATCGAGCTTCGCTCCCAGAAACAGTGCTACTTACGATGGAATCAGGTGGGATTTGGGGTAGTTAATGGCAAACCCATTAACTACCGTGAGCAACTGGACGGTCCTCGCTGTGTGTTCGACGGCGAGTTCCCTTGTCCTTGCTCGGATTAGCCAGTCATCCAGGTAGGGGTAGACGTGGATCTCTGGCAGGCGCAGCCGCGCCGCCACTGGTGCCAGGCACTTGGTGAAAACCCTGGGTCCCTGAACCACGAACCTGAGGAACTTCCTGTGCCTTCTTAGAATAGGGATGTGGAAGTAAGCATCCTCCAGGTCCAACGACGATAAGAAGTCGCCTTCCTCCAGCTGTCCCAGCACGTGCTGGAGGGTGACCATCCTGAATTTCTGCGCCTTGATGTATTTGTTTAACCGACGCAGGTCCAGGATGGGGCGCCAACCGCCTGTCTTCTTTCTGATGAGGAAGTACCTTGATTACACTCCGGAACCCCAGAGCATCTTGGGGACGAGCTTGATGCACCTTTCTTGAACATTGCCCTTACCTCCAGCAGCAGTTGAGGGACGTGATTCTCCTTCCTGGCCACGGGAGGAATGCGAGGGCACTTCTTTTAGAATTCCAGCGAGTGCCCGTTGGCCAGGGTGTCCAACACCCAACGGTCGGTGGAGATGAACTCCCACACACTGATGAACTTCGTCAGCCGGCCTCCCAGCAGGGTGCTTCGGTGGGGGCCCGACAACACGGCCGGGTCAGTCTTACTTGGAGGCGGCCTTGCTGCCTTGGCCTCTTTGGCGACGACGGCGGGATCCCCCTTGCTTGCCGCAACCTCTGTAGGCCTCCTGGGAAGAGGAGCGGGCCACCTGGCGGTAAGTGGAGGAGCCACCGCTGGATCCTTTGGAGGCACCCGGTCTGCCTATGGAGCTCCGGAAGGGCCGTCGCTGTTGAAGCACCCCTAGGGCCTGGGCCATCTCCGAGTTGGTCTTGATGGCCTGTAGAGACTCGTCCACCACCTTACCAAAAAGGCTGTTGCCGTTGAACGGCATGTCCAACACTCTGGTCTGGACGTCCTGGGGAAAGTCTGTCGCCTTGAGCTATCCTCATCGTCGGAGGCAAACTCCGTTGCCCAGTTGGCGAAATCCGGTATCGGCCATGTCCGTTGCCAACGTTATGGCGTGATCCGATGCCACCTCGCCTTCCTGCAGAATTTCTAGGGCCTCCGCCCTCTTGTCGTCAGGTAGGAAGTCTAGCAGGGGAGCTATCTTGAACCAGTGCTCCTTGTCGTAGCGGGCCATGATCCCTAAGGCATTGGCCGCCTTAATCGTCGTCGCCGCCGACAAAATGACTCATCGTCCCATGGAGTCCAACTTCTTTCCCTCGCTGTCCGGCGGGGAAGTGGAAGTTGAAGCCGCCGCACCTGCTGCCTTCTTCTTAGCCGCTGCCGAGGCGACAGAGTCCGGCGTGGGCTGGGACCTGAGGCACCAGGGGGCGGCATCAGGGACTCGGTACTTCTTCTCGTACCTGTCCCACTTGGCCGGTGTCGTGGAAGGGTTCTTGAGGACAGCAAGCCCCTCGTCCCAGATGTCGTCGAGCAAAGGCACCGCGAGGACCGTCTTCCTCTTGGCCCCTCGTCGTTGGTACAGAAACCCTTCCTTTTTTTGTTCTTCAGGGCAGAGCTGGAAGAGCTCGGATGCCCTGGTTATCATGGCGTGGAAAGAGCCAATTTTGTCGGCTGGAGAAGCCCGCGGGGGGGGGTGATGACAGGATGTCCGCTGTGTCATCGCCACCATCATCGTCCATCCCCGTCGCTGTATCCGTTGCCGTATCCTCTCTAGGGTCCGGCGAGGGGGATGAGGGGTCCACAGGTCTCGCAGGGACGAAGGGCGGAGCAGGGTGGACTCTCCTCCGGAGGGCTTGTTGTTGAGGGGTTATTCGGAGGGCTTCCCGACGGGCCTGGTTCTGGATCCTCCGTCAGGGTCCGTGGTAATCTCGTCCTTATCTCGGTACATAAGGATTGGATTGCCAACAAAATGGCCGCCGAGCTATCCTGGGGCACGGGCAATGGCTGCGACGGACGGGATGGCCGCTCCACTGGGCCCTCTTCGTCGCCATCGTCGCTATCTTCGATCACGTCAGCAGGGACCGCCTCCTGGGATCAAACCTTCTCGAACCTCTTGTTGAGGCCTATGAACCTCTCGTTGAGGCCCTTCTCGGTTTCCACCAGCTCCTCCTCAGAGGCTGATTCCGAGTCTGTAATGGCCACCGCCCCCCCTTTTTGTGCCGGGGACTTCACAGGGTCTTAACAATGGGCTGGAAAGAGGATTCCCTCCGCGGTGGCAGGGATACTCTGGGCCCAGAGGCCTTTTCCACTGGCGTAGTCTCAGCCGGCTTCGCCAGGGTCGCAGAGACCACTTCGATAGAGGCCTTTGCCAGCTGTATCAAAGCCCTCTCCACCTTAGGTGCGTCCCGGGCCTTCGCCTTGGGGGGAGCATCAGCGCCTCGCTCGCCCTTCGAGATCGACCGGGTCCACTCCAGCGGCTTACCCCAGTTCTTAGACTTCCTCTTCCCCGAACCAGAGTGCTGGCTCGTGGTTGAGCGTGCCGGGGAAGTAGCGCCCTGCCTGGCAGCTGAAGAGCCCGACCTTTCGGCGCTCCCGGTGCCCGCGGACTCACGGTGCTTGGCCTTCTGTTGGGCCCCAGTCGCCGGGGCGCCCTCACAGGACTTAGAAGCCCGCTCAGACTTTTTCTTCGCCTTCTCACCTGCTGAGCCCTTCTCCAGCCAGGCGGCGAGGCGGGAACGACAATCTTGTTTGGTCTGTTCCGAAAGGTTCTTGCAGAACGCACAGTCCTTCTCCACGTGCGTCTTGTCCTCATGAAGGCAGTAGAGGCATTGCGAATGCTCGTCCTCCTTGAAAACGTTTTGCGATCCGTATACAGGGCAGCACCTGACCAGCTTGGATCCGGGTGTCGAGCTTCCCTTGTCCTGGGCCATGTCCGTTGAAGTAGGCTGCAGATCTTCCGGAATCCTCCAAGAAGTGTAAACTCGACGAGAAAACTTCACCCTTGAGTGGCGTAGAAGAATTCCGAAACGGGTTGCCGTTGTCGGAAGAAGAAACGGTGGAGCTTGAGGTTCGATTAAACTGAAAAAATTAGAAAATCTCCTGAAAAAGAGCGAAAACGCAGCAAAAAACTCAAGAGCTAAAGCACGAGGACTCCCAACACTTGAGCGTGCGGTAAAAATCTGAGGATGGCTGCCAGAGGCGGGGCTTAGGGAGAGGGCAGTCATTGGCTGAGGGCAGGATGACCCAGAGATCAGTGATTGGTTACTACTAAGAAAGACAGATCAGAAACAAAACTGATACTGATTTTTCTTTACCGAGGATTCCCAGCCTGACGACGGGGAATATTCATGCGCATGTGAATCCATGCCAGACCCATGCTGGAGAACAACAGTTACAGGTAAGTAACTTGTTCCTTTTGCTGGCTGTGGGACACTTCACAAAGGAATTCCCCCACTGCCTTTCTGGATTTTACATCCCCCAGCTAATTACAAACTGCAATGAAGTATCCTGCTAAAAGTGTGGAAAGCCCAGTGTTCCCCAGACTTGCTGGCTCTGAAGGCAGTTACTGCAGGACAAGTTCCCTTGGGCTGGAGCATGACTAAAAGGTGTGAAGGTTGGGGGCTACAACTTCAACCAAGCAACCAACTTCAAAGAGCAAGCTGTAAACACAAATAAAATAACAAAAACTCTGGTTACAGGCTGACCCCATGAGACCATATGGCCTGAAGGCAGGAGAATTGCCATTTGTCCCACAAGAAGATGTACTATTAATTTAAAAGGACTATTATCATTTAGGCCTTATTTCCCAGCAACCATAAGGCAGATTTTCTTTAGTTATGTACCATTTTTTAGGTAATTCCCATGCGGTTTTAGAGATATAAAATTCATCCACCTGCGACTCAGGGAACTGTAATGGCCATCTAAGATGTTTCTAGCTGATCTGAAAATGTTCCAAATGTGTGAGTTATTGAACGAGTGGAGGGAAACATTTGGAATATCAGTAATAATCTACATATTTATAACTGTTATGCTTTTTACGGAAACAACAGAAAATTGACACATGGCGGAGCAAATTGGTGCTTACATGGCTGTCATCTTATTTATTTACCCATGTTTAAGGGAATCAGAAAATATGTATATTATGGAAGTTATTAGTAAAATTATGAAGTTTTGCCACATAACTAGTTTTTGGCAAAAATGTGACATGAGAACAATAATTCTTCAGATTAGAAAGATTGTCTAAACGTGAAATAAACAAATATTTTGAAAAAGCATAATTCGCTAATTATCTGGAACACAGTATGATACCTAGAGGATTACCTATACTTATTTTCCCGGACTTCACTAATGATGCAGATCAGGATCCCACCCAAGAATGGGAAGAGAACCTGACTCTGAGTTCCGAAAGAATGTTAAAGCTACTGATTACACATGCGGAACGCGAACATGAGAGGGTGTCCAGGCAAATTGATACTGTGCGTAAAGAAATAGATGACATGAGTAATCTGATTGCAGTTAAGGTTAAAAACATTGATGAGATGAACAGTATTCTGAAAGATTATCAAGATTAGATCAAAATCTGTAAATTTCGTAAGTTTTTTCGGGACGAGAGAGATTACAACAACGACAGAGTTTATACTTTTCAGGCCAAATATGATAAAGACAACATTGGTCCTATAGTTAAGACACCAACTGGAACACCAGTTTCCTCAGAGGTAGACTCTGAAGAAGAACGAACTAATACAACAGAGGGGACGGGGGGGGGGAAATCCGACTCCTACCTTAACACATCGCAGAAGTTTTTTTTGGCAGAAATGAAAAGACATAAGAAAGGAAATATTTCCAGTTACAATACAACCTCAAATAAACATGTACGTTTTACTGTCCCTTTAGGACGAGCTATCACAACACCCACCATATCGTCCGAGGAGGAAGAGGAAGAGGATCTAGGGACAGATACAGGGCACAACATAAACAAACATCAGACAAGGTCCAGCCTCAGGAATCTTCAAGCCAAATCTATTCTGAAAACCTAGTTCATAATTTATAGCCAAAATACTTACCACGGCAGAGTTGTTTCTTTTGAATGAAGGTTTGTCTTTTGCACCAAGTCGTAAACCTGATCGTATCGACTTTCAAATGGATCTATTCAAGTTTATACGCAA
Organism: Ambystoma mexicanum; assembly: GCF_040938575.1. Taxonomy (NCBI): domain Eukaryota; kingdom Metazoa; phylum Chordata; class Amphibia; order Caudata; family Ambystomatidae; genus Ambystoma; species Ambystoma mexicanum. Next base: position 543,894,849 of record NC_090940.1, read on the forward strand.
GTTGAAACTTAAAAAATTCTTCCATACGCAGGTTCAGCAATATAAAACCGAGAGTACTTCGCACTCTGCAAGTGAATTAACGATAACGGATATTGAAGATACCACATTGCTTTTGTCCCTGACTGACGATTCAAGTTCCATGGAAGGATTGTTACAACAGGAGTTGGGTATTCAACAGCTACATTTGAAATTACCAGAATATAAAAGGCCTTCAAAATTTGTACCCCCTTCACAGAATGAGAATGTAATAGATACATTCTATCAGGCAGTTACACAGGACTTACATTACCATATTGACCAGTGTAAGAACACACCTTACCAACATGACAACCTTTCCATTTCTGAGAAACAGGTACTTATCAAACTCATGCAAGATCCTAATATAGTCATCAAAGAAGCCATAAAGGTGGAAATATAGTAATACTTAACAGATCTGATTACATTAAGATGGCTAATGACCATTTAGCTACCCCCGGTTGTTACTGCTTATTGACTGGTAATCCGACATCACAAACAGTTTCCAACTTATTGAGCCTTATTCAGAACTGGCACTCACATGGTTTATTTTCTGATGATGAAAAACACTTTTTGTACCGACCCTTCCCGCTTATGCCCACGATGTATTTTTTTGCCCAAAATTGATAGGGAGTTTCATGAATTGCCATCAGTTCATCCAATTATGAGCGGCTTGGGGTGGGCTACAGAAGGTCTGTCACAATACATAGAGACAGCTATTAAAAGTTTGTTCACCACGCTACCTGCCTACTTATGAGACACAACACATACTTTACAAATTCTTTCATCCATTCAATGGTCTGAAGATTATATACAGCAATCCAACACAATTTGGCACTATCCACTATAGATTTTTCATTCAGGAACCATTCGGCCTCTTATTCAGAACACATAACTATGATTAAAGATTTTTTAGCTTTTACGTTAGAACATAATCAGTTTCTGTTCAATGGACAATACTATACACAAATTAGGGGAGTGGCTATGGGGGCTAAGTACGCTCCATCATTGGCTAACCTCTTTATGGGGAACTTTGAACATCATTATATTTTCAATCAGCACAAATTCAGGGACTACATTGTTGAATGGAAGAGGTACATCGACGATGTTCTGCTCATCTGGAAGGGTTCCCCTGATACCTTTCAGGCATTTACAGATTATCTGAATGATAACACATTGGGTATTGAATTCACAGGGCATGTCAGCGTGACTAAAATCGAATTTCTTGATCTAATCATTAGCTTTTCCAATCAGAAAATACACACCCAAATGTTTAGGAAACCCACGGCTGTTAATTTGATTCTGCATGCCAAAAGTTGTCACAAACAGTCAGTCATAGATAATATTCCATTCGGTGAATTTTATCGAGCTCGCAAAAACTGTAGCACCTTATCTGGTTTCACAAGTGAATGTGCATTGATTAAGGACAGGTTCAAAAATAGAGGTTATTCTAGTCAATGTATTAAGAAGGGTCTACAACGAGCCAGCAATATGGTACGAGAAGATATATTTACTGTTCGAGAAACTGACAAACCTACTAGTTACTCAGATGTGCGCATTATTACTAAATATGTACAAAATTCGGACCTACTATATGCATTACTTGCTAAACATTGGCACATACTTAAGCTTGATCCGGATATCCGTCATTATATAGCGGACAGGCCTAAGTTTATTTTCACACGCAACCAGACACTCAGCGGACATCTGTGTCCTTCTTTTCTAACCCCCCAACCCACTCCTGCAGATACATTATCATGGTTACCCCCGAAACCCAAAGGCTTCTTCAAATGTGGTATGTGTCATTTTTGCAAGTTCACAATATGTTCTGATACCTTCTCCTGCCACAATGGTCTTTTTATCCAAATTCGTGATTTCATCAATTGCAAAACTAAGTATGTAGTGTATGGGATTCTCTGCATATGTGGTAAATTTTATGTGGGTTCCACGATGAGGGAATTAAGGATACGCATTAGAGAACATTTTGCTCATTTGAAAAATGCAGATTCAAAATTGCCCATTTCTATCCATTGGCAAGAACACCACCAAATGGATAATGTGAGGGATATCAGGTTCATTGGTCTTATTTAAGCGGCACATCCGAGAGGGGGTGACCGTCTTGCACTGTTACGACAACTGGAAGCACGCACCATTTGTCGACTCCGATGTACTACTTTGGGTTTAAATACAGACACTGAATTACATGTCTTCCTGTAAATGGGCAGTTGTATGTGGTTTCCATACATATTTCTTATGGGTTAGGCTCAGCAGCAAGCAGTTACATGTATGTGGCATTGGTAGGGCCTGGTGCCTGCTGTACTGCCGGTTCTGCACCAGTCAGCCAATGACTCTGCAAATGGTCAACCTCGCTCAGCTATATTTTCAATGCTATACTCCGCCAGCATACTGCGCATCTTAGGCTCAGGTTCTAACTCATACCATACATCATCCTGAGTTTCAACTCAATCTCACTTGTTCCCCAATTTTTAGAACACATTTTTTCAAACATTATAGCATTTCTGTTACTTTATAATGTTTGAACTAACACATTCGCAATACATGTGGTTTACAGCGTGTTTACTGTACCTATTTGGTCCCAAAGGCTTAACATGGATAGGTCGTACTAGTATTGTGGTTCACACGAATTGTCCAAAAGCATCTCAGCTTTTCTTTATCACGTGATCGTATAATAACATGTGATCCGTGACACGCTTTTAGCGTATCATGGTGCATTATAATATAACATATTGTCTGTGATTGTCAGGGCACTAAGGCTTTACATGGATTGGCTGTGTAAACATTGTGGCTCATACTGATTGTCCGATAGCGCTCCAGTTTATATCGATCACGTGATCGCACTATGGCACGGATTCCGTGACTCGTTATCTACGTGTTAGGTGCTTTCCTTTAAGCTACAAGAGTAGTCGCTGGACGAACGCTACGCGAATTGATACTTACCGAACGGTGCTAACCGCCATTAGAATAATTTGGGTAAGACAGTTGCGCACGGATGTTATTTATGGCTGCAACTCTTTAGAACGCTTTAACATGTACGTTTAATGTTTATGTTGGCTTTGTAGGTCAGGCCACTTACGTGCCAGCTACTTACGTTTGTGACAGAACGGCTCAATACAGCTAATGTAGTACAGCAGAACATCATCAGTATGCGTACAGGTAATGTCACATTTAGCTGCAACTGGATTTGGGTTTTGGTACATTTATGACTTTTATGGAATGCGAACGGGCATATTCAATTTCCATTTTCTAATTAGCACACATGCTATCAGAATCTTGAATTTTGATACGTCTGCAACACTGATTCAGCTCAGTTATTTAAAGAATCAGTCACATATGACACCAAAGTACTTCCTTATTTCTGTTTGTACTCTCTAAACCTCTTCAAATATTGGGCAGGAGTCTTCCCAAACTTTAAGATGAGAGTTTGTTTCAACACTGAAAGAAATACTCGTTCAGCTTGTGACATATTCATAATGGCACTGCAGCCACAATGGGGCAGTCTGCTAAGCAACCATACAATCTTATCAGCATTTACAACCTCTTGACCTTCACATGCATGCTCAAATGCATTGAACCAGTCCATAATGTCATTCTTCTCATCATACGCACTGAGCAGGTCTTTAGGAAATCTTGGATGAGAGGAGGACTCAGACCCATGTCCAGATCCCTTGGATCCATTTGAAATTTGAAGCTTGGCTAGTTCCAACTGGTGATCCCTGTCCTTCTGTTTTTCTGCCTGCTCCATCTTCAGCTTAGCCTTGGGAAATTCAAGCTTCTTCTGCCTAAACAGCAGCTCTTGCTTCTTGAATTCCAGCATGGCCTCAGCATCAGAGCTGGCAGAAGAAACATTGGACATTACATCATCCTGGTCTTCATGGGCACCTTGGATGAGGGCAGCGACAGAACTGTCAGTTTTGCCAGTGGGAGCAGCCCCAGCTCCTTCTGCACTCTCATCTGAGGCTATGGCACTTTGTTGCAACTCTTGCCATTCCATGATTCTCTGAATCATTTCCATTTGTGTACCTTGAGCAGGTAAACCTCTCTCGGTACACATCTTTCTCAATGTTTCTGACTTAGAAGCATTTAAGGTTAACAAGGTACTTGGTTCCATTATATAAGATAGGTCTATTGCCTTTTATAGTATCACTGCAAAGTTCACTTTGTGTCCTGGGTAGGGGTAATCTGAAATGCCTTCACTAGTGTGCAACATTGGATACTTTCAGTCCTATTCCAACGCTGTACACCAATTTTTTAAAGACGGATTTCTGAACTCTGACCTGGTGGGCAGAGGTTCAGAAGGCCAGCCTAGTTTCTTGGAACAGGCTAACCTTCTGGACAAGTCAGACCAATAAAGGTAGCTTGGCAGCGGTCAAGACTAGGTCTCAGGAGGGATGAGGGTGACTGAAAGACTTCAATGAGCACACAGTGTAAAGGACACTTACACATCACTCCCGGTCAGGTGTATATATATCAAAAATACAAATACATTTATTCCAAGGCCTTTGCAATTCAACACACAGTAAGAAAACCACAGAAATACTATTAAACCAATACAATCCTATCTATACATATGTATACAAGACCAATGGGGTCTAAAGGATGAATGCACCAAATGGGTCCACAACCTAAACAGGGAAGGAAGCAGGCAGTGCAAATAGTCCTTAGGCCCTTCTGCTCAAACACAGTCCTAACTGAAAGGCAGTCCAATGCCTAGGATGAGGGGAGCCTAATGCTCAAATGTACTTGCGAAGTTGGCGCACGCGGTAGTTCAAATGGGCAAAGCAGGGTCTTTTGTAGGGGCTGTAGCAGCTCAGGAAGGTAGGTGAGGTGATGCAGAATAGGTTCCCACTATTCGAGGAGAGCCTCCACTTGAGGGCAGAGTCAATTTCAAGAGTTGGGAATAGTTTGCTAGTTTGCACTAGCAGTGGAAAGGAGAGGGGCCCTCAGGGGACACTTGTGCATAAAAATGGATGGATGGGCTCGGGTCCACTGGTTAGGGTTGCAATTACTCACCGACCCTTGGCACACTCCAGACCAAATTTCGGCTGTCGAGTCCACTTGCAGGTTCAAATGCAGCAATCTCGCGGCTCTCCGGCTTTCAGCGACAAAGATACAGCGTTGATTCCCCTACAGGACACTGGTGATTTCGCCGCTGCTGGTGGCTGGAACAGGCTAGTTCCACTGTAGCAGGCTTCAGGGCACAGAGGACCACAGCTGTATTGAACTTGCAAAGTTTATCATCACGGCTGGGCGACATGGTAACCGTGTGTACTCCGGTTCGGGCGCACTCTCTTTACTCCTGACCTGGGAACGCCAAGTGTACGAAATTCGGTGTGAGAGTGCCGTGAACCCAGAGCTAGAGATGTATGGTGGTGGTATCAGGGCAAAACTCCTGTACAAGCTGGTCAGCCCACTGGTTGGCTCAGGGACACTTCCGAAAAGGCTTACTTGCAGGATTTGATGAAGGTGCAGAGAAAAGTTGGTCCCACTATTTCAATGGCTCGAAGCGCCTTCCCAGACCTTCTAGGATGACCAGATGCGTAGGGGTCCCACGGGACGACAGCGGGCTCAGGGTGCCAAACCTTTCAGCGGTCACCCGCGGTTCCTCGACTCGGCTTCTTAGTTTCAGGATACTTGGATCCTATCCTTCGTTCAGTGAGAACTCCAGAGAGTGACATGGTATGGGTGTTTGGAGCCCTCTCTTATCCCAAATCTCCTTCGCGCCAAAACGAACAGGATCCAATGGGAGATCTGCTCACATACCCTCCCTGAAACTTGAGGAGAACCATCTCTGGTTCTGGAAGCACCTCAAAACCTTCCTCTTTGCTTCTGCTTGCCGCCAGCTGGCCCTACTTCTCTCATTGTTTTATTTATTCTTTACCCCATGTACTGCACTGACCCACCCCAATCTGAATGACACCTGGCCTAGTAGGATCGTTGTGCCTGTCTTCCCTCTGCTTCCCCCTCCCTTGCAGCGTCGCACCTTGAAACACTTGTGTATAGGCGCGTTATAAATGCCATATCATATCATACAGGCATACCATACGTGTACCAATCATGGACAACGGTGGTCCCAGGCATTCACAGCACACTAGACTCTCTGGCAACCAGGATGTGTATTGGAACTAGACAGTCAATCCTACATCCTGGGGGCGTGCACACAAGGCATGCAGAAGCCCGCGAAAGCTTGGCGCTTCATGGGAAAATGCATGCCCAAATAAAGCATTGACCTGGGCTCGACCTGGGAAGGTGAAGGGGCAAGATGGCCAAAGGACAGGACAAAGAACCTCGTGGCGTGGTCATTTTGGAGCCAAGCCACCTAACTGTGTCAAACACGGTAATCACGGTTTGCCTAGCAAGAAAGGATTAAAGATATGCAAAATGATAAGGTGCCACCAGCCCTGTCCAAGGCACATCTGTACTTCTCCTAAAAAATCCTTCGAGAGTATCTAGTGCCTTTGGAAATGACAGGATGACCCAGGTGCACTGTACAGTAAGGTATATTGTACACTTGTTTCATGTTGCAGAAAAGTTGCAACATGGACAGGAACTAAAGGAAACAAAGTCTCCCAGTACTGACTGTCTTTAAGTGCATGCCAGTTGCCCTGTAAGAAGTGAGCGATAAGACCAGGGGAGCGCAGCAGAAGACTGTGCTTCTCTTGAAAAGTCAGACTATGGTGTTTAAACAAAGCAAAAGGTTGGGGGTACACACCTGGAGGGAAAATTACCCATTAAATGGAAATCTTTCCTAACAGCAGTTATCTGAGCCATTTATATCTGTTCATCATAAGCAGTAGTGGTCATATAAAATGCCTCAAGCGCCTAGTGTAACATTTCACCTTCAAGCCAAATATCATTGCTTACTGAGGGGACCTCCTGAACAATTCTGGTTTGCCAGTTTCCTGCATCGTCCTCAACCCATTCTCATTTAAGAAATAATTTGAGAGGCCACCCTCAACACAGGGAGTTCCTTCCCTCCTCATTCAAGGTGTCCCGCAACAAACTGTTAAACAGATTCTTTTATCCAGCCCTACTTCAGACGCATATCATGCCCCTTGGATCCTTCCCCACATGAGCTAACAATGAGCCAAGAACCAGGGCGGTGTACGGGAAATCTATTTGTATTATTTAAATTAAAAAGAATAGAAATCACACTGAACTACATGCACCTCCTTCTTTGTGGCTCACCATTAACGTCTTGTTACACAAATTAATTAAAAAAAACACAAATCACAATTCTTTACTTTATACACATTTCAATTCAAGAAATAATTAAACTGATCAATAAACAATACACTTATAAACCTAGTGCTGTGCAATTTTGATTTTCCTCTGGCCTTAAAAGGCCGGCTGCAGGGTTTCAAGATTGGTACAAATACATATGGCAATTATGATTTCACCCACACTTTTGGTTTAAAATAAACACAGGGTGGTTTAGCGGTTTGTTTTTCAGAACCCCCCCTACTTTGGACTGTGTTGTGGAAGTTTGAGAGAAAAATTGGAATGATTTGGGGAATTTTGGATTTCAGAGCTCCCCCTCCACTGAAAGGCATGTGTTAGGGGAAAGTTGGACACAAATATTGGACTGATTTAAGAACAAAGACACCATTCTTCCTTAAAGAAGTCAGGGTCAAAGGGACAAAAAGGATTACCCATTTAAATTATAGGCTATAGTTTTACAGCGCACACTGGGAAGTGAGCTTTGTTAATTTCAATTTTAACATGAATCACCCCATAGTGTTTCACCAAATGGGGAATAAATTAATCTTTTTTGTTAAATAGGCTAAGGATCTACACAGCTTTTCCCCCCACCCTCCATAAAGGGAAAAGGATGTAAGGCAAGCACAACCCCCACCTTTTGGTTTCTCAGGGCTCTGTTCTAATTACATAGAAAGCCTCTATTTAAAGTTCAGGACAGCCAGCTGCATGTCAGGACCCTATGGAAAGATAGGGCAGGGGTCTGGGCACAGCACTCTCAAGGATGGCATCCAGCTCTCCACCAAAGGACCCAGTCAGCTCTTAGGCTTTCCTAGAAATAGACAGGTCTACCCAGGTGCACTCTCAGAAATCTCTTCTGGTGTTTCCTTGCAGCTGTCAGATGATGTTAAGTTTCATCTGCACTCCTCGATGGTAAATTTCAGCAGCTCTGCCCTTTCCTCCTAGTACAGTGCCCCTTATATAGCAGCGATGACACCCCCAAATATATAATCTTGGTGAGTACCCTGCAAGAGGTCCCGCGAATAGGATTGGACAGTTACAATTCTCTCTCCTGCCCAATCCAGCCCCTCTCTACGGATTGGTTTAAGTGTCTGGAGCACACATGCAGCAGCTTAATTTACAAGCCTCGTTTGTTCTCATGTCAAGTTTTTGGTAAAATGTACTTATGTGGCAAAACCTCCTAATTGTATGAATTGCTGCCATAATATACATATTTTCTGATTTAGCTAATCATGGGGAATTAAATAAGATGACAACCAGGTCTGCATCATTTGCACGGCCATGTGGCAATTTTCTGCTGTCTCCATAAAAAGCATAACAGTTAAGAATATGTAAATCTTTACCCATATTCCAAATGTTCACCAATGTTAACCAACCCTCACATTTGGAAAATTCTAGGATCAGCCAGAAACATCTTAGATGGCCATTACAGTTCCCGGAGTCACAGATGGATTACTTTTATCTCTCCAAAATCACCTGAAAATCACCTAAAAAATGGTACATAAATGAAGAAAATCCACCTTACGGTTAATGGGGAAAAAAGGACTAAATGATAATAATTTAACTTAATAGAACATCTTCATGTGGGACAAAAGGCTATTCTCCTGCATTTAGTCCATATGGTCTCACTGGGTCAGCCTGTAACCAGAGTTTTTATTATTCTCTTTATGTTTGAAGTTGGTTGCCTGTTTGAAGTTGTAGCCCCCAATTTTCACACCTTTTAATCATGCTCCAGCCAAGGGTAATGTAACGCTCACCTGATTCCCGCAGAGGCGCCGGTCTTGACTGGGTGAATGCCGTATCTTCAAAGGTGATGTGTAACACACGGTTTGCTCTTTGGGCTGGACCTCTGTGCACTGTATGTGTGACTTGAAGAGTAAGATGTCTGCAGATAGAAAATATGGGATTAATGAACTGGGGTTATTGGGTGCCTCTCTCCTCTTCCCTTTCTCTTCTCCTGTAGAACCCCAAAGGTTAACGCCCTCACATTAGGTAAGTGAACGCCGAGCTCTCCATCTGCCTCGGGGCAGGGTGCCGTAACCAGTTTCTTCACTGGATAAGGGTGCAGGCCTCTTGACCTCAGAGGACTGCTGTCCGTCGTTAACTGCACGAACGGTAAGTTCTGGGCACTTCAAATGTCTTAAAAGTCTTTTGTAATGATATCTCTTGTTTTGCAGGGTTCCGGCGATGGCGGATGGCGGGCTGATGAGAGTTGAGGATCGAACCCGCGTGAGGAATAGAAGCGCCTGGAAGCACGTAAGTAAGCGCTTGTAGCCTGCTTCACGATGCGCACTAACTGTCCCTTTTATCTTGCAGGTACAAGTTCGGAGCTTTAGAGAAGCTGAAGGGTGCTGGAATACCCACTGGATTCGGCGTGGGAAGGAGTAATGGCACGTGAGTAATAAAGTTGCCCAATGTCTTTAAACGCACCTTCTTTTGTCTTTCAGATGCGGGATGCAGCGCCGAAGGCCTCCGGAGCGTGCGAAGAGTAGGTAAGCCTTTGTCTTTCAGATGCCGGAATGCAGCGCGAGGCGTTGGTGACAGCCGATGGACCAGGTAAGAGATGCGCTGCCACTGAAGACCGTAGTGCTAACCTGTTCTTTCTTTGTCTTTACAGGTGCTGCTGAAGACTGGATTCCAGGATGGTAAGCCTTTGTTCCCTTAGGCCCAGGATCAGAAGCAGAAGACACGATGAGCGTTCTGCTGCAGAGAATGCAGAATAACACAAAGCAAGATTCATCCATCGGGTGTGGTTTAAATAGCCTCCTGTAGTGCTTAGGTGTCTCCTTCCACAGCCACGCCTAGGTAAGAAAAGAGTTCCTGCTTTCCAGAAGAGTTCCAGTGTTCTGAACCTAGGGAGTGGCTCCTGCCCCACCCAACAGGAAAAGTAGTCCCAAACAGAAGAGGATCAGGGGTTCAACTGGCAGGTAAGTAAGCAGCATGGTCTGCTGCAGGTAAGTCCGCCCAAGCATTATGAGCCCGGTGCTTCCAGCGCTGGGACTGGGCATCTTTATGAGCCTGGTGCCACTGGCACCAGGACAGGGTCCAAAAGGTCCCAATTGGGACTGGCTGGCACTCGGAACCGGGGTTATGGGTCTGCTTCCAAGGGAGTCGGGCAAGTCCTGATCTTTTGGAAGCAGAGATCATGACAGCACCCCCCCTCAAGGCCCTTCCCAAACCACCGGGCTTCTCCGGGGGTTTGGGCTTGTTAGGAAATGTTCGATGAAATCTTTTGATTAGACGAGGCGCGTGGACATATTCTGCAGGTTCCCAGGATCTTTCTTGGGGACCGTAGCCTTTCCAGTCAATCAGGTAAAATAGTTTAGATTTGGAGATCTTGGAATCCAGGATGCTTTTGACTTCAAACTCGAGTTCTCCATCAACTAGAATAGGTTTTGGAGATGTAGTTAGTCGGGTTCGAGGTTGCACGGGTTTTAATAGAGAGACGTGGAAGACCGGATGTATCTTCATGTGAGGGGGCAAGTCCAACTTGACCGCTACTGGATTTACTATGGTAGTGATGGAATAGGGACCAAGGTATCTTGGGTTGAATGTGCGTGGTCCTTTTAGAGGTAGATATTTGGTGGATAACCAGACTTGATCTCCTACTTGATATTGGGGGGCTTCCTTCTGATGTTGGTCTGCTCCTTTCTTGTATTGTTCTTTAGCCCTTTGAAGGTGAGAAACGGCTTCCTTAAAGGCTTGGGTGATTGTAGAATGCAGGTGGTCTACTGCTGGTGTTCCAAGATCTTGGAGTGGATCCAACTCCGAGGTTCGAGGGTGACTACCGTATAAAAGAAAAAACGGGGTCTTCCCAGTTCCCGAGTTGACAGAGTTATTGTAGGCATATTCGGCTATCCAAAGGATATCTTTCCAAGTTTTTTCAGTTTGTTGTAGCATGCAGCGCAAATACTGTTCCAGAGTTTGATTGGTCCTCTCGGTTTGTCCGTCGGTTTGAGGATGGTGGCTGGTCGAAAGTCTCACATCAATTCGAGCCGACCGACAGCAACTTCGCCAAAAATGAGAAATAAATTGACTACCTCGATCCGAAATTAGAACTGAAGGAAAACCGTGCAGTCGGACGATGTTTTCGAGAAATTCTCGGGCCAGAGTTGCTGCTGTTGGTAAGCCTTTGAGTGGAATGAAATGCGCCATCTTGGAGAATAGGTCCACGATTACTAGGATCGTATTGTATCCGGAGCATGGAGGTAGATCGGTGATGAAGTCCATAGAAAGCGTATGCCAAGGGCGAGGCGGGATGTCAATAGGGCGTAAGAGGCCGGCTGGTTTTTCCTTTTGACTCTTGTTTTGGGCGCATACTCCACAGGACATTATAAAGTCTCTGATATCTTTTTTCCAAGACGGCCACCAGAAGTAGCGCTTGATCTTTTCCGGGGTCTTGGTCATAGCGGGATGTCCTTCCATTAAAGAATCGTGATAACAAGAGATTACCTTTTTCTGTAAATCTGTGATGGGCAGGTATAACCGTTCTTGGAAATATAATAGGTTGTCCTTCACCGTAAAGTCCTTTCCCTGCAGATGCCAATTCTGTATGTCTGCTGGAGTTACCAGTAGCCTGGCTTTATCCTTAACTTCCTCTATGGATTGTGTGGCGATTACACCTAGAATTCTTTGTTCGGGAATGATAGGTACAGGTTTAGGATTGGTCAAATGTTCTTCCACTCCCATCCGAGAAAGGGCATCAGCTTTACCGTTTTTTGTACCAGGTCGATAGGTAATTATGAAGTCAAACTCGGCAAAGAATAGTGCCCAACGGAGTTGCCTAGAGGATTGAGCTTTTGCGGTTTTCAAATATTTCAGGTTTCGGTGATCTGTAATCACAGTAACGGTGTGTCGGGCCCCCAGAAGATAATGCCGCCAAGCCTTAAAGGCGGACTTGATAGCTAGAAGTTCCTTATCAGTAATAGTGTAATTGATTTCAGGAGGCGAGAATTTGCTGGACCAAAATGCCACGGGATGAAACTGATTGGTTACTGGGTCCTTTTGTGATAGAACTGCCCCCATGGCAAGGCTCGAAGCATCAGTTTCAACGATGTAGGGGAGTTCTGGGCGAGGATGTTTTAAGATCGGTGCAGAGATAAATCTAGTCTTCAAATTCTGGAAAGCTTGTTCCGCCTCGGTAGACCATTCAAAACGTTTGTTTTTCTTTAACAAGGCGGTGATGGGCTGGACTATTTGAGAGAATTCGGGGATAAACCTGCGGTAAACGTTAGCGAAGCCTAACATGCTTTGAACACCTTTTACGGAGGATGGCGATGGCCATTTGAGAATTGCATCGACCTTCTTTGAATCCATACGCACTCCGCTAGGTGATAATATGAATCCCAAGAATTCAACTTCAGTCACGTTGAAAACACATTTTTCCAACTTAGCGAAAAGTTTGTGTTGACGCAATCTCTCGAGGACCATTTTCACGTGTTTCCGATGTTCAGTTTCCGATGAAGAATAAACGAGGATGTCGTCAATGTAAACAACAACACACACATCTATGAGCTCTCTGAGGACATCGGTCATAAAATATTGAAAGGCGGCCGGGGCATTGCAAAGTCCGAAGGGCATGACCTGATATTCAAATAGCCCATACTTGGTGCGGAAGGCCGTCTTCCATTCATCGCCCTCTTTTACTCGTACCAAGTGGTAGGCTCCTCTAAGATCCAGCTTTGTATATATGCATGCTTTTCTGACTTGGTCCAGGAGTTCAGGGATCAAAGGTAACGGATATCTATTCTTAACGGTGATCTGGTTCAGGGCGCGATAATCTATACAAGTTCTAAGGTCCCCTTCTTTTTTTGGAACGAAGAACAAAGCTGAGGAAGCAGGGGACTTGGAAGGACGAATAAACCCATTCGCTAGGTATTGATCCAGGTATTGTCGGAGGTGAAGATTCTCAGGCTCGGTGAGGGCATAAATTCTACTACAAGGAGGAGTAGATCCAGGTATCAGGTCTATCTGGCAGTCATAAGACCTATGAGGAGGTAGAGAGTTAGCCTGATCCTTCCGGAAAACATCTTGGAATTCTAGGTATTCAGGAGGTAACTGGGGAGCCTCCGAGGAAATTGCTGCTAGTGCAACACCAGGTCGAGGGTGACAAGTAGAGACACATTCTGGAAACTGAACCGTTCTTGCTCGCCAATCGATCTGAGGATTGTGCTTCTCTAACCAAGGAATTCCTAGAATAATCTGGAACTGAGGGGCCTTGATCACATCGAACACGATCTTCTCATGGTGTCCATCTTGACTTACTAGCGTCACTTCTTGGGTGGTATGCGTTACTGGTCCGGAGGCTATCTCCGTACCATCCACCGTAGTAATGACGTCCTTTACAGCCTTTGGACAAAGAGTCAGATTCATCCTCAAAACCATTTCATGATCCACATAATTGCCGATGGCACCGCTGTCGACGTAAGCTTCAATCGCATGTAATCGATCCGGATGTTCAGGGCTAATGAGGACCATAGGTATCACGAAATGCGAGGTCACTGAACTGGTTTTAACGCTCGGCAAGAGGACCTCTATTCTTGTCGGGCGAGGTCGTTTCCCTGCTCAGAGTGTGTGACCCTGGTAACTGCAGCTCCTACTGCCTTCTTGGCTGGTTTCACCGGACAGTCTCGAAGAAAGTGCCCTGAGTTTCCGCAATAGAGGCATAATTGCAGCTGTTTTCTCCTTTCCCTTTCCTTTTGTGTTAGTGGTCCTTTCAGGCCCCCTCTTTGCATGGGTTCCCCGGAGTCTACTCCTTTGGTAGGAGTTGGTGGTTTGGAAAATACTCGAGCATCAAACTTGGAACGATCGGCCTTCCTGTTCTGCAGTCTGTGGTCAATTTGAACGACTAAGTCAATATAGTCCGAACAGTCTTGCGGGGAATTCACTACTTGGGCTAACACATCTTTGAGCTCTCCACGTAGACCTCTATAAAACAGCGTAATCCTTTTGTCCTCAGGCCATCGAGTTTCCACTATCAGTCTGTTGAAAGACGCAATATAAGCCAAAAGGTCTTGATTACCCTGTCGCAATGAAAGGAGCTCATTGTCCAAGGCCTGCCCCTGTGAATGTCTTGCAAACAGTTTTTCCATACTGAGCTGAAAAGCTTGAAAATAATGGAGAACCGGATCATCTTGATTAACTAGAGGGATCGACCAGTCTGCCGCATTGCCACTAAGGTACGAAAGCACGAAAGCTACCTTAGCTTGATCAGTTGGAAAGGCTGCTGGCCGGCATAAGAAGTGCAACCGGCACTGATTAAAAAATACTGCAAACCTCTTTGGGTCACCAGAAAATCGTTCGGGCGGAGCCAGAGGTACATTCCCAGGTAGGTTGATCTGCACTGGGTTCGTAGAGGATGTTGAAGGAAGATTTGCCCCTGATGCGGGTAACGGAGTTTGTCCGGCTTGTGACTGTAGCAATTGTCTAGCGAGATTGTCTGTTCGCTCCTTGGAAATAATCAGTTCCCTTCTTAGAGCATTCGTTTCCTGACGGGCTGCATGCACTTCTGCTCTTAGTTCCCCAAGTAACTGGGCTAGCTGGTCGGTATCCGAGGTTTCCATAGCGCCTGGGTGGGAGTTTTGCGGTAGGCTTTGTGTTCTGTAACGCTCACCTGATTCCCGCAGAGGCGCCGGTCTTGACTGGGTGAATGCATTATCTTCAAAGGTGATGTGTAACACACGGTTGGCTCTTTGGGCTGGACCTCTGTGCACTGTATGTCTGACTTGAAGAGTAAGATGTCTGCAGATAGAAAATATGGGATTAATGAACTGGGGTTATTGGGTGCCTCTCTCCTCTTCCCTTTCTCTTCTCCTGTAGAACCCCAAAGGTTAACGCCCTCTCCTTAGGTAAGTGAACGCCGAGCTCTCCATCTGCCTCAGGGCAGGGTGCCGTAACCAGTTTCTTCACTGGATAAGGGTGCAGGCCTCTTGACCTCAGAGGACTGCTGTCCGTCGTTAACTGCATGAACTGTAAGTTCTGGGCACTTCAAATGTCTTAAAAGTCTTTTGTAATGATATCTCTTGTTTTGCAGGGTTCCGGCGATGGCGGATGGCGGGCTGATGAGAGTTGAGGATCGAACCCGCGTGAGGAATAGAAGCGCCTGGAAGCACGTAAGTAAGCGCTTGTAGCCTGCTTCACGATGCGCACTAACTGTCCCTTTTATCTTGCAGGTACAAGTTCGGAGCTTTAGAGAAGCTGAAGGGTGCTGGAATACCCACTGGATTCGGCGTGGGAAGGAGTAATGGCACGTGAGTAATAAAGTTGCCCAATGTCTTTAAACGCACCTTCTTTTGTCTTTCAGATGCGGGATGCAGCGCCGAAGCCCTCCGGAGCGTGCGAAGAGTAGGTAAGCCTTTGTCTTTCAGATGCCGGAATGCAGCGCGAGGCATTGGTGACAGCCGATGGACCAGGTAAGAGATGCGCTGCCACTGAAGACCGTAGTGCTAACCTGTTCTTTCTTTGTCTTTACAGGTGCTGCTGAAGACTGGATTCCAGGATGGTAAGCCTTTGTTCCCTTAGGCCCAGGATCAGAAGCAGAAGACACGATGAGCGTTCTGCTGCAGAGAATGCAGAATAACACAAAGCAAGATTAATCCATCGGGTGTGGTTTAAATAGCCTCCTGTAGTGCTTAGGTGTCTCCTTCCACAGCCACGCCTAGGTAAGAAAAGAGTTCCTGCTTTCCAGAAGAGTTCCAGTGTTCTGAACCTAGGGAGTGGCTCCTGCCCCACCCAACAGGAAAAGTAGTCCCAAACAGAAGAGGATCAGGGGTTCAACTGGCAGGTAAGTAAGCAGCATGGTCTGCTGCAGGTAAGTCCACCCAAGCATTATGAGCCCGGCGCTTCCAGCGCTGGGACTGGGCATCTTTATGAGCCTGGTGCCACTGGCGCCAGGACAGGGTCCAAAAGGTCCCAATTGGGACTGGCTGGCACTCGGAACCGGGGTTATGGGTCTGCTTCCAAGGGAGTCGGGCAAGTCCTGATCTTTTGGAAGCAGAGATCATGACAGGTAATTAGTCCTGACGTAACTGCCTTCAGAGCCAGCAAGACTGGGGAACACTGGGTTTTCCACACCTTTGGCAGGACACATTTTTGCAGTTTGTAATTAGCTAGAGGATGTAAAATCCAGACTGGCAGTGGGGGATATCTTTGTGAAGTGTTCTACAGCGAGCAAAAAGGGTTTACCTTGGGCTGACATTTTTCCATGGAAAAAGTGGCTCTTCAAGTGTCACTGGTATTTTTTTATGCAAAATGTAATATACATTACTTTTTGTCAACATGCCCCATGTCTTTTTCCCTGTCATTTTTCTGTTAGCAGTAGTACATTTTCACATTCAAACTGCAAAGCCGTTTTGTGTCAATGTTGAAAAATCCTGCTTTTCGTGTGAAATGGACTTCAGTTTGTGGCCTTTGAATGCACCCCACATGTGGTGCCCCAGTGGTTTAAGATCTCACCCCTAGAGCGGGTGGCTGCCATGGGCATGTGGAGTGGTCCACTAGGACCCTGCAACCTGGTGTCTGCTGTGGCTTTCCTCTGTGACAGTGCTGTTGATGACTGGGCCCATTTCTTTAATTGGGTTTAGGCAGCCCTGTTACTCTATAGGTCCCTGTGAGCCCTATTTCACCCATGGCAAAGCTGTTTATTTTAGTTTTTGGGAGCCCCTCATCTTGTTTCCTCCATGATGATGAGGTTCTATGGCTTTGAGAGCCCTTTGCTTCATTTCCTCCATGTTGGTGCACTGTTTCATTCCAGTGGAGAAGTCCTTGTTGGGCTTCACCCAGGTTTCACCCATATTGGTGGAGCCAGTGCCAAGCGCTCACGTTCCGCATTGACACCTGACCGCATAGGATGTTGCGGCCGGGGCTTCAAGTAAATCCCGCGCTTGCTGCTCTCCTCGTCTGGCCCTGGGGAGAGCGGATATCATGCAGGACCCGCAGTGGTGCTGGCGACCCTGTGTAAACCGCTGATGCTGTCCGGGCTTCTCCCTTTCAGCACCCGCCCCGTCTGGCCCCTGGGCAAGTGGATAGACTCTCCAATGCCTTTATTGAGCCGCATGTGCGACGTGGCCCAGGACTTTCACCTCCACTGGTCCACCCTGACTGGACCCTGGGTGGACTATAGCCCTCAGACTGCGTCCTGGTTCACTCAGCTTCACCAAGTGGCCACAGACCGGGGTGTTTACTTCACCTGGGCCGTCGCTCACCACCCAACCTAGTGCTTTGCTCTTTTCTGCTGCCCACACTGGCCTCTGCCTCCCAGGCCATGCTCTCGCTTGGGGTCCGCACTGCATATACGCCCCTGGGAGTTTATCTTCACCCAGGCTGCACCACACACACGGTCTGAGGCTTATCTCCGTGCTGGGCTGCAGCCGACAGGGGCACCCAGGCTCTGCACTTTCCGGAGGCCGTGGGCAGGGAAGCTCCAGGCTGTGACCCCCCCCCACCCCGGGCACCGCTAATCTTCTTTTTCCTCTTCTTTCTTTCTGTTCTTCCTCTGTTTTCCCTGTCTGTCTTCCTCCCTGAACCATCTCTTCCAACTGACACTTTCCAACCATCCTACTCTTCCTTCTTCGAATGATCATCCGCTGCATCTATTGTTCTGGACAGGGGTAACCTGCCATTTTTCCACAGTCCCAGCGTTCCATGTCCGTCCCCCATGGTGGGGAGCGTGGCACAATCAGGTAAGTCCAGATTTAAGCACAGATTCATTTTACCTACGTCATCATCTGGGTGATCGCTCTGAGTACAGAGATCAGGCTGAAACGATCCCACTAACCTAGTAAAAAAAAATGGCCTTGGGCATAAAATCTCGAAAACGTGTACAGTGAGCCCTGTACATTTGCATGTCCTGAAAACCCAGTGTGGGTATGCACCCCCCTTCCTGGAGTGGCATCAGACTATGCGAAGGAGCGACCATCTTGAATTTTTCCATTGATCAAACTTTTTGCAATATGCGAGATGAAATATAGTCTTCCAAGCGCCCCCTTGTCATGCTTCAGACTGCAAGAATTGAGAATAAAAACCCTTAGGAATCTGTTCGGTGGGGACCTCCTCTTTGGCCTTTAGCTGTAAAATCATTGATATATCCTAGACCGAGTTATATGAAAGGCGTTGGGGGAACGGGGAGATAAGACGAGGAAGCTTTCAGCCTCCATGAACCACCGAAATGGTCAAGAGGTCGAAGGAGCTCTGCTGGCAATCGATGGGAAAAAGACAAATGGGGAGTCCTAGTGGTTTGCCAGACAGCTGAGCTGCTTTCATCAAAGGGGTGTCTTTTCTGGGGCGTTCTCTCTTTCTGGGGGAAGCCTAGCAAGGGAGTACCTCATGTCCCAGCCCTGAGCTCTCGCCTGAAAACCCCTGAAGCCCTGCAAGTTCTGGCCCTTGTCTGGCCGTTGAGGCTTTTGATAATGGATTTGTTATGGCCAAAAATGTGTGTGTTACTTTTCGAAAACTCCTCATCTCTAAATGCATGAAACGGCTGAAAGCCATCACATGGGAGGGGAAATACCTTTTCTTGGGCATCCTTGATAAGCTTTGTGCATCTAAAAAAGGCATAGCTCCTCACAACCTGGACAGGGCATGTGCCCCTTGCTGCTGTACCTATATGGAATTGTTCCTTCCTGACCTGGCAAAAGGTGCCTTCTTCTTCCATCATTTCACAATGCAGGTTGCAAGCATTGGGGCTGCATTTGTCTCTTTAAGATAGAGGGCATGGTTGAAACACGTCTTTTTATTTTATTTTTATTTTGCCATTCCCTTTTAGGATTAGAAGTTTTTATTTTGTATGGCAAACATCATGGAACTCAACAATGGTGTTTAACATCATTAAAAATAGCACTGAGGGCAATTAAATCTATGAATGTTTTCTCATTTTCTTTTGCCGAATTACGCTTTTGTCAAATATTTTTACCGATTTCACCACTTTAACCACAAAATGCAAGAGAGATGCCCCGCATTCCTATGCCCCCTTTTGTATACCCTAACCCAACTTACCATCTACATGTTTGCGGTAAATAAAAGTGGTAAAAAAGTTGGCTAAAGAAATTCTGCTAAAGTGTAATTCGGCTAAAGTGGGTAACACTGTGTCAGTGGCATTGTCCTTGTTCCCTTAACCAGATGATAAAGTAGATGTCGGAGGCTGACTCTGGGCCAGATCTGCCAAAGTCACAGTTGAGTTATATTGAAGACCTGGCGCAAGACAAAGGTTTCGCCCTGTGACCCGCCCAAACTTGGCAATCCATTTATTAGCTGATGGTCAAGGAATACTGGGGTTTATTCCAGACTTCCCGAACTTCCCTCAGAACTTCCGGTTGGGTAGGGGGTTCCTGTTTTATCCTGTCTTTTGAAAAATCCAAGACCCCAGATTCTATACTTGCCAACCCTACGGCTTTTTAAGCAGTCCTACCGCCTACCGATTTAGTGGCAACAAATACCGGTCTTTAGTATTTCTTTTTTTTTTATTTTGTGTTTTTTTATTTATTTTTTGGGCCTGGCGGCCTGAGGCCCTCCGAACTGGGGCATGGAATGTGTACAGTTTAGCAAAGACAAGGTATCTCTAAGATGAAACCGTAATTCTTGACAAAAGTGGTAACAGAGTTCCACTAATCCCATAAAATGAATTTACCAGTCTTCTTTCCGCCTCCTTACCCTTTGAGGCAGAGGATGCATGAGGGTGATCAAATTGTATCCATTGAGAATGAAGGATTTTTAGACTGGGCAATCAGCTAGTTTTAAGTTATTCTGGGCCCAAGAAAGGAAAGGCTATAACAAAAGAACGATCTTGCGCTGGGTGATTCTCTGCATCACCCTATCGTGCGCTATACCTCATATGGAAATGCAGTTTCTTTGCCTTGTAGAGGAAAGACGGGAAACTGGGGAAAACAGCACAGACTGCTCCATATATAAACACTGGTGACATTGTCTTAGCTTGAGATGGAAGAGACGATATAAAAAGGATGAGGACAGAGCTGCAAGGTGCCAACTAGTGGCAGTAAAAGGTTTTCTAGGGCTGGCTGCGTCAAATGGGATTCCAGAAAGAACATTACCGAGGATAAGTGTTTTGTTTTTAAAGGAACACAAGGACATCACACACACCACCGTAATAAACAGGCAGGGTGCAGCCCCCACAACGCAAATGCAATGCAAGATTTTCCTCCGAGCATATAGATTCACAACATTCAGTGGCAGAACCTACATACATCATTCCCACCGTGCAGCCACAGGAGGGCAACAAAAGGAAGCATACAGCCACCCCAAACACTCCGTAACAAGTCGGAGCACACACAGAGAAAACAACTTCCTGGAATTCCCCCTCAATCACATACATGGGGCTAGGACCACAATGTCACATTCTCGCCATGGGCTAAGGGGCACACGCACTCAAACATTCCAGCAAGCACCACCACCACCAATTCACCAGCCAGACACTTAAACTCTAGGCCTGCCACACGTGGGAATCATCTCACTGCTTTCCATCTGGTCTGGCCATTCCCACGGACCTTCACCATGCTTCCACCTGACAATGACATTTCCAGATAGGAAGGGAACCAAATGTCGACCTGCCCCACTGGAGACCACAAGGATACTTTTATTGCACATCTGATCATGAGCATACCCAAAGTCACCAACCAGACCATGAAATCAAACAATCACCAATAGTTTCTTCCAGCAGCAGCAGAACTCCGAAACCTTAACAGCAGGGTCCAACGTGTCACAGATAAAAGGAGGACAGGAGGCACTGAGGGGACGTGAGAAAAAACAGGGGATGAGAAAGATGAGAGGAAGGCATGAGGCACTGAGGGGACATGACAAAAAACAGGGGATGAGAAAGATGAGAGGAAGGCAGGGGGCACTGAGGGGACATGCGAAAAAACAGGGGATGAGAAAGATAAGAGGAGGCAGGGGGCACTGAGGGGACATGAGAAAAAACAGGGGATGAGAAAGATGAGAGGAAGGCAGGAGGCACAGAGGGGACATGAGAAAAACGGGATGAAATAGATGAGAGGAAGGCAGGAGGCACTGAGGGGACATGAGAAAAAACAGGAGATGAGAAAGATGAGAGGAAGGCAGGAGGCACTGAGGGGACATGAGAAAAACAGGGGATGAGAAAGGTGAGAGGAAGGCAGGAGGCACGGAGGGGACATGAGAAAAACGGGATGAGAAAGATGAGAGGAAGGCAGGAGGCACTGAGGGGACATGAGAAGAAACAGGGGATGAGAAAGGTGAGAGGAAGGCAGGAGGCACGGAGGGGACATGAGAAAAACGGATGAGAAAGATGAGAGGAAGGCAGGAGGCACTGAGGGGACATGAGAAAAAACAGGAGATGAGAAAGATGAGAGGAAGGCAGGAGGCACTGAGGGGACATGAGAAAAAACAGGGGATGAGAAAGATGAGAGGAAGGCAGGAGGCACTGAGGGGGCATGAGAAAAAACGGGATGAGAAAGATGAGAGGAAGGCAGGAGGCACTGAGGGGACATGCGAAAAAACAGGGGATGAGAAAGATAAGAGGAGGCAGGGGGCACTGAGGGGACATGAGAAAAAACAGGGGATGAGAAAGATGAGAGGAAGGCAGGAGGCACTGAGGGGGCATGAGAAAAAACAGGGGATGAGAAAGATGAGAGGAAGGCAGGAGGCACTGAGGGGGCATGAGAAAAAACGGGATGAGAAAGATGAGAGGAAGGCAGGAGGCACTGAGGGGACATGAGAATAAACAGGGGATGAGAAAGATGAGATGAAGGCAGGAGGCACTTAGGGGACATGAGAAAAAACAGGCAGATGAATGAGAAAGATGAGAGGAAGGCAGGAGGCACTGAGGGGACATGGGAAAAACAGGGGATGAGAAAGATGAGAGGAAGGCAGGAGGCACTGAGGGGACATGAGAAAAAACAGGCAGATGAATGAGAATGATGAGAGGAAGGCAGGAGGCACTGAGGGGACATGGGAAAAAAACAGGGGATGAGAAGATGAGAGGAAGGCAGGGGTGACTCAGGGGACATGAGAAAAACAGGCAGATGAATGAGAAAGATGAGAGGAAGGCATGAGGCACTGAGGGCACATGAGAAAAAACAGGGGATGGGAAAGATGAGAGGAAGGCAGAGGGCACTGAGGGGACATGAGAAAAAACAGGGGATGAGAAAGATAAGAGGAGGCAGGGGGCACTGAGGGGACATGAGAAAAAACAGGGGATGAGAAAGATGAGAGGAAGGCAGTAGGCACTGAGGGGACATGAGAAAAAACAGGCAGATGAATGAGAAAGATGGAAAGAGGACAGGAGGCACCAAGGGGACATGAGGAAAAACAGGCAGATGAATGAGAAAGATGAAAAGAGGGCAGAAGGCACTGAGGGGACATGAGAAAAAACAGGGGATGAGAAAGATGAGAGGAAGGCAGGGGGCACTGAGGGGATATGAGAAAAAACAGGGGATGAATGAGAATGATTAGGGAAAGGCAGGGGTGACTGAGGGGACATGCGAAAAACAGGCAGATGAATGAGAAAGATGAGAGGAAGGCAGGAGGCACTCAGGGGACATGCGAAAAAACAGGGGATGAGAAAGATGAGAGGAAGGCAGTAGGCACTGAGGGGACATGAGTAAAAACAGGCAGATGAATGAGAAAGATGAAAAGAGGGCATGAGGCACCGAGAAGACATGAGAAAAAACAGGCAGATGAATGAGAAAGATGAGAGGAAGGCATGAGGCACTGAGGGGACATGAGAAAAAACAGACAGATGAATGAGAAAGATGAAAAGAGGGCAGGAGGCACCGAGAAGACATGAGAAAAAACAGGCAGATGAATGAGAAAGATGAGAGGAAGGCAGGAGGCAGCGAGAAGACATGTGAAAAAACAGGCAGATGGATGACAAAGATGAAGGGAGACACTGAGGGGACATGAGAACAACTGTTAAAAAGCAAATCAGCGAATAAGGGAGCCCCCCCAGCAACTGCCCCATGTTGCCATTTAGCTGTCTCATAACCTGACAATATATTGATCTCTATATTACTTTTCTTCAGATGGGGCTTGCCTTAGAAGCTGTATTTGTGGGAGCCCTTTGCGGCTGTTACCTCCGTTGAGGTGAGGCAGGTTTAATTAGTAACTTTTTGAAATATTTAATGTGTCAAGGGCATGAAAGGCATCAGGGCCTTTCAGCCTTTTAGTTGAAAGTGGCCATGAGCCTGAGGGAGGCCCCCAGCAACTGCTGCATGTTGCCAGTCAGCAGTTGTATAACACAGCAATATATGTTTCTCTATATCACTTTTGTTCTGGGGCTTGCCTTACAAGCTGTATTTGCGGGAGTCCTTGCGGCCGTCACTTCCCTTGGGGTATACAGAAGTATTATCACCTTGTTGTCTTTTCACACCGGATCCTCCACAGCAGGCACTTGTTCAAATAGACACATTTATAGCATTTCAGTGGGTATTTTGTGTTTCAGCTCCCTGCTCGTGATGATCAACGGGTATGTTTGAAGAGGAAAATATGTGTTAATGAGGAAGAAGCTGGTCACACTGCTAACAGCTCACTTATTTGGTACACTTCTTTCTAATGATGGGTCAGAGGATTTTTGGATTGGCCACACCAGGCAGTCTTTTCCTGTGATCTCCTCAAGGCCATATGTCACTTCAGGTCATTTTCTGTGGTGACTGAAGGCCAAGGTTCATGTGGTCACAGAATGTTGGCATGTATGAGATTCTACCATGGGGCTGGAGGAACTTCCGGCTCCAAGAGGGGAACATTTACATGCTAACATCTCTGTGCCCGCCTCCAGCAAGGGGAGTTGTGGCAAGTCTGTTGTAACCTGAAGGAAATGTGCCTCAAGAGCACACTCCAAAGGGGGAGGAGGCTTGTGAGTCCTTTGGACTATTGTTTGGGCTGCTAAATGTGCCACAAAATGCACAAAGCACTAAGCCGCGACCCGCACACAGGCAATCCAAACACAGGGAGAGTGTGGGTGTGTGGCAGAGAAAGCCTTGCTCCATGACGCACCTTTTAAAACTCCTCATATGGGGCATAAGCGCTGGGAGTTGCAGAAGAGCTTAGAAGCCGAGGGATGCGCTGCCATGCTGAGCCCCAGTCCCATCCACGAAGAAAAAGCGAATGAGAGCATGCACGTGGGGTATCCAGCTCAGGCAATGCCTACACAAGCCCGCCCAGCGTATCTTCCTCTGATTACAAAATGGGGGCAATATCTGTATGGAGGAAGGGCACACTGGCCCTCGTTAAGAGCTTGCCGGTATCCGGCGGGATACCAGCAAACTGCCCTTACCGTCTCCACCACCTGATATCCTGGTATTAACGAGATCTTATGGGCGGCAGAGTGCCGGCGGAAAGATCCCATTCCCATGGAGTCCATGGCATTGCCTGAGTCACAGGCAGCGGTATTACCAGTTCCAGTGATTCAGGCATTTATTTGGTGGTAGGCACCTGATCTACCGGCAGGTCAGGCCTTCAGGGAGATCCGTGGCCCCCACCAGCAAACCTGAAGTGTGCCGGTCCGGAAAACATGCCAAAGCCGGAATTACAGGCATTTTTTCCGGTATTTTTTCTCCATACCGGCACACTTGTAATGAGATCCACTAAGCATTCAATCAAAGTGGCAAAAGGGTTGGTCTGGGAATTTACCAATCCCTTTTAAGACCCATTAGCTATCCTCACCCACAGGTGTTAAGAAATGTGGACTAGATATCACAATGGCCACCTAAGTTTTAGGAGACAGCTTTTTGGATGTTTTCAGAAGGTTCAGGGTCAGAGACACCAGGCCCGGTGTGGCCGCACGTGGTGTCTAGACAGCTTGACAATAAAGCTCAGGACATGTGTTTTCATGTTCATACTTGGTGTCTGCCTTGAGGGGTGGCTCTAGGCATATGGTGGAGTCCCTGTAGTCTACAGGTTACACCATTCAAAGATGGCTGCTGGTTTTATGCAACCTTGACAGGTTTAGGGCTGCGAGCTTCCATGCCAGTATTATGGCGGTGTTCTCCCTTCCTGTCACATGAGCCGCGGATAGTCTTAAAGGGTAGGCTGTCCAGGAGGACGGCATGGCACCACCCCTCTGATCTTTTCACGTGCTCAGTGCTTCCATGAGCGGTGCCCATATCTTGGGTCAGCACTTCCCTGATCACAGAAGTCTTTCCCTGAAAGACGATTATGAACTGAGGGGGCAGAGGGCGGGGAGGCGGGGGGGGGTGGGGTTGGCTGCTTGGGTGGCTCTCCCCTACAAAGGGATCTCACCCTTGAGCCCCTCTGATATAACTTTTATTCCAAATAATGGGTGTATACGTGGCATCAGGAGCGCTTTCCCATTTCTTCACGTGAACGACAGAGGCGCTTGGTGGCAGGTAGAAAATGGGAGTCACCACCTTACCCCGCCCTCCCAACGGACCAGACTACAAATCATCTTGGCCACCTGAAATCAATCAAAATAAATTCACATATATGAGGAATTGCTGCTATACCTGAAGCTATTCATTTCTAAGGGTCTAGAGACATGCCTGTTTACCTGGAAGGTCGCACGTGCAGACAGCACCTTACCCCGCGCTCTTGGACAGAGTTTTTGATTAGCACCGGGGAAGAGGTGCCAACCAATCAGGTGGCAGGAAGCACGGGCCGAGCCCCACAGTAACCACAGTAACCATCCGCACACTCTCTGCCAACCGATTGCTTCCTCCAGAGTGTCTGACATATTTTTAGGACACCATCCACACATGCCACAGCCTCACCCTGCCTTTCACCTCTCCCCCACACGCACCATGCCACGCAATCCCACTTACCTGCTTCTCTCCTCCGGGCCTGGGCCCAGCCTCCCAACATGGAAATAGAAAGGGGCTATCATTGCTCTATTCCCCTTGATGCCTTACTTAAAACTCAGGCTGTGCAATGTCAATGTTTTCAGTGATCTCTGTGAAAATGTCGAGCTAACTTGTGTCCCAGACTGGGAACTAAAAGAGGCCCTGGAAATAATTACTGGGGACCAAAAGAGGCCCTGGAAATAAAGTTCAAAATGGCCCTATATGACACATTTTCAGCAAGCCCAATGCTTTTCCTATGAGAAAATTTGGAAATACCACAGAAAAGAAGCCCAGGGTGCAGAGGCCCACCGGGAAATCTCCAGAGTTCCCTAAAGGCCAGTCCACCCCTGTGTGTAGCCTATAGCGGACGGAAAGGGAGCCTGGCTGTTGGAGCCCTTTGCTTCTAGGCGCTATGGTGGCGATAAAAAGCACTGTGAGCGGGGAACCGGCGAGCAACCAGCCGAATACTTAAGGGGAAAACAAAGCGACCTACGAAATAAAATCTACGCAGGAGATGGCTGCACCGCCACGTTAGGGGTGTCCTGGAGTTATTTAAGGAATAGGGTACATCACTGGACGAAGTGAGCAGGAAAGGTCGGGAGCGGTGTTCCACTATTGTTTGTAACTGTTAACAGCTCCCCTATTTTTTGCAAAGCTTTTCAGCATTCCGGAACTGTTCTTTATGAAGTTAACGCACACTTCTCCCCCGGATATCAGTTACAGCTAAACTGAAATCTGTTTCAGCTCAGTTGGCTGTTAGCCAGCATGGCTGCACCCCTTGGGAAATGTATTGCACGGTGCTCCGTTCCTGCCTACTCTGCCCCCCGGCAGGGGGCACAGTTTCCCTACTTTTTTGGTACACTTCTATCAATGGGTGTGATTGTGGGAGACTATTGGCACACCGAAGGGACATGTAATACCAAACGCCATATGAGTGCCTGCAGCACCTGAACATTATGAAGTGGGTTAAAGTGAAACAAACCACTCAGGACAGAACTTTCCCAACAACATGACATTCTTTCCTTTTTCTTTCGTCTAATATTTTTTCTAAGACATCCCTGCCAACCCGCGATAGCACTGGGGACAGGGGCACGGAGGACATGGGTGCTCGGGGGCGCAGGCCACCCCCCAGAAAGGCCATCTGCGCAAAACTCCCTTTACTTACAATGGAACTACCTGAAATGTTGCCAACCGCACACCCCGACCCCAACCCCTCCTCTGGGAAAACCAAAAATCGACCTCCCACTGCCCCGGATTCGGGGTTCTGTTATTTTCCTGGCACCTAAGGGGTACTTCAACATGGGCTGGGGCAGTTGTGCTTTTGTCTTGGACCTCTTCTCTTTTGGGGCGCACTGCTGACTGTTCTACTTAAGTGCGTCCTGTGTTTTTATTGACACCAGGCTGGCAGAGTTAAGGGCTTGAGGAAGCCGGAGGGGTGGGGTAGGGTTCTTCCCTGCAGATCTTACTTTTTTCCGATTTACAAGCTTTATTTCAACATCACAAAAAAAAGGGAGCAATATATTGTCTAGACAAAAAATTAACAGCACATAATAAACAAAACAGTTTTGTAGAGGAGAGAAACTAAAAAGAAAGGGAAAACAAGAGGATAGAAGAAAGAAAGTCAGAAACCAGGAAAGGACAGAAAACCAGAAAGCAATTGGTTAACTAATGGAGCCATCAATGCAAAATCAATTAAACATTGAATCAAACGATTACAGATATGAATTCGTACAGCAATTGCAATTACAACAACAGAGACATCCCTTAGTGTACAAAAAAGAAAATTCAACCGTAGACCTCCAGGAATCTATTCCAAATGTCCCAGAATTTCTCAACATCATCTGCGTTCTTGTAAATTGCCTTCTCATAAGTTGAAACAGTTAAAAGTTCATCCACCCATTCATCAATGTTAAAGGAGCAGCTCGACTCCCACAATCTCAATATCATCCTTTTAGCTACCATGCTGGCTCGGAGTATCCAAGTCGCCCGCCCAAAAGAGATGTCATCAACTCTTGAAACGTCCCCTAGAATCAGCAAGGTGGCAGAGAGGGGAATCATACAGCTCAAAACCAGTCCCAACCTCTCACAAACGCTCTCCCAGAATGTCTTTGTCTTGGAACAGAACCACATCAGATGACTGAGGGAGCCTCTAGCACCCTTACACTTCCAACAGAGTTCATTATCCATGGGGTGTCTCTTAAACAGTCTGACTGGAGTCCAATAGGACCTAAAGAGCAGTTTCGTTTGCGATGCTCTAAGACCCCAATCCAGACTTACCAACCAGGTATTCTCACAGCAGCGCTGCCAACAGACACAATCAATTTCTTCTCCTAACTCATCCGCCCAGATTACTGGCAGCCTCAAATCTTCTTTACTGAATGACTTCAGAAATCCGTACATCGTAGCAGTAGAATGAGCAGCACTACCACATAACAGCAACATTGACCAGGCAGTATTCGGTTCCAACAAATCATCATCATCAAGGCAATCATTGACAATGCCTTTCAATTTTCTATACTCAGAAAACGAACAACCAGCCATATCATGAGTCCGACACAGCTGTGCAGACGGGATCCAATTCCCTCCATCTATTAGGTCCCAGAGGTACTTTATTCCAGCCAGGAACCACTCTGGCCAAAACAAAACCTTTCCTTGACTCTTCAGAGCGGGATTCAACCAAATGGAGGCATCCACGTGCAGGTAAGGGTCTGCCTTCATGCGCTTCGAGATATCACACCAGCAATCCTGAAGAAAACCAGTCAAAGGACTCGTTCCCATCGAGGTATTTTTCTTCAAAGTCAGCAGAGCTCTGGGTTCCAACTGGGACATAGCGCCACATTCCCACATCACACACTGCGAACATTCATAGTTCGGAACCAGGAATTGACAGAGATGTCGAGTTGAAAAAGAAAGATGGTATTCACTGAAGTTAGGTAAATTCATCCCACCTTTTTTCAATGGTAGTTGTAGTTTCCATATAGCTAATCTGGGTGGTTTCCCATTCCAAATAAACTGTTGCATAAGTTTATCTATTGCTCTGAAAATATGACCAGGAACCTTGATGGGCAACATAGATAGTAAATAGTTCACTCGAGGAGCCAGGTTCATTTTAATGCAATTAATTTTCCCCCAAAGTGGACAAATGCAAAAACCCCCATCTGGCTATGTCGGATTGTAAGTTTTGAATGAGCATCCCAAAGTTCAAAGCTGGCAACTTCACCACATCTGCACCAATCCAGATGCCCAAATATTTGATTGGATCACTACACCACCTGAACTGGAAATGTGCACAAGCACTATGTAGACACAGATCATTGAGAGGTAAGATCTCAGACTTGCTCCAATTAATTTTATAGCCAGATGGATGTCATGCATCAAATGGGGAATGCAATTAACTGGATCCTGGAGTGCAACTAATAAATCATCAGCATGTAACCAAAGCACATTCTCACCGTCATTTCCAATTATTGGCTTAAGGTTCACGTCCGCACTCAGACAGAGCGCCAGCAGTTCCATAGATCTTCCTTTTTTCCATGAGGATGCCTGCTAGGAAGAAGGGCTCACAGGCATTTGTAGAGCCAAACTCCCACTCACATCACAGGAGGCCGCGGGCAACATCACAGGAGGCCGCGGGCAGCATTGGAATGAAGCGTTGTCTTTCAGCTCCTTCAGAGGAGTTCCACCAGATCAAGGACCAGGTGTGTCTCTTTCGCTTTGTTTGGGTTTTAGGCCTAAATATCCACCTGCGCAAACACTTGGAGAGGCAGTCTCCTTGGGGAATACACAACCTCATTGCTTTAAGTGGGATGGGCGCAGAGCTCGAGAAAATGTACTAGCCCCCTCACATTGGTGAGGAGATTTTGTGAAGGCTTTGCTGGCAGTTATTGTGATTTTTGAAATTTAGATTTGCCATTTAATGCAAACAAATGTTGTTTGCAGTAAATGGCAAATACAAGTTTCACTGCGCATGGTTGGCCTTTGGGTGGCAGCATTGTACCAAATATGAAGTGAGCTTCTGGTGACTTGCGGTACACCCTGTTTTGGCGCTTCCATTTTGCCGCGGGCTGGTTTGGCACGCCCGCTTCGCTGCAGCGGCCGATTTGGCACACCCTTTTTGGCGCAGGAGCCTTTCTGGCGCTGCTGATTTGGCACCAGGGACGTTTGGACGTGGCTGACATTGCAGCCACGTCTACACTCCCTCACGCCGAATTCAAAAGCATCATTCTTTGCAAATGCAGCACGTTGGGGTACTGTGCCTGTTAACGTGGTGCATTTGCAAAGAATGATCCGCCGCTCCCAGGACGTTTATCCCAATGGGCAGATGCCACCAGTACATGGAGTGTACCCTCATATCCCCCCCACTCCCACCAACAGCAAAGGTAGTAGACGTGTCAGCCATGCTCGTGTGGAGCTTGGGGTAGCACCCAGGTGGTGCCAGGCAGCCAACCCGCCCAGCTCATTACTTTGCAGGCCCCAGTGGTGCGTGCAATGTCCCAGGTGCTGGGGGTGCACATTACATCACAAGCTATTGCTGCTGCTGATTGGAAGTGAAATCAGATGCTTACTGCAACCCTGGATAACCCTCTGCGTCAAACCTGGTCGGAGTTCAGGAAAGCTGCTGTGTTCGCTTAAGCCCCACTGGTGATGTGTCGGCACTTACATTTCCATTCCAGGTACTGCGGCATGAGAGCCAAAACTGAGCCCTCTATAAACCTAAAAGGGGGCCGGGGTGTTTCCAAATCCAAAGTTGGCTCGCGAATGTTCCTTTAACAAATGCAAAAATGCAATTTTGCATTTGTTAGAGGAACATTCGCGAGCCTACTTTGGAGGTGCTATATGACCACTGAAGCAGGTTATGCACCCAGAAAAAGGAAACACATAGAGAGAGCACAGGCATATACCCAAGGAGGGGCTTACACACCAAAAGAGAGACGTGCACACACAGGAGGGCCACATACACCAATGAGCGACATATACACGAAAGAGGGACATGGACATGTATACACAGCAGGACATGTTCACAGAGAAGAGCCATATACACAGTAAAGAGGCATATCCAACAATGGCTAATCCCCCACACTAACGTGAGATGGGGGTTTAGATTTTATTAAAGACAAGGAGGCGATTATTATGCATAACAATCTTTACTCTGAAACCACAGCAGCAAAGAAAAAACTTTTACAAACAAAAAAGTGATAAAGAACAGAACTAAATAGAGTTCAATGTCAATGTAAGGGAGCTCCCCAATCCATCATGGAGGACAGGTCAAGGCCTGCAGGAGACCAATGAGCAGGGACCCTTCCTTATATAAGTCCATTACTCTAAACCCAACTCCTCTTTCTGTAGCTGTCTTGAACCAGACGTCCACTGCACAGATCTGGTGATAAACGATGAAGGCAAATCCATCGAAGCTCTCGTACCACGCACTCCACCACTTGGAGCCACACTCCTGATCAGAATCTCAACTCGTAGCTGTAAGAACAACAAGCAAGAAGGGTGGGTGGATGGGAAGAACAACAAACCAAAGAATGTTCTCTCTTGAAACACCTGTGTACATGCGTGTCATAACTGTCATATCATATCATATCATATCAAGGGTGGGTGGGTGGGATAATAATCGCCTCCTTGTCTTTAATAGAATCTAAACCCCCATCTCACGTTAGTGTGGGGGATTAGCCATTCTATGACAAGACAGGAGGCTCATATTATGCAAGTTCGAAGCCCTTGCATCTCATTAGTACAACATGATCAATACAATAGAGACAATATAATAAAATAATAGGAGAAGAAAATGTTTTAAACGATAGCTGCGCATGCGCGCCCAACGCATGCGGACCTAATCGCCTCAGCTCCCGGGGGCCGCTAAAATTATCCTGCAAGAACTCCCGTTAAAGTGTATTATTCCCACCCCGGCTGCGCCCTGGGGGTAGCGGATGCAGTAGAGAACCAGTGCCCGCAATCCCGAAGAAAATCAGAGTAGGAGACGCGAGATCCTCCCCGAAGTCGGCAGACGGACGAGGCGTGGCTGTTAAGACCCTGACGCAGCGCCCGCCCCCTCCACGACACGGCGTGCGCGGGGAACCTTCCTTGAGAAGGCACACAGAGACGACCCGACTCCAAGAACTGGCGCCCTGCAGATACCGCTGGAGACCCACGGCGATCTCCTCTGTCGACCCGACACTGGCAGTGGGCGAATCCTCAAGGCGCTTCTCCTGGCCCGTCGGCGAAGTGAGCAGGTGAGGCTCCGCGGCTGACTACCTGCGGCTCGGGCCTACGCTGCCTGTCTTTTCCCCCCTATCACAATCAGCAGGACAGCGGCACCGGGGTCGAGCTGCAGCAGGACAAGGAGAACCGGGGGCTGTGCTCCCCCGTGGGCCGGAGATATGCTGCCAACGAACTATATTGAGGCGCAGCCAGCATACGGACACACGATGGGCATTGCGCTGCTTGAGCACACCCGCTTGGCATACGCTAGCCCTTTTCCAAACCCTACACCCACCCCTTGAGTGAACACATGAAGCAGCTGTACCCACACTGCACAGGGCCGATCAACCGCGACATGGGGAATGAAGAGACCAAGCCACAAACACTGCAAAGCAAAATGGACCTCTACACCATGGAGGCCCCTCCATGCTGCAGACCTCAGCCCCCAGAAGACGAAGGGGCCGGCGACGAGCCTCAGGACCCCCCAATTTCCTTGACGGACTTCATGAGAGCGATTGGGGAATTGAGGACATCACTGGAACTTAAAATAGGTGGCATATCCACCGAGGTGTCCCTCATACGCCAAGACCTCCGCAATCTATCGGCCAGGGTTGGTGAGGCAGAACAGAGAGTGTCGAACACAGAAGACACGGTGCACCACTTGGAGCAACAACTTGCCACGATCACCCAAAAAATTGCCCAACTGGATTACCGTGCTGAGGACAGCGAAGGGAGAGCGCGGCGCAATAACCTGAGGATCCTTGGAATACCGGAGAAGGAGGAAGGCCCCAGCGCTGAACTGTTCCTGGAGGATTGGCTAACTCATGTCTTCGCCCATAAAAAACTATCCAAATTCTTCTCCATAGAAAGAGTGCACAGAGTCCCGACCGGCCCACCTACCCCGGGCGCCCCACCTAGAACGATAATCGCACGCCTGCTGAACTACCGTGATCGAGATGCGATCCTACAAATGGCAAGGGCCTCTGACCCAATTACATACAACGGCTATAGGGTCGGGTTCTACCCCGACTACACCAAGGAAGTCCAAAAGGCCTGCCAATCTTTTGACTCGGTCAAGAAGAAACTTCAGTCGCTTTCTATCAAATATGCTTTATTTTTCCCAGCATCACTCAAAGTCCACTATGAGGGCACCACTCATCTATTTTACACTCCCAAAGAAGCCTGGGACTGGCTGAAACCCCAAGTTCTCTCGGATTCCAGAATGAGGCGCACACCACCGGGCCCACACACACAGACACCCCGACCCGAGCGGCTCTCGCCCCCTCGATCTCCGGCCAACGCAGACAACGACATGACGGGGTCCCCCACGGAAAAGGGGTAAGGCCCACGCAGTGGGGTGGGTGACTAAGCTGCAACGTATTAACATGGAAGCGCTCTCCTAGCGGCCGCCGCTCCTAATGCGACACGGGCACTATCGAAGTAAGGGTTATCCCGAGGAAGTTTACCAAGTTATAAGTTTAATGTTTGGGCGACAGGTGCTCCCACCCAGTTGGGGGGGGAAGTACAGGGTGGGGGGCGTTTGGGGAACCTAAGGAAACATGAGACAAGAAGGCTTGAAGCTGACAAACGTAGGCAAGGAAAGCAAACAATGTCTTTGGCCAGGACCGTGGACGCCATTATCAGCCAGTCAGCAGGCACCTCAATGCGAGGCAACCCTCGGATGTCTCCCTTAGAAGGAAACCGCCATATGTCCCCAGAAAAAGCACAATTGCCACTGATCCTTCCAGATGTCCCAACAAGAAGACTCACGCAGATAGATTGAATTCCAACAAGGTAACCATACTGTCCTGGAACGTCAATGGCCTTGGCTCCAGCATAAAGCGAAGATTGGTGCTCCAGTACCTAAACCGACACTCGCCAGACATTGCCCTCCTAAATGAAACGCACTTGATAGGCACAAATGCCAACTTTTTCAAAAGATCCAATTATTTGCATACCTACCATGCCGGATTCACGAAAGGTGCCAGGGGCACGATGATACTCGTTCACAAAAGCGTTCCCCTCCAGGTAAGGAATATCAAGACCGACCCCCGAGGGCGATATGTACTGTTGCTAGCTGATTTCTGGGGTGAGAAATGGGGCCTGGCAGCAATCTATGCCCACCCCACGCTGGCGAAAGAACTACTCTCCGAACTACAGAGCTTGCCGCGTTCGCTGAGGCCTTGGGACTGACGGACACATGGCGTTCGCTTCATAACAACGAGGCTGGCTTTTCCTTCTATTCGGGCGTCCACAAATCGTTCTCCAGGATCGATTATGCCTTTATCCCCCGCAACATAAATCACAGGCTTCTCGACGCCGAATTCCTTGCAAGAGGAATTTCGGACCACTCTCCGCTCCTCCTAACCATGAAAAACTCCTGCCACCACCGACACCGTAACTGGCGCCTAAACGCATACCATCTCCGCCTCCCTGAAAATCGCTGAGGAGCTTGAAAAAAAGACAACTGAATATTTCGAACTCAATGAAGGCTCCGTGCACTGCCCGATCTCGATCTAGGAGGCGTACAAGACGGTCCTCCGGGGGGAAGCTATCTCAGCGGTTTCCGCCTGTCAACAACGTCAAGTCCAGAAGGTCAGAGAAGCGGAAGCACGAGTCCTGGAGTGTGAACGGCAAGTCCTAGTACACGGCACCCAAGAAGCAAAAGAGGCGATGCTCACGGCGCAAGACGCCCTTAGCAACCTATCTGTAGATAATGCACGAACGGCCCACCAATTAGTTCGAAGCCAAATATATGAACGGGGCGACAAAGCAGGGGACATGTATGGGCCATTAGATCTCCAGATGGAACACTGCTGACAGAAGACTCTGACATTGTCGAGGCATTCGCCAACTACTACAAAAATCTCTACACCCCACCCACTGAGAACCCGCCAGTTGAACCCTCACGCTACCTCGACCGAATTGAGATTCCGATACTCCCACAGCACCAATCAGATCTCCTGAATGCTGACATCACCGACACCGAGGTGCAAGAGGCGCTGGCACAGCTCCAGTCCAGGAAAACTCCAGGCCCCAACGGTTCCCAACGGAAACGTGGAAATGCCTCGGTGGCACACTATCTACCCACATGCACCGCATGTTCCTACGCAGAAGAGAGCTAGGAGCACTCCCCCCAGACCTTAGGAAGTCATGCATTGTAGTTATACACAAGCCTGGAAAACCCCCGGAGGAATGGCCTCCTACCACCCGTTATCCCTGATCAACGGCGAGGCCAAGGTCCTCGGCAGAACACTTGCCAATAGACTACTGCAGGTGATTGAGACCCTCGTCTACCGGAACCAATGTGGATTCATGCCCAATAAATCAACTCGAATGAACTTACGTAGAGTCCAACTGGCGCTGAGCAGAGCTAAAGAAATACCAGCCCCACTCGCCCTCCTGGCGGTGGACTTTGAAAAGGCGTTTGACTCTGTGGGGTGGGAAGCTCTTTGGGCGATCATGGCTAGGATGAACCTGGGGCAGACATTTATATCATGGGTAAAACTTCTTCATGCATCCCCGGAAGCCACGGTGAGGGTGAATGGCAGGTCTTTCAAATCATTTCCCTTGGGTAGGGGCACGAGGCAGGGGTGCCCGCTATCTCCACTCCTCTTCCTCCTGGCCATTGAACCGCTAGCAATTGAGCTTAGAGCCAATACCAACTGGACCGGTTTCGTTTGGCCAGAAGGGGGAGAGGACCGCCTTTCGCTCTATGCGGATGACCTTCTCAAATACCTCAGTAACCCGTGCATCTCATGCCCGGCTGTCTCCCTCATTCTCAGGGAATATCACAATTTTGTGAGCCTAAAGGTTAATGAAGCCAAAACCATCTGCTTCTCGATTTAGGTGGCCGAGTCTGCGATCCCGGAGACCTGCCCATACCATGTCTCTATTAAGGAATTTAAATACCTGGGTATACGGCTTGACCCGACACTCGAGGAGTATTCCCGACTTAATCTACAACCAGTAATTGAGCGGTTCACCAGAGACACTCCCCATTGGCAATCACTTCCCCTATCGCTAATGGGTATAGCCGCGCTATTCAAAATGATGACCCTCCCCAGGCTGTTGTATGTCCTTCAGAATGCCCCATTCCTCATCCCCGAGAAACCTTTGCATTCATTGACAAATACCTACGCACACTGCTATGGGGCGGGAAACAATCCCGGATCGCCCTTGACACGCTCCAGAGATCAGTATGGGAGGGAGGCATCAGTTTACCCTGCATACGCACCTATTACCTTGCGACACAGATAGGAGTGGTAAACGACTGGATGCACGCAGACCCCACATTGCCTCACATCCGTATCGAACTGGAGATCATGGCCCCGTTAACACAGCTGCAAATCCTGTACGCCACCCATGCCCAACTCCCAGCGCTGCCCAAAATGACCCACCATATACGAAGCGCCTTGCTAGACGCACACAAACTAATCGGCTGGAAAGGACAGCCAACGCTATCACAACCCATATGGCACAATGCGCTCCTCCCGGAAATAGTGAGAATGGGCTCCTTTGGTCACTGGCATGCAAAAGGAATACACACACCAGCACAGGTGATACAAGGGGGTCGCCTCCTGGGCTTTGAGACCATCCGAGAACAATTCGACCTGGCACCCATTGACCGGTTTCGGCACGCGCAACTAGCCCGCGCTATCCGCACCCAATTCCCTGATACGACAATCATACCCCCCCATCGAGACCAATATCCTCCCGCAACGCATCTCCTCTAAGGTCACCTCCACTCTTTACCAGGCCCTCAACTCCTTCGGAGCTACACAGCTAGACGGGCTCAAAGCAAAGTGGGAAAGGGACGTAGGTCACCTTGAACCTGAAGATTGGGTTGATGCATTAATGTCTCCTAGAGAAATTGGTATGGAATCCAAGCTTAGGCTAATACAGTTGAGAATCCTCCATCGCTCATACCACTCACGTGCTGTAATGGCCAGATGGGGTGGACTAGAAGACGGGACATGCGTTCGATGCAAAAATGAACCTGCCACCTTCTACCACATGATATGGGACTGTCGGGTGTTACAGGCCTTCTGGGACGACTGTATTAGTACAATCTCTGCCGCCCTGGCGACACCAATCCCCAGGGATCCCAAAATGGTTTTCTTAGGCATCTGGGGTGAAGTAGACCTGTCAAAATATGAGAACATTTTTCTGGCGATTGCGTTGGGGGCAGGCAAAAGACTTATTGCAGCTAATTGGGGATCTGCCGACCCACTGTGCCTGAACCGTTGGAGTAACGAGCTGGACAGGTGCGCAGCTTCAGAGCGCCGGATTTATAATGCACGGGGCTGCCCCCGTAAATTTGAAAAAATATGGGGTAAATGGCTAGATGCTCACTGAGATCCGCTGGTGGAGATAGATCAATATCACTGTTAGCATTGGTTACCTGCCTTGTTTGGTTATTGTCTTACAGTCCTCAGCCTTATGGGCCTCTTCTAACTGTTATTAATGCTATGCTGCCTTTATCCTATGTATGCCGATGATCCATGATGTTTTTCTATGTTGTGTTGTTCAAACTCAATAAACTGAGTTATAAAAAAAAAAAGAAAATGTTTTAAACGCTTTCATTAGATCAATCAGCTGACTGCAAGAGAATTGCCCAAGGCTAGGCTGCCCTAATAACTGTCTTATAAGGCATAGCCAAATCCACTGCAAAAAAAACAACTGGCAGATGTGCCAATTCCAGCGTTCTTTACAGGCCACCAAAACCAACTGGTTAAAAAGAGGGGGAAAACACTGAACAAAGATTTCCTATACTAATAGGTTAGGAAAAGAAACATCGGAATAATAAACTCCTCCGTTGTCCAATCAAACATTTAAACACTTAAATTCATACCATCTTTGGGAACCTAGATAGCGAACCAAAAAAGATAAGCACTTAGCTCTCCTGGAGATAAAAGAAAAATACCCCTTACGGGTGAAAGCTTTGTAGGTTCCATCCCATGCCCAAGTGGGAAAGACAAATCTTCATAAAAGGTAAAATGGGAGTAAACAGGTCGTTTTAGTAATCTGTAATAGGACGACCTATCCTGAGCGGAGCTGAAAAGCAACAGACTTGATACACAGTTGTCTTCAGACATATGTGTGTACTAAAGAAGGTATGTCTTCTGGAGGCAGAAGCAGAATGGAAGAGAGGGGCCCCACCTGAAGAGCTAAACCTGCCAAACCGCCAAAATGGAGACCTTCAGACCTCCCGAGATCTTAAAGAAGGATTCTGCTATCCTGACAAAAGGCAGATATTTACAAAAACCTGACCCATAAGAGACCAAACCTGGCAAGGAGAAACATGTATCTTACATCCAATCACTACCATTATAGTGATATCTGAACCCCCTTGTAGATGTGCCCGGTGCTTGAACCTTGTTCCCTCCTCCATGGTTGATAAATCCCTTAGAGGATCATAAACAAACCGAAGGAGGACCCCTAAATTCCAAAGTCTTAGCAAAGACTCTAAACTGCAAAGAAATGATCACTAACAGTTAAAATGAAGTTGCTCACCAGAAGAGGACTAGCCTCTATCTTAGCCAATTTGAAGAACCTTGAAGCTCCCAGCACCCTCAGCTGGCCCCTTATTGCAAAAACAATCTCCTGTGAAAAACTCAAAAGGTCTATCTGCCATGTAGGTGACTAGGAGAATCAAGCCATTAACTAAATATATATCCCAGCTCTCTGGGAATTGCACTGACAGACACCTTCTGATAGTTAATGTAGAGACGCAGGAACACATTGTGATAGTGGGTCGTAATAACATGGATGGGAGATTAGTAGCACTCCCAGACCCCTCTATTTTACCAAGGGATATTGCTCCTTCCCAAAGGAGGAGAACCCTCCCCCACTTATCTAAGGAAAAACCTTGCAACCCAGAAGAAGGTTACCCTGAGGACCACGCTAAAGCCCCGCTTACACCTTTAAAATAAATACACTCTTGCACTTCTAACCAACCCCCTGACCGTGGAAGGGGCTCCGCTTATCTTATTGAAATACCAGGAATTAGCGCAAAGGAAAGTAAACTGAAGGGAGGGAAATGCTCAGTGCGAGTCTGCACTGGTCACGAGTCAGAACGCCGTAAAAGGAAAAAACTGAAACCATCAGGAGTTACTCCAAGAGGTGTAATATTATGATGCAATCTCCCCCAAAGATAGCGGGAAGGGGAATGAGAGGGGAAAGGACTTTGGGGTAATTACCATGCCCCGTAAATGAAAGGTTGTGAAAGAATACTGGGACTACTGTCCCTTCAAACACTGAGGTCTGAGTCTCTGTATGCATGCAATGCTGACTGGCCACTATGGGGATCAGGGAAAGGAAAAAATTAAGCACATTGCCCATAGAAAATAGCACCTATATAGTTCTACGAACCCTCAGGTATACGAGTGTTGGTCATCACTAGTACCAACGGTGTATGGTGTGAGGTGTTCACCTATTGATCTCAGCAGGATGAAAGACTGATTTAGACCCTTCCAAATTAGGGACCTGCATCAGTAGGCTCAGCACAGATCTGAAAACCAGCACTTTACTCGCTGTACTGTAGAAACAATATATATATAATGCAAAAAAGAGAGGCTAAACAACTCTCTAGAGGGTATAGAAGCCTGCTTGTACTCCTCGAGTAGAGGAGAAATTGTAACACCCTGCTAGACGGTTAGCTGAAAACAGGCCAAGTGTTGGGAGGAAAAAACCATGGGGCAGGTGCCAGAATTTATTATTTGGCAACTCGTCCCTCTGATACCAGCAAGAGTTTCCAAACACTCCAACCAATTAGAACATGGTTGCTCAACTTGCCTTGCAACACAAACTGAACAGTTACCCTCGAGCTGCCTTGTCTCCACCAAAGACCAAATAGTATAATGAATGTCATAATGGGACAAATAGTAAGGGAAACACACCACCCACTAAAGAGAGCATCAAGCCCTGCAAACCTCAATAGGGGTATAACGTGTCATTTTTTTCTTCCTCATGTCGAGAGAAAAATTCTGCAGCTTAATCAGCACGGGTACTGGGTGGATCAAATATTATTGGGGAAAGCAAAAACGAAGGACCGGACTGAGTTGTCCTGACATAACTAAGGTAAAGGGCGACAGAATTTTACTAAAAGACGAAGGTTAACACCTGAGTGATGGTTACAGTGGAAGGTACAACCCCCACCTGGGCTGTTTACAACCACCTCCATACACTCTTTCCTTTAAAGTACTTAAGAAATAAATAAATAAAATAATATAAAATAATATAAAATACCCAAGGAAGAGGGGTTACGCCCTCACAGGGGTCCGAACCCCAGCCCTTATAGAAGCTGATACCTACTGAGCTATCCGGGGTACTGACAATTCTGAAAACGCAAATGTGTTCCAGGCACCACTTAAATATATTGTTTAGCAAAGAGTACACTGAGCAAGTGCACCTCTACTCTTCACCCTAGCAGGGTGTGGAACCAGCAGTATGCGAGGGGTTCACCTCGTAGAAGAAACACAGGGAAAACCTGCCACCAAGCCGGTTATGGTCCACATACCGAGAAGGTAATAATCAATGCCATATGTAGTACACAAACAAAATGTTCAACCTTAAGCGAGGAATACACTGAGCAAGTGTACCTCAAACTGCTCACCTGAGCAGGGTGGTAACCAGCAGAACACGAGGGGCTACCCTTGCATTAGAAGCCAGGCAGAGCTTGAAACCGGGCAGGCTATGGCACACTTACAGGGAATATAATGTCATCTGCCATATGCAGCACCTAAACAAAGCTTCCAACTTTAAGGGAGGAATACACTGAGCAAGTGCCTCGCCAACTGCTCACTCGAGCAGGGCGTGGTAACCAGCAGTACACGAAGTGTAACTGTCATGATTCCTGCCCCTCATATCCCCAGCCCTCCAAGATATCAGGCTGGAGCCCGGCCACAATCACCTACATGGCCCTCAAGGACCTCTCCATCACTCCAAAGACCCACTTGGAGTCAGACTAGGCGCTTGTGGCACCAGACTCACTCACTCCCATAGGATAACATTGGGGATTGGACTTGTAGTGCATTGATGGGGACAAGATGGATGCCCCCACATATTTCGGTTCCCAGAACTGCATGTGCAGTCTAGTCTTTTGGGTGTGGTTCAGCACAGAGACACCTGGGATACCCAGAGACTATTTAAGCCACGCCCAGGCTGTGAAACATGCTTTGTGTTTTCTGCACCTGCACCGTGACACTCACTGTGTTCGGATCGGTCTCCAGTAGGCCTGCATCTTTCTTCTGCGCTCAACTCCTGCAAGAACAAGAACACCGTTAGGAACAGCCTTACCTTGTGGCGCTTCTGTCCATCATTCATCGCTCCTTCTGTTCTGCGGGCATCTTCGGTGGTGTTATTCCCATCCCGGCACGCCGCTTCCTAAGGAAAAGGGAAAAGAACAGAAAAAGGCGTTAGTAAGCATTCTGCAAATCGTCGCTTATTTTTAAATACTGTATTAGCTTCAAACGCTTACCTGAATCCCAGCCGCTCTGGGGGAACTCTGTCTCCGGAACTTCTCATCCATCTGCAAGAGGGAAAAGACACTCCAGGTTAGCGTGGAAACATCTAGAGGCGCCGCATACCACGCATACTCGTCGCATTTGTTCTTCATAACCGGCATCCACGTTGAAAACGTCGCGGCACCTAAAAGACACAGAAAAAGAACTCAGTTCAAAACAATTACGAAAGGGGTGCATCGTGCATCGCGCTCTCACTCACCTACAGCGCTACTCATCTCAGCAGCACGCCGCCATCCCCGGACGCCGGCCATCATCTAAGGAAGGAAAGGAACGAAGTTAGAGAACTGTTCAAAAGACTCATTTTACTTACTTGTCAGACTCTTGCCAGTGAAGTAACTAGGCAGCAACGAGCCCGCATCAATCAACGCGCCCCTGCGCTGAAAGCAGGATGGAGAGCACACTATCTAAGAAAACAAGGTGAGCTTTGGATCAAAGGGAAGGGTTGGAACCCAGGGAAGAAGGGGTTCAAGCACACAGAGACAATAGGGAGTTAAACTACCAATCCTGTGTTTCAGGCCCAGTCTCCAGTCGAATAGCCTCCAGGGAAGGGTTCGAGGTCATAAGAGATCAGAACAGGCTGAGTGACGTCCTCGTGGATACCAGGTGAGCGTTACAGAACACAAAGCCTCACATCAAAATCCACCTGGGCGTCATGGAAACGTCAGAAACTGACCAGTTAGCCCACATGTTTGGGCAGCTACGTTCCGAAGTACATGCAGCCAGGTAGGAGACCAACACCCTGAGGAGAGAGCTGATAGTAGCCAAAGAACACACTGATGATTTAAGCCGGCAACTTCTCCAGTCACAAGCAGGGCATGCACCATTGCCGGGAAGGCACCATTGCCGGGAAGCGTGCCATCGATGCCAGCGCCATCAGCCAATCCCGTTCAGATAACCCTTCCTCGGGCAGTTC
This sequence comes from Ambystoma mexicanum, assembly GCF_040938575.1. NCBI lineage: Eukaryota > Metazoa > Chordata > Amphibia > Caudata > Ambystomatidae > Ambystoma > Ambystoma mexicanum. The sequence continues at coordinate 543,937,523 of NC_090940.1, forward strand.
CCTTGGCCCTGCCCGAACGATTTACGGGGGATCCCAAGAGGTTTGCAACGTTCATGAACCAGTGCCGCCTGCACTTCCTTTGTAGGCCTGGGGCCTTTCTGAATGACCAATCACGGGTCGCTTTTGTGCTATCCTACCTGAGTGGTAGCGCCGCGGACTGGTCTGTACCCTTTGTGGCCCAAGACAATCCTTTGCTGCATGACTTCAGGGGCTTTCAGCAGGAGATGGAAAAGCTTTTTGACCGTCGTACTCATGGGCAGGCATTAGACAACGAACTTCTGTCCCTACGCCAAGGGAATCAAGACCTATTAACATACATAGCCACGTTCAATAGACTCGTAGTTGAAGCAGAATGGCCAGTGGAGAGGAGAACCACGTTATTTCATTGGGGATTGCGGGGGGAGCTCAAGGATGTTCTCACACAAGTAGTGAACCCCCCGAAAGACTGCTCAGAATTCATTGACCTTGTTGTTCAACTGGATCATAGGTTGCAGGACCGAAGAGCAGATCGAACCAGACCAGACCCTCGCCCTATGTATGTGCGTTCAAAGGACAATACTGCCCGAACAACTGAAGGTTCAGGAGAACCAATGCAAATCAGGGGGGTCAGATCCCCCTTGACTAAAGCAGAAAGGGATAAAAGGAGACAGCAGCAGTTATGTCTTTACTGTGGAAGGCCAGGTCATTTCCTTAAAGAGTGCCCTGTGAAGCCACCGAGGAGGACGGTAGGGGCCATGGACAAGGAAGATACCATCAAGGAATTGGAAAACTCCCCAGCCCGGCAAGTGTAGGGGTCCACTTGTCGAGCGAAGAAAGTGAACTCCAGACCTCCCATTTTGCACTATCTGTGGTCTTGATCAATTACCAACAACCATCTCGGATGCACGCAGTAAGAGCGTACATAGACAGTGGAGCCGTTGGGAATTACATCGACCAGGATCTTGCGGCAAAGATGGGGCTTCCGTTACGCCCTAAATCAACCACCGACACTGTTACCACTGTTGACGGCACGGAAATAGCTTCTGGTCCAGTATCCCAATGCACTGCAGCTTTAACTCTTCTGTACCAGGATGGACTCCAAGAATCTATCGTTTTCGACCTCACTAAGGCACCACAGTTCCGGTTGATTTTGGGAATGCCATGGTTGGTAGCTCACGATCCTTGAATCGATTGGTGAGCAAAAGAATTGGACTTTCCAGAGACTTGCGCCCACACATGTTATCTCCAAGAGAAATAACCAATAGACACTAGAACCTCCACGGTTGCGACTGTGGCAATCGGCACCCTACCAAGTGAATACCAGGACTTTCAAGATGTCTTTCAGAAAGAACAGGCTAATACCCAGCAACTGCATAGACCATACGATTGCCAAATCGACCTGATACCCGGCGCACAAATCCCTTGTGGGTGAATTTACGCACTCACAGAACCAGAAAACCAGCACCTGAAGGCCTATCTTGACCAATACCTGGCCAACGGATTCATCCGTCCCTCGAAGTCTCCAGCAGGCAGTCCTCTATTCTTCGTACCGAAAAAGGAGGGGGACTTGAGAACGTGCATCGGCTATCGCACACTGAACCAGATTACCATAAAAAAACACTAGCACCTGCCACTGATCACTGAATTGCTTGATCAAGTCAAAGATGCCCAAATCTACACAAAACTAGACCTGAGGGGGGCATATCACCTTGTTCGCGTAAAACAGGGGGACGAATGGAAAACTGCTTTTCGCACAAAATACGGCTTGTACGAATATCAAGTATTGCCCTTTGGCCTTTGCAACGCACCTGCTGCATTTCAATACTTCATGAACGATGTCCTACGGGAATTGATTGATGTCTGTGCTCTAGTGTACATCGACGATATTCTAGTATATTCCGTATCAAAGCAGGACCACATTAAATACGTCCGATCCGTATTGGAGAAACTCTGTCAACACCAGCTCTACGCCAAGCTCGAAAACTGCTCATTCCACGTCTCCGAGGTGGAATTCCTGGGCTTTATTCTCAGCCTGAATGGAATCCGAATGGATGTACACAAGGTAGATGCTATCCTGAACTGGCCATCCCCAAATTCATTCAAGGGCGTTCAAAGTATGCTGGGTTTTGCAAACTTCTACCGCCGGTTCATCCCAGGATTTTCGCAAATCGTGCATCCCATCACATCATTACTAAGGAAAAGCAACAAAATGTTCCAGTGGACAACAGACGCTGATGAGGCTTTCCAGGAACTCAAAGCAAGATTCACATCTGCCCCAATCTTACACCATCCTCGCCCTGATCTCCCATACCTGGTGGAAACGGACGCCTCAAGCATGGCTATGGGAGCCGTCCTCTCACAAAAGGACCCCGAAACGGGCCAGTTACACCCTGTTCCCTTCTGGTCGTGTAAATTCACACCCCCTGAACTCAATTACGCTATCACAGACAAAGAACTCCTGGCCATTAAGAAAGCCTTTAAGGCATGGCGGCACTACCTCTTGGGCGCCAGACACACAATCAACATAATAACTGACCACCGGAACCTCCAGTACCTAAGAACGGCAAAGGCCCAATCCACACGACAACTATATTGGGCTCTTTTTTTTGCTGAATATGACTACGTGATTACATTTCGACCAGGGGTGAAAAACGGGAAGGCCGATGCCCTTTCCCGTATGGGGGTGGAAGAGCAAGGGTATCAGACCCCTGGCCCAATAGCAATCATCCTGAGTGACAAGCTCCTAGGAATCACAGCAACCAAAACTGAGAAAGAATTACATGAAGAAATCCAAAACCTGATGAGTCCGGAGCAATTACAAGCGTGGAGTGCACAAGGAGAACATTACATGATAAAAAATCAGTTGCCCTACTTCAGGAATCGTTTATTCTTACCAAACCAAGAACTACGAGAACAAGTCATGTCCGGTTATCATGATTCCTTGATCGAGGGCCACCCCGGAATCGCTAAAACCCTAGCCAAGGTAAAACAAAAATATTGGTTGCCAACGTGGCGTAAAGACATTATCCAATTCATCCTATCTTGTGGAGTGTGTGCTCAAAACAAGTCATCCAAGCAGAAACCGGCTGGGCTATTACAACCATTGGAAATCCCACCAGCACCCTGGCACACGTTGTCCCTCGATTTTATTACTGACTTACCACCCAGTCAAGGGTTTAACACTATTCTTGTGGTGGTGGACATAGTTTCAAAAATGGCACATTTCATTCCTCTTAAGGGGCTCCCAAATGCTTCCACTCTGGCAAAGGTATTTCTTGAAGGAATCGTACGACTCCATGGGTTTCCTTCAGTTTTGGTCTCAGACCGAGGTACTCAATTCGTATCTAACTTCTGGAGAAAATGCTGCTCTATGGCCCAGATCGACATCCGGCTATCCACCAGTCACCATCCCCAAACGGATGGTCAAACTGAGAGGACAAATCAGACGCTCGAGCAGTATCTGCGTTGCATGTTACACCAAGCTGAAGGAAGCTGGTTCAACCTATTATGGATAGCTGAATATGCTTATAATAATTCCCTACACACCAGCACTGGGCAGACACCCTTTTATACCATGTAAGGCAGGCACCCACGTACTTCTGAGTTGGACATTCCTACAATCCTGGAAAGGTCGGCAGTCAAAACCTTGCACACAACCATTTCTCAAACCTTTAAAAGGGCAGCTGAACACCTACTTCAAGCTAAGAATCGCCAAAAGAAGTTTGCTGATCAACACCGAGCAAAGGCCCCCAACTACCAGGTGGGAGACAAAGTCTGGCTGGCGTCTAAACATGTGTCCATTAAAGGAACCCAAACTTTCTGTCCAAGATACCTGGGTCCATTCACCGTCACCTCTGTGATAAATCCTGTGGCGGTCAGACTAGCTTTGCCGTCAAACATGCAGATTCATCCTGTGTTCCACGTGTCTCTCCTTAAACCTGTTCAACCTGGGACCCGGGTAGCAACGCCACCGCAGCCAGTAGTAGTTGCAGGGGAGCCAGAATTCGAAGTCAAGGACATCCTAGATTCAAAGTACGTCAGATCCAAATTATACTACTTAGTAGACTGGAAGGGGTATGCTCCACAAGACAGGACATGGGAGCCTTGAGAGTACATCCATGCACCTCGCTTGCTTAGACGATTTCATCAAAATCATCCAACCATACCAGGACCAGACAGGAGAGCCACCTTGAGAGGGGCCTTGGGGGGGGGGGAGTGCTGTAATGATTCCTGCCCATCATGTCCCCAGCACTCCAAGATGTCAGGCTGGAGCCAGGCCACAATCACCTACATGGCCCTCATGGGCCTCTCCATCCCTCCAAAGACCCACTTGGAGTCAGACTTGGCGCTTGTGGCACCAGACTCACTCACTCCCATAGGATAACATTGGGGATTGGACTTGTAGTGCATTGATGGGGACAAGATGGATGCCCTCACATATTTCGGTTCCCAGAACTGCATGTGCAGTCTAGTCTTTTGGGTGTGGTTCAGCACAGAGACACCTGGGATACCCAGAGACTATTTAAGCCACGCCCAGGATGAGAAACATGCTTTGTGTTTTCTGCACCTGCAGCGTGACACTCACCGTGTTCGGATCGGTCTCCAGTAGGCCTGCATCTTTCTTCTGCACTCAACTCCTGCAAGAACAAGAACACCGTTAGGAACAGCCTTACCTTGCCGCACTTCTGCCCATCATTCAATGCTCCTTCTGTTCTGCGGGCATCTTCGGCGGTGTTATTCCCATCCTGGCACGCCGCTTCCTAAGGAAAAGGGAAAAGAACAGAAAAAAGGCATTAATAAGCATTCTGCAAATCTTCGCTTATTTTTAAATACTGTACGAGCTTCAATCGCTTACCTGAATCCCATCCGCTCTGGGGGAACTCTGTCTCTGGAACTTCTCAATCATCTGAAAGAGGGAAAAGACACTCCAGGTTAGCGTGGAAACATCTAGAGTCGCCGCATACCGTGCTTACTCATCGCATTTCTTCTTCATAACCGGCATCCACGCTGAAAACGTTGCGGCACCTAAAAGGCACAGAAAAGAACTCAGTTCAATACAAATACGAAAGGAGTGCATCGCGCATCGCGCTCTCACTCACCTTCAGCGCTACTCATTTCAGCAGCATGCCGCCATCCCCGGACGCCGGCCATCATCTAAGGAAGTAAAGGAACGAAGTTAGAGAACTGTTCAAAAGACTCATTTTACTTACCTGTCGGACTCTTGCCAGTGAAGTAACTAGGCAGCAACGAGCTCGCATCAATCAACGCGCCCCTGCGCTGAAAGCAGGATGGAGAGCACACTATCCAAGAAAACAAGGTGAGCTTTGGATCAAAGGGAAGGTTTGGACCCCGGGGAAGAAGGGGTTCAAGCACACAGAGACAATAGAGAGTTAAACTCTACCAATCCTGTGTTTCAGACCCAGTCTCCAGTCGAATAGCCTCCAGGGAAGGGTTTGAGGTCATAAGAGGTCGGAATAGGCCGAGTGAAGTCCCTGTGGATACCAGGTGAGCGTTACAGTAACTTTGCGTTAGAACGCAGGCAGAGCCTGAAACCTAGCATGTTATGGCACCTAAGCTGAAAAAATACCAATTTAAGACAAAATTAAAATTTCAATCCTTTTTAATATATGGAATCTTCAGAAATCTTATAGGGTGCTCCACCGGGGTAATATATGCCCAACTTTGGAGTGCCTCACTGTAGGCTACTCCCCCCCTTTCCCCATTTATGGGATTGGGTGTGAGTTTGTTCCTTGCAAACCTGATGACTACAGCTACCAGAAGTCCTTGCAGCAGAATCATCACTAAGTGTTAACACCTGCACTTGCTGTGAGCTGCAAGTTAAGATAGCCTCCCTGATGACGTGTATTGGCACAGAAACCGGTCGGAGGAGAACACCTGTAGCTGAGAAGGTTTACTGTGCAGGGAACTGGAGTGCGCCCCTCTCCTCTTTTTTCAACACATTTGCAAGTTTTCTGAAGGGTGGAATCTTCAGAATTCTTATAGGGTGCTGCACCGGGGTAATATATGCACAACTTTGGAGTGCCTCACTGTAGGCTACTCCCCCCCTTTCCCCATTTATGGGATTGGGTGTGAGTTTGTTCCTTGCAAACCTGATGACTACAGCTACCAGAAGTCCTTGCAGCAGAATCATCACTAAGTGTTAACACCTGCACTTGCTGTGAGCTGCAAGTTAAGACAGCCTCCCTGATGACGTGTATTGGCACAGAAACCGGTCGGAGGAGAACACCTGTAGCTGAGAAGGTTTACTGTGCAGGGAACTGGAGTGCGCCCCTCTCCTCTTTTTTCAATATATAAATATATATATATATATATATATACAGTTCCATGTGATATAATCGCAGCAAAAATGGCCGTGATAACAAAATATCGTGGCAAAAATGCTGCCGTTTTTGTGCCGCAGTCAATGTAAAACATGCGGGGGACACCCCTGCAACCCCTGGACCCATTATACCATTTAAGGTGAGCAGGGGACACCCCCGCAACCCCCGCTCCCCTTAAATGGTATAATGGGGCACGCTTTTACTGGGTCAAACAGCGGCATTTTTGCCGCGATATTTCTTTACTGCGACATTTTTGCCGCGATTATATTACCTGATACCATATATATACATATATAGACATGTAAATACATATACATAAATAAAAATATACCTATTTACATAATTGTATCCAGGGCATGGCGGGAAGCAAACCCAGGTCCTTGTGCATGGAAAACGTGCAGCTCTTGTCATTGAGCTATTCAGCCTCTGGGCTTAATTCGAGACGATTGCTACTTTATGTATGTATAACTACATTAACATCGCACCTTTCCTATTAGGAAATATGGAGAAAAAAAACATGAAAATAAATAAAATGGGCAACATAAAGCAGGGCGACTCTGCCATGGGAAAGGCACAGCCGAGCAGGCTATAAATTACTGCACAACCTAGCAGGGTGAATGGGAAGCAGCAATGCAAGGATGGTAAGCTTGCTAGAGGACCATACCTTGCTGAAGCTGAGCCAGCAACTGTAGGCGAGCAGCGTAAGCCTTTATAAGGACATAAATCAATCTTTAACACAAATCCCCCTTTAACTGAAAACATTTGTATCTCGCTGTACGCGAGCAGCTTAAGCATTTATGAGGCCTTTAAATCATATTTTGAATGAAAAACATTCAGGAAGCACTGTACGCGAGCAGCGTGGCATTTATAAAGTACATAAATCACCCTTACATGAAAACATTTGTGACACCATTGTGACGTGCGGAAGGCCTGAAGTGAAGCTTCTTCACAGGCCGTGCGCGTCAACATTACAAAGAAAACCCCTTCACGGTACGCCAGTCCCAACAGACTCGCGTGCATCAGGAAAGAAAGAAATTCCTGACAGGCATACGCTCGCGCGTCGGAGGCCTGAAGCAAAGCTTCACATGACGCGCAAGCGACAGCACTGAAAGAAAAGGAAAGCGCTGCTACCCACAGGCTTTTTCCAATTACATTTCCACAATAAGGAAAAGAAAATGTAGTTGGAACATCCATTTTCAACATTCAAACAAAAAAATAATTATTGAACTGATAATTGCCGGACGGCACCCGTCCATATGTGGCCATATAAAGTACTATGTACTTTTTATACACAACAAGAAACTCACGCCAGTGAAACAAAAGCAAAAATCACAATTGAAGCCATGAACTCCATTTTTCACCAAATCGTACTGTGAAATATAACACAACATTGTCAACCCGATTATACAGCTGCCCCACAACCAGCATTTCTAAGGAAACACAATAAGGTGTGACTTATCTGTGGCATCAGCAGCAAAGAAAGAGGAGTTGGGTTTAGAGTAATGGACTTATATAAGGAAGGGTCCCTGCTCATTAGTCTCCTGAACTGCTTGACTTGTCCTCCATGATGGATTGGGGAGCTCCCTTACATTGACATTGAACTCTATTTAGTTCTGTTCTTTATAACTTTTTTGTTTGTAAAAGTTTTTTCTTTGCTGCTGTGGTTTCAGAGTAAAGATTGTTATGCATAATATGAGCCTCCTGTCTTGTCATAGAATTAGGGGCATCTCTACTGAAGGGGGACATGCACGCGCAATACACGGCATGCGCAACCCCACCTTTGCCATCCTCCTCCCCTTAATCAGCCACTACCCCATACATGATGTCAACTCTGTGCTCACAATGCGGTCAATACCAGCGCCAAAACATCCTGGTGCCAGAACATCCCAGCGGCGAACTGGTTTCACCGAAATGGGCAAGCCAAAAAGGGCTGGTCTGGGTGAGATGCACCATTTTCCAGAAAAGCACTGGTAAATATTTTGTCACCATGGGCCGAGTGCATTTTTCTTAGGTCGAGTATGTAAACTAAAAGGGGCAGTAAGTGGCTTATGCATGGGTTTCCTGCCCCAACCAATACATGACATTTTTTGGGTGGGAGAGGCAGTGAGGCAACACACATGTTTCAAATAACCCATACTTTTTTTAAAAAAAGGTTTTTATTAAATTTTACAAACAAACACACAATAAGCCAAACAAACAGTGCATGTTCCAACCGTTTCAATACACTTTTTTAACTTCCTAACCACTACTCCCTCTACCCCACCCCCCTTGCGAGTCTATTGCATTGAACCTTCAGTTTCCAGACCCTGTGGTTCGGTCACCTCCTCCACAGGCTCAGTCGGGTCATCTAAGGACCCAAACAGTCCGGCTATCAGTGATTTCCAGGCCATCAGGGACTCATTCTCCTCCTCCCCCCCATTGCTACACGCTTCTTGCCATGCCGTGGTTTCGGCTTCTGCCCATTTTTGCAAGTCTTTCCACCACAACTCTATCCTCGGCACATGGCATGACTTCCATCCCATGGCAATCCTCCTTTTTGCTAGCACATAAGCCAGGTCCCTTAGTCTGCTTACGTGTCTGAGTTTCCGTGGTCTCGGGAACCCTCCCAGCAGACAGGCCCACACTGTATCTACTATTATCTTGACCCCTCTTCCTTCTAGTTTCTCTTTTACACCCCTCCAGAACCTCTCTATGATCGGGTATGACCAGAACATATGCACCATGCCCGCGTTCTCTTCATCACACTTGGGGCATGCTTGCCGACCTGCATTCTCGAACCTCGATATCCTCCAAGGCATCATGTAAGCCCTGTGTGTTATATACAACTGTATCTGTTTCAGCCTCGTGTTTCTAGACACCTTCTTATGATACCCCTGCGCCCTTTCCCACATCCCATCTCCCATTTGGGTCCCAACCTCCGTTTCCCAGTCCATTCTCAGCTGCGTGACCTCCTTCCCCACTTTAGACATCAACATCTCATACAGTCTGGAAATCTCATGACCCCCCTCAGCTATATCATATATCACGTCTATGGTGGCATACAACTCTTCCTCCAGCACAGTTTCAGGCCATGTTCTCTTAATCCTCTGTACCATTCTGTGGTACGTAATGTACTGGCCGTCATGCAACCCAGCTACTTCCCGCAGCCCCTCAAAATTAACACTAGAGCCCTCCTGCCAGATGTCCCCCATCGTTGCCACCCCAGCCGGTTCCCAGTGGGTCCGGAGTATCAGTCGCAGCTGAGCGTCCGCCCCTGTCAATACTACCAATGGCATCTGCGGTGAGCATGGGGACGGGTCTCCAATCATTTGGCATGCCCTGCGCCACACCTTCCACCCTAGTAGCATCATTTTAGGGCATTTTTTGAAGCGGCCAGTGCTTCGCGTCGCTTCTGCCTTTGACGCTCCGTGAGTTCGCTTCTGAATCCTCTTCTCTCTCCATGCTTTCATTTCCCTCTGTGCTTGCGGTTCCGACTTACCTTGTGCTTACTTTCCCTCTTCAGATCCTTCCCTCAGCTTTCGCTAGTTTCGTTCTCAGTCAGCTTCGCGGATCAATCTCATTTGTTTCCCGTTCTGGCCAGTCCCCCATCTGAGTAAGTTCCCATCCACTAGGGTTCCCTTGTGCATTTCTACCTGGTTCTCATCTCCTGTTATCCTTCTAGATTCTCCCAAAGCTTTTCTACTCAGCCAGATTCCAGACCCGAACTCTCGTCCTCTTCCCTCAGTCCTTCTCGGATGAGAAGATTTCCATTGATCTCTCTTTCCTTTTCTTTCCTTGGGCTCTCCTCTAACCTGCTCCCTATTTCTTCCCTTCTCATAACTGCAGACAAGGTGTCTTGTGTGATTCCCGGGGGTTCCTGTCGGAGACGTCCAACCTTCTGCCATCAGCCTGATCTGCACGAGCGGGGATTTCGTCCAGGGTTTTCTTCCCATTGAGGGTTTCCCTGAGAGTCATGCCCTCTCTCCTGGGTCTCATTACCCTGGGCTGAGGGGCCAGGGCTGTCCCTGGGAAATCTTCCCATCTGCTTTGGTTCTCCCAGTTGGAGTCATCGATTGCCAAGGTGAGCTGTTTGTGGGTTCTTACCTAAAATGTGTGCTACAACAGCTTTAATTACATATATATATACACAGTGGTTTAACAGAATCCCCTTGTATCCCCCCAATGGGAACATGCTGGACTTCTGGGGATTCACTGCTATACCAGACAACACAGCGTATCTCTCCATCACTTCTAGGATGTACTGGAGATTTTCTTCTGGGAATCGTAGGTACAGTAGCATGTCATCTGCGTATAGGGAAATCAGGTGCTGCTCCCCTTTCACCTCAATGCCTATAGTGTCATATTGTTGCCTCAGATAGATCGCAAGAGGTTCCAGGGCCAGTATGTAGAGCATAGAAGACCACGGGCATCCCTGTCTAGTTCCCCTGCTAAGCTGAGATCTCTCTGATATCACAGATCCTGTTTTAACTCTAGCCAGCGGTTCACTGTACAAAATCTTCACCCACCTCACATAGCCCGGCCCTAACCCATAGTGTTTCAGGGCCACCAGCAGCCACGGCCACTTGACGGAGTCAAAGGCCTTGATCGCATCCAAGGACACGATTGCCATTTCCTCAATTCTTCCACTGCCAAACTCAATGATCCTCTGGAGTCGTCTATGATTATTGGTGATGTTTCTATGGGGGACATAGCCTGTTTGATCCGGATGCATTAACTTGCTAATGACCCACTTCAGTCTATTCGCCAAGACTGCAGTTAATATCTTGCCGTCTTGGTTCAGCATTGACACAGGTCTAAAGGAACCACAGCTACGCCCAGGTTTATTTAGTTTATTTAGAGGTACTATGACAGCCTCTCTCAGTGACTCCGGTAAGCGGCCCATCTCGAATGCTTCGTTTATCATTTCTAGCAGCGGGGGGAGGACCTCATCTATATATACCTTATAAAATTTGCTTGGGAGCCCATCTGTCCCCGGGGTCTTACTAGTAGGCAACTGCCTCACCACCTCCCCCAGCTCTTCCAGGGTAATCGGGGAGTCCAGTTCCTCTCTTTCCTCCTCGCTTATCTTGGGCAGCCCCATATCCTCCAGCGTTTCCTCTATCATTACACGGCTGCTTTCCCCATCTTCCCCGTATAACCCTTTATAATAATCCTCAAACGCTTGATTAACTCCCTCCTGGGTATCCTCTACGCTACCATCTTCCCTCTCTATAGTTCTAATTGTGGCTCTGGGGGTCTCGCTCTTATATAACCACGCCAAAAGTCTCCCTGGTTTATCGCCTCCTGCATGCTGTCTCTATACGTACCTTTTATAATTAAGGTTACACACATTTTTGATGTAGCTTAAGTATCAAATCTAGTTTCTCCGCTGTATCGTCACCGGCTTTTAAGGCCTCTTCCAATTTTGCTTCCGTCTCCCTCAGTTCAGCCGACACCCCCCCCTGTAGGCCCTTGGAATTCGCCATGGCCGCCCGCCTCATGACAACTTTAAAGGCCTCCCATGATGTCCCCGCCGAGTCCACACTCCCAGTGTTGGTTTCTAAATAGTTTACTATCTCCTTTCGCAAGTACTCTCTAAAGAAGGGGTCCCTCAACGCCTCTGCTCGTAGGCGCCATGTCGGGATCCTCGCCCTCGGGGGGCAGTATTGCCATGCAAGAATCAGGGGCGAGTGGTCCGAGAGGACCCTGGCCCTGTACTCTATATGTGCCATCTCCGCTATCATTTCAGGTGATGCAAAGACATAGTCCAGCCTCGTTGATAACTGCTGTGGGGCCGAGTAATGCGAATATTGCCTTTCCCCAGGGTGCCACACTCTCCATGCATCTTCCAGCCCAAAGTCATCCAGCAGTGTCTGTAGCGCCCTGGCTGCAGGGGCCGGTCTATCTAATTTCCCATCCAATCTATCCACCCTCCGGTTCAGTACGCAGTTGAAGTCCCCTCCCCAGATCACTGCACTACCCATACACCGCTCAGATTTGCACTCAGTGTCCTAATGTACGCCGCTGTGTTCTGGTTCGGGGCGTACGTGTTAACAATACTTATCTCCCTGTTCTCTACCAATCCCCTCAGCATAACCATCCTCCCGTCTGTCTCAGCCACCACTTGCAACCGCTGAAACGGGACATGTGGCGCTACCCATATAAGTACTCTTCTTGCGTAGGCCGAGTAAGATGAGCCCACCAACACCCCTTTCCATTTTCCTGCAATCATGTCCATCCTCTCACGTGTGAGGTGGGTTTACTGCAGCAATGCAATATCTATTTTCTGCCTGCGCAGATACAGCATAACCTTGTTCCTTTTTAAATAGCTATTAAGCCCCCGCACATTCCATGTGAGTATTTTAAGGTCCCCCATGGCCTGGTATGGTCCCGTTCCCTCCCCCCCAGGTGTCGTTTAGCTTCAAGTTCCAATCCAATCCATATAGGCTCACATCCCACTCTAAAACCCCTTTAACCACAAACACACCAAACTTACCGTCCCTCTCCCCCTGCCTCCCATCCCTTCCCCAACACTCTCCCCCCCAACTGTTTCCCAGCTCCATCCCTGGATCTCAGGCTCCCCCGCATCTAGCTCTTTCGGCTTTCGCCTGTACTCGAAGCTCCGCACGGTGAGGCCGCCCTAGTGGCCAACCTACTACAACTACAACTATAATTCGGGGGTAGGGTACTTCCGCCCTGCGCTCTAATAGCACATCAATTAACTACACATTGCCAAACAATTTAAATATATGTAACTGCCACTATATTCCAGTCCATCAAGTCTCTCACAATCAGCAATATGTAATCGAACATCAGCCTCCTACAGCCAGGCCCATCGTTCTCAGCCTTCGCCTAGGCGCCCTCGGGATGTTCGCTCGCTGCCATAGCAATATACATACCGTATCTGAGTCACTTTTCGCGCCCATTTTGTGTCTCTTCTGTGTCTTGATCCGGGCAGCCCTGCAGATCCAGCCATGTTGTTGCTTCTTCCGGAGTGTTAAAAAAATGCAATTTGCTCTTATGCACGACCTTCAGTTTGGCAGGGTACAGCAGCATATATTTTATCCCATCTGCCTGCAGCCTCCTTTTGATAGTTACATAGCTGTACCGCTGCCTTTGGACCAGCATAGTATAATCCGGGTATGCCGTGATAGTACTCGAGGCCCTCTCAATTGTGCCGCCTTTCCGAAAATATTCCAATATTTTCTTGCGGTCTTTATAGTTCAGTATTTTAGCAATTATCGCTCGCGGAGGAGCCCCTGGTCTCGGCTTCCTCATAAGGGCCCTATGTGCTCGCTCCACCGCAAAACCCTGTGAGAGTGTACCGGCCCCGATTGCTTGTAGGAGTAAGTTCTCAATGTAATCAGTCGGGTCCTGGCCTTCTTCACCTTCCGGCAAGCCCACCACGCAAATATTGTTTCTCCTCGCTCTCCCTTCTGCTTCTTCTGCTCGAGACTCCAAGTTGGCCACTTGTTGTTTAAGGACATGGATCTGCTTTGCATTGTTGGTGCTGGTGTCCGTGTTAGATTTCACTGCACCCTCCAGGCAGCTTGTGCGTTCCGCCAGTCCCCTGACATCTTGTCTCAGCAGGGAGACTTTGATGCCCACTGCTTCGATTTTAGCTTCCAGGGAAGTACGTAGGTCCATCATCGCAATTCCCCAAGATTCCTTCAGCTCTGTGATGGCTTCTAAAATCTGATGATTATCAGCCGCTGTAGCGCCCTCAGCCTGTGCCACCGGGCCTTTGGTTGCGCTGGCCGCCGGAGACAGCTGTGTTTTCGCAAAAATATCCATCGTGGGTTGTTTGTTCTTATTCTTACCCACGGCCCCTCGCGCCACCATATTCCGGTCTCCGTTGGGTCTCCCTAGCGTCCGAGTGTCTTCCCAACCGTAATTTCCGCTCTTTACCGACTGTCGTGGTGATCTCCAGGCAGTCGCGACATCCTCTCGCCGTTGCTAGTTGCTGATCAATGCCGAGCGAGCGCCGCTCGTGCTTGTCGTGGTGCGGCCTGCATTTTCACACCTCTGTTGCCCTCGTGCCCCTGCCATCCGGGCCAGCCCCCAAACCTCAACGACCCAAGGCCCAAAGCCCCCAGGGGTTTTGTTCCGTCTTCACCTCACCATTGCCGTTCTTTCCCCGTGGCCACCACCTCTATTCGTCCTCTTCAGGTACCCCAGTGTCATTTCTTTTGTTGTCGGCCATCTTGTGTGACAATGGACCGAACTGCCGCCGTCGTTCGTTGAGCAATTCCTCCATACTTCCGCTTACGATTCTCTCGATCGTAACACAATGAGCAGAGCATACATTGCTGTGCGTGTATGATCAATTCTGGAACCAATGGCGCATTTTCAAAGGTAGTTTTTTTCGGATCATCTGTCGGATCCTCCGGAGCTACACGGGAAGCACATCTTACTCCATGGCTGCTCAAGCCACGCCCCTCCAAATAACCCATACTTCTTTGCATACTGAATATTTTGCAACAATGAAAAACATTTTCACGAGCCATAACTGTGGCTTTATGAAGGCTATACTGTTAACTAGTGAAATCAGAAGTACGTTTTTCCCCCCACCAGCATTCACTGTGGACGGGCTAACTTCTACGGGCTCCAACCTTTGGCACATAAGGCACAGTGGGATGGCATGATTTGCCCAGGGTCACACAGTTTATGCACTTGGCCAGATATCTTCCCATGGTTGGTTCAGCTATGCGTTAATGTCCATCTTTAGGGGGCTAAAATAGCATTCTACTTCATTAGGATATCACGAAAAGCAGTCAACTCATAAATCTACTTGACAATACATAATTTGTAATAAAATTATTTTGAGACAAAATGATTATTTGTAGCTTTATCCTTCGCATCCTGAAAAAACTTAAAGACTCGAAGCAAAAGAAAACACATAAGGCCGCCTTCTTACATTTCTTATTTCGCAACTCTCTTTCTAATCACACTTCCAATCAATGAGGTCTCTGTAGCCATCAAGCATTTATCACTCCCTTTTAAACGATCTGCTGATAATAGATAAGGTTGGTTTTCTTTTTCCTAGAAATACAAAGACCACAAAGCAGGCAATCGTGATAACCCGAACTGGAGCAGCTGATCCTGCGCCATTTCTGTTCACCGCCGGGAACCTATGCCGTCCATGACTGAAGGGGTGATGATGTGTTCTGCGCCTGCAGCAATTGCTCTGCCTGACCAGCTCTCAGGAAGTCTTTGAGGAACGCGCCAGCTCTGCGATTTCAGGCCTGCTTAGGCACCCACTCCCTTAAATGTACAGAGTTCAGTTCTTAATTGTGTGACCGGCGCAAGCCGTGGATTACATCTTACCATGCATGGGGGGTCGCAGGGGGTTAGACATGCGCTCTGGCTCAGCAGACATCTTTAGAGACTACCAAGGCTCCAGCCCTGTCCAGCCCCGGCCCACTTAAAGCTCTGAATTTCCCATAGCTTCTTCCTCCAGTTCTTGTGCTCCATCTGCTTTATAGGGCAACTCTAGCCAAGCCCAAGATCCCAGGTCAAAGTGAGTAACCTGCCCTTCCTCCTCTCTATGTCATGGTAACCTCTGTGACAGAACAACCCAAAAGCAGCCATTTACTGGATATGTAGGCAAAGTGAGCCACTTAAAATGGAGCTCTTCTTCAATATGTATTCTTTTCCCCAAAGGACTTCCCAGAATGCATTTCTTTAAAATACAAGCACACAAACAGCAAATACAGCAACCTCATGTGTTCACACACTGACTGTAAGATAAATATATTGCACAGAAATGCATGTGTGAATTATTTATTAGGTTCAACTTTAACCCCGGGACTTGGTGTTGGGGTGAAATATTCCGGGGGGGACATGTGTCCCAGGCTAATGTTTGTCCAAAGATGTCATTCAAGCCTAGAACAAAAGATCCCTTTGAGTGGGGGGTATGTTATCCTCAATAGATGGGGTTCTCCACATTACTTTTTAATAGACACACTCTTAAGCTGTTGTCTTACACTCTCTCTTCTCAACAGGACATCATGTTTTCTAAAATACTTCAACATTGTACAACTCTATAAATGAAGGGCAGATATGCTAATGGGTTTTGGCCTTTACACGTTTGCCTCTTGCTTTGAAACTTGTTTACCGGGAATGATGTTCCGTCTTCTGGTACTGTGATGGGTGGCGTCCTCAACCACGCCTCAAGCGCCTCATCCACTGATGTCTCACCAAAATGGTTTACCGTAGCCGCCACTCGGGCCGGTCGCATTACCAGGGGGTTGGGAGTGCTGCTATGGTGGTGTAAATCCCAATTTTTGCAGTCCATATGGATTTTTGGCAGGTTTACGGCAAGCTGTAATTCCATAGAGTAGAGCCTTAAAGAGTGTGGTAAATCCTCGACATTCGGAATACAGTGGTGCAGTAAAAGTGACAGTAATAACCAATGCCACGAAATAAAAGTGCCAGTAACGGAATTAATGCCATTTATTTGCCACATCGAAGAACTAATGAGACCCCCGAGTGCCGAGATGCTGAACAACAGATGCTCAGTTGTTTCAGAATACTTACCTGCTGATGTATCTGATCAAAATCATTTTGGGAATCAACCCATTTGATAATTAAATGACTGTTTTCATTTTTCAACTGCTTTATTTGCAATTGAAAGGCATCCAAAATGACACTAATATGAGCAGCCTGGTCATTGAGCTTGTGTTGCAGTGTGCTCAGATTTTCTACACACTATTTATGTGCATTTTTCAGTGCACAGAACTGTGTTTCACGCTCTGTACTCTCTTGTTGCAGTGTTTTCAGCTCATCTTTGAGTTGTTGAACACAATCCTGGGCCTGTGTCAGGACTCCAGCCACATTCATCCTACTAGCCTCACTATTTTGCCAACGGGCTTCCACTGAAAGCAAATGAAAATATAACTGAGCAGTTAGCTGAGCCATTTGTATCTGTTCATCACAAGCAGTTGTGGTCATACAAAATGCTTCAAGTGCTTTGTGCAATATTCCGGCTTCAAGCTAAATGTCATTGCTTAGTGAGGTAACCTCCCACACAATTCTGGTTTGCCAGCTTCCTGCATTGTCCTCAACCCATTCTCCTTTAATAAATAATTTAGCTAGGAGATGCTCCCTGGCTTCCCCAATTTGTACAGTAGTCATTTTTACAGTTGGCTTTTTTCACTTTAATAAAACGTTCTTTATGCATGGGCAAAACCAGCCTGTTCTGCTTGATTTCCTCACTCAAATACATTCTTATACACTCTTAATTCTTTTACCTATACACCTCCCTGGAACTCAGGAGTCAAGTCCTAGACGGCCCTTTAACAGAACAAAGATGGCTTTCCCTCCATCTTATTGCAATTGAAATGAAGAGACTGTCACAATGTACATGGGTCAGGAAAAGGAAGCCAAATCCCGACCTGAGCCCCAAATTTGTTAGTTTATTGAGAAGCCGCCCTCAACATGGGGAGTTCCTTTCCTCCCCACTTAAGTGGTCATGCAACAAACTGATATCATATTCTCTTTTCAGCCCCATCTCAGGCACATATTATGCCCCTTGGGTCCTTCTCCCCTGAGCTAACAATGAGCCAGGAACCAGGCCAGTCTACGGGAAATATATTGGTATTTATTTAAATTAAAAGTAATAGAAATTAGCACAAATATGTCAAAAACACTTTATTCATGGTACAAAACAGTCAACTTCTCTCAGCATAAATAAATCACAAACGTGAGTTACAAAGAACACAATCACAATTCTTCACTTTCTGCAAATTTCAATTCACAAAATAATTACGCTGATCAGTCACAAAGGCAGTTATCATGATGTGCCATTTTGATTTTCCTGCCGGCTTAAAAGGCTAGCGGTAGGATTTCAAGATTGGTTCAAATACATATGGCAATTATAATTTTGCCCACACATTTGGTTTAAAATAAACACAAGATGATGTATTGCTTTGTTTTTCAGACCCCCGCTTGCTTTGGTCTAAGTTTGGAAATCAGACTGAAAGGCCTGTGTTGGGGAAACTGGATAAAAAGCTTGGACTGATTTAAGAACAAAAACACCCCTCTTCCTTATAGAAGTCAGGATCAGCTGGACAAAAAGGATTACCCAATTAATGTATAGGCTATATGTTTTCAGTGTGCACTGGGAAGTGAGCTTTGTTAATTTTGAATTTTAACACAATTCACCCTGTAGTGTTCTGCCAAATGGGGAATTAATTAAATTAATATTTTTGGTTAAATAGGCTAAGGATCTACACAGTTTTGCCCCCCCTTCCCACTATAAAGGGAAGGTATTCAAGGCAAGCGGACTCCCCCACCTTTTGGTTTCCCAGGGCTGTGTTCTACTTACATAGAATGCCTCAGTTTAAGGTTCATGAAAGCCAGCTGCATCTCAGGACACTCTGGAAAGATAGGGCAGGGGTTTGGTCACTCCACTCTCAAAGAAGGGCTCCCGCTCCCCACCAGAGGATCCAGTCAGCTTTGAGGACTTCCTAGAGATAGACAGCTCCACCCAGAAGCACTCTCAGCAGTCTCTTCTGGTGTTTCCTTACAGCTGTCAGATGGTACATTTAAGTAGCCTTCATGATGGTCTGGCTCTTCTCTCTGTCCTCCTGTATTTCTCCTTTTTCTTTGTCCTCTGTCCTAGTGCAGTCCCCCTTATATAGCAGCGATGACACCACCAATATTACAATCTTGGGAAGGTACCCTGCAATAATTCCTGTCACTAGGATTGGGTAGTTACCCTTCTCCCTGCTCTCAAACCCAGCATCCAAGTCAGGATTGGTTTAGGGGTCTGGAGCAATATATGGCAATTCCCATTTGTCATCGTCCTATGTTCTCCTTTTAACTTTTTGGCAAAAAAACGAGTTATGTATCACAACAGCTAATCATGGGGAATTAGAGAAGCCGACCACCAAATCTGTATCATGTAGCACAGTCATGTGGCACCTTTGCCGTATCCATAAAAAGCACAACAGTTATGAATATGTAAGTTATTAAGAATATCCCTGATTTCATTTTCCACCCGCTCACCAACTCTCACATTTGGAACATGCTCAGATCAGCCAGAAACACATCCTAGATAGCCATTACAGTTCCTTGAGTTGCACGTGGAAGAATTTTATATCCCCAAATCGCCTGGAAATTACATCAAAAATGGTACATAGATCAAATGCATCTGCCTTATGATGGCTGAGAAAAAGTCCTAAATGGTAAAAGTCCTTTAAATTAATTGTGAATATTCATGTGGGACAAATGGCCATGACTCCTGGCTTCCGGCCATTTGTTTTCACTGGGTCAGCCTGTGCCCACAGTTTTTTTTCATTAGTCTCCTTTGTGCTGGAAGCTTGCTCTTTGAAGTGGGTGCCCCCATTTTAACACATATCAGTGATGCTCCAGCCAAGCTGTAACTTTTCTTGAAGTCAATGCTTTCAGAGCCAGCAGGTCTGGAGAACACTGAATTTCGACACCATTAGCAGGAATTTTTATTGCAGTTGGGCATTAGATGAGAGATGTGACATCCAGGCTGAAAGTGGGAGTTTTCCTTGTGAAGTTTTGCCCCAGTCAGCAGAACTTTCCCAACAAAATGACATTCTTTCCTCTTTCTTTCCTCTTATTATATTTTTTCTAAGACATCCCTGCCAACTCCCAGTGGCACTGGGGTCATGGCGGCAGAGTATGTCGGTTCTCTGGGGCCCAGTCCCCACCACAGCCCCAGAAAGACCATCCGCGCGAAACTCCCTATACTTACAATGGAACATCCTGAAATGTTGCCAACCAAAAGTCAACCCCCGGATTCGAGGGTCTGTTATTTTCCAAGTGCCTAAGGGGCACTTCAACGTGGGCTCGAAAGGATGGGGCAGTTGCACTTTGGTCTTGGATCTTTTGGGGCGCAGTGCTGACTGTTCTACTTATGTGCGTCCTGTGTTTTTATTGACACCAGACTGGCACAGTTAAGGGCTTGAGGAAGCCGGAGGGGTGGAATAGGGTCCTTCCCTGCAGATCTTCCTTTTTTTCCATGAGCATGCTTGCTAGTAACAAGTGCTCACAGGTACTCGTAGAGCTAAGCTACGACTCACACCACAGGAGACCGCAGGCAGCTGTGGACCGAAGCGTGGAGTTTCAGCTCCTTCACAAGAGATCCACCAGAACAAGTACCAGATGTTTCTCCTTCGCTTTGTTTGGGTTTTAGGCCTAAATGTCCACCTGTGCAAACACTTGGAGAGGCAGTCTCCTTGGGGAATAAACAACCTCATTGCTTTAAGTGGGATGGGCGCGGGGCTCGAGAAAATGTACTTGCCGCCTCACATTGGTGACGAGATTTTGTGAAGGCTTTGCAGGCAATTATTGGGATTTTTGAAATTTAGATTTGACATTTAATGCAAACAAATGTTGTTTTCAGTAAATGGCAAATACAAGTTTCACTGCGCATGGTTGGCCTTTGGGTGGCAGCATTGTACCAAATATGAAGTGTGCTTCTGGTGACATGCGGTGCACCCTCTTTTGGCACTTCCATTTTGCAGCGGGCCGGTTTGGCACGCCCAACTCGCTCAGCGGCCGATTTGGCACACCCTTTTTGGCGCAATAGCCTTTCTGGCGCTGCCGATTTGGCACCAGGGACGTTTGGACGTGGCTGACATTGCAGCCACGTCTACACTCCCTCACGCCGAATTCAAAAGCTTCATTCTTTGCAAATGCAGCACGTTGGGGTACTGTGCCTGTTAACGTGGTGCATTTGTAAAGAATGATCCGCCGCTCCCAGGACGTTTATCCCAATGGGCAGATGCCACCAGTACATGGAGTGTACCCTCATATCCCCCCACTCCCACCAACAGCAAAGGTAGTAGACGTGTCAGCCATGCTCGTGTGGAGCTTGGGGTAGCACCCAGGCGGTGCCAGGCAGCCAACCCGCCCAGCTCATTACTTTGCAGGCCCCAGTGGTGCGTGCAATGTCCCAGGTGCTGGGGGTGCACAATACATCACAAGCTATTGCTGCTGCTGATTGGAAGTGAAATCAGATGCTTACTGCAACCCTGGATAACCCTCTGCGACAAACCTGGTCGGAGTTCAGGAAAGCTGCTGTGTTCTCTTAAGCCCCACTGGTGATGTGTCTGGACTTACATTTCCATTCCAGGTACTGCAGCATGAGAGCCAAACCTGAGCCCTCTATAAACCTAAAAGGGGGCCGGGGTGTTTCCAAATCCAAGGTAGGCTCGCGAATGTTCCTCTGACAAATGCAAAAATGAGAGGTGCTATATGACCACTGAAGCTGGTTATGCACCCAGAAAAAGGAAACACATAGAGAGAGCACAGGCATATACCCAAGGAGGGGCTTACACACCAAAAGAGAGACGTGCACACACAGGAGGGACACATACACCCATGAGCGACATATACACGAAAGAGGGACAATGACATGTACACACAGCAGGACATGTTCACAGAGAAGAGAGAGAAGAGCCATATACACAGTAAAGAGGCATATCCACCAATTAGGGACATCTCTACAGAAGGGGGACATGTACGCGCAATACGTGGCATGCGCAACCTCACCTTTGCCATCCTCCTCCCCTTAATCAGCCACTACCCCATCTTTGATATGAACTCCCTGCTCACAACACGGTTAATACCCGCGCCGAAACATCCTGGTGCCAGAACATCCCAGCGGCGAACTGGTTTCACCGAAATGGGCAAGCCAAAAAGGGCTCTGCGGCCAATTGGCCGCGCCAAATCGTCCTGGTCTGGGTGAGATGCACCATTTCCCAGAAAAGCACTGGTAAATATTTTGTCACCATGGGCCGAGTGCATTTTTCTTAGGTCGAGTATGTAAACTAAAAGGGGCAGTATGTGGCTTAGGCATGGGTTTCCTGCCCCAACCAATACATGACATGTTTTGGGTGGGAGAGGCAGTGAGGCAACACACACGTTTCAAATAACCCATACTTCTTTGCATACTGAATATTTTGCAACAATGAAAAACATTTTCACGAGCCAAAACTGTGGCTTTATGGAGGCTATACTGTTATCTAGTGAAATCAGAAGTACGTTTTCCCTCCACCAGCATTCACTGTTAACTAGGTAACTTCTACGGGCTCCAACCTTTGGCACATAAGGCACAGTGGGGTGGCATGATTTGCCCAGGGTCACACAGTTTAGGCACTTGGCCAGATATCTTCCCATGGTTGGTTCAGCTAGGCGTTAATGTCCATTTTAGGGGGCTAAAATAGCATTCTACTTCATTAGGATATCACGAAAAGCAGTCAACTCATAAATCTACTTGACAATACATAATTTTTAATAAGCATACTTTGAGACAAAATTATTAATTGTAGCTTTATTCTTCGCATCCTGAAAAAACGTAAAGACTCGAAGCAAAAGAAAACACGAGGCTGCCTTCTTGCATTTCTTATTTCGCAACTCTCTTTCTAATCACAGAGCAATCACACTTCCATTCAATGAGGTCTCTGTAGCCATCAAGCACTTATCACTCCCTTTTAAACGATCTGCTGATAATAGATAGGGTTGGTTTTCTTTTTCCTAGAAATACAAAGGGCACAAAACAGGCAATCGTGATAACCCGAATTGGAGCTGCTGATCCCGTGACATTTCTGTTCACCGCCGGGCACCTATGCCGCCCCTGACTGAAGGGGTGATGATGTGTTCTGCGCCTGCAGCAATTGCTCTGCCTGACCAGCTCTCAGGGGGTCTTTGAGGAAGGCGCCAGCTCTGCGATTTCAGGACTGCTCAGGCACCCATTCCTTTAAATGTACAGAGTCCATTTCTTATTTGTGTGACAAAGCAGACATCTTTAGAGACTACCAAGGCTTCAGCCCTGTCCAGCCCCGGCCCACTTAAAGCTCTGAATTCCCCATAGCTTCTTCCCCGAGTTCTTGTGCTCCGTCCGTTTTATAGGACAACTCTAGCCAAGCCCAAGATCCCGTGTCAAAAGCGAGTAACCTGCCCTTCCTCCTCTCTATGTCCTGGTAACCCCCGTGACAGCATACCCCCAAAGCAGCCGTTTACTGGACATGTAGGCAAGGTGAGCCACTTACAATGGAGCTCTTCTTCAATATGTATTCTTTTCCCCACAGGAGTGCCCAGAATGCATTTCTTTAAAATACAAGCACACAAACAGCAAATACTTCAAACCTCATGTGTTCACTGACTGACCGTGACTGACCCCTCGCGCCGCCATATTCCGGTCTCCGTTGTGTCTCCCTAGCGTCCGAGTGTCTTCCCAACCGTAATTTCCGCTCTTTACCGACTGTCGTGGTGATCTCCAGGCAGTCGCGACATCCTCTCGCCGTTGCTAGTTGCTGATCAATGCCGAGCGAGCGCCGCTCGTGCTTGTCGTGGTGCGCCTGCATTTTCACACCTCTGTTGCCCTCGTGCCCCTGCCATCCGGGCCAGCCCCCAAGCCTCAACGACCCAAGGCCCAAAGCCCCCAGGGGTTTTGTTCCGTCTTCACCTCACCATTGCCGTTCTTTCCCCGTGGCCACCACCTCTATTCGTCCTCTTCAGGTACCCCAGTGTCGTTTCTTTTGTTGTCGGCCATCTTGTGTGACAATGGACCGAACTGCCGCCGTCGTTCGTTGAGCAATTCCTCCATAATTCCACTTACGATTCTCTTGATCGTAACACAATGAGCAGAGCATACATTGCTGTGCGTGTATGATCAATTCTGGAACCAATGGCGCATTTTCAAAGGTAGTTTTTTTCGGATCATCTGTCGGATCCTCCGGAGCTACACGGGAAGCACATCCTACTCCATGGCTGCTCAAGCCACGCCCCTCCAAATAATCCATACTTCTTTGCATACTGAATATTTTGCAACAATGAAAAACATTTTCACGAGCCATAACTGTGGCTTTATGAAGGCTATACTGTTAACTAGTGAAATCAGAAGTACGTTTTTCCCCCCACCAGCATTCACTGTGGACCGGCTAACTTCTACGGGCTCCAACCTTTGGCACATAAGGCACAGTGGGATGGCATGATTTGCCCAGGGTCACACAGTTTAGGCACTTGGCCAGATATCTTCCCATGGTTGGTTCAGCTATGCGTTAATGTCCACCTTTAGGGGGCTAAAATAGCATTCTACTTCATTAGGATATCACGAAAAGCAGTCAACTCATAAATCTACTTGACAATACATAATTTGTAATAAAATTATTTTCAGACAAAATGATTATTTGCAGCTTTATCCTTCGCATCCTGAAAAAACTTTAAGACTCGAAGCAAAAGAAAACACATAAGGCCGCCTTCTTACATTTCTTATTTCGAAACTCTCTTTCTAATCACACAGCAATCACACTTCCATTCAATGAGGTCTCTGTAGCCATCAAGCATTTATCACTCCCTTTTAAACGATCTGCTGATAATATATAAGGTTGGTTTTCTTTTTCCTAGAAATACAAAGACCACAAAGTAGGCAATCGTGATAACCCGAACTGGAGCAGCTGATCCCGCGCCATTTCTGTTCACCGCCGGGAACCTATGCCGTCCATGACTGAAGGGGTGATGATGTGTTCTGCGCCTGCAGCAATTGCTCTGCCTGACCAGCTCTCAGGAAGTCTTTGAGGAACGCGCCAGCTCTGCGATTTCAGGCCTGCTTAGGCACCCACTCCTTTAAATGTAGAGTTCAGTTCTTAATTGTGTGACCGGCGCAAGCCGTGGATTAGATCTTACCATGCATGGGGGGTCGCAGGGGGTTAGACATGCGCTCTGGCTCAGCAGACATCTTTAGAGACTACCAAGGCTCCAGCCCTGTCCAGCCCCGGCCCACTTAAAGCTCTGAATTTCCCATAGCTTCTTCCTCCAGTTCTTGTGCTCCATCTGTTTTATAGGGCAACTCTAGCCAAGCCCAAGATCCCAGGTCAAAGTGAGTAACCTGTCCTTCCTCCTCTCTATGTCCTGGTAACCTCTGTGACAGCACAACCCAAAAGCAGCCATTTACTGGATATGTAGGCAAAGTGAGCCACTTAAAATGGAGCTCTTCTTCAATATGTATTCTTTTCCCCAAAGGACTGCCCAGAATGCATTTCTTTAAAATACAAGCACACAAACAGCAAATACAGCAACCTCATGTGTTCACACACTGACTGTAAGATAAATATATTGCACAGAAATGCATGTGTGAATTATTTATTAGGTTCAACTTTAACCCCGGGACTTGGTGTTGGGGTGAAATATTCCGGGGGTGACATGTGTCCCAGGCTAATGTTTGTCCAAAGATGTCATTCAAGCCTAGAACAAAAGGTCCCTTTGAGTGGGGGGTATGTTATCCTCAATAGATGGGGTTCTCCACATTACTTTTTAATAGACACACTCTTAAGCTGTTGTCTTACACTCTCTCTTCTCAACAGGACATCATGTTTTCTAAAATACTTCAACATTGTACAACTCTATAAATGAAGGGCAGATATGCTAATGGGTTTTGGCCTTTACACGTTTGCCTCTTGCTTTGAAACTTTTTTACCGGGCATGATGTTCCGTCTTCTGGTACTGTGATGGGTGGCGTCCTCAACCACGCCTCAAGCGCCTCATCCAGTGATGTCTCACCAAAATGGTTTACCGTAGCCGCCACTCGGGCCGGTCGCATTACCAGGGGGTTGGGAGTGCTGCTATGGTGGTGTAAATCCCAATTTTTGCAGTCCATATGGATTTTTGGCAGGTTTACGGCAAGCTGTAATTCCATAGAGTAGAGCCTTAAAGAGTGTGGTAAATCCTCGACATTCGGAATACAGTGGTGCAGTAAAAGTGACAGTAATAACCAATGCCACGAAATAAAAGTGCCAGTAACGGAATTAATGCCATTTATTTGCCACATCGAAGAACTAATGAGACCCCCGAGTGCCGAGATGCTGAGCAACAGATGCTCTGTTGTTTCAGAATACTTACCTGCTGATGTATCTGATCAAAATAATTTTGGGAATCAACCCATTTGATAATTAAATGACTGTTTTCATTTTTCAACTGCTTTATTTGCAATTGAAAGGCATCCAAAATGACACTAATATGAGCAGCCTGGTCATTGAGCTTGTGTTGCAGTGTGCTCAGATTTTCTACACACTATTTATGTGCATTTTTCAGTGCACAGAACTGTGTTTCACGCTCTGTACTCTCTTGTTGCAGTGTTTTCAGCTCATCTTTGAGTTGTTGAACACAATCCTGGGCCTGTGTCAGGACTCCAGCCACATTCATCCTACTAGCCTCACTATTTTGCCAACGGGCTTCCACTGAAAGCAAATGAAAATATAACTGAGCAGTTAGCTGAGCCATTTGTATCTGTTCATCACAAGCAGTTGTGGTCATACAAAATGCTTCAAGTGCTTTGTGCAATATTCCGGCTTCAAGCTAAATGTCATTGCTTAGTGAGGTAACCTCCCACACAATTCTGGTTTGCCAGCTTCCTGCATTGTCCTCAACCCATTCTCCTTTAATAAATAATTTAGCTAGGAGATGCTCCCTGGCTTCCCCAATTTGTACAGTAGTCATTTTTACAGTTGGCTTTTTTCACTTTAATAAAACGTTCTTTATGCATGGGCAAAACCAGCCTGTTCTGCTTGATTTCCTCACTCAAATACATTCTTATACACTCTTAATTCTTTTACCTATACACCTCCCTGGAACTCAGGAGTCAAGTCCTAGACGGCCCTTTAACAGAACAAAGATGGCTTTCCCTCCATCTTATTGCAATTGAAATGAAGAGACTGTCACAATGTACATGGGTCAGGAATAGGAAGCCAAATCCCGACCTGAGCCCCAAATTTGTTAGTTTATTGAGAAGCCGCCCTCAACATGGGGAGTTCCTTTCCTCCCCACTTAAGTGGTCATGCAACAAACTGATATCATATTCTCTTTTCAGCCCCATCTCAGGCACATATTATGCCCCTTGGGTCCTTCTCCCCTGAGCTAACAATGAGCCAGGAACCAGGCCAGTCTACGGGAAATATATTGGTATTTATTTAAATTAAAAGTAATAGAAATTAGCACAAATATGTCAAAAACACTTTATTCATGGTACAAAACAGTCAACTTCTCTCAGCATAAATAAATCACAAACGTGAGTTACAAAGAACACAATCACAATTCTTCACTTTCTGCAAATTTCAATTCACAAAATAATTACGCTGATCAGTCACAAAGGCAGTTATCATGATGTGCCATTTTGATTTTCCTGCCGGCTTAAAAGGCTAGCGGTAGGATTTCAAGATTGGTTCAAATACATATGGTAATTATAATTTTGCCCACACATTTGGTTTAAAATAAACACAAGATGATGTATTGCTTTGTTTTTCAGACCCCTGCTTGCTTTGGTCTAAGTTTGGAAATCAGACTGAAAGGCCTGTGTTGGGGAAACTGGATAAAAAGCTTGGACTGATTTAAGAACAAAAACACCCCTCTTCCTTATAGAAGTCAGGATCAGCTGGACAAAAAGGATTACCCAATTAATGTATAGGCTATATGTTTTCAGTGTGCACTGGGAAGTGAGCTTTGTTAATTTTGAATTTTAACACAATTCACCCTGTAGTGTTCTGCCAAATGGGGAATTAATTAAATTAATATTTTTGGTTAAATAGGCTAAGGATCTACACAGTTTTGCCCCCCCTTTCCCACTATAAAGGGAAGGTATTCAAGGCAAGCGTACTCCCCCACATTTTGGTTTCCCAGGGCTGTGTTCTACTTACATAGAATGCCTCAGTTTAAGGTTCATGAAAGCCAGCTGCATCTCAGGACACTCTGGAAAGATAGGGCAGGGGTTTGGTCACTCCACTCTCAAAGAAGGGCTCCCGCTCCCCACCAGAGGATCCAGTCAGCTTTGAGGCCTTCCTAGAGATAGACAGCTCCACCCAGAAGCACTCTCAGCAGTCTCTTCTGGTGTTTCCTTACAGCTGTCAGATGGTACATTTAAGTAGCCTTCATGATGGTCTGGCTCTTCTCTCTGTCCTCCTGTCTTTCTCCTTTTTCTTTGTCCTCTGTCCTAGTGCAGTCCCCCTTATATAGCAGCGATGACACCACCAATTTTACAATCTTGGGAAGGTACCCTGCAATAATTCCTGTCACTAGGATTGGGTAGTTACCCTTCTCCCTACTCTCAAACCCAGCATCCAAGTCAGGATTGGTTTAGGGGTCTGGAGCAATATATGGCAATTCCCATTTGTCATCGTCCTATGTTCTCCTTTTAACTTTTTGGCAAAAAAACGAGTTATGTATCACAACAGCTAATCATGGGGAATTAGAGAAGCCAACCACCAAATCCGTATCATGTAGCACAGTCATGTGGCACCTTTGCCGTATCCATAAAAAGCACAACAGTTATGAATATGTAAGTTATTAAGAATATCCCTGATTTCATTTTCCACCCGCTCACCAACTCTCACATTTGGAACATGCTCAGATTAGCCAGAAACACATCCTAGATAGCCATTACAGTTCCTTGAGTTGCACGTGGAAGAATTTTATATCCCCAAATCGCCTGGAAATTACATCAAAAATGGTACATAGATCAAATGCATCTGCCTTATGATGGCTGAGAAAAAGTCCTAAATGGTAATAGTCCTTTAAATTAATTGTGAATATTCATGTGGGACAAAGGGCCATGACTCCTGGCTTCCGGCCATTTGTTTTCACTGGGTCAGCCTGTGCCCACAGTTTTTTTTTTTTCATCAGTCTCCTTTGTGCTGGAAGCTTGCTCTTTGAAGTGGGTGCCCCCATTTTAACACATATCAGTGATGCTCCAGCCAAGCTGTAACTTTTCTTGAAGTCAATGCTTTCAGAGCCAGCAGGTCTGGAGAACACTGAATTTCGACACCATTAGCAGGAATTTTTATTGCAGTTGGGCATTAGATGAGAGATGTGACATCCAGGCTGAAAGTGGGAGTTTTCCTTGTGAAGTTTTGCCCCAGTCAGCAGAACTTTCCCAACAAAATGACATTCTTTCCTCTTTCTTTCCTCTTATTATATTTTTTCTAAGACATCCCTGCCAACTCCCAGTGGCACTGAGGTCATGGCGGCAGAGTATGTCGGTGCTCTGGGGCCCAGTCCCCACCACAGCCCCAGAAAGACCATCCGTGCAAAACTCCCTATACTTACAATGGAACATCCTGAAATGTTGCCAACCAAAAGTCAACCCCCGGATTCGAGGGTCTGTTATTTTCCAAGTGCCTAAGGGGCACTTCAACGTGGGCTCGAAAGGATGGGGCAGTTGCACTTTGGTCTTGGATCTTTTGGGGCGCAGTGCTGACTGTTCTACTTATGTGCGTCCTGTGTTTTTATTGACACCAGGCTGGCACAGTTAAGGGCTTGAGGAAGCCGGAGGGGTGGGATAGGGTCCTTCCCTGCAGATCATCCTTTTTTTTCCATGAGGATGCTTGCTAGTAACAAGGGCTCACAGGTACTCGTAGAGCTAAACTACGACTCACACCACAGGAGACCGCAGGCAGCTGTGGACCGAAGCGTGGAGTTTCAGCTCCTTCACAAGAGTTCCACCAGAACAAGTACCAGATGTGTCTCCTTCGCTTTGTTTGGGTTTTAGGCCTAAATGTTCACCTGTGCAAACACTTGGAGAGGCAGTCTCCTTGGGGAATAAACAACCTCATTGCTTTAAGTGGGATGGGCGCGGGGCTCGAGAAAATGTACTTGCCGCCTCACATTGGTGACGAGATTTTGTGAAGGCTTTGCAGGCAATTATTGGGATTTTTGAAATTTAGATTTGACATTTAATGCAAACAAATGTTGTTTGCAGTAAATGGCAAATACAAGTTTCACTGCGCATGGTTGGCCTTTGGGTGGCAGCATTGTACCAAATATGAAGTGTGCGTCTGGTGACATGCGGTGCACCCTCTTTGGGCACTTCCATTTTGCAGCGGGCCGGTTTGGCACGCCCAACTCGCTCAGCGGCCGATTTGGCACACCCTTTTTGGCGCAGGAGCCTTTCTGGCGCTGCCGATTTGGCACCAGGGACGTTTGGACGTGGCTGACATTGCAGCCACGTCTACACTCCCTCACGCCGAATTCAAAAGCATCATTCTTTGCAAATGCAGCACGTTGGGGTACTGTGCCTGTTAACGTGGTGCATTTGCAAAGAATGATCCGCCACTCCCAGGACGTTTATCCCATTGGGCAGATGCTACCAGTACATGGAGTGTACCCTCATATCCCCCCACTCCCACCGACAGCAAAGGTAGTAGACGTGTCAGCCATGCTCGTGTGGAGCTTGGGGTAGCACCCAGGCGGTGCCAGGCAGCCAACCCGCCCAGCTCAATACTTTGCGGGCCCAGTGGTGCGTGCAATGTCCCAGGTGCTGGGGGTGCACAATACATCACAAGCTATTGCTGCTGCTGATTGGAAGTGAAATCAGATGCTTACTGCAACCCTGGATAACCCTCTGCGACAAACCTGGTCGGAGTTCAGGAAAGCTGCTGTGTTCTCTTAAGCCCCACTGGTGATGTGTCTGGACTTACATTTCCATTCCAGGTACTGCGGCATGAGAGCCAAACCTGAGCCCTCTATAAACCTAAAAGGGGGCCGGGGTGTTTCCAAATCCAAGGTAGGCTCGCGAATGTTCCTCTGACAAATGCAAAAATGAGAGGTGCTATATGACCACTGAAGCAGGTTATGCACCCAGAAAAAGGAAACACATAGAGAGAGCACAGGCATATACCCAAGGAGGGGCTTACACACCAAAAGAGAGACGTGCAACACAGGAGGGCCACATACACCCATGAGCGACATATACACGAAAGAGGGACATGGACATATATACACAGCAGGACATGTTCACAGAGAAGAGCCATATACACAGTAAAGAGGCATATCCACCAATTAGGGACATCTCTACAGAAGGGGGACATGTACGCGCAATACGTGGCATGCGCAACCTCACCTTTGCCATCCTCCTCCCCTTAATCAGCCACTACCCCATCCATGATATGAACTCCCTGCTCACAACACGGTCAATACCCGCGCCGAAACATCCTGGTGCCAGAACATCCCAGCGGCGAACTGGTTTCACCGAAATGGGCAAGCCAAAAAGGGCTCTGCGGCCAATTGGCCGCGCCAAATCGTCCTGGTCTGGGTGAGATGCACCATTTCCCAGAAAAGCACTGGTAAATATTTTGTCACCATGGGCCGAGTGCATTTTTCTTAGGTCGAGTATGTAAACTAAAAGGGGCAGTATGTGGCTTAGGCATGGGTTTCCTGCCCCAACCAATACATGACATTTTTTGGGTGGGAGAGGCAGTGAGGCAACACAAACGTTTCAAATAACCCATACTTCTTTGCATACTGAATATTTTGCAACAATGAAAAACATTTTCACGAGCCAAAACTGTGGCTTTATGAAGGCTATACTGTTATCTAGTGAAATCAGAAGTACGTTTTCCCTCCACCAGCATTCACTGTTAACTAGGTAACTTCTACGGGCTCCAACCTTTGGCACATAAGGCACAGTGGGGTGGCATGATTTGCCCAGGGTCACACAGTTTAGGCACTTGGCCAGATATCTTCCCATGATTGGTTCAGCTATGCGTTAATGTCCATCTTTAGGGGGCTAAAATAGTATTCTACTTCATTAGGATATCACGAAAAGCAGTCAACTCATAAATCTACTTGACAATACATAATTTTTAATAAGCATACTTTGAGACAAAATTATTAATTGTAGCTTTATTCTTCGCATCCTGAAAAAACGTAAAGACTCGAAGCAAAAGAAAACACGAGGCTGCCTTCTTGCATTTCTTATTTCGCACTCTCTTTTCTAATCACAGAGCAATCACACTTGCATTCAATGAGGTCTCTGTAGCCATCAAGCACTTATCACTCCCTTTTAAACGATCTGCTGATAATAGATAGGGTTGGTTTTCTTTTTCCTAGAAATACAAAGGGCACAAAACAGGCAATCGTGATAACCCGAATTGGAGCTGCTGATCCCGTGACATTTCTGTTCACCGCCGGGCACCTATGCCGCCCCTGACTGAAGGGGTGATGATGTGTTCTGCGCCTGCAGCAATTGCTCTGCCTGACCAGCTCTCAGGGGGTCTTTGAGGAAGGCGCCAGCTCTGCGATTTCAGGACTGCTCAGGCACCCACTCCTTTAAATGTACAGAGTCCATTTCTTATTTGTGTGACAAAGCAGACATCTTTAGAGACTACCAAGGCTTCAGCCCTGTCCAGCCCTGGCCCACTTAAAGCTCTGAATTCCCCATAGCTTCTTCCCCGAGTTCTTGTGCTCCGTCCGTTTTATAGGACAACTCTAGCCAAGCCCAAGATCCCGTGTCAAAAGTGAGTAACCTGCCCTTCCTCCTCTCTATGTCCTGGTAACCCCCGTGACAGCACACCCCCAAAGCAGCCGTTTACTGGACATGTAGGCAAGGTGAGCCACTTACAATGGAGCTCTTCTTCAATATGTATTCTTTTCCCCACAGGAGTGCCCAGAATGCATTTCTTTAAAATACAAGCACACAAACAGCAAATACTTCAAACCTCATGTGTTCACTGACTGACCGTGACTGACCCCTCGCGCCGCCATATTCCGGTCTCCGTTGTGTCTCCCTAGCGTCCGAGTGTCTTCCCAACCGTAATTTCCGCTCTTTACCGACTGTCGTGGTGATCTCCAGGCAGTCGCGACATCCTCTCGCCGTTGCTAGTTGCTGATCAATGCCGAGCGAGCGCCGCTCGTGCTTGTCGTGGTGCGGCCTGCATTTTCACACCTCTGTTGCCCTCGTGCCCCTGCCATCCGGGCCAGCCCCCAAGCCTCAACGACCCAAGGCCCAAAGCCCCCAGGGGTTTTGTTCCGTCTTCACCTCACCATTGCCGTTCTTTCCCCGTGGCCACCACCTCTATTCGTCCTCTTCAGGTACCCCAGTGTCGTTTCTTTTGTTGTCGGCCATCTTGTGTGACAATGGACCGAACTGCCGCCGTCGTTCGTTGAGCAATTCCTCCATACTTCCGCTTACGATTCTCTTGATCGTAACACAATGAGCAGAGCATACATTGCTGTGCGTGTATGATCAATTCTGGAACCAATGGCGCATTTTCAAAGGTAGTTTTTTTCGGATCATCTGTCGGATCCTCCGGAGCTACACGGGAAGCACATCCTACTCCATGGCTGCTCAAGCCACGCCCCTCCAAATAATCCATACTTCTTTGCATACTGAATATTTTGCAACAATGAAAAACATTTTCACGAGCCATAACTGTGGCTTTATGAAGGCTATACTGTTAACTAGTGAAATCAGAAGTACGTTTTTCCCCCCACCAGCATTCACTGTGGACCGGCTAACTTCTACGGGCTCCAACCTTTGGCACATAAGGCACAGTGGGATGGCATGATTTGCCCAGGGTCACACAGTTTAGGCACTTGGCCAGATATCTTCCCATGGTTGGTTCAGCTATGCGTTAATGTCCATCTTTAGGGGGCTAAAATAGCATTCTACTTCATTAGGATATCACGAAAAGCAGTCAACTCATAAATCTACTTGACAATACATAATTTGTAATAAAATTATTTTGAGACAAAATGATTATTTGCAGCTTTATCCTTCGCATCCTGAAAAAACTTTAAGACTCGAAGCAAAAGAAAACACATAAGGCCGCCTTCTTACATTTCTTATTTCGCAACTCTCTTTCTAATCACACAGCAATCACACATCCATTCAATGAGGTCTCTGTAGCCATCAAGCATTTATCACTCCCTTTTAAACTATCTGCTGATAATAGATAAGGTTGGTTTTCTTTTTCCTAGAAATACAAAGACCACAAAGTAGGCAATCGTGATAACCCGAACTGGAGCAGCTGATCCCGCGCCATTTCTGTTCACCGCCGGGAACCTATGCCGTCCATGACTGAAGGGGTGATGATGTGTTCTGCGCCTGCAGCAATTGCTCTGCCTGACCAGCTCTCAGGAAGTCTTTGAGGAACGCGCCAGCTCTGCGATTTCAGGCCTGCTTAGGCACCCACTCCTTTAAATGTACAGAGTTCAGTTCTTAATTGTGTGACCGGCGCAAGCCGTGGATTAGATCTTACCATGCATGGGGGGTCGCAGGGGGTTAGACATGCGCTCTGGCTCAGCAGACATCTTTAGAGACTACCAAGGCTCCAGCCCTGTCCAGCCCCGGCCCACTTAAAGCTCTGAATTTCCCATAGCTTCTTCCTCCAGTTCTTGTGCTCCATCTGTTTTATAGGGCAACTCTAGCCAAGCCCAAGATCCCAGGTCAAAGTGAGTAACCTGCCCTTCCTCCTCTCTATGTCCTGGTAACCTCTGTGACAGCACAACCCAAAAGCAGCCATTTACTGGATATGTAGGCAAAGTGAGCCACTTAAAATGGAGCTCTTCTTCAATATGTATTCTTTTCCCCAAAGGACTGCCCAGAATGCATTTCTTTAAAATACAAGCACACAAACAGCAAATACAGCAACCTCATGTGTTCACACACTGACTGTAAGATAAATATATTGCACAGAAATGCATGTGTGAATTATTTATTAGGTTCAACTTTAACCCCGGGACTTGGTGTTGGGGTGAAATATTCCGGGGGTGACATGTGTCCCAGGCTAATGTTTGTCCAAAGATGTCATTCAAGCCTAGAACAAAAGGTCCCTTTGAGTGGGGGGTATGTTATCCTCAATAGATGGGGTTCTCCACATTACTTTTTAATAGACACACTCTTAAGCTGTTGTCTTACACTCTCTCTTCTCAACAGGACATCATGTTTTCTAAAATACTTCAACATTGTACAACTCTATAAATGAAGGGCAGATATGCTAATGGGTTTTGGCCTTTACACGTTTGCCTCTTGCTTTGAAACTTTTTTACCGGGCATGATGTTCCGTCTTCTGGTACTGTGATGGGTGGCGTCCTCAACCACGCCTCAAGCGCCTCATCCAGTGATGTCTCACCAAAATGGTTTACCGTAGCCGCCACTCGGGCCGGTCGCATTACCAGGGGGTTGGGAGTGCTGCTATGGTGGTGTAAATCCCAATTTTTGCAGTCCATATGGATTTTTGGCAGGTTTACGGCAAGCTGTAATTCCATAGAGTAGAGCCTTAAAGAGTGTGGTAAATCCTCGACATTCGGAATACAGTGGTGCAGTAAAAATGACAGTAATAACCAATGCCACGAAATAAAAGTGCCAGTAACGGAATTAATGCCATTTATTTGCCACATCGAAGAACTAATGAGACCCCCGAGTGCCGAGATGCTGAGCAACAGATGCTCTGTTGTTTCAGAATACTTACCTGCTGATGTATCTGATCAAAATCATTTTGGGAATCAACCCATTTGATAATTAAATGACTGTTTTCATTTTTCAACTGCTTTATTTGCAATTGAAAGGCATCCAAAATGACACTAATATGAGCAGCCTGGTCATTGAGCTTGTGTTGCAGTGTGCTCAGATTTTCTACACACTATTTATGTGCATTTTTCAGTGCACAGAACTGTGTTTCACGCTCTGTACTCTCTTGTTGCAGTGTTTTCAGCTCATCTTTGAGTTGTTGAACACAATCCTGGGCCTGTGTCAGGACTCCAGCCACATTCATCCTACTAGCCTCACTATTTTTCCAACGGGCTTCCACTGAAAGCAAATGAAAATATAACTGAGCAGTTAGCTGAGCCATTTGTATCTGTTCATCACAAGCAGTTGTAGTCATACAAAATGCTTCAAGTGCTTTGTGCAATATTCCGGCTTCAAGCTAAATGTCATTGCTTAGTGAGGTAACCTCCCACACAATTCTGGTTTGCCAGCTTCCTGCATTGTCCTCAACCCATTCTCCTTTAATAAATAATTTAGCTAGGAGATGCTCCCTGGCTTCCCCAATTTGTACAGTAGTCATTTTTACAGTTGGCTTTTTTCACTTTAATAAAACGTTCTTTATGCATGGGCAAAACCAGCCTGTTCTGCTTGATTTCCTCACTCAAATACATTCTTATACACTCTTAATTCTTTTACCTATACACCTCCCTGGAACTCAGGAGTCAAGTCCTAGACGGCCCTTTAACAGAACAAAGATGGCTTTCCCTCCATCTTATTGCAATTGAAATGAAGAGACTGTCACAATGTACATGGGTCAGGAATAGGAAGCCAAATCCCGACCTGAGCCCCAAATTTGTTAGTTTATTGAGAAGCCGCCCTCAACATGGGGAGTTCCTTTCCTCCCCACTTAAGTGGTCATGCAACAAACTGATATCATATTCTCTTTTCAGCCCCATCTCAGGCACATATTATGCCCCTTGGGTCCTTCTCCCCTGAGCTAACAATGAGCCAGGAACCAGGCCAGTCTACGGGAAAATATACCAATATATTGGTATTTATTTAAATTAAAAGTAATAGAAATTAGCACAAATATGTCAAAAACACTTTATTCATGGTACAAAACAGTCAACTTCTCTCAGCATAAATAAATCACAAACGTGAGTTACAAAGAACACAATCACAATTCTTCACTTTCTGCAAATTTCAATTCACAAAATAATTACGCTGATCAGTCACAAAGGCAGTTATCATGATGTGCCATTTTGATTTTCCTGCCGGCTTAAAAGGCTAGCGGTAGGATTTCAAGATTGGTTCAAATACATATGGAAATTATAATTTTGCCCACACATTTGGTTTAAAATAAACACAAGATGATGTATTGCTTTGTTTTTCAGACCCCTGCTTGCTTTGGTCTAAGTTTGGAAATCAGACTGAAAGGCCTGTGTTGGGGAAACTGGATAAAAAGCTTGGACTGATTTAAGAACAAAAACACCCCTCTTCCTTATAGAAGTCAGGATCAGCTGGACAAAAAGGATTACCCAATTAATGTATAGGCTATATGTTTTCAGTGTGCACTGGGAAGTGAGCTTTGTTAATTTTGAATTTTAACACAATTCACCCTGTAGTGTTCTGCCAAATGGGGAATTAATTAAATTAATATTTTTGGTTAAATAGGCTAAGGATCTACACAGTTTTGCCCCCCCTTCCCACTATAAAGGGAAGGTATTCAAGGCAAGCGTACTCCCCCACCTTTTGGTTTCCCAGGGCTGTGTTCTACTTACATAGAATGCCTCAGTTTAAGGTTCATGGAAGCCAGCTGCTTCTCAGGACACTCTGGAAAGATAGGGCAGGGGTTTGGTCACTCCACTCTCAAAGAAGGGCTCCCGCTCCCCACCAGAGGATCCAGTCAGCTTTGAGGCCTTCCTAGAGATAGACAGCGCCACCCAGAAGCACTCTCAGCAGTCTCTTCTGGTGTTTCCTTACAGCTGTCAGATGGTACATTTAAGTAGCCTTCATGATGGTCTGACTCTTCTCTCTGTCCTCCTGTCTTTCTCCTTTTTCTTTGTCCTCTGTCCTAGTGCAGTCCCCCTTATATAGCAGCGATGACACCACCAATTTTACAATCTTGGGAAGGTACCCTGCAATAATTCCTGTCACTAGGATTGGGTAGTTACCCTTCTCCCTACTCTCAAACCCAGCATCCAAGTCAGGATTGGTTTAGGGGTCTGGAGCAATATATGGCAATTCCCATTTGTCATCGTCCTATGTTCTCCTTTTAACTTTTTGGCAAAAAAACGAGTTATGTATCACAACAGCTAATCATGGGGAATTAGAGAAGCCAACCACCAAATCCGTATCATGTAGCACAGTCATGTGGCACCTTTGCCGTATCCATAAAAGGCACAACAGTTATGAATATGTAAGTTATTAAGAATATCCCTGATTTCATTTTCCACCCGCTCACCAACTCTCACATTTGGAACATGCTCAGATCAGCCAGAAACACATCCTAGATAGCCATTACAGTTCCTTGAGTTGCACGTGGAAGAATTTTATATCCCCAAATCGCCTGGAAATTACATCAAAAATGGTACATAGATCAAATGCATCTGCCTTATGATGGCTGAGAAAAAGTCCTAAATGGTAATAGTCCTTTAAATTAATTGTGAATATTCATGTGGGACAAATGGCCATGACTCCTGGCTTCCGGCCATTTGTTTTCACTGGGTCAGCCTGTGCCCACAGTTTTTTTTTTTTCATTAGTCTCCTTTGTGCTGGAAGCTTGCTCTTTGAAGTGGGTGCCCCCATTTTAACACATATCAGTGATGCTCCAGCCAAGCTGTAACTTTTCTTGAAGTCAATGCTTTCAGAGCCAGCAGGTCTGGAGAACACTGAATTTCGACACCATTAGCAGGAATTTTTATTGCAGTTGGGCATTAGATGAGAGATGTGACATCCAGGCTGAAAGTGGGAGTTTTCCTTGTGAAGTTTTGCCCCAGTCAGCAGAACCTTCCCAACAAAATGACATTCTTTCCTCTTTCTTTCCTCTTATTATATTTTTTCTAAGACATCCCTGCCAACTCCCAGTGGCACTGAGGTCATGGCGGCAGAGTATGTCGGTGCTCTGGGGCCCAGTCCCCACCACAGCCCCAGAAAGACCATCCGCGCGAAACTCCCTATACTTACAATGGAACATCCTGAAATGTTGCCAACCAAAAGTCAACCCCCGGATTCGAGGGTCTGTTATTTTCCAAGTGCCTAAGGGGCACTTCAACGTGGGCTCGAAAGGATGGGGCAGTTGCACTTTGGTCTTGGATCTTTTGGGGCGCAGTGCTGACTGTTCTACTTATGTGCGTCCTGTGTTTTTATTGACACCAGGCTGGCACAGTTAAGGGCTTGAGGAAGCCGGAGGGGTGGGATAGGGTCCTTCCCTGCAGATCTTCCTTTTTTTTCCATGAGGATGCTTGCTAGTAACAAGGGCTCACAGGTACTCGTAGAGCTAAACTACGACTCACACCACAGGAGACCGCAGGCAGCTGTGGACCGAAGCGTGGAGTTTCAGCTCCTTCACAAGAGTTCCACCAGAACAAGTACCAGATGTGTCTCCTTCGCTTTGTTTGGGTTTTAGGCCTAAATGTCCACCTGTGCAAACACTTGGAGAGGCAGTCTCCTTGGGGAATAAACAACCTCATTGCTTTAAGTGGGATGGGCGCGGGGCTCGAGAAAATGTACTTGCCGCCTCACATTGGTGACGAGATTTTGTGAAGGCTTTGCAGGCAATTATTGGGATTTTTGAAATTTAGATTTGACATTTAATGCAAACAAATGTTGTTTGCAGTAAATGGCAAATACAAGTTTCACTGCGCATGGTTGGCCTTTGGGTGGCAGCATTGTACCAAATATGAAGTGTGCTTCTGGTGACATGCGGTGCACCCTCTTTTGGCACTTCCATTTTGCAGCGGGCCGGTTTGGCACGCCCAACTCGCTCAGCGGCCGATTTGGTGCACCCTTTTTGGAGCAGGAGTCTTTCTGGCACTGCCGATTTGGCGCCAGGGACGTTTGGACGTGTCTGACATTGCAGCCGCATCTAAACTCCCTCTCGCCGAATTCAAAAGCATCATTCTTTGGAAATGCAGCACGTTGGGGTACTGTGCCTGTTAACGTGGTGCATTTGCAAAGAATGATCCGCCACTCCCAGGACGTTTATCCCATTGGGCAGATGCTACCAGTACATGGAGTGTACCCTCATATCCCCCCACTCCCACCGACAGCAAAGGTAGTAGACGTGTCAGCCATGCTCGTGTGGAGCTTGGGGTAGCACCCAGGCGGTGCCAGGCAGCCAACCCGCCCAGCTCAATACTTTGCGGGCCCAGTGGTGCGTGCAATGTCCCAGGTGCTGGGGGTGCACAATACATCACAAGCTATTGCTGCTGCTGATTGGAAGTGAAATCAGATGCTTACTGCAACCCTGGATAACCCTCTGCGACAAACCTGGTCGGAGTTCAGGAAAGCTGCTGTGTTCTCTTAAGCCCCACTGGTGATGTGTCTGGACTTACATTTCCATTCCAGGTACTGCGGCATGAGAGCCAAACCTGAGCCCTCTATAAACCTAAAAGGGGGCCGGGGTGTTTCCAAATCCAAGGTAGGCTCGCGAATGTTCCTCTGACAAATGCAAAAATGAGAGGTGGTATATGACCACTGAAGCAGGTTATGCACCCAGAAAAAGGAAACACATAGAGAGAGCACAGGCATATACCCAAGGAGGGGCTTACACACCAAAAGAGAGACGTGCAACACAGGAGGGCCACATACACCCATGAGCGACATATACACGAAAGAGGGACATGGACATGTATACACAGCAGGACATGTTCACAGAGAAGAGCCATATACACAGTAAAGAGGCATATCCACCAATTAGGGACATCTCTACAGAAGGGGGACATGTACGCGCAATACGTGGCATGCGCAACCTCACCTTTGCCATCCTCCTCCCCTTAATCAGCCACTACCCCATCCATGATATGAACTCCCTGCTCACAACACGGTCAATACCCGCGCCGAAACATCCTGGTGCCAGAACATCCCAGCGGCGAACTGGTTTCACCGAAATGGGCAAGCCAAAAAGGGCTCTGCGGCCAATTGGCCGCGCCAAATCGTCCTGGTCTGGGTGAGATGCACCATTTCCCAGAAAAGCACTGGTAAATATTTTGTCACCATGGGCCGAGTGCATTTTTCTTAGGTCGAGTATGTAAACTAAAAGGGGCAGTATGTGGCTTAGGCATGGGTTTCCTGCCCCAACCAATACATGACATTTTTTGGGTGGGAGAGGCAGTGAGGCAACACAAACGTTTCAAATAACCCATACTTCTTTGCATACTGAATATTTTGCAACAATGAAAAACATTTTCACGAGCCAAAACTGTGGCTTTATGAAGGCTATACTGTTATCTAGTGAAATCAGAAGTACGTTTTCCCTCCACCAGCATTCACTGTTAACTAGGTAACTTCTACGGGCTCCAACCTTTGGCACATAAGGCACAGTGGGGTGGCATGATTTGCCCAGGGTCACACAGTTTAGGCACTTGGCCAGATATCTTCCCATGATTGGTTCAGCTATGCGTTAATGTCCATCTTTAGGGGGCTAAAATAGTATTCTACTTCATTAGGAT
Organism: Ambystoma mexicanum; assembly: GCF_040938575.1. NCBI lineage: Eukaryota > Metazoa > Chordata > Amphibia > Caudata > Ambystomatidae > Ambystoma > Ambystoma mexicanum. The sequence continues at coordinate 543,978,727 of NC_090940.1, forward strand.
ATCACGAAAAGCAGTCAACTCATAAATCTACTTGACAATACATAATTTTTAATAAGCATACTTTGAGACAAAATTATTAATTGTAGCTTTATTCTTCGCATCCTGAAAAAACGTAAAGACTCGAAGCAAAAGAAAACACGAGGCTGCCTTCTTGCATTTCTTATTTCGCACTCTCTTTTCTAATCACAGAGCAATCACACTTGCATTCAATGAGGTCTCTGTAGCCATCAAGCACTTATCACTCCCTTTTAAACGATCTGCTGATAATAGATAGGGTTGGTTTTCTTTTTCCTAGAAATACAAAGGGCACAAAACAGGCAATCGTGATAACCCGAATTGGAGCTGCTGATCCCGTGACATTTCTGTTCACCGCCGGGCACCTATGCCGCCCCTGACTGAAGGGGTGATGATGTGTTCTGCGCCTGCAGCAATTGCTCTGCCTGACCAGCTCTCAGGGGGTCTTTGAGGAAGGCGCCAGCTCTGCGATTTCAGGACTGCTCAGGCACCCACTCCTTTAAATGTACAGAGTCCATTTCTTATTTGTGTGACAAAGCAGACATCTTTAGAGACTACCAAGGCTTCAGCCCTGTCCAGCCCTGGCCCACTTAAAGCTCTGAATTCCCCATAGCTTCTTCCCCGAGTTCTTGTGCTCCGTCCGTTTTATAGGACAACTCTAGCCAAGCCCAAGATCCCGTGTCAAAAGTGAGTAACCTGCCCTTCCTCCTCTCTATGTCCTGGTAACCCCCGTGACAGCACACCCCCAAAGCAGCCGTTTACTGGACATGTAGGCAAGGTGAGCCACTTACAATGGAGCTCTTCTTCAATATGTATTCTTTTCCCCACAGGAGTGCCCAGAATGCATTTCTTTAAAATACAAGCACACAAACAGCAAATACTTCAAACCTCATGTGTTCACTGACTGACCGTGACTGACCCCTCGCGCCGCCATATTCCGGTCTCCGTTGTGTCTCCCTAGCGTCCGAGTGTCTTCCCAACCGTAATTTCCGCTCTTTACCGACTGTCGTGGTGATCTCCAGGCAGTCGCGACATCCTCTCGCCGTTGCTAGTTGCTGATCAATGCCGAGCGAGCGCCGCTCGTGCTTGTCGTGGTGCGGCCTGCATTTTCACACCTCTGTTGCCCTCGTGCCCCTGCCATCCGGGCCAGCCCCCAAGCCTCAACGACCCAAGGCCCAAAGCCCCCAGGGGTTTTGTTCCGTCTTCACCTCACCATTGCCGTTCTTTCCCCGTGGCCACCACCTCTATTCGTCCTCTTCAGGTACCCCAGTGTCGTTTCTTTTGTTGTCGGCCATCTTGTGTGACAATGGACCGAACTGCCGCCGTCGTTCGTTGAGCAATTCCTCCATACTTCCGCTTACGATTCTCTTGATCGTAACACAATGAGCAGAGCATACATTGCTGTGCGTGTATGATCAATTCTGGAACCAATGGCGCATTTTCAAAGGTAGTTTTTTTCGGATCATCTGTCGGATCCTCCGGAGCTACACGGGAAGCACATCCTACTCCATGGCTGCTCAAGCCACGCCCCTCCAAATAATCCATACTTCTTTGCATACTGAATATTTTGCAACAATGAAAAACATTTTCACGAGCCATAACTGTGGCTTTATGAAGGCTATACTGTTAACTAGTGAAATCAGAAGTACGTTTTTCCCCCCACCAGCATTCACTGTGGACCGGCTAACTTCTACGGGCTCCAACCTTTGGCACATAAGGCACAGTGGGATGGCATGATTTGCCCAGGGTCACACAGTTTAGGCACTTGGCCAGATATCTTCCCATGGTTGGTTCAGCTATGCGTTAATGTCCATCTTTAGGGGGCTAAAATAGCATTCTACTTCATTAGGATATCACGAAAAGCAGTCAACTCATAAATCTACTTGACAATACATAATTTGTAATAAAATTATTTTGAGACAAAATGATTATTTGCAGCTTTATCCTTCGCATCCTGAAAAAACTTTAAGACTCGAAGCAAAAGAAAACACATAAGGCCGCCTTCTTACATTTCTTATTTCGCAACTCTCTTTCTAATCACACAGCAATCACACATCCATTCAATGAGGTCTCTGTAGCCATCAAGCATTTATCACTCCCTTTTAAACGATCTGCTGATAATAGATAAGGTTGGTTTTCTTTTTCCTAGAAATACAAAGACCACAAAGTAGGCAATCGTGATAACCCGAACTGGAGCAGCTGATCCCGCGCCATTTCTGTTCACCGCCGGGAACCTATGCCGTCCATGACTGAAGGGGTGATGATGTGTTCTGCGCCTGCAGCAATTGCTCTGCCTGACCAGCTCTCAGGAAGTCTTTGAGGAACGCGCCAGCTCTGCGATTTCAGGCCTGCTTAGGCACCCACTCCTTTAAATGTACAGAGTTCAGTTCTTAATTGTGTGACCGGCGCAAGCCGTGGATTAGATCTTACCATGCATGGGGGGTCGCAGGGGGTTAGACATGCGCTCTGGCTCAGCAGACATCTTTAGAGACTACCAAGGCTCCAGCCCTGTCCAGCCCCGGCCCACTTAAAGCTCTGAATTTCCCATAGCTTCTTCCTCCAGTTCTTGTGCTCCATCTGTTTTATAGGGCAACTCTAGCCAAGCCCAAGATCCCAGGTCAAAGTGAGTAACCTGCCCTTCCTCCTCTCTATGTCCTGGTAACCTCTGTGACAGCACAACCCAAAAGCAGCCATTTACTGGATATGTAGGCAAAGTGAGCCACTTAAAATGGAGCTCTTCTTCAATATGTATTCTTTTCCCCAAAGGACTGCCCAGAATGCATTTCTTTAAAATACAAGCACACAAACAGCAAATACAGCAACCTCATGTGTTCACACACTGACTGTAAGATAAATATATTGCACAGAAATGCATGTGTGAATTATTTATTAGGTTCAACTTTAACCCCGGGACTTGGTGTTGGGGTGAAATATTCAGGGGGTGACATGTGTCCCAGGCTAATGTTTGTCCAAAGATGTCATTCAAGCCTAGAACAAAAGGTCCCTTTGAGTGGGGGGTATGTTATCCTCAATAGATGGGGTTCTCCACATTACTTTTTAATAGACACACTCTTAAGCTGTTGTCTTACACTCTCTCTTCTCAACAGGACATCATGTTTTCTAAAATACTTCAACATTGTACAACTCTATAAATGAAGGGCAGATATGCTAATGGGTTTTGGCCTTTACACGTTTGCCTCTTGCTTTGAAACTTTTTTACCGGGCATGATGTTCCGTCTTCTGGTACTGTGATGGGTGGCGTCCTCAACCACGCCTCAAGCGCCTCATCCAGTGATGTCTCACCAAAATGGTTTACCGTAGCCGCCACTCGGGCCGGTCGCATTACCAGGGGGTTGGGAGTGCTGCTATGGTGGAGTAAATCCCAATTTTTGCAGTCCATATGGATTTTTGGCAGGTTTACGGCAAGCTGTAATTCCATAGAGTAGAGCCTTAAAGAGTGTGGTAAATCCTCGACATTCGGAATACAGTGGTGCAGTAAAAGTGACAGTAATAACCAATGCCACGAAATAAAAGTGCCAGTAACGGAATTAATGCCATTTATTTGCCACATCGAAGAACTAATGAGACCCCCGAGTGCCGAGATGCTGAGCAACAGATGCTCTGTTGTTTCAGAATACTTACCTGCTGATGTATCTGATCAAAATAATTTTGGGAATCAACCCATTTGATAATTAAATGACTGTTTTCATTTTTCAACTGCTTTATTTGCAATTGAAAGGCATCCAAAATGACACTAATATGAGCAGCCTGGTCATTGAGCTTGTGTTGCAGTGTGCTCAGATTTTCTACACACTATTTATGTGCATTTTTCAGTGCACAGAACTGTGTTTCACGCTCTGTACTCTCTTGTTGCAGTGTTTTCAGCTCATCTTTGAGTTGTTGAACACAATCCTGGGCCTGTGTCAGGACTCCAGCCACATTCATCCTACTAGCCTCACTATTTTGCCAACGGGCTTCCACTGAAAGCAAATGAAAATATAACTGAGCAGTTAGCTGAGCCATTTGTATCTGTTCATCACAAGCAGTTGTGGTCATACAAAATGCTTCAAGTGCTTTGTGCAATATTCCGGCTTCAAGCTAAATGTCATTGCTTAGTGAGGTAACCTCCCACACAATTCTGGTTTGCCAGCTTCCTGCATTGTCCTCAACCCATTCTCCTTTAATAAATAATTTAGCTAGGAGATGCTCCCTGGCTTCCCCAATTTGTACAGTAGTCATTTTTACAGTTGGCTTTTTTCACTTTAATAAAACGTTCTTTATGCATGGGCAAAACCAGCCTGTTCTGCTTGATTTCCTCACTCAAATACATTCTTATACACTCTTAATTCTTTTACCTATACACCTCCCTGGAACTCAGGAGTCAAGTCCTAGACGGCCCTTTAACAGAACAAAGATGGCTTTCCCTCCATCTTATTGCAATTGAAATGAAGAGACTGTCACAATGTACATGGGTCAGGAATAGGAAGCCAAATCCCGACCTGAGCCCCAAATTTGTTAGTTTATTGAGAAGCCGCCCTCAACATGGGGAGTTCCTTTCCTCCCCACTTAAGTGGTCATGCAACAAACTGATATCATATTCTCTTTTCAGCCCCATCTCAGGCACATATTATGCCCCTTGGGTCCTTCTCCCCTGAGCTAACAATGAGCCAGGAACCAGGCCAGTCTACGGGAAATATATTGGTATTTATTTAAATTAAAAGTAATAGAAATTAGCACAAATATGTCAAAAACACTTTATTCATGGTACAAAACAGTCAACTTCTCTCAGCATAAATAAATCACAAACGTGAGTTACAAAGAACACAATCACAATTCTTCACTTTCTGCAAATTTCAATTCACAAAATAATTACGCTGATCAGTCACAAAGGCAGTTATCATGATGTGCCATTTTGATTTTCCTGCCGGCTTAAAAGGCTAGCGGTAGGATTTCAAGATTGGTTCAAATACATATGGCAATTATAATTTTGCCCACACATTTGGTTTAAAATAAACACAAGATGATGTATTGCTTTGTTTTTCAGACCCCTGCTTGCTTTGGTCTAAGTTTGGAAATCAGACTGAAAGGCCTGTGTTGGGGAAACTGGATAAAAAGCTTGGACTGATTTAAGAACAAAAACACCCCTCTTCCTTATAGAAGTCAGGATCAGCTGGACAAAAAGGATTACCCAATTAATGTATAGGCTATATGTTTTCAGTGTGCACTGGGAAGTGAGCTTTGTTAATTTTGAATTTTAACACAATTCACCCTGTAGTGTTCTGCCAAATGGGGAATTAATGAAATTAATATTTTTGGTTAAATAGGCTAAGGATCTACACAGTTTTGCCCCCCCTTTCCCACTATAAAGGGAAGGTATTCAAGGCAAGCGTACTCCCCCACCTTTTGGTTTCCCAGGGCTGTGTTCTACTTACATAGAATGCCTCAGTTTAAGGTTCATGAAAGCCAGCTGCATCTCAGGACACTCTGGAAAGATAGGGCAGGGGTTTGGTCACTCCACTCTCAAAGAAGGGCTCCCGCTCCCCACCAGAGGATCCAGTCAGCTTTGAGGCCTTCCTAGAGATAGACAGCTCCACCCAGAAGCACTCTCAGCAGTCTCTTCTGGTGTTTCCTTACAGCTGTCAGATGGTACATTTAAGTAGCCTTCATGATGGTCTGGCTCTTCTCTCTGTCCTCCTGTCTTTCTCCTTTTTCTTTGTCCTCTGTCCTAGTGCAGTCCCCCTTATATAGCAGCGATGACACCACCAATTTTACAATCTTGGGAAGGTACCCTGCAATAATTCCTGTCACTAGGATTGGGTAGTTACCCTTCTCCCTACTCTCAAACCCAGCATCCAAGTCAGGATTGGTTTAGGGGTCTGGAGCAATATATGGCAATTCCCATTTGTCATCGTCCTATGTTCTCCTTTTAACTTTTTGGCAAAAAAACGAGTTATGTATCACAACAGCTAATCATGGGGAATTAGAGAAGCCAACCACCAAATCCGTATCATGTAGCACAGTCATGTGGCACCTTTGCCGTATCCATAAAAAGCACAACAGTTATGAATATGTAAGTTATTAAGAATATCCCTGATTTCATTTTCCACCCGCTCACCAACTCTCACATTTGGAACATGCTCAGATTAGCCAGAAACACATCCTAGATAGCCATTACAGTTCCTTGAGTTGCACGTGGAAGAATTTTATATCCCCAAATCGCCTGGAAATTACATCAAAAATGGTACATAGATCAAATGCATCTGCCTTATGATGGCTGAGAAAAAGTCCTAAATGGTAATAGTCCTTTAAATTAATTGTGAATATTCATGTGGGACAAATGGCCATGACTCCTGGCTTCCGGCCATTTGTTTTCACTGGGTCAGCCTGTGCCCACAGTTTTTTTTTTTTCATCAGTCTCCTTTGTGCTGGAAGCTTGCTCTTTGAAGTGGGTGCCCCCATTTTAACACATATCAGTGATGCTCCAGCCAAGCTGTAACTTTTCTTGAAGTCAATGCTTTCAGAGCCAGCAGGTCTGGAGAACACTGAATTTCGACACCATTAGCAGGAATTTTTATTGCAGTTGGGCATTAGATGAGAGATGTGACATCCAGGCTGAAAGTGGGAGTTTTCCTTGTGAAGTTTTGCCCCAGTCAGCAGAACTTTCCCAACAAAATGACATTCTTTCCTCTTTCTTTCCTCTTATTATATTTTTTCTAAGACATCCCTGCCAACTCCCAGTGGCACTGAGGTCATGGCGGCAGAGTATGTCGGTGCTCTGGGGCCCAGTCCCCACCACAGCCCCAGAAAGACCATCCGCGCGAAACTCCCTATACTTACAATGGAACATCCTGAAATGTTGCCAACCAAAAGTCAACCCCCGGATTCGAGGGTCTGTTATTTTCCAAGTGCCTAAGGGGCACTTCAACGTGGGCTCGAAAGGATGGGGCAGTTGCACTTTGGTCTTGGATCTTTTGGGGCGCAGTGCTGACTGTTCTACTTATGTGCGTCCTGTGTTTTTATTGACACCAGGCTGGCACAGTTAAGGGCTTGAGGAAGCCGGAGGGGTGGGATAGGGTCCTTCCCTGCAGATCATCCTTTTTTTTCCATGAGGATGCTTGCTAGTAACAAGGGCTCACAGGTACTCGTAGAGCTAAACTACGACTCACACCACAGGAGACCGCAGGCAGCTGTGGACCGAAGCGTGGAGTTTCAGCTCCTTCACAAGAGTTCCACCAGAACAAGTACCAGATGTGTCTCCTTCGCTTTGTTTGGGTTTTAGGCCTAAATGTCCACCTGTGCAAACACTTGGAGAGGCAGTCTCCTTGGGGAATAAACAACCTCATTGCTTTAAGTGGGATGGGCGCGGGGCTCGAGAAAATGTACTTGCCGCCTCACATTGGTGACGAGATTTTGTGAAGGCTTTGCAGGCAATTATTGGGATTTTTGAAATTTAGATTTGACATTTAATGCAAACAAATGTTGTTTGCAGTAAATGGCAAATACAAGTTTCACTGCGCATGGTTGGCCTTTGGGTGGCAGCATTGTACCAAATATGAAGTGTGCTTCTGGTGACATGCGGTGCACCCTCTTTTGGCACTTCCATTTTGCAGCGGGCCGGTTTGGCGCGCCCAACTCGCTCAGCGGCCGATTTGGCACACCCTTTTTGGCGCAGGAGCCTTTCTGGCGCTGCCGATTTGGCACCAGGGACGTTTGGACGTGGCTGACATTGCAGCCACGTCTACACTCCCTCACGCCGAATTCAAAAGCATCATTCTTTGCAAATGCAGCACGTTGGGGTACTGTGCCTGTTAACGTGGTGCATTTGCAAAGAATGATCCGCCACTCCCAGGACGTTTATCCCATTGGGCAGATGCTACCAGTACATGGAGTGTACCCTCATATCCCCCCACTCCCACCGACAGCAAAGGTAGTAGACGTGTCAGCCATGCTCGTGTGGAGCTTGGGGTAGCACCCAGGCGGTGCCAGGCAGCCAACCCGCCCAGCTCAATACTTTGCGGGCCCAGTGGTGCGTGCAATGTCCCAGGTGCTGGGGGTGCACAATACATCACAAGCTATTGCTGCTGCTGATTGGAAGTGAAATCAGATGCTTACTGCAAACCTGGATAACCCTCTGCGACAAACCTGGTCGGAGTTCAGGAAAGCTGCTGTGTTCTCTTAAGCCCCACTGGTGATGTGTCTGGACTTACATTTCCATTCCAGGTACTGCGGCATGAGAGCCAAACCTGAGCCCTCTATAAACCTAAAAGGGGGCCGGGGTGTTTCCAAATCCAAGGTAGGCTCGCGAATGTTCCTCTGACAAATGCAAAAATGAGAGGTGCTATATGACCACTGAAGCAGGTTATGCACCCAGAAAAAGGAAACACATAGAGAGAGCACAGGCATATACCCAAGGAGGGGCTTACACACCAAAAGAGAGACGTGCAACACAGGAGGGCCACATACACCCATGAGCGACATATACACGAAAGAGGGACATGGACATGTATACACAGCAGGACATGTTCACAGAGAAGAGCCATATACACAGTAAAGAGGCATATCCACCAATTAGGGACATCTCTACAGAAGGGGGACATGTACGCGCAATACGTGGCATGCGCAACCTCACCTTTGCCATCCTCCTCCCCTTAATCAGCCACTACCCCATCCATGATATGAACTCCCTGCTCACAACACGGTCAATACCCGCGCCGAAACATCCTGGTGCCAGAACATCCCAGCGGCGAACTGGTTTCACCGAAATGGGCAAGCCAAAAAGGGCTCTGCGGCCAATTGGCCGCGCAAAATCGTCCTGGTCTGGGTGAGATGCACCATTTCCCAGAAAAGCACTGGTAAATATTTTGTCACCATGGGCCGAGTGCATTTTTCTTAGGTCGAGTATGTAAACTAAAAGGGGCAGTATGTGGCTTAGGCATGGGTTTCCTGCCCCAACCAATACATGACATGTTTTGGGTGGGAGAGGCAGTGAGGCAACACACACGTTTCAAATAACCCATACTTCTTTGCATACTGAATATTTTGCAACAATGAAAAACATTTTCACGAGCCAAAACTGTGGCTTTATGGAGGCTATACTGTTATCTAGTGAAATCAGAAGTACGTTTTCCCTCCACCAGCATTCACTGTAAACTAGGTAACTTCTATGGGCTCCAACCTTTGGCACATAAGGCACAGTGGGGTGGCATGATTTGCCCAGGGTCACACAGTTTAGGCACTTGGCCAGATATCTTCCCATGGTTGGTTCAGCTATGCGTTAATGTCCATCTTAGGGGGCTAAAATAGCATTCTACTTCATTAGGATATCACGAAAAGCAGTCAACTCATAAATCTACTTGACAATACATAATTTTTAATAAGCATACTTTGAGACAAAATTATTAATTGTAGCTTTATTCTTCGCATCCTGAAAAAACGTAAAGACTCGAAGCAAAAGAAAACACGAGGCTGCCTTCTTGCATTTCTTATTTCGCAACTCTCTTTCTAATCACAGAGCAATCACACTTCCATTCAATGAGGTCTCTGTAGCCATCAAGCACGTATCACTCCCTTTTAAACGATCTGCTGATAATAGATAGGGTTGGTTTTCTTTTTCCTAGAAATACAAAGGGCACAAAACAGACAATCGTGATAACCCGAATTGGAGCTGCTGATCCCGTGACATTTCTGTTCACCGCCGGGCACCTATGCCGCCCCTGACTGAAGGGGTGATGATGTGTTCTGCGCCTGCAGCAATTGCTCTGCCTGACCAGCTCTCAGGGGGTCTTTGAGGAAGGCGCCAGCTCTGCGATTGCAGGACTGCTCAGGCACCCACTCCTTTAAATGTAGAGAGTCCATTTCTTATTTGTGTGACAAAGCAGACATCTTTAGAGACTACCAAGGCTTCAGCCGTGTCCAGCCCCGGCCCACTTAAAGCTCTGAATTCCCCATAGCTTCTTCCCCGAGTTCTTGTGCTGCGTCCGTTTTATAGGACAACTCTAGCCAAGCCCAAGATCCCGTGTCAAAAGTGAGTAACCTGCCCTTCCTCCTCTCTATGTCCTGGTAACCCCTGTGACAGCACACCCCCAAAGCAGCCATTTACTGGACATGTAGGCAAGGTGAGCCACTTACAATGGAGCTCTTCTTCAATATGTATTCTTTTCCCCACAGGAGTGCCCATTTCTTTAAAATACAAGCACACAAACAGCAAATACTTCAAACCTCATGTGACTGACCATGAGATAAATATATTGCACAGAAATGCATGTGTGAATTATTTATTAGATTCAACTTTAACCCTGCGACATGGTGTTGGGGCGAAATATACCGGGGGTGACATGTGTCCCAGGCTAATAATGTATGTCCAAAGATGTCATCCAAGCCTAGAAGAAATGGTCCCTTCGGGCCTTACCAGGAGGGTAGGAGTGCTGCTATGGCGGTGTAAATCCCCATTTTTGGAGTCCATATGGATTTTTGTCAGATTAGATACAGTAGAGTCGTACCTTGCAGTGAATCCTCCACACTCGGAATTCAGTGGTGCTGTAAAAGTGGCAGTAAAAACCATTGCCACCCAAAAAAGTGCCAGTAACGGAATAACTGCCCTTTTTTGCCACATCGATTCGCCCCCTGCCCCCCGAGTGCCAGGATGCTGAGCCACACTGCACTAAGAGAACTTTGAGGATATTAATGATGATAACTATACATGCCAAGGGAAGGGGAGTCTCCACATACTGCGCTGTAACGGGCAAGAGTGGCGAACGGGCGCTGTTGAATCAATCATAACCACTGGCATTGCTCTGGGCAACCTTCCAAACCGTTGCTTTACAGCTTGCTGGGCCACTACAAAATGTGAAAAGCCACGTGCAAATCAGCCGGGTGCTGCCCAATTAAGGCTGATATACCCGTGCCAGGTGGCCCGCGCTTCCATGTGGAAGGAATGTGGACGACCATGTCTCTTTTCGATGTAGAGCAATGCTGATGTGCGTATGTTTTTTCTCATTCTGTAAATATAGGGCGGGCTGAAAAGGGTGGACTGGAGGGCTGCCCGGAATAACTGGCAGAGGCTAGGATGGCTTGGAAGCTTTTCTAGCAGTTCCTCAGTCTACAGGCTGTGCCTACAGGCAGCTATGCCCAGTGAAAGTTACACACTTTCCTACATTGTCACAGCACACGCTATGTTCCAACGTCACAATATTTGGTGTCAGGAAGGCGTTAAAGAGAAACCAGTAGCACAACATGGGTTGGCATCGCGGTCCAATAAAAGGTGCAACCGAGAAGTATAGTTTTAATAGCGCCAAAGTGAGACTGTCTGCAAGAGGCGCTAGAGCTGTAGTACTGGGAAAGCCGAATTCTTCGATGAATTTAAAACACATAGGCCACCTATAACACAAACTAACATGTGAGATACATATATTACCCAAATGACAGTACAATACATGTACTTCTTTAACATAATAAATGAAAGTGTATGCAATGAAAGCACTCATATTTAATATAAAGCAGAGGCGGGATAACAGTTTATCTAAATGAAGCCTCGCGCAAGGCGATCCAAATTATTAGTTAGTTAAGCCGATACATTTAATATCAGAATATATAACTGTTGACAGTGGCCGGATTAAAATGTTCTTGAAATCTGGCTTTCTACGTCCCAGTGAAGTTATAAAAAAAATGTAAGATTGTAAATTTTATTATGCAGGAATATTGTGCGCAACACTCTTCCTAGACGTCCTCGTCACAGTCCTAGTTTACCACCTCTTCACTGTACCGAGTCAGGTTGGTAATAAACAGGACCTTTTTTCGGGGGTTGGGGGACTGTTATAGGTCACATGGTACCACAAACACAAAAAAAAGAGAAAGGAAGGGCCAGGGATCTTTCTTCTAGTGGAAAGTACTGTGACGAGGATGATCGACGAGGAGGTTATTGACAGAGCCGCAAATACCCTTACCTTTAGGGGCTCGGTCACAACTGGCGTGCTATCTTGTGGTCGGACGCTACGTGGGAAACATTTTCTCCTCACGTGTCTTTGGTATAAAAAAGAGAAACGCTTACCTTGAGTAAACTGCGCAATATGTCGAAAGAATGCGCGCAGGCGGGAAGCGGTTGCTTCAGTGCAGGTGTGCTGGCAGGTATGCGGGTTGCTAAATAGGTTATCTCGCCACCAATCAGCAATAGATGACAAAACAAGCACAGCCCGTCACATTCAAGATTAGAATCGCTGTAGGGTTTCCCCCTGTTGCTCAACGCGTATGAACAGGGCGCTGTAGTGTTGCCGTCACTTGTTTAGGACATGCGGTAGTGCTTGCTCAAGAGGCGCCATCTTGGCCAGCAGATCTGCACGTCGTCCAATGGGAAGCTATTAGAGAAACTTTAAGGGCTGCAATCGCATTTCTCAGCACCCATGCCTGCATCATCAACAATCGCCAACAATAAGGATTCCAGAATGTTCCTTTGTTTGCAGTGGGATGGTTGGGTTTTGTGAGGGAGTGTTATATAACTATCATAGCTCTCACCCATTTGTGTTGCAAAGGCGGGTGAAATCACCCGATTTGGTTTTTGGCGGGTGAGACGCCCATTTGAATGAATGGGCGTGCAGGAGGCTTGGCAGGTGAGTCAGCCCTTTACAAGGCGGGTGACACCGGCCAAAAGCGTGTGAGTTGAGAGCTATGAGCTATACTCGTGCCATTCTCTAAATAGCGGCTTGTTTGCCTGTAGGGCCAATATTTTCTACTATTAAGGACCACTTTCCTCTAAATGCAAGTACTCAAAAGTGCCGTGGCTACGATCAGGGAATTCTAGGCGGCTTCCTAGGCCCCAGTGAGCACAGGAGCCAAGTAGGCTGCCATTTTAGCACTACAAATGTCACAATGGGGGTCGGGGGACTGTGCTTAATTTGTGGGGGTGTTTGCCCGGGCTGATCCCCAGCACTTATTTCTGAGAACCAGTACTTATTGTCTCTAACTCAACCTATTGTTTTTATAATGCTTAAGGCTTGCTGAATAGCCAAACATACAATTAAGGGGGAAAAAAAGCAAAGTTTCCATATGATGTGTTTCGGCAGCTTTATTTTTTTAAATGTCAGTCTTAGTCACACAACAAGCAACAACAGTGCTGCTGTGATAGATAACCAGTTTCATGAATAAGTGTTCACGCCCAGCAGAGGCGTTGCTGGGGAGGGTGTGGGGGGGGGGCTGAAGGGGGCTATAGCCCCGGGTCTTTTGGTTGTAGCCCCAGATAGAAGCTCAGGGGTTACAACCAAAAAGGCTAGCTAGCTCCAAGTCCCGTCAGTTCCAAAATTAGCGTAGCCCCGGATCTTTTCCAGACCTAGCAACACCCCTGACGCCCAGAAAGTGCTTTAGACAGGCTAGCTCACTGGCAGCACTGCCAGAAGCAAGGTGGGCGGCTCGGGTGTGTGGTGCGGTAGCAGCCAAGTCACGAGGTGCAGCTCCATATCTTAGCAGAGAGATGTGCACACACGCACATACATTTGGCAGGCGTCACTAAGACTCTGGCTTTGCTCTGCCTCTAAAGTGGGTGGCAATGCAGAGCCTAGAAAATATTTGGGCATTGGCATTTATTTACAAATTAAGCACTGGGGGGCGGGGCATTGTAAGGGGAGGGGCTACAAAAGGGTACTTTGTGTTGGGTGGTATAACATCCTTGTCCCGGCCCCGCACACAATCAACAGTGGTGCTATCAAACTGGACATCTGTGTGGGAAGTTGGGGTCTCGCACATCAGTCCCACTCACCTAAAAGCCTGCTGGGTATTCGGCTTGTAAAAGGGCCCAGCCGTGCTGTGCGCATGCAAGCCCTCTTTCGTCTGCACCCTTGGGAGCAGACCACTGGCCGCCTTCTACCAACCCCGCTAACCTCTTTTAGAAAGACGGCCTTGCTGTAGTCAGTCACATAATTCACAAGGCTTGGAGTTTATTATCATGGCGGTTCTTGAATTCACTATAAACTCTGCTCAATTTCCACACATTTACAGTGAGTAATGGCGCGGACGCGGCCCTCCCATTCCTTCCTTTTACATTTCCATGACCTCTTCCTCAGGGCACCCTAAAGTACTATAATTAACCCCTTAAGTGCTAAGGGTGGGTATGTTCCTCCTGAATTCCCAAAAGAAATCATTTAAGGCTCCGCCCACTACCGCAGTTAAGAGAGGGAACACCCTCCATCCTCCATTCCAATAAACGAAATGTTCAAGTCTTTCATTTTGATTTCCGGGTCTCTCAAAATGTTCTTTGTTCGGGTCTTCAGGAGGGGTTGAGTCGGTGCCATTTTATCACCACTTTTTCTGGATTGGCGATTGTATCGTTCCATTGCTCGGCTGCTTCGCTGCTACTGCTGTCGCTGCTGAGCCACATCTGTAAAAGAGAACCGGGAAACATCTGTGACCAGTGAACACAACTTTTCCTTTTAGAATCATTTATTATTATTTATTGTGCATTTGGTTAACAATACAACCTTCGGCACACATACAAAACACACAAATGCAAAATCTTAAAATACAATGGCTGATCAATCAAAGTATCCTTAAAAGTTACAAATAACGTAGGAAAACATTAAAATTGAATAGCAAATATATAAATTCACCGATTTCCAATTGATATACTCGTACAATTACCAGTTGTCATAGCAATTCATCTTTAAAAAAAATAAACATTAAAATGCAATTAAATCCTTTGGGCTTTTTTTCCGTAGTAGGAAGCAAGAGTAATTAAGTTGCTACTGCGGAGTGTATCAAGCATCTGTAAACTTGATTCTGTGTGGTGGAAACACTACTTTTAACATTGTGTACCTTTATGTGGTGTATATGTGTTTTTTTGAATGCTTTTTTGATACTTGTGCAATGAATAAGTAAATGAATTAAAAAGATGACATTTTAGCAATTAATGTGTACATGTTATTAATCATATCACATACAGCCCATATTTGTTAAGTGGCTGTATTCATGTTTCTGAGTTCTGAGGGTGACATGTCTTGTTAGTGATAATGTATGTGTCCCTTCTTTTCGTTAAAGAGATATATTGAATCCTCACTTGGTAGCAGGGATTCTCACCATAGTGTGGGGCAACCCCTGAATGAAATAACGATAAAATCCTTAGGACCATTCTCTATCCTGATTAATACCCCTATCCACACACACAAAGCAGCATTAGTAATTACCAGTGAATTGGCTCCCACAAGCGAGTTACAAAATTGGTCGGCTTGTATATTCTGTTGATCTTGTGCCAATAAATGATATCCCTTACAATACTCCTCAGTAAGTATGGTACACTGTGTTAAGATGTGTCTGGCAGATTCCATCTGTGTCTTACACAGTCTACACAATCTCACTTTGTCGGAATTGAAACAATATTATGCCTCCTATCGTAACAATTGTATGTGTATTGGCCTCCGCCAAGTTGTCTAAACATCAAATGCGAACAAACTCCACGGCAAGGTCTTGACCTTAGAGAAAGTAATGTAAGTCGCCATCTTGGATTAAGCCGCCATTTTAGGTTCTCTTGTTATATGGAAGTCACCCTGAACATCAAAATGGAGGCCGAATGACATTCTGAGTAAGATTCTGGCCGTTGTGACCTCCGTACACATGAATAATTAATATTCCTGCAGGCCACTTTTCGGGGTTGCGAACTGAGACCTTGTCCTACCGTTGACCTATATGTAAATGTACAACTATATCAGTGAAACTAATCAAAATGCATATATTAAAGGATTCACCTGGCAAGGAACCGATAGGCCCGGCTCACAGAATGGTTAACCCGCAAGAGGGTTGGCCAAGGGCTGGACAAATTGTATAAAAGACCCAAGTATTCCAATGTGCGGTCTCTCTCACTAATGCATCGAACCCTCGTTGAAGTTTGTTATGTTACTCTGAGAGCTGAATAGCTATCCGTTTGTCAATTGACTTTGGTAACTGTTGTAGCTTTTAAATAAAGCACTTGTATGTTCTTTGTAACCTGTGTTGGTGTGTTTCCTTTTGGGCTTCCCGGCCTCATATTTTTCTGTTTCCACAGTTGGCGCCCGAACAGGGACCCTCAAGATTGATGCCGGATCATTGAAGGTTGACGCAGACTATCGAACCGGGATCGGACGGTGTGATACTGCGGGCCCGACCGAACGAGACGCGATACCTCGGCAGCGCTGCACGATCCGATCCTTGGACGCTAGTCGTGTGGTCTGACACGGCATCTTGACGAGGGTCCATTTTTGAGGCGGGCAGATTTGTCAAAACCACCAAACACAAGGTAAAATTCGTTAGGTAAGTTCTTTGGTAAACCGTACGGTCCTCCTTTGGTTTGGTCAGGTGCAGTCGTGACCCGACTCTTAATTTAACCCTGACAATTTGAATTTGGCGTATTGTATCTGCAGACACAATTATTGACCAGGTAACACCAATTTTTTGTGAAATGCCTGGGAAATTGTCTAGCTGCTTTAGGGCTCTGTTCCGCAGCGATCAACAATCTTTGGAATTCAGCCGCCCGGCACCACAGGAGGGGTCGCCGGCATGTACTATGTACTGTAAGTATGGCATTGGAAGTATAGTATTTCATGATATTTGGCACAGACAAAGCAGACATGCCTCCGAATTGCAGTGGCCAATCAATGGTAGTTTCGAGATCCCCTGTATTGAATACCTAGAATCGGTCCTGCTAAAAAAGAAGGCCAGACCTGCAGCATTTGATGTTTTACAGAATTGGAAAAAAGAAGCGTTGCAGCAGCTTAAAAGTAGGGATAAACATGCACGCCGTCATAAAACAAATGCCGAAAAGGCGTTGTTATATGATAAGGAAAAACATTCGGAGTCAGTCAAAAATATGGATAGGGCTTTCTCACTCGGTATCCAGAAAATGTATCCCTCTAAAGATTTTCATGCTTCCGAAGAATTTATTGAAAAATTGTTAAACGAACGCAGGCCTGGTGCCTCTGCGCCACCTCCGTATGATCCTCTCCCTGGTGCTCTGCCCTTCCCTGCTGTTATTCCTGCTGTCATTCCTGTTCCCCCTGTACAACCTACTGTTTCTATTCCTCCAGTTGTTGTTCCTCCACCTATCGTACCACCCCTTCCTCTTGCGCCGATAGTTGCACCCTCATTGAATTTGCCCACACCTCCGCTCCCGAGTGGTTATGTATTGACTGAAGTTGATTGGGGTGCGGGGTCAAAGATTGTCACTCGAAATGCTGTTTCTGCAGACAAGAAACAGGAATTATTTGCATGGACTAAGCACTGTATGGAGAAAGGTGATCAAGTTAACGTTTTTTCCACATTATCAAATATGGGCAATTTTCCAGAGAAAAATGTTTTTATCGAAGGTTTGGGGACTCATTTATGTGTAATGTGGGGTAGATTACATAATACGGATCTCCCACAAGGGGTGAGGGATCTGAATACTTTAGTACTTTCGAGGGACACAGAGGAGAAAGTACATGGTCATGTTGAGAGATTGTTTGAGTATAGGAGGGACTTTGAAAGATTACGGGATGAGGATGGTGAAGACGACAGTATGTATGTACAGAAACGGTTCCTTCCGTGTTGTAGATCGGCACCTGAGGAAGTACGAATTTGTACCAAAGATGCGATTCGATGGATCTCGGATTCATCGATACCGCCGGATGAAGTATATGACACATATAGTCAGTATACAGTAGAAATGCAGAGGAAGGGGATTCAGGTAATGGTACAGTACCTGCAGGATGAATGTGTAAGGAAGAAGGTTAGTTGTCCTATAGAGTTATTGGGTATTTGTAAGAGGGCTTTTTCGCCCGACACTTCTTCAGCTGCCTTAGCGCTCGACCTGGCTCTGTTGCTTAGTAAGCAGTCAGAGTTACCTATATCTCAGTTGCCTATGAGAGAGGTTCCTCCGACATTTGTCCCAAAGGTTGAGATTCCCGCTAACGCTGGGACTAGTGCACCCGCTGTGGATATCCCTGCACATTATGTATCGCAATTTGTTCACGTCCCGTTTTCACGACAGGAAGTGAACACTATTAGACAATCAATTCCCGATATTAGGAAAAACCTGACAGGATTCTACAAAGAGATAGAGTCCGTTTTACAGTCCTCTGTGTTCACCTTAAGTGATATTGACTTGCTATTCCCTGTACTCCTGCCCATAGATTTATGGAAGCAGGTTCGAACAATAGACGATGTGCCAGGGTTAGGAGATACGTGGGCTAATATGACTAGGTTTGATGGGGAAAGACCAGCTGGTGAGAAACCACCTCAGGTAATACTTACTTTGCCTGATAGAATTGTCACAAAATTGAAAACCATAATTCCTGAGAAAATAATTTTTTGGGACAAGCTTACGGCCTGTGTTCAAGGAAAAACTGAAGGTGCCACCGAGTTCTTTAATAGCTTCGAACAGGTATTCTCTGACTTCAGTGGACAGGACTTGGGCACAGAGTCTGGGAAAGGTTGTTTGTGGACAAATTTGTACGTGGATTGTTGCCCGACATCCAGTCACAGATTATGTCCTCTGAGAGCGCTTGGCAGGCGAAATCCCAATCTGACGTTTTGCACATGGCTCAGTATTATGAGAACCGTGTTAATCATGAAAAAGAGAAAATAGAGAAGAGGAAAGGAGATTTGAAGACTAAAGTATCGTTACAACAAATCGTTAGAAATCCCAGACGGGGTACTTCACAGACCAGAGGTCAGTATGTCCCAAAAGGAAACGCTCCTTTGGGTCCTGTGAATGTTAATCAATGTGCCTATTTCCGCCAGGAAGGTCATTGGCGAGCACAGTGCCCTGTCCTTCGCCAAAGGTCAAACAATGCATTTGGGAGTATGGGTAGACGACCTAGAGGTCACCCCGGAGCGGGGTGCCCTGATAGAGGTCAGTTTTTGCAAGATCCTCAGCAACCTTTTTCACGGGAAAATCAGACTTCGAGTGTGGACACGAGAAACATATTTGATCACCCTTCTGCTGCCTACCTTTCTGGAGAGATTCCTTCCGACGACATTTTATTTCGTTAGGACTGCCCGAAGCAGGGTTTGGAACCTTCACCTATTCCCGTTAATCAGAAAGGTCCCTGCGTTGAATTGTTAGTGGGGAATAGGAAACATCAGTTTGTGGTAGACACTGGAGCACAGAAGTGCTCCATTGATCATTCCCGGGTTCCAAACATTCCACTGTCAGGGCAAAATAATGTTTCTGTAGGGTTTTCTGGTATACCAATTGCTTGCCCGGTTTCTTTGCCGGTGTCTGTTTCTCTGGGTCCCTTCACGGACCATTGTCCCTTCCTCCTGACTTCGAACTGTGGAGAGAATTTGCTGGGGTTACATTTGTTGAAGAAACTGAATGCAGTAATTCATTGTTCCTCTGATAGAGTGCGACTGACGGTTTCACCACAGCAACTTCCCAATTCTCAGTTTTTGACTCGACCATTGCCTCCTGAGTTTAGTGTTGTTCCGGAATGTTTATGGGCGGTTGACGACAATGATGTCGGGGTGCTACAGATTGAGCCCGTTAAAATAGTTTTGAAGCATGGAGTTAAACTACCACGCATTCCGCAATATAAAATATCATTTGAGGGCGAGCATGCTTTGAAGTGAATTGTCTCCGATTTTGTGCATCGAGGAGTGATTGAAGAGATTGCAGGTAGTTTATGTAACAGCCCGATTTTGCCTGTATACAAGAAAGGCGACAATGCAATCCCATACCGTTTTATAATTGATTTACGTGCTATTATCAAAATTGTCGCCCCACAATTTCCAATTGTGCCTGATGTAACAACGATACTAACAATGATCCCTTCTACAGCTACGCACTTTAGTGTTGTGGATCTAAAGAATGCTTTCTTTAGTATTCCTATACACAAGGAGAGTAGATATTTGTTCGCGTTCACCTTGGGGGGGACGTTCGTTCACATTTACTTGTGCACCTCAAGGGTATACTGAAAGTCCAAGGATTTATAGTAGAGCTTTGAAAGAGCAGCTTGATACCCTTGAATTGCCTATACACTGCTATATCCCTGTACACTGCTTCAGTATGTCGATGACTTGCTTTTGGCTGCAGATTCTGAAAGTGCTTGTAAAGAAGGCACTGTATTGTTGCTTGTTCATCTGGCTAAAAACAGTCATAAAGCTTCGCTCAAAAAATTTCAATATTGTTGTCAGGAGGTCGCCTATTTAGGCTACCTCCTGTCAAAGGAGGGGAGAAGATTGACACCTGAAAGAATAAAACACATTTCTGGCATGTCTGCTCCAAATACACAGAAGGAAGTCAGAGCCTTAATAGGTATGGCTTCTTACTGTAGGTTGTGGATCCCGAACTTTTCACTAGTGATAAAACTGATGTTGGCTTTGACAAAGAAGGGCATTTCTTTGCCGCTGCCATGGAAATCGGATCATCAACGATCATTTGAGCCTCTCAAAACCGCGTTATGCTCTGCACCGGTTCTGGGTACTCCAAATTATGACAAGGCCTTTGTGTTGTTTGTGCATGAATGTGATGGATGTGCTTTGGCTGTGTTAACACAGGAATACGGAGGGAAGAATAGGCTGTGCGGCTACTACTCTTCCGCCCTTGATCCTGTCGCATGCGCTTTGCCAAGATGTTTGCGAGCTGTCGCTGCTGCTGCCGTGTCTGTAAAACAGAGTGAGGGGATGGTCCTAGGCCATGATTTAATTTTGATGGTACCTCACTCTGTAGATGTCTTATTGAATAAGACCCAAATGCAACACCTCACCTCTGCACGGCTGACAAAGTATGAATTAATCCTGTTCGCCTCTCACATTCAAATTAAGAGGTGTTGTGTTCTTAATCCGGCTGAACTCCTACCTTTCCCGCAAAATACTGTTTGCGGTGACGAAGAATTACATGACTGCCTGTATACTACTGAACAGGAAACGAAGGGCAGGATAGATCTTATAGATACTCCTTTGGGCAATGCGGAAGGGGAGCTGTTTTGTGATGGCTCCTGCTTCAAACTCCCAGATGGTACATCTACAGCTGCCTACGCAGTCACTACATTGAGTACGGTTGTTGAAACTAAGAGAATTCCGCATAACTCCACGCAGGCCGCAGAGATTATAGCGTTGACCCGAGGTTGTGAACTCTCCGAAGGGCATACAGTAAACATATATACTGATAGCCAGTACGCCTTTGGGGTGGCTCACAACTTTGGGAGGCTCTGGTCGGAAAGAGGGTTCCTAACCTCACATGGGACCAAGATTCAGCATGGTCCCCTGATAGTGCAATTGCTCTCAGCACTCTCACTCCTTAGGCAGTTAGCAATCATGAAATGTGCAGCACATCGCAAGGTCGTAAATGATGTGGGAAAAGGGAACGCTTTTGCTGACCAGATAGCCAGGCAAACGGCCACAGACTTTAGCGCAGACATGTATGCTCTATGGAAAACAAAAGATGCCTATGTAATGGATGAGGGTATTGGGTCTGTGCGAGATATCCAAACTGATGCCACAATAGAAGAATCTAAAAGGTGGGCCAAAGGGATGGGGAAACTGGATGACGATGAGTGTTGGGTGGATACATCTGAAGGGAAATGGTTGCTCTCTGATTCATATGTGCTGGCAATGGTTACGATGGCACACGGTCCTACGCATGTGTGTGCTCAACAGATCACGAAAATGTTAGAACAAGTCTGGGTGAATGATAACATTTTGAAGATTGCACAGCGACATGTTCAGAATTGTATGATTTGTTTACAGCACAATGTGGGGAAGGGGACAATAACTCCAAGGGGTAGCTTTGGGCCCCCTTCTGTTCCCTTCGCGGTCATCCACTTTGATTTTATTGAGCTGGAACGGTGTAACAATCTAAAATATGTTCTTGTGATTATTTGTGCCTTTAGTAAATGGGTTGAGGCTTTCCCCGTTAAGGATGCTACTGCCATGACCACTGCAAAGACTATGGTAAAGGAATTCTTTCCACGATTTGGGCTACCTAGGGTAATTTGGTCGGACAACGGTCCCCATTTTGTTGCAGCAGTAATTTTGCAGATATGCACAGCGTTACACATTGAAAAGCGATTTCACTCGGCTAGACATCCTCAAAGTGCTGGGTTGGTAGAAAGACATAACGGTATCCTAAAGAATAAGCTTGCAAAAACATGTGCCGGCACCAAATTGAAATGGCCAGATGCCTTACCTATTGTATTGTTAGCCTTGCGTACCACACCTCAAACTAAGACTGGACTCTCTCCATTTGAGGTAGTGATGGGGAGACCTGCTAACATTTGGGGCCTTCCGAAGCCCAAAACCCTGAAGGAGGTTGAAAATGTATTGCTTGTAGACTACTGTAACCAGTTGACTAAAAATCTGTATCTCATTTATCATCAGGTCCAATCAGCTTTACCTGTACGGTTTACGGGCCCAGGACACAACATACAGCCTGGAAGTTGGGTCCTAGTGAAGGCCTACGAAAGGTCTTCCTGTCTCGCGCCTCGCTGGCGGGGACCCTACCAGGTGCTGTTGGTCACCCAGGCAGCAGTGCGGGTGGCTGGAAAGAAGCATTGGATCCACGCAACGCATGTCAAGAAACTTCCTCACCCGATGCCACACGTTACAGAAGAAGCAGAACCCCTCGCTGATGCTACAATCTCTGATCCTGGAGTAGCAAACAGCGATGTGAGTGTGTCGGAGAATTTATCTGAGCCCGTGGAGCTTGGGGAACAGTCCATTTCGTCTCCGCACTCTTTGAAAAGGTCACTTCCGGAAAACACTGTTTCAAGTTCTGCGACTTCCGTCGCCTCCGATACGTTGCTTCCCTCAGGAAGTGACGTTACCTTATTTCCAGATCAAACAGTACCGGGTACCACCAGGTACGACCTTCGACGAAGAAAAAAAAAGGAAAAAAGGGATTCTGCTGGCTAGGGTTGGGGAAGGACTAAGAAGTCGCGCGACCGTAGTGTCGCCAGCAATGAACATTGGGGTCGTCGATTGAGAAACTACGATGCCTGCCACCTCCACCGCTGCTGCTCGTATTGGACTTGTAAATAAGGGGGTGACCAACTCGGACAACGAACAATGTGCCTGGGCCCCGAAAACGTATTGCTGTGTTCTGTTAATAATAATTGGAATTTGTATAGTTACTGCTGTGGGACTTTGGTACTTCGAAGAAATTTACCCTCTAAAACCTCTACTGCCAATTGAGATTGTACCTACTGCTTTGACTCCCTCTGTACACCTTCACACTTTGTCACCTAGAGACTCCCAGCATAGACGAAAGTACCATAATAACACTTTAATGATAATAATGAATTCAACGCATGCCATTTTTAATAGGAGTAATTGCTGGATTTGCACCCATTTACCGCAACATGGGAACAAGGGGCTAGGATGCTATATTCACCCTTTACCTTTAACGACTGCTTGCTATGCCTCTCTTAGAGCACTATTCTTTGGCCGTTGGAATGATAGCATCTCAGGGAACTTTGATGGAACTAATTTAAATGATTTTGAGAAACGTGAATTGACTCCCCTGGGATGCTCGCTTTTTGCAAATAGAAGTAAACCTAATGTTGCTTCTATTAGGCCATCTGATAAACTATCTCTTCCTTTTCAAACTCTAATTTCCTTTAAAATGGCTCCGATAGGCAATAAGGACGCTGTGCCTCCTTCCTACTCTATTAATCATAGCCCCGATTCAGTCCCCTTTTGTGTACAAAGAAATGGCACTCGGTCAATGGGAGATTTTGAAGGTTGTGTGAACATTGTAAATTTGACCGGGGAGAACAGGCCTCTGTATATAGGGGGGCCTGTCTATTTCGTTTGTGGTAGTTCAGCATTTCCCTGGTTGCCCAAGGATTGGCAGGGAACCTGTTATTTAGGAATCCTGTTACCTGGGGTATTTATAGCTAGTACATTGGAAGTTTCTAAGGCTCGCCCACGGCGGGACGAGAACGGAGATACCCCTGGGCAAGTATTGGGAGATATAGCAAAATCAGTTGTGCCATTTTGGGGACAGATAGCAAATTCGGAAAATATTAGGGGACTAGCAAGGGTACTGGAGAGAACCATCAACCGGACCACGGATATACTCTACAATATGACACTAGAACAGAAAGCAATAAGATTGGTAGCACTCCAAAATCGGATGGCATTAGATGTCATCCTGGCAGAATGTGGTGGAGTATGCAAATTAGTAGGATCCGCTTGCTGTGTTTTCGTACCAGATTCTTCACCGACAATTTTCAAAGCAATTCAGAACTTGCACATCTTTAGTTCAGAAGTGCATGTTCCTGTGGGAGATTGGAGTATTAGTGCTTGGTTCTGGGATTCTCTACGATCCTGGGGTTGGAAGGTGCTTTCTGTTATATTGGTTATTTTGGGAATCCTGCTATTCCTTTGTTGCTGTTTCCAATGTCTACCTAGTATATGTGCAATGCTAGGGGGATGCTGTGCTCAGGCAGTGAGCACAGTAGGGCACAAAATGTATGCCCCATATACAGCATCTAAAGAGTTTGTGTTACAAGAGGTTCTGATGAACGACCTAATGGCTATAGATATTACGGATAATGATTCAGTATGTATGGACGACAATGCATGGAGTTATTTACAAAGATATTAGAAATGATATTAGCGCTTGGCATAGGCCAAAAGGAGGGTTTGTCGGAATTGAAACAATATTATGCCTCCTATCGTAACAATTGTATGTGTATTGGCCTACGCCAAGTTGTCTAAACATCATATGCGAACATACTCCACGGCAAGGTCTTGACCTTAGAGAAAGTAATGTAAGTGGCCATCTTGGATTAAGCCACGATTTTCGGTTTTCTTGTTATATGGAAGTCACCCTGAACATCAAAATGGAGGCCGAATGACATTCTGAGTAAGATTCTGGCTGTTGTGACCTCCGTACACATGAATAATTAATATGCCTGCAGGCCACTTGTCGGGGTCGCGAACTGAGACCTTGTCCTACCGTTGACCTATATGTAAATGTACAACTATATCAGTGAAACTAATCAAAATGCATATATTAAAGGATTGACCTGGCAAGGAACCCATAGGCCCGGCTCACATAATGGTTAACCCGCGAGAGGGTTGGCCAAGGGCTGGACAAATTGTATAAAAGACCCAAGTATTCCAATGTGCGGTCTCTCTCACTAATGCATCGAACCCTTGTTGAAGTTCGTTATGTTACTCTGAGAGCCAAATAGCTATCCGTTTGTCAATTGACTTTGGTAACTGTTGTAGCTTTTAAATAAAGCACTTGTATGTTCTTTGTAACCTGTGTTGGTGTGTTTCCTTTTGGGCTTCCCGGCCTCATATTATTTTTCTGTTTCCACAACATCTCTGGGTACTCCTCTCCAGGCCCCTGTGTATTCATATGTGGGCAAAATGTTAAAACGGAGGTAGCTCACAAATCTACGTAACTCTTTACTACAGCACTTAATGACATACGTACAAGGTTTATTAGATAAGAAACCGTGACTGCTGTATTCTGAGTATCTCTTTTTCTAACTGAGGTGGGCAATCGGGTTAGCTCTGTCTCAAACTTGTGTTTTTACTTTTAATTGATTATATATCTCGCGACCTATTTTACCTACAAGAATGTCTCTGCTAATTTCAGAATCCAAATTTATGTTATTAAAGTGTCCATGTGCCGTTTTTGTAAGAGCTCCTAAGAAAGGATTTAGGTTGGGGGACCAAAGACTTCCGGCAAATAGACCGACCAATGAAGAGTTTGCGTTTAAGGCTGTGCTCAAAGCTATATATAACCTGCAGCGTTTTACCACTTGACTCTTAATGACTGGACTCCCAATTCCAGACGAAGTGTCTCCACTTGGGAACACCAAGTACTGATCTAAGGTTTTTCCCTTCTAGTCTTTCCAGCCTGCCTATATGGTGCTCTGCAAGAGGTTCCAGCCCATACAAAAGGCTCGGTCTTATGCTGGTATTATAAACAGTGAGTGAGTGATCCTTCTATGCTCTTCCTTCCATATGTTGCAATGTATCTTTGGATAGCCCCCCCATTTTCTTAGAGCATTCCCCAATATGATCCCTATAATACATTTGAGTCGGGGTTGTGTACATCGGAAAGCCCAAATATACACTTCCATTTGTATTTGTATATCGCCCAATTTCCATGTGAATGTAGAGTGCATTCTGTTGCTCTTCCTCAGAATCATTATTTTAGTCTTGCCTGCATTTATGACAAGATGATTGGCAGCAGCGTAACTACAGAGGGTGTCAATCTAGCGTTGGAAGCCCAATTTGCGTACAATCCAGAAGGTCTGTATCATCCGCGTACATCACCCAGGGTGCAGGTATAGTCCCAATTCTTGGGGAAAATTGCAGGTCGCTCTCAGGGCTTTGTCTAAATCAGAGACGTAGAGATTATATAAAAGTGGTGCTAATCCACATACCTGTTTAAGTCCCACATTTACCTTCAATTCCGCAGAGGTATCTCCCTCTTGCTTCAGCCGAATAGACACACTAGTGTCATGATAGAATGCCATAATAAACCATAACAGGGAGGGGTCCAGGCCCCAATTTCTAAGTTTGTCCCAGAGAAATGGCCTAGAGATTGTATCAAATGCTCTGATGAAATCTAAATAGCACAAGTATAAGCTTCTCTTTGAAGAGTTCATCTCTGTAGCAAAATATTGCAATATGCAGGCGCTTGATCCTGCGCCATGCGATTTCCTAAAACCTGTCTGGTATTTAGTATCAATATTGGGCACGCCATCGGGTCCCGGGGTCTGGATACCTGCATACGCTTAATAATCATCTTTATATCTAAAGTATCAAACGTCAGTTTCACTTGACCATCTGCTAGTTTAATCAGCAGCTCTGTCTGCAAGGTGTCATCATAAAAGAGCGATTTCATGTAGGTAAGCCCGTTGTTTCCGCGATGGGATTTCATTCAATCCTAGCCTGGTCCGCCATACCTCGGCGATAGTGTGCCCAGAATATATCACTATCGTTAGAGTGCAGTAGTTTAAACATAATTAACCAAGCTGCACTCTGAGTAGAATTCTTATGCTGGCAAATCCAGTTTTTATAGTTGGTGGTGAGCAGTGTCAAGGCAACTCTCTGCTCTCCTTTCGACAGGCTTAGGTTTCTCTTTACAACAGTTCTCTCTCTCTATAAAGCTGTTTTTTGCTGTAAAATCAAATGGGCATTTTGTAGGGCGATTCCTAGGGATCGCTCTACTACGTAGTTTCTCTGAGGCCAATAAGAGTGTCTTGACTCTTTTCATGTCCCAACCATAATAAGTCAGTAAATGTACCACCCATTCAAAGCCCAGTAATATGTGTGACTCTAATTTGTCCATATTAACATTGGACCATCGCAGTGTGTTACCTTGATGGTTAACATCAATTCGACTACATGCAGTCATTTTCTTCGGTTTAGCAATGTTCAGATTATCGGTCCAACTCATACTGTGGTCACTGGGTGTATTTGACACCTGGGTAATAGCACTACAATGGTGCCAAAGGGTTTCACAGGCAATAGTTTCATTTAAGTCACCAGCCACAATTTCTTGCCCATCAGGGTTCAATTCATACCAATGGTCCAGAATAGTATCAATGTTGTCCCTTAATATATATGTAATCTTCTTCCCATGTGGATCATATATCTTAGAACAAGTAATGTCCATTTCTCACATCCCGGTATATGAATACTAATTGCTTGAATATAAGTAGATACCGTACCTATAAGGAAAGCGGTTAGTGTAAACACAGATTTTGCACCAATGGCCAAACCTCCCTTGGGTCGGCCCCTCAAACCTCTCGTGGCAGGCATACAAAAAACATTGTAACCATCAACAGTAAACTGTCTGATAGACAAGTCTCTTGTAGAAGAACAACATCACTTGTCAAGAGTAAGGATAGGCTAGCTGGATTGCTAAAAGAATTAAAACCATGAGTGTTCCATGACACCAAAATAATACTTTGAAAATCGGACCCATTACTAGGTCACAATAATATTTGTGGGATCCATTTGTCAACAGCTCTACATATGTTCAGTTTAGGTTTGGTAGTCGACGTTCTGGCCAATAGTCTGGATCTTTCATTTATTACACTGGATCTCAATTTATTTAGCTGACCACTTTTTTTTATACATCAGTCTTGGTTCCTCATTTCCTTCACATGTAGTTTGCTTCCTACATACAGTGAGTTGAAAACCCTTTTTACGTAGTACTGTGTGATAGGTGCTTATAAGGGAAGTCACGGCTGAGGAGACAAATTCAATTACGGCCCAATTCGTGGGGCTGTCAATTTTGGGAAGTTCAAGGTGTACAATGTCTTCTCTATGGATAGTTCTGGTATAGAGTGAAGTAAGTTCATAATGAAGCCCCTATTCATAAAAAGGGCTCAGAGCACTGGAATTAAATTCTTCTATTTTTATCCAATTACCAATTGAAAGTATTGCACAGGCACTGTACCTCAACTAACACCTATCCTCTGAAATCTCCATCTGAGTTTGAAGATTAGGGTTAGGAGCGGTGCTTGTATCATATCAAGTAATCATTTGGCAAGGAACACTTTCTTTACAAGTTTCTAAAGTCTGGAGCAAATTAAGCCCTTGGACAGACAATAGTTTTTCCCAACCAGGGCTTTGTGCACAGTTATTTCGTGAGGGGAATTTATAGGATTAAAACCTTCTTGTGTCATCGAAAGGTTGGCTTCAGATATTGCTGACAAACCACCCGGGATTGTGGCACATTTAGCGAGCCCATTCGACCAAAATGGTTGCTGGTCCAGTGTCGTTGTTTTAGCCGGATCATTAATTTGCAACCCTATGTCAAGAGGGCCACGCAAGTTCACTTCTCGAAGTGTGCCATCTTCTTGTATAGAACTAGTCCTCGTATATCCTGTTTTCGCACTTGGTGCTACAATGGATAATGTACATGGGTGTAACCATCTATCCAGTGGGCCACGTATTTGATCTTCTATCTGAAGGTCAGGCTTTTGAACGGCAAGAATTCTAATGTTGGCCTTTGCAACACTCTGATGAATATTGGCCAAGTTACTGTCTGAAGTGGCGCTGCTGCTTTGAATCATTTCTGGTAGAACATTAGAAGCTGCCACAGTTGGAATGTTAGATGCCGTCTTCAAGTTAGTATATTGCAGCGACAGTTTCTTTGAACTGAGGCCACACTCCCTTTTAGCAAACCTTTTCAGTTTGACACCATTTCTTTGTCTACTCAGTGTTTTCCAAGCCCGCGTCTCAGTGCCATTGCTTATCCCCATTAAGGCCGTGTTGTGAGCAATGGCGAATGACAGGTTTTGTGAGGCAGTAGAGCAAAGTTTGCTCTTGATCACCGGTGTAGCCGTCTCTTGAATCAAGGCCATGGGCTGTGACACAAGGTCAATGACCGGAGGTAAATTAGGTGGTCCCAGCACTTAATCAATATTTGGAGAGAGCGATACCATGGCCTAGCTAGATTAGGCAGACCAAGGACTGGGTCAATGTTTGAAAAAGAGGATACAATCTCTGTTGACAGTCTCACTGTCGGGGTATGTTGGCTCTCATGTTTGGCCATTACCACATCAACACCTTTTCTCATAGTATTATTATGCTCCAACAGCTTTGTAGCCATATTTGAGCAGAGCACAAATAGGGCCTCCAATGAAGAAAGAACCGCATTGAGTGTGTGTCGGGAAAGAGGATTTAACTCTTTCAAAGTACTCCGTGGCGTTGAAGAGCCAGACAAAGAGATTTCACTCTCTGAGTCCTCCTTTTTGCTGAAAAGCACTCCAATCGAGCTGGAATATGACAAAATGTACTCTAAAACCTGAATATTCGACAAATGAGAGTCCACATTGACGTTTAAAAGTGTTTATTAATTTATTTTGTTTCTTCCTTGGCCCAACGAGTTTCTTCTGAAGTCCATGCAAAGGTTAAGTAGTGAGTGGTTATTATCAATACTGGGGGATAGTCCCTGTTCATCCTCCGCTAGTCGGCAGTTTGTTGGTTTCTCACCGGCTCTATAATGAGGTTGTGGGGGGAACCGGCATCCACATAAGGCATTTTCACTGATATTTCAGGCTGGGGGATGTCAATGGAAATTGTTTTTACCACAGCCAAGACAGGGACAGATGTTAGTGTCTCCTGAATGGGATTGTGGCCTCGTTTGCCGGTACGTGAGCTGGTACTACGCAAGTTAGGGTTCATTGTTTGCGTAAGATTATCTCGCACAGGCCAGCAGACAATGTTTTAACTTCCTCTTCTTCAAACGTTTGACAAGGAAGATAAGGACATTGGTTGCCCCGCCAACTCAGTCAACCACACTAAACCACTCCTCGTCCACTCTCCATGCCGCGCTCGGCGCGGTGAAGGCAATTGTAAGCACAGATTCTGTTGTGCTCACGGAAAGCTCTTCCTGCAGGTAACAGCAATGGTAGACAGACTGCCACCACAGTAAACCACTCCTCATCCACTCTCTGCACCACGCTCGGCGCAGTGAAGGCAATTTTAAGCACATATTCTGTTGTGCTCATGGCAAGCTCCTCCTGCAGGTAACAGCAATGGTACACAGACTTCCACCACAGGAAACCACTCCTCATCCACTCTCTCATTTATTACATGTCCTATCTTCTAGTAGAAGGGTCTTCAAGTGCAGTGCCTATGAAACTTCCTTGAGCTTTTGAAAACTAGTTCAGATTTGTTTGGAGAATAGGTGGGCTACACAATGTTTCCCTGTTGGTCTGACTGTATGATATATTGAAGCTGTATGTTGCCTGTGGTCAAACAGAGATCGACTGCAGAGTTTACTGTTCAGCCATGCATCCGAGAGTCATTGCGGTCATGACAGAGGTGTTAGAATAGCTGGCTTATTTCCGATTGATGCATCAGTGTTGTGTTGAGAATGCTACTGATTGGTCTGAGTGTCTGTGATACCAAATGCCTGTCAAATAATTCTGTGAGTTTGAACTCAGTTGCTGTGTACGAGATTGGGAGACAAGGTTGGCGAGACGGCCTCCATGATGAAACATCTTGGCCTTACCTAGGCATCTGTTTGGAATGTCCTAGTTTAGGTCCCTTTATCAGCCGATTGATGGAGGGAGTTTCCAATGTTGTCCTGACCTTTATAAAGCCACAGGACAGATGTTGGAACTTTTCAGAGGAGGACAGAGGGGGGGGGGGGGGCAATTTGACTTAACCTGTGACTTTTCATATGGATACAGTCAACTTTGGAGGCAAAATCCAAAGCACTGGAAGGGGTTACAATTTACATCTATTGAATGTCTACCTTAGCCCAATCTTGGTTGTTGTTCAAGTACTTGATTCTACAATTTATATCTTATTTGATAAAAGAGATGGGACTACTCCAGGCCATGTTATTATTGCTGGTGACATACATTGCCAATTTGAGCCATGTACTCCTTATTCATCTAATTTTGCTATTGAAGATGAAATGTGGGGAATTCCCTGAATGCGTCTTCAGACCGCCATCCTTTTTGCCAACCAACTGGCGGATGCATTTGTTTGACATGACCTTTGAGCGTGTAATGGCCAAATCAAGAATTATTGTACCCACAACCTACCTATAGAGCTAACTTGGTTCAGAGCCATTTTGATTATATACTAGTAGGCCTGGAAACATAACAAGGAACCTCATTGGTTCCTTTAGTAAGCGAGAGACCTGAGGGTGATGGTAATCTAACTTTTGTTGTACCTGAACCCGTGTACCCAACACTAGGCCCTTTAAGACGAGGTAGCAATACTTTGAGATGGATGGAGATGGAGAATATACTCAAACAATTAATAAACAGACTGACTCCGGAAGTTGGCAAAGTATGCCTGTTTTAATATCAATGATCTAAAATAGGGAGTTACAACGAACATCAACGATCATCGTCTCGATCTTCTTACTCTGCGAATTTGATAAAAAATACAACATTTATAATAAAAACTCATCATCATTGACGTCAATCTACGTGGCAAACTACATAAACATACTTGGGAAAGTGATTGGCTTAACGTGAACATCTAGGTATATGTTCCATACTAGTTGGGAAGGTGATTGGGTCTCTAACATCAGGTGGGCAACTAAGCCCTCCTCTAGTGCAAGCCACTACAAACGTCATCAAATACATGACGTCCCATTGGTTATACAAACTAAAGGGCTCTCTATTAGGTGTCCCTCTACAATTGGTTGGCCCCCTGGTACCTCTCTGTAATATTCCACCTACTCAAGCAGCATGCAGGCTGGCACCCAGGTGCTGGTGGGCTGGTTATAACCATAGCTTCCCACCTCATAATCCTGTCATCTATCATCACTCTTGCGGTCTGCCAGTCAATTAGCCCTTTGAACATTGGCCTTGGAAATTGGTTGCGTGAGTACGCGGTTGTGCTGGGTGTGGCAGACCCTTGCCTCCAGGTGGCAGAAGGAGTGGGAGGAGATACGATCTGATGGTTAGAGAGTGTGGCAAGGAACGTATGTGCTTGCAGGTGGCAGCTGTGAGGCCCGGGAGTGGCAGTCCCGGGCAGGTGGTGAATTGTGTATTTGAATGTTTTGATTGTTAGTTAAGTGAATGTGGATACGTTTTCCTGGTCGAGAATGTTGTATAGGTTTTACAGATGTGCAGGATTGTGTAATTTTGAATGTCTCTCTGAATGCCTGGTTTGTGATATTTTGTTTGTGTGTTCAATTGAAGAGAGGGAGGTATGTAGTATTGTACTTATCTATCTGCACTGGGTGCACACAGTGTTGCTAGTAGAATACAGCTATGTCATATAGAATGTGATGGGACCTGAGGGTTCCAAGAACTACAGTTGGGAACACAGGATGGGAGAACCTTACATGAAAGGATGTCATCTGTTTAGCTCCCTGCCTTTCTTATTAACTAGCCCTGTAACTAAGTAATAAACTTACTCCTTTTATATATACAAGTCTCCTGTGCCTTACCTCAATCCAGATGTCTTCTTACCATCCTCCTACACTACAGAAATGTTCTCTGTGCCTGAGAATAAAAGGGAGTACAGGCATACTTTGTCTCTTGGCTTTGATACAGCTCACCCCAGTATCTATTTTCATCCATCCACGTGACTAGAGACCATGGGCCTCATTAGAACCCAGGCGGTAAGGGGTTTACGGCGGCGTAAACAGCGCCGACCCTTACCACCTGATTCCGAGGTCCCTTAGCGCCATGGAGGATTTAACACCTGCTTTTAGCAGGTGTTAAAATCCATGGCGCTAAGGGACCTTGTCGTTAATTACGCCACCGTAATTTACGGTGGCGTAATTAACGCCTTCCCCACTCCCATTATGCCCTATGGGGCAAAAATGGGAATGGGGAAGGGTAAATGGGGATTGGGGACTTACCGCCCCGCCAACCTCGGAATGGGGCGGTAAGTCCGCCAACCACCATGGCGTAAACGTAGTTTACGCCATGGCGGTAAAGGTACGACCCAGGCGGTAACTTACCGCCTGGGTCGTAATGAGGCCCCATGTTTCAGAGCTTTTCGGTATTTGAAATGCTATTAAATGATGAACCTCTGACGTCTTCAATGTTCTTGCTCCTCACCTCAAACAGGAGTTTGTTCTTCTCACATGTTTTGTAGCTACTGCATGAACATCCAAGCTCACGGTGGCCTTGACTTCCTGGTGCCAGGCAAGCCAAGCTCTTCTTGAATCTACTTACGGTATTAAGTCGTTTTTGAACTGCGCCACACCCAAAAAGCCTGTCTATTTACTGGGGCCAAACTCTGCCAATGTGTGTTGTGGAACATCCATAGTCTATACATTCTTATGCATATACGTTGGCGCATCACCGCAATCTAATCACTATGTAGCCAGCCTTTAAGAATACTTTATCTACTTGCGTTACTGTATCTGGACAATTGTAAAATGACTTGATATCTTCTTGATTATTTCTGTAGCATGAACATCTTCATCCCGTGGCTCGAAATGTTGCTCATCTTTAACACCCCCTCTTCAACCTCTTGTCTCTTTTCTGGATATGTCAGCTCTGCTTGGCATGATGTCATCAATCTTCTCGTTTGCTCGTTTTTCACACTTCTTCCAGGATTTCATTCAAATGGCCATCATATTGTCGGGAGTGCATACATGGTTTTCTCAATGGGTATCTTACTTCCAGGATTATTTTCCATATAGGTACTTTCACTGGTACTGCATGTGTCTCACACTCTGGCTCCCAACATATCATGGGAGCAGAGCTTTGAGTGGGGTATTGGCTCCACCTCTACATACCAGTACCTTTTTTGACGGATTCCTCTTGGCATCAATACCTAGACAATCAAACACCACTATCTGACATACAATCTTGAAGGTGGTCTTTATTAAATAGGGATTTGATCCTACCTAGACTCCATTCCAAATTGTTGCCAATCCTAACAGAGCATGTTGCTAGATCCAACTATTACCTCTTTGTCTTGTTATGATAAGTTTGTTTCTGTTATTTTGTGACCCAGTCTTCACTTAGACTAAGCAGGAAAATCCAAGACAGCGTCAAATGGTTCAACAAAGAGTGTAGAGAAGCAAAGAAAGTGCTGCTTAATGAATTAAAAAACTCCAAAGAAAAGGAACAATCGCAGATAGTCTCAAAATGATTCAAATATGAAGAACTATTGGCAAAAAAGGACTATCATCTCAAACAATGGTAGGCCGTGTGACGAATCCCTTGATGTTGTCACTTCTCCCTGGGAGGAGGACCCTTCCCATGGGGTCTGGGAGGTGAGGCCACTACCCGATGGACCCCTGGAGGTAGTACTCAGCAGGAGAATCCCATGGGAATGGAACCCCTCTGTGGGAGAAGGGAAGACTATCAGGGTATAGCGCGGTATAGAAACCACTATTCTGCCCTACATTATTTACCACACAACTCAGATAAGACCTAAGCACCCCCATTCTCTGTGGCTCCTCTTTCTTCTTGCTTCATGCAGAAGAGCCCTGTCTATAAAATAGACAATACTGTGGCGAGGAAGAGTAAGGAAGTGGTTGGCTCCACAAGTACTGACACGAAGAAGAGGAGGACAATGAAGAGCCCAATGTGGAACCAAGACAAACAAGAATGAGGAAGGACTGATGAAGGACTTTTCTCAGGGTCATTCCTGCCGCAGAGGAGCATCGAGCTGGGAAGCGAGGGCACGCAGAGAGGACGCGCTGCAGACCCAGACACCGGTAGAAGGAAGCCGGGCGTCCGTGAAGGCAGAGGGTAGCTTGAACTCACCTAAAGGCTGCGGAACCCAACATCCAGCAGTGGGGAGAAACCAGCATAGCCGGCCAAAGCTAAGAGAAGACAGCGGGAGCCAAAGGGAAGCCAGAGAAGCTTACCAGAGCGGCCGAGGACCAGAAACCCGTGCGGATCAAGTTGGAAGGTACGGAGAGGGGGACCGGGAAGGCACTGGGAACCCCTAGAGGCTGTGGTTGGCTCCACAAGTACTGACACGAAGAAGAGGAGGACAATGAAGAGCCCAATGTGGAACCTGAGGAAGGACTGATGAAGGACTTTTCTCAGGGTCATTCCTGCCGCAGAGGAGCATCGAGCTGGGAAGCGAGGGCACGCAGAGAGGACGCGCTGCAGACCCAGACACCGGGAGAAGGAAGCCGGGCGTCCGTGAAGGCAGAGGGTAGCTTGAACTCACCTAAAGGCTGCGGAACCCAACATCCAGCAGTGGGGAGAAACCAGCATAGCCGGCCAAAGCTAAGAGAAGACAGGGGGAGCCAAAGGGAAGCCAGAGAAGCTTACCAGAGTGGCCGAGGACCAGAAACCCGTGCGGATCAAGTTGGAAGGTACGGAGAGGGTAACCGGGAAGGCACTGGGAACCCCTAGAGGCTGTGGTTGGGAGGAAGAGAGGAACCATCATCCTCATCCCAGTGGGAACAAGCAGAGAAACAAAACGGAGACAGAGTGGGTGAGAGAGCACGCGAATGAGAGCAGAAGAGTGAGAATGCTGATGAATTGTACATGCAAGAGAATGCCTGGCAGGTTAGTGAACCGGTCCTGATTAAGAGACACTGTAAACATGGGGGTAGAGAGCACCCTAACTAGAGCCTAAGAGAGAAGGGTCTAGGACCCCTATATTCAGAATACTGATGAATTATACATGCAAGAGAATGCCTGGCAGGTTAGGGCACCGGGCCTGAGTAAGAGACAGTATAAACCTGAGAGGAGGGTCTGGGGCCCACACTATGAGACGAGAAGACCAGGGGAAGAAAGATATATCCTTTGGCAAAAGTCAAGAGAAGACCACGAGGGGAGAGAAATCTCCTCTGGTGAAAATCCAGATATCATTGAAACTATTGAAGGACAGCCTTAGAAGGTCTGGGGAAGGGAGAAATTCCCCCAACTTTCTTGTAATGTCAAAATCGGTCTAAGAGAAAGCCTGGGGAAGGGAGGCATTCCCCCAACTTTCTTGTACTGTTAAAACTGGCATAGAGAAGGCCTGTGGAGGGAGATTACCCCCCCCCACTTTCTTGCACGGTCAAAACCGGCCTAAGAGAAGGCCTGGTAAAGGGAGACATTCTCCCAACTTACTTGTATTATTGAAACCGGCCTAGACAAGGCCAAACAAAGGCAAATATCCCCTGTCATTGATGAACTGCTTAAACACCATCAAGAAGGAGGGAGCCATCCTTCTGGAACCAGTGTATCACTTAGTTTGTAGTTTTATTTGGCGTGTAAGGGACGGAAATAGGTTTAAGACACAGGACAGTAGACTATTTGATTTTGACGGACATTCAGACACCATCCTTAGTTTCATTTGTGGCAGGGAACCCCCTATTAGTGATACGGACAGATCCGGTTCTTCCTTTTTTTCTGTTTAATAAAGGTTTATGCCAACGAGAATGCCACCTCAGTGTCCCTACTTCTGCACCCTTACAGCCCCAACAGTGGCGCTCTCAATAATAATAATAATAATCAGGACAGGTTTTTGGAGAATTGTCTCGCAGGACAATTGGCCAAGAATAACAAGATCCAGGATTACTGAATGTAAATGGTTTGACCATTTTAGATCACTCTACGTTGCCAAATGCATAGATATGTTAAATAGTGATGGAACTGAGTATACTCTTATAAAGTGTGATCAAACGGCCAGCAAAATGTGGTTGACATCGGTGTCTAGTCAAATGGTCGACAGACAAAGGGTCGACAGTCAAAAGGTCGACAAAATTTGGTCGACAGGACAAATGATCGAATTTATTTTTTTAGTTATATATATTTTTTTAGGTTTTCCTTTAGGGAAACAAAGTGGTTTTAAGCAAAAAAAAGGGGCTGGGGGGGACCCCCCCAAAAAGTCCCCCCCAAAAAATAAACAATGTGAAAAAACAACACAAAAAACAATTCGATCATTTGACCTGTCGACCTTTTGGTGTCGACCATTTGTCCTGTCGACCATTTAGATTCGATCATTTGTCCTACAACCGTTGACATCATCTGAAACTATGGTATTTAGTTTAAAAGCGGTCCAGACCTTCCTTAACTTATAAAAATTCAATAAGGCACCTGGCTCCGATTACTTGCCTATTGATTTGTTGAAAGACAAGCCAAATGTCTGGGCTTCTATATTTACTACATTTTTTAATAAACAAAATAATACTAAATTGATCCCACAAAGTGCAGACTTGCAAAGTGCAGAATTGCACTGGGCAATTTCTGTTGATATCTACAAAAAAAGGTAGCTGTGATGAACCCCTAAATTATCGGCTCATAAGACTCATAGACACTCTCTCAAACATATATGCCAGGGTGAGACTAATGAAACTAGAAGAATGGTGTGAGGCAAATAATATTCTGTCACCTGCTCTAGCGGTCTTCAGGTAACCAATATCTACCAATAATCAGACATTTAGATTAACAATACTCATATATAAATATGTTTACCTCTAAAAGCCTCCTCAGTTTGTAACCTTCAATGATTTAGAGATGGCTTTTGATTCAGTGTAAAAAAAAACTTTGGACCCTCAGCTATTGACTTAGCTATTCGTAGGTGGCTAATGGATGCACTCCAACAACTTTGCAGTGGTCCGCTGGGGGGTTTAAGGCAAGTGCACCAAATCCTTTAATATCAACAGAGGGGAATACTGCAGGGTAAGGCTGAGGCCTGTCTGTGCCTGTCCGGGCCTGGCAAGTGGCCCAGGTGCAAGGTGTGCGCCACCATCCTCCTGTCCCTAACTATAGTTGTGATCATCCCGTGCTTATGGTATACATTACATGCACACCATATGCTTTCCCTGGACTGGTCCTTGCCCCTGATACTCTCTACCTACCCACATCTCAATCGCATCAGCAGTCTTCACTGTGCTGACCTCTTATGGACTCCCTTAGACCTTTTCTGGCTTGGCCAACGTGGCCCCTTACCTCGCTTGGGTGAACCTTTATCGTTCTGCGCATTAATCTTTGTTGCTCACTTACTGAGGCGGACGCAAAACGGACTAAGTGAACAAAAGCAGGGCAAGGTTTTACCAGCCTGTGCCTGGCCACCTCTCTATTTTGCCACCCCCTTTGTTTGTTGCTATCCCCCATCCTACTATATTTAATGTGTTCCCTACAGGCTGCGAATGCAAGCACTTCTACAGCTGCCTTACTACTTCTGTTCAAATTTCGCATTCGCGTTCCTACAATAGTCTAGCGTTGCGTGCACATCATGCCGATTACCCCCTTATCTCTCTTGGTGGTATTGTGCATTCTGCTTTGAAATCATTCATACAATCAGATGTCAAATGAGAAGAGAGGAAATAACGGCCACAAATGGGGCATTTATGTATGCCAAATGATGCACTAAATATAGAAATTGGCTGAAAGTAAACAAAACACGGATAATGCCGCAAATGACTAACATTATATGAACTTATAAGAAAACAAGATAGTACTGCTTTATGGCAAACAATTAGAACATATCAAAGACGAAAGAAAAAAGGGACATAACCCCCAGTAGCGAAAATCAATGGAAAGACCATATAGAAAAACGTAATGGGGAAGATATGGGAGAATGTGAAGATACTTCACTGATTCAGAGTTATAATGCAGACCTTGTAGATAAGCTAACTAGGGAGAATATACTGGTGCAAATTTACAAATTGTATCTATCTTGTGCCCCAGGTCCTGATGGTTTGGCCAATACAGTACTAAAAAAAGATCCAGGATTATAGTCTACAATATTGCATTTACTGTTCCCAAAAGGTTCTAAGTGGTGGGGTAATACCATCAGCATGGAGAGAATCTATATTGATACCCATACACAAGAAACTAGCCAGGGACAATCCGAATAATTGTAGGCTTTTAGCAATGGTGGCTTCCCTGGAAAATTGTTTTGTAGCTTTCTACTTGAATCATGTTGGCAATGGGTAAATAAAAAATGGGTAAATAAAAAATAAATTCCAGACAGGTTTCCACCAAAATCTAGATACCATGCATACTATCTGGACTACTGAACATCTCATGAGAAATTCTATAGTGAGAAACCCCTACATATTTGGCATTCATTGTTTATACTAACGCCTTCGACAGGGTATATACCACCATATACTTTGGAACAAAAGTAATAAAATGGGGCATTCAACCTGAATTGCTGTAATATATTCAACGATTCTACACAAGTACAACAGTAAGAATTAGAATGAATGTGGATGGGGAATTTAGTGACCCCATACGAATGACGAAGGCGCTAAAACAAGGTGTAATGGCCCCATTCAGTGCTCCAGATAGGATTTTGGACTGAGAGTACGTAAATCCAATTTCAAGAGAGTCAAAATGAGTTTCCTCCTTCACAAGAGAGTAAAACATGTCTGACAACTATCCAATTTGTGTGTAAAATTAAAACTTTGTTCAAAAACATTAGTGACAAAACTGCTGTATTTCAATGGTTTCTAAATAATTTATTGCACCTGTGGAAAACATTTCCCCCACAAAAGAACCCTGTAGATGCATACTACCCAGCTTCATCTTCATGATACTTGGGCACAAACTTTGTTAAGAGCTACTACAGATGCCAGCTAGTTACATCGGGCGATTCATAAATCAAGTCCTTCACCCTACCAGCATCACTTCTCTGCCTCTCGGGCCAACTGTTGCTGCCTGGCACGACCTGCTTGACAGCACCTCCATGTTTTTGCTCCATATTGCCTTCCCTTTGCTGCTGTTTCCTCTGTCTCTCACTTTCTGACGCTCTGCCTCTTAAGTGTTGCAATCGCATGTTTTGCGGTCTGTTTCTCCATCTCTCCACCTCTCCCATCTCTGCATTCTAGTGTTGCCATTTCTCTGCTATATCTCGCTTCAGGGGTGTTGCTAGGTCTGGAATAGGTCTGGGGCTATGCTATTGTTGAGACTGTCGGGACTTGGGGCTAGCTAGCCTTTTGGTTCTAGCTCCTGGGCTTCTATCTGGGGCTACAACCAAAAGACCCAGGGCTATAGCCCCCTTCGCCCCCCCCCCCACCCTTAGCAACACCTGTGTCTCGCTGTATCGGTTGATATAACTCCTCTTCCTCTCTCCTGTCATTACTCTGGCTATATCTGTTTTTTCATTTTCTCGGTTGTGGTTGCTACTCCTTTTCTGTCTTGAACTGTCACTTGTGTTATTGTCCTGGCCTTCTCTAGTCACCTGTATTGCATAGGTTGCTCTTCCTCTCCTGTTTTTCTGTTTGTCTTTTAGAAAATGCCTTTTCCATTTAAAAATCTACTGCGGCTTTACCATTGGGTGCTCCTTTTTAGATGTGTCTGTTCTGTGCCACCACAGGCATAGCAGCACTGATGAGTTGTGTGTTCTGAGCCATTACAAGTAGAGCATCCCGGATGAAATGGGTGTATTCTGAATCACTGAACATTATTTAGTAGTGCTTTTGATAAGTCGAAAGCAAGTCAAATCTGTTACAATTGAATGTTACCTGCATCTTAAATGCATATCTCTGATGCAAACTCATTAACTCACCTATCAACAGGATTTGAACTAACAGGTTACACAATCTTTGCAGCAGGGTTATTGACCCACTGAGCTGCCTTTCCCAACCGGCCAACCGGCTGTTGACACTGAAAGCACATAGTGTTAGGGTACTGGCGGTTCCATGTGAGGCTTGCTTGACACAAATGGCTCATCAAAAGTTCTAAGCCTGTTTGGGCTATCCTACATTAGGCTTTGAAATGTGCCAGATTTCTAGCAGTTGGACTCAGTAATCGGACATGGCAGAGCAGACGTTTTGAAAAGCGCAAGACCAAGTAGAAGTGATTAAAGTATATGACAGCAATGCCATCTTCTCACACTGTTGGAGGTTAGTGGGAAAAGCTCAGACACTGTGTTTGCTCAGTACTTTAGCTCGCTGCAGCAAATGCCAACACTTGTTCATGCTTTCTTAACAGCAGCTCTGTTAAGAAATCCAGGTACTGTTCCAAAACGTAGCAGTTCTGCTAACCAAAGTGGCCATTCTGCAATCAGCCCTGCTGTAAATATTTGCCATTGTGCCATGACATGCGTATAGCAGCTCCGTTGATAAATTAGGCTACTTTGCCTGAATATACAGCAGTCCTGTTGAAAGGTACCGGTAAAATGTGTCCCCGTGAAAATATATACAGCACTGCTTCTTCCTGTATCCATTATACATGCTTGCGGTGGGTGGTCAGAAAGAGAGTTAAAGTTCAGATGACATGCCTAGCTATTTGTTGCTTTCTAAGACAACTATGTATAGTGCCCTTTCATGCACAGGAACACGTGCAATCTTAAGACTAAAAAAACAGTATAGGTAATATTATCGCCACCAAAAATATCACCGTACATATGGTCATCGGGAACGGCCATAGGCGATATTTTTGGTGGTGATAACTTATGGGGCAAATGGATGAGGGGATTGCAGGGGTGTTCCCCGCTCCGTTTTAAAATATGTGGGGATTGCGTGGGTGTCCCCCGCAGGTTCCATGGGGTAATATTGGAAAATATGGCAAAATCTTTGTATGGCGATATTTTTGCGACGATATTATCACATGGAACCAAAAAAACACATCTTCATAAAGAACACCAAAAAAGGTTTTTGCTTCTCATAAAAGCCAAACAACTGCTTGCTGGGAGGCTCCGATCAAGAACCCCAAGCCACTGAATGCAATTGATGTGCTTCTGTGATGAAAAGAAAAGAAAGTATGAAATCCCGATGCTGCTGCAACTGCGCTGCCTCTATTAAAGCGGACTAAGGCT
This sequence comes from Ambystoma mexicanum, assembly GCF_040938575.1. Classification (NCBI taxonomy): domain Eukaryota; kingdom Metazoa; phylum Chordata; class Amphibia; order Caudata; family Ambystomatidae; genus Ambystoma; species Ambystoma mexicanum. The sequence continues at coordinate 544,020,811 of NC_090940.1, forward strand.
GAGGAAAATGAAGTCGAAATGCAGCCCTTGTTTAGGACAATTTTCATTTTACACAATTCTACCTGTGTCCTAAAGCAAAGTGAAAAGCATCTTCATGATTCAAGATGCTTTAATAACACTGTAACCTACAAAATGCATAAAACACACATTTCCTTTTACATTACTCAAAAAGTATTATCTTGATAGAATCATTAACATAGGTGAGTGTTTAAAGGTATTACACAGACCAGGACTCATCCGAGTTGCTTCTTTCAGGTACGCACTCCTCCAGCCTCCACCACCTACCTGCCAACTCAATAAACAACTAACCACTGACGACTTTGACTCATGGCTCAACGCATCTCTGATACGGCTCACACTCCCTTGCAAACCATCAACCCGCCGTGGCCTCTTCCCCAGATGGTTCACCCCTGAGTTGAAGACCACTAAACAACTGTATAAATACCCAGAACGCAAATGGCAGAAAGACAAAACCCCAGAGAGCAAGGCAATCTTGGCCCGACACCTTTACCAGTACAAGGCCGATATCCGGATAGCAAAAAAAGCCCACTATAACTCCCGAATCCTAAACTGCAAAAACCCAAGCAAAGAACTCCACAAAATCATCTCTGAATTCACCAACCCGGCTTGCACCATGACTGTCCCGACCCCCTCACAATCTCTGTGCGACTCACTCTCCCTCCACTTTTACACCACTGCTCTCGAAAGAACAAATACTCTAGCCACCAAACTGACTCGCTTACATCCAGCTGCCAATTCTCCCCCCATACCGGCCAGCCCACCAGCCGTGACCACTACACAACCAACGTTCGAATCCTTTAGTCCAATATCAGCAGAGCAATTTCTCAAACTTCTTTCTGCCCGCAAACCATCTGGATCTCTACTGGACCCTTGCCTAGCCACAACCCTCAAAGAAATGTTTGCTTCCACCTGCGCAGGAGAACACGGAAGATCCATCATAAATGCCTCCTTATCCTCTGGTATCTTTCCCGACGCATTCAGAACGGTTCATGTTAAACCTCTAATTAAAAAACCTTCGCTTGACCCCCTCGAGCCCAAAAACTACCGCCCCATCTCAAACACCAGGTTCCTTGCCAAACTCATTGACCAAACTGCCTACTCCCAACTAAATGCCTTTGTCGAAACCAACAACCTCCTTGATCCAGCACAATCAGGTTTCAGAGCCCGTCACGGAACAGAAACCACCCTATCCTCAATCTGGGATGACCTTCAAATGACAGCAGACTCCGCGGGATGTGCCGCACTAATCCGTCTTGACCTATCCGACGCCTTTGACACAATCAATCACTCAATCCTCCTAGACCGCCTCCACTCCCTAGGAATCTGAGGAACCGCTCTTAAATGGATAGCTTCATTTCTCAAAGATAGGTACCAAATAACGACACTCTCCACCTATACCTCCCAAACGAGACCAATCGACACAGGAGTCCCACAAGGAGAATGCTTATCCGCCCTCCTATTCAATCTCTACTTAATCACCCTCCCACCGATAATTCGTTCACACAACATCCTGTGCTACAACTACGCCGACGACACTCAACTAATTCTAAAACTCCTGAACTCAACACCCAACTCCCGACCTGACCTGGCCTCCTGCCTCCTTGACATAGAACTCTGGATGTCCCAAAGCCACCTCTTGTTAAACCCCTCCAAAACGAAAATCATGATATGTGGCAACGCAGAACTTCTTCCGCACCCGCTTCCCTGGCCATCCGCCATGGGCAACTCACCAACCCCCTCCAACTCAGTGAAAAATCTTGGATGCACCCTTGACTCTGAACTAACACTCTCGCGCCAAGTCAACAACGTCTCAAAGTCCTGCCACTACCATCTTAAAACCCTTAGGCGCATCTTTCCATATCTCTCCTTTCCCAACAGACTCCGCAGTCCAATCAATCGTTATATCAAGACTGGACTACGCAAACCCCATATACCTCAGAGTCCATGCGTACCAACTGAATAAACTCCAAAGGGCACAAAATGCGGCTGCCAAACTACTACTTGCGCTTGGCCCGAGAGACCACATCTCCCCAGCCCTTAAGACGCTGCACTGGCTTCCAGTAGCCCGAAGGGTGACCTTCAAAACCATATGCATCTCCCATCGAGCATTGTATAAAACTGGACCTCAATATCTCCAAGACAAGCTAAAACCCTACCACCCCCCTCGCACCCTAAGATCAAGCTCAGCCGGCCTCCTAGTCATACCTAAGACAAACTCAGTCAGGTTAGGCGGGTCATCATTCTCAACCTTGGCCCCCACGCTTTGGAACTCACTCCCACCCCACATCCGCCTAACTGAGGATTTAGCGTCCTTCCGCAAACTGCTGAAAACCTGGCTCTTCCTCTAAAACCAACCAGTACTAAACTAGCCCAAACAGGATCTCAAAGACACCAATCCAACAAACTTCCTGATGCAAGAAATTGACAGCTAATTAACCCCTAATATAAACTAGAAGGACAAACAGAATTAAACGAATAAAGTAGATCAAAGCAGCAAAATGGTTAATAAGAGTAAATCATATGGAATCAATAACGAGAATTAAACTGCTAAAATTGACAGAATGGATGAAGCAGGCTGAACAGATGGATGCGCTGAGTGGAAGAATGCATGAATGGAAGAACAAATAACTATATAGTTCGAATAAGTGTGGAAATCGAATGAATATGTAGATCGGATGAGTGTATAGAACTGATAAACATGTTTAATGGATGAGTATGTAGAGCGGACGAGCATGTATCGCAGATGAGTGCGCAAATACAGAGAAGTGAGTAGAACGCAGGAATGCGTAAACCGAACGAGTGTGTAGAACAGATGAGTATTGTGGCGCGGATGAGCATGTAGAGTGCACAAATGTGGATAGCGGATGAATACGGAAGTGCTGTGAGTGTGTAGATAACCAGAGCAGATGAATGTGCAAGCCTGGCGAATGTATAGAACGTATGGGTGTATAGAGCACATGAGTGTATAGGGCAGACAAGTGTATAGGGCGGACGAGTGTATAGGGCGGATGAGTGTATAGGGCGGATGAGTGTATAGGGCGGATAAGTGTATAGGGCGGATGAGTGAATAGGCCGGATGAGTGTATAGGGTGGATGAGTGTATAGGGCGAATGAGTGTATAGGGCGGACGAGTGTGTAGAGCGGATATGTGTATGGGGCAAATATGTGTATGGGGCGAATGTGTGTATGGAGCGAATGTGTGTATGGGGCGGATGTGTGTATGGGGCGGATGTGTGTATGGAGTGGATGTGTGTATGGAGCGGACGAGTGTACAGAACGGATGAGTGTAGAAAGCGGATGGGTGTATGGAGCATTTTGATGGAAGGAGCGGATGGATGGACGGAGCAGATGGATGGACGCAGCGGATGGATGAACGGAGCGGAGGGGTGTATGGAGCGGAGGGGTGTATGGAGCGGAGGGGTGTACGGAGCGGAGGGGTGTACGGAGCGGAGGGGTGTATGGAGCGGATGGGTGTATGGAGCGGATGGGTGTACGGAGCGGATGGGTGTATGGAGTGGATGGGTGTATGGAGCGGATAGGTGCATGGAGCGGATAGGTGCATGGAGCGGATGGGTGGATGGAGCACTTGGGTGTATGGAGCAGATGGATGTACGGAGCGGATGGGTGTATGGAGAGGGTAGGTGTATAAAGCAAATTAATATATGAAGAGGATGAGTGCGCATGGCAGACGAGGTATAGAACAGATGAGTGTATGAGTTGAAGTTATAGAACAGGATATTACTGTTGGATGCATGAAAAGCACGAGTGCCGAAAGCGGATGAGTGCGGAAAAGGGAAGAGTGCAGAAAGGGGAAGAGTGCGGAGAGCGGATGAGTGCGTGGAGCGGATGAGTGTGTAGAGGGGATGAGTGCGTAGAGGGGACGAGTGCGTAGAGGGGATGAGTGCATAGAGGGGACGAGTGCGTAGAGGGGATGAGTGCATAGAGGGGGTGAGTGCGTAGAGGGGGTGAGTGCGTAGAGGGGATGAGTGCGTAGAGGGGGAGAGTGCGTAGAGGGGGTGAGTGCGTAGAGAGGGTAAGTGAGTAGCACAGACGAGTGCGTAAATTTCAGAGCAGCGAGTAGAAGAATGCGCAAACCAGACGAATGTGCAGAACGGATAAGCGTAAACTGGATGAGTATGTAGAGCCCACGAGTATGGATAGCAGAAGAATAAGGAAGTGCGGAGAGTGTGTAGATCATCAGAACAGATGAATATACAGACCTGGCGAAACTATAGAATGAATGAGTGTATTGAGCACATAAGTGTATAGAGCACTTAAATGTATGGAGTGGATGAATATATGGAGTGGATGAATGTATGGAGTAGATGAGTGTATGGAGCGGGTGAGTTTATGGAGCGGGTGAGTGTACGGAGCGGAAGAGCGGATGAGTGTACGGAGCGGAAGAGCGGACGAGTGTACGGAGCGGACGAGTGTACAGAGCGGATGAGTGAACTGAGCGGACGAGTGTACTGAGCGGACAAGTGTACTGAGCGGACGTGTGTACGGAGCGGACGTGTGTACGGAGCGGATGAGTGTACGGAGCGGATGAGTGCACGGAGCGGATGTGTGTAAGGAGCGGATGGGCGTATGGAGCGGATGAGTGTATGGAGCGGGATGAGAGTATGGTGCGAGATAAGAGTATGGTGTGAGATGAGTACATGGTGCGAGATGAGTGTATGGAGCGGATGAGTGTATGGAACGGATAAGTGGACGCTGCGGATGTGTGTATGGAGCGGATGAGTGTATGGAGCGGATGAGTATGGAATGGAATGGATGAATGTATAGAGCAGATGAGTGTATGGAGCGGGATGAGTGTATGGAGAGGGATGAGTGTATGGAGCGGGATGAGTGTATGGAGCGGGTTGAGTGTATGGAGCGGATGAGTGCATGGAGCAGATGAGTGTATGGAGCGGATGAGTGTATGGAATGGATGAGTGTATGGAACGGATGAGTGTATGGTACAGATAGGTGGATAGAACGGAGCAGACTAGTCCACGCGGGGTGGACCGGAGTGTATTATACCAGACTGGGGTGCACGGAGTGGATATGTGTGCTCGCTACGGACTGGAGCGCATAGAATGGGACGTACATAGTATGGTTCGGAATGCAGAGAACGTTGAAAGAGCATATAACCCATCATATCACACCACCACGCTTACTCTCTCCTTTACATCACCACTCAACTAGAACACAGAGATACTATGACACCATTTGGTATAACTGTTCTCATACCAACAACCGCCGCTTACTCCACATCACTCTGAATAAACACTGCTGGTTTCACACCCCCAGCCAGGCGTTCTCCTCAGGCCTAACGCAGCCACAACCGTTCTGGATAAAACCTGCCAGAACGAACACATTCTCCTGATCCCTCAACCAGCACACCTACCGCTAAGAAGCAGCTATTACACGAATACCGCATGAGCTGCACACATACCCGGTGCTCACATGCACCTTTGACTCTCTCTACTCTCTCTACTGACCTGAACTTCAGTTCCCAAGGGCGTTCAACCTACCAGCGCCTTCAGGCCATACCAATGGTATATAAGGTGCTATATAAGTGCAAAATAACATAACATAACATAACTATGTGGATTGCCAAAGTAAAGAGTAGATTTGCAGGTTGCTGCTTGCCAGGCTGTCACTAGTGAACTCCATGACTTATGGGGGCGCTGCCATACATAGCCTGTGTAAGTGGTACGCATGGAAGAATTAAAAGGGCCGTATTGACAACATTTCTGTGTGTAAAAAGGCCTGATACGTACCTTATCTAGAAGGCTGGCCCCATTACCTTTTTAATCTGTACACAGCAGGAATGGGAAAGGCAATAGATAATTGCAATAATGTTCTGCTGAAACCTGCTGATACACGCATCCTCTGGCTATCGTATGCGGATGATATAGTGCTCTGCGATAGAACTCCGATTGGTCTTCAGCACAGTTTGCAGGTGCTTGAGAACTACTCGAGAGATATAATCTCAAGATGAATTATACAAGATAATGCCGATAGGCAGAGGTAGATGTCATGGAAACTTCATCTAGGAGACTGGAAATTATAAAATTGAAGCCATTTCCTCCTACGTCTACATAGGGGCAATGCTTTCTTCTGCTAATGATGATAAGTTAGCTTTGCAATATGTTATGCCAAGAGGAATATGCAGGTTTGGAACTATAAAGGCATTTGTGCGGAATAGTGCAGGATACGCTATAGAGGGTATGCTGATAACACGTAAGGCCAGCATTGTTCCATTTCTATTGTATGCCATGATATATGTACAGATAAATATGCAGAATGGTGAACCCCATTAGAAGGGAAACATTTGAGGGGCTGTCTTGGACTACCAAACTCAATTACTATAGAAGCCATTCGAATGGAGTTAGGCCTGATTTCTCTCACTACTCGAGCTAAAATTAAGAGATCTATTTTCCATATGAAAATCATGGAGGATAAGGGATCCAGAATATTAAGTAGTAGTATGTCCCTTAATGATGAGTGCCTCAAGCGAACTCAAGCAACTAGGGAGATGGAAGCCATCTGTTGTACATTTCAGATTAAAATACTCTGGGAACTGAGTGAACAAGAGCCAGCAGCTATTGCAATGAAGACATTGGCTGACAAGGCTAATATCTGGGATCGGATCAATACAATAGACCATCTGAGTAGGAAAACCACATTACAAGAATACGCTCGGCACACTCTCCTATTAGGAAATGTGCCGCATATTTAAAATATACGACTGATCAGGGATTGCGACGTATTTTTAAGTGCCAAGGACGAGGTATCTCGTCCTTGGGATTCCCTCCCCAGTGCCAAGGACGAGATAGCTGGTCCTTGGCACTTAAGGGGTTAATGAAGGATAAAATGTTAGAAGGCTTTACATGGTGAAATACTGAAATCACCAAAAAAGGCCTTGGCACTGGGGGGGGAGAACCCATGGCAGTTAAAAAGTTAATGCTTTTAAGATTTAACCTTCTCCCCTCGTATATGATTACGGGGGCTTGGGATAAAATACCAGTACAAGATAGGCTCTGCAGAATGTGTAAAGGTAGTATAGAAACCACTAGACATCTACTAACTCAGTGTAAAGAGCTAGAGGGACAGTACATAACCCATTATGGCCATTTGATAACAAGAATAGAAGATGTTGGTAATGACCAATTTTGGTCCACTATAACCAGGGTTATGTCTGCAGCAGCTTTTCATGTTTGGAAATATAAATGAACTAGGAGGATTGTGTACATTTTAAATGATTAATAATGGATTAAAAATGTATCGTAAATGGGAGTTTTATATTTATAATGCTAACTTGTACTTTAAATGTATTTTAAATTCAATGAATGTAATGTGAATACTGTTTTAGTGGAATTAGAAGATAGTGTACAGGTTACATTAAAACCATATACAGTTAATAAAAAAAGCAAGTGCACCTTTTTACAAATACTGCAAGATCCCCAGGGGTAAAAACCCACTTTTTGCTAAAGCCAGTTTTTCTGTTTTGGGGCATCCAGATGGCTACTAGTGATCACATGTTTTACGAAAAAATAGGGGAGCCCCCAGCGTATTCAGTGTGGGTTTGGGGCAAAATACAGAGGAAACAAAAGGGAAAATAACTCACACTGTAAATTGACATAGAAATTAAAGTCTTATTTATGCTTAATTTTCCAAACCAATGTATATTCTGCTCCTAGAGAGTCAGAAATTAGGAAAGTACCAGGAAAAACAACTGGAGCGATATTGACCTTGATTCTTTAATGAAACAAGAAGAAAATTGGTTAAAATACCCAATATACAACAAAGTGAAAAAACAGTTACAAACAATTAAATAAAGGATTTTTAGTACATAAATTATTCAGACACATAAACGGTGAATTAAACAAAATTGTAAAGGTAAGCGGTTATAAACATACACAGAGAAAATTTTGTTCAAAGCATGGCCAAAATCACATTTAGCATACAAATTGCACAGACTAGTGTAGTCTGATGTGTACAAAAGAGTAGGTACAGAGCAAAAGAAAACAAGTTATTAGGAAAAAGTCAATGATTCAATGACAGAACAGTATCTGTATTAGACTTAGTATTTTGTATTTATACAGTATATTAAGACTGTCTTTATTCAAAGGTTTCTATCCTTTGTATGTATCCATGATCAAAATATGATCATGTTTTGTGGAGCTGCCAGTGATCACATCCCTGATATTTCTGCCAAATTTGTAGTTGATCTGTCCCTTAGTATGTAAAATAGGCCTCTGATCCACATCCATGTGTAAAAAGTGCCAATGCTTATTGATAACATGTTACGTTTATTTGTCCATTGTATGGATAGCCCAGAAAGCTATATCTTAGGCCTCTATTCAATTTATCTTATCAAAATGGTGACTGATGAGACTGAAATTGAATTGAGGCAATTTATGAATGTCTTGAGAAAGATTGGTGTACTCGTCTAAATACCATATACGACAGTGCTGTTAAATGATGCGTCACACAGTGTCTAACGTGAATTATAGAGATCCTGTTTACTGTTGTACATTTGTGAGCCTTTCGAAGCAAAACACTGATGGTGCCTTTACTTTGGTAGGTTTTTGATACTTTATTTTAACTTTTTGTCAATGCTATGAAATGTATGCACTTCTTAAATTTGTCTAAATTCAATTTATTGTGATAATTACCTTTTACTCCGTCGCCCTTTTGAGGATATTTGTATCTGTTTGTGCTAATGATTATGTTTTGAATATTTGTGTATTGCCTTTGTTGCTTTTATGGCTCCCAGCTGAAATAAAGTATTTACATTAAAATAAAACATTGCCTTAGAGATCATAGAGGACAAACATCATTGCTTTTACTCTGAGTGCAACTCTATCCAAGAAGGAAGGACCCTTTGAGAGACCAATAGGTGTGTATTCTCTGTTAAAAAAAAAAAAACTAGAATAACCATATAAATCATTTTCTAATAGAAGGCTATCTTTCCTTAAATGACTTTATGCTACACACCTATTGCACTGTTCCAAAATACCACAATGCGAAATGGCAAGGGGACAAATAGCATCAATGAGGGTTCCTGATGCATTTGATACAATCACAGAATATTTTGGTTGGAGAAATAAGAATGGCCACAGATCTTTTATATATAGTCTCTGATAAAAGGATATGTTTGAATCAATAAGTACTTAGGGGATACTGGGCTTCATGTTCATTTAATTTTCACAACACCCACCCCAACATTAAATAGTTTGTAACCATGAACCATAAATAATGATTTTGGGCAGTCGCATTTGAATGTGAGCATAGGATTCCAGAGATAATGTGTCTTTTTCCAAAAGCCTCTTAGAATTGTAGAAGTGGAGGGACTGAGAGGGGAACTAGGTCTCAGGGTCAGGATTGCGGTGCACGCGTCCTGAACCCTGATGCATGGACAACTGTAGAGGGTTATATATAAAGTATTGGTACATTTTTGTATGAAACATTTGCTTTAGTTTGCAGTCTACTTTACTGTTCATATTTAATATCTATACCAAGTCCCTACCAACTTTTGTAAAGGAATGTGCGGAACAAGTGGTCCTGTGCAACTGATAGGCAAAAATGCAAGAGACATCCTTTAATAGTTTTATTTTATTGGTTAGGGCTCATTGAAATACCATTAACAGCTTATTGGCTTACTGCGCAGGTCAAATGCACTTTATGGAACTGTGCTGAGTCTATAGCTATGTCCAGGATTAAGCATCAATTATATCATATGCAAAAAGCGACATATTCTCTGAGCCGCTGGTGATTTACTGTAGCTCCTAGGAAACCCAAGACTTGCTATTTGTTAGAAAAGGGTGGAATCTCATTAATTTGTCATTAAGTATCGATATAGTTTGAACAAAACTTAGATAAATGTGCAATACAAAAATAGCATCTACATTTATTCACTAAACAAAGACAAGGAACTTCTAATTCTCATCATTAATACATATCCATATGGTTAATTTCATCATTATATGTTATTTTATTTTGATTTTATTATTAAAGAGTAATTTAAGAATGGTGTAATTATCTTAAAGTTCCACCTAAATTAAGCAATACCTTATTCTTATCAGATATATCAAATCTACCCATATATGAAAAAAATCTATATTAAAATTCTAATACGCAAGAGTAAAGCCCTAATTTGTCTAGAAAACTATTCATATTACATCTCCATTTTATTTCTAAAATGTTTTAATTAATATCCAAATCTGAATTAAGGGACCTACCCTAAAGTACCCCATTGCGTTAGATCCTTTTTAACTTGGATAATCTTTACATAAAACAAAAAAATAAAAGTTGCGGTCCCATGTTTTGCAACCCTTAAAAGAGCAATTACATTCAATGGCATCTATAGCAGGTGCTCTAAGCCAGTCTTTCATTCTTTGACAAGAGGGTTTATAATCAAATACATTACAGGCAACATGCTTTGTAAGGTCACCCAGTACGGAAGTGCCTACAAGAAACAATAGCTGTCACAAAATGATGTATTGGTGAACCAAATACTCTTGCAAAGCAAATAAGTCATACGTAAACACAATAACTTTGGCGTTGCACAATGACATGCAACTGCTCTTGGGGGGAATAAGGAACTGGATATGATTAAAGGTGTTTGGGACAGTGAAACTGTAAGGTACTAACGTTGTGTATTTGGCAAGACGTCAAACATTTGCTTCTGATCGACTTATCCATTACTCACTTCTTTCTTCCTTTCCTTGTTTCTATTCATGTTTTCATGGATTGCTTCTGCTCTCTCCTTGCTTTCCTTGTTTCTTTATTTGGTTGCCATTCTGACATGCTCTTTCATCTTACATCTCCTCCCCCTTCATTACCAATCCCTCCTCCCCTCGTTCCCTTACACACTTTATACTTCTACGTTCATCATTCCCTCTTCTCCTGACTTTACTAGTGTTCTTCTTTCTCTCATGGTTCCAACAAATTCTTCCCCCTTTCTTCCCTCTGTTACATGATTGCCTGCCTTTCATCCCACTTATCCTACTTCCCTCCTTTCCTATTTCCCTAATGTCTTATTGTCAAAATCCTTCTTTTATTAGTTTCTGTCACACCTCTAACTTTCCTTTCATTACCCTGTTTTCCATTTTCATTTGCTAGAGAAAGTATTTTTAATGTTGTGCACTACCAATATATTCTCAAGAAATCATGTGAATTAAAATATCAGACAGCGGTTTGACAATAAGGTACTGGTTTTGTTAGGGCTTAGAACTAAGTTTCAAATGCACTCACTATCAATTTCTGCAAATGTTGGCAGTATGATATAACAGAAAGTCTTCAACTAACCCATAACTGACCAAGAAGGTAAGACTATTGGTTATTAAGAGCATGGAAATCGCTCCACATCACTAGCAAGTGACATAATTACTTTCTACCATTTAACTGCAAGATTAAAGATCAAGCAGAGCAAGCTGGTCCATCCACCACTGTAACCCTATGGCAAGATTGTATTAGGAGATTGACAGCATGTTGACTATACGACTAACTACTGGCTGGGCTGATCAGACATGTTTTAAATTTCCTTTCGCCTGCAATTATCTTGTCACAGCGGATATGCAAAGCTATTATACAGCATGATCAGGGTCTAATTGTAGTAAGGAAGGCACTTGACAACATGCCAATATGTAAAGAATTACTAGGTTTACTATTACATTGCATATGACACAATATTATCTATTAAATTGAAGAGGGGTGTTATCTGCAATTGACAAAAACTGCTATGGGGTCCAATGGTGCCCCAATGTATGCAACTATGCTCATGGCAACGTAACAAAGAAAGGATGCGTTGGAATGTGCTAGCAAACCTCATTTTACCATGGGTCTCTGATGTTTAGACTCTGCACTCTTGGTTTGGTACCATACACCCCTAGAGCTTTACGGGTGGTTTAACTTTTTCAATTACTTGAATTGCCCAAATTGCCAATGTTGCATGACAAGGGCAGAGTACATTATCTAGATGTACTATCTGTGAATAACAATGACACGCGTAACCGGTGTACATGAAACCAACTAATAGCAATAACAGATGGGTCATATGGTTGACTAACAGAAACAAGCATTGGCAATGCCAATAGTTTTGGCGTTTACTGATGTTCTTTGCATGTTGCATTTAGAGGCAAGTGCAAAGTTTAAAGGAGGATGCGATAAGGGGTGCAGAATGAGAAGGGCTATAGAGCAAGGGAGGAAGCCATTGATAGAGGGTGCCATTGATGATGAGCAGAAGAAATATGAGCGAGAATTGGTTAGCGTGAGACAATAAGAAATAGAGAGAGTGTGAGAGGTAGGATGAAAGGGGATAGGAAGAGGGGGTAATGTGAATGGAGAAATAGAGGGGGTAGAGTCTGGTAAGGTGGATGGGGGAATAAAGGGTGTAGGGTGGGTGGAGCCAGAGGGAGGGGGTACAGGGCATGGCGGGGTAAAGAGAGAAGGGGTAGGGTTGGTAGAGAAAGAGCTATAGGATGGGTGGCATTCGGAGCATGCGACGTTTGGATCTCTTGATGTTTCAGACTACAATTCCTTATAATAGCTGGCTATTGACTATGCTGGTTAGAGATTATAGGAGTTGTCCAAAACATCTGGTGAGCCAAAGGTTGCAGACCCCTTGCCCTAGACTGTTCACCTTACCATCACAACTTATTACATCAACCAATGGAAAGTCCCCTTTTATAGGACATGGTGTGTGCTTGCAGGGTGGGATTAAGACTGATTTGCATATGGTCTTTCCCCTTTCTGTAATCTCTTGGCAGGCGAAGAAAGATGGACTGGAGGATTGCCCAGGGCAATGGCAGAGACTGAGATTAATTCTAAACCTTCCAGCCATCAGCTCTTTTGTTTTGCTGAAGTCACCCCGAGTGAGACGGGTATGCCCAGATGTGGGTCCCGTGCCTTCTGGGTCTTGGGACCCAAGCTACTCCTCACTGAGGAGACCCAACAAGGCTGAGACATGTTTGGGGATGTTTGGGGTCTCGTGCAGAAGGGATGTGATTTAGCGGTTCGGGATGGACTGCCCCTTTGGGGGTGGGAATAAGCCTGATTTGCATATGGTATTTCGCTTTTCTGGAATGGCTTGGTAGATGAAGAAGGATGGTCTGTAGGGTTGCCCAGAGCAATGCCAGATGTTAAGATTCATTCTAAACCTTCCAGCCAGTATATCTTTTGTGTTGCTTCTTGCCAACATTGCACATTATTTCTGGTCAAACCCCTCTCATCTAACACGAATACAAAATAAATGCACTAATTATTTGGGGTTGGATGCAGAGCAGAGGTGGGGACAAGAAGAAAAGGGATGTGCTCACTACAGTGCATGGTGTGCAGGGCGCACTTCAGAAGCCCTGCCCATGGGAACAGTTGGTGCACCTATGGATTGTTTTGTGATGAAGATCATGTGCATGATTGGTAACTATGGTAGGAACTAGGCACCATAAAGACGGTCTGCACTTACTATTGAGGCTAGTCTGCAAATAGCAGAGAGCTGTAATTGGAGTAGGGGCTGAGGCCCACATCTTTGTTTTGCGGGACGCACCACTGGAAGTTGGTGCACACAGGTAAGAAATCTGCTCAGAGCAAGTCTAAGTAAACTGGGGTTGTTGTGCTCAACGCAGGAGCAGATGCACATAGGGGTGAGTTGTGCTTACTGCTGGTGCACGCACTGAAGCGATGTACTCACTGCAATATTCCCCCTTCTTATAACTCCTTTTCACCATTCTATCACGAAGGATATTCACACTCTACCCCCCCCCCCCACTTTTCCAACATGAACACTTTTGCACAATATGAAAGACAATGGACTAACACCAGAGCTGTTTACCTGACAAGTCCCAGCACAAGGGTCAGGTAAAGTCAGGCAATTGACCAGAATCACACACACCTGATGGCCCTTTCCCTTCCCCACAGGGATAAAACGTGGAGCACGAGAGCACACTACAAGCAAGGCAGACCGCGCAACGAGACAGCAGTTCAAGAGGAGGAGAAAGATGGCGAGAACCGAAGGGGTGACAAGGAGAAATCTTGCCCTTTCCGACCCTGACCCGCAATGCCTCCGTGAAAGGAATCATAAGACAGCGAACAATAGCCAGTGTTTGTTGCAGCAGATGTCAATGGTACATGGAGCACGCCTACACTGATTATCAGAACAGGGAGAGATGCTTGCTACCGTGGTACCGGCCTTGACTCCAGAGACAAGAAAAGCCAAGCGGTTCATCACAGCCGTTGAGTCGAGGGGAGAGCCGATAAGAAACTGAACTGTGTTGAATGAAAGTCACAAATGGCAAATTAAGGAAAGGTGAGAGAACTGTTAACATTAAGGGGAAACCAGCTGTAGAGGGGTCTGGCATCACCTGGGTGATCATTCGAGAGACTGTGATTAATCCCATGTTTGTTGAAACTACCAATAACAGAAGGCCGTAGACGAGACGGAAGGAAAAGGTCAAAGTGGTCATACAGAGGTCTAAAACCCCCAGTATAGTCGGAAGTCTTTGACCTGCCAGTAATTGAAAAGCTAAGGGAGATGAATCCTGCATAGTGAGAAAAGAGAAAGAACTGTGTGATTGGTAAAAGTTGACAAGAGTGAACCCGATGGAGGCATGCCGATGGAAAGGGGCAAAGTCTGAAGTCCCAATGAAAAATGTGTTGACAAGAGTGAACCCGATAGAGGGATGTCCATAGTGAACTGTTTAAAAAGATATCAAGACTTGTGAATGTCACAGGTGAAATTGTTTTGAGAAAAAGCCGTAGTGAACCCGACGGAGGGAGGCTGATATTCGAGAAGGGTCTGAGCCCGGAAGAGGTGGACTCAAGGGTGCAGTCATCACCCAACGTACATTGGAAAGGAACTTTTCGTTTGTTATTTTGAACACATCAGGCCCTCAGAGGCAAGAGACTTTTTGTAGTAAAGACAATTAACCAGCGAAGGTACTGATAGCTGAAAACGTAACTGTCGTCTCGTGCTGGGAAAGCTCAAGAGTGTGCTTTGCTCAGGAGTCCCGCCTTTTCCCGTGCTCAAAACGTGGGGAATGGAGACCCCGGGTACCACATCCTGACTTATCATTTGTGAACACTTCTTTCTTTCTTGTGAACCCTATCCCACACTCTTTTTCTGTATTTAGTTGTAAGGATTGGCAATAGGTTTTTTAGTATAGGCCTTTTTATTTGACAAGACGCCAATAGGACTGCCTTGTTATTATTTGATGGTTGTAGCTTGCTCCCATCTTAGATTTAGGTTTAGAATAGGTGTTTTTCCAACCTGCATATACAGTTTAATAAACACCCTTGCACTGTGATCACTTGTGTCTGTCTTTACTGTTGCCACCATGAGTTCCTTACAGCGCCCAAGACTACTTTATGGCCCAGTCAGACCCTGTTGGGCAGTATCACGCTGCACTGGCTCCACCATCCACAACCTTGTTGGTTCAAGGTAGAGGTGTCGGGGTGCATGATTTTAATACCTGTCATGACAAATATATGGGCAGGGTGCAAATGGTGGTTAATTATTAGAGCTGGTAGGATGGGCATGGCGCTAAGCACTAGTTGTTGGGATCTGTGTTTGAGCCACAGGTCGCTGCTTCGTATCCTTACAATTCTGCGGGCATTGGGGAAGCAGTATTTAGTGGTCAGCTATCCATGCAATTATGGCATAAGTATTGAGTGGCACACATTTATATATTTAGGGGTTGAATTTAAGCGCTACAATTTAAAATTGAAGGTATGTATGACAAAGGGGCATGCACAGTAATGAGCAAGCAATACAGTAAGTTTAGCAGCCCAGCCAGGTTATGGTTGAAAACGGTACTTAACGGCAGTGACTACTGATCTAATTTATTTGTAAAATACCTGTACACAAGGGAAACGTTTCCAGGGGTGACTACAGAATGCCTTACGATCTGCTTTGTGGTAATGACAATTTGCTTTATCTGCAAAAAACAGGTTCATGATACCCTGAGGGGACAAAGGATTTTTTGGCAGGTCAGTTACGGTACATGTGAAGAGCTGGAAATTAGTGGTGAGGTTGGCTGTTTAGCAAGGAGGATAAGAGAGGCTTTGCGGGACACTCAAGGCATAGGAAGTGTCTGATGATTAATATGATATAATATTTTCTTAGAAGTCTGAGGAGATTCAATGTTCTCTCTACCTTCTCTACCTTCACCCTGCATTTTATGAGCTGCTGCACTTGCATGATCTTAATAATACAAGGTCTAGTGAGATAGTTTGTCTTGTCCCCCTCTCTATCTCTCCCTTTGTATTGTCACGCCCTGAAACACCTGGGTACAGGCACTTTATAAATGACATATCATATCTTATCAGTGAGGGACAATGAGGGGGTGGCAGGTTAATCGGGGATACCCATTATAACAAGATACATTTTGTTCCCACCATATTAGGTTGACTTACAATGACTAGAGAAGGGTCATCAGACATGTTCGCCAGCATCGAAGTTGGCTCCAACAGTCCAAGTGGTAACGAGTGCAAGGATGAGGCTGAATCCGAATTGTGGGCACTATTCCAGGAAAAAGTGCACAGGAAGGGTAAAAAACAGGGCAAAATGTTGCTGGAGGAGGGGCAGAAGGTGCCTACACACCAGCAGATTGTTCAGGCCCAGATCTGATTGCCTGCAACTTTGGACATCCCCCGCCCCTGCTAAGCTAAATACCTACCAAAGCACCACCAAAAAGGAAGAGGGCAGCGTGTAAACTGAGGTGTAAGTTTGTAACCGTCAGGTCACAAGAAAAATTTTTATTACAGGTGGCAGCTAATCCCGCCGGGCACTCTGCTGAAGTGCAGCAGGCGATTCTACCAACAATTGGCGAGTTAGAAGAGATAGGTGGTGCTGTGATTGCGCAAACAGGTAACTGAAGAGGGATTCGGGATCCTGCCACCAACCCCCTCCCATCAAGTTCATGATAAGACAGGCCAGAATACACTGCAATCACCCATTCTATTTCGGACGAATCCCAGGTGCACCAATGATTGATAAATACGTTGAGAGTTATCCTCTCAGCCAGCCATACAGACCCGGCACAGTATGAATCTGTCCATGTGTGGATGAAGAGCCGCAGACCATAGACAGAGACACCTATATGGATAGCATGGACTAAAGCACCAAGAAGCCATGTTGCTGACTTTGTTAGAGACACCACCACATAGTAGCGTTAGACATGAAGCACACACCCCATCTGCACTTCGGGACACAAGCACACACTTGAATACATGAAGAACACGAGAGTACTGTTCAATTGTTACATGACAGATACATATACATACTGTCATTGCTTTTATTATTTTTGCCATTAGCCAAATGCAGAAACGCAGAAACCGCAAGGCACAAGAGATCCTGAGCAAAGCTTGCAGATGCTTAAACGAAATGCGAATAACCCTACAGAACTGTAGGAGCACCTATAGGACCTGACAGAGCCAAGTGTGACTAACCTATGGAGAATATAGCATAGCATGGACAATGTAGAAACTGCATTATAAGGTTTAGGAAAATTACAGCAGTCCTCAGACCACTGAGCAAGACATGAGCTGAGCTGATTCAGGCTGGACCGAGAGCAAGACGCGTGACACAGGACCCGCAGCCAAGGTCAAGAGATACAGGAGACATTCCAATCACCAGGCGACAAGGGGAACATCTACAAAAAAGGGAATAAAGACCTCATAATTCGGAGCTGCAGAGCTCAATTTCGTGGTCTCCAAACACGTGATACAGCTGAAGCAGACAATGGACAGTGAACAGTGGTGAGAAAGGAGAGCCGATCCCAGGCAGCCAGACAAGTATGCAACAAGTGTTGTGCCGAGCAGGAGAACATCTCATAAGGCAAAAGTGGTGCACACAAGTTGCAATACAGACACATAATCGTTCATATCACCTTGAAAAGGTACACACTGAGCTGAGGACCGATTTGGGTCACAGGCCTGGGGACGTCAGCTCTAGCCAAGCACAGATTAGTACCCTAGGGGTGCATAACAACGGGCAAGAACCAATGGTAAGTCCATAAATCTGCAACAATCTTATAGTTGGTGAATTGGGGATGGATCAGGCCAGTCGCCTGACATGGAAGAACCAGTAGAATAACATATGTATGATATGTACTGATATAGGTTATTATGCTCCTGACAGCCAATCCCACACCGCAATAGGTGTTTGGAGAGAGGCCCAAGTAATGACAGAGCAGTGATGTGTTTTTCAGACAAAAATGGCCTGCGCGCCATTTACTGTGTGACATGCTGGAATCTTTCTGAGTTCTTTGGTTTTGGCTGTAATAAACCACAGTTTGAACTGGCCATTGACTGAGTCATCTGTGTATTCTGGGGGAGGGAGTTGGGCCCTCCAAGTCCGCAAACTTCCATTATTGCTCTGGCATACCTCAGGGGTTCTCCCCAACAAGTTGGTATCAGAGAATGGTTGGATGTTCCAGCCCTGCGGCAGGTCGTCTCCTCCGCCGCGGAACCTGAGAGGCTGCAGGATCCTCACATATTTTGAGAAGACGGGAAACACATGCCTGTGGAAAGGCTGCCAGGAGCTAATTAATAATCATCCGGCCCAAGGTCAGCAAGGAGTCCAGGCAGATCAGGGCGGGGAAGTGAGCACCTTCTGGGGGAGTCGGCAGCTGAGCAGCGCCAGTAGACTACCGAGTGTAAGTATTGACCCAGTCGAATGGCAACTGTGGGTGTGAGGGAGAGTATTGAATATTGTGGCGTATTCTTTAGTACCGTTGAGTATTGTCAAGGTATTGTCTAGTATTGTCAGAGTGAGTAGGGTCAGGCGCGCGGGTAGGAGTCCTTTCTCCATGTTTAGGGCACATTCGGTCTTAGAGGTAAAAGCTTCTGGTGAATAACCTAGACTATTGACTTCAGGGCACAGATATGATATGATAGTCTATTTATATAACGCCTATACACAATGTGTTTCAAAGCGCTTGATGACAGAAGATATGTATATAGTGGTTTTCCGGTGGGTTGCGCATTTGGGCTTGGGTCATAGATGACAGTATCTCTGTAAGGGTTAGCGAGGAAAGCTGGCCTAGATTGTGTAAGGTGAGTTGACTGGTTAAGTCTCCTGGAGTGAGATGTTTTGCATGTTAGGCGACTCAGCGGGTACAGTTCGACCACAAGAGAATATTGGTATACTGTGCCTGGAGGCGGGAAGACAGCTGTGGGGTTTTTGTGTTGCTGGGAGTAACGGGCTATTACAGTGTGCACACAGTATTTGATTTTTCTTAGCACTACCTTCTTTAGTAGATTGGTGACGCCACCCATAGATTTGCACATAGGACACAGAGAGCATGAGACGGTGAGGAGCTAGTATTGGAAAATTCGGAGTGGCAGATGAGGTGAACAAGTGGCAGTGCATGGAAGGCGCATGTGCAAGATTGTAGCGGCGCCTGAGGAGGCAGTGGTTCTGAAGGCGGGGAGGTACGTGGAGCACACCTAATAAGTTTTGGAGCCGAAGAGGCTCGTAGTACTCGGAAAAGTACTGTCATTATATTGCACCTTTCTCCCTGGACAGCGGATTGTCAAAACCCTCGACTTGAGGTCAGGTAAAGGCTCGAAACAATGGGGGGGACACCCCTTCCACACATGTGTAAGACACTCCCACCCTATAGGAACAAGATTTTTAAATATAGCATAGAATGGTCCAAATGTACAGAGGGAAAGTTAACTAAACCGTGGCCACCTTGTGGACGTTTCTCCAAAGACGTGCAGCAATCACTACTGACAAACATACAGGGTGCCTATAAAGGGAAGTTCACAAAGCGCATGGCCATATTCGAGTTGTGGCGCATATTCCGTGAGGACAAGGAGGATGCAGCGAGGCATCAGTGGATGTTGAGCCAGCAGAAGGTGAAGGAGCCAGGAAGTCACCATTCCGCTTCTCCCTCCGAGCATAGTATCCGATGACACTGACAACGGGCAAGAATGTACCCAATACGGGAATTAAGGACAGCAGCAGGGTATTCTAATCCGACATATAAGCCACCACCATACACGAAGGAAGAGGGGCCGATAGGCTCAGGGCAGTCAGCTACTGAATGCGAATCAATAAGCGAGATGCAGAAGGGCGCGAAGGAGGGGTTCGCAAGCATAACCACCAAGGAGTGGAAAGGAGGGCAGATACTCCTGAAACTGGAAGGGGAAAAGAACAGGGAGGCAGAGGGGGGACTAAGGCAATGGAGGATCTGAAAGGAAGCAGCGAAGCATCAGACTGGGCTGAGATAATGGAGGAGGCAGATAGGAGAGGGAAGGAATGGAGGAGAGGTTAGAACGAGAGGACACAGAGAGAAGACGAGAAGAGAAGTTGGAGAGGGAGGAAAGGGAATAAAGGAAGAAGGAGGGGAAGGAGTGCATGGAGAGGGAACGAGAGGAGAGGATCGGGAGGGACTTTAAGGAGAGAAAAAGTGTAGAAGGGGAGCAGCAGGACAGAAGGACATGGGAAGTTGGAGATTGAGAG
This sequence comes from Ambystoma mexicanum, assembly GCF_040938575.1. Lineage (NCBI taxonomy): Eukaryota > Metazoa > Chordata > Amphibia > Caudata > Ambystomatidae > Ambystoma > Ambystoma mexicanum. Next base: position 544,041,290 of record NC_090940.1, read on the forward strand.
GCGGAGGGAAGTAGCTGAGTGGGAAAAACGCAAGTAAGCTGAGGGAACAGAGAAGGTTACAGCTGGACAGGCTTGCAAGGGAACAACCGCACAGGGAGGAGGACGAGTGAGCAATAAGAGTGGTAAAGACACAAGGAGCAATTGACAGGGAAACGACAGTCTTGAGGAGATAGCACAAGCTCACAGGATAGCAGCACATCAGAAAGAGACGGAGCAGGCCGGGGGGTATGGGGGGGGAGGAAGTAGGTACAACTTGAGGGACATCGACCTCAGCATGAAACCTAACACGGACCATCCAGGAGACTGAGCTTTACAGATGATTTCTGGAGAAACATGGGTTCAGGGTCGGACAATGAAGATAAGAACAGTGGCGATGAGAGGGGGGAGCAGTATCGATCCCAGTCAGCGGGATGGGGACAGATAAGCGGGTGTCATGGAAATTTAGGATGCATACAGAAGACGGAGGCGGTAGCTGAAATGAGGAGGCACAGTTGGCGAGCGACTTACACACCCTACATGACGCTACATATGTTGATAGGCTTAGAGACCTCCCAGGACAAAAGAAGGGGGAAACAGCCATGGCTTGCTCTAGGGGAAAGTTATCAAGGAGGTATGACGACAATATCCGGGTACCGACATTAGAACCGATAGAGGTATGCGCAGGTATTGAGAGCGAGAGAGGGGACAGACAGGTCAGACTGACTAGAGGCGCACATGAGTAGGAGGGGTTCACACAGATGCTCTTACTGGAGCCGGGAGGGGTATGACCTCATTATATACCATGGGAACACGCAGACAAGGAGAATGTGAAGTGCAGCCTACCCTCAATAAGTGCGGGGGCTGTGAAATGGATTTATTAGATGGAAAGGAAGGCAGCGTGAAAAAGGCTAGCAGTGGGAGACGTAAAGGGACTACTAGTGGCGATCCTCTGGGACGCTGCTGATGTTGTATGGAAAAGGGCGGAGTTCCCTGGAGTGACAACACGAAAAATGGTGCACAATGGTTGGCCGTCTGCAAACTGTAGAGCTGCGGTATGGTAAGCTTTAAGGACACAATACCCAGACACCTCGGACATTGGGGCGATTATGTCCTGGAAAATGAGGGTAGATGAAGATCCGTTACAGTATATTCAGGACATTCAAGAGCTTTGGCACCTTGACACTCGAGAGCCTTGGGCCAAAACAGTACCAATATTCTATCACATACTAGTGCAGGGGCTGCCAGAGCCCGTCCAGAAAAATTAATTAATTAAATTTGTATCCGTCTCCTTCCCTTTTAACAACCACCGAACCCTGCTAAAAGAAGCCCCCTTTCTCCCACTCATCAAATTAAATGATGGCAGAGCCTGAGGAAGTCTGGTGGTTATATTATTATTTATATATTGGAAGGAGCAAGGCTCTTTTGATCACAAAAGAATATACAATAGATAAGAAATCAGATTTGACAGAAACCAGAGAGCTTCTTACAATGGGGCGAATCTGAGTGACATTCTGACCCGATTGTGGAGGTGAGTAAATGCAACAGTCAAAAGGGAAAATAAATGGTTGGACTTACATAGATTAAGGACAATCAACAGACATTTTTAAGTGCAGGTAGGCGGTACGTCCAGCTGTGTTAGGATTGTGACGACGATAGATGAAGTGCTAGAGTGGAGGCAGTGAAAGTGAGGGACAGAAGCACGTTAGAGGCAAGGAATAAATGTTAGCTAGAAGGGTGGTTAATGAGAGGTAGGTCTGAGGTGAGGAGGTAGGCTTTTAGGTTGGTTTTTGAACAAATCATTGTGTGGACTGTTTGTTGGATGTCCGGAGGAAGAGAATTTCATGCAAGTGGAGCAAGAAGAGAGAAAGAGTGGAAGCAAGAGGAAGCACAGAGAGGGTGAGGTGCCACAAGTGTAGTCGAGAATGGAGATTACGAGGAAGCTTGTAGAGATGGATAGAGGATAGCTATGGTGGTGCCTTACCGTGGATAGATTTGTGAACCAGGAAAATAAATTTTAATCTGGCCCTGTTTTGCATCATCAGCCATCCAGCCTGGTGACGGTACCAGGTAGTAGGTGTGAAGTGAGGGAGTTCAAAGCGAGTCCTGGTGGCAAAGTTAATCATCTTGCAGAGAGGACAGAAAGCATAGTTGGGGAGTTGTTAGGAGATGCTTCATGGTGTTGAAAGGAAGGAGGTGCCCAATTTTCCTAATATTTAGGTAGTTGAGGAGAGCAACCGTTGCAGTTTTGAAGATGAAAGTAGATGTCAGAAGAGTCTTAGATGCTACTGAGGTTTCTAGCTGAAGAAGAGTAAGGGAGAGAGTCGGGTGGGAACCGGATAGGCAGGGGAAGAAGAGTACCTCTGTTTTGGTAGAGTTTAACATCAGAGAATGCAAAGCCATCCAATATTTAAGGGCATAGACACAGTTGAACATTTTGAGAGAAGAAAAAGTAGAAGACTAGGTGTTGTTCGCGAAGAATTGGAACAGGAACCCAGAGCAGGAGATTAGTGCCCCAAGAGCAGAGGTGTAGAGTGTGGAGTGGAGGACATCCATGACAGAGCCTTGTGAAATCCCAACAGTTAAAGGAGTTCAGAGGTGTTGTTGTTCCAGGAGACAGAGAATTGGCAAGGTGGCAGGTAGGATTCAATCCAGGCAATGGCTCGATCGTGAATCCCAAGGAAAGAGAGAGTATTAAGGGGATCTGAGTGATCGACAATGTGAAAGGCAGCAGACAGGTGAAGGAGAATTAGGATAGAGGATAGGTTGGAGTGCTTGGCAGAGGCGATGAAGTTGGAGACATTCTTGAGAGCAGTTTCTGTGGAGTGACAGGAGTGGAAACCTGCTTGAATGGGGCCTCGAAGGTTGTGGATGTCTAAGAAATGTGTAAGATGGTTGAATAAAACCCTTTCGGGTACTTTAGAGTAGTGTGGAAGGCGAGACACAGGCTGAAAGTTCTTCAGTGGGTTTGGGTCATCACCTTGCATTTTTAGGAGAGGGATGACCATGGCAGCTTTGAAAATAGAGGAACAGCAAGCGGAGTCGAAGGACAGGTTGAAGAGTTCAGCTAGATGAGAGGCGACTTAAGGGGCAAAAGGCTTGACTATCTGAGGAGCAAGTGGGTCTGACGGGGCACACGTGGGTTAGCCTTCATCCGTAGAGATAGGACGTCTTCAGTATTAGTGTGATTAAAGTGGGAGATACAGGCAGAGGATGATGGTAGAGTAGGCAGAGAGTAGAATGAAGGAGGAGGGAGTGTGAGGAAGGTCAGGAGAGAGTCTCTAATTTTGAATGTTTTTTCAGTGAAGTATTCATTTAGGTGGTTAGCTGTGAGAGTGGAGTTTTTTAGACTTCGGTGGAGCGAGGAGTGAGTTTAGGGTCCCCTGTAGCCGGTGAGGATGATTGGGGTGAGAGTCAATTAAGATGAGGTAGAATTCTGTTTTTGCTTTATCAAGAGAGGACTTGAGAGAGTTCAGGGCAGAAGTAGAGTTGCAAGTTTTCCTGCAAGTGGGTATGCCTCCATTTTCAGAGCAGCTGATGCATGTCTGTGCAGAGACAGTGTATGAATGGGGTGACCCATGGCTGAAGATGCTGAGACTTAGCGGTGAAAGTGAGCAGTGGGAAGCGAGAGGAGAATGAGTCATACAGTAGGGACTGGAAGCTGGAGAAAGCAGTGTTGGTGGCAGCGGGTGTGAAGGAGAAGTGGGAGAACTGTAGGTCAGAGAGAAAGGGACGAATGGCAGAAGGTTTCATTTCCTTGTACTAATAGGTGAGGCAAGTGGTGAGGAGATGTCAGAGGGTGGAGTGGATATGGTGGTGGAAACAATGGAGCGATCAGATAGGGATGGTGTGACAGTAGTATTAATGGCTGAGAGAGAGGTGGAGATGAATAAGAGATCCAAAGAGTTACCCCCAGTGTGGGAAGTTAGGTTATGTACAGAGGGGAGAGCCTGGCCATTAAGAAAATACTGTGCAGTATTCTGAGAAGTGGTTGGAGAGGGAAGTTCAAGACATCTAAGAGAATGAGGTGATGTTTAGTGGAAAAAGAATCAACTAGTTGCCCAAGTTCATCCCAGAATGGTCCAGTGGGACCAGGAGGGCGAGAGATGGAGATGATGTGAACAGACTGAGCTTGAGCATTGATATGATATGATAGTTTATTTATATAGCGCCTATACACAATGTGTTTCAAAGCGCTTCAAGGTAATGCAAAGGAACAAGGGAAAATACAATGACATTCTTGCAGGCCATGAACAGTAAGGATGTGAAATTAACTATCATACTTGGCCTGATGACATTTCAGATCGTACAAGAGCTAAGACATAGATAAGGAAGGGAGGGGGAGAGTGGGAAGGAAATGGAAACATATAGGCGACTACCGTACTAGACCTGACGACATTTCTGATAGAGCCGGAGAAAAACAAAAGGTGAGGGAGAGGGTGAATTAAAAAAAGGCAGGAAAGGACGTGGCATTGGAGATTGGTGGGCTTTGAGGAGGGAAGAGAGTAGGTGTCAGACGCTTTCCCCGCTGCCAGTCAGACAAAGAAAGCAAATGAAGGATAGTTTTGGAGATGTGTAGCAGGCAGTGGCAAATGGAGAAATCCAGGTTTCAGTGATAGCAAGAAAGTCTAGCGGAGGAGAGCTGGCGTGAAAGTAGTCAGTGATAAAGGACATTTGTTGCATACAGAGTGAGCACTCCAGAGTGCAATGTTCAGTTGATGAGGTAAGGAAGGGTAGGGTATTTGAGTCTCAGAGGAAGAGAGGCGAGGTGGATAGGTGTTAGAGGAGGTATGGTTAGCTTCTCTGCTTGGTTTGTTAGAAGTAGGAGGTGCAAGAGAGATGAGTAGTGGGAGGTTTTGAGAATTGATTTTTATGATAGAGATAGGAAAGGAGGAAGTTGTAGCGTGATTGGTGAAAGTGTAGGGAGTGGTGGGTAGTAAGAGCAGCAGGAGTATAGGTGAGTAGCACCGTGTGGGGAGAGAGTACATTAGGAAGCTTGGGGTACTCACTGGTGCAGCAGGGAGAAAGGCAAAAGCAAAGGCTCAGAGGCAAAGAGCTAAAGAGGCGGTCAATGGCTGATCTTCACCCTTCACTCTTCTGCCCTTAACTGGGATGCGCCTGGCTGGACGCCCCTAGGGAGTTCAGAAGTGATGACACACACTCTGGTCACCTGATGGCCTAGTCCATCAGTGGTTGGTGGTATAAAGGAGTGGCAGCAGACAGTGGAGCACGTCGAAGGCATGAGCAGCCGGGCGCAAAGAAGGCTCCTGGTATTCTTAGAAATGCCTGGAGCAGAGCGGGGATCCGCTTTACTTGTAGACATGGGCAAACTCCCCATCAGTACCTAGATAGCAGTTAATGGGAGTGTAAGCACTGCAGCAGAAAGTGCCAGAGAATATGCATGCCTGACGCATGCACACGCTGTGGGGACTTGATTTCACTGTGGGGACCTAAACCCAAGTCCCCACATGGTAATGCCTTCCAAATGACTTAAAACAACTTAAAAGACATCTGTGCCAATTTTTAGAACTTTTTAAAAAATGGCTTTGTGGGGACCTGTGTTTATTTTGGTGTGTTGATTTTTTACTCAGCTCTGCCCCCGCAGGGTGGGTGTGGTATTGCAGTCATCAACACACGGACAGGAATTTAAACACACTTGATAAATCAGATGCCCTACATGCTTAGGCAGCAGACAGCAGATTCATGGGAACCATTTATACACAAATACAATTGTGTTTTAAATGGCCTGAACTCTGCGTTTAAATGTAAAATAATGAAATTAAGCTGTTTTTTGTGTATTTTGTATGTTTACAGAATTGGATATAATTGATATGCAATGTAAATCTTCCCTCATTGATTGCACAACACACTTCCAGATACATTTCAAGCATTGACTACTTTTGTAATAAACGAATCACAATATGACTTACTTTACTTTCTTATTTTTCTGTGATTTTGTTGAAGTCCCCATAGGGGTGGTGTGTGATTAAATTGAATTCTACACTGTCAAGACAACACATTATGTGCACGGATGTCATCTTGTCTATAGTCTGATATGTGAATTAATTGAATGTTGGCATCACATTTTGTCTGATTATTCAAAAAATATTCACAAAGTTGATGTTTAATTGATACTCATTTGGTTTCCTTACAAGTTGATCTCTAAGGGAAAAAAGTGGCAGTAATGGAATTAGCGCCACTTTGATCAATCTGCTGATATAAGGGTTATTGAAAATGGACAGTAATTCCTCTGGTGAAATTAACCCAGAAGAAATGAGCGCTGGAGGAATAAGTAATGAAAACCAGTGATAATTCCCCCGGGGCTAAATCCTCCAGTGGAATTAGAGCTGAAAATAAAAATGCTAATTCCATCCTATCTTCAGGTAAAAATACCGAACGAAACACTGCCAAAAATAGTGGCCAATTCAACCAAAAATACCCAAATGGTGAAGGAAAATGCATTCAGGTGATGCAAATGAAGCCACAGATGCACCCAATTGGCCATACAAGGGTATGTGAATACGAATAGTATGTAATGATGCTGAAGTCCCAATAGAGCTGATATGATGGTACTGAGTCCACCAAAAGGATGGTGTGTGGTCATGTTGAGGTCTCCGTTGGGATGTTGTTTGATGACATAGAGGTCCTCACAGGGATGGTGTGTCATTGTATAGAAGGCCATATAAGAATAGTGTGTATTTATGCTGAAGGTCCCATAGAAATGGAATGCAATGATATTGAATCCTCCAACTGAATGGTGTGTGCTGATGTTGAGGTCCCCACAGGGTTGATATGTGATGATATTGAAGTCCTCACATGGATGGTGTGCGCTGATGGTGAGGTCCCCAAAGGTATGATATGTGATGATATTGAAGTCCTCACATGGATGGTGTGTGCTGATGGTGAGGTCCCCACAGGGATGATATGTGATGATATTGGAGTCCTCACATAGATGGTGTGTGCTGATGGTGAGGTCCCCACAGGCATGATATGTGATGATATTTAAGTCCTCAAATGGACAGTGTGTGCTGATGTTGAGTTCCCCACAGGGTTGATATGTGATGATATTGAAGTCCTCACATGGATGGTGTGTGCTGATGGCGAGGTCCCCACAGGGATGATATGTGATGATATTGAAGTCCTCACATGGATGGTGTGTGTTGATGTTGAGGTACCCACAGGGTTGATATGTGGTGATATTGAAGTCCTCACGTGGATGGTATGTGCTGATGGTGAGGTCCCCACAGGGATGATATGTGATGATATTTAAGTCCTCAAATGGGTGGTGTGTGCTGATGTTGAGGTCCCCACAGGGTTGATATGTGATGATATTTAAGTCCTCAAATGGGTGGTGTGTGCTGATGTTGAGGTCCACACAGGGTTGATATGTGATGATATTGAAGTCCTCACATGGATGGTGTGTGATGATGTTGAAGTCTCCTTAATGAAGATGTATTATGATATTAAACATTTTGTATGTGGGCTCTTTGACATTAAATGCCTTACAGATATGTAATGCTTCAAGGAAGTAAAAGAGAGGTTTTGTGAAGATGTTGAAATCATTTAAGAAAGTATTTATAGGCCTGAGTGTGTTTTATGTTAACATGAACTCATGTAATGGTAATGTTACATCATGCTCTGCTTAGTACATGGCCAAATCAGAAATTGAACGAAATCTCACCTGACAATGGGGGTGATTACGAGTTGGGCAGTATTCTGTCTGTAAATCCACTGGACTTACCGTTGCCACCACTTAGTTTGGCAGATTTACAGGTGGATTACACGTGGTGGTGGCGGAGTATGATCCCTTTTTTTCATTGGACTCTATGGGGCATTTTTGGCAGAATTACTGCCTAAGGGAGCAAGGGCTAAAGGTCAGTGTGAACAAGTGCCAGTTTTGCTGGACAAGCAGCAAATACAGCGGAAACATCATCTCTGCAGACATCATTCCTGTAGATCCCGCAAAGACGGAAGCCTTCCTCACCTGGTCAAGACCTCAGAACTTGAAGGAGTTACAGAGTTTCCTTTCTTTAACAGCTACTGGAGATTTGTTGTGGGATATGCCAACATCGTGCAACCGCTTGTGGACCTCATCAAAGGATACCTGCCTAACTAGAGGAGTGGCAGGACTACTCTGCAGACCATTTACACCATCCATATGAGCCCTTTGATGATAGGTGGACCGACTAATGCCAGGAGGCATTCAAGGAGCTGAGGCAGATCCTCACTACTTGAGCTCCTCGGATACTCAAACCAATTCTGGGCTACACAGATCCTCAGTTGCCTTGCATCTTGCACATTGATGCAAGTCTTCCACCTGGTGATTGTGTGTTGATCCACAGCCTGGAAAAAGAGTGGACAGAACAAGCTGAGTAAGTGGGAGTCTCAACCATTCAACGTTGAGCATCAATTAGTAGTGCTGCCTGTCTACTGACTATGGGTATGAGGACAGCCAAGAAACATCAAGACCTTGCAATGGAACCATCTGCTCCAAGTCCAGGATGAGTTTGAGCTGACACTGGCAGTGAGAGAAGAGGACGTGAACCCGACTCTGAGAGTGTTCTTTCGAGACTAATCCTGATCCCATTGCTCCTGGTAAATTGGATGTGGCAGGTTACCCTTACCCATTCCTCCACTGGAATATAGGGAGCCTGACTTGGTACAGGGTTGATCCCTGGGTCAGGAATAAACCCTAGATGAGGCCCCGGCTGATCTTGATCCTGCAACCAGGGAGAGCACGACTGTCATGAAACTAACATAGGATTCACCGGGGGTCCAATGTGAGTTTCCCATTGCCTGATCCTAAGTTTTCCATTCTTTCTTCTTTAGTGCAGGTGCCTGCGAGTTCAGGGATACTTTGGCAGGGCGCAGGGCATGAGAGGGGGTTGGGGGGTAACAGGAGAGAGACACGGGGCATGAGTGAGGGGTGGGGGGCAACAGCAGGGAGACACGGGGCATGACCGGGGGTGCGGGGCAACAGGAGAGAGACACGGGGCATGAGCAGGGGGTGGGGGGTAACAGGAGAGAGACACGGGGCATGAGTGGGGGGTTGGGGGTAACAGGAGAGAGACACGGGGCATGAGAGGGGGGTGAGGGGTAACAGGAGAGAGACACAGAGCATGAGCGGGGGGTGGGGGGCAACAGGAGAGAGACACGGGGCATGAGAGGGGGGTGGGGGTAACAGGAGAGAGACAAGTGGCATGAGCGGGGGGTGGGGGTAACATCAGGGAGACACGGGGCATGACCGGGGATGGGGGCAACAGGAGAGAGATACGGGGCATGAGAGGGGGGTGGGGGTAACAGGAGAGAGACACGTGGCATGAGCGGGGGGTGGGGGTAACATCAGGGAGACACGGGGCATGACCGGGGGTGGGGGGCAACAGCAGAGAGATACGGGGCATGAGAGGGGGGTGGGGGGTAACAGGAGAGAGACACAGGGCATGAGCGGGGTGTGGGGGTAACATGAGAGAGACATGGGGCATGAGCTGGGGGTGGGGGGGGCAAAATCAGGGAGACACGGGGCATGAGCGGGGGGTGGGGGGAACACGAGGGAGACACGGGGCATGAGCGGGGGTTGGGGGCAACAGCAGGGAGACACGGGGCATGACTGGGGGGTGGGGGGCAAAAGAAGGGAGACACGGGGCATGACTCGGGGGTGGGGGCAACAGGAGAGAGACAAGGGGCATGAGAGGGGGGTGGGGGGGTAACAGGAGAGACATGGGGCATGAGCGGGGGTTGGGGGCAACAGCAGGGAGACACGGGGCATGACTGGGGTGTGAGGGGCAACAGGTGAGAGACACAGGGCATGAGAGGGGGTGGGGGTAACAGGAGAGAGACATGGAGCATGAGCGGGGGGTGGGGGGTAACAGGAGAGAGACACGGAGCATGAGCGGGGTGTGGGGGGTAACAGGAGACAGACACGGGGCATGAGTGGGGGTGGGGGCAACAGCAGGGAGACACGGGGCATGAGCGGGGCATGAGAGGGGGGTGGGGGTAACATAAGAGAGACACGGGACATGAGTGGGGGGTGGGGGGCAACGGGAGGGAGACGCAGGGCTTGACGGGGGTGGGGGGCAACAGGAGAGAGACACGGGGCAAGAGAGGGGGGTGGGGGGCAAACAGGAGAGAGACACGGGGCATGAGCGGGAGTGGGGGGCAACATGAGAGAGACACGGGTCATGAGCGGGGGGTGGGGGGTAACAGCAGGGAGACACAGGGCTTGAGCGGAGGATGGGGGGATCACGAGGGAGACACGGGGCATGAGAGGGGGGTGGGGGGTAACAGGAGAGAGACACGGGGCATGAGCGGGGTGGGGGGCAAGAGCAGAGAGACACGGGGCATGAGCGGGGGTGGGGGGTAACAGGAGAGACATGAGGCATAAGCGAGGGGTGGGGGAACAGGAGAGAGACACGGGGCATGAGCAGGGGGTGGGGGGCAACAGCAGGGAGACACGGGGCATGACCAGGGTGGTGGGGGGCAACAGGAGAGAGACACAGGGCATGAGAGGGGGGTGGGGGGTAACAGGAGAGAGACACGGGGCATGAGAGGGGGTGGTGGGGTAACAGGAGAGAGACACAGGGCATGAGCGGGGGTGGGGGTCAACAGCAGGGAGACACGGGGCATGAGCAGAGGGTGGGGGGCAACAGCAGGGAGACACGGGGCATGAGCGGGGGGTGGGGGGAACACGAGGGAGACACGGGGCATGAGCGGGGGGTCGGGGTTAACAGGAGAGAGACATGGGGCATGACCGGGGGGTGGGGGGTAACAGGAGAGAGACATGGGGCATGAGAGGGGGGTGGGGGGTAACAGGAGAGAGACACTGGGCATGAGCGGGGGGTAGGGGTAAGAGGAGAGAGACTCGGGGCATGAGCGGGGGGTGGGGGGCAACAGCAGGGAGACACGGGGCATGACCGGGGGTGGGGGTCAACAGGAGAGAGACACGGGGCATGAGAGGGGGGTGTGGGTAACAGGAGAGAGAAAAGGTGCATGACCGAGGGTGGGGGGCAACATGAGAGAGACACAGGGCATGAGCGGGGGTGGGGGGAAACAGCAGGGAGACACGGGGCACGAGCGGGGGTGGGGGGAACACGAGGGAGACACGGGGCATGAGAGGGGGTGGGAGGTAACAGGAGAGAGACACGGGGCATGAGCGGGGGGTTGGGGGCAACAGCAGGGAGACACGGGGCATGACTGGGGGGTGGGGGGCAACAGGAGAGAGACACGGGGCATGAGCGGGGGGTGGGGAGTAACAGGAGAGACATGAGGCATAAGCGAGGGGTGGGGGAACAGGAGAGAGACACGGGCATGAGCGGGGTGTTGGGGCAACAGCAGGGAGACATGGGGCATGACCGGGGTGGTGGGGGGCAACAGGAGAGAGACACGGGGCATGAGAGGGGGGTGGGGGGTAACAGGAGAGAGACACGGGGCATGAGCGGGGGTGGGGGGCAACAGCAGGGAGACACGGGGCATGAGCGGAGGGTGGGGGGCAACAGCAGGGAGATACGGGGCATGAGCGGGGGGTGGGGGAACACGAGGGAGACACGGGGCATGAGCGGGGGGTCGGAGTTAACAGGAGAGAGACATGGGGCATGAGCGGGGGGTAGGGGCAACAGGAGAGAGACACGGGGCATGAGCGGGCAGTGGGGGGCAACAGCAGGGAGACACGGGGCATGACCAGGGGGTGGGGGGCAACAGGAGAGAGACACGGGGCATGAGGGGGTGTGGAGGGTAACAGGAGAGAGACACGGGGCATGAGCCGGGATATGGGTAACAGGAGAGAGACTCGGGGCATGAGCGGGGGGTGGGGGGTAACAGCAGGGAGACACGGAGCATGACCGGGGGTGGGGGTCAACAGGAGAGAGACACGGGGCATAAGAGGGGGGTGGGGGTAACAGGAGAGAGACACGGGGCATGAGCGAGGGTGGGGGGCAACATGAGAGAGACACAGGGCATGAGCGGGGGTGGGGGGCAACAGCAGGGAGACACGGGGCATGAGCGGGGGTGGGGGGAACACGAGGGAGACACGGGGCATGAGAGGGGGGTGGGAGGTAACAGGAGACAGACACGGGGCATGAGCGGGGGGTTTGGAGCAACAGCAGGGAGACATGGGGCATGACTGGGGGTGGGGGGCAACAGAAGGGAGACACGGGGCATGACCGGGGGTGGGAGGTAACATGAAAGAGACACGGGGCATGAGAGGGGGATGAGGGGTAACAGGAGAGAGACACGGGGCACGAGAGGGGGGTGGGGGTAACAGCAGAGAGACACGGGGCATGAGCGGGGGTTGGGGGGCAACAGGAGGGAGACACGGGGCATGACCGGGGGGTGGGGGCGACACGAGAGAGACACGGGACATGAGTGAGGGGTTGGGGGTAACAGGAGACAGACATGGGGCATGAGCGGGGGTGGGAGGCAACAGCAGGGAGACACGGGGCATGAGTGGGGGGAAAACGAGGGAGACACGGGGCATGACCGGGGGGTGGGGGGCAACAGGGAGACACAGGGCATGGCTGGGGGGTCGGGGCAACAGGAGAGGAACTCAGGGCTTGACCTTGGGGTGGGGGGCAACAGGAGAGAGACACGGGGCATGAGAGGGGTGGGGGGTAACAGGAGAGAGACAGGGGGCATGAGCGGGGGTCGGGGGCAACAGCAGGGAGACACGGGGCATGAGCGGGGGGTGGAGGAACACAAGGGAGACACGGGGCATGAGCAGGGGTGTGGGGGTAACATGAGAGAGACACGGGGCATGAGCGGGTTGTGAGGGGCAACAGCAGGGAGACACGGGGCATGAGTGGGGGTGGGGGGGAACAGGAGAGACACGAGGCAAGAACGGGGGGTGGGGGGCAACAGCAGGGAGACACGGGGCATGACTGGGGGGTGGGGGGTAAAAGGAAAGAGACACAGGGCATGAGAGGGGGGCGGGGGGTTAACAAGAGAGAGACACGGGGCATGAGTGGGGGGTGGGGGGGCAACAGCAGGAACACGGGGGCATGAGTGGGGGGTGGGAGTCCACAGCAGGGAGACACGGGGCATGAGCAGGGGGTGGGGGTTAACAGGAGAGAGACACGGGGCCTGAGCGGGGGTGGGGGGCATTAGGAAGGAGACACAGGGCATGACCGGGGGGTGGGGGGCAACAGGGAGACACAGGGCATGGTTGGGGGGTCGGGGCAACAGGAGAGGGACTCAGGGCTTGACCTTGGGGTGAGGGGCAATAGGAGAGAGACACGGGGCATGAGAGGGGGGTGGGGGGCAACAGGAGAGAGACAGGGGGCATGAGCGGGGGTCGGGGGCAACAGCAGGGAGACACGGGGCATGAGCGGGGGTGGGGGGAACACAAGGGAGACACGGGGCATGAGCAGGGGTGTGGGGGTAACAGGAGAGAGACACGGGGCATGAGCGGGTTGTGAGGGGCAACAGCAGGGAGACACGGGCATGAGTGGGGGTGGGGGGTAACAGGAGAGACACGAGGCATGAACGGGGGGTGGGGGGCAACAGCAGGGAGACACGGGGCATGACTGGGGGGTGGGGGGTAAAAGGAAAGAGACACAGGGCATGAGAGGGGGTGGGGGGTAACAAGAGAGAGACACAGGGCATGAGTGGGGGGTGGGGGGCAACAGCAGGGAGACACGGGCATGAGTGAGGGGTGGGAGGCAACAGCAGGGAGACACGGGGCATGAGCAGGGGGTGGGGGTTAACAGGAGAGAGACACGGGGCATGAGCGGGGTTGGGGGGCAACAGCAGGAAGACAGGGGGCATGAGCAGGCGGTGGGGGGCAACTGGAGAGAGACACGGGGCATGAGCGGGGGGTGGGGGGTAACAGGAGAGAGACACGGGGAATGAAAGGGGGGTGGGGGGTTAACAGGAGAGAGACACGGGGCATGAGCGGGGTTGAGGATAACAGGAGAGAGACTCGGGCATGAGCAGGGGGTGGGGGGCAACAGCAGGGAGAGACGGGGCATGAACGGGGGTGGGGGGCAACATGAGAGAGACACTGGGCATGAGAGGGGGGTGAGGGTAACAGGAGAGAGACACGGGGCATGAGCCGGGGGTGGGGGGCAACATAAGAGAGACACGGGGCATGAGGAGGGGTGGGGGGCAATAGCAGGGAGACACGGGGCATGAGCGGGGGTGGGGGGAACACGAGGGAGACACGGGGCATGAGCGGGGGGTCGGAGTTAACAGGAGAGAGACATGGGGCATGAGCGGGGGGTAGGGGCAACAGGAGAGAGACACGGGGCATGAGCGGGCAGTGGGGGCAACAGCAGGGAGACACGGGGCATGACCAGGGGGTGGGGGGCAACAGGAGAGAGACACGGGGCATGAGGGGGGGTGGGGGGTAACAGGAGAGAGACACGGGGCATGAGCGGGGGTATGGGTAACAGGAGAGAGACTCGGGGCATGAGCGGGGGGTGGGGGGCAACAGCAGGGAGACACGGAGCATGACCGGGGGTGGGGGTCAACAGGAGAGAGACACGGGGCATGAGAGGGGGGTGGGGGTAACAGGAGAGAGACACGGGGCATGAGCGAGGGTGGGGGGCAACATGAGAGAGACACAGGGCATGAGCGGGTGTGGGGGGCAACAGCAGGGAGACACGGGGCATGAGCGGGGGTGGGGGGAACACGAGGGAGACACGGGGCATGAGAGGGGGTGGGAGGTAACAGGAGACAGACACGGGGCATGAGCGGGGGGTTGGGAGCAACAGCAGGGAGACATGGGGCATGACTGGGGGTGGGGGGCAACAGAAGGGAGACACGGGGCATGACCGGGGGGTGGGAGGTAACATGAGAGAGACACGGGGCATGAGAGGGGGGTGAGGGGTAACAGGAGAGAGACACGGGGCACGAGAGGGGGGTGGGGGTAACAGCAGAGAGACACGGGGCATGAGCGGGGGTTGGGGGGCAACAGGAGAGAGACACGGGGCATGACCCGGGGGTGGGGGCGACACTTGAGAGACACGGGGCATGAGTGAGGGGTGGGGGGTAACAGGAGACAGACACGGGGCATGAGCGGGGGTGGGAGGCAACAGCAGGGAGACACGGGGCATGAGTGGGGGGAAAACGAGGGAGACACGGGGCATGAGCGGGGGGTGGGGGTAACAGAAGAGAGACACGGGACATGAGCAGGGGGTGGGGGGCAAAAGGAGGGAGACACAGGGCATGACCGGGGGTGGGGGGCAACAGGGGGACACAGGGCATGGCTGGGGGGTCGGGGCAACAGGAGAGGGACTCAGGGCTTGACCTTGGGGTGGGGGGCAACAGGAGAGAGACACGGGGCATGAGAGGGGGGTGGGGGGTAACAGGAGAGAGACAGGGGGCATAAGCGGGGGACGGGGGCAACAGCAGGGAGACACGGGCCATGAGCAGGGGGTGGGGGAACACAAGGGAGACACGGGGCATGAGCAGGGGTGTGGGGGTAACAGGAGAGAGACACGGGGCATGAGCGGGTTTGTGAGGGGCAACAGCAGGGAGACACGGGGCATGAGTGGGGCTGGGTGGTAACAGGAGAGACACGAGGCATGAACGGGGGGTGGGGGGCAACAGCAGGGAGACACGGGGCATGACTGGGGGGTGGGGGTAAAAGGAAAGAGACACAGGGCATGAGAGGGGGGCGGGGGGTAACAAGAGAGAGACACGGGCATGAGTGGGGGGTGGGAGGCAACAGCAGGGAGACACGGGGCATGAGCAGGGGGTGGGGGTTAACAGGAGAGAGACACGGGGCCTGAGCTGGGGTGGGGGCAACAGGAGAGGGACTCAGGGCTTGACCTTGGGGTGGGGGGCAATAGGAGAGAGACACGGGGCATGAGAGGGGGTGGGGGGTAACAGGAGAGAGACAGGGGGCATGAGCGGGGGTCAGGGGCAACAGCAGGGAGACACGGGGCATGAGCAGGGGGTGGGGGGAACACAAGGGAGACACGGGGCATGAGCAGGGGTGTGGGGGTAACAGGAGAGAGACACGGGGCATGAGCGGGTTGTGAGGGGCAACAGCAGGGAGACACGGGGCATGAGTGGGGGTGGGGGGTAACAGGAGAGACACGAGGCATGAACGTGAATAGTGTTTAATGCCAGAAACTAAGTGCCTTTTTAAGTTTTGCATGCAAATTATACATCTTGTGGGAAATGTCAAACCCCCAAAATGCGTCTGTTGTAATGCAGGCAAGTAATCACATGTCCAAATAACATTGTATAATGTATATTGAGTACTATAAAGTAAGCATTTTTCCATTTGCTCACGGTGCAATCCATCCTAAATAAGAATAATAAAGTAAGTCTTCACAAGGATGGTAACACGCGTCCAAGTCCCAGCAAAGATGGTACCGGACATACGAGTAAAAATAAGCATTTTTGCAAATATGAAGTTGGATCCTGTATTATGAATTTTTTATGAACATAGTTCTGCTATTAGCCCATTTCTAAAACATTGGGAAAGGTTAGTCCCCACAAGGCAGGTATCCACACATAGTCCATTGTAATCACACACCATCTCTGTGGGGACTTTGGTGTTATCATAATCACACACCATCTCTGTGGGGACCATACCATTGTCATAATTGAACACCATCTCTGTGGGGACCTTATCATGATTATCACTTAGAATTGCTTTGGAGAATTTAAATTGACCATAATCAAACATGATCTCTATTGGAAAGGTAACTTCAGTAATATTAAACATGATCCAAAAGTAGATAACAACACCTCACCATTCCTAAAGAGGAGATGTGTAAATAGGGAAGATGGTGCCTGTGGAAGAATGAAACTTGAATTTGAAATCCTGCTTCCTTTTTTAACACAAAGTGTAATCCTGGGTCAATCATGGTATCTCCTGTGCCACAGTTCTCTTTCCTGGAAGTTTTTTTAGTGTTTATAATAGTGTTTACTGCCAGAACAAACTGCCTTTAAGTTTCACATGCAAATTAAACATCTTGCAAATTCAAAAACATCCTAATCCATCTGTTGTGGTGCCTAGATATCAGGAATGTACTTGTATATAAAATATATTGCATACTAAGTACTATAAAGTAAGCATTTTTTCATTTGCTCATTATACATTCCATCCCAAATAAGAATAATGTGGTAAGTCCCCATAAGGATGGTAACACACGTTCAAGTCCCCGCTTTGCAAATTTGAAGTTGGATCCTGTATTATGAATTTTTTCTGAATATATTTCTGCTATTAACACATTTCCAGAACATTGGGAAAGGTTAGTCCCCACAAGGCTGGTTTCCACACATAGTCCCCACAAGGTAGGTAAAAAGTAAGAGTGTGTGTGTGTGTGTGTGTGTGTGTGTGTGTGTGTGTGTGTGTGTGTGTGTGTGTGTGTGTGTGTGTGTGTGTGAGTTTGTGTTACTATCCTTGTGGGGACTTGGGTGTGTAAACATGCACACGCTGTGGGGACTTGATTTCACTGTGGGGACCTAAACCCAAGTCCCCACATGGTAATGCCTTCCAAATGACTTAAAACAACTTAAAAGACATCTGTGCCAATTTTTAGAACTTTTTAAAAAATGGCTTTGTGGGGACCTGTGTTTATTTTGGTGTGTTGATTTTTTACTCAGCTCTGCCCCCGCAGGGTGGGTGTGGTATTGCAGTCATCAACACACGGACAGGAATTTAAACACACTTGATAAATCAGATGCCCTACATGCTTAGGCAGCAGACAGCAGATTCATGGGAACCATTTATACACAAATACAATTGTGTTTTAAATGGCCTGAACTCTGCGTTTAAATGTAAAATAATGAAATTAAGCTGCTTTTTGTGTATTTTGTATGTTTACAGAATTGGATATAATTGATATGCAATGTAAATCTTCCCTCATTGATTGCACAACACACTTCCAGATTCATTTCAAGCATTGACTACTTTTGTAATAAACGAATCACAATATGACTTACTTTACTTTCTTATTTTTCTGTGATTTTGTTGAAGTCCCCATAGGGGTGGTGTGTGATGAAATTGAATTCTACACTGTCAAGACAACACATTATGTGCACGGATGTCATCTTGTCTATAGTCTGATATGTGAATTAATTGAATGTTGGCATCACATTTTGTCTGATTATTCAAAAATTATTCACAAAGTTGATGTTTAATTGATACTCATTTGGTTTCCTTACAAGTTGATCTCTAAGGGAAAAAAGTGGCAGTAATGAAATTAGCGCCACTTTGATCAATCTGCTGATATAAGGGTTATTGAAAATGGACACTAATTCCTCTGGTGAAATTAACCCAGAAGAAATGAGCGCTGGAGGAATAAGTAATGAAAACCAGTGATAATTCCCCCGGGGCTAAATCCTCCAGTGGAATTAGAGCTGGAAATAAAAATGCTAATTCCATCCTATCTTCAGGTAAAAATACCGAACGAAACACTGCCAAAAATAGTGGCCAATTCAACCAAAAATACCCAAATGGTGAAGGAAAATGCATTCAGGTGATGCAAATGAAGCCACAGATGCACCCAATTGGCCATACAAGGGTATGTGAATACGAATAGTATGTAATGATGCTGAAGTCCCAATAGAGCTGATATGATGGTACTGAGTCCACCAAAAGGATGGTGTGTGGTCATGTTGAGGTCTCCGTTGGGATGTTGTTTGATGACATAGAGGTCCTCACAGGGATGGTGTGTCATTGTATAGAAGGCCATATAAGAATAGTGTGTATTTATGCTCAAGGTCCCATAGAAATGGAATGCAATGATATTGAATCCTCCAACTGAATGGTGTGTGCTGATGTTGAGGTCCCCACAGGGTTGATATGTGATGATATTGAAGTCCTCACATGGATGGTGTGCGCTGATGGTGAGGTCCCCACAGGCATGATATGTGATGATATTTAAGTCCTCAAATGGACAGTGTGTGCTGATGTTGAGTTCCCCACAAGGTTGATATGTGATGATATTGAAGTCCTCACATGGATGGTGTGTGCTGATGGTGAGGTCCCCACAGGGATGATATGTGATGATATTGGAGTCCTCACATAGATGGTGTGTGCTGATGGTGAGGTCCCCACAGGCATGATATGTGATGATATTTAAGTCCTCAAATGGACAGTGTGTGCTGATGTTGAGTTCCCCACAGGGTTGATATGTGATGATATTGAAGTCCTCACATGGATGGTGTGTGCTGATGGTGAGGTCCCCACAGGGATGATATGTGATGATATTTAAGTCCTCAAATGGGTGGTGTGTGCTGATGTTGAGGTCCCCACAGGGTTGATATGTGATGATATTGAAGTCCTCACATGGATGGTGTGTGATGATGTTGAAGTCTCCTTAATGAAGATGTATTATGATATTAAACATTTTGTATGTGGACTCTTTGACATTAAATGCCTTACAGATATGTCATGCTTCAAGGAAGTAAAAGAGAGGTTTTGTGAAGATGTTGAAATCATTTAAGAAAGTATTTATAGGCCTGAGTGTGTTTTATGTTAACATGAACTCATGTAATGGTAATGTTACATCATGCTCTGCTTAGTACATGGCCAAATCAGAAATTGAACTAAATCTCACCTGACAATGGGGGTGATTACGAGTTGGGCAGTATTCTGTCTGTAAATCCACTGGACGTACCGTTGCCACCACTTAGTTTGGCAGATTTACAGGTGGATTACACGTGGTGGTGGCGGAGTATGATCCCTTTTTTTCATTGGACTCTATGTGGCATTTTTGGCAGAATTACTGCCTAAGGGAGCAAGGGCTAAAGGTCAGTGTGAACAAGTGCCAGTTTTGCTGGACAAGCAGCAAATACAGTGGAAACATCATCTCTGCAGACATCATTCCTGTAGATCCCGCAAAGACGGAAGCCTTCCTCCCCTGGTCAAGACCTCAGAACTTGAAGGAGTTACAGAGTTTCCTTTCTTTAACAGCTACTGGAGATTTGTTGTGGGATATGCCAACATCGTGCAACCGCTTGTGGACCTCATCAAAGGATACCTGCCTAACTAAAGGAGCGGCAGGACTACTCTGCAGACCATTTACACCATCCACATGAGCCCTTTGATGATAGGTGGACCGACTAATGCCAGGAGGCATTCAAGGAGCTGAGGCAGATCCTCACTACTTGAGCTCCTCGAATACTCAAACCAATTCTGGGCTACACAGATCCTCAGTTGCCTTGCATCTTGCACATTGATGCAAGTCTTCCACCTGGTGATTGTGTGTTGATCCACAGCCTGGAAAAAGAGTGGACAGAACAAGCTGAGTAACAAGTGGGAGTCTCAACCATTCAACATTGAGCATCAATTAGTAGTGCTGCCTGTCTACTGACTATGGGTATGAGGACAGCCAAGAAACATCAAGACCTTGCAATGGAACCATCTGCTCCAAGTCCAGGATGAGTTTGAGCTGACACTGGCAGTGAGAGAAGAGGACGTGAACCCGACTCTGAGAGTGTTCTTTCGAGACTAATCCTGATCCCATTGCTCCTGGTAAATTGGATGTGGCAGGTTACCCTTACCCATTCCTCCACTGGAATATAGGGAGCCTGACTTGGTACAGGGTTGATCGCTGGGTCAGGAATAAACCCTAGATGAGGCCCCGGCTGATCTTCATCCTGCAACCAGGGAGAGCACGACTGTCATGAAACTAACATAGGATTCACCGGGGGTCCAATGTGAGTTTCCCATTGCCTGATCCTAAGTTTTCCATTCTTTCTTCTTTAGTGCAGGTGCCTGCGAGTTCAGGGATACTTTGGCAGGGCGCAGGGCATGAGAGGGGGTTGGGGGGTAACAGGAGAGAGACACGGGGCATGATCGAGGGGTGGGGGGCAACAGCAGGGAGACACGGGACATGACCGGGGGTGCGGGGCAACAGGAGAGAGACATTGGGCAATAGCAGGGGGTGGGGGGGTAACAGGAGAGAGACACGGGGCATGAGTGGGGGGTTGGGGGTAACAGGAGAGAGACACGGGGCATGAGAGGGGGGTGAGGGGTAACAGGAGAGAGACACGGAGCATGAGCGGGGGGTGGGGGGCAACAGGAGAGAGACACGGGGCATGAGAGGGGGGTGGGGGTAACAGGAGAGAGACACGTGGCATGAGCGGGGGGTGGGGGTAACATCAGGGAGACACGGGGCATGACCGGGGATGGGGGGCAACAGGAGAGAGATACAGGGCATGAGCGGGGGGTGGGGGTAACATCAGGGAGACACGGGGCATGACCGGGGGTGGGGGGCAACATGAGAGAGATACGGGGCATGAGAGGGGGGTGGGGGGTAACAGGAGAGAGACACGGGGCATGAGCGGGGTGTGGGGGTAACATGAGAGAGACATGGGGCATGAGCTGGGGGTGGGGGGCAACAGGAGAGAGATACAGGGCATGAGCGGGCGGTGGGGGTAACATCAGGGAGACACGGGGCATGACCGGGGGTGGGGGGCAACATGAGAGAGATACGGGGCATGAGAGGGGGGTGGGGGGTAACAGGAGAGAGACACGGGGCATGAGCGGGGTGTGGGGGTAACATGAGAGAGACATGGGGCATGAGCTGGGGGTGGAGGGGCAAAATCAGGGAGACGCGGGGGGTGGGGGGAACACGAGGGAGACACGGGGCATGAGAGGGGGGTGGGGGTAACAGGAGAGAGACACAGGGCATGAGCGGGGGTTGGGGGCAACAGCAGGGAGACACGGGGCATGACTGGGGGGTGGGGGGCAACAGAAGGGAGACACGGGACATGACTCGGGGGTGGGGGGCAACAGGAGAGAGACAAGGGGCATGAGAGGGGGCTGGGGGCAACAGCAGGGAGACACGGGGCATGACCGGGGTGTGAGGGGCAACAGGTGAGAGACACAGGGCATGAGAGGGGGTGGGGGTAACAGGAGAGAGACACGGAGCATGAGTGGGGGGTAACAGGAGAGAGACACGGAGCATGAGCGGGGGGTGGGGGGTAACAGGAGACATACACGGGGCATGAGTGGGGGTGGGGGCAACAGCAGGGAGACACGGGGCATGAGCGGGGGGAAAACGAGGGAGACACGGGGCATGAGAGGGGGGTGGGGGTAACAGAAGAGAGACACGGGACATGAGTGGGGGGTGGGGGGCAACGGGAGGGAGACGCAGGGCTTGACGGGGGGTGGGGGGCAACAGGAGAGAGACACGGGGCAAGAGAGGGGGTGGGGGGCAAACAGGAGAGAGACACGGGGCATGAGCGGGAGTGGGGGGCAACATGAGAGAGACACGGGTCATGAGCGGGGGGTGGGGGGTAACAGCAGGGAGACACAGGGCTTGAGCGGAGGATGGGGGGAACACGAGGGAGACACGGGGCATGAGAGGGGGGTGGGGGGTAACAGGAGAGAGACACGGGGCATGAGCGGGGTGGGGGGCAAGAGCAGAGAGACACGGGGCATGAGCGGGGGGTGGGGGGTAACAGGAGAGACATGAGGCATAAGCGAGGGGTGGGGGAACAGGAGAGAGACTCGGGGCATGAACGGGGGGTGGGGGGCAATAGCAGGGAGACACGGGGCATGACCAGGGTGGTGGGGGGCAACAGGAGAGAGACACGGGGCATGAGAGGGGGGTGGGGGTAACAGGAGAGAGACACGGGGCATGAGAGGGGGGTGGTGGGGTAACAGGAGAGAGACACAGGGCATGAGCGGGGGTGGGGGGCAACAGCAGGGAGACACGGGGCATGACTGGGGGTGGGGGGCAACAGAAGGGAGACACGGGTCATGACCGGGGGGTGGGAGGTAACATGAGAGAGACACGGGGCATGAGAGGGGGATGAGGGGTAACAGGAGAGAGACACGGGGCACGAGAGGGGGATGGGGGTAACAGCAGAGAGACACGGGGCATGAGCGGGGGTTGGGGGGCAACAGGAGGGAGACACGGGGCATGACCGGGGGGTGGGGGCGACACGAGAGAGACACGGGACATGAGTGAGGGGTGGGGGGTAACAGGAAACAGACACGGGGCATGAGCGGGGGTGGGAGGCAACAGCAGGGAGACACGGGGCATGAGTGGGGGGAAAACGAGGGAGACACGGGGCATGAGCGGGGGGTGGGGGGTAACAGAAGAGAGACACGGGACATGAGCGGGGGGCAAAAGGAGGGAGACACAGGGCATGACCGGGGGGTGGGGGGCAACAGGGAGACACAGGGCATGGCTGGGGGGTCGGGGCAACAGGAGAGGGACTCAGGGCTTGACCTTGGGGTGGGGGGCAACAGGAGAGAGACACGGGGCATGAGAGGGGTGGGGGGTAACAGGAGAGAGACAGGGGGCATGAGCGGGGGTCGGGGGCAACAGCAGGGAGACACGGGGCTGAGCGGGGGGTGGGGGAACACAAGGGAGACACGGGGCATGAGCAGGGGTGTGGGGGTAACAGGAGAGAGACACGGGGCATGAGCGGGTTGTGAGGGGCAACAGCAGGGAGACACGGGGCATGAGTGGGGGTGGGGGGTAACAGAAGAGACATGAGGCATGAACGGGGGGTGGGGGGCAACAGCAGGGAGACACGGGGCATGAGTGGGGGGTGGGGGGGCAACAGCAGGGAGACGCGGGGCATGAGCAGGGGGTGGGGGTTAACAGGAGAGAGACACTGGGCAAGAGCGGGGTTGGGGGGCAACAGCAGGAAGACACGGGGCATGAGCGGGGGGTGGGGGGCAACAGGAGAGACACGGGGCATGAGCGGGGGGTGGGGGGTAACAGGAGAGAGACACGGGGAATGAAAGAGGGGTGGGGGTTAACAGGAGAGAGACACGGGGCATGAGCGGGGTTGAGGGTAACAGAAGAGAGACTCGGGCATGAGCAGGGGGTGGGGGGCAACAGCAGGGAGAGACGGGGCATGACCGGGGGTGGGGGGCAACATGAGAGAGACACTGGGCCTGAGAGGGGGGTGAGGGTAACAGGAGAGAGACACGGGGCATGAGCCGGGGGTGGAGGCCAACATGAGAGAGACACGGGGCATGAGCGGGGGGTGGGGGGCAACAGCAGGGAGACACGGGGCATGAGCGGGGGTGGGGGGAACACGAGGGAGACACGGGGCATGAGCGGGGGGTCGGAGTTAACAGGAGAGAGACATGGGGCATGAGCGGGGGGTAGGGGGCAACAGGAGAGAGACACGGGGCATGAGCGGGCAGTGGGGGGCAACAGCAGGGAGACACGGGGCATGACCAGGGGGTGGGGGGCAACAGGAGAGAGACACGGGGCATGAGGGGGGGCGGGGGGTAACAGGAGAGAGACACGGGGCATGAGCGGGGGGTGGGGGGCAACAGCAGGGAGACACGGAGCATGACCGGGGGTGGGGGTCAACAGGAGAGAGACACGGGGCATGAGAGGGGGGTGGGGGTAACAGAAGAGAGACACGGGGCATGAGCGAGGGTGGGGGGCAACATGAGAGAGACACAGGGCATGAGCGGGGGTGGGGGGCAACAGCAGGGAGACACGGGGCATGAGCGGGGGTGGGGGGAACACGAGAGAGACACGGGGCATGAGAGGGGGGTGGGGGGGCAACAGCAGGGAGACACGGGGCATGAGCAGGGGGTGGGGGTTAACAGGAGAGAGACACTGGGCATGAGCGGGGTTGGGGGGCAACAGCAGGAAGACACGGGGCATGAGCGGGGGGTGGGGGGTAACAGGAGAGAGACACGGGGAATGAAAGAGGGGTGGGGGTTAACAGGAGAGAGACACGGGGCATGAGCGGGGTTGAGGGTAACAGGAGAGAGACTCGGGCATGAGCAGGGGGTGGGGGGCAACCGCAGGGAGAGACGGGGCATGACCGGGGGTGGGGGGCAACATGAGAGAGACACTGGGCATGAGAGGGGGGTGAGGGTAACAGGAGAGAGACACGGGGCATGAGCCGGGGGTGGAGGCCAACATGAGAGAGACACGGGGCATGAGCGGGGGGTGGGGGGCAACAGCAGGGAGACACGGGGCATGAGCGGGGGTGGGGGGAACACGAGGGAGACACGGGGCATGAGCGGGGGGTTGGAGTTAACAGGAGAGAGACATGGGGCATGAGCGGGGGGTAGGGGGCAACAGGAGAGAGACACGGGGCATGAGCGGGCAGTGGGGGGCAACAGCAGGGAGACACGGGGCATGACCAGGGGGTGGGGGGCAACAGGAGAGAGACACGGGGCATGAGGGGGGGGCGGGGGGTAACAGGAGAGAGACACGGGGCATGAGCGGGGGGTGGGGGGCAACAGCAGGGAGACACGGAGCATGACCGGGGGTGGGGGTCAACAGGAGAGAGACACGGGGCATGAGAGGGGGGTGGGGGTAACAGAAGAGAGACACGGGGCATGAGCGTGGGTGGGGGGCAACATGAGAGAGACACAGGGCATGAGCGGGGGTGGGGGGCAACAGCAGGGAGACACGGGGCATGAGCGGGGGTGGGGGGAACACGAGAGAGACACGGGGCATGAGAGGGGGGTGGGAGGTAACAGGAGACAGACACGGGGCATGAGCGGGGGGTTGGGAGCAACAGCAGGGAGACATGGGGCATGACTGGGGGTGGGAGGCAACAGAAGGGAGACACGGGGCATGACCGGGGGGTGGGAGGTAACATGAGAGAGACACGGGGCATGAGAGGGGGGTGAGGGTTAACAGCAGAGAGACACGGGGCATGAGCGGGGGTTGGGGGGCAACAGGAGGGAGACACGGGGCATGACCGGGGGGTGGGGGCGACACGAGAGAGACACGGGGCATGAGTGAGGGGTGGGGGGTAACAGGAGACAGACACGGGGCATGAGCGGGGGTGGGAGGCAACAGCAGGGAGACACGGGGCATGAGTGGGGGGAAAACGAGGGAGACACGGGGCATGAGCGGGGGGTGGGGGGTAACAGAAGAGAGACACGGGACATGAGCGGGGGGTGGGGGGCAAAAGGAGGGAGACACAGGGCATGACCGGGGGGTGGGGGGCAACAGGGAGACACAGGGCATGGCTGGGGGGTCGGGGCAACAGGAGAGGGACTCAGGGCTTGACCTTGGGGTGGGGGGCAACAGGAGAGAGACACGGGGCATGAGAGGGGGGTGGGGGGTAACAGGAGAGAGACAGGGGGCATGAGCGGGGGACGGGGGCAACAGCAGGGAGACACGGGGCATGTGCGGGGGGTGGGGGAACACAAGGGAGACACGGGGCATGAGCAGGGGTGTGGGGGTAACAGGAGAGAGACACGGGGCATGAGCGGGTTGTGAGGGGCAACAGCAGGGAGACACGGGGCATGAGTGGGGGTGGGGGGTAACAGGAGAGACATGAGGCATGAACGGGGGGTGGGGGGCAACAGCAGGGAGACACGGGGCATGACTGGGGGGTGGGGGGTAAAAGGAAAGAGACACAGGGCATGAGAGGGGGGCGGGGGGGTAACAAGAGAGAGACATGGGGCATGAGTGGGGGGTGGGGGGGCAACAGCAGGGAGACGCGGGCATGAGTGGGGGGTTGGAGGCAACAGCAGGGAGACACGGGGCATGAGCAGGGGGTGGGGGTTAACAGGAGAGAGACACGGGGCCTGAGCGGGGGTGGGGGGCAACAGGAGGGAGACACAGGGCATGACCGGGGGGTGGGGGGCAACAGGGAGACACAGGGCATGGCTGGGGGGTCGGGGCAACAGGAGAGGGACTCAGGGCTTGACCTTGGGGTGGGGGGCAATAGGAGAGAGACACGGGGCATGAGAGGGGGGTGGGGGTAACAGGAGAGAGACAGGGGGCATGAGCGGGGGTCGGGGGCAACAGCAGGGAGACACGGGGCATGAGCGGGGGGTGGGGGGAACACAAGGGAGACACGGGGCATGAGCAGGGGTGTGGGGGTAACAGGAGAGAGACACGGGGCATGAGCGGGTTGTGAGGGGCAACAGCAGGGAGACACAGGGCATGAGTGGGGGTGGGGGGTAACAGGAGAGACACGAGGCATGAACGGGGGGTGGGGGGCAACAGCAGGGAGACATGGGGCATGACTGGGGGGTGGGGGGTAAAAGGAAAGAGACACAGGGCATGAGAGGGGGGCGGGGGGGTAACAAGAGAGAGACACGGGGCATGAGTGGGGGGTGGAGGAGCAACAGCAGGGAGACACGGGCATGAGTGGGGGGTGGGAGGCAACAGCAGGGAGACACGGGGCATGAGCAGGGGGTGGGGGTTAACAGGAGAGAGACACGGGGCATGAGCGGGGGTGGGGGGCAACAGCAGTAAGACACGGGGCATGAGTGGGGGTGGGGGCAACAGGAGAGAGACACGGGGCATGAGCGGGGGGTGGGGGTAACAGGAGAGAGACACGGGGAATGAAAGCGGGGTGGGGGTTAACAGGAGAGAGACACAGGGCATGAGCGGGGTTGAGGGTAACAGGAGAGAGACTCGGGCATGAGCAGGGGGTGCGGGGCAACAGCAGGGAGAGACGGGGCATGACCGGGGGTGGGGGGCAACATGAGAGAGACACTGGGCATGAGAGGGGGGTGAGGGTAACAGGAGAGAGACACGGGGCATGAGCCGGGGGTGGGGGGCAACATGAGAGAGACACGGGGCATGAGCGGGGGGTGGGGGGCAACAGCAGGGAGACACGGGGAATGAGCAAGGGTGGGGGGAACACGAGGGAGACACGGGGCATGAGAGGGGGGTGGGGGTAACAGGAGAGAGACATGGGGCATGAGCGGAGGGTGGGGGGTGACAGGATAGAGACACGGGGCATAAGAGGGGGTGGGTGGAAACTGCAGGGAGACACGGGGCATGAGCGGGGGCTGGGGGCAACAGCAGTGAGATACGGGGCATGAGCAGAGGGTGGGGGCAACAGCAGGGAGACACGGGGCATGAGCGGGGTGGGGGAACACGAGGGAGATGCGGGGCATGAGCGGGGGTGGGTGTTAACAGGAGAGAGACACGGGGCATGAGCAGGGGGTTGGGGGCAACAGGAGAGAGACACGGGGCATGAGCAGGGGGTAACAGGAGAGAGACACGGGGCATGAGCAGGGGGTGGGGGGGGTAACAGGAGAGAGACACGGGGCATGACTGGGAGATGGGGGCAACAGGAGAGAGACACGGGGCTTGACCGGGGGGTGGGGGGCAACAGGAGAGAGACACGGGGCAAGAGAGGAGGGTGGGGGTAACAGGAGAGAGACATGGGGCATGAGCAGGGGGTAACAGGAGAGAGACACGGGGCATGAGAGGGGGTGGGGGGGTAACAGGAGAGAGACACGGGGCATGAGCGGGGGTGGGGGGCAACAGCAGGGAGACATGTGGCATGAGCGGAGGGTGGGGGGCAACAGCAGGGAGACACGGGGCATGAGCGGGGGGTGGGGGCAACAGCAGGGAGACACGGGGCATGAGCGGGGTGGGGGAACACGAGGGAGATGCGGGGCATGAGCGGGGGTGGGGGTTACCAGGAGAGAGACACGGGGCATGAGCAGGGGGTGGGGGGCAACAGGAGAGAGACACGGGGCATGAGAGGGGGGTGGGGGGGCAACAGGAGAGAGACACGGGGCATGAGCGGGGGTGGGGGGCAACAGCAGGGAGACATGTGGCATGAGCGGAGGGTGGGGGGCAACAGCAGGGAGACATGTGGCATGAGCAGAGGGTGGGGGGCAACAGCAGGGAGACATGTGGCATGAGCGGAGGGTGGGGGGCAACAGCAGGGAGACACGGGGCATGAGCGGGGGGTGGGGGGAACAAGAGGGAGACACGGGGCATGACCTGGGGGTGGGGGCAACAGGAGAGAGACACGGGGCATGAGAGGGGGGTGGGGAGTAACAGGAGAGAGACACGGGGCATGAGCAGAGGGTGGGGGGCAACAGCAGGGAGACACGGGGCATGACCGGGGGGGTGAGGGGCAACATGAGAGAGGCACAGGGCATGAGCAGGGGATGGGGGGCAACAGCAGGGAGACACGGGGCATGAGAGGGGGTGGGGAGTAACAGGAGAGAGACACGGGGCATGAGCAGGGGATAGGGGTAACAGGAGAGAGACACGGGGCATGAGAGGGGGTGGGGGTAACAGGAGAGAGACACGGGGCATGAGCAGGGGGTGGGAGGCAACAGGAGGGAGACACGGGGCATGACCGGGGGTGGGGGCGACAGGAGAGAGACACGGGGCATGAGAGAGGGGTGGGGGGTAACAGGAGAGAGACACGGGGCATGAGCGGGGGTGGGGGGCAACATGAGAGAGACACAGGGCATGAGCGGGGGGTGGGGGGCAACAGCAGGGAGACACGGGGCATGAGCAGGGGTGGGGGGAACACGAGGGAGACATGGGGCATGAGAGGGTGGTGGGGGTAACAGGAGAGAGACACAGGGCATGAGCAGGGGGTGGGGGGGCAACAGCAGGGAGACACAGGGCATGACTGGGGCGTGGGGGGCAACATAAGGGAGACACGGGGCATGACCGGGGGTGGGGGCAACAGGAGAGAGACACAGGGCATGAGAGGGGGGTGAGGGGTAACAGGAGAGAGACACGGGGCATGAGAGGGGGGTGGGGGGTAACAGGAGAGAGACACGGGGCATGAGCGGGGGTGGGGGCAACAGGTGGGAGACACGGGGCATGACCGGGGGGTCGGGGCAACAGGAGAGAGACACGGGGCATAAGAGGGGGGTGGGAGGCAACAGCAGGGAGACACGGGGTATGAGTGTGGGGAAAACGAGGGAGACACGGGGCATGAGAGGGGGGTGGGGGGTAACAGAAGAGAGACACGGGACATGAGCTGGGGGTGGGGGGCAAAAGCAGGGAGGCACGGGGCATGACCGGGGGTGGGGGGCAACAGAGAGACACAGGGCATGGCTGGGGGGTCGGGGGCAACAGGAGAGAGACACAGGGCTTGACCTGGGGGTGGGGGGCAACAGGAGAGAGACACGGGGCATGAGAGGGGGGTGGGAGGTAACAGGAGAGAGACACGTGGCATGAGCGGGGGTCTGGGGCAACAGCAGGGAGACACGGGGCATGAGCGCGGGGTGGGGGAACATGAGGGAGACACGGGGCATGAGCAGGGGTGTGGGGGTAACAGGAGAGAGACACAGGGCATGAGCGGGTTGTGAGGGGCAACAGCAGGGAGACACGGGGCATGAGCGGGGGTGGGGGGTAACAGGAGAGACACGAGGCATGAGCGGGGGGTGGGGGGAACAGTAGAGACACGGGGCATGAGCGGGGTGTGGGGGGCAATAGCAGGGAGACACGGGGCATGACCCGGGGCTGGGGGCCACAGGAGAGAGACACGGGGCATGAGAGGGGGGTGGGGGGTAACAGGAGAGAGACACAGGGCATGAGAGGGGGGTGGAGGGGTAACAGGAGAGAGAAATGGGGCATGAGCGGGGGGTGGGGGGCAACAGCAGGGAGACACGGGGCATGAGCGGGGGGTGGGGGGCAACAGCAGGGAGACACGGGGCATGAGCAGGGGGTGGGGGTTAACAGGAGAGAGACACGGGGCATGAGCGGGGGGTGGGGGGCAACAGGTGGGAGACATGGGGCATGACCGGGGGGTCGGGGCAACAGGAGAGAGACACGGGGCATGAGAGGGGGGTGGGGGGGTAAAAGGAGACAGACACAGGGCATGAGCGGGGGGTGGGAGGCAACAGCAGGGAGACACGGGTTATGAGCGGGGGGAAAACGAGGGAGACACGAGGCATGAGAGGGGGGTGGGGGTAACAGAAGAGAGACACAGGACATGAGCGGGGGGTGGGGGGCAAAAGCAGGGAGACACGGGGCATGACCGGGGGGTGGGGGGCAACAGGAGAGAGACACAGGGCTTGACCTGGGGGTGGGGGGCAACAGGAGAGAGACACGGGGCATGAGAGGGGGGTGGGGGTAACAGGAAAGAGACACGTGGCATGGGCGGGGGTCTGGGGCAACAGCAGGGAGACACGGGACATGAGCGGGGGGTGGGGGAACATGAGCGAGACACGGGGCATGAGCGGGTTGTGAGGGGCAACAGCAGGGAGACACGGGGCATGAGCGGGGGTGGGGGGTAACAGGATTGACACGAGGCATGAGCGGGGCGTGGGGGGCACAGTAGAGACACGGGGCATGAGCAGGGTGTGGGGGGCAACAGCAGGGAGACACGGGGCATGACCCGGGGTGGGGGGCCACAGGAAAGAGACACGGGGCATGAGAGGGGGTGGGGGGTAACAGGAGAGAGACACAGGGCATGAGAGGGGGGTGGAGGGGTAACAGGAGAGAGAAACGGGGCATGAGCGGGGGGTGGGGGGCAACAGCAGGGAGACACGGGGCATGACCGGGGGGTGGGGGACAACAGCAGGGAGACACGGGGCATGAGCAGGGGGTGGGGGTTAACAGGAGAGAGACACGGGCCTGAGTGGGGGGTGGGGGGCAACTGCAGGGAGACACGGGGCATGACTGGGGGGTGGGGGGCAACAGGAGAGAGACACGGCATGAGCGGGTGGGGGGCAACATGAGAGAGACACGAGGCATGAGCGGGGGCAACAACAGGGAGACACGGGGCATGACTGGGGGATGGGGGGCAACAAGAGGGAGACACGGGGCATGACTGGGGGATGGGGCAACAGGAGAGAGACACGGGGCAAGAGAGGGGGGTGGGGGTAACAGGAGAGAGACCTGGGGCATGAGCGGGGGGGTGGGGGGTAACAGGAGAGAGACACGGGGCATGAGAGGGGGGTGGGGGGGTAACAGGAGAGAGACACGGGGCATGAGCGGGGATGGGGGGCAACAGCAGGGAGACATGGGGCATGAGCGGAGGGTGGGGGGCAACAGCAGAGAGACACGGGGCATGAGCAGGGGGTGGGGGGAACAAGAGGGAGACACGGGGCATGACCGGGGGTGGGGGTTAACAGGAGAGAGACACGGGGCTTGAGCGGGGGGTGGGGGGCAACAGGAGAGAGACACGGGGCATGAGCAGGGGTTGGGGGGCAACAGCAGGAAGACACGGGGCATGACCGGGGGTGGGGGAAACAGGAGAGAGACACGGGGCATGAGAGGGGGGTGGGGAGTAACAGGAGAGAGACACGGGGCATGAGCAGAGGGTTGGGGGCAACAGCAGGGAGACACGGGGCATGACCGGAGGGTGGGGGGCAACAGGAGAGAGACACAGGGCATGTGCAGGGGGAGGGGGCAACATGAGAGAGGCACAGGGCATGAGCGGTGGGTGGGGGGCAACAGCAGGGAGACACGGGGCATGAGAGGGTGGTGGGGAGTAACAGGAGAGAGACACGGGGCATGAGCAGAGGGAAGGGGTAACAGGAGAGAGACACGGGGCATGAGCGGGGGGTGGGGGCAACAGGAGGGAGACACAGGGCATGACCGGGGGTGGCGGCGACAGGAGAGAGACACGGGGCATGAGAGAGGGGTGGGGGGTAACAGGAGAGAGACACGGGGCATGAGCGGGGGTGGGGGGCAACATGAGAGAGACACAGGGCATGAGAGGGGGGTGGGGGGCAACAGCAGGGAGACACGGAGCATGAGCAGGGGTGGGGGGAACACGAGGGAGACACGGAGCATGAGAGGGTGGTGGGGGTAACAGGAGAGAGACACAGGGCATGAGCGGGGGGTGGGGGGCAACAGCAGGGAGACACAGGGCATGACTGGGGTGTGGGGGGCAACATAAGGGAGACACGGGGCATGAGAGGGGGGTGAGGGGTAACAGGAGAGAGACACGGGGCATGAGAGGGGGGTGGGGGGTAACAGGAGAGAGACACGGGGCATGAGCGGGGGGTGGGGGGCAACAGGAGAGAGACACGGGGCATGAGCGGGGGTGGGGGGCAACATGAGAGAGACACAGGGCATGAGCGGGGGGTGGGGGGCAACAGCAGGGAGACACGGGGCATGAGCAGGGGTGGGGGGAACATGAGGGAGACACGGAGCATGAGAGGGTGGTGGGGGTAACAGGAGAGAGACACAGGGCATGAGCGGGGGGTGGGGGGGCAACAGCAGGGAGACACAGGGCATGACTGGGGTGTGGGGGGCAACATAAGGGAGACACGGGGCATGAGAGGGGGGTGAGGGGTAACAGGAGAGAGACACGGGGCATGAGAGGGGGTGGGGGGTAACAGGAGAGAGACACGGGGCATGAGCGGGGGGCAACAGGAGAGAGACACGGGGCATGAGCGGGGGTGGGGGGCAACATGAGAGAGACACAGGGCATGAGCGGGGGGTGGGGGGCAACAGCAGGGAGACACGGGGCATGAGCAGGGGTGGGGGGAACACGAGGGAGACACGGAGCATGAGAGGGTGGTGGGGGTAACAGGAGAGAGACACAGGGCATGAGCGGGGGGTGGGGGGGCAACAGCAGGGAGACACAGGGCATGACTGGGGTGTGGGGGGCAACATAAGGGAGACACGGGGCATGAGAGGGGGGTGAGGGGTAACAGGAGAGCGACACGGGGCATGAGAGGGGGTGGGGGGTAACAGGAGAGAGACACGGGGCATGAGCGGGGGGTGGGGGGCAACAGGTGGGAGACACGGGGCATGACCGGGGGGTCGGGGCAACAGGAGAGAGACACGGGGCATATATTTGAGAACAAAAGCCACTCAGTTGCAGAAAAAGACTAAAAATATGAAAGTGTGCGCCGGGAATAAAATCATAGGAACACAGCAATTCACACAAAAATTAGCTTTGACAAAAACGGCCGCTGGCCTGGCATTGCCATTGCTAATAAATATCGTAAATCTCATCTGCAGAAGACTATGTACATTTAGAGATCAATTGCAGAAGCAGGTTTTACCATATGCGCCTTTGGACACTTTGGTACTCCTGAGCGAACAGCAAAAGGTAATACGCAACCGGCTGCTGTCCCCCATTCTTTTAAAAGTGTGAATTAACTTTAAAAAATGCAGTGCAGCTTTTTAATAATGTTCATTTGTTAAATTAAACACAAACTCTTTCTGTATTTCACATTTGTAAACGTGCTGGATTTCCAAGTTCATGTTGCATGCACTCTCTGACCTGCTATTCATGTCGTGTTTTCTAGGGAGCGGTCCCTGCCAGCCGGGGAAGAGCTATTGTCATTGAGATGCTTCTGGGCTCAGAGGAATTTAGCACCTAATTACCACACCCTTTTCGTTGATTCTTTACTGGTGTGGAGGAGGGGAAAGCTTACTGCAGTCAGAGCCCTAGTTCAATCATTTGCAAGCCTGCCAGCGTTCTGCCAAATTTCAGGAAAGAAAGCACTTTTGAGGTGCGCCTAAGTTTTGATGTAATCTAAAACTGTGCTGCCATGACTGATAGCAGCGCTCCCGAGTATTACTCTTTTAAGGAGCCCAGAACATTTCCAGATTGTTTTGCTTGATGCATGCAATTTCTGCCTGATGGCTCTGCTGGGTGTGCCACTAATTTATCAAATCGTCACCCACATTATTATATGTTAGTAAAAAAAAATAACATATTTTCTCAGCTTATGAATATTACACAAATTATAGTTTTAGTTTATATAACTGCTGGCACTTAATGTGATGTCATCAAGGGGGCCAAAATAAAAGCAATATCGCATCCTATGACATTTTTAGTGTGAAAAGGTTTTGTGATGCTCTTTCTTGTGATGTCATCTGGCATGTGATATGAATTCCTCCAAGCCTAGTATTTTGAGGATTTAAGGTTGCTGTGGACTGCACCAGGTCTCCAGCACTGGAAACTTTGTTACCAATGTATTGCATGTCTAGAGAGGACCTGAGAGTGCATAAGGGATAAAGAATGAGACTTTATTAAGAGAACTGATAAAATGTGCATGTGGTTCTGTGCAGAGAACATGTGCAGTGTTACATGTACACAGCCCATGTGCATGTGCAGCCTGTTATCTGAACATCAGAACATTTAGGATGTCACTATCCTCTCTTAGAATATAGGTTTGATGATTTTCCAGTGCACATAATGTGTCCACATACTTTTCACTATCATGTACAAGTGCAGGTGCTCAGTGGGTTAATGTGCCTACTGCGAAGAGCTGCATCTACATGATTGAATGTCATGAGTAGACCCGTTGAGATTGTTATACTTCATCTATCAATAAAATGATTAATAGTGCATATGGTAAAGCGTTGGCGCTCTGCTAATTTCAGGCTGGATCTTAACTTAGACAAACCACAAGACCTAACCTTTCTGACTGTGTTATAGCTGCTGACTGACATTGGGTTTATACATAAAAGAGGGACCTTTAGTCGATGCTTATCCTCTAAGGCAGATACAGGCCTGGATTGGCCCACCGGGACACCAGGACTTTCCCTGGTTCCCCGGTAGACCTCAGGGGAGCATAAGGCCT
The DNA here is from genome assembly GCF_040938575.1 of Ambystoma mexicanum. Classification (NCBI taxonomy): domain Eukaryota; kingdom Metazoa; phylum Chordata; class Amphibia; order Caudata; family Ambystomatidae; genus Ambystoma; species Ambystoma mexicanum. The sequence goes on from NC_090940.1 coordinate 544,076,391, forward strand.
CTTTTTTGGGGGAACTGGTGATGGAAACATACCTTAAACGGGAACAAGGAACATCATGATCATCCATCCATGAGCCAGCCTGGGTGGTTCGCTGCCTTCATGATGCTGCCCGTGCGGGTTAGTGGGTTTGCAGGTACAGATGAAGCACAGGCCGCCCCTGCCAGTGCTTCTGCGACGACCAGGTGAGCTCAGCTGCCGCATACATCTGTTCTGTTACAGATCCAGACAACTCAAAAAGGAATGTGTATGTGCTACAGCTGCCACCAGTCTGTCTGCCCCCTGTGTAATGTGTTGTGGCAGCATTATTTTCATCAGATCGCACAGGTCCCCCCAGGACCTGTTACCTCGGGTGCTGCAGCACCTCTGATGCTCCCACCTCTTTGCCACCGACAGAGTGGTCGCCGTTTGGAAATGACACACCCTCCACAAAGAAGACAAGTGACCATCTTGCAATGCTGCCTGTGCTGTGGCTGTTAGGGTTGTGGGGTTCTGGATTCAAGCTGACTCTGCCTGTAGTTTGGAATCTACACGTGGCAAAACTGAAGATATGTGCGTGTCACTACTCTGGACAGTCCACGTCTGCAAAGGTCCTACTTGCTCGGTTCCCTGAGATTATAGGAGGTGACGAGTCTCCGATGCAGGATTCCCAAGAGCATACACAATCTGTCTGTGGCTCCGCCTCTTCCCTGCAGATAGGGTTTTACAGTTCATGTGTCCTAGTCTGGGGCAGGTATGACGTCAGTGCTTCCATCTGCGTCCATCCAGGCGCATGCACAGCCAAGTTTCTAGACCAGTATGACTGTGCATGCACAACTGCACTGCATTTGCGCTTGTGCAAATGCAGTAAAAAGTCATTTGTACTAATACAAATGCAATTGCACATGTGCAAACTCCTTTCTGCATGCAAAAAATACATTTACCTTTCGTCACACAAGGCCAGATTACCGTTAAGTGTGGATGCATAGTTTGCAATTGTGTTTGTGCACTTGTGTATTATGGAAAGACATTGCAGGGTAGCAGCTGCACAGTAGAGCAGCCCACCTGTTTATGCTACACATGGGATGATGATTTGCGGTGGGCTATCCGAATGTGTGCATGAGCAACATTTGCCGAGTATACTCTGACAGAGAAAGGGGAGTACTAGGGCCAGTGCCACATGTGACATGGTGCAATGTATTGGAAGTGTTATGTAAAGGAGGAACTTCATAGTTCCTTTTACATGGCAATTTTGGCGGACTTGCGAAACCTGTGAGAACAAAGTATGTATTTCAAAAAACATTAGTGTTGTCAAGATGGGGGTTGGGATACATTCCTATACATACTAAGGGGGTAATTCATAGATTTCAGTGCAGAGGCAGCGCACGCGAGCAGCGCAGATAAGGAGCGTGCGCCAGCGTGCGCCAGCCGTGTGCGCTAAACAGCATTCTGGCACAGCGCATATTCATGGAATTTCCAAGCCATTTTCAGCGCTGGCGCAGCGAACATCCCGCAGCGCTAGTTACGCCCCCAAGAACGCCCATTGCGCAATGAAAAGCCATTGAAATCCCCAATGCAGCGCAAAGGGCCGTGCACGAGCTTACAGGGCCGCTACACTGTAATCGCGTGAAAATACTACGCGTACCCCGCTCACGGCAGACAAAATGCGTGAAAATGTACTTGCGCAACCCTCCGAATACACGTACCCAGCTCGCGCCACGTAAGTTGCATAGGAAAAGCACCCCCTGTGGTGTGGGCTGCCTGTGGGGCATGCCCAGGGTGGATGGCCTGCCTGCGGGGCATGGGGAGGGTGAGTGGGCTGCCTGTGGGACATGCCCAGGGTGGCTGGGGTGCCTGCGTGTATTTCGGGGGTGCGCAGGAAGTTTCACACGTGACAGGCCTTGTGCGAGCGGGGTACATGTATTTCGGGGGTGCGCGGGGAGTTTCACATGCGATAGGCCTTGTGTGAGCGGGGTACATGTATTGAGGGGGTGCGCGCAAAGTTTCACAGGCGATAGGCCTTGTGCGAGTGGGGTATGTGTATTTCGGGGGTGCGCGGGAAGTTTCACATGCGATAGGCCTTGTGCGAGCGGTGTACGTGTATTTCAGGGGTGCACAGGGAGTTTCACACGTGATAGGTCTTGTGTTAGCGGGGTACGTGTATTTCGGGGGTACGTGGGAAGTTTTACACGCGATTCTGCATTTTGGCCCCTCCCAGGTGTGGCCTTACCCCCCTCCCCATGCCCTGCAGGCAGCCCACACCACAGGGGACTACCCTACAACCCTCACCATGCCCTGCAGGCAGCCCAAACCACAGGGGACTACCCTACAACCCTCACCATGCCCTGCAGGCAGCCCACATGGCACCATGCACTTGTGAGCCCCGACTCATGTCCCCCACCCACTCACCCACCCACCATTGACGGGCACCTGCCAGCAGGCCCCGACTCATGTCCCCCAACTCCAGTGACGGGCACCTGCCAGCAGGCCCCGACTCATGTCCCCCACCCATCCACCCACCCACCATTGACGAGGCACCTGCCAGCAGGCCCGACTCATGTCCCCAAGCTTCCCACACACCCACCATTGATGGGCACCTGCCGGCAGGCCCCGACTCATGTCCCCCACCCACCCCCAGTGACAGGCACCTGCCAGCAGGCCCCGACTCATGTCCCCCGAAAACCCACCCAAATTGGCGGGCACCTGCCAGCAGGCCCCGACTCATGTCCCCCACCCACCCCCAGTGACGGGCACCTGCCAGCAGGCCCCGACTCATGTCCCCCACCCACCCCCAGTGACGGGCACCTGCCAGCAGGCCCTGACTCATGTCCCCCACCCACCCCCAGTGACGGGCACCTGCCAGCTGGCCCGGACTTATGTCCCCCACCCAACATGTCATCACAATCCAGATCCATGGCCCTTATGGCCACCTAAATCCCACCCCATGCCACCCCAGTCCAAACACCCAACCAAGCATTCCATCCACTCCAAATTTAAATTCCCATGTCACGATAGATCCCAAATAACCAGTATGCGCATGAGTACAAGTCCATCAGACCCACACAATGGCGACACATGACTGAGAAAACCCACATTGTGACATGCACGAAACCAATGAGAGAAGACCACACAAATGAAGTAAACCATTTAAATGTATTATATACAAAAATAAATGAATGAAACAAAATTACACAAGAATAAAATGATAAATAAAAGGATGTCCGAAATCAAGGAAAAATTATTAATGGTGAAATGAATAAAATGCAAACAAAAATGCCTCCAAAGTGTCCGTCCATAACACTAAATCCAAAGTCAATATAAAGACAAAACCATTCCTCCATGGTAAACAAAAATATGTAAAATCAGGTCCATAACTATATACAATGTAAAAATCAAGGGTCCATGTGCCTAACAATCCAAAGGAAACCTAACAAAAAACCTACCTAATGAATAACTATTAACAAAAAGGCGGGGCATAGTCCATGCGCCCCAAAGGAAAAAAAAATAAACTACAACTACATAACTATTTACAAAGGCGGCGGGCTAGTCCCACGGCTCACTGTTTGATGTTCCGGGCCAGAGCATCATTGAACTCCATGTCGATGTTCCGGAGGTGGACCTGTTCCCTGGACTCGAGGTCTCGCAGGGATGCAGCCATGGAATCCCTCAACTCCCTGCGAGTTTCCATGAGGCCCTCCGCCCGCCTCAAAGCCCGGTGCATGGAGTTCTCCGCCCTGACCATCCTGAGCCGTGCCCTCTCTGCCCGCTGTCACTCCGCATCTATTTGCCGTGCCAGCCGCTGCCACACGGAAGACACTCCCAGTCAGGGGTCCTCCTGCCCCTCGGCCGATGCCTGCCCCCGGGGTGTTGATGGCCCAGAGCTATGATGCCTCCCATGCTGAGCCTGCTGCTGCCTCTGACGCAACTGCCTCCGCCACCACGACGGCATCCGGGCTGATGGAATCCCCCGGTGCCGTCGTGCACATGCGCTGCCCGATGATGCCGGCACATTCTCCATCCGCTGGGGTCAAGTTGGTGGGGTGGCCACCACTGCTGGTCCTCAGACTACTGACTGCGGCAGGGATGGGATCTCCACCTGGCTGGCTGCATTGGTTGGGGCAGATGCACAGGGGGCCCTGGTGGTATCTGGGCAGGAAGACGGCAGGGAGAATGACTGGCATATAGTGTGCACAGAGGAGGAGAGGGCCGCAAGACTGGCCGACACATGGAGGAAACCCCCGACCATGGCCCCTCCCAACTGGGTCACGTTGGGACACACCTCTTCGTGATGATGTGTGTGGTCCCCACAGGAAGCACGCACGTCATCACGAATGACACGTGTGCGCAATGCGACACCAATCAGGACGGTCTCCATTCAGTCAGGGGTCCCCTCGTCCGCAGGTAGAGGACGTGGACTTCCCCCCTACCTGCGGACGGGCCTGGGATGGGGCATCCCTGCTGGTGCATGGTGATGCAGACACAGTGTCAGGGATAGAGACCTGCACAGGCACCTCCGCGGCAACCTGTGCTGCCTCCTGCCCCTGCCCCTGGACTGCACCACTTGCACCAGTGGTACCAACCCCACCAGGCCCCATTTGCGGCTCTGTAGTGGCCTCCTCCTCCTCTATACCTCTCTCGGACATCATAGGAATCGATTATTCAATATGATTTTATAGCAAAAACCAGAAAACAGATGTCGCTACCTGGTTATATCATGAAAACATCTGTCAAATGACGGGAGTAATTTTATATAAGTCTCTGTCTGCCCATCTCTCTCCTGGCTTGACTTTGCATGTTGTGTGTCTTGCCCCTGTTTTGTGTGTGCTCTGAGGCCTGCGGCGCGATATAAAAATTAAAATAAATATATATACTACAACACCTGGCATGAGTAATAGGACAAACAATATCAATACCTAGCAAAAGGCACAAGTACCTGGGCATCTGATGCAAATATTCAGATGTTGTGAGCACATACACATATATTTGCAATACTTCCATTCTGATGTGCACCTCAAGTGCAACCTTTTCTCCACTTTTTAGTAACCATACATATTTAATAAGAATGTTTGAATTTGTTTCACAATAATATTGATTGATTGATGAAATAGCCACTGATGCTTTTTTCACTCTGCCAATTTGTTCACTCAACTCTTTTTCAAACTTCATGCTGACACTCTTGCTCCTTCCATCATCTCAGACTGCCATCTGCCATCCAGTCCTGATGCTCTTCCAAGCATCTCTGCCTCAATGCCAGCAAGACTGAGATCCTTCCTCTTAGGACCCCTGCTCGCTCTTTCTTCCTCTCACTCTGGGCATCCTGTATGGGCTCTCCCCCCCCCTCCTTCATCCGAAGCCAAAAACCTTGGCGTCATCTTCATCACCCCTCTCTCCTTCCTGCCTCAAATCCATTGACAACCAGTCGAACTTTCAACTCTTCCACCTCAAAGGAATTCTCCCTTTTCTCACTTTCCCTCAGAAGCTCAATTTTACAAGAGCTCTGGTTCCCTCTAGGCTTGACTACTGCAACAGCCTACTCTTGAATCTATTTTCTTCCTCTCTACGACCCCTGCAGCTAAACCAGAATAGGGCAGCAAGACTTATCCTTGGCCTCAAGCCCAGGGATTGCATCTCTTCTGCCCTGAAAATCTTTGATTGGCTCCCGGTTGCTGCACAAACTAAATTCAAATCCATCTGCATCATCCACAAGGATGTCTGGGGCCCGGGACCACGGTATCTGCATCTTGCTATTACGAAATATTCTCCATCTAGACTGCTACGCTCCCCTGGTACCAACTCTCTGTGTGTGAAGCAGTTCGCTAAACAGTGGGCCGGAGGCCGATCTCTTGCTTCAGCACACTCCCGCCTGTGGAACAGCCTTCCTCTTTCTCTTTAGCCGGACCTCCTCAAATTCCGGATGCTCCTCAAGACTTTCCTTTTCTCTTCCTCTTCCCCTTCCTCTCTTCTCTCTAACTTCACAGTTGCTACAATTGGTGTCCAGGGCCCTTATGAGTCCTCGGGGCCCTTGCCTCCCACACCCAATCGCCTCATCTTCTGACTACACACAGCACTTGCCTCAGTATTCACTGGCCTACCCCAATATAGGCCGGCACTTACCCACTTCCAGCAGCTGAATGCTTCCTAGCACTTACTGTACCTGGCACTTACATCTGCTGCTCAACCACGAGCACGACATTCCAACACCTACCACCCCGCACCTACCAACGCGCTCCCCCCCCCTCTTCTCTCTCTGTACTTGCATGCTCTGAATACTCACAAGGCCCAGAAGGTTCGTCTTTTTCCTCCATTGTATATATTGTTTCAATCCCATGTTCCCTCCCATGCCATTGGAGCGCTTCAAAACACAATTTGCTTGTTGAATAAGCACCTAATAAATGCACAATAAATAAATAAATAAATAAATAGGATCTCTTTTTTTGTGTTGCAACCTTTACTCCACTGCTGGCATTCACACAGCTCTGTCACTGACGCACTCCCCAACCCTTTTACCACAGTTTCCTAGTGTGAAGAAGACCGGTGGGGGGTGTCTGTACTTCTGCTCTCTATATGGTAGAAGAGAGGCACAGAGGACCCCAGCCAAGATTCTCTAGTACGGTAGCAATGGACGAGCAATCAAGGCCTAGCTTCTCAGGAGGTGATGCAGGCTGGTTCTTAAGTACAGTGTAGTCCCCAAGCCCCCACAAAGGAATGTCCACACACTGTATTGTTTAGAACACAGTCTTTATATAATCAATATTCAAGGTTATGTACACTTATCATAATAACTCACTTTGTACTTAGGAAAATCAACAATGGCAAATATATACAATTCTAAAGTGGTACCACCCTTTGTATTAGATCTCATTAAAGTGCATCAACAATACTGTAACAATGTCACACAGATCAATAGAGTGAAACCAGCAATAGAGAGAGGAGAGAAAATAAGATGGTTGAGCAATAGGCAGAATACTGGCCCCTACCACTAGACACAGTTCTGTGTGGAGATCCACCCACCTGGGCAACCTGTAAAATAAAGATATAGCACAAGCCCAGTCCATATATTGTTCTGCAAGTCTTATTCCCTCCTATAATGTTTTTACTCCCCCAATGTACCTGGTGGAGTCGAGTTCTTCGAAGAGGCGTCGACAGATCCTTCTTGAGCGACCCCCTTTCAAGCGGAAGTCACGGATCGTCGAGAGGCGTCGAGAAGCGTCGAGGAACTCGGTGTTCGGCGACGGGGAATCGACGGCCCTTCTTGAATGCCTTCCCTTTCAAGCGGGAGACACGGGGCGTCGAACGTCCGTCGACAAACAGGGTAGACCGGCGTCGATGAGGCGGCAGCTTCGTCCGAGCGGTGCTCGTCAGCGTCGGAGCGTCGGCGTCCTGCAAGGCAGAGGCGTGCGGGGCACCTCGGTGACAATAGTTCTGGACCGCAAAGATTGTGGAGACGGAGGCCCAGCAAGGGTGTCGAGTCGTTCGAGTCTTTGTGGTCTTCGGGTGGCGGGAAACCCACCGGCAGGTTTCTCCTCGGCGCGTTGGTCGTCCTCGACTTTCTCCGGCAGGATAAAGCGGTCGACGGTGCGGACGAGGGAGTCCTTCGATTCGAATGTTCTTAGGCAAAGGAGCGGACGGCTCTGGTCGTCGGCGGCACGGCGTCAAGTGGTTCCCACGGCTGGGCAACAGAACTTCGACGGGCCTCCAGCGGTTACACAAACCTGCGAACCCTGGTCGACGGCAATGGACTTCGACGGCGGCGATGTCCGGGTGCTTCACTTCGATCTCCTCGGCGGTCCCGTCTCGGGTCGGCAGCCTTTCGAGGGTCTGTCTTCCAGGGCGCTTCGGCGAAGATGGAGCGGTGCTCGATGGTCCCTCGGAGCACGGGAAGAGGGCGCCTTACCAGATCCTCTCTCGGGTCAGTCTTCGACGATTTCGGCAGCCTTCGGATCGGTCGAAGTAAATGCCACAGCAAGTCTTCTTCTTCCAGCTGGACGTCGAGGATCAGCAGTTCCAGTTACTCTTAGAGTGGAGACTCAGCTCCAGAACGCTTCTGAACGCTTCTGAACGTTCCCTGAACCTCCTACCAGTGGTGAGAGGTCCCCAGATATACTATTCCGTCTCTCATCCACACTGCTGGCACACACTCAGCAGCCAATCATACAGAAGGGCATTCATGCAGTCAGTCAGCCAATCAGGCACACAGTGCATTCAGGCCACACTCCTCCCTTTCAGACACTCACAACAAGGAATGTGGATTGGGACAAGTACCCAGCCATTCAACACTACACACTGCATTCAGGCCAGTTTCGGGCAGGGCTGTCTCAGTCTTTGTCTCTCATGCCAGAAACCAGACAACCACAACAAGGAGTGTATATTGGTCACACACTCCATTCACCCAGGTCCCACCCACAGGAGGTACCCACAACATACAGTCACTGGGAAGGCTCCAGTCAGTCTAGCTGGGCCTTCACAACAACACCATATATGGAACTTCCACCCAACAGCCAGTCAGGGGGAAGGGACAGGGCTTCCCAGGACTTTGGGAAAACAAGGTAACAGGCAATAGAGAGCAAGAGGCCACAGGGGCCATCTTGTTTCCTATCAGGAATCAACTGATCCCAATGGCAGGGCCTGGGTATCCCAAAATGGAGGACACCCAGAACACCTGTCAAATTCAGCATGGAGCTGCCACCAGCCCATACCCTGCTCTGTGGGCCACCCACAGGTGCCCAAAAACATACACTAGGGGTACAGGGTTGTACCCCTACCCATGGGTGCCATAAGGGTATCCCAGGGGTCTGTTCACCAAACCAAAAGAGAGAGCTGCACTGACAGGAGTCCCACATGGACTCCTGGGCAGAAAACATGACAGAACACATGATAAAAAGCAGTAAAGGACAAGGATTCAGAGGCCCTGTCCCTCTGATGCATTTCCAGCATCACACCTAGTACTGGCCATTCAAATGTAATTCAGCCCTTCTGAAAAATGCTGGTAGAGCCGCCTAAAAGTACAGAGGATCTGATGATAAGTCCTTGTGCTGTTCCTTTAAAGTATGGCATGGCTATGGAGAAGTGCTATCAACAATACAACACTTTATTATAAACCCCTATTAGAAATGCAGGTACTATGACAAAAAGAAAATATCAGGCCTTCTGAAAAGTGTTGTCCCATGAAAGCTAAAAAAAACTTAAAACAGAACTAATGTGGTTGTGATATGATGACTGCCTGAAATGCATTTCACCAAGGTTGACTAACATCTACCTGTCACCATGACATCCCTGGTACTAGTCTCCTGCCTCACCGCATACCTCCCTAATCCCTCCCCTCAAAAGTCCAGCATACATTTGTTTGATTCTAAACACTGAGTTGTGGGATTCACAGACAGTTCAGCTAGTGTACCGCAGTTCTAAAGTCTGTCCAAACCGTTTACTTTATTCCTTGGTGCCCGCAGCTCTGCCTAAGAACATTTCTCATGTGCATCCTTCACCGTTACTTCTGTACTGTGCTATTAATAATATCAGATTTTGATATAGCATTTCATTCTGATGTGTTGTATTTCTATACTACGTAATATGAGCTGTTATTGTAACCCGATCGCAAGATAATTCATGTATTCACAGCAAATGGATAAAAGTCTGTGTCACCCATGCAGGAATCGTATCTGTGATTTCAGGTTGTACACTATTGCCTAAAACAAGCACTTGACTGATTGAGCATAACTTTGTTCCATGTTGTAAACACAGCCTTGTCTGGACCACAGCACCCTTGTTTATTCCATTGCTTGAACTCCATAAACCATGTCAGTCCTGGTGATGTGCATCCTGTTTTTTTCTAATGTTCAGCCGTACAGATCACTATGCGACTGCTGCTATTCCATACTTACAGCAGCACTACATTCCAGCGCTAAGAGTACACATGAACATTGCACTACCAATGTATCGCTACTTTTCGCTGAAACATTATCCTTCCTGATGACACAATGCATAGAAAAATGCTTTGAGTATTTTGTTTTTGCATTTTTGTTCTGACAAGCAAGAATCAAATGGCTTTTAAGGGCCCTTCTATGTACACTGCTTCAACCTAGTATCCTAAAGCCGTTTCCCTGAAGCATGTGCTTTTTAGGGTCCCTGCTTAAAAATCATTCAGAAATGTACTCGGGCTTAGGTGTAGGTTTAAAAAATAGACCATTGCCCCAAAAACGTGGCCTTGTAAATTAACAGACTTTAACATATATTTTCTGAAGTAGCAAAGTGCCTAACCTGAGAGCTGAGAATTACACTTGGTGTGCCCCTTCCCCCTTCCTGTCCTTGACCTGTGTGCCAGGCACACCTTCTTCTTTGCAGAGGAACTCCCATCGCCATGGATACCAGGCAGAGAGGTGTTAATCTTAGCCGTCAAGTTCTACATAACAAAGGCTTTGCGCAAGTGACTGCTTTGCATGAATCTCAGCCGCATCACCCAGCCCACAACTCCTCACTATTAAGCAGTCAAGCACAGTAAGTGGGTAAATGTGAATCTAGAAACAAACAATTGGTGTTTACTGTATGAATCCCCAAACAAACAGTACATTATTTAAAAGTCGTACACAGTGGTGAATTTATGTCCCCTCTCCCATATGCTAAATCAAAAAAACTGTTTAATTTAGAGCAGGGTGCCTGTCCAAAAAGGATTGCTGTTTATGACATCTTAAAAAACGAATAGTTGTATTATAGCAACATTTACAGGGCAATCAAGCAGTACATCTAAAAATGTTGAAAAAAAAAGGACAAACGCACCTGCAGTTTTTCTTATTATTAAGCATGATATTGCTTTCCGTTTGAGAAGCAGCTGATCATGAGGCCTCTTGTCCTGATGTTGTTGACGGGTGATCGCAGTTGTTTTTGGAGAGTGAACCCATTGAAATCAAAGGGGTAAACTGTTTTTTGAAGGATGGGGAATGTTTGCTGGGAGTTCGTAGACACTGAACTCTATGACTAGGGGCTTGCGATGAGGGTGAAAATGGGCCCAATAGGGAAATATTCCAAATGAGGGCGAGTTGAGAGAGGTATGTTCAATCATCCTTTTTGGTTTACTTGGCACAGTGTAAGCTGCGCACCATGCTGGGCATTCTCTGACTCTTAAGAGCCATCTCACAGAAGATGAAACAGCCAGAGTGGCACGTAACGTTTCTCATCCATCTGTGTCTGGGACTCTGCCTAGGGTGGTGGGCCGTCCCATATTTAGCAGGACTGTCCCGTTTTTAAGTACTGTGTTCCTTACAATGCCTGAGCATGATGGACAAAATCCTTATGTAGTTACCATTACCTTTTTACGTGACCATTTGCAAGACAGCATCTCGCCTCTGTTTACTTTTTTGTAGTACTACGCCATCCTTGCTAGCTTGACCCTCTGCTCCTCTCATCATTCCTGTATATGTGCAGTGCTGTTGTTTCTCTGAACTGATTTAGGGCACTGCTGCTGTTGTTCCTGCAAATGCTAATATAGTATGTATGCTTTCACTATGACTCTTGACTTAGGCTGGTAATGCTTATTTATTTATTTTGTCATTTATATAGCGCACATAACCCAGAGACATCTAGGGCGCTTTTGCTTAAGTGGATTGGTTACAATGGTTGTTTGCACAGGTAATGGGTTACAGACAGTACCTGACTGTGTTATTTGGGTAGTCAGTTAGGTACAACATGGTTACTGGCAGGTTGACAAGAGATTGAGAAGTTAGTTACATGGGATACATCCTGATATTGCAGTGGACAACCAAGTTAAGTGGCAGGTATTAGGTTGAAGCATTGTAAAAGTTGCTCCTCATGGTACGGGGGGCTTCATCAACTAGAGAGGGACAAATTAGGTAAGGTCCATCACATTGCCAGAAGCTGCGCCACATGTTGCGGGGACTTTAAACAGGGAAAAGTCAGGTGGGTTCATTATATTGCAAGACACTGCGCCTCATGTTACAGGGGGCTTCAACAAATACAACAGGGAAAGTCAAGTGGGTTCATCACATTGCAAAAGCTGCGCCTCATGGTACAAGGGGCTTCATCAACTAGACAGGGACAAATCAGACAAGGTCCGTTACATTGCAGGAAGCCGTGACTCATGTTGCGGAGGGCTTCATCAAGTAAGCAAGGAAAGTCAGGTGGGTTCATCGCATTGCAAAAGTCGTTCCTCATGGTGCGGTGGGCTTCGTCAAATAAGCAGGGACAAGACCGAGTAGGTCAATAATAGCAAGTAATGAGCAACGCTCAGAGAGCGGGACAAAGGGCTAGAAGCAAAGGTCACTAAGTCAATTGCGGGGCAGATATGGATGACCGCAATGGTTGAGGAGGCATAATTGGATATGCACTGACTACTGGAGCGGGATTAGCACCCGATGAAACAGGGAAGATGAGCAGCACAAAATCATTGTGAATGACAACAAGAAGCTTGTTAGGACCATATGCAGATCGGGGTGTCTGTGAGATGCGAAATACAGCAGTTGAAGTAGGTCTGAGTGTAGAGCGGCTATAAGCGGTCTGAAAGAAAGAGCCACACCTCGTCAGGCAGAGGGTGGGAGTCTTTGGAATCCTGGTGCCATTTAGTAAAGACAATATTTAGCAGGGTGAGCAGAGACTTACTTGGCGAGTGCAGTTACTGGTGGAGAATGATGGGGCTTCTGTTTTATGTAGAGGACTGTTGATGATGATTGGGTAGCTATAGGGGTAACGTTTCATGAGTATGTTATAATATTAATTGGACGCCATCCAATGCCGGACAGAGCCAGACAGAGCCAGACAGAGATTGATGGCCTTAAAAGTGGCCCTTGCATGGGGGCTGGCGTCGCCTGCCGGCGCCCAGTAATAGGGGCATTTTGTATCGACGGGAGCCAACCCAGGGCATGCAGAGGGAGGTCGGGTGTTCAAGGCAACACAGGCAAGGCTGAGTTAAATCAGGTTGCCATCTTGGAATGGAGCAGGCGCTCCCAATTAACATTAGCACTCATAGGCAGTAGTGCTTACCCATAGCCAGTTTTCTTCATCCACGATGGACTGCAGGTGGTATGGCATCCATCAGGATCTGGTTCTTGTTCTGCTGCACGTCTTACATCTTGCCTCCGTACCAGTTTCTGGAAAAGACCCACCCCAGTTCTCGCAAAATCAAAGGTTCTGTGCACTAAATACCTAGTTCCATCTTCTGAACAAAAGTAAATGTACATTTAAGTAATGCTACCCACGGGGACAGGATGGATTGACCAGTAACAACTTGGGGTCCAAGTTATAGGCCTGAGAGAAGTCGGTGCCAATAATTGCTGATGCAGCTTGCCAAGGTGTGTATTATTACTATTAGCATTCCAGGGATAAGCCCTCAGGTGCTAACAGTGATTAAAAATAAAAAGTGAAGCACTCTTGATGTGTGGGTAAAGACCAACTACAGTACTTTAAAGTAAAAAGCCAATCTTCCATTTCTATTTTTCATTGGCAGTGTACTTCAGGTGGGGGCGAGTTGTGAGCCAATCAGACAACTAGCTAGTTGGTGGGGAAGCAGTGGGCTGCACAGCCCACAGGTGCAGTGGGCAGGACCGGAGAGGTGATCTGAGAGGCAGAGCAGAGTCAGGGATGGCAGGAAGGCAAAGTACCCGAGACGCAGCACAGGACAGAAGTGTGGAACAAGGGCATGGATTAGTGGTTTCAACTGTGCTACCTGATTTGCCACCCATTTTCTAGAGAGTGCTAATTTACTGAGAATGCTTTAAAAGTGGGCATGCAAAGTGCAACACGATCTCTTAATAACCAATACATTTATTGTCAGTACAACAGCTATTCTATCATGCAGAAAACGTCTCTTTGAACAATCCAACAGAATGCACAGAATATGTTTGTGCTCAGTGGCCAACTGTGGTAAAATGAGCTTGGCAGATTGACTTAGAGACTGATTCTTTTCTCTATTAGTGGCAATATTAATGGTCTGTAGATATGGTTCCCAGAAATGTTGAGCAATGTTTTCTTGCCATCATTCATACACACCGGCATCAGTACCAATAAGGCCTGTGCAGGTGTTTGCGTCCACCTAGAGAAGAGACTGTGCGAAACAGCGGACTGTAGAGGTAGACATTGTGAGAGAAAGAGAGGCATGACACTGAATTCTGAGAACCATAGTACATGTAACAATGTGTCCACAAAACAATGTAAAGTTGAATGTGTGAACCGAGCCACAAGCCAAAGTGTGTGAACTGAAGAAATCAACCCACAACATTCACAGAAGAACTGTGTGTGAAAGAAGACAACTGTTTCATACTCGGTAATGGACTAGAAACAACTCTCACATGGCAGTTGACTACTGATGATCAATATAATAGAGTTTTAAAAAAAAGGGTTTGTTTCCATTCCAATGCTTTATGATGAGCCATCACATACGCATGGTATTTCCATGACATTACTCAGAACTCACAGTATATTTGAGGATGTGCTATAACGTAAAGAGAATCGATAAGCTTACAGCATTGGCCAGGTATTGGTATCTAATGCATACGTTTTCACGTCATTTGCCAGCTATTGCTAGCTTTGTTATCTTTATGCTCCTTTGCTCAAAAGTTCAGCCACAACATATAGCTTTTTGTTTAACCATCTTCCACTCAGAAAGGTACTCATCAAATGATGAGGCATTTCCTAATTTGCAAATGTGGGATTCTTGCCATTACAGATCTATTGTTTAACCGTGTGGGGAGTGTTAATAGGCCTCAGGTGTAGGCAATCACGGTCAAGTGGCTGACATTGCCTGACAGTATTAGTGCGACATGTCCAATGCAATGTATAGGCATATTTGCTCTTAGCTCTCCTCTACCTCGGCTCAGTGTTCATGTAGGAAATGGGGGGGTGGGTTGGGTGTAGGGGGAAGGCATGGTATCAAGATAAGACAGACACAAGTGATCACAGTTCAAGGGTGTTTATTAAACTGTACAAATGGGTGAGATAAACACCTACTCTAAACCTAAATCTAAGATGGGAGCAAGCTACGACCATCAAATAATAATAATACTGTCCTAGTGGTGTCTTAATCAAAGAAAAAGGGCCTATGCTAAAAAAATAAAAACTATTTCCAATCCTTACCGCTGTGCTACAAAAGAGTGTGGGACAGTGTTCACAAGAAAAGAAATTGTTCTCAAAATGATAAGTCAGGATGGTATAGCCGGAGTCTCCCTTCCCCACTTTTCTAGCACTGGACAAGGCTCCAAAGTATGTTCTTGTGCTCTGTCTTTTATCCCTGTGGGGAAGGGAAGGGGCAGTCAGGTGTGTGTGATTAGTGGCAATGGCCTGACTCTGCCTGACCATTGTGTTGGGACATGTCAGTTAAACAGGACATGTCAGTTAAACGGGTCTGGTTTTAGTCCGTTGTTTGTCACAGTGTAAGAAAGTGTTTGTGTTGTAAAGGGGGGTAGAGCTTCTAAGTATCCTACGTAGTAGGATGGGGAAAAGGTATAAGGAAGGCATACCATGTCTCACCCTTTGGGTGTCCTGTTATGGTGTAGCTTTTATGAGGCATATATATATATGTCAATTAAGATGTAGGTTCAAGATATAGAAATATATGCAAGTTAAATGTTATGTTCAATAACAATGGAAAGCAAGTATTACCATGGAAAGAATACAGCCCTATCTATTCAATGTAGCCTGGAATGGAGGTATGTCATACTGTAAGAGAACATTCCATTTTGGATCAACACACTCAAGAAAAAGTCCTATATGTTACTGAGGATGAGGGACAGAAGTCTTCTGATGATGAGAATGAACTTCCAGTGGAAAATGTTATTGTTAACACCATCGCTGATACCATTAATGCAGTTGATGATGTGGATAATGAAGATGATGAATGTGAGCGCCCTTATGCAAATGTTAAAGTGGATGGTAAAGAAGTATGGATGATGGCAGATTCAGGATCAAAAATAACACTCTTGTCCAAGGAAGTGTTTGAAAGAGTAGTGAAAGGGGATGTACGAGGACTTTTTAAACCTGATATTAGGCCTGGTGGCTACAATCAGGACCCCATTGATCTCTTGGGGTATAGTAAGAATCACTTTCAATTTAAAGACAGGGAATGTGAAGGGAACATGTATGTAACCAAAAGAGGTCTTACTCTACTGTGGTGGAGGGAACAAAAGAAATTGAAGATCAAGTTAGATCCCAATAGTCCTGAACAAGTGTTGCAAGTGAATGAATCAATCATCAATAAACACCCCAAAGTATTTAAAGAGGGCATTGGAAAGATTAAAGGTATACAGCATCAAATCTTGTTAAGGAAAGGGAGTATCCCTGTGGTTGCAAAATTGAGGCCAGTACCTTTGGCAATTAGAGAAGGAGTTAAAGAGGAGCTGGCGAAATTGTTGATACTATATGTTATTGAAAGAACAGGAGGGGTAGACTGGACTTCTCCACTAGTGGTAGTTAAGAAGAGCTCAGGTGAGCTCCGCTTGTGTGTGGACGTACGTCAACTCAATAAGTGTGTGTTGGTAGATCGCCATCCTCTACCTAATCTGTCAGAGATGCTTTCGAGAATTGGGCAAGGAAAGGTATTCTCAAAATTAGACATGGCTTCCGCTTACCATCAAGTAGAATTGGAAGAACGATGCAGAAAGCTCACAGCATTTGTCACTCATGAGGGAGTTTTCCAGTTCAAACGCATGCCTTTTGGACTTGTATCTGCTGCTGCAGTTTTTCAAAAGGTCATGGACAGATTGGTTGGAAAAATCAGAGGTGTATATTGTTTTCAGGATGATGTGTTGATTTGTGGGAAGAGTGAAGAGGAACACAATAACACACTCCATAGAGTTTTGGAGATATTTGAAAAGAATGGCATAGTGTTAAGGGAAGGAAAATGTAAATTTGGTGTTTCTAAAGTTGAATATTTAGGCCATGAAATATCGGCAGATGGTTTAAAGCCAAAAGAGAGTTTGGTAAGTGCCATAAAAGATATCAGAAGCCCAGAGGACAAAGCACAATTGAGATCATTCCTAGGGATGACTGAATTTTATCAGAAGTTTGTACACAACTATGCTAGTAAGGTGACTGAATTGAGAAAACTGCTGAAGAAAGGAAGTGAGTTTGTCTGGTCGTCCAAATGTGAGAGTGAATTTGTCAGATGGAAGAAGGAAATAGATTTAGCACAACCATTAGGACAGTTTGATACGTACCGCCAGAGTAAAGTCACTGTTGATGCATCCGAAATGTGGATTGGTGGAGTGTTGTCTCAAGTGGATGATAAGGGAAAGGAAGAGATTATAGCACATGCATCTCGAGGATTAAGAGGAGCTGAATTTATGTATTCTGTCCTTGAAAAAGAGGCTTTAGCCTGTTATTGGGCCATGGAGAAATTCAGAAATTTTATATGGGGAACATGTTTTATGTTGTGCACTGATCATAAACCACTTAAAGAAATTTTAGAGAATAAAGGCCTAGATAAGGTGTCCAGGAGGGTTGCCGGATGGATTACCCGTATGCAATGTCACAGTTTTGTGGTTAAAGTAATTCCGGGTAAAGAAAACATACTAGCAGATAGTTTGTCAAGGTTAAGGGAACAAGAGAATGAAAATGATTCATATGGTGAGAATGTGGAAATGGAAATGGTTTTCATTAATACTGAGGGCCTAGTGTTCAAGGAAGAATGGTTGGAGGAAATGGACAAGGACGAGTGTTTAAAGTTGGTTATTACATATGTGGATTTGGGTGATTGGCCCAAGAAAACAGAATTGAAAGAAGATACCGTCCCATTTTGGGAGGTCAGGAATGAACTAAGTGTGGTAGGTGGTATTTTATTCAGATGGGAGCGTGCTGTGGTTCCCAGAATGTTACGAAACAGAATTACTGATTTAGCTCATGTAGGACACATTGGCATTAGCAGAACAAAAAGTGTTTTACGTAACAAGTATTGGTGGCCTGGATTTGATAGGGACATAGGACACTCAGCCAGTCTTCTTTCTATATGTACTAAGATTGGAAAAGGAGAAGTGGCTAGACAACAACCCCTGGTAGAGGTAGAAGTACCAGGTGGAGTTTGGAGAGATGTGGCAGTGGATATCCTGGGCCCAGTTGATTTAGGGTATGGAAGAGGAAAATTTATCTTTGTTCTAGTTGATCTATTTTCGCGCTGGTGTGAGTTTAGTATAGTAAGGGAGACCACCGGAGAGGCCTTAGTAAAGGAGTTACAACAGATATTTGCTAGGGAAGGTGTCCCTGAAAGCATTCTGACTGACAATGGTCCTCAATTTGTTGGTGGATGTTTTGCAAAATATGTCAAAGAGGCTGGAATCAAACACAAGAGGACTGCGTTATATCACCCGGAGACGAATGGGTGTGTAGAAAGAATGAATAGATGTATCATGGAAAGAATTAGGATGGCAACTGAAACAGGATGTGATAGAAAAGTTGCAATCCAGGACAGGATTTTTGGTCTGCGCATGTCACCTCATTCATTTACGGGAATAACCCCTTTCAAGTTAATGAGAGGACGTAAACCAAACACGGTGGTCAGTCCTCCATGGTTGGGAAGAAGAAGAGAAAGTGATTATGTGGTAGATGGTGTGAGCAAAGATTTGAAAAAGAAAAAGAAGGAATGGAGAGCGCGTGAGAATGCAAGGAGAGGGAAGAAAACTGAGAATTGAATGTGGAGACATGGTGAGGATAAAGAAAGGGGTGTTGAAGAAGAAAGGAGAAGCACTATATTCCGATCCTGTAAAGGGAATTGCTGTGCTGCGTGGAGCGTTTCGGGTAGTGGGAGGACAAGTGTGGAACTTGAATCGTGTTGCTTTTGTGAAAAGGGGTGGATGATGTTTTTGGAATAAAATAAAGGAGGGAGATGTGTTATGGTGTCGCTTTTATGAGGCATATATATATGTCAATTAAGATGTAGGTTCAAGATATAGAAATATAAGCAAGATAAATGTTGTGTTCAATAACAATGGAAAGCAAGTATTGCCATGGAAAGAATACAGCCCTGTCTATTCAATGTAGCCTGGAATGGAGGTATGTCATACTGTAAGAGAACATTCCATTTGGCTATGATGCTGCTGTTTACTTTTGTTGGCATTCCAAGTGAATCTGTTGCTGCTTTCCTGTGTGCCTGGTTGTAGTGTTATGCAGCTGGAGGCCCTTTCATTATAAATATAACTTAAAATAAGCAGTTCCTTTAACTTGCGGTTGTCCGGATGTTCATACTTAACATGTCCCACTTCCAGTCTCTGAACATCCCTCATCGAGGTGATCCTCCCCCAATGGTCCACCCCCAGGCACTGGATTCAATAGCCATGGCAATGTCCTGGTCACCTGGGTGACAGATCTCTGGGGACTAGAGGGTGAGACACCATCAGGTTTATCACATGGGAGGTGGGCATATCCTATGACATAGGATTGGGTAGTGGTAAAGGAAAAAGTGGGATACCGCTTATCCCCGTCAGAAGTCTCACCCCCACTCCCTGAGGACCCCTCACCCAGGTGATCCTCCTGCACCCCCAGGGTCTGGACCCAAAGGTGATGTCTGTGATCTGGCCACCTGAGCAAGAGACCCGCAGGGTTTAGAAAGTGAGACACCCTTTGGTTTCTCACAATGAAAAGACACAGAAAAGCAGTTCATCCCAGTTTCAGGGGCTGAAATGCTAGTGTGAATGCAGCGGTTTAACCCGCGATTGTCACACTTCTAAAGAAAAATTATGACAGGGTACGAAATTACGCTACATGATTATTGCCTCCACCTGCACCTGTTTCAAATGGCACAGTGGGAACGCCTTTGTTTCAGGGCATTTAAAAGCATGTGAATTCAGAAAGGGGTACAAAAAGAGCATCTGAATGAGCACATTTAAGATGTGTTAATTCCGATGCCCTTTGTGAATTGGGCTGCTTCTTTATTCAGTGTATGTGAGGAGGTGTGCTGTTACATTGACATTTCAAAATGTTTTGTAGCGTTCACAATGTTAAAGTCTGATGAGGAATAGATTGTGATGATACAGAAGGTGTATGATTATACTGAAGGTATCCTCGCAACATTGAAAAATAAATTGAGAATATATTGAAATGTCTTATCTTGCTTGTGTGGGATGATACTAAATTCAACAGAAGGCTAATGCTAGTTTATACTCAAGCTGCCACCGGCATGGTGTGGGATGGTATGAAGTACCCGGAGGGATAGTGTGTGATGATTTTGAAGTCCCCACAGTAGTGGTGTGTCATCAAATTGAGGTCCGCACAGCAATGGTATGTCATCAAATTGAAGTCCCCGCCCCACAGGAATAATGTGTGATTACACTGAAGTCCCCAGAGGAATGGTGTGTGAACGTTCTCACAGAGATAGCGAGTGTAACAATGATGTCTCTGCAGTGTAAATCGTTGGGGAGTTTTAAGTCCATCACAGGACAGCGGGCCTCATTACGATTTGGGTGGTAAGTGATAAAATTGTCAGTAACTGAGTTATCCCCAATTTTACTACTATGCCAAATTATGACTTTCAGCTTTCAATGGAGGTTTTATCTCCAGCAAAACCCTGGAGCAAAATCTTCCCACTCAACGCCAAAAAATCAGCAGATTTGGCAGAATTCTGCCACGGTAATTCCACAAAGAAAGCCCCATTACATCCAATGAATGGGGAATTACACCACCACCACTTGTAATCAGGCTGAAATTCTTCCTGATCAAGTGGCGGTAACACTAATTCATTTTCCACTAATTTATCGCAGAATTACTGCCTAACTCGTATTGTGGCTCAGTGTGTAATCACATCTACTACTTCACAGTGAAGCTCTGTGATAGAATTGAAATTCCCCAAGCGAACAGCATATGGCAGTGTTCAACTGGTCGACCCCTCCTATGCTTACATCCTATATTTTACTCTCATAATAGGAGTGACTCTGGAGAAAAGGTGTGACTATTCTCTTGCAGGTATTTGACTATGCTGTCCTGGTTGACTTATAGCTTAATATTTTGAAACAATAAAAGTAAGGTATCCAATTATGAAACTGTCATAATGTAACATTTTTAAAGGCTTTTGAGCAATCTTAATTCTTGTGTCTGAACCATTAAAGAGGTTGAAAGAAAGCCGAGGCCGATTGATGAGCATGTTTAAGTGGGAGGCAGTAAATGGAAGGGGGCACATTAACATAGACATGGCACAGACCTATGGAATAGCAGTAGTTACTGGGGAGAGGCATGATAAGTGTACAGAGCATGAAGGCTTGGATAATAACGTCTGGTTCTTCATGTTGTTGCAACAGTAATGAGCTGAGACAACTAGTTATCCTCACTTTCTTGCCAGTATAATAGTGTTGTGCAAAGGAAGGTCGTTGAAGACGCCCTTAAGAGTGCTAAGGACGAATACGACGCTCAAATCCCTTGGCCAATTGACAAACAAGCCCTATGTTCAACGGGGTTCCTCAAACTCTAGAAGGTTTTGGGTTCAGGGTGCTCAACATTCCATGGGCTACACTCAAGGTGAACAGTCCTTGTCTTGGGGCCAATCGCAAGGTCAAGGTTCTGCTCCCAATTTTAAATGAGGAAATAGAAGGGAAGAACCTTACCTGGGAGAGGCTCCACCTCTCCCAAATAATGATGCCCCGCTTCAGGTCCCCTCCCATGCCACTCCAGTAGGAGGCAGAATTTCACACTTCTCCCACGCATGGGAGGGGATAACGTCAGATAAGTGGGTGTTGTCCACCGTGACAGGTGGGAATTGAGCTGTTACAAAAACCACCCTACCACCCGCCGAGACAAAGGAAAATGACAACAGAAGAAAAACAAATACTGTTGGAAGAAGTAAAGGCACTGCTGGAAAAGGACGCATATAGATCGTTCCAGCAAATCAGGTAAACAAGGGTATTTATTCAACATACTGTGCCAAAGAATGACCTTTCCATGCGCCCAGTACTAGATCTGCGGCCTGTGAACAAATATGTCAAACCCCAAAGGTTTCGCATGACCCCGCTTGAGGGGGAGATTCCACTCCTAAAACGAATGGGGATTACATGGCAACATTGCATATGAAAGATGCATATTTTCATATTTCAATGCTCCCTGCGCACAGAAAATATCTGTGCTTCAAGATAGTGGGAGTTCACTACCAGTTCAAGGTACTCCCCTTCGGCATTGCCTCAGCACCAAGAGTATTCACCAAGGTACTGGTGGTGGTGGAAGCACACCTGCGCAGAAAGTCCATCCCAGTATACCCTTATGTGGATGACTAATTAACAGGGAATCTCCTCAAATTTGCCAACAAAATACTCAAAAGACAATAGACCTTCTTTTCAATCTGGGCTTTTCCATCAACAAAAAGATATCAAGCTAAGTCCCTAGACAAATAAAACAATTTCTATGGGCTATTCTAAAGACAAAAGAGGAACTGAATTTCCCCTAAAACGAGAGAGTACAAAACATGCTGCTGCGAGTACCTCACTACAAAGTCGGTCGCCAAATAACTGTACGCAAAGCAATGTACTTGCTCGGGATGAGGGCCTCATGCATTCACTTGCGCATGTGTCCAATGCAGGAATGGTTAGCAAAACAATGGACTCAGGCAAGCAGTCAGGGGATGATCTAGTGGTTGTTTCGCTAACCTTGGTACAGGCTCTTTGTTGGTGGTCCAGGGACAACCTACTCGAAGGAAAACCCTTTCGCGTTCCACCACCACAAGCGATCCTCACTACAAATGGATCACTCGCCGGATGGGGGGGGCTCACTTCTTCCACCACACATCCCATGGCCAATGGACATGCACTACAGCACAGAAACATATCTACTTCCTGTAACTATTGTCAGTCCTCAAGGCTCTTCAAGCCTTTCAGCAACATCTGGCAGGTCAAACAGTGCAGGTCCTCACAGACAGCACAACTGCCATGTTCTACCTAAACAAGCAAAGAGACAAAGTCTGTCCAAGCTAGCCTCAAGAATACAGAAGTGGGCACTCAAGCAGAATATTTTCCTAACATCTGAGCATGTTCCAGGGGAACTCAATTCTCTGGCAGACATTCTAAGCAGATACCCTCTACCAGAAGAACACGAGTGCCAACTCGACAGAGATATCCTTTCGAGACAGAATATTCTCACAATGGGGTCACCCCCCATTAGACTTGTTTGCCACAAGCCTAAACGCACAATGCCCAGACTTCGCGTCCAGGTTTCCCCAACCAGGGTCCAA
Organism: Ambystoma mexicanum; assembly: GCF_040938575.1. NCBI lineage: Eukaryota > Metazoa > Chordata > Amphibia > Caudata > Ambystomatidae > Ambystoma > Ambystoma mexicanum. The sequence continues at coordinate 544,099,501 of NC_090940.1, forward strand.
GGGGAACGCCCTGTGGATAAACTGGTCAGGGAAATGTGCTTGGGCAACACCCCCCCCCCCCACCCCCTGACACCGCTCCTGAGCAAAATAGTGCACAAGATGCACCAGGAACAGGTAACTCTAATTGTGGTTGCTCCCATGTTTGCCAGACAACCTTAGATTCCACATCTGCTCAAACTGGCGATGTGCGACCCAATCAAGCTCCCGTGCCCCTACAACAAGCTAACACATACAAGGGAGCATCCCTCCACCCGCACCCTAAATCTATGAACTTGGCAGCTTGGCTCCTGAAGTCATAGAATTTGGCCACTTGAATCTTCCAGAAAGGTGTATGGATATCCTAAAGGAGGCACAAAAACTCAACACCAGACACTGCTATTTCAATAAGTGGAAGAGATTTGTGATATGGTGCATGTCACAAACACTAAACCCAACATTGTTCCCCAGCTAACATTCTACATTATGGCCTAGTATTTAATTCCATCAAAGTGCATCTGGCAGCTCTGTCAGCTTACACCACTTCACAGAACAAGGTGTCCTGGTGGAAAGTTCCAGTCATTAAGGCATTCATTGAAGGGATAAAGAGGCTGTGACCTCAATTTCCAACCCTCCTCAGAGTTGGGATCTCAGTGCTATGCTCTCCAAGCTCATGGGTCCACCCTTTGAGCCTATGCGCAATGCCAGCCTAAAACATCTGACTTACAAGATTGCATTCCTGGTAGACATCATCTCTATAAAATGAGTCAGCGAGCTACAGGATTTTTCCGCACAAGACCATTTCTTCATAATACACAAGGACAAGGTTGTCCTCAGAACACATCCATCTAACTGAGCAGAAAGAAGCCTCCGTACACTTGATGTACGGAGGGTGGTCCTGTACTATGTGAACAAAACTAAACCTCTAAGGAAAACAGACCAACTCTTTGTTTCCATAGCACCTGGAAGGGAAGGTGATCACATGTCAAAGAACGCCATCTCCAGATGGATTGTCAAGTGCATACAGCTCTGCTATTCCCTATCCAGGAAAGTCTTACCTTTCACACCAAGGGCTCAATCTACCAGAGGTATAGTAGCTACCCTAGCTTTCATTGCAAACATCCCTCTAGACGCCATTTGCAAAGCTGCTACATTGAGTTCCATCCATACGTTCCCAAAGCATTATTGCATTAACACACACTCTAAAGCAGATTTACAGGTGGGATAAGGTGTCCGAAAACATCTCTTTGCTGCTGTACCTTCTCACTTCCCACCTCTTTCTCCAGATACTGCTCGGTAATCTATGCAGAACATGTGATCTAAGCAGATCCACAAGCTCCAGAAGGGATACATTAATCACTGTAATTGTATTTCTGTGCTTTTATCTGCTTAGGTGAACATGCCCACCCTTCCTCCCCTTCTGGAGTAGAAGACACACAGATGTTTTCTGGGCTATCACTGTTTCTGCTTCATTACATCTGTACTCACGCTACACTTCATGCAACCTCATGTCAGAAATAAACAATCTGAGGGACATCGACGCGTGAAGGACCATGTGTACAGTACAGGTCACACTAGGGATAGTATTATTAACACAGCCTGTCAACGTCCATTTTTGAGTTTTGAAAACAAATCTTGTGATACTCTGCAACTTCCACTAGATGTTGGACTATGCAGAGCATGTGAATCTAAGCAGATACAAGCACCAGAAATATGATTACGGTGAGTAATGTATCCCATATTCCCATATATATAAAATGGAAGTTTGTGGATATGTATGTGTGTCTGTTCGAAATGTTCAGCATACTTCCCAACATGCTACCAACCTGAAATTTGGCATGTGGGTAGGGTTCCATGGTGTAGACAATGTAACACATATACAATAGACCTTTTTCAGATTTTTTTAAGCAATGTGCAATGCTTTCCCCCATCATATAGCTCTCTGCACCATAGTTCCGCTGTAGTTCTACGTTCATTGTTGCTAAAGTTCAGCAGTTCATGAAAACTTCAGCAGTTCATTGTTCCAAACTTTCCACACTATCAGCATTCTAGCTGACATTAGCGGCACTCACTTTTGAAGTCATGCGGTTGACACAAAACAGTGCTTTTGTAGTAATGCGGGTGACAGGAAATGGTGCATGACTCTTCTATAGTGTCCCCAATGACATTGTCAGTCACATCATGGCAAATCTATCATGATAATTACAGGAACTTCATTTCGCATGGAAGCTGATGAATGTATGCCATCTCAACAGTACAAAGCGTACATGTTTCAGTCGTACACGTACAGGTACAGCACTTCAATCTTACACACTTCAGCCCTAAACGGGGACAGCACTTATGTTGAGGTCGCTGCTGCCTCGGCTGTAGATCAGGACACCAATAATGTTGCTGTGCAATCTCAATGCTCCAACTCAAAATAGCTGGAATCGATTTATGTGACTCATGCTGTTTTAATGGTCAGCTTTATGTGGCTTGGTCCAGAGTTGGAAACAAAGACAAATTGTTCACACTAGCTCCTACAGGAAACACTAGCAATTTTGTCTTCAAAGAAGCATTGGTTTAGTTTATTAAATAAACTTCAAACTAGGACTTAAGTAGGATTTACTGTGCGAAGCACGGGTACACCTGCTAGTAGTATATAATACAACACACCTGGGCGCATATGTCTACGCAAGACCCATGTATGCATTTCACAACCTCACTTCACAACCTCACAGTAAACCGATGTATCCAAATCTGTACTAATCACACTTAAGAATCTGCAGCTCACCTTTTACTCTGCTGCCACCAACCCCCACCTTCTTCTATTGCAGAGCATAATGCCAAGAAGCCACGAAAATAGCATAAGCCAGGTTATACAATTTTCAATTATATATATATTTATGCTGGTGCATATCATCACTGACTTTAACATCACAATTGTCACACATCTCTGTGTGGAAGGTAGCATCATCATTATGACACTATCTCTGAGACTTTAACACCACCCCTATCAAACACAATCTGTGTAGGGCCTTCAGCCTTATTTTTATGGCAGAGTATCTCTGTGGGGACCTTTACATCATTATAATCACAAACCATCTCTATGGGGACATACTCATCCATCATGCACCATCTCTGTGGGGACATTAACATCATTATATTCAAACACCATCTCTGTGGGGTCTTCAGCTTCATTTTTATCACACAGCATCTCTGTAGGGACTTTTACATCATTATAATCACACACCATCTCTATGGAGACATAATCATCGTTATCACACACCAGCTCTGTGGGGACATACTCATCCATCATGCACCATCTCTGTGGGGACATTAACATCATTATATTCAAACACCATCTCTGTGGGGTCTTCAGCTTCATTTTTATCACACAGCATCTCTGTGGGGACTTTTACATCATTATAACCACACATCATCTCTATGGGGACATAATCATTGTTATCACACACCAGCTCTGTGGGGACTTTAACATTGTTATCTTCAAACACCATCTCTGTGGGGTATTCAGCCTCATTTTAATCATACACCATCTCTGTCTGGACTTTAACATCATTATAATAACACACCATATCCATGGGGACTTTAACATCAAAATAATCACACACGTCTGTGGGGACTTTAAGATCAGTATATTTAAACACCATCTCTGTGGGGACTTCAACCTATTTTTTATCGCACACTATCTTTGTGGGGACTTAATCATTATCATTATTACACACCATCTCTGTGGGGTATTCACCCTCCTTTATGACACACACTATCTCTCTGGGGACTTAATCATCACCGTTATCACACATCTCTGTAACAAACTTAAAATCATTATACCCACATGCCATCTCCATGGGGACATAATCATCACTATTATCATATGCCATCTCTATAAAGGACATTAATGTTTTTATCATCGTACACCATCTTTGTGGGGACTTAAAAATCTGAATATACATACACCATCTGTGTGGAGCCATTCTAATCATCAAAATCAAACACCATCTCTGTGAGGATTTTAACATCATTATATTCAAACACCATCTCTGTGGGGGTCTTCAGCCTCATTTTTATCACACAGCATCATTGTGGGGACTTTTCCATCATTATAATCACACACCATCTCTATGGGGACATAATCATCATCGTTATCACACACCATCTCTGTGGGGACTTTAACATCATTATCTTCAAACACCATCTCTGTGGGGTCTTCATCCTCATTGTAATCATACACCATCTCTGTGGGGACTTTAACATCGTTATAATAACACACCAGAGTGCTCTATATATTTATGTCCCGTTTGTATAGTGTTATTCTTGTATCGTATGTATCTATGCTTCTGCTATATCGTGTACATTATGCATCTGTATATTCTGACCTGTATTTTATATGCCACTATGTAACCTAAGCTGAAAGTCTTCTTGCTTCTTCTGTGCCCTGATACCTTCGGGTCTGGCACACATTATAAATAAATTTTAAAAAAACACACCATCTCTATGGGGACTTAATCATTACCATTATCACGCACCATCTCCATGGGGACTTTAACTCTAACATCACAATAATCACACATCATCTCTGTGGGGACTTCAACCTATTTTTAATCGCACACCATCTTTGTGGGGATTTAATCATTACCATTATCACACACCATCTCTGTGGGGTCTTCACCCTCCTTTATGACACACACTATCTCTCTGGGGACTTAATCATCACTGTTATCACACATCTCTGTAACAAACTTAAAATCATTATACCCACATGCCATCTCCATGGGGACATAATCATCACTGTTATCATATGCCATCTCTATAAAGGACATTAATGTTTTTATCATCGTACACCATCTTTGTGGGGACTTAAAAATCTGAATATACATACACCATCTGTGTGGAGCCATTCTAATCATCAAAATCAAACACCATCTCTGTGAGGATTTTAACATCATTATAATCAAACACCATCTCTGTGGGGGTCTTCAGCCTCATTTTTATCACACAGCATCTCTGTGGGGACTTTTCCATCATTATAATCACACACCATCTCTATGGGGACATAATCATCATCGTTATCACACACCATCTCTGTGGGTACTTTAACATCATTATCTTCAAACACCATCTCTGTGGGGTCTTCATCCTCATTGTAATCATACACCATCTCTGTGGGGACTTTAACATCGTTATAATAACACACCAGAGTGCTCTATATATTTATGTCCTGTTTCTATAGTGTTATTCTTGTATCGTATGTATCTATGCTTCTGCTATATCGTGTACATTATGCATCTGTATATTCTGACCTGCATTTTATATGCCACTATGTAACCTAAGCTGAAAGTCTTCTTGCTTCTTCTGTGCCCTGATACCTTCGGGTCTGGCACACATTATAAATAAATTTAAAAAAAACACACCATCTCTATGGGGACTTAATCATTACCATTATCACGCACCATCTCCATGGGGACTTTAACTCTAACATCACAATAATCACACATCATCTCTGTGGGGACTTCAACCTATTTTTAATCGCACACCATCTTTGTGGGGATTTAATCATTACCATTATCACACACCATCTCTGTGGGGTCTTCACCCTCCTTTATGGCACACACTATCTCTCTGGGGACTTAATCATCACCGTTATCACACATCTCTGTAACAAACTTAACATCATTATAGCAACATGCCATTTCCATGGGGACATAATCATCACTGTTATCATATACCATCTCTGTAAAGGATGTTAATGTTATTATCATCGTACACCGTCTTTGTGGGGACTTAAAAATCTGAATATGCATACACCATCTTTGTGGGGCCATTGAAATCATTATATTCAAACACCATCTCTTTGAGGACTTCAACATCATTATCACACACAACCAATAAAATGAAATGTCTTTAATAGAGAAGCTTCGACATTTTGGGGGTTTTATTGCACATGGTTCTACTAGAGGAAACTGGTGTTGGGGTCTTAGTGGGTTAGATGGGGAGTCGTCTGAAAAGCCTGCAATGTTGACAAGTGGAGGCCGTACCTACCTCAGTGCCCAATGCTGGTATGGTTCAGTATGGTTTGTGAAAGTGGCACTTGGATTTCTCATTTATATGGAGATGAGGACCCAAGGTCTATTAAATGAGTGTGCTAGTATGCCGAATTAGCCACTGGATTAGGGGATGAGTAAAATGGATAGAGGTTAGAACTTTGGCATGCCTCTATCTGGTTCATGTGGTATTAATATGCATAAGGCTGTCATGTGTGAGATGGATATATTTGTGTAGTGTAAAGCAGTAGGCAAAGGATAGTTAAGTCATTTAGGTGGGCAATAGGAGATGAGAAATGAGGACAAACGGGGAGTTTAACACTGGACAGAAATGATTGAGTTCCCATCTTTTGTTGACCTCTGCATGGCCTCTGTGTGTCTTTAATAACATTCTTTCTTATCACACACCATCTTTGTGGGGACATTAACATCATTGTAATCACACACCATCTCTGTGGGGACTTTGGTGTTATCATAATCACACACCATCTCTGTGGGGACCATACCATTGTCATAATTGAACACCATCTCTGTGGGGACCTTATCATGATTATCACTTAGAATTGCTTTGGAGAATTTAAATTGACCATAATCAAACATGATCTCTATTGGAAAGGTAACTTCACTAATATTAAACATGATCCAAAAGTAGATAACAACAACTCATCATTCCTAAAGAGGAGATGTGTAAATAGGGAAGATGGTGCCTGTGGAAGAATGAAACTTGAATTTGAAATCCTGCTTCCTTTTTTATCACAAAGTGTAATCCTGGGTCAATCATGGTATCTCCTGTGCCACAGTTCTCTTTCCTGGAAGTTTTTTTAGTGTTTATAATAGTGTTTACTGCCAGAACAAACTGCCTTTAAGTTTCACATGCAAATTAAACATCTTGCAAATTCAAAAACATCCTAATCCATCTGTTGTGGTGCCTAGATATCAGGAATGTACTTGTATATAAAATATATTGTATACTAAGTACTATAAAGTAAGCATTTTTTCATTTGCTCATTATACATTCCATCCCAAATAAGAATAATGTGGTAAGTCCCCATAAGGATGGTAACACACGTTCAAGTCCCCGCAAAGATGGTACCAAACACGTGACTAAAAATAAGTATTTTTGCAAATTTGAAGTTGGATCCTGTATTATGAATTTTTTCTAAATATATTTCTGCTATTAACACATTTCCAGAACATTGGGAAAGGTTAGTCCCCACAAGGCTGGTTTCCACACATAGTCCCCACAAGGTAGGTAAAACGTGTGTGTGTGTGTGTGTGTGTGTGTGTGTGTGTGTGTGTGTGTGTGTGTGTGTGTGTGTGTGTGTGTGTGTGTGTGTGTGTGTGTGTGTGTGTGTGTGTGTGTGTGTGTGTGTGTGTGTGTGTGTGTGTGTGTGTGTGTGTGTGTGTGTGTGTGTGTGTGTGTGTGTGTGTGTGTGTGTGTGTGTGTGTGTGTGTGTGTGTGTGTGTGTGTGTGTGTGTGTGTGTGTGTGTGTGTGTGTGTGTGTGTGTGTGTGTGTGTGTGTGTGTGTGTGTGTGTGTGTGTGTGTGTGTGTGTGTGTGTGTTTTTTTTTCCGAGCCCCTTGTAGACCTCTCAGAGAGTGCAATGTGTGGGAGGTCACCTCAACCATGCTGAAATTGGTTTACTTACATCCTCTCTCCAACCCATGCTTCCAATAGCTTATTCAATGAGAGGCGTGGGAAAGCATGTGGCGAGGGTCGCATTAGAGCATCCCATGCGTGGACGGTGGACACCAAAGCCACCCTCACCCCTTGGAGATAAGGTGACATAAAGCTAACAGCTGTCTTCCCTGGAGACCCTTTGGTTGAGGTGGAGGGTACTACAACAGTAACATACTATAGAACAGGCTGAGGGGCTCCAGGCAATGGGCAGCATGGGTAGGCACAGGGCAACCATCATCGCTCGCTCTAGAGTGGACTGCTGACGTCCCAGTTCTTAGTGATGAAAGAAGTCTCAATGCTCTCATTGCCGGTTATTGCGAACTGATAAAGTACCAATTAAGCTGACGCAAAGCATTACTCAGAAAGAGGTATTTCCTCCAACGGCACAGGAGCAGTCGCCTTCACATGGCCTTCCAAATGAAGTAAATTTTACTAGCCTGACACAATCACTGCCCCCATCAAACAATTCACCAATGTCTAACTTGAGCGAACACTGGTGTGCTATTTAAGCAATAGGCCCCAAGCAGACATGGTATTACCACTTCAGGTAATGCCCCAGGGGCCCACAGTTACAGTTAATGCCCCCCCTGTGAGGGGTCTATTGCTATTAGTAACCCGGCACGTTTAGTAACTGGGGTAATAAAAGCATTTCTTTCTGTTCCGAAACTCTCTGCCTTTTCAGAACAGAAAAACAAAATGTTTAAAAAAATGGCCGCTTGGGAAGGGAAAACGAAGTAAGTTTTCCCTGTCCATGGCGGCCATTGAAAATAAGTGTAAAAAAGGGAACAAACAAAATGGGCGCAATCTTAAGGGAGAAGGGACTACAATTAGCCCCTTCTTCCTTTCCATGAAGGTCTGTCTCGGATAAGGCCAGACGCGCTGGGGACAGAAGTGTTCCCAGCGCGTCCGCTCCAGAAATGGACAGAAAAGAAGGTAAGTGACGTTGGCACGGTGGGGAGGTAATTCTGTGGAGGGGGTGAGGGGAGAGGCAGAGGCGGACAACACTTACCTCGTTCCCCGGCAGGGGAAGATGGTGGACTCCGGTAGTGTAGTGGCTCGGAGCGGGGGATTACTGCTGGTCATTCCCCCATTCCCAGCCTCCTCACCGGCTGAGTGGCTGCCACCATCCCCCACCGGGTACGGAAGGGGAAGGAACATTGTAAGCACCGCTGCACGGCAGTCCAGGTAAGGGATTCCTGGTCGGGTAACGCCCGCACTGTAGCCAATGGCGTGTGTATTTAGAAAGCATGGGACGCCTCGCTGGGTACTAATGACTCATGGCAATGTGGAAGTAGAGAAGGGAAGCGGGAATGATGCAACAGGCGTCGTATCATTATTTTCTCAAAAAGGGAGCAGGTAAAAACACAAGGTGTAGGAGGGATATCTACCATCCCCCTTAGACTCTGGGCTTGTATTATTAGTTAGAGCCCACACTCCAGGAAATCTGATTGGTGCACTGTCCAAAACAGGGTGCTAATTGGTACTATGTTTGATGGCTGTTTTGCTGGCTTTTTATGCAACGGAAACTTAAACAACAACCCTGAAAAGGTATTTGTCGACAGTAAAATGCAAGTCTAAGACGGTGAGAGCCATGCCTGACCCAAAGTGGACCCATGTAACCATGGCAATTGTGTCCCAAGTCACAGTGTTGTCTCGGGAGGATAGCTCAGGGGGCAACGTGCTCGCCTTGAAAGCAGGACGACACAGAGAAACACAGGTTCGATCCCCAGGTCCGCGCTTAGAAACCTCTGGTAATTAAGCGCGTTATAAATAACCAATCATACCATATCATGGTCCTTAGCTGATACAAACACCTGAATTTGAATTGGAACAGGCTCTTTTGTTGCCAATTTTCTGGTTTACAACCCAAGATTCGAGCTCAGTTTAAAGTCCTGGAGGTTTAGGGGGTGTGTTTGGAGGAGGAGGTTCGGGTTAATAGGACTGCGTTGTTTACTCTGCCTCGGAGGGGACCAAACAAGTAAGTAGTGACAAAAATGCATTAATGATAAATCAAGATTGAGAGCTACCAAACCATTAAACCATACCCAAACCCACGACATTGAGTCAACCTGTGCATGCCTGGCGATGCAGTGTGCTTCATGATGCGAATAAATACATATGTAACTTTTCCCGCACTTCTTCCTCTCTTTGCTGCACCCACGCCGTGCAGTCCTTTTTAGGTCTTCATTACTGGCACGTAATGAAGTATTAAGGTGGTGAACATGGAGTAGTGGCGCCCAGCGGTGATGATGAAGACGAAACATTTACCAACCGGCCGCAGCATCAGCTGCCCTTGATAAAACTCAGGACTAGCAGGCTTTTCCCCCTCCCCCTTTTTCTTTTTCTGCACTTATCAGACTTACTCAGTTCTGCTGCCGTAAACACAGCACTTGCCACTTGCTGGCTGCACTACCACTGTTTATTGCCTCCATTTCTATTTACTTGTATTTGTTATTATTTATCTGTTCTCCTCTGCTCCGCACTTTCCACTCTCCCCCTTCCATGCACTTTCCCCCTTTTCCTTTTCCCATGCACTTGCGCGTTCTCAGTGGCACTGGGCCTAGTAAGATCGTTGTTGTGTTCTCCCCTGTTTCCCCTCCCTTGCCTTGTCGCACGAGCGCGATACAAATAAACTATCATATCATATCAGGCTGTTAACAGCCATTAAGGCCCTCAAAGTCGTGGATGTCTGCCTCATTGAATGATTGACGAAACACGTTTCAATTCAAAGCAACCAATCAAAAGGCTTGTTGATGGCATCACAGAATAGCAACAAACACCAAAACAAGAATGATGCCATCAACTCATAATTGTTAAGGTTCGATCTCTTTTGAGGGCTTTTTTTTATTTAGAAACCTCAAACTTTCTGGAGAGGCTGTAGCCCTTGAAAGCCTGCGAGGCTGGCGAGGGCAAACCTTCCATGTGATTGGCTACTTGCTCAGCCCCACGGTCCGTTACAGGCAACAGCTTCTCTGGAAATCTCACGGCCATATCTGGGATTAACTTTGCTGATAGCCCACAAGACGTCCCCTCATTCGCCCGACACAAAGGACCACCTTTGTACCGCTGCCGGGTAGGGTGCGCCTAACACTGTCCTTTGCACACAAATAACCCTCCACAAAGGCACAATAAGAACCAGGGCGCGTGGTTTCCAAGGCCCTCTCAGATTCCACGTCAAATTATTTTAGAATTGGGGACATTGTGAAAAAGGGACAAAACAGCCTTGACTGGAGTTGGAACTGATACCGTTGACATTTGGTTCTTCTGCGAATGCTGCGATGGAGGGCGGGAAACTGATATTCCCGACCCTGGACTCAGGTCCCACTCAAAGAGAGCTTTATTGGCACAAGGAAGACGCAGTCTGCGTCGTTCCTATCCGGCCAATCGGGTTTGTCCTCGTGTACCAGACTCTCGATGCGCGGCCCAGAAGGCCAAGGCCCTGTGTTGGACTGAGCCTTGCTCCTACGGATGCCTATGGGCTGTTGCACGCTCTACAATTATGAATAAATAAATAGACTATACTTTAGGAAAAGGGGGTCTGCAGCTGCAGGAGGCCTCAAAAGCAGGCCATTGGCTTCTGATTGGGGGTTGCAACAGGTAACTAGCTGTTCAGCAGCTGTGAAAGACGTAGGATCACCTTCCAGATGGAAAGGGATTACGCTAAGTAATACCCCCCTCTCCCGGCTCAGTGGTAACAGCTGTGTGGTCTTGAACACCATGTGCGCTGTTCATGTCGATTGTCCGCGGCCTGAAAAATAGTACTGAGTGGAGGGTGACCAGACGACCCGGTTTTCCCAGCACTGTTCCAGTATTTGGACCTCTGTCCCCCTTTCTCAAGATTATGTTCCCATTGGGAACTGCAGTGTTCCCAGTTTTTGGTAGTAGGTCTTCATAGCTGGCAGGCAGGAATGCACAATCTCACACAGAAGAAATGCTGCATTTTACAACTTAAGATAGTGTTAGTTTGTGATAAATTAATTATGATATGTGTTTCTTTGGACAGTAACACTTAAACCCCCTTCTCCTCCAAGAACTACTGAAGTGTAGTTACTTGACAGCCACTTTCAAGAGTTAGTCCTACGTTTATGTTAGTTGCCCTGTCCCGGTGTTTTACTCTTTCAATCTGGTCATCCTAACTGATTGGGGCATGAAATGCAAGCCAACGGCCCCACCCAAAATGGCACCCAGAACACGACCAATTCTTTAGGGCCGAATTCTGGGCTATGCTTCACCCGCGCCAACAGCACCAGTGCCGTCGAGAAGGCATTTGCATAGGGCATGTGGACAGCCCTCAGCTCCGCCGGACAGTGTGTAATAGCAAGGACTGTGCTATCTGGTGGCCTGCAGTGTGCCTGGCGTAGGACACACTGTGTCCAGGCCCGCTCCTGCCCTCATCAGTCCACACTACCTGTCAGCACTCACCTCCATCCGCTATATGTGTTATTTGTTGTGCTGGGACGCAGCGTTTCCAGAGGGGACACTTCATCTTGCAGCCGAGTGGCAGGGCTGACAGTACATTGCGTTTAGTACATGGTGCTCCGTCAGCACTGATTTACAGGTCAATGTTGCTCAAAAGACTTCATTTAACTTTTTAACACAAATCAAGTATAAATCAACATTTATTAAGGAGGAAGTGGTCTTATGTAGTCCGAATGTCACATGACTGGAGTCTTGAATACCGAATTTAGAGAAAATTGTGATTTAGAGTTAACTTCTGAAATGGAGTACATTACTCTAAATCTCTGTAAATTGAATGCAACGAAGAAATCACACACGGGCGAATTTTTGTTGAGCTGCACTGCACCATAAACAAAATGCGTAAATGTTTAGTTTAGTTTCGTTTCTTACTTATAGTGGAGTAAACTTTGCTGAACATTTTGAGGGACATGACATATGAAGAAAAGGTGGCCAACCAAATGAATGGGGACAAAATGGTGTGCCATGAAAGTTGGGGGGACAAACACACCTCTACCCCCCTAAAATTACGCACATGTTTACTTATATTGCGCTGCATACTTGTAGGCCTCAGAGCGCGCAAGCTTTGCGTAAGGCTTTTACGCATTTCCTCTACGGCACAGCTTTTGATGGCGGGGCGGAACGTAACTTACGTTTCCGCCTCTCCCTTCCTCCACACCACACAAATACTGCAGGATTTGCGCCGCCATGTATTTTCATGCTGGCACAAATACTGGCGATTCCATTATGAACGCTGCCTGTCGTGCGTACATGTCAGGCAGCATTTACTACGTTTGCACGGCGGTTTGCAAACAGGCGGCGTACGCACATGTACGCTGCCTTTTTGCACGCAGCTTTTGCACTCTGCTGTGCAAACAGCGAAGATTTGGCAGCGGGGTGGGACCTGCCTGCACTGAAGCGGAAACATAACATGTCGCTACCGCCAAATGATGGGGGACTCCATTATGAGCTCCAAAGGGTCTGAAGCGGCAAAGTGTTATTTTCCTTCCTACGTCATTGCGGTACATTAGCGTCATCCCTCTTGAAGAAGCTCTTTTTAACCACCCGCTCATGCGGAGGAGAGGTTCCGCTCTAGCTCCTTATGGGTGACTAATGCGCCCAGGTGCTTCAGGGTTAGGTGCGCTATACAAACACATAAATAAATAAATAAATAAATAAATGGCCTCTGGAACAAATGGACTAGCCTTTACTTCTGAAAAGGACATGCTTTCATGGTACTGGGCACTGGTGTTGGTTCAGAATCTCCCATGTAGAGCAGAAACACTTCTGATCTTCTAGTGTACTAGAATTAGAAAGTTGCATACGTGGCACTACGGGTGAAGTACATATATATATTTATGTATTTGTGAATGACAGAACACAGCTGTGTTTGTGCCACTGAATTGCCTTGTCTGTTGTAGGCCAGGGCCTTTATGGCGAACATGACCACCTCTGGGATGGCCAGCTACTGGTCGCACACCAAGAAAGAGCCTGGTCTTGCTGTATTGTAGCACTGGCCAGATGTGGCCCCTTTAAGAATGTCATCTTTTTTCAGAATGGAAACTTGTCTGGTGAGAGTTAATTGCCTTCCAGGTTGATTAGTGTCTTTTTGTCACTGCCGTTGTGCTCGTTTTGTTTAGTACTAAACGTAATGCTCTTTGTTAGCTGTGTATAAGAGTATGTTAGAGGTGTATGTGATCTGTATGAAACATATAGTAACATTGTTGCTACATGGTATGAACAAATAAAAAAAGGATTTGCAAAAATATATGCTTTGCAAAAATATATGCTTTGCAGAGACGAACGTTAAGTTGGGTAGCTCAGGGTCTACAGGGCAGTGCAACTACAGGGTCGCATGTCAGTTTCAACAAATCAAATTCTGATGCTTTTCTACCTTTCCTGGGCAATTCTGCCCACGTTTATGAAGGCACCTAAGTTCAGCTTACACGGTAGGAAAGTGGACTTTGTTGTGTCCTGCCCTTGTGCCACCTCATTCGGTTAAGCAACTGCTACACTACTGGTTGGCAACAGGCCGATACCAATACATGCCAACATCCGCCTATTGTGTTTTGGAGACTCTCCATAGCCATTGAAAGGAATATTGCGCACAATTCCTACAACCTCCCACGGGATTCTCTAGATAACCAGAACTTAATCTGCAGTGGCGTTGGCTTCCACACAGAGGGCATTCTAGCACACATCCGCCTGTCTCATTTGCCAGCTGTGAGCACACCAGAATATTGCGTCAATGGGATTGCGCTTCTGCGCGGCGAATCCAAACTGGATCCACTTGCGACAGGAATATTTCACAGAATTACCTGTATACTTATTCCATTTTCGAGTGTGACTCTATTTGTCTCGGAAGGATAGCTCAGGGGCAACGTGCTCGCCGTGGCAGCAAGACGACACAGAGCAACACAGGTTCGATCCCCGGGTCCGTGCTTAGAAACCGCTGGGTATTAAGCGGGTTATAAATAACCTATCAGATCATATCTTAAAGAATCTCTCAATGCATGCACTCCCGTTCTTAGATTTATAGTGAACATAATGTTATTCATTGTACTTCAGCAAACAGGTTGACTTGTATCAATTTATTTTTTTCTACTTGATTACCTCACCCTTTCGTGTGCACAGTTATTGTGCCAGTACTAAGCATTGATTGTTACTCCGGTAAATAGTACCCCCCCCTTCCACCCCCTCAGGCATTCATTCTTACACTGGAAGCCTCGAGAAGGACGGCTTCACGGTTCTTCAGGTCTGCCATGGACAGTCTCTGGTAGGCATGTTGGTGGGAGAGGGAAAAGTGAAATGGCATTACAATCTACCTGTGTCTTTCTCACACGAGTTTGTCTACAGGAAACCATTCAGGTAAACTGGTCAATTCTAATGCTTGTAATTCTTGAATGGAGAGCACATAGAATGGCAAAGTGTTGACTGGGAACACACAGTGCTGGAAATTGACAAAATGTACTGTGGGAACCTCCTTCACCTTTGAGCTGGGGTTGGGGGGGTGGGAGACAGGGAAAGTGTCAGAGGTGTTGGCGGGACTGGGGCTGGATTGTCAGTGGTGTGGGCGGGTTGGTGGGGGGGGGGCTAAGTTTCGAATGATATGCGTGCCCTGAATATAGGATGCGGGCTGCTTTGCATAAATACAAAGTGCATTTTGGGAACCTAAGAATGACCACCAATGTATTAAACATGTCTGTGCTAGTAATTCAAACGTTCGTTCCTTCTGAGCATGCAATGCACACTTGGTAGGGTGCTCAATTCCTCTGTCAGAATAGTCACCCTGACAGTAAAATGTGCACAAGGGCTGAGACATATATAGAGGTTTGGATGGTGTTATTGTTTGAGCTTGGGCTGTTTATCACCCAGATGTGTCTGTAAAGTTGTATATTGTGCTCAGCTGCATGCACAGAAACACTGTGGGTGTCATTACGACTTGGGCGGTAAGAAATAATGGGCACCGGTAAGGAGACCGGTAAGGAACGTGTGGTCGGAGACCGGTAAGGAACGTGTGGTCTGACCACACGCCCCTTACGGGTCCTGCTAAGGGACCAGGGCGCTAATAACGGGCCTGCAAGTCAATAGCCCGTTATTAGCGCCCTCCCCATTCCCATTGAGCCCTATTGGGGCTCAATGGGAATGGGGAATGGTTTGATCAATGGGGACTTACCGGTCCCGCCAGGGTTGGACTGCACCGGTAAATCCCCATTGAACAAGACCGTTGCTGGTCCCGGTATTGGAGGCAGCCATGGTGCAAATAGCGCCATGGCTACCTCCAATCTTGGAATGAGGCCCTGAGTCTGGCATTGGGTCTATATGTGCACAGGTATGCAACGAGTGCTGTAAACCCACCCCAAGTTGAGGAAGCTCCCTGCCCCAGAATGCTGTCCGTGGCCGTTTACTAACCGCTGTGTCTGAGACACTCCGAGAGAGTGACCTAACTACAGCTGGAATCAAGCATTATCATCTTCACTCACCATCGGGGGTTTAATTGCGCTCAGTTTGAGAAACACACAGCATAATCATAGCAATAGCCCACCTGTCCGAGAAAGTGCTTCCTCCTCATGGAGCTCCTGCTGTAGAGTTTGAGGAGAACATTGATGCCCTCCTCCTTCTGCGTCACGGAAAAGATCATCGTTTCGCCCCAGTTCACCTGGCCGTTGGTAGACTTCAGCAGGCGCGTCTTCTTCTGGTGGATCAGCCCCTCGGTGCTGAACATCTCTGCCTTCACCTGGAAGTCTGAAAGAGAACACATTCAACATGGCCGTCACTTTCTGCCTTGCTTAACAGGATGGGCTTTCTAGCTCTATCATAACAGGTCCTGCTGGGGTTCATGGGAGACAGTCTGCCAAGCTAGGTCTACGGGTGCACATCTGCTGTGGCCAATTCTAGGCTTCTTGCAGCCACCATATATGATCTGTGGGGAGTCGCTATACTTCACTCTTTGTTTGTAGTGCTCTGAGCCGGTTACATGTGATTTTAACAAATCCAAAATAACTAATCCCATTACAACTAATACCATAATAACGAATTACAAAATAACTAATACATTTTTCGTTGTTTTGGGGGGATCCCCCAGGCACCCCTCCAACTCCCACTTTCCTTTGTTCCTAATACTTCCCCCCACCCGCAAAACCACTATTCCCACTCCCTCCCCCTTTTTTTAGTTTTTTTTCTCCCAAATCCGTTATTTTGGAATTAGTTATTTTTGGTTCGTTGTAATTGGATTAGTTCTCTTGTTATTCGTTATAATCACTGCATACCCTCTGAGCCTATCCTGCCCCACAAACGTGTTAATTAATTGGTCGATCATTAAACCACGTAATTTATTATTATTTTGCATCATAAATAACATAACGGGGTAATTTTAAAGAAAGTGCAGGTAACAGGCAGGGGAGCACCACCCTTAGCACTTAGATTCTGTTGGGCCTTCTGCATGCAATTGTGGATAGTAAAATGAGACCCTGCGCCGCCAGACAAAACAATGAAAATCTGGTTGAATATAAAAAGCATGCCTAAACTTTTTACACATCATTTTCATATCATACTTGCCAACATGACCCATTCCAATCTGTAGGTGCTTATCAAGTCCTGTTTTTTTTCTTTGCATTCTGGGATGTGTTGTTCCACTTTTCCCATCATAAAACACGGACTACAAGTCCCAGAATGCAACGAAAAAAACCAGGACTGGATAAACTCCTAAAAATTGGTTGTGGGGGGTTGACCCACAAAAAAAGAAAATGTTTAAAAAATGGCACCACCCGGGAAAGGGCCTCAGGTGGCTGGAATAGTGGGCAAAGAATGTATATTCTCGCCTGGTTTTCCAGCCATCTGATTGGCCAATGGCTCTTCTCTGGGTGCAAATTGGTTATAAAGCTTCCTGTATGTTATTCTTTACTGTTGCTCAATGTTCTAGATCAGTACTACGTTTTAAATCCCTGTATTTGGACCCATTCCTTCCAAATGTTCTTGTGGGAGAATTACCCAAACCCTACTTAGAGGGGTTGGGCTTGCTCACATAGCAGCCGCTTTGAACAATATTTCCAGGGCCTCGCTTGGTTCCCGGTTCACCCGTGGTCACATTACATATAATAAAATAATCAAAAACTGATAATCATATAAATACAGCCAACCGGATGGAGCTGTGATTGCAGAGGAAAAGTCCCATGCCATTAATGTGACTCCTCTTTACACCATTTCATGGAACATGCTGTCTAAATATTTGCCTACAGCCATCGCTCAATCAACAGATAACATGGCCATGAACGCTACGGTAAAAATAGATTACATGATAAACATCCTTATATTTAACTATTCTACATGGTGTGGGGTTGTTGTGGTGAGGTAGGCCATACGCAAAGGTCCAGGAAGTTTGTTTTATTGGTTTCTGCTTCTAACACAGTCACATGATCAGCAGCAGGTCTAAGTGAGCCTGGCCTGAAATGCACTGCTCCCCCTTTAGCAGCCTGTGGCGGGACCAAAAGGTTATATGCGATATCGCAGAAGCAAATTTCAGAGCAGTACATTTCAGTGCAACCAAAATATCGAAAAAATACTGAATTTTCTCATTTTTTTTAATTTGGGGGGTCCCTCCCTCCCCCAAACCCCCGCCCCCCTCCCCCAAATACCCTGTTTTTCTATCCTTATAGCCCCACCCCAACTCCATCCCTACCCATTTTAACCCCTTACCCCTCTACCATATATACATATATATACAGTTCATTACAAACTTGTACCTCCGGTTTAATCAAAAGAACAAAAAGGAAAGGAAAGAGGGTGAAGAAAGAACAGAAAAGACAAATAATGTTTTTTAAAAAAAAAAAAAAAATTATACTTGATTTAACCTTAAAGGTTTTTACAAGGGTATTTCATGAAACTGTCTCGTCGACCACATTTTCTTTTATTATTGGGTCTGTGGACTATGTCGTTGATGGCGTTATATAAGAGTTTAGAATAAGATCTAAAATGTTTGTCGCGGCAGTCACCCACGTAAGACAAATAATGGATAAGAAGAAGAAAAACAACAGAAAAGAAGAGAAGGGGAGGGTGTAAACAATAAAGTAGCAGGACAAGTTGAATTACACTCCTAGAGCCCGACTATTAGAATATCAATAAACCGCTGCGTCCACCGCATTCAGTTCCTGTAAATTACATATTCTCCCCTTAATTTACAAAGTAACCTTCAATCTCCCTGATATAGCCACCTAAAACCACCTATAGAGGTAAGATTTCCTTAAAAAAATGGGCCAAGGCAAAAATTCATTTAAAATAATTTCCACCATAAAACCGTTCCCACCACTTACCAACAGTTATTTCATATTTTCTGTATTTTTCGATATTATGTTGGACTGAAATGTAGCACTCTGAAATTTGCTTTGGTAAATTGACTGGCTACCGACCTATGTTCGAGAGGCAAGTGCTGATGGAGGTCAAACGTGTTTGTGGAATGAAGACAGACAGGGCAGGGATGAAAATACATTCCTGAGCTACAGAGCAGCTATTTGAAGGGAATTTGTTTTCCATCTTAAATATAACTATCCTCCTCAATCAATTTATTTACACCAGAGATGAGAGCTGTAAAGGGAGATGAACTATTTCGCCCTTGGACGGCAGTGCTCTATGTGTTTAGCCCTCAAAATCCATAGAAGACGCCATTGGCCACTTCCACAACTCCAGCCCCTTTTCTGATTGGTCACAGGTTTAAGGAAACTCCCCCTACCTAGCACCAAGAAAGTGTTCACCATTTGGTAAAGGAGATCAAGGACGCCTGCTTCCAGCGGGGACACTTGGAATGAGGTCCCACTTTGCACTTGATGGTGCAGCCTCACGCGTGATCATTTCGCCTAAAGAAGAGATGCAGGCTCCCTAATCTTTACAAAGTGGAGGCTTGCTGGATTCTGGGTGTCCAGGAGGCCTTCTACTCTGAGGCCCAAGAAGTCTTTTGCAATGTGGTGCCCACTAAAGGTTGCCGGCGTGCCTGCCCAGAAGCGGGCTTGGTTTGCGACGACCGATTCCTTGAGAAACTAGACTACTAAAGATCCTCAAACAACAAACCGATGTACCAACCAGTGCCTGCTGCATAGCCAGCTTTTCCACCATGAAAAAGAACCTCAGATTGCTAGCCCCCCACTCACCGTCCAGCGTTACCAACCTGGGATGGTAGAATCCATGGAGTTCAGGATGGGATCTTAGTCAATTTCTTCCACTGTGACAGTGCGTCCTCCAATGTGAAGCACAGAACTACATGACCGGGCCCATATGAATCTCGGCAGAGTCTGGTATCCTTACCATCCTGCGGCTGAAAGAAGTCACCCTTGCACAGGCACCCATAAAAAACGGTCCTCCAATCCCTCCCACTTGCAGGCCATAAAAACCTTGGTGATCATGAGTTGACGGCTCTTCTGCCCCTGAGCTCTTCTGAGTTCAACTGTGGCTGGACTGAGGAAATAGCCCGCAAGCCGATCTGCATTGTGTGCACCCCGATCCAAAAATGACCCCCGCAAAGCCGAATGTCCCCCATACTACTCCAAGACTGAAGGTAAGCGTCACCCGACAAAATAGCTGACAGACATACACCTGAGCCCATCCCTACAATACAACTAGAACCAAACTGGGTGAGCCACACACTGAGAATCCACCTCAGTCTCGGGAGGATAGCTCAGGGGCAACGTGCTCGCCTTGGAAGCAAGACGACACAGAGCACCACAAGTTCGAACCCTGAGTCCGTGCTTAGAAACCTCTGGGTATTAAGCGTGTTATAAATGACCTATCATATCATCAATGTTACACAGGTGCCTTATCACACATAATGCTATTGCATTTGGGCTAAGTTTCATCAACTAGCTTGTACTCAAGGGACTCCACCTTTTATTTCATTAAGGGTCATTCCATACTTGATGGTTCTACTTTTAAATTGAATCTAAAGTTGAATAATGTATGTTATGATATGATAGGTAATTTATAACGTGCTTAATACCCAGAGGTTTCTAAGTGCGGACCCGGGATCGAACCTGGGTTGCTCCGTGTCGTCTTGCTTCCAAGACGTTGTACCTGAGCTATCCTCCTAAGACTGTAAAGAAAAACACTATTTTAATTTTCTTTTGCTGGGCAGTGGATTGAAGTATCTCCTTTTGTTCGTTGAACATTTTAAGCAACAGGTTTAAAACAGACACTTGGCTGTAAAAGCAAGATTGCTCACAACAGTAAATATCTAGTCCACTAACTCCGTTAAACTTAAGAAAATCCATGTTGGATCATTGTTTGGACAACAAATAAGAAACCCCCAAAGAGTTTACAATATTATTTTACTTTCTGTTGTTAATATATATTTTCCGTTTTGAAAAAGAGACACCTCTTTTTCCAAGCCACACTAAACCATGTAATGTAAGGAACTAGCCTTCTCCTCCTTATAAAAGGCCCACCCGAGAGATCCTGCACTATGGCCATTTGGACAGCACTGCCATCTAGTGGTAAAAGTGTATGCTTGCAACCATTTCCCACAGACATCCTATGCCCTTTCTGTAAATGGAATACATTTTGAGGTTTTGGGAATGACACACCAGAAATGCTATCTCAGGGGTTGTTTTGACATCATAAACGAAGAAATAAAAGTGGTTTATGAATGCCTGCTTAAGCGCTTGATGTCATTGTAGAGTTGTAATTCCCAGACATCCTGGTGTGATTATAGCGTGAAAGGTCATTATAAAGCAGGTCTGTGTTCCTACTGTACACCTGAAGGCCTGCTTCCATTGTGTCAGCCCTGCAGCTCATTGCTTACTTAAAGACAGTGGTGTCGAGGAGCTCGGGAGGTTCTGCGCTTTCAGAATCTGCAGCTGGACCCTGCTGTTGACAGGCTGGAAACACGTGCCAATCTGCAGCTCGGCATGGCAGGCCTGTGCACAAAAAGGCGAAAAACACAAATAATAAAAACAAAACCCAAACACTGGAAGAACATGATTAAAAAAATGTGGTGCAAAAGATCAGAGCCGAATTCAACAAAACACATAGATTCAGAAGGACACCTTGAGTTTCATTCCTAGAAAAAGCAAGAACTTCATTGTGAATGCTTAATGCATAACTGTACGCTCGAATCATGAGGATATGCCAGGCTGGAAAAGCCGCTGGTAGGTCCAGGCATTGTCATAGGACACACTTTCTATGTGTGGCTTAAGGCCAAAATGGTGGGAAGCGCTTGAACATCCTCTGCTGGACGTAGGATAAGCGATAAGTATTGCATTCAGTATGACTGGATGACTGGAAGCTTCTGGAAGGCGCACGTGCCTGACTTTGTCACAGAGGCTTGCGGTGATTGGCCTGTGCAGCCCATGCTAATCTCTGCCCTGTGATAGGAAGATGGTCTGCAAGTGAGTGGCTAGCCTGAGGCTCGTGCAGATGTAAGGCGTCACGAAAGCTGCGTTGCTGTTCAGGAGAGTCAGGGAGAGACCGCCCGCGGTGCAGGGAACAGGGGCTTTCATAATATGCTCAGGAAAGAAGCAAGTTAGGACCCAGCAAGTGATCCCACCCAAGGATAGGGGGCTGGGAAGGTTTTTTTTCATGGGCCTAATTTTAAGGGGGGACAGGGGTGTTTGTCCCCCCAAACTTTCATGGCACACCATTCTGCCCCCATTCATTTGGCTGGTGCACCTTTTCTTCGGATGTCATGTCCCCCCAACATTTTCAGCAAAGTTACTCCACTTTTCCATCCACTCTGTGTAAAGTTCTATCACAAAGAAAAGATGGCACCAGCACAATCAACGCATTGGCAAGAGGGATAGCGGTCGTTTAGAGCTGTAGGAATACACCCCTCGGGAGGTAGAGGTGCTACACCGCTCTTCGTGGTTAAGCTCAGGGGTTGGGAGATAGAGGCGCTGTGCATTTAAACCTGCCAGCAGGAAACTGAATTCTGACGCACATCTGTGCACCCCCAATTCTAAACCAATCCCACTCTTCTTGCCGTGCAGATATCTATCCCAAAGCCCACCCCCTCATCCGTCATGTGCCAATGTTCACCTTTTGCCTCAATTGAACAATTCCTCAAGTAAGTTCTGAACAGGGATTGCAAGGACAATATTGTCCACTGGAGAGGGAAGGCTGACATAGATGATGGGATGCCTTGCCTCAGGGACCCCACGCCTGGATCAATAGAACTTGGTAGTGCCCTCTTCATTAACCAATAGGCTGATATGGATTCATGTGTTCACCTCTTAGGATTAAGATCTGCAGTGCATGTGGTGGTCCTTCTAAGTCCTTGCTACCGTCTCGGGAGGATAGCTCAGGGGCACCGTACTCGCCTTGGAAGCAAGACGATGCATAGCAACACAGGTTCGATCCCCGGGTCCGCGCTTAGAAACCTCTGGTTATTAAGCGCATTATAAATAACTAATTACCCACTAAAAATACTACATTGGCTACCATTAAAACAAAGAATAGAGTTCAAATCAATGTGCGAATGACGCACAGAGCAATACACAAACAAGGCCTAGAATTCCTGAGTGATAAACTACGCCTACACCAGCCGACAAGAACACTGAGATCAAGCACCGACATCCTCCTGGAACCAAAACCCTTTAACGGAAGAAAACTCAGAGGATCCTTCTCTCACCAGGCACAGAAAACCTAGAATGACCTACCAAAGAATAAACGGAAAACACAACAAACCACCTAGTATTCAGGAAACTCCTCAAATCCTGCCTCTTCACAGCGTAATTACAACAACGGCGCACAAGAATGCCCACTCCGGTTAAACAACGATGAATAAAGATACCGACCTCGGTCACCCCAAAAAATGGACATGCACAGAACCCAAAGAATGGACCCCACGACAAACCATAAGACATTATGAGAAATAGCCACATAAGGAGGACACTAAACACTGATCACATACTCAGACCGAGATGAAAGCCCTTAAACGACTCATGCACAGCCTCCCGGCCTGTACCATATCACTCCCAGCAGACACATTCAGATAGAAAGTATTTGAAGAGGATACCACAACACCTACTCCAACACCCAAGGAGGAGAATAGACACCCAACCCCACATCACACATTACTTTCTTCATCAGAATTAGAACACCCACAGAGCACGTTAGAATAGAACAACGAGCGTGTCGCACCATCCTAAACCCCTACCCCACAATACTTACTCCATCAGAATCAGGACACTTGCAGAGCGCGTTAGAATAGAACAGCGAGCGTGTCGCTCTAAAAACCTAAACCATATAACCCACTAACCAAAAAAAAGCTCAACATTTTTTGCAGACTTATCTCACTCAAAAATCTCATACAACCATCTCTCGCACAACAACCCGCACGCACTTCACAACACTGCAACAACACATAAACCGCACCAACAGCACTCGAGGACTGACATCGCTCCGATACCCGCACCAAAGCTCAGCACCCGGTGTATACCGAGTTGACGCTGCCAAAGAACACCACTCCTCTCACTATCCTACTCCCTCTTCACCTTACTAACCCATCCCACCTTCTCGTTTGCAGAGTGCCTGGGGACCAACTCCATTGGTGACGGTGCGCGGTACAATTACCTTTAACATTTACTATTAACATTTAACACTAAAGAAGTAATTGAAAACTGATGACCTCCCTATGGGTTAAGTCCAATGAAGACCCTTCTCATAGTCATACAATGCTTGCAGGTCTAGGGTGCGCGCGACATATCAAGATCAAATAAAACTTGATTTACTACCTGTTGGGACTATGGAATCAGGGGCTTTCCATCATTACATTTATTTAACCCTACAAAACCTTTAAACATTAATGGAGAAAATCTTTAAAATATTGCTTTAGAAACGAATTAGAATATATTTTATTTCACAAATTAAAGATTTTGTGTATAAGTTAGATAATGTAAAAGAGATAAAAGAAGTAAATAAGAAGGCACACTAAAGATATAGAAAATAGTATTTGATATTAAAAGTGTATATTGATAATAAAAAATTCCCCAAATTGAACACAAGATAAATGGTGGTGGGAATCGCAATTTGGTAAGGACTTGCGAAAAGTACGCGGCAAGCAGGCGTGTGGTTCAGAGTCTAGCCAATTACGGGTACTGCAGTTAGACGCATGCCAAGGTAAACTGCATTGTATCACAAAAGCAACATGACTACCGTTGCCAAGTGATGTGATGAAGGCAGTGTCTCATCGCCGAGTGGCAATGCCACCCAAGGCCTGAGAGAGGGACTGTAAAATGTTTCTGGGTGGGAGGTAGGCCTCGACCTGTCCTGGATTGTCTGGGATTCAGTCCAACCGTTGACTCACCTGGCTGCGTCAGAGGAAGCACCTGCCGCAGACTACGGCCAGAGCTGGAAAAGGCGAGGACCGCTTGGATTGGGAAATTTAAGTTGGTGAATACTGATAGGGTGGAACCAGAGTGAGCGGGTGTTGGAAGGACGATGGGGCCGCGCACCCCACCAACAAATTGGAAAACATGAACAAGTGAGGGATTCCAGAATGTGGTGGATGGGGGTATATAGGGATCAACTGCTAGGAACCCTAGTGGTCAGATCAGTGGAAGGTAGTTGGCACGTGCATATACTGTACCGATTTGTTCCTGGACATTCTAGATAGTTAGTGCATGGTATGAATGTAGTGCCACAACCCTAACACTCTCTTCTTCGTGTACAACACACAATAGACAGACCAACTACGCCTCTCGCAACCAGCAATTTTAAATCCTTCCGTTCAGACATCCAAGAACATAACTCGACACCTTAGCTATCACTGTCCCAGCCAATGCACCCTACAACCCGCTGACCATGCGGCTCCCGCCAGCACACAAACGCCTCAACACACTCGGGAAAGACCACCAGCTTTCCTATTGTGATATGATATGGCATTTATAACACGCCTGTAGCCAAGTGTTTCTAAGCGCGTGATCTGTGTTTGTTGTATCTGTGGTCCAGGCTTGTTCCATCATTTGTCATCCAGACCAAATGTTTTTACTGTTGAATTACTTAGTACCCAAGTCCTCATTAGAACAATTTCCCGCACAGCACTTTTTAATGCAAGTCTCCTTTGAGGCACCTTTAATAATATAATGACATATAGCATCGATAAAGCGCACAACACAAACTGAATTGTATCTTGGCACTTGGTAATACATACATCCCATCATTATCAATTCTGTTCAAGAGCCACCAGTCCAGGCAGAGCCGGCCTTAGCTCTGGCAGCGCCCGGGGCGACAAAACAAAATTTGGTGCCAAGCCTGCCCCACCCCGGTCAAGGAGTATGGGGGATAGAAGGGAGGGTGCCAAATTTGGGGTTGCTCTGCTAAGTAGAGTGCTGTTGCCAAACTAGCGAGCAGCCTTTGAAATGCTGACCCATGCTGGGTTAGCAGCAGCGCCCTATTGAAAGGAAATGCACCCCACTGCCGTGCTGGAATGCCCAGCGTCATCACAAGAGCGGGCCGCATTACATTCCAATAGGGGACCTTCACAATGCCGGCTCGGGGGATCCCCTGAAAGTCTCCCCTGAGCTGGCGTTGCCCGGGTCGCCCATGCCTAAAGCCAGCTCTGAGTCCAGGCAGGATTTTAAGTTTGCATTCAGGGACTTCTCATCCTGAGTTTATAAGGCGGGAATCCAGGACTACAAACCCCGCACTAGAATATAAAGATAAAAACAGGACTAGACTATAGTCACCCAAATGGAATGGATAATGTTGGTGAGTAAGGTAGAAGGTGTTATTAGCACCAATGAGGCACAGCGCAACCAATCAGGTTGCTTATATCACAAGCAATAACATCTGATATTGCAACACAGTTCAGGGCAACCTGAGGGGCTAAGCACACCTCCTTTCACCCTATCCTTCTTCCTCTGTTGCTAGTGCTGCCTTTTTCATGGAAATAGAAAGAGTCTTCTTTCAATGTGGAAGGTGATCCCTTGTTGTTTTTGTGGCAGCCATGTCAGCAGGATTTTTTCAATTATTTTGGTGCTTAGAGCGGTTTAATTGTAGAGCATGAATCATGCTTTGCTGCTTCTCCAGGGACCTGGTGGAGCATGAGATTAGAAACAGGGGAACACAGCGAGGGCAGTGAGTCATGCCCTGTTGAAAGAAGGGAGTCTTACATTGCTTTTTACTCAGATTGAGCCAAACATTTTTTAAGAGGGTGAAATATTCAAAATCAAACAGCCAATTGTGGTCCTCAATTATCCCTTTCAAAGAGGAACTGCTAGGAGATATGTAGATTTGCGTGAAACGTGTAAGTCATATGTAGGAATTAAAGAGACATAGCTCAGTGGGTTAGTGCTCTTGTCGAAGAAATAAGTCTATAACCTGTGGATCGCAGGTTTAATTCTCATTAGGATAGCTCAATAGGGTAACTTCTGCAGGGGAGTCTGTTTTGATTTGAATCATGAAAAGTGAATACTTGTACATTTTAACATGAGCAAAAACGAAAGAGGTGATGGCTGTAAGGTTTAGAATGATTCTTAACCTCCGGCATTGCTCTGGGCAACCCTCCACACAATCGTTCTTCGCCTGCCAAGCCATTACCGAAAGGGGAAAGACCATATGCAAATCAGGCTTGGTCCTACCCCAAAAGGGGCAGTCCAGCCCATACTTCTTTTTCACAGCCATTCATTATGAGACCAGTAGCATCCCCAGAAATGCTTTGGCCTAATTGGGTGTCATCAGTGAGGAGTAACTTGAACATGATTCATATAGGTTGCGCTCATTCCCCAAACATCTTCTACCAGTTTCTTTTCTTTGCTCTCTACTAACTTTTTTTTCCATTTCTGTTCGAAGTAGACAGTTTCTGTCATATGATGACTGTCTTGCTGTAATCTGATTTATAGTGGTCTCTGGTTCTCTTGTCTGCCCATACTGACAGTTTCCATTGGATGATGACCTTATTTCTGTAGTCTTATTTATAGTGATCTCCATTCTCTTGGTTGCCCATAATAACAGTTCTGTCAGATGATTCATCTTGTGATTTATAGTTGTCTCTGGTTCTCTTGGCTGCCAATATAGACACTTTCTGACAGCGATGACCATCTTGCTGTAGTCTGATTTATAGTTGTCTATGGCTCTCTTGGCTGCCCATATGGACACTTTGTCAGATGGTGATGTTCTTGCTGTATCTTGATTCATAGTGGTCTTGGGTTCTCTTGACTGCCAATATGGACAGTTTCTGTCAGATGATGGCCCTCTTGCTGTAGTCTGATTTATAGGGGTCTCTGGTCTCTTGGCTGCCCATAATAACAGTTCTGACAGATGATTCATCTTGTGATTTATAGTTGTCTCTGGTTCTCTTGGCCGCCAATATAGACACTTTCTGACAGCGATGACCATCTTGCTGTAGTCTGATATATAGTTGTCTATGGCTCTCTTGGCTGCCCATATGGACACTTTGTCAGATGGTGATGTTCTTGCTGTATCTTGATTCATAGTGGTCTTGGGTTCTCTTGACTGCCAATATGGACAGTTTCTGTCAGATGATGGCCCTCTTGCTGTAGTCTGATTTATAGGGGTCTCTGGTCTCTTGGCTGCCCATAATAACAGTTCTGACAGATGATTCATCTTGTGATTTATAGTTGTCTCTGGTTCTCTTGGCCGCCAATGTGGACAGTTTCTGTCAGATGATGGCCATCTTGCTGTAGTCTGATTTATAGTTGTCGATATCTCTCTTGGCTGCCCATATAGGCACTTTCTCTTAGATGATGACCTTCCTGCTGTAGGTTCTCTTGGCTGCCAATACGGACAGTTTCTGTCGGATGATGGCCATCTTGCTGTAGTCTGATTTATAGTTGTCTATATCTCTCTTGGCTGCCCATATAGGCACTTTCTCTTAGATGATGACCTTCCTGCTGTAGGTTCTCTTGGCTGCCAAT
Organism: Ambystoma mexicanum; assembly: GCF_040938575.1. NCBI lineage: Eukaryota > Metazoa > Chordata > Amphibia > Caudata > Ambystomatidae > Ambystoma > Ambystoma mexicanum. The sequence continues at coordinate 544,128,008 of NC_090940.1, forward strand.
ACGGACAGTTTCTGTCGGATGATGGCCATCTTGCTGTAGTCTGATTTATAGTTGTCTATATCTCTCTTGGCTGCCCATATAGGCACTTTCTCTTAGATGATGACCTTCCTGCTGTAGGTTCTCTTGGCTGCCAATATGGACAGTTTCTGTCGGATGATGGCCATCTTGCTGTAGACTGATTTATAGGGGTCTTTGGTCACCTGGTGGCTCATAATAACAGTTTTGTCAGATGATTCATCTTATGATTTATAGTTGTCTCTGGTTTTCAGGGCCACCAACATGGGGCAGTTTCTTTCAAATGATGACCATTTTGCTGTAGTCTGATTTAGAGTGGTCTCTGATTTTCTTGGCTGCTTATATTTAGAGTTTGTCAGATGATGACTATCTTGCTGTAGTCTGATTTATAGTTGTCTTTGGTTCTCTTGGCTGCCCATATTGACGGTTTCCATTAAATGATGACCATCTTGCTGAAATTTCCGGTTTATAGTGGTCTCTGGTTCTCTTGGCTGCCAATATAGACACTTTCTGATAGCGATGACCATCTTGCTGTAGTCTGATTTATAGTTGTCTGTGATTCTCTTGGTAGCCAATGTTGACAATTATGTCAGCCATACGGTCATTCATCTGCTTCGCCTGATCTTTCCCAGAGCCATGCATCCAATAAGCCTATTTATCCAGCTCCAAAGGAGAGACCAGTCCCCAATTAAAGCAATTGCGTCAAACATATTTTTAAAAGGATCAAATATTCAAAATTGTAACAGCCAAATGGGGGCCTCAAAATCAGAATGTTCCCTTGTAAAGAGAGACTGATAGATGTGTATATTTGCATAAGATCTGCAGGTCATATGCATGAATTGAAGAGATATATGCTAGCTGTCTTATTCCAGCATCCTAAGCCACTGGCCTTGTAGATCCTTTGGTCTAGACCCACTAGTAGTTGTCCCCCTTCTGGCACAAGAAGCTAATAGTCTGCTAGGCTAGTTGAGCCCTTCACCCTACGAGACCTTATGACCATTCTTTCTGCCACCTGGCTGATGTCTCTAGCCAGCAGCAAATCCTTCAGAGCATGCCAATGCTTTCTCTGTTTTTGGCATCTCTCTCATGCCCGCATTGTATGCTGCATATCAGCTTCAGTTCCCTCAGCCAAGGGCAAATGCAGCATTATGTGCCAGTGGAGTGGGGTGTGCTGGGGGAGCACCTCCATTAGAAATGATTTAAGGTCAGTGGCAACTGGGGATCGTTTTCATTTGAGGTGTGTTGGTTTAATTCCCTCTGGGATATTGTGGCAGCAAATGCAAAATGATGCCTTGCACACTGCCTCTTTCCTGCAATGCACCTTTCACACACCGTGCAGTCACAATGATATGATATATGATATTTTATTTGTATCGCGCTCGTACACAAGTGTTTCAACAACATCTTAATGCTTTACCCAAATGAGTGCAAGCTACCAAGTGTAGCTAGAAGGTCAGAACCAATATAGAGAAAGAACACAGAGGCACTCCAGCCAACGTCGGTGCCCTACTGCCCTCAGCTAGCCCGAGTCAATGCTGCCTCCAGACTGGGTGTATCTTTCCTTTTGGTTGGCAGGAGATGCTGTCCAGTGGCAACCCTGAGTTCCTTTCACAGGAAATAACCGACTCCAACTGCATCTCCCAGACCGCTAGGCTCCTCCCATCTCTGCAGTTGCCAGTCCTCTGGTACCCCTGCTGTCTAACTCTTAGAACTGCATGTCCAAAGAGCTTACAGGCAGGTGGTGAAGGTCTGCAGCTGCTTATACGATGCCTATATTTGAAGACGAAAGCACCGGCATGGGTGTATTAGGGAAGGCAGGCAGCTCACCTTTCCTTTAATGGGCCCCTTGCGGTCCCCCAAGACCCTGACTTTATTTCCCGGAAGGAGCTAATATTGACTCGCTCCATAATGCAAAGAAAGTTGTGCAAAGTTTACAAAGAATCTAAATATATTTCCATTCTTTGGAAAGACTGATGCTACGGATCACCCTGCACAGTGCTGGGCAAGGGGCCACTGTAAAAGAGCCCACGGTGCATGCGCAGTACAGTGCAGTCTTCAGGGAGACCCCAGGACCAGGAACGGTGATGCCATAGGGTCACCCATCTGCTGCACAGGTGGGGCATGGACTGTGAGGGGCGCACTGTCCATGGACATGGCGGTTTCTTGCCTAGGCTTGAGGTCTGCTGCCACCGCCTGTGCCGATGTACGAAGCTGCCATAGGGACCTTGGTAGCAGTTCTGTTTCCCACTTCCGTCTCTCACCTGGCCGGATGGCATAAACATTTTTTTTCCAGCTCAGCCTACAAACTTGTGGCCCGGAACGTGCACAGAGGCCGCTGCAGCAGGTTCACCAACCAGCGAGAGTAAGGTACCTTGCAGATTATATTAAAGTGATCTATTCTTTGAGTTTACCTACCTAAAGATATGTGCAACAAAATACGGGTTGGTAAATTGAAAATGTAATTCTGGAGCAGAAAGTACTATAATTGGAATGGATTTTGTAGAGTGTGACCAATTTTCAAACGCTGATATATAAGAGGCAAGATACACAAAATATGTCCACACATTGGGAGCTTCAAACACTCCACAGATGTCGCACCAAAGCCAGACTGCAACAACTCAAGAGGGACCAAATTCAGGATACGTACTGCCAAAGAACTGAGCACCACGCTTGCAGCCCTCAAACCCATCACCTACTAAGGTGCCATCCTTCCCTGCTCCACTCACAGCGCTCCCTCCACATCCCATGGTCATCAACGCATATTTCAAAGAAAGCACTGTCACAGAGCACTGTCAATAGGACAGACACTCTTCCAGCTCAAGAAAGTCACACTCGGCCGTACGCTAGCCAACTACTGCCCGCTCGTGCATCTATTCTTCATCTACAAAGTGACTGAGAAGATGGTCGCCTTCCAGTGGCATGATCGGATCACTCAGCGCAATCTCCTGGAGGACCGCCAATCTGGTTTCTGACCTTGATGCAGCACACCATCCAAGATGATGATAACGCTCCACACAACCTGGATAAAGAGGACCCCTAACTACCCACCCTACTCGAGCTCTCTTCCACTTTCTATAGCATTGACCATGAAGTCCACCTGTTCGTTGGAACAGTTCTGCAGTTGTTCCTTTCCTTCCTCTCGCACATAGACCAACTAGCCCCAACAGATCCCAGCGCTACCCAGTAACCAGTAGAGTTGCACAAGACGTTACCATCTTCAACCTCCACTTGGAACCTTTGGGAAAGCTCCTTGCAAGCAGCAACAAGATACATCAATTCGCAGGCAACACCCAGCTTTATATAAAGATACATTTGATCAATGACATCCATCAAAACAAGCATTCTGTTGTCCTTCACCCAAGATGGGATGTCAAGCACCTACCTAAAGCTCAACCAGACAAAGACCAAACTCATTCCACTATGAAGCGTCCACAAGCTTGCCACTGCCAGGAAGTGAATGGCTGACATGAAGCTCAACCGATTCGTGCCTTAACTCTCACCCAGTGCAACATCTCTCATTTGCCATCCACTGAGACCTCCCATTCAAAACACAGATCATTGAGAAGACCCAAGCAGCCTGGCACCAAGCAGAGTTCCAGATGCCACTGTGGCACCTCTGGACGTCTTCCAATGGTACAACGTTCATTCATCAACAGTGTTTTATTTAATGTTTTTTTTGTCCAAACATTTCTGCTCAAAAAATGAATAAAAAAAATATAGGGGGTTGTGCATACAGTCTATAAGAGGTGGAGGGGTGGGAATAGTGTAAACATTAATAGGGGAGGTGGGGTTTGGGGAAGGACCCCGTAAAAATTTAAAAATTAAATTTCAATTCGTTTTTTCAGAAAAGAAAATTCTGCAGAAAGCCCATTAAAACACTGTCAAAGAATGAACATAGAACCCTTCCAACATGCTGCAGCGTGCCTCATCAAAGGACTACGAATATTCAACCACATCGCCCTCTTCCTTAAAGAGCTGGAATGGCCGTCTCTTCAGGCACTCATTGGCTGTCTATTCAGGCACTCATTGGCTGTCTCTTCAAGCACTCAATGGCTGTCTCTTCAGGCACTCATTGGGCTGTCTCTTCATGCACTCAATGGCCGTCTCTTTAGGCACTCAAAGGCCATCTCTTCAGGCACTCAATGGCCATCTCTTCAGGCACTCATTGGCCGTCTCATCAGGCACTCAATGGCCGTCTCTTCAGGAACTCATTGGCCGTCTCGTCAGACACTCAATGGCCGTCTCTTCAAGCACACATGATGTTCAGGGCAACTTGCATCACCTACAAAGTAGTCACAACCAAAACAGCACTCTACCTGGCCGAGAAAAACTCACCATCTTCAGTGGCCAGTGCACCACCAGAAGCCCCAATATCGCCAGGCTGGAAATAAAGACCTGCAAGAGGGAACACAACACAGGAATATGGCCTTTTCCTGCTATATAGCCCCTCTCTCTCTCTCTCTCTCTCCCTCTCTCTCTCTCCCTCTCTCTCTCACTCCCTCTCTATCTCTCTCTATCTCTCTCTCTCTCTCTCTCTCTCTGTAAAAAGTTACCAGTGAAGATTAGATTGACCCCCCTCCCCAATCTTACACTTCAGGAAGGACCGTAATACCCAACTCTGCAAAGAACCTCTCTCCAATTACTTAATACTACAGTCAACCCTACTTCTTCCCCTCCCCCCCCAGAGTTGCTCTCATCTTACCCCTATGGACCCCAGCTCTTGGGCAATGCCTGCATCCTTCTTATAGCCCCCATGGGTACATCCCCAATGTACTGCACTGCATTGCTTCTGAACTTAGTCCACACTTTATGAATCTCATACAGATACGTACCATGTTTATAAAATGGCCAACTGTTGGATCAGTTCATGATTTGTGGTCAATCAACGCCATGAATTGCTTTGGTGCTACAGACCACAATTCCTAATTAACCCATTTTGTATATTTGGTATGGGTGATAAGGTTTGAGTCCACTACTGCAAATTGGTTTGCATATGATAGTATGGGAGTCTACCCAGAGTAGTGTCAGTGGTTATGATGGCACCATTCACATACCACTCTTTTGGGTTTAGTTTGTCTATATAGGTGAATGGGGATATGCTCCGACGTGGACCATTTGCTTGTTACGACTAGGGATTGATACTGTAACTCACCAGTTGGGTCCAACGAGCTTGAAACGAGTCTGAAGTTGCAGCGTGGACATAGCCTAGAATTTCTGAATGAATTGCACCCCAGGTGCAGTATAAATGGCCATTAAATTACAATGGTGTCAGGAGCAAGGTTAGTTTGCAATGACGCAAATAATAATTAGCACTCTGCTTGAGGGAGCCGGCCAATCAGGTGGCTAGGAACACGGGCTGAAACTGGCAATCTTCCCCCAGCCGCCACCTTCCCCCCCACACCCGGACCCTTTTTTGAAATGATCCCCTTTCCCCACTTACCTCATTGTGGCGGCGGCACTCAGAGCTGCTGCTTCCCTTCTTCCTTTTCTTCTGCGTGAGTCTGCCATGGAGGGGAGGAGGGGCTCCGTATGGATCCCCCCTTCCCTTACCATGGCAGCCATCTTTAAACAATCTTTTAGTCTGTGAACGGGACGCCATGAGGCGACCCAATTTCGGAACGCAAATACTTTTAATTAGCCCCGTCCCAGCCCATGGGACGGGTGCTAATGGCGTTAAGCGCCTTTTTTTTATTATTTGATTTAGTTGACAATTCAACTTTACAAATATGTATAAAAATCAACATTAGTACTATACAATCGATTCTTTCACATGCTTTACATATATAAAACATAATGAACAAGCATAAGTCTCAATAGAAAGTTTAAAAAGAAAAGGATTCTTTACAATCATCTGTAAAAATAAAAAGAGAAGGCAAACAACAGAAACACAATTACAACTTCATTTTTACTTTGCAGTTAAATGACCTTTTCCTTCATACGGAAAAGCAACATCAAGCATGTTAATGGTTTCAATTCTAACTGAAATGTTCTTGGTGCTAAAGAGTCCAGCCCACATTTCATTATCAGATCTTATATTGTACTTATAGTTCATACAATTGGCCAGTTTCAAATGGTTTAACACAAAGGCCTCGCATTGTGTGATAATATGGCGAAGAGTTTCTGTATATGATGCATCTTTACAGAAGCAACAATACATTAGATCTTTTTTTACTGTGCCTCTTCTACCCAGAATCTCATGTACCGGCCATAAGTTAAGCCGGAATCTTAGAATGTTCTGTTTTAGGGAAGAGGATGGACATTTCGCACGATAATCAGCCATTGTGCGAAAGCTCTTGTGACAAAAGAGATTCCTGTCAAAATGTTTTAATTTTCGTGCATTTCTCTTGAGCAAGTATCCAATCAGACTGATATAGTTTTATCTTAGCTCTGGATGGGTTCGTCAGCAATAGATCAATTGAAATTTCTGCATTGACAAGAGCATTCAACACATGATTACGCCAATTTGATGGAAATACCTGGTTCGAAGTCAACAGATGGTTCGCTAAAATGGCTAAACTGTTTTGGTTAGAAACACCCAGAAGACATTTTCTAAGCAAAGTGCACATTTTCCAGGTGACTTCAGTATGTATGGACAGGAGCCCCAATTCATACCTTAGTAGCATGGTGGGAGTGCTTTTTGGTAGGTCGAATATGGTTTTCCAAAATGTTTCCTCTAGTTGATTCCAAAATACCTGCGTTCTAGGCAGCACAGATTCCATCCCATAGATAATCACAGGTAAAAACCTTTTGTTGGTAAAAGGACATAATAGGGATGCATGTAAACTTACAGAATTTAGCCAGAATTATTTTTGCTTGAGATGTTAACATAGTAAGTTTAGCTAGTATTGTTAATTCAACCGATTTGTCTGATTTAATATTATTGAACATCATCCCTAAGTATTTGTATTCTGAGACTACCTGTAGATTGTGACCGGCAATTGACCAATGATACTTATTTGAGAAAGAGGATTTCGGTTTATTTAGTATCATTACTTGGGTTTTGTCTTTATTCACTGTTAGATTGTTTGAGCACACATAACGATCAAGTACATTGTGGAGAGTTTGAAACCCCGCCGGAGTTTGGGAAATTAAAACCAAAATATCCGCATAGAGCAGCCAAGATATTGGGCCTCATTAGGACCCTGGCGGAGAGGGTGTTACGCCAGCGTAGTGCATGGCGTACCTCTCCGCCATACTACGAGTTCCCGTAGCGCCATGGCGGCCTTTTCCGCCTGGTTTTACCAGGCGGAGAAAACCATGGCGCTACGGGACCTCGTTGTTAATTACGCCACCGTATTTTACGGTGGCGTAATTAACTCCTTCCCCACTCCCATTATACCCTATGGGGCAAAAATGGGAATGGGGAAGGGCAGAATGGGGATTGGGGATTTACCGCTCCGCCGAGGTCGGAATGGGGCGGTAAATCCGCCAACCCCCATGGCGCTATCGGCGGCTTTCCGCCATGCTTCGCGGTGCATTTAGCACCGCGAAGTCCGCCTGGGTCCTAATGAGGCCCATTGTTTGGTTTTCTAGCTTAGGTGAGTCTGCTGTGGCTGATGCAAAGGCGTCTGCAATGTCCAAAAGAAACAGATTGAACAGTGTCGACATCCTTGCTTCAGGCCTCTAGCAGTGAGCGTCTTTCCCAAAGGCTGGAAAGGGAGGTACTGACCTGGGGGGCCCTCGTTCAAACCCCCCACTTCGCTCAGGCCTTTAACTTGAGCCGCCGGGCCGTTACGACTCGTCCAGCCTTAGAACGGGTGCTTAATGCTACATTCTAGTATGGAACATTGCTCTCATGACTAGCTGAAAACCTTCTATTCAATCACTTTTCATTTTTGGTGGCTCACAAAGTGTAATCAAGAAACAAGGACTTGCCACAGTGTACCTTCCCCTGGCATGTACCTATGATGTCACTTCCTGGGATGCCACTCACTGTGATGTCACTTCCCCTGATGTGACTTGGTTCAAAGGTCGCACCCCGGAGTTAAGTGGAAGGTTGCCACCCCTGCCGTGTACTATGCCCTGCGCGTGGGTTTTAGGCCTCTAACTTTGTTCATTGCTGCCTCGCTGCCTGAACGTCAGCTGTTATTCCCAGTGCGTGTACTGATTTTGCGTCCCTTTCTGACAGGAACTGCTCATAAAAAATACCCTCGTGTTTGAGCCCAACAGCGCAGCTGTCGTTTATGGACATTCGCCGCCCGAGTTCGCCCACCTTTCGCTAGGTTTATTTTTAAAATAAGCAGAGTTCAAACAGAGTGATGTCGGGAGCCCAAAATAAACACTAAAGTCCGGTTTCTACGTCAGGGGCCATTTTGTCGGGCCGTGCCCTGCTCACGCCCCACCTTTTACAGCAAACCTGCTCACTTTTATTGTGTGCACAGCAGCCCTTTATATTTTAAGAAAACAAAGTGAGCTTGGCGTGTGATGTCATCTCGAGAATAACCGCGCAACAGCAGACGGATAACTACATTTTTGCGAGTCGCACAAACAGAAGATAAGTTGAAGGAAAACAAAAAAAAGATAACAAGCTCGTTATTTTCAGCAAACAAGGCCCAATATAGCTTTTAGAATTGCACTGCTCAGATTAATTGCCAAATTAAAGCTGCCCACTCCCACTCCCGCGCAAAACAGCCGCACATGCAACTAATGTAGGCCAACTTCTATTGCAGCGCTGAAGCCCTGGCTGGACCTGCGACTGGTGTCCACAATTACCTGACCTGACTGTTAGGCCACAGCCCCGGGCCCTTTGGCAAAATAGAGCTGGGGTTCTTACGGGGTCGTGACCTTAACAGGTAGCATTCAGGGGAGGTAAATGTTGCCTCTTAATTACGGCACCGACCCTTTGCCAGGCTAAGTCCCCTTAGAGCCCCGGCTCAAGTTTGAAGGCCACCTAAATGATTGATTGTTTATTTGTACAGCGCCTATACACGGCATGTTTCAAAGCGCTTCAAGGGGGGAGGGAACAAGGGAGAATACAATAACATTCTTGAAAGTCCTTGAAAGAATTCAGAATGTGAAAAACACTATCATAATCAGCCTGGCGACATTTCAGATAAAGCACTGTACCAGCCCCCCTATAACGCAATGTCCAATAACGCTGCACACCCCATCTGCGGTCCGGTCTGCGGTATTTGCTCAGCGCAAAATAATATTTTAAAAATCCACAAATTGCCATTGTTGCTTCCCTTTTAATTGCGGCGGGGACCCCTTGCCGGGCACCCTTTTCACTAGAGATGCAGGGATCATCACCCCTGCATCTCTAATGAAAGGGGTGTCTGGCAGGGGTCGTTGCAGCGACACAATGAAAGGCAAGGTTATTTTGGCAAAGCCTGAATCTCTCGCTTACACGCGAAACTAAAGGCTTTAGAAGAAAAGCCTTCCCTTTTCATTGTGTCGCCTGCCCTCTGCCAGACACCCCCTTCACTAGAGATGCAGGGATCATCACCACTGCATCTCTAATGAAATGGCGCCAAAACACAATGAAAAGCAAGGCGTTTTTTGGCAAAGCCTGAAGCTCTCACTTAGACACAAAACTTCAGGCTTTAGAAAAAAAAGTCTTGCCTTTTCATTGTGCCGCTGACCCTCTGCCAGACACCCCTTTCACTAGAGATGCAGGGATCATTACCCCTGCATCTCTAATGAAAGGGGTGTCTGGCAGGGTGTCGGTGACAATGAAAATGCAAGGCTTTTTTTACTGAAGCCTGAAGCTCTCGCAGACTTTAGAAAAAAACATTGGCTTCTAGAAGCTCGGTAGGCTGGGGTCTCTGACAAAATGTTCTGAGCCTTCCGGGGCACTGCTCCGGTTAGCCCCGTCCCACTTAAAGCACTGGGGCTGGAGGCATAAGCGTCCCTAGAGGTAGGCAAAGGGCGGCAATTGCCCCACCATTGGCTGCTTTGCCCCCCTAATTGGTGGCCTGACCTGCCCGCTCCCTTTCTATTTGCTTAGCCTGTGCTCTTTCTTCTGGTCTTAAAGTTACACCACAGGAATCAATGGGCCATGAATATCACTGGGGATGGGGGCTGTCACTGTTAAAAGCAGGCTTCCTTCATGCTGGGCAGGCTTCCTACATGCTAGGCACTCTATTACATTTGCACCTTACACTTGTATGGAAAAAACAAAGAAGACATTTCCAAACAGAAACATGCCTCTTAAACTTACGTTCACTAGTCGTCTTTAAAATGTGTCCAATTACCCTGTGAACTGTGTTCCCCTTCTTTTGTGTTTTATCACAGGGTATTTTTCTAAAGATGGTATATGCTTGCTTGCCAAACTGCTTAAGCAGAAATACATGCGTCTATTGGGCTCACAGCAGTTGTTAGGAAATGAAATTGTGAGTTCATTGGTGCAAAACCTTGATTTTCATTACAGGGGTAGAAATGACACCACCCCCACCCTGAATATAAGCAAGCGACCAGCCCAACCTATACTCTGACTGAACACATTTTTTAGCATTTGTTTTTTTTTATAAGGAATTGCAAAAAGTCATAAGATTTACAGCCAGTTTTAAATATATAACATCTCAGCAACAGTGACTCAACCTGCTGAGCTACCTTGGTAGCTTTCTATTGTAGGGTGTGTCTGTGGATCGCTTAATGTGCTCAAAATCACTGCATTACCAACAGTGCAGTTCATGTACATGACTTCACAGCCAACAGTATTTCATCTCCAGTCACACTGACTCTGTGCATAGATTGATTGAGGTTGTACTGGTGGCTCCCAGTCCATAATTGGCGAGGGTGCACCAATCCACAGACACCATTGCGCATTTTGGAGGAACTGAGGAGCCAGCCCTGTGTACACTGAACGCGACCTCAACTGCTTTTTGCCGCTGAGGGAGCGTTCCTAGGCTGGCTTGAATTGTCTAAGAGATTTCCGTTTCACAGACCTTTTCTCCAACTGCGCATTTCCAATCGGCCATGCAAAGCTGGGGACGTCTTGTTCTGCCAAACTTGCATGGGCTTTTGGGGATGCTGGTTGGGGAACTGTAGGTTTGTATGCCTGAGGGAGCGCTCCTGTGCCTCCCCGCACATACAAACAGAGCACGGCGCTTCATCATCAGCGCTCCGGCTCTTGCGCTTTGCTCTTTGCTTCCTGGTTCCTGTTCGTGCTACGTGGGAGCTGGAGCTATGGGAGGAAACCTCAGGACTAGGGCAGAAGGTAAGCTAATTTAAACGTGTATGCTTGTGTTGTATGTAATGAGTGAGTGTATGATGGGTGCGAGTGTGAATGAGCGAGCGCATGCTGCATGTGGATGTGATGGGAACGTGTGTGCATGCGTTTTTGCTGGGCTGTGGAGCCGATTTTGGCTGGAGAGGGTGCTGTACAACCCCCTCCCCACCAGCCAAAATCCGCCACCTGTGCGAGATTCTGGGGGGCCCCTGCATCATGCCCAGTATTATTTTTTTGCTGGGCAGCTATGATAGATGCCTAGTAAAAAATACCATGGATGCCTCTTGGGCCCCCTAGCTCCTCGCATGCACACACAACCACCTTGTGTGCGCATTGTGAACACATCTTAAAATTAAGTATGAAACTGTTCGTGAAACTTGTCTTTCACAATTGAGGAAAGTGAACAGACCAAAGTATTTGCCAAGAGAGCATATTTTCTTAGAAGACTGCTGGCTAATTATAGATAATACTCACTTTTTAAAGCTAAGAATCAATATGTTCTGTACGGTGGCACAGCAGTGTGCGGCATTTCAGTAGTCCGTTGTCCGGGATTTCTGTGGTCTTTTGGCTAAGTCTCTCGCCTCCGACTGGGGTTCGAATCCTGGCAGTGGCATTGCTGATGCCAAAGGTGTGCAAGTCAGTGCTTTTTAAAATATTCCTTAAAAATCATAAGGACACTCGGCTTGTGCTCTGGTCTCCAGCTCTGTCTTTGCTCTCAACTACCATGACTCTTCCTGCACCAAGCTGCTGATTTAGCAAACAGCACTCCTGCTGGGAGTCGGCACCATGCATTTACCGCCCTCTGCATGGCCGATTGGCAGGGGCGCGAGTACGTGGGTGCTCCGGGGCCCGGTTACCCGCCGGCAGAATGAAGTCGGGGCTGAGCCCCCACCCCCCGGGCCATAGGGAAGAGACGCAGTATGGATGGCCCTTTGTTCCATCCATACTGTGTCTCTCTCTGGCGATCCGGGTGAAAGCCGGGTAAAAAACAATGTTTAAAAATTGAGGTCCCTCAATTTCTAAAAATCGTTTTGGTTTGGGTACACTTCTACATTTGTGCACCCAGGTGCACAGTTAATATTCATGATGAAAAAAAATGCATACATTTAAAATCATTGTATGCAAATTTATCTTATGAATATTAATGCTGGGTATCCTAAAAACCCGGCATGTATCCGCCCCTCGAGGCCTGGAGATGGACAAGCCTGAAGGTGGTGACTGCAGGAACCGGACACACGCCCCCCCCCCCGCCCAACCGAGTGGTTAAGTAGACGTAATGCTCAAACCACAAGTCCCATAATCAGGGCTGGACTGGGAACTAAAAGAGGCCCTGGAAATAATTACTGGAGACCAAAAGAGGCCCTGGAAATAAAGTTCAAAGTGGCCCTATATGACACATTTTCAGCAAGCCCAATGCTTTTCCTATGAGAAAATTTGGAAATGCCACAGAAAAGAGGCCCAGGGTGCAGAGGCCCACCGGGAAATCTCCAGAGTTCCCTAAAGGCCAGTCCACCCCTGCCCATAATCCATCATTCGATGTTCAGTAATGGAATGAGCTGGCACCCGTGTTTCCACATTACTTGGACCTAACACCACTGCCTAATGCAGGCAAATGGAGTAAAGGAATAGGGCAGCAGCTTAGCCAAACCGTAGACACGGTTGAACCGGATCCTAGCAGCAAAGTTTCAGATTTGAATCCAGCTTGCTAGTTAGGAACCCTGAAAAGGTAGACATTTGCCAAACTGTGAATATACATTACGCCAGACACGTGCCGGCGAGAGTTCACAAAACAGAAGGACTGAAACATAAGGAACCTGTGATGATTGCAGTCAGTAGGGGCTGATTATTTATTATTTATTTATTTATTTATTCAAATTCTAATTTTATTGGCATCAGTGCATATAAGGCATAATACAGAAGGTTACAACATCAGTAGGCATTTCTGATACCAAGAAGCTTTTTAAACTTTTCACCCCCCTCCCAACCAGCAACAAACTCTTCACCCCAACCCAAATAGTGTACCAGCAATACTCAAATAGACACTCTGTTTGTCTGCACAGGGTTTCAATTCCCATCTCCAGTCTTATAGCCCACCGTACATGGGCCCCAAGGGCGGCACCCAAATTCCTTCCCACTGCGGGTTCCTTTTTAGACACCTTTCTAGCAGAGCACCCCATCCAGCGTATTCCCCTTAAATTGAGGTAGCATCTCTCCTATCCCAGCTCATAACAGTTTGCCTCATGGGTATCAATTCATTTCTACAGGCTGCAAGCGTTCTGGGTCATATTTCTCCAGGAATGGTGCCCACTCCAAAGCCCTGGCAGGCGATCGGTTGTGTGTTAACTCTTCCATCCTATATAGATCCAGTGCTCTCATCGCGCATTCTTTTTCACTCGGGAGGTTATCCCTTTTCCATCCACTCACCAAACAGGCCCTTGCCGCCAGCAGGAGGTAGTGCGGCATATGTGCGAGTCTCCTCCAAGTTTCCCCTCTCGTTTCAGTTCCAAACAATATCAATAGTGGGTCCAACTCTCCTTCTTCCCCATCCAGGCCCCTTATCCACCCCAGCACTTCCCTCCAGCACCGCTGCACCCTGATGCAGCTCCACCATCCACGCCAATAGTCTGCTACTTTTCCGCACCCCCTCCAGCAGTGGGGGTAGGCCCCCGGGTACATCTTGCTCTACCTTCCAGGGTCCCACTGCCACCTATTTAACAACCTGAGTCCATGCAGCTTATATTGGCAGGCTATTGACGTTCGGTGTGCATTAAGGCAGAGGGCTTGCCACTGGTCCTGGTCCATCTCCCTACCCATATCTTTTTCCCACTTCATTTTAAGCAGAGTTATGTCCTCTCCTTTTGCCTCTAGAAGTGCTCGGTACAGCCGTGAGATGAGGCCTCTGGTACCTATCGCTGCATCCAGCACCTTTTCTGTGCACTTCAAATCCCTCTGCAATTTCTCCTTCCACACTTTAGATTTTAATGCCCGCTTTAATCGCAGATATTTAAAGACAGATAGTTTGCCTCCAAATCCAGTATGCCCAAAAACTCTGGCTTCTTGAGGACCTGGCCTACTCTCTCCAGCCCCGCCTCAAACCAGTCCTGGAAGCATCCATGATCTGGAATTGCATCCCTTATAGGTGGCGCCCATATATGGCTCAGTGGGGACGGCCAGGTCGTAACCCCTCTCATTTCTCTGCCCTCTCTCCATAACCCCAATAACGGGCCTAGGACTTTATGCTTATGGATACTCCTCGGTATTGCTTTCTTTGGTGCCCATAACCATTCTCCCAAGAGTCACCAGGCAGAATCGGTAGTTCTCTATCCCCTCCCACTGCTTGTCTTTATCCATTCGTAAGTGAGGAACTAGGGCTCGAAACTGGGCTGCCCTATAATAGGTTCTCATTTCAGGCAGTCCCACCCCTCCCTTCTCCTTCGGCTGGATTAGCAGTTTGTAAACTACTCTCTGTTTACCGCCTTGCCAGAGGAACCTAAGCGTCTTCTTTCTTAGCTCATCAAAATGTATCCCTGGAATATATATTGGCAGCGCCTGGTATAAATATAGCATGCAGGGGTAAAATCACCATTTTTAGCGCATTTAGTCGCCCAAGCCAAGATATAGTAAGTTTTTCTCATTTGTCCATTTCAGTTCCTAATCTATGCAAGAGTGGGGGAAAGTTTCACTCATAAATTCTGTCCAATCGCCACGGTATCTTCACCCCTAAATACTTTATGCAATCCCTCTCAACTGGCATTCCCAAGGCCGCCCACCTCAACAGCTACCCAGGTGTGCCCTCTCCCAGGGGAAGGAGGACCGATTTGTCAATATTCACCTTAAAGCCCGAGGCCGCCCTGTATTCCCTTATAACCTGAAGCGCTCTTTGTAAGGAGCTGCCCATATCTGAGAGATACATGAGAATGTCATCTGCATACATACTCATTTTATGCATCTGCTGCCCCACTTCAATTACCACTGTTCCCTTATCCTGCCTTATCCTGTCCCCTAAGGGCTCCATCGCTAAGGCAAACAACAAAGGTGAAAGGGGGAAACCTTGCCTGGTGCCTCTCGTAACCTGGAATTCACGCAATGTGACCCCATTTACTACCACCCTGGCAGTGGAGCCTGCATAGATCCCCCTGATTGCTCTACACATCCTCTCCCCTACCCCTATTTTCCGCAGCACTTCAAAAAGAAAGGCCCACTCAACTCTATCGAATGCCTTCTCAGCATCTAAGCTGAGAAGCGCATATTCCCCCCGGTGTTCCCCCATGTGTTCCATTAAATCAATGGTTTTCCTAATCGCATCCGGTCCCTGTCTGCCTGCGACAAATCCCATCTGGTCGGGGTGCACCAGATGCGGCAACTTCTCTTCAAATCTTGTCGCCAAAATGCGGGTAAAGATCTTTTCATCCACATTCAGGAGAGAAACTGGGCGATACGAGGAGCTAAGGGCGGGATCCCGGTTCTCCTTGGGGATAACTGTGAAGGGGTGGATTTTAAAAGTGTTTTTGAATGGGATTTTCCCAATGAAGAACACTATGTGAATCGGGTCCAGTCGTGTCCGGTGTAAAGACTCTACTCTGTAAAGAAGACCCTGTCAGCGGCTGATCGCAGGATCCGGGACCCTTACCCTATCTCCCCAATCCTTCGTTATCCTCTACTTCCCCAATCCTACGTTATTCCCGTCATCTATTGTACAGCGCTATACTGCGCCTTAACTAGGTTTGTCCTATAGAACCCCCTCATATAGATAAATACATTTAGGTGATAGGTGTGAGAACAGTATGATTGGCTATCTATCGCTAGATTGAATTACGCCCAAGGTCTGGTGGCATTTTTCAGCTATCATTTCCGGCTGACAGCAAGGAAGCTTGAACTGAGGATTTAAAAATGATTTGTGTGAGCTTATAATTTTTTCAATTTAATTTTGTATTTATCTTTATGTGTATGATAATAATGTGTTTTAAAAAGTTGCACATCTATAATATCTAGATTTCACAAGAGATCCAATTTCCCATCATATATCATGGACGAGAAGTGGAACAAAGTGGTTTCTGCAGTGGTTTCTGTGGTGGAATACTGCCGTGAAGTCTGTCTCCCATTTCCATGTGGGGAGGAGGAGCTTGTGCCTCGGAATACTTGCTTCCCTATATTTACTTCATTCTGGCGCAGAGCGCGGCGCGGGCGAGAAGTGGTTTCTGTGGGGAATACTGCTGTGAAGTCTGTCTCTCATTTCAACGTGGTGAGGAGGAGCTTGTGCCTCGATTGCCTGCTTCCCTATATTTACCTCGGTGCAGCGCAGATTAAAAGTGGAACAAAGTGATTTCTGTGGTGGAATACTGCCGTGAAGTACGTTTCCCATTTCCTTGTGCCTCGGATTGCCTGCTTCCATATATTTACTTCAATCAATCGCGGAGCGCGGCGCACACGAGAAGTGGAACAAAGGGCTGGAGGGGCTAGTGGTAAGTGGTGAAACCAGTCTGATGGCCAGCGAGCAGGTTTGGGACTGCCTTTTATGACTATATTGTGAAGCGGGATATTATTTAAACGCATAAACGCAGGGGGAGCCAATAATACTGGCCTGATTACATGAGGTGACTGCGGGTCTTTGACTTTTGAGCCTCGGTAAATGCGTAATACACCTCACATGACTTTCTAAAATATTTGTGCCAACTCACCACGTTTAATTGGCTGTCTAACTGGAAATGCCAGCAATTAATCACAATTATCCTCTACGATCTACTGACCACGCTGTCTGTGCTAGTTTATTAACTGCTACTCGCATTTGAAAAAAAATGTAAATAAGAGACCAACTAAACAATCTAAATCAATCGTGGCGGGCATTACGAAATCCATCTGCAAATTAAGCGGCATTAACGCGAACGATCGAGGGAAGATTACTCTCTTCCTTAAACACACGATGAAGGCTATGATAACGGTCCGTGCTTGGTCAAAAACAATGAAGCACCAACCCATTCTGTGGTAGTGGACAATCAATCATCGATTCCCCCCTGTGACAATTCCTTGATGGATGTGTTCCTAAGCTTACAAGCAGAGTAAAATCTACAAGTCATTACAAACACTGAGCTGGATCAAGGTCGTCAGACACCATTTCAGCATATTATACCATCTACTGACTTGACTAAATTGCCTAATGTAACCATGATTGCCATGAATACTTATGCATCATCGCCACAACACCAAGAGAGTTTTTATTCCTCTGATTCATCCTGTATGGAAGATCCTTGCATGGAACCAGAATTTATGTCTACATTAAACGTCTGCAAAAAACAAGGAGGGGTCCTGGCAGTCCTTCTGCCGAACATTAGTCCCGGTTACGAGAGCCTTACCCAGATTCTTTAGCTCACTATCTTTCACAGAGGATAATATCCAAAACAGATCAGTCTTTGTCCTGCCCTGGTGCAGTCCAGCACCGGCATGCTATGGCAATTCTCCTCTGAACAAGAGTACCATCAGCAACCCCAGACACGTGTTTCGGTCTGGTTGGACCTCATCAGTAGGGTGGAGCTGTGCCGCTCTAAGAATAGTGAGCAAGTGGTCCATGTCTGGATTCCCCTAGTAACCGGGAGTATTGTCCACCAGAGGGACTCCCAGGACCCCCCTTGTTTTTTGTATAATTAAAGTGACTTTGGGTCTCGCCCTAAGTTACTAGGGGAAACAGAGGAGCCTGGCTTGATATACCCCACAGAGATCGTCTCTGTAGATTATGTGGGAAAGACTTTGAGACTTATAGACACCTCCTAACTGACTGTATTGCACTACTCTCTCTACATGAAAAAGCCTCTATGAAATCGGTGCATGATATGAATTTTATTCACAGAGGTCAATTGTGGTCATTACTATTTGCAGGAAAAAATCTGGTTATGAACTTTCCCATCTATTACATTTGGCAGGAAATTATGAAGTCACTGTATTGAATATGGTTTTTATAACCAATTTTATTTTTAGAGAGAAGCCTATTTTTAAAGCATTGGATTGATTAATATGTGTTTTAAAATTTAGCTACGTTTTCGTCAAGGTCATTTTGTTGTTATTGGAAATCTATGCAAATTAAATTATTGTGTTTTTCCCTTCTTGTTTTAACCGTGTTAAAGAATATATTTAACAGATAGAACATTAAAAAAAGAACATTTAAAAAAGATCCTATAACTGTTTTTGCAGACCAGTAACCTGCACAAAGCTAGGTAATGCAATGTCTGCATTAGTTCTTACTGTAATATTCTCAGTAGCTTTGACTGTGTATCTAGTTCTAATCATGAAAAGCTAGTCTTATATGCAGGTTCTGCCGGAAGAATATCGAAGAGCCGATTAAAGGATTCTATAATATCTCACTCAAAGACCTAATGTGAAGCAGTAACTTATTAGAACATACATTCTTTGCATTTGATACACCATGCCTTTACACAGTAAATTCTGTAAATGTCAGCAGCTAACCCCTGATGGAGGCCTTATTACATTTTCTAAATTCAAAGTGTATACTTGCTTTACAACAACCCTTAGACACTAAATTGTATGCACAACCTCAACATTAAGATCAGAATCCATTACCGTAAATTCATTACAACTACTAGTCATCCAGGTTAATGTTAACAGAAAACGAGTAATACATATTCATCATATTCAGCATGAAAATTCCTACTATTCATAGACAGCGCCCTTTTATTTAACTGTAACCAATACTGAATTAATGTGATGTTGGAGCTAATTTTCCTCCCATTAATGCAACAAGCCCAGAAATCTTCTGTGTTTAATTTGTCTTTCGGCATAAACACATTTCCAAAAAACATATATTCTTTTATTTTCTAATCCTGGATGGAAAAAAATCACCAAGTGTTTTAAGGTTTCTATTTTTTTCATGTTTTTTTCGGTATGTTTTTCATGATCTGCACTTTTCATTTATTTGGTACATTTTCAATCTAGGCTCTGTAACTTCCAGCGTCTCTAAAAGATTAAATCTAAATTTCATAAAAGAAGGCTATGTTCTCCATCTGGAAAACATGTAATATATATGTTTGCAGCATCATATTTCAGCAAATGCTTTGTATAGTCTTATATTGTTACTCCAGTCCTATATTTTAGCTGTACGCTTAAGATTGTTAGAACTCAACTCCAATGCTGCGCCGTCCTTTACAGAGAACCTAATGTCTTTAAAATCATATATTAATATCATTGATCGAAGTGAGCGGGAACGGTCGGGAGCGGTGTTCCACTACTTTTATTTTTTTCTGTTTACAATTCCTCTACTTTTTACGCCCATATTCAGCATTCTATAAAGAAGATTTGTCCATTCATGTCTCTGGGCAAGTGTAAAGTTGTTATAGGAGCCTTAGTTACTAGTCTCTTAGACTATTGGAATGCCCCGGCCAAAACACCTTGCCACATGTTGCACTAGGCTTCCACTTACCCTCTACCTGCCGAGACCACAGTTCCACTACTTTTTTGGTATACTTCTACCACTGGTTAATATCCTTAAAACTTCTCAGCCCTGATTGTTCCGCAAAAGAATAGCATCCCATAATATATCAGTGATTTAGCTGATTTCTGGTTTCACCATTTTAATAAAACATGAGCCCCCTCTAGTTTCAATTTCTGTATGAAAGATGTGATTCCCAGCTCACACCTAAGTAAATCCCTTGAAGAACTGCTGTTGAGCCCTAAACAGGGACCCACTGAGCCAGAACACTGGGGGTGGGGAAGTTCTTTATTACTGTTGAGGTCTGAACCCGCAAAGAGTTTTAGGAAAATTTGATAAGAAGTAGATAATGCTGAAAGCAGATGAGGCAAAGAAGCAGAGGCTGGACCCTCAGAATACAAATAGCAATAAAGCGCTGACAGAAGCCGAAGGTCTGGGGCAGGGGGAACAAGCATTGGCAAAGTCAACCATTTTGGTTTTTTTGTAGGCATGGGGTAAGCATTTGTTGTCACTGACATAATGGCACCAGACCATAACTAACAGCCGGCAAATGGTGTGAAGATGTGTACATATGCTGGCACTGCTTGTCAAATGCCTATCTTAATTCTTATAAAAGAACCAAACTGTTGGCTTTGCCAATGCTTGTTTTGAGCAGAAATTCAATGCAAGGGGCAGATGTGAGGAAACACAGATTGCTTCAAAATCGAGTGGCTGAATGCACACATGTTTAAGAAATGTGTATTATTACACCAGAAGCTGATTTACAGGTTCAATTAAGCCATTACCTTTCAGAAGACAGCTTAGAAATATCAAAGCCAGCCCTATAAAAGACCATAGTTTGATATTCCTGTTCAGCAGTGCTAGCTCAAAGAGACCTCATGACAGTGTGTTTTGGGTCGGAAGCGAGACTGAGGGGTGGGAATGGACATAGGAATTAGCAAGGCCATGGGCTGTCAATGTGTGAGTAAAAATCAAAACAACATCCACAGGCACTGTGTCTCCCTCACATTGCATCTCTATTCTATCTGTACTCCTATGCCAACAGTTATGACGTTATAGTTGGCGCTAATGCACCACCTATAAAGCCAAAACTAAAAAATACATTGCAATGACAAATCAAGTGCCCAGGATGTAAGGAGGCATTGCATGAAGAGATCTAGAAAAATTAGAGGAGCGTGACTAAAGCATGCAGCATAAAAGTACAAATCTTGACTTGAGAAACACACCCAACCCAGAGCAAAAAACGGAGAAAACACAAGGTTACAGTCCTCATGGAGAAATGCACAAACATCGAAGTGTTTTTTGCTTTCTTACCAATAAGTGGGAAGCAGCGTGTGACAAATGCAGGCAAACATGTCCTACTCCTTTCCGAATGGACAGGAAGAGAACATACAAGAACATGTTTGACGGTGTTACCACTAAAACAGAGGAAAGCGGAAATCAAGCTCATATGCAAAGCAGGCTTTGTCCCACCCCAAAAGGTGGAAGTCCAACTGAACTGCTTGATGTCATCCCTTCTGCACAAGATCACAAGCAACCCTAGACATGTTTCGGCCTGACTGGCCGTCGTCGATGAGGTGCTGTTTGGCTCTCTATGTGCAGCAATTTTCTGACCCACTTCTGTGCATAGCCGCTGTAACCAAGCTTGATTTCCTATTGCCTTTTCCCCTTCTGCATAGGCTTGATGGGATGAACAATGATGGTCTGGGAAGTTGCCCTGAAAAATGCCAGTGGTTATGTTTAATTCAAAACCTTCCAGCCTTCAACGTTCAGTTTTGCTTACAGTTACCCCAAGTGGGACGGGTTTACCCAGAAATGGGTCCCGTATCCGCTGGGCCTAGAGACCCAAGCTACTCCTCACTGATGATGCCCATTCTGGCCGAGGCATGTATGAAGTTGCTTAAGGTCTCATTCAGAAGGGATGTGACCTAGCAGTTTGGCCTGCACGGCCCGGTTGGACTGGGACCAAGCCTGGTTTGCATATGGTCATTCTCCTGATTTAACGTCTTGGCAAGCTGGAAAATGATGGTCTGGAGGGTTGCCAAGTGCGATGCCAATGGTTAAGATGAATCCAAAATCTTCTAGACATCAACCTTCAGTTTTGCTAAATGTTTAAAGTAATACTGAAAAGATGTGCACCACACACTAGAAAAGCAATTGCATCTTGGGGCTCCCAGGCCTTTTTTTGAATTTTTTAGTAACTTGGAGTTTCACCCTAAGTTACCCATAGTAAATCAGACATGGACTCCTTGCTCACTGTGCTCAGAGAGGCACAGCTTCACCTCACTGATGAGGCCAAACTAGGCCAAAACATGTGTCTGGGGTTGCTGTTGGTATTCTTGTTCAGAGGAGAACTGCCTGGCATTTCAGTGCTGGACTGCTCAAGTGGATGGGACTAGACTGATATGCAAATGGGTATTTCACCTCTGTGAAAGGTACAGTGGGCTAAAACGTAGTTCTGGACCCTACCAAGCAGCCACCTTTCCAGAGAACAGGTCATTTGGCCATGTTTATTCTCGATAGAGGAACTCCCAGAGCTTTCTTTCTAATTGGTGGCGACAATACCCAACTCACTGATACCTTACATAGAAATCTAGGACAGATGAATGGTATGGTAGACCTTGCAAACAGTATAACATCTCATTTGAAAGTTACGCAGATCTCACCAGCGGGTGTCTTTCCCACTGATTGCAACTTTGCTGGCTTGTACACTGGTTCAGTGGGATAAGATGTAGGTTTAGGAAGATTTCGCAAAGGCTGACAGATTCATCATGGAATGGGCTCGGCACTGGCTACAGTAGCTCCGTACGCCACCGGCTGCAGGATCACACAAGAAACTCACCGAGACCTTCGAGGAAGGGTTGACATCCAGCCAGTGATCCGACTCCGCAGAGTCCAGCTCCCGGAGGGAGAGTGAGCAGTGTCCGATGGTTCTCTTCCGGGGTGTCTGGCTCTGGATCTTGAACACTAGCCGTACGGTTTTCAGGCTTTGGAGCTTGATCGCGAACACGAAGGTTTCCATCACTTCCATGTCCTGGAAAAGATGAAAAAGGTCCATGTGATAACAAGGAAGAAAACGATGACACTAACCCAGCCTGGAGGAATTCATTGCCTCATGAGGAGCATTCCTGTCGGGCAGGGGTCTGCAAACTGTGGCACTCCAGATGTTTGGGTCTACAACTTCCATCAGCCCTA
The DNA here is from genome assembly GCF_040938575.1 of Ambystoma mexicanum. Taxonomy (NCBI): domain Eukaryota; kingdom Metazoa; phylum Chordata; class Amphibia; order Caudata; family Ambystomatidae; genus Ambystoma; species Ambystoma mexicanum. The sequence goes on from NC_090940.1 coordinate 544,150,822, forward strand.
ACCAGCATGGTAAATGGTAAGAGATCATGGGAGTCATAGTGCAAAACATCTGGAGAGACTTGGGTTGCAAACGACTGCTGTAGGAGCACTAATTGTAACTGGGCCTAGTAGGATTGTTGTATTGTTCCCCCTTGTTCCCTTCCCATACCTCGTAGCGCCTTTAAACACGTGTGTAGGGGCGCTATAAAATATCATATCACTCTTCTCATCACTGATGCTTCCTTTCATACGACTTGGCAAATAGTACAGGACTGTAATGTGAACTAGTTGCCTGGAGCCATAATCCTCACATAGGGTAGTTTTAATTGTTGTCAACGCCCCCCATGGGCTACACTGGCCTGTAATTGCCCAGAAGGCCAAGTTCTTTTGGGCGTTCAAGGGGCTGTTATAACCCGGTGTAGCACAAGGGGAGGCTATACAGCTATTAGTACCTTTAGGACAGGCTGCGCGTGCCGCGGTGGCTCAGGGACAGTAATATACCGAGGTGCGTGCAGACCATAAGCAAATGCTTGAACATGTGAAGCGGCAGAGATGCCGGTGTGAGGCAGGAAACCAGCGACGCAGGAGGGAAGATGGCAGCCTACAGGCAGCGAAACGCAGTGAAGTGGGGAGGGGCTTGGGGTGTGGGAGACAGTCAGCTGAATTGAAAAAGGTAAGTGTGGAGCAAGTGCAGGGAGGCAAGCAAAACAGTGATGGTGAGCACGAGGAATTTGGCATGCTGAACAATGTGTGGGCTATACTACTTCATACAGCCTACTGATTGCCCAATCGGAAGACAGCACGGCACATCCCGGAGGAGTGTAATGTTGTTATTTGTATGTCCTGTGATGAACCAGAAGGAGGACTCGGACAACAATGGGCCATGGTACATACATTTCTATTCAAATAAAAGGAAACATACCTAACTGGCCCTATCACTATGAGGGAAATTCCATGCCTTCCAAAAACTAAGGGTCCTGTTGATTTTTTGTGTGAGTATTATCCCTCTATTTAAGCACTTTTGTTGGCTCCCCCGCCTGTATACAAATCACACATATTCCTTTGACTCGCTCGTCCATATAATTATCTCACTTTCTGATGCTGAAAACGACTTCCCTGTCCTTCATAGAAAGTCTTTGTGTTTCTTTCACTCTCTTTACATTGGGTCTCATGCCCGTTCCAAGATTTCAGGCTTTCTCACTCACAGTGACTGCTACAGCCTTGATACGCAATACTCGCAACATTCTCCTCCCAGATTATCTCGGTTTTCTGCTCGTTCTGGTTTCCCAGGGTTAAGTACCGGAAAAGGTTTTGGCAGGTCTCTGACCCCCACAGCTTGTCGTCCTCGCTGGCGTCCACACGTCGGAAGCATTTGGCTCCATGTTCGTGCTCGTCCTTGGACTGGCACTCGCCGCGTTGAGCGCAGAGACTCTGGGACCCTCCCTGTTTCTGGTTTCGGCGTCGGTTGCTCAGCGCCTGGCCCACTACTGAGCTTTAGTGGTCACGCAACCAGAAAAGACGGTTTGCTTCCAATCTAGGCTCCTCTCATGACCAGAGTCTCCTCATTGGTCAGTTTACCCACGTTGTAGTGTCCAGCCCGCGGGCTTTGCTTTTGCTAAGCCATCCTTGGCACCGCAGCTGTGCCTAGCTCCACCCCTACAGGACGTGTTCCCAGAGGCTCGCCTTTGCGTACTGTGGATTCTCCTCCCTGCGTAGGTGTCGGGCACAGCTTCTCCAGTCTCTCTCCTTTCACAGTTCTTATTCCGTGCATGTACATCATCACAATCAAAAAAGGTGTGTGTGTCCTTCCTTTATGGCAGTCCTCGGATAACAGTCAGCATTACCTGAAGCCAATAGGATGGAAGGAGGATTGCTGGTACTTGTAGTAAAAATCTGAGAACAGTCAGTTCTTTCTAGTTCCATGTATGCAAATAATGTAGTCCTTTCAGGGGGGTCCTCATTGGACTGGGAGTCCTTCTCCCTGAGAGAGGAGTCACTCCAATTGAATTCCCACTTGTCCAGACCCCTAGGGAGGGTCTCCGGGAGCCTCAGAGGGGGTGGCTCCTCTCTGGGGAGAAGGGACAAATTGTCCAGATTCATCAAGGTCCCTTGCAGGTGCAACCATTTCATTAGGAGGGATGAGGCAGAAGTAGTTATCTCACGAAGAGAGGGAACGGTCATCCATCAGAAGAGAAGGGGAGGGGGAAGGAAAATGAAGTGAGAGAATAAAGACATGTTTGCCTGCACTCTGTGTCCGCACTTTTTTGTCAAGTGAAGGACGCCATGCAGAATTATTATTACATGAATCCCTGTGAGGTTTAACACTGGTGATGAGTGTGGAGGTGCCTACCCAATCATTACAGTGCTCCAAATAGACCGGTTTTTGGTAGAATGTTGCAGCGGCACGCCCTGTGACCCAGCTACTCCCAGCTAGGGCCACCAAGCTTGTGCCGAGACGTTTTTCCTGGAGGGGAGTGGGACGACCCACCCGATGGAGCAGCTTCCTCCCTCACTGTCGACGGGCGTGCTCCGTGAAGTTGGTGGATTGCCTGTGGAGTCGAGGAGGGGACTGACAGGTTCTTGTTGTAAATGTGGCATGCTGCAATGGTACAAGCAGAGTTTGCTTATCACCAGCACAGACTTGTTTTGATCAAGGAACCCTTTGCTGGGAGTCTGACACTGAGGCACATTAATCAGTGGGGCAAGAAGGAGGACCATTAGTGAGAGTGCAGCATTAATGCACAGTGACCCCTGGGGAAAAGAATAAGGACACTGCATTGCCATACATCAACTTTGCTAAGTCACCGACTGAAAAAAATGTCACATGAGGACATCCCGGTCACAGTGGAGAGATCGTCGCCCAGCATGCACTAGCCATGGTCACATGACGTGCCGTCACTGCACTACTGGTCGAATTTGACCTGACTGACACCAGTAACCTGGGTCCAATGTGGGTGAGATGTCTGTGTGATTTTTAATGTTTACATTAATGTGCTGGGTCAACTTGACGATCATAGGAAGAAGTGTTTACGTACATTGGCAGTAGGGTCATCCACGCAGGACATGATATATGAACTTTCCGAGGACACTACTCACACATTTGATAACCTTCAGACAGCGCCATCAGATTACTACACCCCACACAAGAATGTGGATTACGAATGACACATTTTCCACTTCACGTTCCAAGCAAAAAGAAAGACAGTATTCCTTCGTAATGCGGTTGTGTGCCCAACTGAAACACTGTGCATTTCACAGATAATCCAATGAGGCGGCATTCCGCTCGCAGATCATTCCTGGTTGTGAATTGTTGGATTTCAGGAAGAAATTGCTAAACAAAGAAAATCATTAGAAGACATTTTGATGTTGGCATGGACTGAGATGGCTATTGAGCTGCAAATTGTGTCCATGGATAAGCTCCAGTGCAACCGAGTCCTCCGGTGTCAGTGAATAATATTGCGTCGTTATAGCACTCGCATAAGCAGATAGACAAATTCTGCTTCAGATGTGGGTACAAATTGCCCCACGAGGGAGCTTGTCTAGACATAGGACTATTCTGTTGCGTATGTGGTGGGGAAACGATTTTAGGGCTGTATGCCACGTGTCGAGACACGACACCATCTGAGGTCAGTGGCACCGTCGTCATCAAGGTACAGAGACAGGGCTAGGGCACCTATGTTTCCGTAATCCCAGCATAGAGAAAAGCAACATAGGTGGCCGACCGAGAATACCAGGTATGAGGCCCACTCTCCGTAACGGAGAAAAGATTACCATACTCTTGTCGGTCCGTGAAAGACAAACACAGGAGAAAACCACAACTCCACCTATCATACCTGGAGGAGCGATCGTAATCAGACAGCGAGTCCAGCTCCTCTCAGGACATCCACAGACAAAAACCCTATGTGTTCGGATTAGCCACTAACACAGCACTGGAACACAGCCTCAAACTTCTGTTACAAATCAAGGATCACCTTGATGACTTTCTAGTAGACACAGGAGCCATGGTGAATGTCATCAGTGAGGACATATACAACGGCCTCCCAAAGTCGCCACCTTCGCATCCGTCAGAAGTTGGCATTGATCCATACAGGTTGCAGACATCACTGCCATGCAAAGATAATTCTTAAGCCATGTGCCGATACAAAACACACTTGCGTACATACACGTACATGTCTTAGAAGCTGAATTGGAAAGTGGGTGCATTCTCAGTTTCAAGGCAGCCATGGACAAACTCAAGGCACACAAGTACTTAAATACAGTGGAGAAGACGGACCACGTATACCCATTGCTATTCAAAATGGCGGGGGAAGCTGAAGGATAGAGAAATGCACCTTGACACAGATGAATCAGTGCAGCCGGTTGCTCAACATTATCAGGGAATAACCGTCAACATCCAGCGGCAGGTGGAAAACGAACTGCATAAACTCCTCAAACATGACATTATTAAGCCAGTGACTGGGCCAACGTCATGGGTGCCTCCATCGTCCCAGTACCCAAGAAAGAGTCAGACTTTAGATTATATGTAGACATGAGATGACCAAATCGGGCCATTCAGACAGAAAGTCATCAAGCACCTTGGATTAGTGACAAGATCCACCTACTAAATCGGATGGCAGTATTCTCTAAATTAGATCTTAACAAGGGATGCCACCAACTGCAGCTGGCACCAGAGTCACGCTATATAATGACATTCATCACTCATCTATGCCTATACAGTCATAAACTCCTCCGCTTCGGGGTCTCATCAGCAGGGGAGATTTTCCGAGGAAATTCATAACATCATAAAACATATCCCTAACTGTATTAACTACAATGATGACATTCTGGTATTCGACACGCCACCTGAACGGTATGATAAAATGTTTACCGCGATATGCATGGCTCTAGAAGCAGTTAACATCACTTTAAAAAGAGAAAAATATGAGTTGCAGAAAAGAACGCTCAAATTATTTGGGCATATATTTTCCTAACACAGAATGAGACCTGATCCTGACACTCCAAAGTCAGCATTGCCTTGAATTGCCACATTATTAGACCTTCGATCTTTATTGGGACTGGCGCGTTGCTGCATGAGTTATATCCAGTATTTCGCCACCTGTTAGTGCTCCCCTACATGACCTCACGAAGCAGCATGCAGAATGCCATTTGTCCCCAAACGTCAAGCCACGTTTGAGGTGATATGTCAAATAATAACGTCAGCAGACCACATGGCGTAGTTCAACTCTGAACGCCTCACTGAGCTGACGGTTGACGCGAGCCCAGTCGGGTTAAGTGCCATCTTGCCACAATATGATCCTGCAACCCCACAACAGAAATACATTGTTTCTTATGCCATCTGTAGCCTATCCTTTACCGAGCAGGCATATTCGCAAACGGAAATGGAGGGGTTGGCAGTGGTGTGGGCATGTGAACACGTCCATCTTTTTCTTTATGGGAAAGCAATCACCGTCATGACAGACCGTCAGGCCCTGCTATTTACGGAAATCCAAAAGTGTGCATGCCCCCCAAGGATCGCTTGTTGGGGTTTACATCCTCAAGTTGAGGATTTTTGCATCATTCACCGGCTAGAGAAGGGGGTAAATCCGGCCGATCTTCACTCTTGCCATCCCATAGCATTGTGATTCTTCGAGCCTAGCCAGCTGGTTTGGATCTGAACGTGCTACATCAGGAATCTGACTGGGACCCCGTTTTTTGCCTCATTTCAGATTCCTTGAGGAAAGGTCACTGGAAGCATGCAAAACAAATGGGGACACACTAAGTAAATTATGTACTTGCTGCATAATAACTACGTAGGTGCGGAATGAACCATTACAGATGACACCCCTTCCTCTGGCACTGTGGGAGGAGGTCGCTGTTGACTTTTTTGGGCCAAGAGATGGAGGATTGTATGTCCTCATTGTGATGCAAGAATATTCAAGTTTTCCAGAGATGCAGATACTAACGTCCGCAGCGGCCACCTGCGTTGGACAAGATAGTCATTGCATATGGAGGGAATTGGCAAATCAGACAATGGGAACCCGTTCACCAGCCACGACTTTAAGATCTTTTCGGAATACCTGGGATTCAAACATCGTAGAATCACGCCCTTATGGCCAGCAAGCAAATGGGACAGCTAAAGGATTCATCGGAAACATCAGGAAAGCACTGCAAATTTCACACTTAACTAATTGACTGTTGAGCAACTTTTATAGCAACTCCTGGGAGACTATCGTAGCACCTCTCAGAGTACCACAGCGAAGTGCCCATCCATAGTCATGTTTGGACAGGTCATCAGGACAAGGGTACACCACCTAAGTACTATGGACGTTCTTGGGAGAACAGGATGCACAATTCAAGGATAAAAAGTCTTATGCTGACGAGAAACGGAAGGTGAATAACTCAACTCTTGACATAGGTGACCGGGTGCTGGTGTGAGAGCCAAGAACGAACAAGTATACTACATCGTTTCATCCAAAGCTATTGGTGGTGGTCTGGAAATAGGGTTGCTAGTCACCACCTACAGTGATCGTCTCAGGAGGCGATTGGGATGAAGAGCAAGCGACTATCCACTTGTAGGAAAACTGTGGTTCTGACGCTTCGTACTTGGGAGACAGTGAAGCATTGAGAGGTGAAGAGTTGGAAACCTATACTCCGACATCTGTTTCTCAAGGAACTGCCGGGTCAAATCAGGAGAAGACCAATGGCACGGATTTAGGAAATTGGCTAACATGGACCTTTTTTGGTTAAACAGGGGGAAGTTGTAATGTTGTTATTTGTATGTCACATGTAGGGTTCGACCATCTTGTTATGTCGGAGGAGGTAGAAGTGGTTATGACACGAGGAGAGGGAAGTGACATCAGGAGAGAAGGGGATGGGGAAATAAAACAGAGTAAGAGAATAGAGACCTGTGCCAGCGGCTATATGTCAAGTGAAGGGCGCTGTGCGGAATTATTATTACACACATCCCTATGGGGATTTAACAGAAAGTAATAACCAGTTGTCTGTCTAGACTTCATACGTACAAACTATTAGGTTATCTTGTTGTGAGTTATTAATCAAACCTTCAAGTTATCCAATGTCCCCAAGTGATAGCTGGGCCAATACCCCACGTGTTTGAATAGTTCAGTTTGTTAAACTTGTACATTGAGGATACTTGTAGACTACCAAAGTGTCAATGAAAATACATAGGGTAGAGTTCTCCGAGTGGGCACATGTGCAGTTGTCAAACGTCACCGGCCAGTCTACAAATGGCAATACAATAGCAGTGCCATAGGGATTGTGGATGAACTCCAGAAGGTAAATATGTTCAATTCAAGCTCCACTGACAATTTCAGAACCTCTTGGACGATAGAGCTTCCAATGGAGTCATGCGTAAAGGCTACTACCACTGGGTACGACGTCATTTCAACGCGGGATGTTTTTTACAAAAAAACTCATCGAATATTTAGGAGCGGGGTAGACAAATATATATATCGGGTGTGGGTGTTCGAGAATAGGAACAAAATTAAAGCGGACGGCCGGTTTGGTGGGGGAACCCTCCCAAAAAGAAAAAAAAGAAAATTCAATAAGTTTTTTTCATTAAAAAATCAGCTGTAAAAAAACCCCCAAAAAAACATCCTGCGATGAAATGACACGGAACCCTACCACTGTACACTCTCGTCTCCATCCACAACCTGCCGTCCAGTCTGCAAATTATGGCTGCAGAAAGGAGCATGGGGCCTCCAGATGTTTGCAAGGACACAGTGAGTTGATGAGGGTGAGGGGGAGGAGCTGCTAGACGCAGCGTTGTCCAAATGCAGGCCTCGAGGGCCGGAATCCTGGCGGGTTTTCAGGAAATCCCTCATTGATATTCATAAGAAGAAATGTGCATACATTAAGAATCATTGTATGGAAATGTATCTCATGAATATTTATGAGTGGCATCACAAAAAGCCGACATGTTTCCGGCCCTCGAGGCCTGGAGTTCGACAATCTTGTGCTACAGCAATACGGGATTGGGAGGGGGCGGGGCGGGTGAATACTTGAAAAAGGACTCCCCTCCCTGCTCCTGAAATTGAAGACAGTGAAAATTACCTTTATATTCCGTCTTCACTTTACAATGAAATTGGTGTTGAATTACACCGAGAAATTGACACTTTGTAATGTACTAAAGCTGAGACTTCAGAGATGTAATCTCAGAGATCCGGCCAGACACCTAAGGCAAGCAACCACAGCTTTGCCTCTACAAAGGGCGAGCTCAGACCCCTGGAAACCCCTGCTGCACAGTGCCAATGTATCTACATGCCAAGACCTCATTACTGTGCATTCTCCACACTGTGCCCCCACCTCAGCGCTCAGAGGTGGCACGAAATCAGCAGCCAGTGCTACACAAGGCAAGCAAAAAATGCATTCAACGACTTCAGACTTGAGCAGGGCAAGAAGGTCAACAAAGCAAAGGAAAAAATGGAGATGGCCCTAGTGAGTGGCACACAGAGATGTGGGACAGAAAAAGCCACAGTCCTAGAGTGACCCTGTGCCTGCTGTCCGAACATTTACATTAGGTCAAGGTTCCGGCCTCTAGTGCTGTTCTGGACCATTCAATTCATACAGTACCCCAGCTTTTCCTAAAAGGCTCCTACTGGATGACCAACAGGAATAATAAAATGCATTAAAAAAGGCACAATGTCTCTTGGCACTTACCATGGTCCCCTCCTTGACGGAAGACTTGAAATGCACCGGCTTTGGTAAGGTAATGGTCCCCTTAATGGCAATATTAGGATTTTCACCACAACCTGCCGGCCAGCAGAGATCCTTGAGCTGAAATGGAAAAGTGGAGGCTGGCTGAAAACATGCCCACAGCCTTTCAGGACAGAGCTATGAAGCTAGCACACACCGCCTGCCGCTAAAGTAATGTTCCGTAAATACATGAAGCCAGAATGTCCAACCCAGCATGAGGAAGGCAGGAAGCCGGGGAGCCTTTTCAGGGATGGTCAGAATGTGTGACCTAGTACTGCCCACTTGAGGCACTGTAGTCTATCAATCACTGGCACAGACTGTTTGTTCCTCTGCCCCTAGGTCAAAAAGTATTCCCTTTAAAGTAGGCCGCCATTTTGTAGAGGTCTCATCATAAGTAGGCCGCCATTTTAAACAGGTCTCCTCATAAGTAGGCCGCCATTTTAAACAGGTCTCATCATAAGTAGGCTGACATTTTATACAGGTCTCATCAAAAGTAGGCCACCATTTTATAGAGGTCTCATCATAAGTAGGCTGCCATTTTATATAGGTCTCATCATAAGTAGGCTGCCATTTTATATAGGTCTCATCATAAGTGGGCTGCCATTTTGTAGCGGTCTCATCATCCATTGGGCAGGTATTTACATCCAGAAATCCGAAGCAAATGTATTTCAGTAGCAAAGAAAACAAGTGTAATGCAGAACATGTAAGGCATTGCCAGCTGTGGTAGAAATGCAATGCAGCTCACTTAATGAAGCACTGCTAGGAGAAGATATAGACTACAGCGGCCTCTTCTCCACTCGGCTGAAGTGTTTAAACAACACAGCAAAAGGCTATCAGTGTTTTTTTAAAACTCTTTTTTGGTGTTTTAAACAACCAACAACAACAAGCGACGGTGGTTCAAGAAAGCATGTCCCCTACCCCACCCCATAAAACACACCACAATCGCGTTTCCTGTCACCTTATACAAAACACCCCTATCGCCCCGTCGTCATTTACCCATAGTTCAGCAGTTGTATGCACGTCCTACTTCCACACACAGTCCCCATATGCAACGGTACACAATATGATATTAAAGGTTATTTATAACACGCTTATTACCCAGTGGTTTCTAAGCGCGGACCCGGGGATCGAACCTGAGTTGCTCCATGTCGTCTTGCTTCCAAGGCGAGCACGTTGCCCCTGAGCTATCCTCCCGGGACATCAGTTCCACCCTCAAGCTCTTGATCTCGGGCCTGTCGGATAATATATTGTTTATAAGGGTTCCAGATGCCTTTAGATCTGGAAGAGCCCATCTACCATATTCCAATTCCATCTCATTGCAATAAAGAATGTCCTCCCTCCACTGTCCCAGTTGGGCGCTCCCTGCCCTGCTCCACGTCATCGCCACTCTCCTCATAGCTAATAGGAGCAACAGCCCAGCCAATCGCCTTGTTCGGCCAGCAATCTGCTTGATATACACTAATAAGGCCATTCTCGTGTCATCCTCTCCCCTATGATATCACCCATTGTATCAAAAACCTCCTCCAAAACCGATACACTGGGGAACAGTTCTACGCTACATGCACACAATCTGCCGGTACGATGGCACAGCGGGTGCATTCTTCCGGGGTGTCAAGAACCAATCTGTGCAACTTCACAGGGGGGGTAATAATATTGATGAAGGTATTTAAAATGAATCAACTTGAACCTGCTATTAAGGGCAATTGTTAAAAATAGAAATAATACTTTGGATGCTTGAGAATTTCAAAATGAATTGTCATTTGTTTTTACCTTAAAATTGTTGGAATATGTATATTGAAAAGTTGTATATAACAGCTAAATCAATAAAATAAAAAAAAGAAAACAAATAAAAAAAAAATTAAGGGCAATTCTCCTTGTCTGAGCACAACAATATTTCCACATTTCCTCAGGTGTAGTATCCCAGAGCGATGCCTCACAGTTCCTCTGGGATGACTCAGCCCACCCCAATCTGATGTCCAGTATTTTACTATATAGGTGTGATACAGTCTTACTGATGTCTACCCTTTCTATCATGCCATCTAGTGTTGCAACAGGGTACAGCAGGGTTCTGCAACCTTTGGCTCTCGGGATGTTAAGGTCTACAAATCCCATCAGCCCCAGCGAGCATAATCAATGGATCTATGTGATTACTACGCAGCGGATCCGAAAATATTGAATTCCAAAAACACGCTTTGCGGTGATCACATATATCAACCTCCCTGCATCCCGCCTCTCCTCTCCCTTCCCCCACTCACCTTTCCGGCGGCACACTCTCCACTTTCCCTGCAGCGTCAGTTCCCTCCCACTAACGTGGGCCCGAGCTGGCGCAGCAGAGTCCCTTTTTCTGTTTTTTTCTTTTGCTTTATTGCTCCCTGTTTCCAATGTCAAGGAAGCGGGGAACACCCTGCAAACCCCAAAGCCCATAACGCCAAACAAAGGGAGGGGGAACACCCCTGCAATCCCTGCTGCCCAAGTTCGGCATTATGGGAGCCGATTTTATTTCACAAGCCGAATGCGCAGTAAAAGCGCATTCAGCATTTTTGTTTTCATTGATTTTGTCCAATACCTAATCAAAGGGGAGGGATCATGGGAGTTATAGTCCAAAACATCTGGGGAGCCACAGGTTGCAGAGTCCTGCACTAGACAATATGTCTGCTTCACAAATATCCAAATAAAATCATAATAAACTACATTGATGAGAAATATATGCGGAAAAGGCCTAGACAATACAAATCGGACCATGGTGGCCAAATACTTCCGCTGTAATAAACAAGGATGCTTGCATCCTGAATCGGACCGTTTGATTGCTGAATTCAGGTCACATTACCTCTTACTTCAGGCCAAACAGGGAAATACAAACTCTCACTAAATTCAATTACTCAGAACTCCAAGAAACACTGACTGTCCATATAATTACAATTACTTGAATGCGGTCTCCTTACCGTGAAAGAAAATAAAGGTAAGCCGAGAAATGTAGTAAAAATACCAAACTCCTAGCAGATCAGCCTTTTTAGTTTTGGCTATTAGGTGGCACTTGAGCACCGCCTGTGAGCTCCAACTATTACACTGGAGTACAGATACGAGAGAGATGAGGTGTGAGGAGGGACACACAGCTGGCTGGTGTTTTGTTATTCATCTCCCTATTCAATGCCCGTGGCCATGCTAATCCGATGGCTATTCCCACCCTTTACATTCCGCTCCCTGCCCAAAACACATCCTGCTGGGAGCTCTTTGAGCAAGCTCTCTAAGGCTGTGCTTCTAAGGGTGTGCTTTTTAGAGTCTGCCAGTGTTATTTCTCTAGAGTCTTCTGAGCGTTAAAGGCCTAATTGCAGCAGTAAATGTGCTACAGGTCTAATATAAATGCCTTAAGTAATTGTCCCTTAAGCTGCTTGATTTATATATGGAGTGTGTCCCTGCATCTGTCCTTTGAACTGAAGTCTATTAAAAGCAAGCTTTGGCAAAGCCAACAGTTGTGCTGTTGAACACTTTATTGTTGGCTTTAGCCACAAAAGCAAGACGTATAAAAACAGTCATAGCACTCATACAATATTTATATACATAAAGATTTGAACATATTCCGATTAAAATCAGAATGTGTTTGGTCCAACCAATTAATGACAAGACGCCCATTTGTAATATTGTAACAATGTGTAGTATAGCCAGTTTTAAAACAAACCCCTAAAAATATAGAGGCTAGAATTGATAAAAAGAGTTAAAATCAATCATACCTTACCATCAAATCTTAACACTTCATTTATTCACAAATAAAATAAACTCAAGTTCTACTTAGCTTTTATAAGCTGGGATTTAAAAATATAAGAAATTACGTTTGTAGTTATCACACTCTTGGTGCCGAAACAGTTGTGGCTTTTGTGTACGCAATGAATAGGGATTTTTGCAGGCACAGCCATAATGGTACTTCCAAGTCACAAGCATGCGCAACGCTGGGAAATGGCAGTAGAACCTGGACATATGCCCTGATTTGAAATGTGCTTGCTTAAGTTTGGTCTGCTACACTGTTTTATGTTATGCTACGCCATATCATAGTTTAAGCTGTAGACACATGTTGTGTAATTTTTTTGGGTGAGACCTATGCATTTTGTTCCCAAAGCTAAATGCATGTTAACTGGAATCTGTGTGAGTATTGCTTTTTTTCCATTTTTATTTTTATGCATTTAGCCACCCCTTCTTTTTTTATTTTTGGGGGAATGATGCTGGTCTCTGTTTATACCAGCTGATTAGGTTGTGGATTATATTAAGTGATGTTTCATTATGTCATTTTGCTTTAATGTCTAATGTTCAAACGCCTTGAAACAGCCATAGGGTGAAAGGTAGCACCCCCACTATACACAAAACTAAAGAAAAAAAGACAGGGATACAAAGTGACCTGTCAATGTAACCTGGTAACCATCCTCTAAACCCTTGTTTGACCCACAATGTGCATGTTGGTCTCCAGGAGAAGGCCACTGCAGCCCAGGTCGAGTAGGATATATAGAGCATAGAACATGCAGAATAACTAATGCATAAGCGTTGGGGGATTCCTGCCTCACACACCACAGTTGCCATCCGCATAAAGGCCCTAGAAGGCCTCCAGGAAGTTCAGTCCGGGGCCTTTTTTCCCAGAGCAGCCATGGATTAAAACCTGGCTTTCCCCATCTACGGAACCGGGCCATTCGTGGCCGGCAGGAGTATGTAGAAGGGCTTTGCATTCTGTGTTTTTTTGCTCATACTTTCAACATGCGCAGGCTCGCAAGACCACCCTGGCCCTATGTAAATTTTAAATGTAGGACCACTGCTGAGTCAAAGATAGTGTTCATGTCATTGAACACTATGCACAAAACCAGAAGCCTGGCCTGCTCTGGGACGACTGCGGTGGTGACTTGGCGCAGTATAAAATCTTTGCTGTCAGCATAACGTAAAGGCGACATGCACAAAAATGCAATTTTGCTCATTTTTCAGGGAGTTGTGAACATTGCAAACTTGCATAATTGCCACACAAACCCCTCCCGAATGTTGTTGTTAAAAGGATGCCCAGGTTTACAAGCTGCCTAGGTCACCATTACTATTGCCTGCGTTAGGGATAGTGTTGCAAGCATGCTCATGTCGACGTCCCCCTTCGATCCTCGAAAGACAAGATGCAATACTCCGCGATTACCACTTGATATCAGACTATATGCACAGCATGTGACTCTAAGCAGATTCACAAGCATCAGAAAGATGCTTTACAGAGCGTGTCACTAAGAGTCAAAGCATAGTACCGTAAATTGAGGGAAAAAGGTGCCAGTCTGACACTGCATACAAAAGTGCAAACGCCTGGCCCTTCTCTCCCTGCATACCCAGGTTGGTTGCACAACCATCTCCATCTTTCGCATAGTCTGATTAGCATCTGCTGCCTAGGGAGCTCTGGCTTCATTTCCTCACTATAGGAGGCTGAGCATTACTATACTAGGTTAGCCTGCTCCCAGGTCTGGCACCCCCATGACCTAAAATAAAGTCTAGTACAACACGGCATGGAACCCACTGTTAATAATAAAGGTTCAGATATCAAGGTGCCAGACCTTCCTAATTTGACCACTCGATTCCTTTACCTTCTGTTAACAACATTCACCTTTATACACAGTCTACCCATGACTAAGACACCCTTGGACACGCCGGAGTTTGACGTAAGGTACAACATAGAGATACACGGGCAAATAAGCCACAAAACAGCACACTGTGTACTTACTTACAATTCTCCAAATCTGTCCTGGAGAAATAGCCAAATGATCTCAACACTTTCGGACAATCCTACCATCTCTTCCCTTTAGCAGAACCATGGTCCACCTAACAGGACGGACGCGCATCGACGCTATCACAGAGCATCCTTCCCCCGCTGCATCCCTCCCTCCTTGCATTCTATTTCCTGCTTCCGCATCCTCTTATATTCCCCCTCGCTCATTTGCACTCCTCCAGCAGACTAAGGACCAAGGCCTGGACAGTCAGCCCTGGCGGGGGCACAGTATACCTCTCCATGAACAAGCCCAGGTGCTCTGAAACTACTTCAGTGGTGATTTGGAGCAAATGAACATAACAAATGATGGCAGTGCCCGGCATATGCCCATCTAATACCTATGCACAAGGCAAACCCGTTGGCTTTTCCAATGCATGTTTTAGATCATTACCAAAAATGTGTCTGAAATACTCGCCGAACGGGTGCACCTTCTTGTTGGCATCAGCATGCAAGAATACATATGCACAGGTGCCCTAGTGTAGTAGGCAAAGACACCCTGATCTAAGCGGTTATTTGCGATTTGTGTGATTTTGTTGAATTTTTTCTATTGGACGATTTTATTGGACGATTTCTTTGCGATTTTGTTGAATTGTTTTTTTCAACTGGACGATTTTGCTGCAAATATATGCAGGGGGTGTTCCCTGCACCCCTTTTAACTCCCCAACATTGATTATTCACCTAAACCCACTCCCTACATATATTGGCAGCACAATTTGTGGTAAATAAATGTGATGATTTCTACCAAGACAAAATATGCTGCAGCAAAATCTCCCTGTCCCATCTAATCAGGGACAATTACTCAACCCAAGAAGTGAAGTTATCTGCTTCACAGGTTTGGGAGCTCCATCCAATTAGTGAGTCCCATCTTCTGGCATGCCCGACTGTCAACTGGCGCCACAGATCCATGCCTACGTAAAATCACACACAAAGAACCATTTCTTGCACCAGGCCGCGGATAAGCGCAGTGATGCTGGCCTTACCTGCATGACCGTGATCCAGATCTGCTCAACGGCGGTATTGTAACACAGCCGAACGTGGAGTCGCCCAAAATCCTTCTCATCCCCGGATAATGTAATGGTATCTGGAAAGGGAAAGTGCATTCGATAAGTCTTTGTAAGTCTCAAGCCTCCGTCTGAACAAAGACCTTTTGTGCCCAGGCTGGTCTGAGCACCGTAGTAGTTAAAACGGCGGCTCAGTCCATAGAGAGCCTGGAAAAATACAAGGATGCCCTTCTTAAGGGTTCGTCTTTTTTTGATTTTAATTATTTTTTTATTATTTTAAGAAATAATGATAATACATGTGTTCACAACTTACAGATATCTAGAGGAACTAATTGATAAAGATAAACATAGAATAGCCATAACAATATATGAAGAAGTTAATAATGCATAAAACATTAATTAGACAATATGTATTAATTCACAAAGTTCTTGGAGCATAGGTTATGGAAGTAATAGAAAATGGAGCATGACTTGTTATACCCAATCTTCAACGAAAATAGATTAGGGGGAATTGGAAAAAGAAAGATGGGGGAACAAACAGGTAGACAAACAGCAAACATACAGGAAACAAATGGGAGGAGGGTAAGGGGGGAGATGGGTATAATGTTATATTTGTTCAAACTGTTATTGCAGTTATAATAATAGTATATGACAAGCATACGGATGAGATTAAAGGCAAATATCTAATAGATTCAAAATGGCTATGTAGGTTCAGGTACCATGTGCAGTTACATGAAATAAGGGTTCGTCTTGAGGAAGTCTGACAAACCAAGAAGTAATCTTGTTGCACTGATACCTTTGGGGCAGCTGATTCCCAGAGTAAAAGGCTTTTAATTGCAATTACATCTCTCACTTTCCTTTATTCATATTCGAAATTGCGAAAGACGAGAAGGTTGAATGAAAAAGTTAGAGGCCAAAAACAAATTCTGAAAGGAAACAAATAGAAAAGGGAATACATTGGAGAAATGCAAAAAAGAGAAAAGGAAAGAAAAAATTGGCAAAAAGGGAGAAAAGGAAAATGCAAGAAAGGCATAAAAAAGAGAAAATAATATACAAAGGCTTGTTAGGAAAGGAATAAGATTGGAGACATTGAACAATAGGAGAAAGTGAGGAACAAACGACGGGACTAAATAACGAAAGAAAAAACATAAAGTACAAGTGAATGATGTAAAAGTGCATTTACAATCTCACAACCAATCCCTAGCAGAATAGCTGTGGTGCGGCATGAGCACCTTTCATCGGTTCTTAATTAGACTCATCCGGCCGGTGTGTTCCCACCTACTACTCACGGTTTTTGTTGCTGTCCAATACATTTACTGCCAAGGTTTGTGCTTCATAAAGTTTTTCTACTTGTTCTCAATTTTCTTGGCATGAAAATCTACACAAATGAATCTGTTATGTTTTGATGTTCTGTTACAATTCTCTTGCACCACGCAGACTTTGGCCCACTTCGTGGCACCTTGACTCTACACCGGAAAGTAAAAGGGACTGGCGAGTCCATTGGGGAAGTAGGAATGTTTTGAAGACTCTCCTGAAGCTCAAAGGATCCTCCATGCTTCTGATTGAGGGAGGTAGTGTATACCCCGCGCGTACCAAGATGAAGCGTGGGCACCATTTTTACATTCTGAGTCCATGTGATGGACAACAGTTTATGGTTGAAAGAGCACAGATGGTATGCGCATTTCCACCTTGGGAGTTTTATGTCATGAAGCCGTTCTCCCCTACTTATGGGGCTTCATGAGCCAAGGAGAGTGGCCTAACTTGTATCAGCTTGGTTACCGGCTTATCATGCATCAGCTTGGTTTGAGGCAATCGATGCAATTATCTCAAAGGTAGACCATGAACGGGTCTTGTTATCCTTAGCAGCTGGATTCTGAACATCTTGAAGTTTGGCGAAGGCATATTTCGGCAGACCCAGATACGCAGAGTCAAAAGAGGCCAGGCTGGATGCTACAGTGTTGTTAGTAATGAATACTGTATGAGGACATAAGAAGAACACAGGTGTGTCCCCAGATTTCTAAGGTGGGAGGACCGACTGTATAAAACCAAAATCTAGTAAAGCACCCAGGATCCTCGCCAGTTTATGTATTGGGCCAAATATTCTCTAAGATTCAGTGTTTAAAATGCTTCAACCCCTCACTTCTCTCCCTGATCTCTGGTTACATAGGTACAACATCATTGCACCTTTGGAAGAGCCTGGTTAAGGCAGTCTACCACCACAGACTTGATGTCACTATCTCTTGCCAAAAGAGTCAATGCCATTGTTGCAGCTCGACCTCTGACCCCAGGATAACAAGGATCAGGTTGCCATGTTTTCCAGTAAGCCAGTTTACCATCAGCAAGTCAACTAGAAAGGGAGGAGATGTTTCTCGCCTCCCATGTTGACTTTCATAGATTTGTGGTTTGGCCATGACACCCACCCAGGACTGTGTTAAGCACATAACTTAAACCTGATTGTTGAAAAAAACCTTCTTGACAGGTGTGAACTCATTTTAAGAAGGTTTAGTTGCTAAATCCTGGGGGTCATCACCTTCGATATTTTGGGTTGTCCAACTCAGGGCCTCGAGTGCTGGAATCCTGATAGGTTTTCAGGATATCCCTCATTAATATTCATAAGTTGTGCATACTTTTGAAATCATTGTATGCAAATGAATGTCATGAATATTAATGGCGGCAGCCTGAAAACCCAGCATGGATCCGGCCCTCGAGGCCTGGAACTGGGCAACCCTGCAAAAGTTTCTTATTGTCGGCCAAAAGTCACATCTACCCCGCCCAGCATGCTCACTGAAAACGTTGTGTGTTAATAAGGCAATAGTTACGTGTTAAGCTGAGTAGTGCATGTAAATAAGTTATAACCCTCTGTTCCAAGACCATGTTGTGTTTGAGAACCAACCATATGTTTTCCAACAGAAAAAGGGTTAGAGACATGTTCCTGTTGCCACCAAAATTCTATTCCTGAAAATACAGGACTGGAAGAATTCTACGTTTGGTGGCCATCAACTCCTTTCTTGCATCTATACGCTTGGCGGTATTTACAGAGAAAATATCGCCAAACTCTAAATGAAGCCCTTAATCTTAAAACCCAAGACCCTGAAAAAAGCTGGTCAGAAATCCTAGACTGACTCATGGAAAGTAATCGGGAAAGATGGAACTCAAAGGCTGTATGGACACAGTGGCAACACGCAGTCTTTTGCTTCCTGGACATGGAAGCATTCTTGCGTGGAGGTAGAAAAGGCGCAGCTTCGAATCAAAGAAAGAAAGGCAGGTCTTACCCAGGCTTCGGTTACTGCCTTGTGAGTCCTTCCGGGAGGAGGTGCTGCTGGGTACACTCGATGCTGAGTCATACCTCTGCAAAACAAACTCCAGGTTAGTCACTGCAGCACCCAATCCAGTGTCCACAATGCAGTGCCAAGGCTATGCATTCCCGGGCCCCTGGCCTTCAGAAAGAGGCTGGATACTAGGGGGTGGACCAACATGAACCCACGTGTTTATGTTTATGTTTATTCATTTATATTGTGCGCCAGACCCACAGGTCTCAGGGCGCAAGAGCAACAAGGTTATTCTCAGCTTGGTTACAGTGCTGTACAGTCATTACAGTGAGTACATAGGTTAAAGCAGTTGCAGTTATAAAAGCAGATGCAATGACAGGCAATTTACAAATAAACATAGGGGCAGGCAAGGGTGAGGTTAGTGGTCATTTTCTTTTATCCACTGAATGTAGTTA
Source organism: Ambystoma mexicanum (assembly GCF_040938575.1). Classification (NCBI taxonomy): domain Eukaryota; kingdom Metazoa; phylum Chordata; class Amphibia; order Caudata; family Ambystomatidae; genus Ambystoma; species Ambystoma mexicanum. The sequence goes on from NC_090940.1 coordinate 544,169,990, forward strand.
TGCCTAAAGTGGGGGTAGGTCTGAGGTGTCCTTAAGGTTGGTGGCAGGGAGTTCCAGTGTTGGGCTGCTTTCACCTGCAAGCTGTTGCCACCAGTTTTGATTCGTTTGAATCTGGGGACTGTGAGTAGGTTGGCATTGGCAGTTCTGGTAGATCGGTTGGGGGTTTATCTCTTGATTCTGTACGTGGACTTTCCAGATCATGCCATGTAGCAGCTGGCGTGGCACCGTTGCAGAGTTGTGCAACGCAGGCATTGTGGTTTACATGTCGTCCTAACATTGACACCTTAAGCACGGTGCCACAGGGGGGAAATGGGCGTGTGCAGTTGCATGGAAGTCATATATTCGTTCATGGTGTAATGGGACTTAAGGATATTAGCACGTGGGCGCAATGTAATAATAGCTAGCAGCCAATCAGTGCACAAGGTAGGCAGGCCTTACCTGATGATATGGGCCCGCAATCTGAGCCCTGGGATGGTCTATGTGTGGGTGCCGCAGCCTCGCACCATGTGCACTCAATCCTCCCATCTTCCCCTCCACCCTTAAACACCTCTCGAGATCCCCACCAATGGCATGGCAGCAATCCCCCCCTTTTTTTTCTTCTAACCTTTGAGTGATGTTCTCTTGGTCTCCCGCCCCTGCCTCTGCGTTTTCCCGCGCTCTGCTTACCCTACTCTGATACCTGGTGAGCGTTACAAATAAATAAACAAATAAATGAATAAATACATAACAATACTCTCACCGGCTGTCTCCATGCCTTACCCAGGGCCTACCAGGGGCACCGAAGGCCATATGGAAGAGTTATGGGAGAGTGGGTTGTTTACAGAAAAGCACTTGCAGAGCACACATAACCACGAGCGACTAACAACTTCACCAGGGCCTTTTGGGGGGTCGCAAGGAGAAACTAGTGAACTGGACACAATGTTGACCGACCTTGAGTAATGGCTGCAGGCACCTCAAATATGCATGGACCTCCTGACAACTGAACGCATAAGTCTTCACAGTAATGCTGAGGTTTGGAGAGGTAACTGCCAACACCAAAACAATAGGTGAACATTTCCGCAAACCACCAAAGGTAAACATGCGGCCTCACCAGCCACCAGCCTGTGCCAGTCAAGACAGTGATCGTGGTTAATGCTGTCGACACACCCAAGAAAAAGGAAAACCGCCCGCCCGACAACAAACAACAAACCACCACGTACATATGCATCCCAGCCAAAGCAGACTAATGTAATTGTATTGCAATTGTTTATTTATAACGCGCTTAATACCCAGAGGTTTCTAACGGCAGACCCGGGGATCGAACCTGTGTTGCACCGTGTAGTCTTGCTTCCAAGGGAAGCGCTTTGCCCCCGGGCTATCGTCCCGAGACAATGCAGCAGACTATATGAAAAATAATTAAAATCTTATAATAAAAAAAAGACTACTGGTATTGGGGCTGAAAAAGAGACAACATATTCCCCAGTCTTGAAACCTACTATTCATTTCCAATAAAGGTCCACAACCATTTCAAAACTAAACCAGGCCACACATTCCTACTCGGTAAATGTTATGTTACTGGGATTGGCAAAATATATATATACTTTTAAATTAGCTTATGGAACAAACCTCCAAAGAGAAAACCAATACAAATTCTCATATTTCACATTAGGCGAAAAAAATAGCTTCAGGTAAAGGAACTGCACCCTCCATTAGAGGCGACCGCTTTGAGGTTGTCCAACTCCGGACCTCGAGGACCAGAATCCTGAATGGTTTTCAGGATATCACTCATTAATATTCATAAGGAAAAATGTGCATACATTTGGAATCATTATATGCAAATGTATCTCATGAATATTAATGAGGGGTATCCTGAAAACCTGGCAACGATCCAGCCCTCGAGGCCTGGAGTTGTACAACCCTGCTTTAAACAAAACATCCCAAAAACTGTAGGGGGGGTCTCTCCAACCCTGACCTACGCAAACATTCCAATAAAGTTGCCATTTAAAAAGTAAAACCCCAAAGTCACTGATTTCAAGAAGACATCATTCGTCAAGCACAGGTAATAGCCCCCAGGACAACTAAAATACAACCCGTCCTTAGACCCAAGAGACAGGGCCGCAAGACGGCTGCAAAATGGCGAGATCCAGGCTTTGCAAACAAATAATAGAACCAGTGTTTGGGAGGTCAGTCCCTAAGCACTATGAACACTACACTGTACTTCCTATAAAAACTCCAACGTTTCTTATTGCAACAATGGCGGCATGATGGCCGAACTAAGAATATGGAAGCGGAATATGACCCAATGTACACAATCGGCCTCACCACGAGTTTCATAGTATCTCGGCGGTAAATCCACTGAGATACCACCAAACAGAATTACCGTTATCCCTACTTGGTCCGGCGCAATTACCACCAGATTAGAAGTGGTGGTAGGTGGTGTTAGTCCCCAATAATTGGGGTCCATAGTACTCCATGGGGATTTCGGCAGAATTACCGCCAGATTACAAGGGTTGGTAGGTGGTGTTAGTCCCCAATAATTGGAGTCCATAGGACTCCATGGGGATTTTGGCAGAATTACCACCAGCTGTAATTCTTCTGGCGGTAATTTTGTCGATTGTGCTGTGTTTTTTGGCGGAAAGGTGACGGGTTTACCTGCAGCTTTTAGCTGAAATTGAATCCTCATCCTCTCCACCAAACTTGTAGTGGGGCAGTGTGGTAATTTGGTGGTAACAGAGTTACCACTGAATTTTACCACACAGCCTTGTAATGAGCCGAATGTGTTGGGCGGAATTCATAATGGTACTGAAATTGAAAAAAACAGGTTCATGGAGTAGAAGGGCCCTCAAAACAAATTCACGTGTTTGGGGTGCAACAGATTCCTGCATCCTGGATAACCTGGGGTTAGAAACGGGGGGCTTAAAACAAACACTCGCCAAATCGGGCAAGGGCAAAGCGTGACAAGGAAAAGGGAAATCAGGAGTAAGTCAGATGTACCCCTATCACTGGGGTCTGCAACCTGTGGCTCTCCAGAGGTTTTGGACAACAACTCCCATGATCCCTCACCTTTGACTATGCTAGATGGAGCAGGTGGGTGTTGTATTCCAGAACACCTGGAGAGCTAAAGGTTGCAGGCCCCTGCCCTAGCAGCTTCTCTGGGAGTCAAATTGCCCTGTCCGGATTTCAGTCCAGGGAAAGTCGGCGTAACTCCTCTGTTCGTCGCCCCACGACCGTCCTGTCTAATACACCACTTCCCACACCTGCCTTCCAGAGCTGTGTTGCTCCAGTGCCGCAGGTCTGAAAAGAGCTCTCTGGAGAAAGGTGGGGGTTCTCTGAACAGCTGACTTCCGGCTTTACTTTGTGGACTCCCGATAAAGAGTTGGAAGTGGCCCTGTGGTGTGTGAAGGGTTGGAAGTGGCCCTGTGGTGTGTGAAGAGTTGGAAGTGAAGGGTTGGAAGTGAAGGGTTGGAAGTGGCCCTGTGATGTGTGAAGGGTTGGAAGTGGCCCTGTGGTGTGTGAAAGTTTGGAAGTGGTCCTGTGGTGTGTGAAGGGTTGGAAGAAGCCCTGTGATGTGTGAAGGGTTGAACGTGCCCCTGTGGTGTGTGAAGGGTTGGAAGTGGCCCTGTGGTGTGTGAAGGGTTGGAAGTGAAGGGTTGGAAGTGGCCCTGTGATGTGTGAAGGGTTGGAAGTGGCCCTGTGGTGTGTGAGGGTTGGAAGTGGCCCTCTGGTGTGTGAAGGGTTGGAATTGGCCCTGGGGTGTGTGAAGGGTTGGAAGTGGCCCTGTGATGTGTGAAGGTTTGGAAGAAGCCCTGTGATGTGTGAAGGGTTGGACGTGCCCCTGTGATGTGTGAAGGGTTGGAAGAAGCACTGTGGTGTGTGAAGGGTTGGAAGTGGCCCTGTGGTGTGTGAAGGGTTGGAAGTGAAGGGTTGGAAGTGGCCCTGTGATGTGTGAAGGGTTGGAAGTGTCCCTGTGATGTGTGAAGGGTTGGAAGTGTCCCTGTGATGTGTGAAGGTTTGGAAGTGGCCCTGTGGTGTGTGAAGGGTTGGAAGTGGCCCTGTGATGTGTGAAGGGTTGGAAGAAGCCCTGTGATGTGTGAAGGGTTGGAAGTGGCCTTGTGATGTGTGAAGGGTTGGAAGTGGCCCTGTGATGTGTGAAGGGTTGGTAGTGGCCCTGTGATGTGTGAAGGGTTGGAAGTGGCTCTGTGAATTTAGGGTGACCAGACGTCCCGGTTTTGCCGGGACTGTCCCGGTATTTGGTGCTCTGTCCACCTTTCTCAAGATTATGTTCCCATAGGAAACTGCACTGGTCCCGGTTTTTGCTAGCAGGTCTTCATAGCTGGCAGGCAGGAATGCACAATCTCACACAGACGAAATGCTGCATTTTACAACTTAAGATCGTGTTCGTTTCTAACAAATGTATAATAATATGTGTTTATTTGAACAGTACACTTAAACTCCCTTCTCCTCCAAACACTACTGAAGTGTAGTGCCTTGACAACCACTTTCAAAAGTTAGTCCTACGTTTATGTTATGTGCCCTGTCCCGGTGTTTTACTTTTTAATTCTGGTCACCCTATTGTGATGTGTGAAGGGTTGGAAGTGGCCCTGTGATGTGTGAAGGATTGGAAGTGGCCCTGTGATTTGTGAAGGGTTGGAAGTGGCTCTGTGATGTGTAAAGGGTTTTTTATTCGTCATCAATGAGGTTTTACTTGCACTGAGCACGATTTTGTCATTTAATCGGGCATTCATACTGCAGCAATCACCAATGCAGGTGTCTTATAGCAACAGTGCCTTGTCTGAGAAAATGGTACATTGTGGCCCCGACGGAGGTAACCAGGCCATTGTGGTATTTCTACTTTGTAACTGTTAACGGGATTCAAATATACAGCACAGATGTGGGGTGCAGAGTTCAGTAGAATAAAAGGCGTTGGCGATGATTACAGCGTCACTGACAGTCAGTGGCACGCCCCCATGTAACGTTTTGTACACTCCCGACAGTGCAGGACGCAGCAGCTCAAAACGTGGGCCAGTCTCGTGAGCATCAACCCAACAGCACAGGGGTCTTGCTGGCATTGTCTCACTCACTCACCTAACCCCGCCCCCCCACCACATGCAAATGGCTGTGGTCAGCAACATAAACCCCAATAACACAACACAAGATGCTCCCGGGCTTGGCGCTATACACATGTCTAAATAAATAAATAAATAAATGAAATAAACACAACATAACCTCTCAGGCTCTGTTGGGAATCAAGGCCTGGCACACACACACACATTTTGAAACAGGGGCAATCTATGTACTGCTAGCACCGTGTGGGCAAGTGCCCGTGCAGAAGCAGCACGCGCCACACACCATGCCAAGCGCACAAGGGGCAACTCCCAAGAAAGAAAAGCTTTTTCAGGCAAAGAAGGGAATTTGACCACAAGAAAATCAAAGGATAGAATATACCAGTCACACATTTTATTTTTTATTGTATGTATTGTTTTTATTTAAGCATTTATGTGAGCGCGCCAAGCCCGAGGGCTTCAGGGCGCTGGTTATAGTAAGCCAGGAGAAGAGAGAAGGGGGGATGGGGTGGCACAGAGGGAGCATGGGAGTCGCATTCCAATGCATCTGGAGTGCTACAGGTTGCAGGCCCCTGGTTTAAGCTGGCCCTGCGCATCTGTGCCAGTCTGAAAACCGTCTGGTTCCCGGCGATTTGCTCCTTTTTCGCGGATCGCCTTGTTCTACTCGGGCCTGACTACAAATGTGCGTGTGGTCCTTGCTTGCATTGCCTGTCCCTGCCCCCCGGGACCTTTGCATACCGGCCTGTTTGCATTTGCGCAGACTGCACACGTGGCGCATTTTGCGCGCAGAGTGGACAGCTGAGCACCGGGATGGCTTTCCAGTCTTTCGTTCATTGTGCGGGCACTGTTTTGAGAACATGCCTGCCCTTGCCCTCCCCAAATAGCTTTGTGAAGTGAGCCCCGAGTTTGTAAGTCAATACTGATTTGGGGGCTTTATATAGCTTGGGAAGAATTGGACCCAAACGTCTGCTGGTTCCGTTGACTATCAGAATACGCCCTTTGATCCACAAGTGGTTCATTAGCAGACACTTGGAGAACCCCCCCCTCTCCCCCTGTATAGGAATTATGGGCACCCTAAGGCTGCCTGTTCCCGATCCATAGGGCCTCTCGGGAGACCCCCGCTAGCGAGCGGACATTAGTGACCATTAGGGACCACTGGGCACCCCAGCTAGCATAGACCCTCCTTGGGACATACTCCGCAGGCCCTGAGTGTACGGGTGGGCTGCACGGGCCAGAACCCCGTCTTGCAGAAGGACATAAGAAGATGTGGCCGAAGTCCAGGTGGTCCCAAGGCGATGACTCTGAGGGCCTCATTCAAAGTATGGGAGTGTCCTAAAAAAAAAGCAGCGAAAAGGAGTTACGACCACTTTTCCCTCAAAGCCATATTACGAGGTTGGTGGAAGACCCTCCTGCGCTTTTCCTCCAACACTTGGCGGGAGGCTTTTCCTCCCCTCACCTCACATATACCGCCAAAATGAGCGGCAGCGATGGTAAAGTATGGCAGTATTTCTACAGACCCGTGGTGGTGTCTTCTTGCGTTCCACCGGTCTATGGGCCTCATTACGACCCTGGCGGTAAGGGGTTAACGGCGCCGTAAAAGGTGCCGGCACCGTTAACCCCTTACCGCCTAATAATGGTTTTTACCAGCCGTTAAGGATTGGACACGCAAAGGGACCTTGGAGGTATTTACGGTACCGCAATTTGTGGTACCGTAACTACCAATTTCCCCATTTCCATTGAGCCCTATGGGGGCAAAAATGGGAATGGGGAAGGGCCAATGGTGAATGGGGAATTACCGCCCCGCCAACCTTGGAATGGGGCGGTCATTCCGCCATTCACCAGGGCAGAATCGGTAAAATACCGGCGGCAACCATGGTGCTGCTAGCGCCATGGTTACCGCTTTGTTTTAAAAGACTTTCTTGTGAAAGTCTGCAGGTTGATCGACCTGAATTCAACCTTTTTTTTGTTTGTTGTCACGGGTGCCATCACCCCGATCCTCCCTCCCCACCCCCACTCCACTCCCCCCGATTTACGCACATGTATATGCATTTGGTAGGATCGACCAAAAGTGTTCGACCAAATGGCTGACTTTCTAAAGAACGTCTTTTAAACAACGGGGATAGCCTCAAGAATGTCCCCTTTAGCCTCCCGTATTGGTTTGGTCCAAAAGTGAGTCCAAACATTGCGACTTCGACCCCCCCCTGCAATGAAGCTGGCATATCGGGGAATATAGTCCCCGTTGGGTGTGCTCGCTGCTGAACTCCACTTCCAGTCCGGGAAGTTATGCTAAAAAGGGAAAGAAATTAAGAATACACTGACCTTTTGAGGCTCAGGTTTGGCCAGAAGAGTTATGTTTAAAGTTGGGCCGTCTTCACCCCCTTAAGTGCTGTGGACGGGTGTGCTGGTGCTTTTTGCATAGACTGGTTTAAAGCTCAGCAGTTTCTAAAGCATGCCACTGATCATTGAGGGCAAACGCTGGCACACTCTTAAGGGCATTTCCTTTTCTGATCCCATCCACCTGGCTCAGAAGATGAATACTGTGGGGGGGGGGCTCTTCGCCTTGAAAGTGAGGTGTGTTAAAGCTGGAGGTTCCCACAAACTGGAAGGCGAGAGCACTCAGTGCTGTTCTTTATCTGAAAGCACTCTGTATGCCCCCTCCCCGCCACCCGAGAATGGGGCGACCCGACAGACTTTCAATGTGAGAAGTATTTCTGAGGACTTCGCGTCTCCTGCGGATCGGATAGGACGCCCTTGTGGTCTGAAAGCGTTTTCTTCTGTCTTTATTTTTCCATCTCCTCTAACGTTATTTTTTTTCTAATTCACTTTAGAGCATTCAGATTATATTAATGTGTAATTGACATTATATTAGCATTCAATTAAATACTAAATAGCAACAGGCGATTGTTTGTGTTGTATTTATTTACTTATTGAACATTTGTATTGTGCCTATACACAAGTGTTTCCAGGCTCCACAAGACAAGATGGGGGGACGGGGACCGTGAATCACAAAAGTACAACAAAGAACGGTTATATTGGTCTTGTGACAATCCTACCGTGCAAGTGCATGACAAGGTGATAAGGGCAAGGGGATGGGGTTAGAGGGAGAAGTGCAGGAGTGGGGAGCACAGGAGGGAGTACAACAACAAAGAACAGTGTTTTGATTTGGGGTGCAAGAATCGCCTGTTTAAGCTGCCAGGTCGCTTTAGCAGGTGTGTCCCCTCGGAAATCGCAGAAAGTTAGGACTCACATTTCTGGCTGCCGTTCCTCAATCTTAAAACACCAGAGGCAAACTGGGCTTTAGGGGATGCAAAGGATTGCCAGCAGGGCGGCACACGTGACAGGACACAGGGGCTTGGACAGAGTCAGCCACACGTAGCCCCACCAGATGAAGGATCGGCATTATGGTGAGGTAGTACCTGGCAGCCACCTTGGCCGCCACCAGTGGTGGTGCCAGGTAAGCCACACAGTCACCGAATAGCGAACCTATTGCAAATGTATTATCATGATTGGTATGATATGATAGGTTATTTATAACGTGCTTAATACCCAGACCTTTCTAAGCACGGATCCGGGGATCGAACTTGTGTTGCTCCATGTCGTCTTGCTTCCAAGGCGAGCACGTTGTCCCTAAGCTATCCTCCCAATACAGATTGTATTTAGTGAGTGCAGGCCTAGCTTCAGGAATCAACAGAGCACTCTATAAACTGGCGGGGAGGAGCGCCTGGGGACCAATTCCGTTGGTGACGGTGCGCGGTACAAATGCCTTTAACATTTAACATTTAACAGAAGCAGAGAAAAAAGGGAGCGGGAGATAGCAATAGGGGAATGGCAGGCAATTGGCAGTGAGGGATATACAAGCAACGAGGGAGGAAACAGTGAGGTCGGGGATGACAAAACACCACCTTACAGGGGAGCACAAAGCCGATTGTACAGGCTCGGGCCAGCCGCATAAGCCTGACAAGAAATCTCCCAATTAACAAAAGAGGCCGGTAAATGTTGGTACCCCACAAGAACCTCTATTGAGGAGATCCAGCGGAGGAAGGGACTTGACGGTAAGTCTGAATTTCCTCTGTCATGTGGCTTACCTACACTGCCAAGCCTTGCCTTGCGCAGGGACCTGGCAATGATGAGGGGGCAGCCCTTCACTCTCTCTCTAGGTCTCAAAACACCATGACGTGATTTCCTCAGCTTGGCCAAAGTGTCAGGGCGAAGGGAATCACGTTGGAGTTCCCGAGGGTGAGAGGGTGCTACTACAACCTCTTAACTGGCATGGGTAACCGTTCCGCTACTGCAACACTCCATCACCCGCGTGGCAGTTTCCACCCCTTCGTTTAGTCAAGACAAAGACGACGCGCCAGTGGGCAGGGCAAAGGCCGAGCTGGCGGTAGCTCCTCCTCAAAATTGAGCAGCGTTCCAGTTTTGCCAGAAGCCTCCTTCCTCCTTCCTCCACCGCGTGTAGATGCGGCAAATGGTTATAAGCTGAAGGTATGTCCAGAGGATTTGTTTATAGCATACCAAAATATTCATAAATGCCGAAGCTCCGATACATAGGACATAGTCCCTTTGGCATACTAACCTGACAAGCGCTCATTGAGGAGGTCTCGATTCTTCTATGACATTTTTAAAAGGTCCCCAATGAATGCTAGAAGAGATGCGCAGGTAAGGAAGGATAGCTCAATGGCAACGCGTTTGTCTTGGAAGGAAGACAACGCGGCGCAACACAGGTTCGAATCCCGAGTCCGCGCTTAGAACCACTCCCTGTTATTAAGCGTGTAATAAAAAAACAATTAAAAGAAAGAATAATTATAAATAAAATCATAAATAGACATGCAGCAGCCTTTAACGCTGCTTCTCTGGTACGTTGCGCAAAGACACATTGCAAACAGAAGACCTTCAAAGTACAAACACTCCTGACTATGCTTGGAGGAGAGCTCAGTGAGTTAGGTGGTTGCTTCAGGTGTCTGTGTTCAGCCTAAAGGGCACAGATTCGAGATCAGAATTGGGCGGCACCCGGCAGATCTCTGTGGGGCGGTGAAGATTGAATAATATGTCTGCACCTTGCTCAGAAAATTATAAGCCAGTAGTGTAGATATTTGTTTCACACTTTATTGTAAAAGTGAATGTTATTGAACTGAATACAAATTGCTTTTTATGATGGTGTATTAAGTTATTTTGTAACAAAGTTAATGGTCATACAGAGTTCAACACAACCATGCTATTCTCATTACAACCATGCTTTTCTCAAAACAACCATGCTTTTCTCAACACAACCATGTTATTCTCAACACAACCATGCTTTTCTCAACACAACCTTGCTTTTCTCAACACAAGCTTTATGAATAAATTGCTTTGGAAAGTGATTTGAGGGCTTGCCCTGTTAAGCGCACCACACCATTTCGATAGGTTCCATTTAAGACCCTCAGTTCATAGTTAAAAGGGAGGTTACCATGTGAGTGTCAGCAACAGAACGTAACATCGTTTGCTTGCCTTATGGTAAGTAAGGCTGTATATGCAGTATGTGCCTTGATGCGCCCTGAAGCCTGCGGGCGCCGGAGCGCTATATACATATATAAATAAATAAATAACTCTACATTCACAGGTTTAGATCCAGGTGGAATTTACTCTGCTATTCCCCAATCTGAGGTCAATAAATTGAGCACCGATAAGTTGGTACGTTTGACTTGGAAGCAAGACAACGCAGAACAACACAGGTTTGAATCCCGGTCCCACGCTTAGAGACTGGTTTTTGCTATTAAGCGTGTTATGAAAGATTAATTCATTTTTAAAATTAGTTTTAATTAACACATATTACAGTGCTTAGAATTGAAAGCAATCCGGCACAAAGCACTAAATAAAAATCTATTATTATTACAAACATAACACCATCCTAGATCAGGTGCCTGGGGTGAAGGGGCATAGACAATAACAACTCAAACATAAAAACAATTCAATTAGAAAACAAGTGAAAACGATCAAACAAACAGATTCCTAAAATACTGCTTCCTGTGCTGCATCAAAAATGGCACTGCCAACCTTCCCCAAAAGTTAAGGACTGCCTGGGGACTTCTCCTCACCTGGATGTGCTTCTGTGGAGTTGTTAAGTCTAACATCGAGCTGCTGAGCTCCGGAGAAGGGGTCGCTTTGTGGCTCCTTAGATCACAAACTGCAAAGGATGAAAGGAAAAATGGTTACTTTCAACCTGCACAATAGTAGAAGAGCGTCCGATTCTGGCAAAGAGAACCATTCAGTGTAGGGTCATTATTGCAAGGACTCTGCAGGAGGTCGGTTGTTGAATGCTCAGCCCTTGGTGGGGTGTGATACTGTGCGAGGCCAAGCAGGGGTGTGCTGGTGTTTGTTATGCTTCACTCTGTTATAGCAGGATCTTTAAAAAAGTGATGATTTCACAGATGGATACAGGGCATAATACAGCAGAGTTCCATGTGTGCCCTGTGTTGTTAATGGAGCATATACTATTACTTCGAGAAAAGGTTAGAGCGCTGTTGCATTTCTCCTCTCTTGCCACCAACCTAACCCAAGCCCCTTCTATTCCAGATCCACAAGAGCACTTGGAGACCCTGCAAATGGCAGCGGCGCGCGGTATAAATCCCAATGGCTTCCTTACATAGGACAAATGATAATCAAATGAAAATATCTGGACAGCGGGCAGGGATCCCACTATTGCACACATTGGGAGGGAAATGGTGGCAGGGGGGGCACAACCCAGTGAAGGCAGATCATTCCGGAAGCCAGTGGTGGGGGATGGGCAATGCTCTCAGATGCCATGATACAAGAGTTCCCTAAAAAGGTGGCTCTTCCTCAATGGAAGGCAGAGGTTGACTTGTCTTACTATAGTGTTAATCCCCCGTGGAAGGGCTGGAACGGGGATAACGGGCCGGGAGCCCAAGTTATTGGGTCGACCGAAGCAAAGGCGGATAACGAGGGCTCCGGCCGTTAGCCCCGTTCCAGCCCTTGGATCAGGGGATTTGGGCTATTAGACCAAAGCGGTAACCCGGGTGCTTAAAAAAAAGTATTTTCCTTCGTTCAATGGGACGCGGTGCGCCTCCTGTTGAACGAAGTAAAATACTTTTCCGAGATGGCTGCCATGGAAAGGGAAGGCGGGGCTCCGTATGGAGGCCCTCTTCCCTTCCATGGGGGCCAGCGGGAGCCGGGTGAAGGACCGACTATGACGGCGGCACTCGCCACTGCAGAAATAAGGTAAGCGGGAGGGTAGGCAAAAAAGAAAAAAAAAGGGATGGAGGGTGGGGGAAGATGGCAGCGGGGAAGCCGGTCGTCATTCGTCATGGAACATAGGCTTTCACTGGTGGTTCAAGCCCACGTTCCTAGCCACCTGATTGGCTGGCTCCCCCAGCCAGGTTGCGAATTATAATTATGGGCGTGGAGCGTGTTTTCCACAGTATTGGAGCAAGGGCTGAGAACGCTTGCCTGTTCCCTTTTGCAGTTTGGTACTTCCCATCTGGTGAGAGGCTGACACATAGCGTTGGAGTTGACTTCACAACTTGGAGAGGTTCTCAGCAGATTACATTGGCATTTCTGCTCTGCCATGCTTGTGTTGTAGCAGGCATCAAATATTATTCAGGCTTGCAGGGCAGTCTGTGGTGATGTAATGGAACCTAGGCAGGTGAGCAGGGCTTGACATCATCCTGCTGTCGCAAGTGTGGGGCCACGTTGGGTGCTTTAACGTTTGATTTCGGCAGGTAGGATTAGTGGATAGCTCAGGGGCAACGCGTCTGTCTTTCTTCAAAGCAAGACAATGCGCACCAGCACTGGTTTGAATCCTGATCCGGTGGTTAGACACCAGTCTCTGGTATTTAGCACGTTAAAAAAGATTAATTAATTTCATTTAATTAATTTGGTAAGCTCTGATCTTGCTTAGCACATAAAGATGTAACCGGGCTCCCTATATTTAATTTACAATTTGTGTTATGGGGCTAGTTGAGGGTATAGATATTGAAGGTCAGAGCTATGATTTAATGTTTAACGTTGTGGGTCTTTCGTGAGGTTTACACAAGCTGTGGGTGGATCTTCAGTTATGCGCTTGGCATCTATAGTGACATAAGGAAGGCATGCCCTGCAGTGGCAGGTGCAATTCAAGAGCAACACTGCTAGGGTGAGATAATTACTGTCAGCTTGGTGATCATTGTCAATTCCAGATAGGCAATGACAGCTACATAAGGAGAGTGGGAATCACTGGGGAAGGGTATAGAACCCTGGAGGACTCCACTAGCTATGAGCATGTGCAGAACCAAAGAAGGCCCCATTTGGAAACACTGTTGGTGGTTGCCCAGGAATGTCACCAAACATTTGAGCACTTGGTTTTCTATGCCCAAAAGTATTGCGGGGATGTTTAGAGGTTGCTGGTTGTCAACTGCAATGGAGGACACCAAAGTAGCTTAGAAGGCGTCAGGGGTCACCATTGCCTGTGATGTATGAAGGCATTACTCACTGCATATATGGTGGTCACTAGCTCATCTCACATGACATGAGGATATACCAGAAGAAAAGCAGGAGGTTGTTCAAGCCTTTATAAGTCTACCAATGTATGTCTACAGCACTTTTCTAGAGCCTCTCTCTCTCTCTCTCTCTCTCTCTCTCTCTCTCTCTCATTCGAAGTTCCCCTCATCCTGTTCACATATGTGTGTTCCCGCACAACTGGGCGGCATGCGCTCCCTTGCTTCTTTAGCTGCGTGCGCTCCCTCGCATCATAGGTCCCTGCATCCTGTACCGTTCCACCTCTCCTGCGTTTCCCTTCCTTCCTCTCGCATCTCAGCCCTTCCCTCTTCGATCTATTGTGTACTATTCTGACACTGTCTTGTGCTCCAGTGTTTTTCTGGCATTACTTTGCATTGCCTGCATTGTTATTCTAGGTTCCTGTTGTGTTCTGTGCCTTGCTGACTGTATTGGCTTTGTGTTTGCTCTGTACGGTTCTTGAGATTGTGTTGTCATCCAAGGTTTGTGACATCACATTGCATTGCCTGCATTCTTCACTTATAGGTTCCCTGCTGACTTCTGCATTTTGCTTTTGGTCCTGTATTGCATCTGCATTCTCTACTTCTAGGTTCCCTGTTGTGCTCTTTTCTTTCTGATGGTTCTGTACTGCATCTGATTTGTAGGTTTGTTCTTGTTCTTTGTTGTGCCCCCCTCCCTTTCGTGTCCCCCCTGTGCCTCTCTCCTGCCTGCCCCAGTGCACGACCTCCCCTCCCCACTCCCCTGCCTGGGAGCCCCTCTCCCTACCCCCCAACCCTCTTTCCTCCCTCCACCCCCTATGGTGCTCTCTGTCTCACCTATCTTTTCTAACTGCTTTTTTATCAACTATCCTATCCCTCTCACTAGGTCTGGCAGGAAGAAGCTCAAAAGGGACATCTTGGTCTCCAATGCAGGCCTCCCTATCGCTGATACCTATACCAGTGCTTCCTCCTTACCGACTTACTCTTTGTAGTTCCATCTCCAGGCCAATGGACCCCTCCCCTATATGGTCTGTTCTCTCTCCTTTTTCCTCTTCTCCCATTAATGATGACACCCGGTGGGAGGCCCTCCTGGCCCCCTTCCACTCCTCTAAGACTATAATTAATGTCTACTTAAATGGCCCCGTCTTGGCCCAGGGCCCTCAGGCCAATCTCCTCCTCTTTGATAGGCACTTTCCGTGCCTTATGAACTTCCTTTCCTCTCCTGCTATCTCTTCTTAGCCCTCTCTGGCTCCTCTGCCACCTCCCTTTTCTGCCATCTCTTTGGCACCCCCTTCTGCTTCTATGGCCACCCTGTTGCCTCCCTCCTCCACCAGCCCTGTGGCACTCTCTTCTCCCTCTCTGACTACCCTGCCTTCTAGCTCTTCATTCCTTCTCTGCCCATCATCGGGCACCTCCAACACTTCCGCAGGGTGTACCTCTGGCCTGTACCCCTCCCCGGAATGCTCTCAAATGTGCTACTCTCAACTCTTTTTCAGCTCAACTCTAACATCTGCCGTCTCCTGTAAGAGCTTGATTTGGATGTACTTGGTCTCACCAACACTTGGTTCACGGGCAGCTTTGTCACAAGTTTCAACACACTCCTTCCCGATGGCTACACAATCTGTTCCCAACCCAGAAAACCCAGAACCAACCGCCCCAGTGGGGGTGTAGCCTTGATTGGATCCCTGCTCCTATCATTCCAATGCAGCACTCCTCCAACTCCTTTGAATGCCTGGTCTGCAGGCTCTCAATCTCTCCTGCCCTCCCCCTCACTGTTGCCACTTTCTACAGGCCGTCTGGCCGGGTTGTCCTCTTCCTATCTGAGTGGGCTGACCTCTCCTCCTCTCTCCTTGCCTCTACCTCTCAACTTCTCCTCCTCAGCGACTTGAACATCCACCTGGATGCTACCAGCCCTTCTTCAGTACTGTTTCGCAGACTCTGTGATTCTCTCTATTCTTCCCTCTGGCCAAACTCACTCTGCACGGCACACCCGGGATGTTCTGATCGCCTCAGATCTCCCCTTCTCCAACCCTCTCACCACTCCTATGTCTTGGAGTGATCACTTTCTCCTTTATTCCCATCTCTCTCTCTCTTCCCCGCAGGTCAAGCTGACTCCAGCGCTGCCACCTACCTTCTCAGTTATCCGACCCATGAAGCATGTGTCAGCTGAGGCTTTCGCCGCTACCTTCTCTCCTCCTGCACCTTTGGCTGACTCACACCCTGACATAACCCCCTCTAACCTTCATCTCTCTATCTCTAACACTATGGATGTCGTTGCCCCTGTCATGAGGATCCTCTTGAAGCCCAAATCCAAGTGCAACTTGGTACAATTCTGACCTCGCCACCCTTAAATGGAAGTGTAGGGCAGCGGAGAGGAAGTGAATGGCATCGGGCACCGCGCCCCTGACTAACTGGCCTTCTCCAAAGGCATTACAGACTCTCTGTTCTCTCTAAGAAGAGATCCTACTTCCAAGCCTGCCTCTCTGCAGCATCTAACAACTCGGTCGAACTCTGCAAGGAGCTGGACAATCCTGCTGCAGTCTCTACCTCTGCTGTTCTCTCCCAGGCCCTCTGCATAGGCTTGGTCTCTCATTTCACTACTAAAACTCAGGACACCCTGTCCACCCTCTCTTCCTCTGCTTCCTCTTCCTCCTCCTCTACCAATCCTGGGCCGTCTGAGGCTGTCTCTCCTCCTGCTTTCCCCTGCTCACCCCTGACAATGTTTCTATATAAGTCTGACCTATGAAAGTCTCATCAAAGCAGGTTCTCCACTGCCCATCCAGAACCATCAAGGACCACATCGACATCCTTGCTCCAACCTTGGCTGATTTCTGCAATCACTCCTTTGCCACTGGAACTTTCCCCTCCCCCTTAAGCACTCTCTTGTGCACCCCCTTCTAAAAAAGCCCTCGGCCGATCCTTCCTCTCTGGTTAACTATCGGCCGATCTCCATCACTCCTTTCCTGGGCAAACTCTTGGAAAAGCTGGCCATCTCCCAGTTTAATCTACATACTGAATCTGTTGGTTGGCTCCATGATCACCAGTCTGGCATCAGAGCCGCCAGAAGCAGGGAAACTGCTCTCATGACCACCCGTGAAGACTTGCTCTCCAATCTTGGCTCTATTCTCCCTTCTGTCCTCATTCTCCTCGATCTATCCTCTGCTTTTGACACGGTCAGCCATGCCAGCCTGCTCATTCGCCTCCGTGACATCCTTGGTATTACTGATTGGGCCCTGGCCTGGTCGACCTCCTTTCTCACAAACCGACCCTCTTGGGTCCAACTGGAGTCTTTCCTCTCTTCTATCTCTCTCTCTACTTGTAGTGTTCCCCAGGGGTCTAACCTCTCTCCCAGGCTCTTCAAACACTACCTGGAAGCTCTTGCCCACTGCATCGCTACTTTATGCTCCCATTTTCAATGTTATGCGGATGATGCTCAGCTCTCTTTCAGGCTCCCCTCAGGCACCTTTGCTTCTTCTCTCATACCAGACTCTCTGGCCGCAATTCAGGAATGGTGTGCAGCCAATGATCCCTGCTTTAATGCCAGTAAGACTGAGATCCTCCTCAATGGCACACCCGCTCCCTCCTTTGCTCACTCTCTCTGGCTGCCCACTCCCGGCCCTCTTCCTGTTCTTTCCTGTTAGGCTGAGAACATTGGTGTCATCTTCGACTCCACCCTCTCCTTCTCACCTCACATCTCTGAAGTCTCTAAGGAGTCAAACTATCAGCTGCACCTCCTCAGAGGTATTCTGCATTTTCTCACTTTAGTCCAGAAGCTCACTGTCTCCAGAGCTCTGTCCTCTCTAGGCTGGACTACTGGAACAGCCTCTTTCTAAATCTTCCTGCCACTACTCTTTGACCTTTACAACTTATGTAGAACAGGACTGCAAGACTTGTGTTTGGCCTCAAGCCCAGGGATCGTATCTCTCCAGCTCTGAAATCTCATCACTGCTCCCCGTGGCTGCAAGGATCAAGTTCAAGACCCTTTGCATCGTCCACAAGGCTTTCTGGGGCCTGTGTCTGTGCTAGCTCAAACTTTCTCTTCCAAAACATCTACCTTCCCGAGCTCTCCGCTCATCTACCTCCAACTCTCTGAGGGTCAGATGCTTCTCCAAGCAGAGAGTTGGGGATAGATCTATCTCCTCGGCTGGGGCCTCCCTCTGGAACAGCCTCCCTGCCTCTCTCAAACCTGAGCAGAACCACCTCTGAGTCTGGAAGCAACTCAAGATCTTCCTTTTCGCTTCCTCTTTCTCTCTTCCTCTCCCTTGCTGCTGCACCTTACTGCTCCGTGCACTGGTCACCTGGTGAACCTCTGAACTCGGGCCCAGGCTCCTGCATGTCCAGTTGCCCTTGTGCTGCCTCCAGGCTCCCCAGTACTTACGGGTCTGTAGCTGCAAACCTACAGTCCCTTTTCTCTGCACTTATGAGCCACCCGCTGGCTGCACTTGTGAGTTAACTGTACTTCCCCTTCCCCTCTCCCCCTGGCACTTCTCCCCTTCCCTCTTCCCTGCACTTGCACGATCAGAATTTTACAAGGCCTAGTAAGATTGTTATTTTGTTAAGATCTGTTCTCTCTTGGCACCGTGCACCTGGCCATCTGTCCTCCAGGTCCAGGTACATGCTCACCCTGTCACCCTCCCGCACTGCCTCTGGGCCACCGCTTGCACTGGGGTCTGTATCTGCACCCATAAAGCCCTCTCCCCCATTTTTACTTCCTGCGCTTATCAGACCTACCTTGTCTGCTTCCTTAAACCTAGCACTTGCAAATTGCTGGCTGCACTATCACTGTTTGTTGCCTTTATTATTTATTTATTTATTATTATTTATCTGTTTCTCCTCTGCTTCGCACTTTCCACTTCTCCCCCCTTCCATGCACCAATGTCACTCGGCCTAGTAAGATCGCTGTTTTGTTCTCCCCTGTTCCCCTCCCTTGCCTTGTCATGCTTTGAAACACTTGTGTACGAGCGCGATAGAAATAAAATATCAATATCAATAGAAAAAAAATAATATCAATTTTGTCCTCCCTGCGTTTCCCCCTTATTGTCTTGTCGCGCATAGAAACACTTGTGTACAGTTGCATTATAAATGCCACATCATATCATATAACATATTCTCTCATATATCATATTCTCTCTCTCTCTCTCTCTCTCTACAGAGAGAGAGAGAGGGAGAGAGAGAGAGAGAGAGAGAGAGAGAGAGAGAGAGAGAGAGAGAGAGAGAGAGAGAAATACCCAGTCAAATGACGCTCAGGGGAGGAATTGGGTCAGAACAAGACAGTGCTGCACTCTGGCAAAAACTGTCTTTCCGGAGCGCTGTTCCATCCCAACCTCACACAAGTTGGGGAAGCTCTCTGGCCCTGACTGCTCGGAGCCTCCTGACACAGTGTTCAGAAAACTGCTGTGAGTCTGAGACACAGTGGCCATTAAAAGGTCACGAGTTGCAGTCAGGTGCAGAGAGCTTTCTCAACATGTGGGGGTGGGGATGGGACTCGAGTCTACATTGAATTACGCTCCGGCAAGACAGTTTTTGCCAGAGCGCTGCACTGTCTTGTTTCTGACCCAATTTCTCCCCCACTAAACCCATGCCTAAAGTCTCCTCCCAGTTGACCAGGGAAAGGAATACGCTTTCTGATCCTGACCTTGGAGGTTGTGTACTGCGGATCCCCGGGAGGAGAAAATGGCCAGAAAGAGAGGGGTATCCACGGGATGAGCCACCGTGTTTGCCTTCTTTTAAAGGAGAAATGTTTACACTCCCACAGTACATCATTGCTTGCTGCCACCATAACCCTTCTGTTGCACGAGTTAACCATCTTAGTGTGGGTGGAATTAGTCACCCTGTGTGAATAAAACAGATAGACATCTTTCTCAAATTCAGGGAACTCAGACAATTGAAAATGTCCCTAACTCCCGAAAGTGTAAGAGGTGGAAGTTTGAGAATGTTAACAGCATCCCATCTAAAAACCTCTGTACCTCTTTACAAACGAATCTGACGGCTGGTTCACATAACATTCCCTTAGTAAAGGTTACTGGAAAGAGATAAAAATCTAAGTATGAAACCACTTACAAAAACTAATTTTTGTATTCGGGACTTCAAGTCCCATAATTCCCTCAGTACTGAGACGGGGAAGAGGGATGTTGAGGAACAAAACTGCAGTGACCAGTTCATTAGTGGAGATTGTCCACACCTGAGGGAGATTGGGCCGTTTGAATGTCCCCCTCAGGTGCAGACTATTGTCAGAGAAGCCAGAGAAGCAGAAGCAGAGGAAGCAATGTGTGCTGTGTGGGTTGTGTCTGCAGGTGAGGTGGGATTAATAGAGCGAGTACATTCTGGGACCACTGCAGGTCCTGAGAGGGCCGGTGTCTCTCCTTATCCTAATTGAAGAGGTTGTGCAGCATAAAGTCAGCATGGTGGCAAACCCTGAGGGAGCTCCCGTGACTAGGTGGCTCCAGAGACTCATAGGAGCTTGGGAAGCTCCGCGTTGGTGTGGAGGTGGCAAGAGCGAATAACAAGGAACTGTTCACCGAGGCCAGGAGAGCCACAGAAGCTAATGACCAGCGAGCACAGAGCCAGAGCGTCATAGCCAGTGAGTACCCCACTGGCAAGTGGAACAGGAGCGCTGAGGTGTTGCTCGCGTGCGGCAAGTCAGCCGCGCAGTTCGCATATGAATGACAAAGTCGCTTCTATTGAATATCAAACTTTCAGAAAACCCAGGAAGTGGTGGTTAGCGAAACAAAGTAGCTGTGATGTTCCTTTTATAAGTGTGAGGAAATCCCAACAACCCGGCGGAGAAACAATATTAAGAACCAAGGCATACAAGCAATGCCAAAGCAAAAAGAAAGCAAAACCTGGGCAATTTGAGATCATTAATCATTGTCAAAAGCCAAAGGGAAGTAATACAAATCCCAAGGGTTCTAGAAAGTGCTGCTCATATGTTGCAAGTAATGTGCTTGATCGAGTAATGTGCTTGATCGTTGGCACAACCAAGGCAGAAGCAGGAAAATACTTTATCCTGACTACTTTGGTTTTACTGATGCAGAAGGGAAAGACAGGTGGCAAACAGGCTGCCCTTCTAGAAGAAGCTATCCAGTGGCAGATCAGCATCGTTTGTAGAAAAGGCCTCAGATGGATCAATGTGAATGTTCCATTCCCTGAAACCTGCTAATATTTTGACAACAAAGAAGCCTATTGAAGTTGTTGTTATAATTTGAAAATTACCATTGAAGCACTTTTCTGTTTTGATGTTGAAGAAGTAGACGGGCAGGCGAGTATACCCATAGTGCAAGAATTGATTGCCCAGAAGAAACCTGGTAAAAAACATAAGCCAGGTAGAAGGTGCAAGTACTGAAGAGTGGCACTAATAGAAAACAGCATGTTGAGTTGTGATATTGGGGAAGAATTGTGAACAATGGCTGATGAAAAGTTACAATTATTTCTCCAGTTAATGTTGTGATGAACCATCCTGACCAAACAATTTGTTGTTGCCACAAATGTGAGACAGTTCTTATACCAGGAGGGGAGAGATGATGTAGGAGTTTGGATGTGGAACAGCACTCTGGAGCCGCTAGACACAGCACTCTGGAGCCGGTAGGCACAGCACTCTGGACCCTGGTAGACATAGCACTCTGGACCCTGGGGGAGACAGCACTCTGGAGTCTGGGAGACACAGCACTCTGGAGCCGCTAGACACATCACTCTGGAGCCGCTGGACATAGCACTCTGGACCCTGGGAGGCATAGCATTCTGGAGCCGCTAGACACAGCACTCTGGAGCCAGTAGACATAGCACTCTGGAGCCGATAGACACAGCACTCTGGACCCTGGGAGGCACACCACTCTGGAGCCTGGGAGGCACAGCACTCTGGAGCCTGGAAGACACAGCACTCTGGAGTCCAGGAGACACAGCATTCTGAAGCTGAAGACACAGCACTCTGGAGCTGAACACACAGCACTCTGGAGCCGGTAGACACAACACTCTGGAGCCGATAGACACAGCATTCTGGACCCTGGGAGGCACAGCACCCTGGAGTCTGGGAGGCACAGCACCCTGGAGTCTGGGAGACACAGCACTCTGGAGCCGCTAGACACAGCACTTTGGACCCTGGGAGGCACAGCACTCTGGAGCCTGGGAGGCACAGCATTCTGGAGCTGAAGATACAGCACTCTGGAGTCCAGGAGACACAGCTCTCTGGAGTCCAGGAGACACAGCACTCTGGAGCCGGTAGACACAGCACTCTGGAGCCGGTAGACACAGCACTCTGGAGCCGGTAGACACAGTAGTCACAGCACTCTGGAGCCGGTAGACACAGCACTCTGGAGCCTGAGAGACACAGCACTCTGGAGCCAGTAGACATAACACTCTGGAGCCGATAGACACAGCACTCTGGACCCTGGGAGGCACACCACTCTGGAGCCTGGGAGGCACAGCACTCTGGAGCCTGGAAGACACAGCACTCTGGAGTCCAGGAGACACAGCATTCTGAAGCTGAAGACACAGCACTCTGGAGCTGAACACACAGCACTCTGGAGCCGGTAGACACAGCACTCTGGAGCCGATAGACACAGCATTCTGGACCCTGGGAGGCACAGCACCCTGGAGTCTGGGAGGCACAGCACTCTGGAGCCGCTAGACACAGCACTTTGGACCCTGGGAGGCCCAGCACTCTGGAGCCAGTAGACATAGCACTCTGGAGACGATAGACACAACACTGTGGACCCTGGGAGTCACAGCACTCTGGAGCCTGGGAGGCACAGCATTCTGGAGCTGAAGATACAGCGCTCTGGAGTCCAGGAGACACAGCTCTCTGGAGTCCAGGAGACACAGCACTCTGGAGCCGGTAGACACAGCACTCTGGAGCCAGTAGACACAGCACTCTGGAGCCGGTAGACACAGTAGTCACAGCACTCTGGAGCCGGTAGACACAGCACTCTGGAGCCTGAGAGACACAGCACTCTGGAGCCTGAGAGACACAGCACTCTGGAACCTGGGAGACACAGCACTCTGGAACCTGGGAGACACATCACTCTGGAGCCTGGGAGACACAGCCCTCTGGAGCCTGGGAGACACAGCCCTCTGGAGCCTGGGAGACACAGCACTCTGGACCCTGGGAGGCACAGCATTCTGGAACCGCTAGACACAGCACTCTGGAGCCAGTAGACATAGCACTCTGGAGACGATAGGCACAACACTGTGGACCCTGGGAGTCACAGCACTCTGGAGCCTGGGAGGCAGAGCACTCTGGAGTCCAGGGGACACAGCATTCTGGAGCTGAAGATACAGCACTCTGGAGTCCAGGAGACACAGCTCTCTGGAGTCCAGGAGACACAGCACTCTGGAGCAGGTAGACACAGCACTCTGGAGCCGGTAGACACAGCAATCTGGAGTCAGTAGCCACAGTAGACACAGCACTCTGGAACCTGGGAGAGACAGCACTCTGGAACCTGGGAGACACAGCACTCTGGAGCTTGGGAGACACAGCACTCTGGAGCTTGGGAGACACAGCACTCTGGAGCCTGGTAGACACAGCACTCTGGAGCCTGGGAGACACAGCACTCTGGAGCCCTATACACACAATAGACACAGCACTCTGGAGCCAGTAGACACAGCACTCTGGAGCCCAGTAGACAACACTCTGGAGCCTGGGAGACACAGCACTCTGGAGCCTGGGAGACACCACACTCTGGATCCCGGTAGACACAGTAGACACAGAACTGTGGAGCCAGTAGACACAGCACTCTGGAGCCCGGTAAACACAGCACTTTGGATTCCGGTAGACACAGCACTCTGGAACTGGTAGACACAGCAATCTGGAGCGGTTAGACACAGCACAGCACTCTGGAGCCATAGACACAGCACTCTGGAGCCTGGGAGACACAGCACTCTGGAGCCTGGGAGACACAGCACTCTGGAACCTGGGAGACACAGCACTCTGGAGCTCGGTAGACACAGCACTCTGGAGCCGGTAGACACGGTAGATACAGCGCTCTGGAGCTGGTAGATTAAGCACTCTGTAGCCAGTAGACACAGCACTCTGGAGCCAGTAGACAGAGCACTCTGGAGCCTCAGACGCTCACGCACAGCAGCCTGGAGCCAGTAGTCACAGCACTCTGGAGCCTTGGACGCTCACGCACAGCACTCTGGAGCCTGGGAGAGACAGCACTTGGAGCCTGGGAGACACAACACTCTGGAGCCCGGAAGACACCGCACTCTGGAGCCCGGTAGACACAGTAGACACAGAACTGTGGAGCCAGTAGACACAGCACTCTGGAGCCCGGTAAACACAGCACTTTGGATTCCGGTAGACACAGCACTCTGGAACTGGTAGACACAGCAATCTGGAGCGGTTAGACACAGCACAGCACTCTGGAGCCATAGACACAGCACTCTGGAGCCTGGGAGACACAGCACTCTGGAGCCTGGGAGACACAGCACTCTGGAACCTGGGAGACACAGCACTCTGGAGCTCGGTAGACACAGCACTCTGGAGCCGGTAGACACGGTAGATACAGCGCTCTGGAGCTGGTAGATTAAGCACTCTGTAGCCAGTAGACACAGCACTCTGGAGCCAGTAGACAGAGCACTCTGGAGCCTCAGACGCTCACGCACAGCAGCCTGGAGCCAGTAGTCACAGCACTCTGGAGCCTTGGACGCTCACGCACAGCACTCTGGAGCCTGGGAGAGACAGCACTTGGAGCCTGGGAGACACAACACTCTGGAGCCCGGAAGACACCGCACTCTGGAGCCCGGTAGACACAGCGGTCTGGAGCCTGGGAGACACAGTGCTCTGGAGCCGGTAGGAACAGCACTCTGGAGTCTGGGAGACACAGAACTCTGGAGCCACTAGACCCAACACTGTGGACCCTGGGAGGCATAGCACTCTGGAGCCTGGGAGGCACAGCACTCTGGAGCCGGCACACACAGCACTCTGGAGCCAGTAGACACAGCACTCTGGAGTCCAGTAGACACAGCACTCTGGAGCCCAGTAGACACAGCACTCTGGAGCCTGGGAGACACAGCACTCTGGAGCCCGGTAGACACAGTAGACACAGCACTCTGGAGCCTGGTAGACACAGCACTCTGGAACTGGTAGACACAGCACTCTGGAACCGTTAGACAAAGCACAGCACTCTGGAGCCTGGGAGACACAGCACGCTGGAGCCTGGGAGACATAGCACTCTGGAGTCCGGGAGACACAGCACTCTGGAGTCCGGGAGACACGTTAGATACAGCACTCTGGAGCCGGTAGACACAGCACTCTGGAGCCAGTAGACACAGCACTCTGGAGCCTTGGACACTCACGCACAGCACTCTGGAGCCTGGGAGAGACAGCACTTGGAGCCTGGGAGACACAGCACTCTGGATCCCGGTAGACACAGCGCTCTGGAGCCTGGGAGACACAGTGCTCTGGAGCCGGGCGACACAGGGCTCTGGAGCTGGGAGACACAGCGCTCTGGAGCCGGTAGACACAGCGCTCTAGAGCCTGGGAGAAACAGCACTCCGGAGCCTGGGAGACACAGCACTCTGGAGTCTGGAAGACACAGCGCTCAGGAGCCTGGGAGACACAGCGCTCTGGAGCCGGGCGACACAGGGCTCTGGAGCTGGGAGACACAGCGCTCTGGAGCCGGTAGACAGTGCTCTGGAGCTGGTAGACAGAGCGTTCTGGAGCCGGTAGACACAGCGCTCTGGAGCCTGGGAGAAACAGCACTCCGGAGCCTGGGAGACACAGCACTCGGGAGCCTGGGAGTCAGTACTCTGGAGCAGGTAGACTAACATCCCCGAAGATGATTGAGGGCCATTCAGGGCAAACAAACATTTTTTAACAAGCGCTTAAATAAACTTGGCAGTTGTCAGTTCTTTCTTTTTCGACGACATACTGGTGACGCAGTCGACACAGGAATGCGATGTACACGTCACCAGATCACATGGCGAGGCAGCTGCGACAGCTGTTAACTTTGTTCTAAACTCTGCAAGATGCCAATAACTGGGTAGGGCGCACCATAAGGAAGCAGGCACTGTTTACTTTTACATTATGGGGATTACTCGCTCCTTTGTCACCGTGATCCCTCGGCTGCGATTGCATAATGTCCCTCGTTGTGTTGTAATGCGCACACAGATCAGAAAGGGCAAGTGTCCTGCGATTTCTACAGGGTTGTATTGGTTCAGTCGGGGTCCGCACAGAAGCCCGTGCTAAGCAATTCCTAAAACGTCCTATACTGATATGATATGACAGATCATTTATAACGCGCTTAATACCCATAGGTTTCTAAGCGCAGACCCGGGGATCGAACCTATGTTGCTCCGTGTCGTCTTGCTTCCAAGGCGAGCAGGTTACCCTTAAGCTATCCTCCTGAGACTAAATGTTAATGGGTCTCGTACTGCGCACTGTCGCCACTTGCATGGTCTCTTGGCGCCCTGGCGCATCTGCAAGGATAGGAGGAATTCAGGGGTTTGTTAGTGGGGTTGAGCAGGAGACGAGCAAGAGAGCTTTGACGCGCTGTCGGCAGCTTCAGTTTGGGGAAACCGGTCACTGAGCGTTGCTGCTTTTTCGGTTGGTAGCCATCATGTGGTGTTGAGGTGTCCTCTTGTGTGATTTGTTTTCATGTCAGGGTGCTGCGAGGGCATGTTGTTAGTGGTGCGGTAGAGGCATGGTTGTGTTTAGTTCCAACTTTGAGGGTGCGTACGAGACAGAAACTATTGTGATGCATTTTTCCAACAGAATACTTCACAACCGCCATACAGTTCTGCAACGCCCCTGTACAATTTACTCCTTAAAATTAGGAAAATACTAACCAAAAAAACACAGGGAGTAACTGATAAGCAGGTGTCTGCCTCTTGCTGCTCCTTCTTGCACATTGTGCACTGTGATGTGAGCCACCATCAACACATGCTCCAGAGAGGAACTCTACTATATAGTGATATCTGAGGTGGACCTACAAGGTTAAGAAAATGTAATTAAGAGGCACAAAAAAGGTGTTACTACAAAAATACCGTTTTTAAAATTAAAATGTCATTTTACCTTCCACGTAGCACCCCTGTAGATGGGGAGAACTAACTTTTTACTATGCGATAAGTCCTTTTACTCCCAACTTCCAGGTTTAGGGAGTAAAGCATGAGCAAGACTTATTCAAAATGCTGTACTGATGAGGGCACCCTCTGCACTCCTCCCAGAATCCCTACCTGCTCTTGTGACCGCCTTCTGACCTTTGCGCTCTTCATCTTCCTCCACTTGCCTCTGGTTCCATTCCTCCCCACCCCCAGACTTGCACAGCTCTGTTGGTATATAATATAATATATAATTGGTTATTTATAACGCGTTTAATGCCCAGAGCTTTCTAAGCGCGGATCCGGGGATCGAACCTGTGTTGCTCTGTGCCGTCTTGCTATCAAGGCCAGCGCATTGCCCCTGAATTATTCTCCCGAGACATGCATATATAAGATATAAGCTACGTTTGCATTATATAAACATGCATTCATTCATACATGCAATGGTCAGTCCATTGCTGTGCTATCACTGACAAGCAGAAGACATGGATGTCACAGGAGAAAGCCGAGTCTAATGGCCGTCCACATGCAGGAGCGAAAGTCTTCACGAGTTGGGGCAAACATAGTTTAGAGACTTCTATTATCATGTTTGTGGCTTTTCTGGTTTTCTGAAATTTCAAGTAGTTGTGGCCTCTTAAAGGAATGTTACACTGTCTCCATGTTACAGTAAAGTATGACTGTGGGTGGATGAAACAGAGGAAGTTGCTGTCTCTTAAAGGAATGTTACACTGTCTCCATGTTACAGTAAAGTATGACTGTGGGTGGATGAAACAGAGGAAGTTGTCGTCTCTTAAAGGAATGTTACACTGTCTCCATGTTACAGTAAAGTATGACTGTGGGTGTTGTCTCTTAAAGGAATGGTACAATGTCTCCATGTTACAGTAAAGTATGACTGTGGGTGTTGTCTCTTAAAGGAATGTTACACTGTCTCCATGTCACAGTAAAGTATGACTGTGGGTGGATGAAACAGAGGAAGTTGTCCTCTCTTAAAGGAATGTTACACTGTCTCCATGTTACAGTTAAGTATGACTGTGGGTGTTGTCTCTTAAAGGAATGTTACAATGTCTCCATGTCACAGTAAAGTATGACTGTGGGTGTTGTCTCTTAAAGGAATGTTACACTGTCTCCATGTCACAGTAAAGTATGACTGTGGGTGGATGAAACAGAGGAAGTTGTCCTCTCTTAAAGGAATGTTACACTGTCTCCATGTTACAGTAAAGTATGACTGTGGGTGTTGTCTCTTAAAGGAATGTTACACTGTCTCCATGTCACAGTAAAGTATGACTGTGGGTGTTGTCTCTTAAAGGAATGTTACACTGTCTCCATGTTACAGTAAAGTATGACTGTGGTGTTGTCTCTTAAAGGAATGTTACACTGTCTCCATGTCACAGTAAAGTATGACTGTGGGTGGATGAAACAGAGGAAGTTGTCCTCTCTTAAAGGAATGTTACACTGTCTCCATGTTACAGTAAAGTATGACTGTGGGTGTTGTCTCTTAAAGGAATGTTACACTGTCTCCATGTCACAGTAAAGTATGACTGTGGGTGGATGAAACAGAGAAAGTTGTCTTCTCTTAAAGGAATGTTACACTGTCTCCATGTCACAGTAAAGTATGACTGTGGGTGGATGAAACAGAGGAAGTTGTCTTCTCTTAAAGGAATGTTACACTGTCTCCATGTCACAGTAAAGTATGACTGTGGGTGTTGTCTCTTAAAGGAATGTTACACTGTCTCCATGTCACAGTAAAGTATGACTGTGGGTGGATGAAACAGAGGAAGTTGTCTTCTCTTAAAGGAATGTTACACTGTCTCCATGTCACAGTAAAGTATGACTGTGGGTGTTGTCTCTTAAAGGAATGTTACACTGTCTCCATGTCACAGTAAAGTATGACTGTGGGTGGATGAAACAGAGGAAGTTGTCCTCTCTTAAAGGAATGTTACACTGTCTCCATGTCACAGTAAAGTATGAATGTGGGTGGATGAAACAGAGGAAGTTGTCTTCTCTTAAAGGAATGTTACACTGTCTCCATGTCACAGTAAAGTATGACTGTGGGTGTTGTCTCTTAAAGGAATGTTACACTGTCTCCATGTCACAGTAAAGTATGACTGTGGGTGGATGAAACAGAGAAAGTTGTCTTCTCTTAAAGGAATGTTACACTGTCTCCATGTCACAGTAAAGTATGACTGTGGGTGTTGTCTCTTAAAGGAATGTTACACTGTCTCCATGTCACAGTAAAGTATGACTGTGGGTGGATGAAACAGAGGAAGTTGTCCTCTCTTAAAGGAATGTTACACTGTCTCCATGTTACAGTAAAGTATGACTGTGGGTGTTGTCACAAAGCAATGTTACACTGTTACAGTAAAGTATGAATGTAGGTGGATGAAACAGAGGCTGAAAATGTGTTTAAATGCATAATAGGATCCATCAATTCCATGCGTGTGCACTTTTACTTCGGCGCTATCAAAAAAAGAAAGACGGGTGTGGCTTTTACGGATTTAGCAGAATAAAATGCCAAGGGAAAGAAAAAACACCCTAACATAAGTTGCTTTAACATAAGGAAAAAGATAAAAGATCAGTTAGCAAGCAGTATTCATGTATGGGGTGATGCATCAGTGAAAAGGGCTTTCAACAAAGTCACTTGGCAAAGAGTAACGCCTCAAGTGGAAAAGTGGAAGACGGGGATCACAACAGGCTACAAAAATGTAGGTAGAGGCCGCCGTCGTTTTTTTTTCTTACCTGACCCATACAGCCTCATGGTGTCTGTGTTCGGCGGCCCACGCCTGGCCAGGTCGGGTGAGATATGCTGGAGCAGGTAGCTAGGGTTGTACACTACATCGCTGTAGTTTGGTGCCTGCTGATGGGCGTACATGCTGGACATTTCTGCCTTCCGGTCACTAAAAGTGGCTATCGCTGACCCTTTAAAGAAAAGAATGCATGCACAGGTTCAAATAACGGTAAAGATGCAAAATGGTGTCTGGTTGAAAGTGCAAAGACCCTATGGAGCTGTTCACAATTCTTAAGCTACCATGCAATGGTAGAAAGGATAGACCGACATAAGATGGAGGCATTTGGATTTGTGTAGAGATTAACCACACGACATGCCCTGCATGATTGAGTAAAAGGGTAGTTATTGAATTAGCGATCACAAAATCCTGTGCTGTGAGTGTGGGGGCCCAAGGGATCGCATACAAGGTATTTATTTTCAATAGAGGTACTTATGAGAGACCGGTTTCTAGCTGAAATCGCGGAGAACAAAATACTTCACCAGGTGTATCTTGCATATTAAATCTCTCACACTTGAATCAGATTGTATCAAAGCAAAGACACCATTGTTTCTTACTAGTCAGGGGCCTTTTGTCCCCTATACCTCTTTGACTAAACGGAGAGCAAGAAAGCTATCGAACCAGGCAATGCGCCAAGCACCATCCATGGTCTAAAAAGGGATCGGAATTTAAAATCCGGAAATGGTTCATGCAAAACAACTCACTTGTGAAACATAATAATGATGCAAAGAAAACTTGGTATTAATAACAATCAATTTCTCTGGTAGCCTTCTACTCCTTCTTTTTTGTATTTGTATTTTATTTGTCTTTTATAGAGCGGGTTAAACCAAAGCGCTGAACATTATAATTAAAACACGGTACAATAAAGTTGAATCGAAAATTGAATGCTTAGGGCAATCATTCAGGGGTGTTGAAGTACGTATGTTTTTAGAGAACCACAGAAAAAAGAATAGACAGTGAGGCAGCGAAGAGAAAGAGGGAGAGCATTTCAATAGAGAGGAGAAAGGAGTTCAAATGATCGAAACGAGGCCGAGCACAGGGGGGGCGAGGAACCAGGAGTCTAAAGTGAGAAGAGGACTGGAGAGAGCGAGAAGGAATATAGAAAGATATAACTACAGTAAGGTAGTTAGGAGCAAGACCATACAGAGATTTTTTTAAAAAAGCAAAGAAAGTTAAATTCGATGTGAGAGTGAAAGGGCAGCCAACCAAGTCTTGCGAGAGAAGAGGATATAGAGTCTCGATAGGGAAGCAGACACAGTAGACGATAGAAGAATTGAAGACTGATCTTGAAGGGGCAAGATGAGATCTTGGAAGGCCAAACAGAGTGGTAGAGCAGTAAAAGAGCCGAGAGAAGATCAGGGAGGAGATTAAGAGTTTGGATGCTTGAAAGCAGAGAAACGGGCGAGCTTTGCGTATATTGTGAAGATGAATGCGACAAGAGTGAGAAGTGAGGGAAATATGATGAGAAAAGGAAAGATTTGAGTCAAAGTGGTGTCACGATTACGAGCTGTGGTTGAGATGAGGAGCTTGGAAGGTGGGAAGGATTTGCCTTTACAGAATGGGAAAAAGTATTTTTAAATCAGTATTGTCATACTTCAAAAAGGGGCAGTCATCCCAAACTGCTAGGTCACTTCCCTTTTGCACAGTATAACAAGCAACTACAGTCACGTTTCAGCCACATTGGGCTTCATCAGTGGGGCCTAGTTTAAAACAGTAGGCAGAGAAAGCTCGGGCCCACATATGGGCGCACACACCCCTAATAGGGCGACTTGGCTTGTGACCATGCCTGTGACCAAAAGAGGTCATATGCCAGCATAGAATCCATATGTACTTGATGTAAAATGACATGAGAGAAAAAAGGCCCTCTTCTGCTCAAATGCACATACCTAAAGACAAATTTGATCTAAAACAAAAATTCCACCATCTTGGGAGAGCACTTAAAATTCAGATTTAAACAGGTCCCCTCACAAATGAACGATATGATATTTGTAAAACACCCCCAGATCAGAGCCTTTTGCAAATAATGAAGCCATTTCATGTAATCTGTCCCCAGTTCGATGAACTCGTGTTCCTTACCAACATGAAAACCTTCAGTATCACTGCGCCAATTTGGGCAGCTCTGCGTATGGGATCTGGTCAACAGATAATCTGTGTACTCACAAGCAGAGGGAGATGCCATGTGAAGGGAGATCATGTCCAGGGATTTCCCTGCTACCTGAAGATCGCAAAATCTCTAATCGCAGCCTCAGAGAGATGGGTGCAAAATCCTCAAAGTAGCACAAAGGCCAACAATAGCGCATGCAATTCCAGCAACATCTGATTTAGAGTATTCGGCAAAACCACAATGGCAATACCCCCACGCAAGGTCAGAAACTACCAATATTCCTTGCCAATAGAATTTACTGTACACATTTACCAGGAAAGGAACAGAAAAGTCTGGGGGGAATCCTGAATTATAGAATGTGCCCAATTGAACTTTTTCTGCAACCAGGATTTTGGAACAGAAATGTCAGGATTGATTTACAAATTTGGTGAAAAATATAAAATGATAAAGAGAAATGATGACAGTTCTGGCATAGGTTTTGTTAACTTTGGAACTACAAACAAATGTTAAGAAATAGAGCTAAACTGAATCATACCTTTTTAGACAAAATCATTGTTTTACAACTGCATAAATTCCCCTGTACCGTACCAAAATACAGAACGTAAAAATTCCGAGGCGGAAAATGCCAAACGAAAAATGCTCCATCTCACTACATATATATGTGGGGGCTGAGTAAGGGTAATAATAAATGTGGGGGAGTATGACAGGGTAGCGGGGGGATTCCCCTGCATATATATGTGACCCAATGCATTTTTTAAAAAAACATTTGTCATTTTCATCCTCAGGATTTTTTGTTTGAGGTGATCACCTAGATCCAGTTCCCACTATGATAAATAATTCTACACAAAATCTGCTCTTGGTCAAGGATGGTAATTAGTTCCACTTTTGAAAACTGAAAGACATCCTTGCCTGGGTAGTAGTAAAACTAATTTTAGGACCAAGATGCCTCTGGTGGACGGACGCTTTATAAATACACGTAACATATGTTTTGTCTGCGAGAGCAGTGGAGTGCGTTGCTGCTCATGTGCGCATCAATTCCCCTTAGACTAAGAGCAACGCTTGGAAAGATTTGAAGAGGTGCAGTGCAGATATCTAACAGCAGGTCAGCTGGCGAGGCAAGCTCCCAGATGTTTCCTGTAAATCAACACAACACGATAAACTGTATCAAATTCGCCAGAGCTTAATCAAGTTGGCTGCGGGTTCCAGAAAAACTAGAATCTTGGGTTTCAATCATCTATAAAGAAAATCTGGACAGGACAATAGCACGCTTCTTTCTGCCGAGCTCCCAGCTGTACGTAAACGATAAGAGCGTGCCCGCGGAAAGCTGCTTAGCAATGGCACTAGGATTATTGAAAGAGATCTCCGCTGGCCGGTGTGGTATGTGATCCTCCCAAAATCTTCCAGTGGCGTCATATTTATATACATTTTATTATCCGATGCTCGACTCCTGTGTTGTTGCTTACCTGACTACCGAAGTTAATGAGCCCAATGACAACGCAAGGCTCTGGGTCCATAGCTCCCAGTTTTGGCCGTGGAGTTCACCACTTGAGGCTCATGTTAGCAGCTGACCCGGCCCACCATTGACCTGCCTTATGCATACAGTGAACAGAGAAGCTTCAAGGCACATGGACCATGCACAGCATTGGACATCTCTAACATCCAGCACAGGCCAACGTTCATACTGCATTTTTAGCACATGGCCATCCAACATGGCTGACTCCTTTCCCACTACTGGCTGAGCGCATAGCCTTGCCCTAGCGGCGTACCAGTAACTTGTTGAAAACATATAGATGGCATCAAAGGAAACCTATTGCAATCATGATATTGCCATCACATATGTTTATTATTGATCAACCAAGAACTCAAAACAAACTCCTGCCACGTGGTGAATTTAAGCCAGAGCGGACATACACATACGCTCAACATGGAGAATCTTACCAAGACAGATAAACACTGGAGTGAACATTCAGAGCTTTTGGGATTAATGGCCTTCTTTAATCATTGGTGGCAAGAAGACTAGATGACTCTTTCAAGGACTCCGCGCGAGTGGTACTGCCTTACCTTGAAGCCCCTTGAGGTGTGTCGGGCTGCCAACTGCTCGGGGTTGTATATACGAGGGCCGAAAGTTGGGGACCACAAATGGCACTTGCCTGCCATCCGTTGGCAGCTTGGAAAGGAGGTAGTCTTCCGTGCATCCGACTTGCTTCTTTACCGAAACGGAATACATTGGCGGGATGGCGACCACTTCCTGCTTTGCGGCGGCAGCTGCTTCCACCTCCTTCTCTCTAAAAGCTGAGGGGGAAAAAACAGAAACTCATGTGTCTGGTAGATCCACAGTGTGTATATGCACCACAAATGCAAAACAGTTGAACAATTAGATGTTTGAAGCGATTGCAGTCACACCATGAACTCATTGTGTGACGTACCATGAACTGGTGAGAACCATGAACGTACAGATTCACAACGAGGGTCTTTGACCTCATTTTATATATATATATATATATATATCTCAATGTGACCTCAATAAGGACGTCAAGCGAAGCTCGAAATGGTAGACAAAAAGACATAGGGATCGAAAGCAACATCTCTACATAACATGTGTTGCGGGAGTGTGGATGTATCCCAGGAGAAGCTAAAAGGCTAGACTGGTGCAATGCCACATGTTCTCTTTGCACAGGTGCAGGTGAATGAAGACCAAGGCACACATGGTTCAACAGTGGTGCTCATATCACCCTGAGTTCTCATTTGGAGCACCCCAGCCTCCCTTTTCCTTTCTGCTTCGCTTTGACCTCATTCGCAACTGGTAGCTGTAGTGTCTGTGTCTTTAAGAAAGACACACGCGGAGGAGTGACGTAACTCTGCCGCGCGTGATTAATAAAAGGGGCATGCGGCGGAAGTGATGTAACTCTGCCGCGCGTGATTAATAAAAGGGGCGTGTCACATGCGCGCCAGAGCGCCTGTGGAGCCCGGATGTTGAACAGTGTCTGGAGTCTGCTCTGTTGGGGTGGGGCGACTCGCGGCCCCATGCTGGCATACAGCAGTAGCCAACCCATATCAAGGGGCAATCACAGCTTTCATTGGAAATGAGTTTTATGCAGGGTCTGTTTTGCATATGATGGGATGATGCTGACACTCTAGGCTTCTATGCTAACCTGTGCATGTAATCGCGGACTCTTGCCCGCGCTGCGGCATTATTTACCTGCTGTGCTGATCAAACCCTCTCTGCAGGAGCCAATTGATAATGAGGTCATGGAACAACCTAGGCGAAAGCTCGCTTTATTACTGCCACACAGCTTCCAAGAAACACAAGGTGGCACCCCTTTCGCTTATTGTTACTGTTCACATAACTACACCTGCTACAACAAAAGGTCTGGATTAGCATTCTCAAGTTTTCGCTCTCGCCCGGTATCTGGGAAAGAAGATATGCTTCATGCCAAATAATTGCAAGTATCACGCGGGAGCCGGGCTTCGTGCAACTATCTTTATTGAGTGCACAACAGGAACTGCCCCAACATCCCCCAGCCCCCTCCCTAGCCCAACGTCACTTCCCCTTGTCAGGGGGAATAAGACCGCAACGGCGGTCTGCCCACACAACGATGTGGGCGGGCTGCAGAGCCCTCATGAACAACCTGACAGCTGGTTTCAATTTAATTGGGGCTGGTATAGTGCTGGAGTTTCTGAGCACCTTGGACTCCACAATGGGCCAATGGCAGATTAGCGAGCCTGGCTGTACGGTTGGGACCGACACGGTGCAGAAATGCCGGTCCAACACTGTGTGGCCTTTCATCTGAAGCATGGCTCTTTGCAGTGACCCGGGTTCCTTATTACCTTTGCAGTATGCTTGGCATGTTGGCTGAGTGACATACAAAGCAGCCTGTGAGAATGTTGATGTATGAGTGGGGGTTCTGAATGTGTCCGTTTCTGAGATGTAGACCCCTAGAAAGGATGCCCATGCATGTTGCCCTAAGCTCGAATGTACCTGACTCGATGTACGTAATAAAATGCGCAAGAACATAATTAAAGAAGTTACTAGTACATCCCAAGATGTCAGAGTTATCATTAGAGAACCCAAGCTTTACACTCTTCCAGCTCCACAAAATGCTCAGATTAGGAAACAACAGAGGTGCCCTTCCGGGGGACGGTCATGGTAACCGTAATGGGTTATTTATATCGCGCTTAATACCGAGCCGTTTCTAAGCATGGACCCGGGGATCGAACCTGTGTGGCTCCGCGTCGTCTTGCTTCCAAGTGTTAAATATCAAAGATTACTAAAGTGCACAGGCAGAGGTGCCCTTCCGGGGGACGGCCATGGTAACGGTAATGGGTTATTTATATCGCGCTTAATACCGAGCCGTTTCTAGGCATGGACCCGGGGATCGAACCTGTGTGGCTCCGCGTCGTCTTGCTTCCAAGTGTTAAAGATCAAAGATTACTAAAGTGCACAGGCCTGTATTCCATGTACCCATAACAAAGGACTTTCTAGGAAGTGCGAGGTGCATATTAAATTGTGGCTTTCATTTACTTGTCCCCTCCTCCACCAATCTCAAAGGCATACGTCATAAAGCAGGTAATGGACATCAGTTAAAGGGCCTGGATTTGCTTCTTGTGACAAGCCTGCGTTGTATCGCTTGAGTGTGATGTGGCAAGCCAGAGGACCGCCCCTGGCCCCGGCATTGCTAAGCAGGCGGCAGCCAGCCCACGTGGCTACCCTGCACCTCACCCCAAGAGACAAGCTCTGCAAGACCTATCAGGTCGGACGTGGTGAACACATCTGGCAAAATCAATGCTGTGAGACAATCTGGGCTGCAAATACAGGGCAAGGGCCTGGGTGCACATCAGCATCAACTTGGTCCCTCTTCGGGCCAAAAAACGCAGATTGGCCACCGGCTAAAAGATTCAGCAATTCTAGCAGCGGGCTAACGAGCTTCCAGCATGTCTGCCAAAGCGATCCACCTGAAATTGGCCAGTCGTTTAAAGGGTCGGCGGAACCAGGATTTGCCTTTTCAACAGCGACGTTACCACCGCTGGTTTTAGCCCAGCAGGCCCTTGCTCAATATTCCGTTATGCAGTGACTATTTCCTATAGATTGCATACACAGTAAACACGTTGCATCGTAAAACTTTGGCAAAGCATGGATCTGACGGTGAACGAGGTTCCCAGGCCCTGGAAGCCGCCTCTGTGGGGAACTTGTAAAACCTTCGCCCGTCAACAGAATTTTAGGGGAGTAACATTTGTTCCCGACTCCCAATCCGAAAATGATCGATTTTTGTTTAAAATAAAATCCATCAATACAATCAACGCCCTCGTCTGAGGAAGTAGTGACGTATCTGGTGTCGGAATTTTCTCCACATGCTCCATATCTTCTAAGCGTATTTGGCCGAACAAACTTTATCTGCACAAAAAGATCTTATGCTTTAAGAATATCACGGTATCCAACTTCAATGTCTATATTTTGTAGATTGCTTGTTCCATTTAGAATTATTAAATTGCTGATTAACCCATTGAAACTTTGGAATCTATGTTGAAGGCAACGCAATTGCAGAAGAATTTAATTGCTGACAATTGTCCTCTGCCCCAACCTTCCAATGTTCTTCTGCCATAGTTGTTTTCATTAGAACATCTTGCCTTAAATGGGTTGAATATTTTAACACCATTAAATTCCTTCAGCTGTGGTCCATACCAGTCACTCTATGCCCTCTCCATGATTATAGGCCCATGTCTGCGGCCGAGTCATGCATCTTAAGCAGAGACCGTTTAACAGCCAGGAAAATCATGGCCATTGCTAAAGGAAAAGATGGGTGTAGGCGGCAAATGAAGCCACTTCCTCAAATAACCATTTAGTGGTCAGGAGCAGAGAGGTTTGAGATTTAACATGGCTTAAATTGTGAATTGACACCAACATCATACGCCCACCTTTGCCGCCCACCCACACTGGCTAAGGAATTTAGAGGAAGCAATGTTCACAAAGTAGGAGGACAATCCTGCCATTGTTCCCCCAATAGCTAATCATGGATAATCTGCACGATTGGGAACCGCGCGTACAGCTACAACTTGAGGAGACGCGGACCATGCAGAAATGTGAACTGGATTGCAGTACAGTGCTTCCTGTTTTAAGGCGGAGACATTGCGAGCTTGGTATAATATAGGATTTCAGTTTCATTGAGGAGGCCAAGTGATTCATGTCACATGAGCAAGGCAAGTTTCATTCTGTGACCATAGTTCCTTATATCCTGCCAGGAATCCTTCAGGATTTGGAAGCTCAGTTGTTCCTGCCATTTTTACATGTATTTCGGGCCCTGAGCTTCAGTGTCCTTGTCAAGCAATATACATAAAACTAAGACATTATTTTTCCCTACTCTGCGGTCTAATCCATGCTCTAAGCTAGCACAATCCCCCTTCTTCATGTCCCTGTCAATGGTCCAATCGAAACCCTGTACTTCGAGTAAACACTCAGCTTCGGGCAAAAGAAATCTCAAATTGCTCGGACATAAGATAGGATCAGTCAGAGCATAGCTGATCTAAGTGTTACATGC
Source organism: Ambystoma mexicanum (assembly GCF_040938575.1). Taxonomy (NCBI): domain Eukaryota; kingdom Metazoa; phylum Chordata; class Amphibia; order Caudata; family Ambystomatidae; genus Ambystoma; species Ambystoma mexicanum. Next base: position 544,207,952 of record NC_090940.1, read on the forward strand.
ATGGTATATCCAGAGAACATTCTGGGCTACCCACTACCATCAAATGAGGCCTAGCTAAGGATGGAATGCCAATCGTTTTGGTTATCAGGTCCCATCCAGGTGTGCTGCGTAAGACATGTGGTGTGCTCGGAGGTGGGTCGAGCTTTTCAGTTGAACTTTCCAACTTTATCTTCCAAAACATCTTCCTTCTCGAGCTCTCCGCTCATCCACCTCCAACTCTCTGAGGGTCAGCCGCTTCTCCAAGCAAAGAGTTGGGGGCGAATCTATCTCCTCGGTTGGTGCCTTCCCTCTGGAACAGCCTCCCTGCCTCTCTCAAACTTCAGCGGTACCACCTCTGGTTCCAGAAGCAACTCAAGACCTTCCTTTTCGCTTCCGTGTTTCTCTATTTCCCTACCCTGCTGATGCACCTGACTGCTGTGCGCACTTCTGAACCCGTGCCCAGGCTGCTGCATGTCCCAACGCCCTTGCAAAGCCTCTAGGCTCCCCAGCACTTAAGGAGCTGTATCTGCAACCCTACAGTCCATCTTGCTGCACTTATGAACCACCCCCTGACTGCACTTTGTGAATTAACTGCACTTTCCCCATCCCCTCCCCTATGGCACTTCTCCCCTTCCCTCTTCCCCGCACTTGCGCAATCTGAATGTCGCTAACATCTGGTTCTAGCACATTCCTGAATGTTCCACGTTGCAAAAGTAAAAGGGCGGGAGGCTCTACTTCCCTGTAGCTGCACCCACGCTTTGGCACTCACTACCGGCTCACATTAGGAATGAGCAATTGCACCAACGTTTCAAGAAAATTATCAAAATCTGGCTCTTTGCCAAATTTGACTAAGATCTTAACCAAAGCCGTCATCGTCTCTGAACATGTTGTAACTTAATGTTTGTATGTAACCTGAATCCTAAGACTGTAACAAGTCAAGCTCTTAAGTAACCAACGCCGTGATACCCTTGGGTTTGGGCATGTAACAAATAAAATTAATAAATAAATGGAGCTAAACTGAAGCAGAACTTTCACAACTTTGTTATCTTTCAGTTCCTAGACTTTGTACCAAAACACATTGAGTGTGTCAGTGCCCAAAGCAGAGGGTGACCCCTCAACATGAAGTGTTCCATAAGCCGCAAGTGTCTATCTACCTGAAGGCAAATCTCCAGGCAGACTACATGTTGTGCCATTTCCCAACAGTCTTAATTATTTTTAAGGATTTAAAGAATTTTTATTTACCATCTCCCTTCTGGAAACATGCGCTGCAGCAGCTTTTAATCAGTTCCGTCGCCATCGGTGCCCACCTGAGGTATCGGAAGAGTCCAATCCGAAATGTGTCAGCTCAGGATCCAGCGCTCGTGCCACCTGTGAAGAAAAGAAAAAGGAATCAGAGGAAATCACCAACTTGGCCCAAGGTATGTTGTCCCGTTTATCCAGATTAATTTCCACTCAGAGATCAACCTGTACAAATCACGGCGTGCACAAACCCCTGAAATCGGTCTATATCGGGGTTGTCCAACTCCAGGCCACGAGGGCTGGATCCATGTCGGGTTTTCAGGATACCCATCATTAATATTCATGAGAAAATTTGCATACAATGATTCTAAATATGTGCACATTTTTCCTCATGAATATTAATGAGGCATATCCTGAAAACCCGCCAGGATCACGGCCCTTGAGGCCCAGAGTTGGATAACCCTGGTCTAGATGGTCCGATGAATGCCGATACTGACGCATATGCCAGATGTGGATTTGTTCACCCCCGTTCTTGAAGAAAATGTGCATACTCTTGGAAGCATTCAGTGCACATGTGCAAAGCAAATATTCCAAGAAATAAAAATAAATTGTTTTCCTGGTGCTTCTGACAGATTCCATTGCACATGACATCAGAGGAGCACTGGCAAGTCACAAATCTGGTTTTCTATGCTCACCAACTCAGAGTGCCGGTATTCCTGCAGGCATGGGCAAACTCTATTTTGATTGGTCAATGGATAGTTTCAGTTAGAAATGGCACCCAACCATACCTATCCCACCGACCTGTCCCCTTTAGCACAAGTACAAATCAGGCATCACATTCAGTGCTTCTACGTGAATGATTTATCCGCGTCCGGAGCCGATTATACGCTGCATGGAACTAATCATCGACCACCTCATACTGGTCACATATGCCTCACATGCTTTCTTATTAATAAGCGAACAGTGCCAGGCCTGATGCTTAAACTCACAATTTGGAGTCATTTTTAACGGCTCCCTCTAATACGGACCCAACATCGAAACCCGTCCTAGAATGGCCTTTGCTTCCTCAATATTCCCAAGAGGCCCTCATGGATATTTACCTCCCACCCACTGCAAACATGCTCATCTACGCACTGTGTCAACCTCTGCCAAGTCTACTCCAGGATCTCACTAACCCGCCTGACCGCCAGTTAACCACACAGAACCAACCTTCTCTACGGTCACAGAGAACTTCATCAGGATTTTCACTGCCTGCAACCTTCCCCAGCCCTCGAATCTCTGCGAAGGGCACCGTGGGATCTCCCTCAAACTGCCTCAATGCCTACACGATCCTCAATGATACAGCCTCATCCTAATATCTCTTATTATACTGCATTATCTACTACACGCTCAACGATACAGCCTCATCCTAACATCTCTTATTATACTGTATCATCTACTACATGCTCAACGATACAGCCTCATCCTAACATCTCTTATTATACTGCATTATCTACTACGCGCTGTCATGAACTACAGAACACACCCCTTTTGGACTTCCTGGTCCTTGTCTCAACGGGGCTTACACTCCCTTGTACTCCCAACATGGCCGTCCACTGTGAAACACCTTCCTCGCTCTACGCCTTGGACGTAGCGTGTTCTATTAAATGACCACGCCTCCCGCGGCTTCGCACGTCTCAATGCTATTGCGAAGTAGCGACCAGACGTGTGCTCTGTAGCTCACGGTATTGTTTTCCTTGCTTCTTTCCAGCCAACCCCTTTCTGAGTCCCTTTCCTTCCTTTCTTGATTCCTGGACTCGTGTGCTAGTAGCGCACTCTGTAAATTTCCCGGATTCCTGGATGTTTGCATCCCGGAACTTTGAACGCACGCTGGAGTCGGAAGAGACTCGTGCAGCCTTATTCAAGACTCGATCCGTCTGCAAGAAGGCATTGATCAAGAAATCCAGCAAAGATCGAACTCAGGTGAGAAGGGGGGAACTCCTTAACAGTTTGAGACGCCACCCGACCGAACTCGATATGGACGTGGAAGCGGCCGTCCAGGACCTGATGCGTGGCATGCAAGAGCTATCAACCGAGGTGCAGAATCTAAAGGCGGAAAACGCCGCTCTCAAACAATTAGTTCTATCCCGTGATTCTGCCACAAAAGAAAGTGTGTTGCTGGGCGGCATAGTGGACAAATACGATGGGTCGGCAAAAACCCTTCGCGGATTCCTGGATTCATGTTTGGTCCGCTTTACTTTTAAGCCCTACTACTTTTCAACTCCCAGGGCTAAGGTGGGGTTCATAATTTCCCACCTTTCAGGAAACGCCTTAACCTGGGCTACGCCCCTCATTAATTCCGGCAATGCTCTCCTAGACGATTATGATGGCTTCATACAAGCCCTTAAGACCATGTTTGACCATCCAGAGCAGGTCTATAGTGCCGAGGAACGCCTGTTAGACCTTCAGCAAGGATCCCAGAATATGCTCACCTATGTTACCCGTTTCAAGCAATTAGTCAAGGAAGCTGATTGGTCCCCTGAGGCGAGTTTTACCCTTTTCAGGAGAGGACTGAATGAGGAGATTAAGGATGAGTTGGCCAGAGTGGCTCGCCCAAACTCATTCCAGGCACTAATGGACCTTGCCATGCAAATAGATTTCCGTATCCAGGAAAGGAAGGCAGAGAAGAAGAAATCCAGAGGTAATCCTCTGAAGCTGTCCTTTGAGAGTACCACCAAGACGGACACAAACCCAGGCTCAGTCTCTGAACCAGAACCCATGCAGATAGGAGCCTTCCGTGGACCTATATCCCCGCAAGAAAGGATGAGAAGGATTCATACGGGGTTGTGCATGCATTGTGCTTCAGACAAACACTTGGTTAGGGAGTGTCCTCTAGCCCCTCCTCGGCATTCGGGAGTTGTTTGTATTTGTATTTGTATTTTGTATTTTATTTATTTGTATAGCGCAAACCAGGCCCGGAGGCTACCGGGCGCATATCTTGAAAGCAATGGTTACATAAATTGCATACAGTGATTATATATCAGTCAATAAATATAGCATAGAAGTAGGCATAGGTAAGTAGTACAGCGATACATGGTTTGTCGAATAGTACATCCATACACAGTTTATTGCATCATGTTTTCAGAGTGTAGCTTGGGCATTGGTAGTGACTAGCCAACATTTGGCTCTATGTTTGAATAGGTTGAGGGAGGGGAGGTTTCTGATAGTCAAGGGGACAGCGTTACACAATTTGGCTGCCAGGACTGGGAAGCTGGCTCCACCAGCTGTTTGGAGCTTGTATCTAGGTATCAGTAGGCTCTGGTTCAGGGTAGATCTAAGTGAGCGAGCTGGGGTGTGTAGCGTGAAACGTGTGGAGAGATAAGTGGGGGCCAGGTTATTCATGCATTTGTAGGTTAGGGCAAGCGATTTTAGTGCGATCCTTTGGGTGACTGACAACCAATGAAGGTTCTTCCTGGTATCCGAAATGTGTGCAGATCTGGGAATGTTGAGGGCTGCCCTGATGGCGTTATTTTGTGTGATCTGCAGCTTGTCTAGGTTACCCTGATTAGTGCCCTGGTACAGTGCATTGCAGTAGTCCAGTTTGGACATGACCAGGGTCCTAGCAAGGGTAGTGCAGTTGTGCGTGGAAAGAAAAGGACGACATGCTGTGATCAGCTTGCAGGTATAGGCGGCGCCGGCGGCCGCAACTGCATTTGTTTGTCTGTGAAGGGAGAGGGTGCAATCGAGGTAGATTCCCAACGTTTTGGTATCTTTGGAGACTTTTATTAGATTTCCATCGATGTTAAAGGAACTGAACATAGGGTTCAGCTTGTTTAGTCTTTGCTGAGTACCTACAATGAGGAGCTCTGTCTTGTCATCATTGAGACAGAGCTCATGTTGGGCCATCCATGTTTGAATGACATGGTAAACGTCATTTAAGGCTTTTGAATCTACTGTGTAGTCACCCGTGATGGAGATGAGTATCTGGGTGTCATCAGCATAATTTGTGTAGGTGACACCCAGATAGTCAAGCACATCAAATAAGGGTTTAGTAAATACATTATAGAGGGTGGGGGATACACACGAACCTTGGGGGACTCCGCAAGGGACTGGTGCAGGGTCAGCTGCCGAGGTGGATGAGAATACCCTCATCTGTCTGTTATCCAAGAAGGATTGAATCCAGTTAGTGGCCATGTCGGAGAAGTGAGCTGCAGTTTTCAGGTGGTGACAGAGGATTTGGTGATTAACCAGATCGAAGGCAGCCGATAAGTCTAAAAGTAGTAAGAGGGCTAGTTTCCCTTTGTCTTTGAGATCCTCAATTTGGGTTTTGAGATCGAGGAGGGCTGTCTCCGTGCCGTGCTTCGGTCTGAAGCTGGATTGTCTCGTACCTAGTAGGTTGTTTGATTCCAGATAGTTCTGTATCTGAAGGTAGGCTGCTCTATCTAGGATTTTTAGCAGAAATGGGACAGTTGTGATGGGCCTGTAATTGGTTGGAACCTCCGGGTCTAAGGTGTTTTTTTTAGGAGAGGAATGACCCAAGCATCCTTCAGGTTATTGGGGACCACTCCCGATTGAAAGGAAGCGTTGTTAGTCATCATATTCCGTACGAGACACGAAGCACCATGCAGCTGGTGGAAGCAATCGACGGAAGACCCCTCTCTTCAGGACCCATAAGCCTGCAGACAAAAGAGATCCAGCTTTCCATAAACCATCACCAAGAGCGGATTACATTCGACATCATTAAGTCAGCTCATTACCCCATGGTTTTGGGTATGCCCTGGTTACAGAAGCACAATCCGTATATCAATTGGACAGCAGGATCACTATTCCTAGGCTCAGAGTTTTGTATGTCCCACTGTCTATTCCTGGATCCCTCCTCGACACCCTCCTAAAGAACCACTAAGAGACCAGCAAACACCACTCATGGTTTCCAATATCATACAAGTCCCAGAGGCCTATCAGGGATATGCTGATGTATTTTCAACTGCCATAGTCCAGGCCATAGCCCCTCACAGACCTGAAGACTGTGCAGATCCCTGATACAGATCCCTCAGCAGTGATTCCCTTTGGCAGAATGTTCATCCTTTCCGAACCAGAGAAAAAGACCCTCCGAGAATACCTGGATACCAACCTTGAAAACGGCACCATAAGACCCTCAAAATCTCCAGCGGTTGCTTCGTTGTTCTTTGTTCCCAAGAAGGACACCAAGGAACTCAGACCTTGCCTCGACTATCATGGCTTAAATCAATGCACCCTCAAAGATCGGTACCCACTGCCCCTGATCTCGGATATCCTGGAAGCTGTGAGAGGTGCCGTAATATTCACGAAGTTGGATCTCCGGGGTGCCTATCATTTGATCCGTGTCCGGGAAGGAGACGAATGGAAAACAGCCTTTAGAACACTCTTTGGTCACTATGAATATCTAGTCATGCCCTTTGGACTAGCTAATGCCCCGCAGTTTTTCAACGTTTTATGGATAGGCTATTTTCTGATATGTTATTCCTCTTCGTCATTGTCTATCTGGATGACATATTGATCTTTTCCAAGGATCCTCTAAAGCATGAAGAACATGTAAAGGCAGTATTACAACGACTCTGTGAACACAAACTTTTAGCCAAACCCGAAAAAATGCTTGTTTCACGTTACTTCTGTCACTACCTAGGATTCATCCTTAGCCCAGAAGGAATTGGTATGGACCCTTCAAAGGTAAAGGCCATACTGGCATGGCCCGCTCCCACGTCCGTGAAACAAGTTCATTCCTTCCTGGGGCTTGCCAACTTCTACCGGAAGTTCATTTCTACCTTTTCCGAGATTGTTCAGCCGATCGTTGCCCTCTTGAAGAAAGACAGCCCCTTTATCTGGTCTACACCGCAAGATAAGACATTCCAACGTTTAAAGACAGAGTTCACGCAAGCCCCCATCTTGGCCCAACCCGACATAAATCGGCCATTCCTAGTGGAAACGGATGCCTCTAACTAGGCCATAGGAGCGGTCTTGAAGCAGGAACACCCCATTGCTTACCTCTCACGAACCCAGACTCCTAGTGAGACACATTACTTCATCCTGGAAAAGGAACTGTTAGCCATCCGCCAAGCCTTCACTGAATGGCGACATCTACTTCTGGGTGCTAGATATCCAATTCAGGTCCGCACGGACCATCGGAATATTCAAATTCTGCAGTCGTTGGAGTGCAGGAACAGTCGTCGGGCGCATTGGGCCTACTTCTTTGCCCAGTACCAATACCAAATCACTCATGTTCCCGGATCACAAAACCTGATTGCTGACGCCTTATCTCGACGTCCTGACTATGTAGCTACTGAAGACAAGGCCTATCCTAAGATGTTTCTCCACATGATCTTTGTAGCTCAAGCAGTCAACCTCCTGGAAGAAATTCGAGTGCAAACCCAATCCTCTGACCTCTGGAAGGATATTTCAAGGAAGAATCCATGGAACCTAAGAGTTAAGGAAGGATATTTATTCAAGGAAAAGGCACTGGTCATTCCTACACAGAAATTACAACAAAGAATAATAAACCTCTGTCATGATACCCTTCACTCGGACATCGTGGCATACTCAACACCCTCCGTCTCATACAAAGACAGTTTTGGTGGCCTGGAATGAAGACCAACGTACTGCAGTACATCAAAGCTTGTACTATCTGCAGTCAAATTAAACATGATAACAAGACACCGGCGGGTCTTCTACTGCAACCTACACTGCCAACAAGGCCATGGGAATTCATTGCTACAGACGTCATTGTGGAATTACCACCTTCCCAAGGATACACAACCATCATGGTTACCATAGACTTGTTCATTCATATGGCTCATTTTACACCTCTGTGTAAGCTACCAACCTCGTCCGAGCTTGCTGGAATCTTCCTGGAACACATATTCCATTTACATGGACTTCCTTCCAAGATCATATCTGATTGAGGACCTCAAAACGTCTCTCAATTCTGGAAACATCTCTGTCGCATTTTGGGAATCCAATGCGCCCTCTCATCTGGTTATCATCCCCAAACCAACGGGGCCACAGAATGTGCTAATCAGACCCTGGAGAGTATCTTCGATGTTTCGCCACCAAGGTTCAGGATGACTGGTCGCTCCTGATACCCGTGGCTGAATTTGCCTACAACAATTCCGATCATTCAGCACTTAAGACCAGTCCCTTTTATTGTAGCCAAGGTTTCCATCCATTGGTTCTACCCTCTGTTCTCCTTCATCCTACACCAGTAGCTACTGTCGACTCCTGGATAGAAACCCTCATCAACGTACACCAGGAGGCCAAAGAAAACTTAGAGAGGGCCAGAACACAAACTAAGAGGTATGCAGATTCCAAAAGAAGACCAGGTCCTTCTTATGCAATTGGTGATCAAGTCTGGTTGTCCTCGAAATTACTACCCCGACATCTACGGCCAAACAAGTTGGCCCTCGGTACTATGGTCCATTTCCCATCAAGGAAATTATCAATCCAGTTTCATACCGGATCAGACTATCAGACTCCTGGAAGAAAATTCACCCAGTATTTCACACATCCTTATTAAAACCCTACACCCAATCTTCCTGGAAATCCTGCCGACCTCCTCCTCTGCTGGTCGACAACCAATTGGAATAGGAAGTATCCCGAATATGTGACTCCAGGTATAAACGGGGTCAGCTTCAATACCTGGTTGAATGGAAAGGATATCCTCCTAGTGAAAGAACCTGGGAACCACTTTCTAATCTCAAGGCCCCTCGACTGCTCAGAAGATTTCACCTTATACACCTAGGCAAACCCAGAGGAACGGGTCTTCGGAGGAGGCATGCTGTCATGAACTACAGAACACGCCCCTTTTGGACTTCCTGGTCCTTGTCTCAATGGGGCTTACACTCCCTTGTATTCCCAACATGGCTGTCCACTGTGAAACACCTTCCTCGCTCTACACCTTGGACATAGCGTGTTATATTAATAGACCACGCCTCCCGTGGCTCCGCGCGTCTCAATGCTATTGCGAAGTAGCGGCCAGACGTGTGCTCCGTAGCTCGCAGTATTTTTTCCTTGCTTCTTTCCAGCCAACCCCTTTCCTAGTCCCTTTCCTTCCTTTCTTGGTTCCTGGACTCGTGTGCTAGTAGCGCACTCTGTAAATTTCCCGGATTCCTGGATCTTTGCATCCCAGAACTTTGAACGCACGCTGGAGTCGGAAGAGACTTGTGCAGCCTTATTCAAGACTCGATCCGTCCGCAAGAAGGCATCAATCAAGAAATCCAGCAAAGTTCGAACTCAGGTGAGAAGGGGGGAACTCCTTGACACACGCTCAACGATACAGCCTCATCCTAACATCTCTTATTATGCTGCATTATCTACTACACGCTCAACGATACAGCCTCATCCCAATATCTCTTATTATCTACTACACGCTCAACGATACAGCCCCATCCTAACATCTCTTATTGTACTGCATTATCTACTACACGCTCAACGATACAGCCTCATCCCAATATCTCTTAGTATACTGCATTATCTACTACACGCTCAACAATACAGCCTCATCCCAATATCTCTTATTATAGTATATTATCTACTACACGCTCAACGATACAGCCTCATCTTAATATCTCTTATTATACTGCATTATCTACTACACGCTCAACGATACAGCCTCATTTTAATATCTCTTATTATACTGCATTATCTACTACACGCTAGACGATACAGCCTCATCGTAATGTCTCTTATTATACCGCATCATCTACTACACACGTTTAATCTTTCATATTAACTACTTCCAATGTCTCCTCTTTTCCCCATGAACAGCTTATCAATTTCAATCCTGCTGCTGCCACCTACAACTGGAAAACCCCTTAAACATTCCCAGTTTCCCAGCCCAATATTCCATACCATCTTGAATTCTGTTGCTAAACCCAATCTCCTCCCTAAAGCCATGAACCTCTCACAAGGTAATCGGATTGCAGCCTCTTCACCCCAAACTGTTCAAGGTCCTCATTGTGTCTACAACATCTACATGCATTTCGGTCTATCTTTTAAATAGTTACTTTTGTTTAGGCCCTTTCAAGAGAAGGGACTCTATTCACTCATTCATCGATTTCTCAATGGTGGAACTTCATTGAACTACTGGCTGCGTTCAGGGTTGTCATTTAGAAGTCGCCTCTGCGACCCCTGAGGACTCCCTTGCTACCCCAAAAAAAAAAAGTAAACATTTCTTTTCTTTTTTTTTGTTTACATTAAATTGAGGTTCCTGGGCTGTGGGCAGCAGCATGTGGCTCTTTGTTTCTGGATTAGCTGGTTTTCGGATAGCTATAGCCATTAAGATAGCTCAGTGGGTTGAGCACTTGCTGCTGCAATGCGTGTGCGATCTGAAGGTTCGACCCCCGGCAAGGTCAACTCAGCCTTTCATCCTACTGGGGTTGATAAATGAGTACCAACACAGGCTGGGTAATATTGTATGTTAGGGAGAATTCTCTCTTTAGGCTGAATTTCCTAACCTAGTGAATCCCCCAGCAGCTTTGCTGGATTTCTGGAGTTTGTTTTTTTCCTCCTGCCAAGAGTGAGACTCTTTTTCTCCCACTCTTGGACATGATTTATGGTGTTCCTTTGACTGCTTATGTGTTTTATGGGCTATGGGGTCCTTTACTCCATAGGGTCTCATGTGTTTTTACTATGTGTGTTACACAGCACCCTCCGTGCAGTAACACAGGGGTGTCATAGTGACACCCCACCATAGACTCCATACCCTGGGATTGACTACTGTCTCCCAGGGCATGTAAAGTCACCATTGGCTTTACTAGTCCCAAATTATTAACAGAAACCAGTACAAACCATCATATTGCGGACGTACTGGTCAGGGCAATTCGATTGCCCCGGGGTCTGTTAGTCGAGGGGGCACGTCTCCGTCCCCCCTGATCGAGTTTTGGCTGGTGGCAGTGGAAACTACTTTTTATATTCGACCGCGAATATTTTCCTATGGGATTTTCCCATTGTTCGAGGCTACCAACTTTAATTATTTAATTCTCATAGTCTCGAACATACTGCCGGTTTATTTAATTAATATTAATTCTCCGATTGGTATTTTTTGCCAAGACTCGATTCTAAAATGGCGTTTGTGTTCTCTTCTGTGACTCCAACCCAAGTCGAGCCCTTCTCCACAGCAGCCTCCAAAAGTGGTGCCACTCTGTCTGGGTACCATGGTAACTCAATTCGCACTCTTGTGTGATTGGCCCAAGTGGTGAGCCGGCCGGCTCACCACTTAGCATGTTTGATTGACAGCTAGGCTGAGTGAATGGGGGTATGCTGCATACTGGAACTTCAGAAGTCGCCACAGGACCTGAGAATCCGGAGAGGGAGAAGCTGAGCCGACCTACCACGACGACACCACCGGTGGAGCCCTGCGGAAACGACTCACCACTTCCCGACGACAGAGAAGATCTCCTGGCTGGAGAGGCTTCTTCCCTTGACTGGTGGGCACAACCAGTTTACCTTCTTTTTTTCACACCCCAGACCGGTTTGTGGTCGAACTGCCTGTGCCAAGCACCCCGGCGGCCGGATAGTCACTTACCACAGAACCGCGAATCAACGGACCGCTCCTTGTACCTGAGAAACTCAGCGGCTGGTTTCTTCCCTGGCAGTGCAACGGGCTCCTGTCTTCCTCCACGACGAGATCCTCTCTTCCCCCGGACGAAGCACCGACTTGCATCCGCTGACAGGAACAACTGCCCCCGCTGGAGTGTTCTCACCACTTTAAGGTACCGTGTCCGCTAGGCCTCCCTTTCTAAAGATTGCTACAAGGTAATAATAACCCCTTAACCTTCTGGCCTGGGCTGGCCGCCTTGACCATCTAACTGGTCCCTTTCTCTTGGTCCAACTCTTTCCGAACTGATTGCGAGACTTTTTGGCACTTTGAACCGTGTGACCTTGGACACATTTCGACCGGAGCCTCTTAAAGTGGGTCTGGCCTTGTTAACTTTGACTTTACGGTTTTAACCTGCCTTCTTCTCCTACTGTGTTCTTCCGAAAGTGTTGGGATTTGTTTCTATCTCTGCTCTGCCTTTCTCTCCCTTTTAAACCGGTTGATTAGAGTGCCATCTACGTTAAGCGCTCACCGCTGTCTGAAAATAAGTGGGGCGTTACTTAAGACTTGTCTAACTAATCGTTGAAGGGAGTGTATATCTTTTAGGACTGTGTTTTTGAACTGCTTGATATTAGTGCCTGTGTGTTTTTCTAGATGTGGTTTCAAATAAATAATTATATCTCTTTTACACCAAGCCCTGGTCAGTGTTTACTTGTTCTATTGTGTTCTCTTGACCTATTGTGAATACTCTGTATACTGCCTAACTCTTCTTGAGGGAGGTCTGACTGCTCAGCCACAGCTATCAAGTGAATCTGTGTGGTACAGACTGCTACCAAGTGGGTTTACTGCCAAACACCTGTATTCTTAAATCTTTTGCAGTGGTCCCAGAGGGAACTGCACAGGTTTCTGCCTAACACTGGTGTACAGCGGTGGGATTTGTATTGAGTATACACTTTAGAGTGCTCGTTGAACACTGTAGGACAACTAACCACAGAGCTTAGCACTAAAAAGCTGATTTTCTAACTATGTCTGCTATGGAGAGTTATACCCTAGAATCATTGTCTGCCAAAACTGCTGATTGCTTAAAAGTATTGTGTAGACATAAGAATCTCACTGAGAAGGGCAAGAAAATGGAACTTATAGAAAGATTGTTAGAAAAACAAAGTCTGGGTGGTACAGAGGAATCTACCCCCCAGCAAATGTAGAAAACAGTGATGGTATTGATCTGAATCAAAGTCTTGAGAATGAGACAGAAGGGGAAAGTGAACCTAATGAAGTTAGCCACTCTGAGCCTCTGTCTGCCTTACCTACTGTACCTACTGGGCCTATACCAGGTCCTACATGTAACCCTGCTTATTTTGAACTTGAAAAAATGAATCTTGAATTAGAGTACAAACGTTTTATTGCTCAACCTGAAAGAAACCAAGAGCTAGAGTTCAGAAGAATGAATGCCCAATCTGAGCAGAAGCAAGCTGAGTTAAGACTCAGAGAAATAGAGCTTAATCATGAATTAGAAATGAAAAAGTTGTCTGTGGAAAATGCTTCTCTCCCCTCTGGTTCTTCTAGGAGTTCCAGTCCCAAAAGACCCCGGATGCCTAAAGAATTAGTGGGTATGTATGAACCTAGATTGGATGTGTTGGATTGGTTGAAAATGTTTGAGTATTATCATGGGCTCCAGGACATCACAGGGAATGAGTTACTCCCCTTGGTGTTCTCTAGGCTTCCCCCTGTTGCAACTGATGTGGTAATGGAGTTGGGGGAGGTGGATAAGAAGGATTATGAATGTGTGAAACTAGCTTTGATAGCTAGATTTGGGAAGACCCCTTCCCAGTACCTTAAGAGGTTTAGGACCCTCAAAAAGCATGATGGTACCCCTTGGGCTACCTGGGTGAGTGAAAGTTTGAAAAACTTAGAGAGATGGATTAAGGGTTACAGAGTTAAAACTTAGGAAGGAATGAAGAATCTTGTAATGGAGTCAATTTATGATGCCTGCTCTCCTGAGCTCAGACAGCACTTGGCGCCAAACCAGAAGGACGTCAGAACAAGCCACCATTCCAGAAAGCATTTGGTAAATGCTTTGTTTGTGGCTCTACTGACCATGTGGAAGGAGATCCCAGATGTAAGGGTAAACCTTCAGGGGTCCAGCTTGTCTCCTTAGCCTTTGCTCCAGAGGAGGAAGTACAAATGGCAAGTGGAAACTTTCTATTACTGGCTGATGAACCCATTGGAGTCTCAGCCAGTGTTTCTTTAGTGTCTGTGGGTTTTCCCCTTTCATTTGCATTAACCATCTCAAGGGTTGGTGGTCAGTCTGAATGACAAAAGTACATTATGTACAAGTATGGCCTAAACTACTTCAGCGCCCACACAATAGCAAAACACTCTCGTTCAATGGTTGCCCATCTTGTTTCAGGATCCTTCAGTTTTCTACTGATGAAGCAAATGGGGTGCTTCCTACCTTTCCCATCCAGTTGACTGAGGACTGCACCTATTCCTACATTTGAAGCATCTGTCTGCACAATGAAAGTTTGGTGATAGTCAGGAGCTCTGAGTACTGGGGCTTGGCAAAGAGCCTTTTTCAGGGTTTCAAAGGCCTGATTGTATTCCTCATTCCACCTAACCTTTTTAGGGAATTTAGGAGAGGAGATGACGTTCAGTGGAGAAGCTATGGACCCATAGTTCTCAATGAAATTCCTGTAATACCCAGTGAGACCTAAGAAGACTCTCACCTGGGTCTGAGTAGTAGGTGTTGTCCAATTTTGCACAGCTTCAATCTTACTGGGCAAAGACCTTATTTCTCCACCTCCTACCTCATGTCCAAGGTAGACCACTTTACTCTGTCCAATCTGGCATTTACTTGCCTTTATGGTCAGATTGGCCATTCCAAGAGCCTGCAAAACATATCTCAGGTGGTCAACATGTTCTTCCCAGGATTTGCTGAACACTGCTATGCCATCCAAGTATGCCATGCAGAAGTCCTCCATCCCATTCAGAACCTGGTTTACCATCCTTTGAAACGTAGCAGGTGCATTTTTCAATCCAAAAGGCATAACCTTAAACTGGTATAAGCCAACTGGGGTAGAAAATGCAGTTTTCTCCTTGGCATGGTCTGTCAGGGCTATTTGCCAATAGCCTGACGTCAAGTCAAATGTGCTGAGGAACTTGGCTGCACCAAGTCTATCCACCAACTCATCTGTCCTTGGCAAAGGGTGGGCATCAGTCTTAGTGACTGCATTAAGAGCTCTGTAATCCACACAGAATCTAAGTTCTTTAGATCCTGCCTTTGGTACTAATACGACTGGGCTAGACCATGGACTAGTAGAGGGCTCTATTACCCCGAGATCAAGCATCTTGTTGACCTCACCTTTGATGTGGGTTCTTACATTCTCTGACATTCGATATCTCTGCTTTTGACTGGCAGACAGTCACCAGTGAGTATGTCATGCTATCCCCAAGGGGTCAAGCCTGGTGAAAGTGAGAACAGAGAGGCAAACTGATTTAACATAGATTTGCACTCTTCCTGTTGCTCAGGTGTCACATTTGAAGAGAGATTTACTCCTTCAATCTTTTCGTCTAAAGGTAAGCCTCTAAGGAGATCAGGAAGAGCTTCACTCTCTTCTTCTTCCTCTGATGATGCTAGAAGCAAAGCTCCTACATCAGGTCTGGAGACATACGCTTTTAGCCTGTTGGTGTGGAAGACTGTCGGAGCCTCCTTGGGGTTGCCCAAGTCCACCAAATAGTTGACCTCTCCAAGTTTACCCACGACTTTGAAGGGTCCCATCCATTTGTCTTGCAAGGCCCTCTGCCTTATTGGAATCATAACGAGAACTAGCTGGTCCTGAGTAAACTCGACCATGTTAGCCGTTTGGTCATGCCAGTGCTTGACCAATACTTGTCCAGCTTTCAAGTTATCACTTGCTTCTGCCATCATTTGTGACATTCTCCTCCGGAGACCTATCACATAGTCAGTCACTCTGACTGGCTTGGGGGAAGGAGCACTCTCCAACCCCTCCTTGATCAGGGCCAATGGACCTCTGACCGGATGACTATAAAGAAGTTCAAAGGGAGAATAACCTACTCCCTCCTGAGGGACTTCTCTATAAGCAAAGAGAAGGCATGGCAGTAGAAGGTCCCACTTTCTTTTAAGGGGGTCCTCTAAAGCACCTATCATGCTCTTCATGGTTCTGTTGAACCTTTCAACCAGCCCATTTGTCTGAGGGTGGTATGCGGTTGAGAACTTGTAAGTAACTCTGCAGGTTTTCGACATGGCTTTCAAGTAGTGGGACATAAAATTTGACCCCCTGTCAGAGATTACTTCCTTAGGAAACCCAACCCTGGTAAAAATATCAAGGAGGGCCTTAGCCACAGCCGGAGCTGTAACAGTCCTCATAGGAATTGCCTCAGGGTATCTAGTAGCATGGTCTACTACAAGTATAAACCTGTTGCCTGAGGAAGTTGGAGGATCAAGGGGACCAACGATGTCAATCCCTACTCTCTCAAATGGGACTCCCACAACTGGGAGAGGCACTAAAGGTGCCACATTCTTGAAGCCAACCGTACCAGGAGTCTGGCAGGTGTGGCAGCTCCTGCAGTATTTATCTACTTCAGCCCCCATCTTTGGCCAATAAAAGTAGAGTGAGAGCCTTTCCTTAGTCTTCTTGAAACTCAAGTGACCAGCCAAAGGAATCTCATGGGCTAACTGCAAGAACTGTGGTCTGTTCTCTTGGGGTACTACAAGTCGTTTGTTGTCCCCAGGTGCAGACTCGGTTGGTTCACTGTAGAAGAGGCCATCTTCCCAGTGTAACCTATATTTCCCAGGGTCTTGCCCTTCAGCCTGAGCATCTCCCTGGTGGCGAAGACCTTCCAGAGTTGGACATTCTTTCTGTTCCTTACTGAAGTCTGCCCTGTTGGGTCCACCTTCTGCCAGTAAAGACTGCAGCTCAGGATGGTCAACAGGATCCAGATCTCCAATGAGTTCCTGGCCTTCCACTAGCTCTTCTTCAGAGTCTAGTTCAACCACACAGGATTGTACCTCCCTCTCAGCCTCAGCTGGTGGGGGAGTTACTGGTGTAACCTTGGACAACCTAGGGGAAGTCCTTGTTGGCTGAACTGGAGTGCTGGCTGTGAGGTTCTTTTTAGAAGTTTTAGGTTTCCCTTTTTCTTCTATTTTCTTGGAGAGAGCAGCTGACATCTCCAGTGGAGCAGAATCGGAGGTCTGGGGGTGTGTGACACTACTCCAAGAGTTTTCAAGTCATTACCCAGCAGAACCCTTCCTGGCACCTCACTTTGTATGCTGACAGGTATCTTCACAGTCATGTCATTACACTGGTAATTGGGGAAGCATCAGCACAGGCCCTCCAGCTAACTTGGTGAGGCATTTGGGTGCCTTAGCAACATCCTCAGCCTGAAAAAACGATTTGTCCACCACAGTTATGCTGGCCCCAGTGTCCCTAATGGCAGGAGTCTCCTGACCATTCACCTGGACACTGTCCTTATAATACTCTTTAGTATTATCTGGGATAGAATTATAGACATCTAGGTTCTGTTGTTCCCACAGACCCAGGGACACTAAATAAACACTGGCTGAGACTCCAATGGGTTCATCAGCCAGTAATAGAAAGTTTCCACTTGCCATTTGTACTTCCTCCTCTGGAGCGAAGGCTAAGGAGACAAGCTGGACCCCCGAAGGTTTACCCTTACATCTGGGATCTCCTTTCACATGGTCAGTAGAGCCACAAAGCATTTACCAAATGCTTTCTGGAATGGTGGCTTGTTCTGACCTCCTTCTGGTTTGGCACCAGAAGGTACACTAGCCTGATTTGGTTTCCCTTGTGGCTTACCCTTTTGGTTCTGTTTGGGGCCCTCTTTGGAATTGGAATTATTAGAATTCTCTTTGGAGTCCTTTTTCGGCTGTTTTCCCTCATCCTTTTTCTGAGTAGCCCCAGACTTCTTGTGAGTGGCCCTGTTGGGAACCCACAAGTCAGCAGCCTTAGCTAACTTCTTGGAATCTAATTCCTTTGAATCAGCCAAGTGCTGTCTGAGCTCAGGAGAGCAGGCATCATAAATTGACTCCAACATTATAAGATTCTTCATTCCTTCCTAAGTGTTAACTCTGTAACCCTTAATCCATCCCTCTAAGTTTTTCAAACTTTCACTCACCCAGGTAGCCCAAGGGGTACCATCATGCTTTTTGAGGGTCCTAAACCTCTTAAGGTACTGGGAAGGGGTCTTCCCAAATCTAGCTATCAAAGCTAGTTTCACACATTCATAATCCTTCTTATCCACCTCCCCCAACTCCATTACCACATCAGTTGCAACAGGGGGAAGCCTAGAGAACAACCAGGGGAGTAACTCATTCCCTGTGATGTCCTGGAGCCCATGATTATACTCAAACATTTTCAACCAATCCAACACATCCAATCTAGGTTCATACATACCCACTAATTCTTTAGGCATCCGGGACCACTGCAAAAGATTTAAGACTACAGGTGTTTGGCAGTAAACCCACTTGGTAGCAGTCTGTACCACACAGATTCACTTGGTAGCTGTGGCTGAGCAGTCATACTTCCCTCAAGAAGAGTTAGGCAGTATACAGAGTATTCACAATAGGTCAAGAGAACACAATAGAACAAGTAAACACTGACCAGGGCTTGGTGTAAAAGAGATGTAATTATTTATTTGAAACCACATATAGAAAAACACACAAGCACTAATATCAAGCAGTTCAAAAACACGGTCACTAAAAGATATACACTCCCTTCAACGATTAGTTAGACAAGTCTTAAGTAAAGCCCCACTTATTTTCAGACAGGGGTGAGCACTTAACGTAGATGGCACTCTAATCAACCGGTTTAAAAGGGAGAGAAAGGCAGAGCAAAGATAGATACAGACCCCAACACTTTCGGAAGAACACAGTAGGAGAAGAAGGCAGGTTAAAACCCGTAAAGTCAAAGTTAACAAGACCGGACCCACATTAAGAGGCTCTGGTCGAAATGTGTCCAAGGTCACACGGTTCAAAGTGCCAAAAAGACTCGCAATCAGTTCGGAAAGAGTTGGACCAAGAGAAAGGGACCAGTTAGATGGTCAAGGCACCAGCCCAGTCCAGAAGGTTGAGGGGTTATTATTACCTTGTAGCAATCTTTAGAAAGGGAGGCCTGGCGGACACGGTACCTTAAAGTGGTGAGAACACTCCAGCGGGGCAGTTGTTCCTGGCAGCGGATGCAAGTCGGTGCTTCGTCCGGGGGAAGAGAGGATCTCGTTGCGGAGGAAGACAGGAGTCCGTTGCACTGCCAGGGAAGAAACCAGCCGCGGAATTTCTCAGGTACAAGGAGCGGTCCGTTGATTCGCGGTTCAGTGGTAAGTGGCTATCCAGTGGCCGGGGTGTTTGGCACGGGCAGTTCGACCACAAACCGGTCTGGGGTGCGAAGAAAAGAAGGTAAACTGGTTGTGCCCACCAGTCAGGGGAAGAAGCCTCTCCAGCCAGGAGATCTTTTCTGTCGTCAGGAAGTGGTGAGTCGGTTCTGCAGGGCTCCACCGGTGGTGTCGTCGTGGTAGGTCGGCTCAGCTTCTCCCTCGTCGGATTCTCAGGTCCTGTGGCGACTTCTGAAGTTCCTGTCCCCAAAGCCCTGCTTTTATGCAGCATACCCCCATTCACTCAGCCTAGCTGTCAATCAAACATGCTAAGTGGTGAGCCGGCCGGCCCACCACTTGGGCCAATCACACAAGAGTGCGACTTGAGTTACCAAGGTAACTCAGTCCAGGGTGCCTAAACCCCCTCCCACACCCCCTGTGGTACCCAGACAGAGTGGCACCACTTTTGGAGGCTTCTGTGGAGAAGCCTGCCAAAAAGTGGAACAAAGGGCTCGACTTGGGTTGGAGTCACAGAAGAGAACACAAACGCCATTTTAGAATCGAGTCTTGGCAAAAAATACCAACCGGAGAATTAATATTAATTAAATAAACCGGCGGTATGTTCGAGGCTATGCGAATTAAATAATTAAAGTTGGTAGCCTCGAACAATGGGAAAATCCCATAGGAAAATATTTGCGGTCGAATATAAAAAGTAGTTTCCACTGCCACCAGCCAAAACTCGATCAGGGGGGACGTAGACGTGCCCCCTCGACTAACAGACCCCGGGGCAATCGAATTGCCCCGACCAGTACATCCACAATATGATGGTTTGTACTGGTTTCTGTTAATAATTTGTGACTAGTAAACCCAATGGTGACTTTACATGCCCTGGGAGACAGTAGTCAATCCCAGGGTATGGAGTCTATGGTGGGGTGTCACTATGACACCCCTGTGTTACTGCACGGAGGGTGCTGTGTAGCACACATAGTAAAAACACATGAGACCCTTTGGAGTAAAGGACCCCATAGCCCATAAAACACATAAGCAGTCAAAGGAACACCATAATCATGTCCAAGAGTGGGAGAAAAAGAGTCTCACTCTTGGCAGGAGAAAAAAACAAACTCCAGAAATCCAGCAAAGCTGCTGGGGGACTCACTAGGTTAGGAAATTCAGCCTAAAGAGAGAATTCTCCCTAACACTGCTCAGAAGCTTCGCCACACAAGCCATCATTATTATTATTATTATTATTATCATTATTATTAGGGTATTTACTGAGCACAGATCTGGCTTCGGGGAGCAACGGAGCGCTTTACAATCATAAATCATGCTCAGTACAATCTAACTTCTTGCCGGGCCCCCTTTCCTCTATCTAGAGCAGGGATCTGCAACCTGCGTCTCTCCAGATGTTTTGGGCTACAACTCTCCATTGGCTTTTCTGGATAGGGATGATGGTAGTTGTTATCCAAAACACCCAGAGAGCCAGAGGTTGTGGACGTCTGATCTAGAATGACCACTGGCTGCTCCCTTTTTCTACACTGCTTTTGTTCTTGATTTTGTGTAGGGGTCCACCCTTACCCACATCTTCCAGGGCATAGAAACGGTGCCCTATATGGCTATATCTGCTCTTTTGCAACCTACTCTTGCAGTACGTCCTGATGTTAATCAGTCAGTAGATGCTCATTTATATTGTCATGTGATCCTGGCTTGTTAATGCCACTGACCACCTGGCTGTGCTGACTACCAGATGTGCAGCCTGCCGCGGAACTTCGGAGCCATGGTTTTCAGGCAAACTCAAAGCTATTACACTGGAGGGGGAGGCAACTGGAACTTCGCTGGCGCTCTTCCTACTCATACACCGACCGAAAAACTATATTATCACAATCAAATTTCTCCTCACTGTTGAGAGTAAAATTAATACCCTCTATGGTAATGTCTCTAAACATTCAGTTGATTACACTCCCTCTACTGTGTTGCTTCTCCCCTTCATTGCCCTTCCTCGAGATCCCCTCTTGTCTTCTTTCCTTGTTCCTTGAAGAGATGATTTGAAACATCTTCTGGACAGTCTTAAGTTTGGTTCTGCTACTCATCCCATTCCAACCAATAGGATTTCTTCTGTCTCAGGGATTTTCACAGCCCAGTCTACTGAGCTCATGAGAAGGCATCATGACTACTATATTAAAATCTGCTACTCTCATCCTTCGGCCTTACAAAATCCAATCGACCCCTTCGTCCCTTCTAATTGCCGATCTATTTCTCTTGTTGCTTCTATATTTACCTATTTGAGTTTGCCTTTACTCTGATATTTTCTTTCAATTTTCTTTTGTTGATTAAAGCACAGACCTAGCTCGGGAGCAGCGGAGCGCTGTACCGAGTGTGGGTAGCCAACATTTCGGCTGGTATCTTTAAACAGAAGCGCAGTACAGCGAGTTGAGGTCTGTGTGTCGGTATATGCGTCCATTGGAAATCGTCCTTGGTCAGGTGTTGTTGACAAAGCCACGTTTTGAGAGATTTGTGAAACTGGAGAATTGTGGTGGCATTCTGAGGCGCAACAAATTTCTGGAAGGAATCAATGCATTGGATACATTCCAGACTAGATTTCATCGAGCTAGAGGAATTGAACCAGTGCTGGTGTCCCCTCTTGATGATCTCAAACTGACATTAGACCAAGGCAGTGTCGCATCCCTGGGAGATTTGTCAGCTGTGTTTGATACGGGCGATCATTCCATCATATTGCACTACTTGACCAGTACAGGGAAGGATGGGATTGCCACCGGGACACTTGTGTGGGTTCATTCCTTCTTCACTGACGATTCTAGTCGGTCTCTACATGAAAGTTCTCATCCAATCTTCGGTTCCTTGCGCTGTGAAGTACCACAAAGGTATTCTCTCGCCCATCTCCTCAACTATGTCCAAGTCCACCTGTTAGCCCATCTTATTCACGAGTTGGGATACAATGTATACTCTTTTGCAAAGGGCACCTATGTCCTGTCTGGCTGGATCGGGACCTTGATGCCCCTCCCGCTTATAGAATGGGATGGTTGCAGTCAACCGTTGGATGGTACAGAATTGTGTGAACCTCAACATTGACAAGATAGAGTTGACAATTAGGGGGTTTCTATCTGGGCCCAGCAGTTCTGGCCCTTTGAGATTGCCCGGCACCTGTCCTCTGAGTCTCAGTACATACCGTGGGGGTTCTCTTTTGACTGGTACTTCTCGCCGATTCTTTGATTCATTGTACGATTCCTTGATCCTCATTAATTTCAAATAGGAAGACAGCATAGGAAACTTAATTTTAGTTTACTTTGAATCAACCACTTATTTCCCATCTAGGACGGTATGTTGGCATCGATGGAATGAATCAAGAATCAATCCTGGTCAGGGCACTGGCAGAAGCAATAGATGACCTCAGTGACATTAGCATAATTGTGAAACTGCACCGCAAGTGGATGCAGGCATTGGTGTTAAGGTTGCACGCATATAGTAAATAGGAATGTTGGTACACACGATCCCTGATGGACTCAACAGAACATCAGAATGGGATCAGAAGGTATCTTACCCACAGTCACCCTGACCATCTATTGCTCAGAAAAGAGTTGAGCCTGATCTCTTGAGCATCCCCACCACCTCCTAAATGTCTACAAGGTGCAAGGAGTGACCCACAGTGTTGGATCCAGGCCAGGGGCAGCAGATACATTTTCTGTGGGAAGATAAAGAGATCTAAATGCTCTCTTGTAAGACATGCAAAGATCAAATTGGACTTCCTCGGATTCCGAATCACAATGTGTGGTCAGAGTGTTTGCACGCGAGTTACTTCTAGCGGAAACATCAAGGTGGTTATGGGCATAGGATTCAAAGTGTTAAATGGGCGTTGGCATCTTGGCACTGAGAGGGAATTCCGGCGATAGGGACAATCTATCTGGGAGATAGGAAGGTTTTCAGTCTTTAATGGAATGAAATGATCAATGGCTCTAATATCAGGAGTGGGCTAAGGTAGAAATAGCTCTGCCGCCTTAAGATGAAAAAACACTGGATCGAGTAGAGCACATAGCGTGGTCTGATGTCATTAAAGAGAAACCGGGGCTCAGTGACATGAAGGATGCGATAAGCAAGGACTTCGGAATACAACTCGCTGTCGCATGGGCAGCCAAGGAGGTGTGGCCAGCAAGATGGAAGAGTCGGTACGAAAAGCGACACCTGGCCCAAGGTTGGCCGCACTGTTCTGGATCATCAGACGTTTAGGAAGAACGCAAGAAGTTCAAGATGAAGCCAAGTCCATCATTTAGACGCGAAGATAACCAGTAGAGATGGTGGATGCTCTAGATAGAATTGGAAGGAAAGAAAGAACGTTTTCAGGATTTTCATAGAAAAGAAACGGTCCTTGATCACAGCATTAAATGGTGAGATGTGACCTTTAGCCTCACCACTGAGTGAAGCATAAGCCTGTCAGTTCTACAGGGCTGCGGATCCCGCACTGTCGGGGTCATAAGAGGAGAGAATAGCTCATGGGCAACGCACTCGCCTTGGTAGCAAAATGACGCGGAACAACACGGGTTCGATCCCCGGGTCCACGCTTAGAAACCTCTGGGTATTATAACCAATTATATTATTATAAGAGGAGAGGAAAGGGAGATGAAATCTGCGTGTAGCCCCCGGCAGGGTCCCATCTTCAGGCCGAATTGAATACCCGGCCTGGGTCCAGGCCACAGGGCGAAGACCTGCTTAAAGGCCTCCTGCAGAGTTCTGGAGATAGCCAATTCTGGGACACCTGACATGTGACTGGCTCCTCCCAGCCATGCCATCTTTCTATGGGCCCTGTTTGTTTGTAAAGTTGGGATTTTCCTGCCCGTCAGTGCCAGATCCTCCGACGTCACTGGTCGGTCTTCAAACTCGTGCCCGGAGGGATCTAGGTGGATTGAAACGACTTCAAAAAGATAACCTTGAGTGATCCGGCGGTTTCCAGGCTACGCCAGGGCTGTTTTGTGGCTGTGTGTTTGTCTTTCCAATTGTAGAGTTTTCCATTTGTACTTACGCTACTTCAATATTTGAAAGTCAACTCGAACAGCGTTATATAAACAGTACGGCAGGCTCTGCACAGAAAGATGGAAAAGGGGGCGCTAAAGGAATGTGCTCAAAGCAATTGCTTATTTACATCCCTCTCGCGTCCTGTAATTTTCAGGTCTGTAGTGTGTCAAAATATTTAGATGCGCTTCTTATATGGCTGTATTGGTCTGGTTGCAAGATATTGCGGAATAGGGGAAAAAGAATGTCACGTTTCATAAAGTAACTCCTTCAAGTAACAAAGAAACAGTTTGTTTTGGCTTTTTGGTGGTGCTTTAGCGCCACCTAGAAGCCAAAACGATTGAAATGGAATGCATTTAGGAGGGAGGCGGGAATGTAAGGGACATAGCGTGTGTGTGTGTGTTAGTTTGCCTTTCACTCATCCATTGACCACACACACACATAGCCATGCTTACCTCTGTGGCCATGTCCACCCAATACCTGACTCTCCCTGTCCAAAACACACCCTCCTGGGATCTTTTTGAGTTAGTTCTATCACGCGGTAACATTAACGTTTGCACTGATAGGGGAATCCAATTCTACCCCTAAAATATTTTTTCCTTGGAGTTCATGGCTTCACTGAAGCTGTCAAGGTGCTTGTGGTGCAATAAAAATGGCTTAACCAAGTGAGCCGTCAACTCCTTGATTTATAAAGAATGTGTGTCCTTGCATCTGTTCCTTGCACTGACGTCCTGTTAAAAACAAGCTTTGGTAAAGCCAACAGCTTTAGCTTGTGTACCGGTGCTAGATGGGTATTTGCCAGACGCTGACATCATATGCTCAGATACTCACACCATTTCCACCTGTTGCCATTTTAGGGTCACGTAGTACCATTATAAAAAAAATGCCTAGCAAATGCCAATGCATGTGCCAAAGTCAGAAATAAGGCGTTGCCAGTGTTTCTTGTTTGCCTCCCAGGTTATCGTCACTGCTTCCATGGGGGAGCCCCTTACCATGAGGCCAGGGTGGTGAAGCGGCTACCCGATAGTCCCCCTGGGGTGGTACTCAGTGGGTGGATCTCATGGGAGGGGAAACACACTTTGGGACAGGGGAAAACCATATCGGGAGAACGTGTATCCCCGCCAATCAACTGACCCTAGACACCCTCCCTACAATAACCCCACCTCTCCTTCACCTCCTCTCTCTCCACCCCTGCCCTCATTTACCATGTACTTTTTTATGCCAGCAAAAGTAGAGCACTGAAACGAGAAAGATCAAATCATAACTCACTCAGTACTGAGACGAGGAGGAGGCGCGGAGTAGTACAGAATACTTACCAGAACCACTTTGCCCATTCTAGTGGTTCTCAACAGCCAATTCGAAGAAGCGTGTTAAAAGTAACGAAGGACTTGAAGTTTCAAGCCCGCCTAGGAGGAACGGTGAGACGGAGAACACTCAAGGAAGAAGAAAGGCTGATCGGGGAGCCGAGCAATGAGAACGTTTCTGTACAGCTGGTCCAGTGTGCAAGGACAGCGTGGTGAGCAGCAGAGAAGATGCTCCTGGCATTCCCTTAAGGTGAGCCGCAATGGAGGAACGGACCTACGCCGACGAGAGTGAAGTAGATACGGCAGAGCCGTCGACTACCGCGAAGGAGAGAAGGAAGCAGGGGAAGCACCACCGCTGACGGCAGGTGCATGGAACATCCCAAGAACATCGCAGGCCACAAAACAAGGTACGCGGATGAACAGCGAGGCGCCAGGTGCCCTGTAAAATGGCAGAGACAGTCCAAGAGGGCTAGTAAGCCCCCAGAGGCACATTAATGGGTCTGAGAACCTAGAAAAGGTAAAATGACATTCAGAGGAGTATTGGCGGAACCCTGCCTCGCAATTCTGAGACCCACACCCATATAACGAGAACTGTGAAAGTGATGGACAGTATATGCAGTACTTGGCTGATGAGTAAACCAAGTCTGTATGTGACGCCATAGCTTGGGAGTGAATCCCGGCTGTTCTTCTTTGTTGCAGTACCTGGTGGGAGGAAACCAGGACTGCCAACTAGGGTCAGGGACCCACCACAGCTTGGAAGTGCATCCAGCTGTTCTTCTTCATTGCAGTCCCTGGTAGAAGGAAAACCAGGTCTGCCCACCAGGGTCAAGGACCCACTCCAGTTTGGAATCACATCTAAAATCTAAAATAAAATTTGTGCAAATGTGCCGTGCGAAAAGGAACCAGCTCTGCCAATCAAGGTCGGGGACCCAGGGACAGAAAAGAAACCTAAGAAGCGCCAATGGAGTTTCCCCCAACAATTGTTGAACTTTACAACATGCCTGACCAAGGCCAGGGAAGGGAGATATTCCCCAATGCTTCAAGGTCTGAAGATTCCAGAACTGGCTTTTGTCCAGGGGAAGGGTACCACTCCCTTTGGGCTGCAAAACCTCTATTTTTGTTTAGTTTACAGGGTGTGAGAGACAGAGCTAGGATTCTGACATTGAACATTGGGACTTTTGCTTTGGACATTCTGACACTAGTTATTTCAGTTGAGCCAGGGAAACCCCTTTTAGAGCTAGGGCAAGATAAGGTTTTCTTTTCCTTTTTGCACTTGAATTAAAGTTTCTAATAACCACCATGACCACACTGTGTCAGAGTCTTACTCCTGCACCCTTGCAGCCTCCATGACATTGTATTTTTATTTATTTGAAGAACAGTAACCTCAGTTACTTGGTCACACTGACACTTGTAGTGCACCCGATTGAGCAAATAGTGGTAGTTTGACCCTCCAGAAAGATTTAAGTGCCTGTACGTTGGTTTTGTTTGTAACATAACCAGGACTAACCAAGTAAACCATTCTTTAAAATTAAAGTTTCAGAACAGGACGACTATTGTAACTCAGTGTACACAGGACGCAACATTACACTTGAAGAGTCACACCCAAGAGAGAACTCCTCGATGCAGCCCATTCCGATAAGGACATTTAAGGCTCCACAAGACACATAAATGGCATCATAGGCGTTAACAAGTAAGACCTAGAAAAATAAATGCTGGGGTTATCCATCATAATCTTTCACGGTGCGACTTCTATGAACTATTCCGTCCATCTGTCCCTCCCGTGCAACACCTTCTCACGTCACCATTTCATCATCCCACCACCTCATGAAGGTCACCCAAAATGCATTCAATCTTCCGGGTTGGCTTCCTTCTTCTATGAAACATCAACCTCTCATGTGACCATCAGAGGTTCATTTATACAACCCAATCCCATGCGATCTTTATCTATTTCATGGATCAATAAAGCACCTGTGGCCAAAAAAGGCATCTAAGCGCTAGTAGCATGAAGGGAAAAGCAAAGAGTTGTATCTTTACTGGAACACGTGTGTTTTCAACTTTTGTCTGAATTCCACGAGTTGTTTAACGGCCCGAAGATCTCTGGGTAGGCTGTTCCATAGCTTGATTGCTTGAACTTGAAAGGAATGCCCCATCGCTCTTTTCCGCTTGAAATAGATACTAGTTAGGAATGGATCTGGAGGTGCACAGATCGAAGGTTGCGAGGCTGGCAATAATACTGAAATTAATGCTGAAGATACTTACGGCCAGTGCCATGGAAGGCCTTGAATACAAGTGCCTTAAACTTAATGTGTGCCGTGACGGGCAACCAATGCAATTACTTGAGGATTGGAAACATGTGCTCTGAGTGAGGTACCTATCACAATTCAGGCTGTCCTATTATGGACTGTTTGGCCACTGTCCAGCATGTATTGAGGGGCTCATAGTAGGAATTGATTGCTGACGTCTATCCTGGAGCTGTCAATGGCTCAGGCTCTAGATGATGCATGGATTTCTGAAATAAAAGGTCTCTTTTTGCTTGAGTATCATCAATGATATGATATGATAGGTTATTTATAACGCGCTTAATACCCAGAGGTTTCTAAGCATGGATCAGAGGATCGAACCTGTCTTGCTCTGTGTCGTCTTGCTTCCAAGACAAGTACTTTGCCCCTGAGCTATCCTCCCGAGGCTCAAGTCAAAGTTTGTTGAACTGACTATTTTGTTAGCATGTTGAGCCATTACAAGATGGGTGTCAGAGAAGGCTCTCAACTTCTGCACGGATGTTTGAACTTTGATATTAGCTTTGCCAAGGGGAATTTCATACAAAGAACTGTGTGATGATTCTGTTTTAGAGACATTTAGGCTCAATCAATTGGTGTCCATCCAGTGTTCTATCTTTTTATAGGTAGATTAGTTCTACTATCTCGGGGGGGGGGGCGAGAGAGGGAAGCAATTCCCTTCTAGACTGATCAATTCTCACTTCGCAAACCATAATGTCTTCTGACTCCAGGTACATTTGTCAGTCCCTTCTTCCCAAAGGAGGGTTGCCATTTGGGCTGTTAAGGGAAGGCTGCCGACTAGAATAAATGCCGAGTATGTGTTATTGTCACGCAGTCCATGTCTAAACATTCAGTCGGGGATCCAAAACATATGAGAAATTGTCATTTGCTCTATGCAGACGACTCTGGTCTAAACTTGGATAGAGGTTTATTTCTAAGCATCTCCAGTATGTCCGCTTCCTCCAAGTCTTTCCCCAGATATATTGTACCATTTGGGCCCAAATGTCATCTACTCCTTGTCCCATTTCAATTTAACAGGGTATATAATTTGCAAATACCCACCTGCCCACCACTGAGGATAATCAACAGGCCAGGTGCGTCATCTTTAGGTTCACCGTCTATATTTATGACCGCAGTCAACATATCCTTCAGCATCTTGTAACGCCCCCCCCTCAGCTTTGACCAATTTTAAGAGGTACAGTAAGAATCAAAAGACCTCCATTGCCTGGTCATGACACAGCTGATCCACCAGCCTTATTCCTTGGTTGATCCACTGACACCAAAACCTTTTCATACCTCTCAACTGAACGTATGGTTTACCCGTTTCTTGGAAGCGACACAGTGTCTCCCAGCCTATTTCAGTACCTTCAAAGCGTCTATCCATGTTTTCACCCCATCCTTAATGCAACAGAGTAAACCCCTAGCAGACAGTGGCTCTTCATGGGAATCATAGTCCAAAACATCTGGAGAGCCGGAGGTTGCAGACCCCTGCCATAGAATAAAGCTTAGCAATGGCTACTGTGACGAATCCTTCAATGTCGTCCCTTATCCCCTACGGGGAGCCCCTTCCTATGAGGCCAGGGAGGTGAGGCCGCTACCCAATAGTCCCCCTGGGGGCGGTACTCAGCGGGTGGATCTCATGGGAAGGGATCCTGCCATGGGACTAGGGACGACTATCCAGGTTGAACGCAGTATGTCCACACTGCACCACTAAGCAACCATAAACAGGGAACCTATTCACGGTACGATTAAGAGCCTAATCACCAAAATCATATATCTTCTAACACACAAGGGTGACTCAAGAAATAGCCACAATAATGTGTATGGCTTAGAATCAATCTGTGACCATATGCTAAAACGATCACTGTCCCTAAGGGTAAAACTAAGCTCTCCCTGGGAACCCAAGATGACCATAGGTAGGGGTGTTGTGCAGCCAAACTAACAGGGATAGAGTAAGAGATGGACTTGAGACAGTGGTCGACCCTGCCTGGTGGACCCCAGAGAGAAGTAATTCTTGGAGGAGCCAGGTCGTGAGAGTCAGAAAGCAGAGGAACTCGGAGGCGGCGTCTGGGACGATTACCGAACGGCTGGGAAGCTCACTCACCATTCACAGAGGTTGGAGGGCATGGATGGCTACAAGAGCCAACCTCCAGATTGTAACAAGAAGCCCACAACATCAGTATGCTGTTGACCACCTCAGATCGAAGGTTTTTGGGCAAATATCCTTTCATTTACCGGGTAGTCCGTGCTTGTGTACTTCTGCCCGGAACATGATCTCACGATGTTCAGACAACGTCGACAACATACCTGTTCAGCTGACCCTTTCACTGAAAACACACTTCAATGCAAGCCTTTAGGAAAGGGGAAACTAAGGAGGACAACATAACGAACAAACAAGAGTGAAGGAAAGGGTAGTGAGAGATCTATCGGGGCAAAAAAGGGAGAAACAGGGGCTTCCCCTATTTTGCAGTAAAGAAGGGAAGAATGTAACATCCTGCAAAAAACAAAAACTGGTGTCACTGATGCGATGAAATGACCCGAGAAGAATCCATTTGATTGCACTGAAATGTCTGCATTGAGTTGGGCTTGCAGCGAGGTGACTTTTATCGATATGTCATGGATTTGTCAGTGGCCGCTATCGCTCTTTTCCAGCCCTACGTGTACACCACGTGAACCGAAGCCAGGAATTCTTCATCAACCACTACTCCTAAAGGCAAGACAGTTGCTGTCCATCCTTTGATCCAACAGTAGCTGATTCCAGAGTGCTGGTACCTGCAATGAGAACCTCTGACCCGTCAAAGAAGAACAAATATTGGTGGCTTCTCAACAGAGAAGAGTCTGATGATTTTGACTCGCTACAGAGGGAGTATCACCCAGTTTTACAATTAAGCTCCTACCATGCCCTCCAACAGGGACATTTCAGAGTAAAACAGGAAATCAGGATTACAATCATTGCTTTTACCAGGCTACTAGTGTGGGCTTGCCGTTTGAGTCCTAAGCGGATTGCTTATAGTTTTGTGCGATCAGTTCTTATTTGGCAATCCGACGCGACGGTTACTGCAATAGTCAAGTCTAGAATTAGTCGGGTCCGCGATCGCCACCATGGTATCATTAGCCGCCAAGCAATCACATGCAAGGTCTTGCCCAGAAAGTGCATTTGGGAGTAAAGACCTTTTTGGATGGCACAGGTGTAAGAAGTATTTATGCACTTACAACCCACAGATTCTTACCTTTATTACAAGGAATACCAAGGTTGCCCAAGAAAGCTGTTGCAAGCCCAAGATCTCTGGGTAGTCTAATAATAATGGTCTCCTTTGGTCAGAATTGAGCTCTTTGCCACCCAGCTTGTACGCTTATTAGGCTGAGGATTGCTTTCTTATTTATGTCGATTTATACCAACATTGGACTGGCTTGCCACCCTGTTGATATGCTACTCAGTAACTTGATCATGTATATGCCGAAGGAATATGGGGCGAAATAGGCTGGACTGCTGGGTGACCCCACATTGCAGAAGAGACTAGGTAAAGACATTATCCCTTTCATTATTAGATTTTGGATCTGCGAAATTGTAATTGGTTATTTATAACGCGCTTAGTACCCAGAGGTTTCTAAGCGCGGACCCGGCGATCGAACCTGTGTTGCTCTGTGTCGTCTTGCTTCCAAGGCGAGCACGTTGCCCCCGAGCTCTCCTCCCGAAATGACCGAACGGGCTACATGTCCTGGCACATTTAGCAATGTAAACGCTCACATTCATCTGGAACTGAACATTCAGTGAGTGAATGTATCACCTTGGACACAAGAGGTACACATTGCTAGCAAGGACTATTTACATGTAGATTTATGTCGTGTTAAGTGCAGGCTGCAGCCTTGGCTCCCGTGTCCCCTAGAGACAAATACAGGAGGTGTTGGTAAACCTCGTACGATCTCACCCCTGGTGGAAAGCACCATTGGATCCGGAACGACCTCTCACGATCCAGGACGTACAACTAGTTCCCATTGCAATATAGCAATGGAGTGGGGCGGAAGAGTTGGGGGCCTCTTCCTATCACCGCCATCCTTCCATCTGGGGTATGGCCACTCAGTAGATGAAATTATATGATATGATAGATTATTTATAACACGCTTAATACCCAGCGGTTTCTAAGCCTGGACCCAGGGATCGAACCTGGGCTGTTCTGTGTCGTCTTGCTTCCAAGGCGAGCACGTTGCCCCCAAACTATCCTCCCAAGACTGGAAATGGACACAAACCATTAGCAGGTGTCTCTGGCACCATTCCATACCCAGAACCATGGTGCCGCAACACTCGTCGTCCCACTTTCCCAGGCGAGGTGGCAGGGTGTTTTCCTCCTGGAGGCAGGGGTTACTTCCAAGGCCCCCCACCCCAGTCCTCACGGGATCGGGCTAGTGGAATGTGCCCTGCAGCGGTCAGAATGATCTGGAATCCCAGGCAAAATTATCATAACAGATTAGCGTCCTCTTCCCATAACACACAGACATTGTGTTAGCTCAAGGCAACAGGCAGCAGCACACTGAGGTTTCCTTTTCACAATGTTGATGTTCACTGTCCCCAAAACAGAGGGATTTCCTGAGTGTGGCACAGTCCTTTGTCTAATTCTGGGTTACCCATTGGCAGATCCGCGAGAGTTGCAGTGTTGGGCCTCTTCTCCATCAGGCAAATACTGCACCTTGTTTGCAGCCCCTCCTTTTGACTGGAGGACAGTAAATGTGGTCTTCAACTGCTGCAATCCCCTCTCTACTGAACCAGCTTCATATTTAGGAGCCTTGTCATTTAAGTCACTTCCTAGACCACTCCTCCAGAGCCCCAAAGGGATTGGTAGATGTCAGCGCTACTCTCAAACGGGATGGGCATTAGGACCTGTCCTGCCCTCTGCACACCCTGTTACCCTGGTGATAAACCACTATTTCTTTTAATGTCCACCACTGATGGAGGACACGGTCTTCTATACCCTCCAGTTCCCTGCTACGGTAACTGATCCCTCCCACCCACCCCTTTGTATGTGGATCGGGTTGTGTCACGCCAACATCTGAGGAGAAACAGGTACTTCCTATCTCTCTGTTCCTCCACATAGACCCCTCCATGGCCTGTCTAGAAGTGAACTGGCCTGTTGCAGCAACCATATCCTCCCTCTAAGTCCAATGGCTAACCAAAGCACACTCTCTGTCGGCGTTCAGCTATCCTGTCTCCCTGCCATTGCGGATGAAGAACAGAGACAACTGATGACGCCGCTAGACCAATCTTTATCGCAGCCATGCACGCCGTGCTCGGCTGGAGATTCAAGCACCGGTGTTCAGTGCAGGCAAAATGCTATGACCCACCGCTCCAGTGCACAATCAGATAAAGTGAATGCAGGCTAAGGATTGAAAGAACAAGCTGTTCAGCATTGTGACTACTGTATTGCTAGTCCATAGTTCGATTCTCTACAAACTTGTGGAAGTTTTGGTAATTGGAACATGACCAGAAACCCTGCACCTGTCCCTCAGGTATCGCTTTCAAATTCCTCTTTAGCTACTTGTCCCTTTCCATCCGCCAACCCCATATCAGACGGATATCTTAGTGGGGAAGGTGGGAGGGCGTAAGGAAGAAATAGAACTATGGACTAGGAATACGATATGCATTGATAAAATCGCGGCAAAAATGTTGCCTGTGTAAAAAATCACGGCAAAAATGCTGCGTTTGACCCAGTAAAGGTGTACCCCATTACACCATTTAATGGGAGCTGGGGTTGCGGGGGTGTCCCCCGCTCCACTTAAATGGTATAATAGGTCCGGGGGTAGCGGGGTGACCTCTGCATCCTTCACATGGATTGCAGCGACAAAACCACAGCCTTTTTGCCGCGTTATTTTGTGTCCACAGCCATTTTTGCCACGATTTTAACACATGGAACCGGAATACAGTATCACTACAACGAGCACCGTGTTATTACTCATACGTCCTGTCCCTTTTCCTCCATACCTGTCGGAGATCACCAAGGAAATTGACCCTGGAGTGTTGGACCTTAGTCTAGTTTAGCCAAATAAGTTTTGTAGAACTGCCTGACCAAATCGGTTCTGGCTCTGAGCCAGTCTCCATACCATATCGGTTACAGAACACCATTGGCAAAGCAGAAGCGGCAGGTTTAGCCATGTTGTCCTAAGGGACAAGCCTTTGAAAAGCCACCAAGGCCATCTTGGCTATCACTGAATGGTCTTGAAGCCTTTACGTAGGAGGTGCTTTTTGCAAGGGGGAGCTTTCCACCACGCATGGCACTATCTAGCGAGCCATGGCAGCTTTAGAAGCTTGCTTGCCCCTAGAGAGGCCCCTCTATGTCCCAAAGAGCTGATCCGATAAATGTTCCCCTTCATCCCGACTGGATAAATGTTTGGTGCTCTCTTGACATCCAAATCATAAAGAGCTCTGTCGGCCGCCGAGGTAGGATTGGGAACGTTGAAAGAGTACTCTCTTGGTGTAGAATAGAGTCAGACAGGACCTTCGTAAGGAAAGATGTAAGGGTTCTCGGGACTGCGTTGCACTTCTGGAAGATTATGAAGGCCACAGAGTTAGACCGTGCTTGATGTTCACTCGCCTTGCTGCCTACGGGCTGTTGTGACCACAACGAGGAAGGACATACAGTCAAAAGGTTTATG
Organism: Ambystoma mexicanum; assembly: GCF_040938575.1. Lineage (NCBI taxonomy): Eukaryota > Metazoa > Chordata > Amphibia > Caudata > Ambystomatidae > Ambystoma > Ambystoma mexicanum. The sequence continues at coordinate 544,242,307 of NC_090940.1, forward strand.
GACCAAGGACGAACAACAATGTTCAGGTCCCATATCCTTTAATTAATTACTGAATGTATTTACCTGTAAAAGCACCACTTTCACCCCACGGTATCTTATTGCTAAGAGGTTGACCAACAGTGGGACACTAGGAGAGGGGGAAAGTAGACCGCGAGTTAGATGCTGCACAGGAACAACTACGTTTACAATGCTTTCCTGAAACAAAGGTGGTTGTCTGGGTCGCTGATGTAGGCGAGATGGGAGTGCCCGAGGTTGCTGGCTTGAACAGCAAAGGCTCAGCCACCTTTCCTGGTGCAACAGACTTTGGGGGGACCCAGCAGGTTGTTGTTGGTTGCATTCATCATCTGCTTTGCGTGTGTTCTGAGAGCTCCAAGGATGATGTTGAGATCAGTGCCATGATAGGTGCAGTGAGCAATGCAGAAGGCGTTGATTTCGGTTCTCTGTAGTTTGGGAAGTCGGTGAATCGTTCTGATAGTTGTGAGATAGGACCATAGGGCTGTAACCTAGGGATAGCTGCATTCTGAACTAGCTAGGATTTGGAGTTTGGGAAAACTAAGGTAGCTATGATAGATATCGCGCTTAATATCCAGAGGTCTCTAAGCGTGGACCAGGGGATCGAACCTGTGTTGCTCCGTGTCGTCTTGCTTCCAAGGCGAGCATGTTGCCCCTAAGTTATCCTAAGCCGGCACAATAGTAAAGACAGGAGCAGGCGAATGCATTTGCAATGGTTATTCTGTCATTTGTAGAGATGTGGCTTGAGGATCTTAGGAAGAATCGGCATCGAATGCGAGCTCACATCAACAATGATGCCAAGGTTACTGACTTTGTGTATTGGTGTGTGGCACGGGCCAGGCATATGGGCCATCTTTTTGGGTTGCAGGTCATTTTATTTTGTTCGCATGAATCTATTCTGTAACTTTCGTTGGAAGTTTATTGACAATTTGCCAAAGTCATTTGCGATCTTAAGAGAACCTGTGTGTCGTCCCCATATGTAAAGCAGGGTGAAGATAGCGCAACACCTCAAGGTATATTGAGAAGGAGAAAATACATCATCTCTGAGTTTCTGCAGATGATATCTAAGTTCCACAGGAGTAGCTCTGGAGGAATCCAGGTTTTCAGTCAAAGGATTCATATCTCAAAACACCAATGGCACACTGTTGGTGCAAAGGGAGTGAGCTTAGGAGGCCCACCAGCCAATACTGCAGAGGTAGACAGGATGGCTAGCACCAAAGGAGAAGTCACACCTATATTCGTGGGCGGGGCCACAACAGGGGCTGGATTCCCCAAAGGTACCAATGGTTTGAAGAGTCCTTCGTTGATCAGAGCTCTGAAGTGTAATCTTATCGTCACCATTTAGAAAGACATCTATAGTCAGAAGATGCCCGAAGAGCCAATTGAGAGGGAAAAGGCCTGTGGAAGACCTTTGCCAGCGAGGACCCCTGTCCACCAATAAACCCAGAGCCGAGTAATGCTAGAGCGAATACAAAGGCAGCAAACACACTGCTGGTTTGACTGAGGTTCAAAGATATAGTATTTGCAAACAGGGGTTGGTTGGAATAAATGTCTGTAGGGTTTTCTTTACAAGGGAACAGGGATTGTCTCCCTGGGGAATGGCCTATATCAAGAGGGCCAGGATAGGATAAACACGGGCGTATAGTGCTTGGATACTGGCCTCCCGCAGCTTTCCTGAAAATTACACCCTCAGCCGCGTCTTTGCTGCACTCACAGTCCCAGGAATACAGGATCCAGCCACTTCTTGCCACAGTGTCAGGCATATTGTGCCCAGTTACTTCTTTGTCCAGATGTTCTTAAAACATTTTGTAGTGCCCTGCGCTCTATCTGTAATTCACACCTTGAGAATAGTGCTTGGTACACTTTTTGTAGGTCTGGGAATATAGCGCCTCAGGTCACTAAGACATATGGTGTCCTTCTAACCAGGCTAGCAATCCCCACAGTTATCGATAAGGGGATTGTTGCCCTTCTGACCAATGGGATATGGTGGCCTACCTATACTCTGTACTGCGACTGAGCCACTTGGCCCCGGAAAGAGCTACATCCTTGAGCAGGGTCCCCCAGGAGACCAACTCCTGCATGCATCCCTTAGGTTGGTCCACACAGCCATCAACTTTCTGTGTAGCCAAGTCAGGACCCTGCAAATATGTCTATGCAGGCTAAAAAAGCTCTGTCTCTCTCTCTCTCTCTCTTCTGTTTAATCACTTTCCAGGACATTTTATAGGCCTAGAACTGCCTGTTCTTCTGAATTAGTCCCTATGGTTTGGGTCCAGAGTATGGAAATGGGATAAATGGCCTAGAGGACATGTTGGAGACCAGCAAAAGTCTTGCGCCTCCACCCTCCTCGCATAGCTCTGGTGGGAAGTCTAAACATGGCTCCTCGAGTTCAGTCAATTTCAGGAAAACAAGCCCTAGGGGCAAGAGGAGCAAGCCCTCTTCTCATGGGTGTCTTGATTGTATATGGGTCACAGAAGTGCTCTGCAAAATGGCCCCCGATGCCTTACTGCTATCTAACATTTTTGTTGGAGGTAAACGTGCAAGACTTGTTGGCCGCTAGAAGAATTGTGGCCTAACGGAGATGTAGGGCATCACCATAAAGTAGGGGGACCCTGTGCACAAGACTGGACGCAGACTGATAGCTCTCAGAAAAAAAGGCACGTGTAAGGCGCAGCTGGTTTGCCGTTGTGGATCCTGTGGGGTGCATCTGGTGTAAGCATCTGGTTAGGGATCTCAGGAGCAGTCCTGGAAGCAGCCCTCAGGGGATCCAGAAGAGAGACTCTTGATTTAGCACCAGAGCAGGGCAAAGTATCACAAACTTCAGTCCTTTCTTCCTTTCCATGGATTGTTACAAATCTGCTCCCCTTCACCTATCCTCTCTTCATAGTCCCTTTTCCATTTCTCCGCAGACTAACGTCTGGAGATCCGTGGCACAGGCACAAAACGCCACACTGCAGACAAGCCTAAGCATTACTAGACCACTGTGGTGGTGACTGGTGCGGTATAAAAGCTGAGGAACAAAACATAATAACTATGGTGCAAAGAGGACAGGAAGAAGGAAGAAGACAATGAGGTATTAGAATACTTGATCGAAAAACATTTTACCCTTTCGATTTGACTGCATTTTTTTGATCGTTCTTTTCAGTCAAATTAAATTAAATAAATATATGGGAAGGGGTAAGGGAATAGGTTAAGGTGGAGGGAATGAGGGGACTAGGGGGGGCGGTAACCCCCACATTTTGGACCAAAAATAGGTAAAATTGGATAAGGCCAAATATTTTCCACCAAATAGACCTAAACCGACAATGACGCAGAGAGCATATCAAGGATCAAAAAAAAACATTGTGATCTTAGCATCACATAAAGTCATATCCACAGCCACAAGTATGAAATAACAAGAAAATGCAAAGCCATTGGGCCTCATTACGACTTTGGGCCTTAATAAGGGCATGGCTACCTCCAAAACCGTGTCCGGGTTCCCTGAATGGGGAATTACCGGGCCATTCCGAGTTTGGAGGGCCCGGTAATTCCTCCCTCAGGGAACCCGGGCCCGGACCTTCCCCATTCCCATTTGAGCCCCCATAGGGCTCAATGGGAATGGGCGCGGGAGCTAACAACGGGCCGATTACAACCGGCCTGTTGTTTGCTCCCTGGTCCCCTCGCGGGACCCGGTAAAACCAGACGTCCACATCGGGTCCCACGAGGGAACCTCGTAATATTACGGAATGGGTTTAACGGGTCTGCCACCATTAGCGGCACCAGTTAACCCATTCCGCAATATTTATAATGAGGCCCATTGACTTTAAAGCTGGAGGACAAACGAAAAGATGTGTTCTGCTGGGAGAAATCCCTGAAGTGGCAGACAAAGCGGCACACAACCTCTGGCTTTCTAACAACATCAGTGGCTCAGAAATCCATTTGTCGAGCTGCTGCAAAACCTATGCCCTGAAAAAAAGCTTTGGCAATACTAGTAAATTCAAAAGCCATGCCGGTGAAGCGTTGCTATATTGTATTGCGCTGGCTGTAGAAGAAAAACTAGGGCATAACACCCACATGGGCACCATGGTTGCACACGTTCATTTGTCACTCTTGAGCTTGGCTAGCGACGGAGAATCTAATTCCCTACTCAGTTACACGCAAGTCAAATCCCTGACATGAAAGATTGTTTGCAATCTACAGAACACGGCCCTGTGTGCGCCAACAATGAGCATGTAAACAACCAATATTTTGGAATACTTTTTAATTACTTGTACAATGCTAAGCATTTCACAATGTGCCTAATAATTGTGCAAAATAGGACGATTGCTTTACAATAAATTTACATGGAACCAAATATCATGAAGCAGTATAGGTAAATCAATAGAACATGCCTTTGCCGACACATGTTTCGCTTAGGGGTGGCGCTAAATCTGTGCAACCCCTAGGCTCATTTCACCTTAAATTGTTAATCTTCACACCTGTAAAACAACTAATATGTGATGTCCAAAATGTTGTTGCATGATATTATGTTCCAATTATCCAATGAGAACCAGCATTTTTGCTTATATCATCGTTGTCATAATGTTTTTCTTTTTAATTGTTGTTATTGACTTCCTCAATTATTCAGATCTGCACACTAATTTCGGGTGCCATCAGGATCAGTGCCCTGATAAGGCCATGTAACCGGCATATTAAGCACATGCAACCCGCATTTTGAATTAATGATTGTTTGGACGTTTCATCGGTATGTAGTCTTTATAACGAATCTTTTATGAAGATTGCAATTATAACGAAAGGTTTACATCGAAACACATAACGAAAATGTATGTGGGGGGTGGGGTAAAGGGTTAAATCTAGTGGGGAAACTGTTGGGGTGAGTTTTTAGGGGTGGGAAACAGGGGTTTGGGAGGCACCCCCCCAAATGTGTTATATTGTTTCGTTGTAAAAGTTTCGTTATAAGTGCATTCTTCATAAAATGTGTTTCTATAAAGACATGCCACTGTTTCATCCTGTGAAATTTTGAGAGGCAGCCTTCCTTTTAGACCTGGGGCCTGCAACTAGTGGGTCTCCTACTGTTTTGCACAACACCCATGATCACTTACCATCCACTGATGACTAGGGCTAATGGGAGAGGTAGTTCAACCGCCCAAAGCACACATTTAAAATGTGGCAGGACAGATGAATGACTAGAGGACTTTCTCCAAGATCATGTCAAACCTCCTGGATTGCCGTGTAAATAGAGTGGACAAGGCAGGTGCAAGGATTTTGGCTGCCCTAGGCATAGGGGCATTTTGCGCTCCCCCCCGCCCCTCCTGCCAATCCCTGTTTACTGGCACTTGCTACTATTTGCTACTCCGATTGGGCGCCCCCTGCTGGTGATCTTATAGGCGGCTACTCTTGCAGTAGAATCAACACCGACCATGGGTAGATACGTAGGGAGAGGGGTGGCAAACCAAGCAGATGGGGACACTTGACCCACAAACCATTCATCCTCAGTCACCTGAGAAGATGACAAAAGATTCACTTTCGGATTAATTCTGCCAGGGGCGGGTGGGTGGCAGCTTCCTTGTATGTATTTGTTGTGAATGTATGCACGGGTCAGTGGCACGTCTTTATGAAATTGACATCTCCACCTTTGCCACACAGACAGTGCCGCAGGCAGTTTAAAGCTTTATTTACCTGGAAGGAGAGCAAGAACGTGTTCCCTGCCTGAATAAGGGAAAAATACCCCTGCGTGCAGAACGGCGTCTTCCGCCATAACTCAGACGGTGCGGCGGGAGAGCGTCGCGCGCGCCGTGACTTGCGGTACTGCTAGTGGTAGAAGTGTACCAAAAAAAGTAGTGGAACTGTGACCTGGGCCGGGGGTAACGTGCAACACATTTTTCAAGGGTTGCAGTCATGCTGCTAGACAGTCAGTTAGGTTGAAACCGATTTCAGTTTAGCTGTAACTGCTATTGGGTGTTAAAGTGGAGAAAAGTGCTTTAACTTTACAAAGACAGTTCCGTAATTGTGAAAATGGTTGCAAAAAGTAGTGGAACTCTTAATAGTTAAAAATAAAAGTAGCAGAACTCCGCTCCCGACCATTCCCGCTCACTTCGACATCTGGGTACTGCCACTAGGCAGCGTGGACCGTATGGAAAATACTGTCCAGTTGTATGTACCGGCCACCCTAAATGAAGGAGATAACCACCGCGGCCTTTGAGTTTGGCAGTGCAGTGAAAAGTGGCAGTAGATGCGTTACCACCAATATGTGGGCGTGGGGCAATCACAGCATGGCATACAGAGTGTCTGTCAAGCAACAGACTTCAGAGAGCCCACCCCCAGGCACTGGGCAGAACCGGTACCCCGGAGCTGGGTGCTCGCCTACTTGCAGCTGGTAGGAGTCCGCAGGGCAGTGCAGCTGCTGGCGCGCCTGCGCTGCCATTTCTGGAGAGGCTGTGTGTGCCTGGAGGCGGCCTGGGGGGTGCCCGGAGAGTCAAATGTGTTTTAAAACTCCCAGCCCTGCGAGGTGGACCGTCCCTCCTGCTGCGCCCGGTGGTGGGACCCTGGAAGTATCTGACAGCCCTGGAGGCCGGAGGGCCAATGAAGACTGGCCTGTTCGATGGCACACATCTGTGGTGTTACTACGTCCAGGGTGGAGCCAATCATCTCTCTACAGGGCGCTCATTGGCCAGCAATAGCAGCCAACCACATTCCGAAGGTCCTTGCCTTCCAATCCCCTGACAATGTAAGAACACTGGCTATTAAGCAATTCACCTGAAACATTCCAATGCGCTTGCCGCTTGATGAAAATCTAATAATTTCACAGCACTTGCCAGCCTATAATACCAGACACAGAAGGCCTACTGATTCTAGAACCCCGAAGAATTCAAGACGGCTGGACATTTCCTCTCAGGAGGATAGCTCTGGGGCAATCTACTCGCCTTGGAAGCAAGATGACATGGAGCAACACGGGATCGATCCCCAGTCTGTGCTTAGAAACCTCTGGGTATAAATATCATACCTGACAGTTCTAGAACATCTGCCAAATCCAGAACACCTAACATCGTAGGCAATATGGTAATTTCCCACCTACCAATTAAATGACACCAGACTATTCTAGAACAGTCCACGTTTCCCTAAATCCTGAAAATCCCCAAACTCTTGACAGTTAAATGAATATTGCGCAACATTCGGGGACGCTGTATTGGTCTCTGCATCGTGCAGATCTAAAAGGGGCCACATCGACCCCCTGCACACTCAGCTGGTAATTCCAACAGCCTTGAACCCTAAGTTCCCATTAATAGTCGTATTTATAATTTATAATAATGTATCATGTATAACTGGTTATTTATAACACGCTTAATACTCAGAGGTTTCTAAGCGCTGACACATTCATTCTCTCTCGTCTGTAGGTGCCTCCTTCTGGCACAGCCTCCCTGCCCCGCTCAGACTTGAACCGGACCACCTGAAGTTACAGAAGCAGCTCAAGAGCCTCCTTTTCTCCTCTGCCTTCTCTCCCTTCCCCCCTCCCTTGCTGACTTACCTGTCTGCTGCGCCGGCTGGTTGCTTGGTTCCCTCATTGTCTCACTATGTACCAGGCATCTCCACTACCAGTCTCCCTTTGCACTGCCCCCTGGCCTACCTCGCTCTTAGGGGCTGTAACCCCTACAACCCCCCTGCCTCCTTGCACTTACCCAGAGCAGCGCTGCCCTGGCTGCACTTACTCAGAGCCATGCTATCCTGATTGCACTTCCACCTTTCATCCCCCTTGCACTTCCCCCTCTCCTTTCCCCTGCACTTCTCGTTTTCGCACTTGCACAATCTAATTGACACAAGGCCTACTATGATCGTTTGTCTTGTCCTCCCTATGTCTTTCCTCCCTTGTCTTGTGGTGCCTAGACACACTTGTGTACAGGAACGTTATAAATGTCATAACATATCATTTAAACATCACGGGTTCTTTAATTACAATCCAGCGTGATTCATATGTATTGCTTGCTGCCAGGGCCGGCCTTAGGGCACGGCGGGCCGGGGGACCGGCCGGGATGCCATTGACCCGCCAAGGGCACCCTTAGCCCCCCTCCTTGGCAGCTCGGGAGGAGTCTTTCAAGGACTCACCCAAGCTAGCGTAGTGGGAGAAGTCGCATCCACACCCCATTGTTATTAAATGCGCCCGCGGTGGTGGGGTGCATTTAATAACAATAGGGTGCTGCTGCAAAAGCATCAGCACCCTATTGAGATGATTAGCTCCCTGCTACCAACGCAGGAACGAGGTGGTTTTCATTAGAATAGGGCGCTCATATATTAGCATGAGTGCTCTATTCCAGTGATTAACTCCCTGCTCAGGTGCCGCACCTCATTGTTATTAAATGCGCCCGCGGTGGTGGGGTGCATTTAATAACTATAGGGTGCTGCACAAAAGCATCAGCACCCTATTGAGATGATTAGCTCCCTGCTACCAACGCAGGAGCGAGGTGGTTTTCATTAGAATAGGGCGATCATATATTAGCATGAGCGGTCTATTCCAGTGATTAACTCCCTGCTCAGGTGCCGGAGAGGGGAGTTAAAAAAGAATGCCCCCCCCACCATTGACCAGAAGTGTGCGGGAGGAGGTGCCACATTTTTCTTAACCTGCCCAGGGCGCTGCTGCCGCTAAGGAACCACTGGTGGGGGTATTCGATTTGCCTATACTTCGAGCTGGTGGTAACTTCATGCACCTCCAAGAAATGGAGGAGTTAGTGCAGCGAAATAACCGCTCAAGATAAATCACACAGAATTTCTGGGCAGTCCTATGGGCTCTAAAAATCAGGGCTAACTACACCATTACCTTACTGGCACTCTGGCGGTAATTGGGGGCTAGCTCACCCATTACCTAACTGGTACTCTGCGGTAATTGGCGGCTAGCTCCCCCATTACCTGACTGGTACTGTAGCGGTAATTAGCAGACCATCTTGGCGTTTACTCCCAGGCCTGCATGCTTTTCAATAGAAGTACTGTTGTAGTTCCCGACATTTACGCTCGGTTCCCTCTTCCTAAATGTGTATGTGTGTGGATAATCATTTCACCGGATTCCAGAGCCAACTCCTGGCAAAATGTCACCGCTGATGGCCAGGGGACTTCTACGGGGAGATGTACGGCCGAGGTGGGAGTGAACTGTGTCTCCCCCCCGCCTCTTGTATAAAAGACGAGATGAGCGTTGCATACCTGGGCTACGAGTGTGGTCTCGGGTAACTGGGCCAAGGGAGATGGATGGAGGTCTAAGCTGCTCGTTGGAGGAAGAAAAGACACGACCGCCTCTTGAAACCTATCCAGGACTATTTGTTAGTCATACAGCCCCATTTAAGGGGGGGGAGACCACAGTAAAAATAAAAACAGTGAAAAACTGCTTTAACGATAGATGACTTTGGAGCCAGGCCACAACAAGCAGTGATGTTATACTCCATATATGTAAGTCAGGTCACCAGAAACATGAAGTAGTAAACTCTTTCATCTAAGCATCCACTGGTTTTCCATCGATCCATTCACTAGGGTCTAACTGGCCTTCAAGCACCCACCCAGGGTTCTGTGCCTCACACCATCCTATCATCACTCACACCGGCTTCTAAAACAGAAGATACAAACAAAAGCACATCAGCAATATGACGTCCCAGAGAGAAAATGGAACGCCGGCGTACGCACCGACCTGTGCTGCGTACTCCTCAAGGTGTATGTCCAATGAAGATCTCCAGTTTTGTGTAGTTGCCCTTTGTGTACCACACAGGACTTACAATAGACTGGGGAAATTGTTGTCAAGGTTCTGCAGGCCAGGAAGTATGAAATGTGCAAACGTATCAGTAGCCGGTGGAGACAGAATGTAGCGTGGTGCATATGCCCAAAACAAGATTCACTATAGCATTTGTAACAAATTGGTATGATTTGACCGTGGCATAATTGTTCGCAGCAGATTTGACTGGAGGCAATTTCGCCGCGAACCCAATTTTGCTGCAGATCCATTCCGGGTTTTCTGGATACCCCGCATTAATATTCATGAAATAAATTTGTATACAATGATTCTAAATGTATGCATTTTTTTCATCATGAATATTTGATTTGATTTTTGCATTTATATCGCGCACATGACAGACCAAACCATATAGCGGCGCCGATGACATATCACCTTCAAGCAAAACAGAACCAAGCCCAAAGGGAGAACAGATGGACAAGGACATTTGAATAAACTACCTGAACAAAAATGTTTTGAGGACATTAAGAAATTGACATAATGACTTTCTCAATTAGAAGCGAGTTCCACAACATTGGTCCAAAAACAGCAAATCTTCTGTCTCCTCCTGTTGCATATACTGAGTAAGGAATTGAAAGGATATTACAGTGTCTGGATCGCAAGTCTCTTGTAAGTTGATAAGGTTGAAGCAATTCACTCAAATAGGCTGGAGCAAGCCTATTCAAGCATTTGGAAACAAGGCAAGCCACCTTAAATCTAATGCGATCCTCCACCGCCAGCCAGTATAATGCCCGGTGAGATGGAGACACATGGGCACTTTTGCCCAGCTTAAAAATCAAACTGCCTCATTTTGGGCCCTCTGGATTCTCTGAAATTTGCTCGGAACAGAATGCCCATGCACTGACTATAGCAATAGTCCAGATGAGCATTAGTCGGAGCACCCACTACTGAAGCAAGATCCTCCTCAGGGATATAGGGGAGCACCTGTCTTAAGAGTCTCAAATCATGGTGCACCGCCTGAACCTTTGCTCCAACCTGCCAATCACTGATAAGGTCGTCCTGCCACACACAGCCCAAATTCTTAACCTTGGAAACAAACTTTAAGTTTGCTCCTAAAAGAATTGGGACAGATATTCTTTTCGCAGCAATGAGAAGATGTCTTGGAGCGAATAGAATCAGTTCAGTTTTAGCTGCGTTTAATTGCAGCTGATTGCTGGACATCCAATGATCAACTTCGTCCAAGCACTGTCGTAACTTGCCAAATGCTTCATCAGGGTTGACAAACCTGGTGAAGATCTGGGTATCGTCAGCATAGGTGTGAAAGCTCATCCCATGGCGTCTCCAGATCTCTAAGAGAGAACGCATATACAGGTTAAACAGTAGGGGTGAAAGTGATGATCCCTGTGGGACACTACAATTCATCCCAGTCGAGTCTGAGAGAAATTCACCCAGTCTCACCTGCTGATGACGATCCAGCAGAAATGATCGAAACCAACAAATGGCATGCTTAGGAACCTTTCTCACAGCCTGCAATCGATCTAAAAGAATTAAGTGGTTCACTGTATCAAAGGCCGCAGACAGGTCCAGCATCACCAAAAGGGAAAGCTCACCCGGTCCACGGCCACCAGCAAATCATTCGGTACAGATAAGAGGGCGGTCTGTGTTCCATGTCTTGGTCTAAAGCCAGACTGGAATTTGTCCATTAATGACTCCTACTTCACAAATTCCTGCAATTCACTGGTGACCACTTTTTAGATAAGTTTTGCCAGCCAGGAAAGGCCTGCTATCGATCTATAGTTCTGAAGAATCTCTGAATCTAAAGTAATTTTTTTCAATAGAGGAGTGACTATAGACTGTTTCAGAGTACAGGGAACTATCCCTTGCATCAAAGATCTATTAATAAACCTGGGCATGAAAGGAGTCAAGTCCAGGGATAGACGCTTTGCTACATAAGCCGGAAGAGGAAAAAGAGTCATTTGTGGGTTTAAGAGCCTCCAATAACTGATGTACTTCTTTTTCCGGTACTTGGCGAAAATCTAAATTAATGAGGGATATCCTGAAAACCCGTCCGGATTCTGGCTCTCGAGGCTCGGAGTTCGACAACTCTGCTAGGCCCTGTAGTGCGGACCCCTCATGGAAAAGGATAGGGATTTTCTCCAAATAACCACAATTAGCTGGGGAAGCCTGTGCCCTTCAAAGTCAAAGAATGCGCTCAAAAAGATGCTTGAAATCCATTTAACTGTTCTAGTCCTAACCTCTTTGTGCCCATTACCTTCACTGACTTCCCTTTCTCTTATTTGATGCAAGGTTGCTTGTAATGAAAGAGATTGAATCTTCACTGGGTAGCTGGCGGAAGTTGTGACCTGGCTGTGCCCTGAGACAAAGACCTTAAGTTCATTCTCCCGAAAGGTCCATGGCAGTCCCACACTTGGCAAATATAAATGACCGAATACACAATGCATTCCGGAGAGTGAACCACAGAGGTTTAAGTTTACCAGAGTAAGAGGGACTACAGCAAGAGGTAGCGGAGCCCACAACACCTGCAGGCTGTGCTCGCTTCGGCAGCACATATACTAAAATTGGAACGATACAGAGAAGATTAGCATGCCCCCTGCGCAAGGATGACACGCAAATTCGTGAAGCGTTCCATATAAAAAAAAAAAAAAGAAAAAACAACACCTGCAGGCTGCACCAGCAGACACTGAAGTTCCCGTGGAAGAGGGAAGGGAAGGGAAGGGGAGGGGAGGGGGGAGGAGGAAGGAAGGAAGGAAGGAAGGAAGGAAGGAAGGAAGGAAGGAAGGAAGGAAGGAAGGAAGGAAGGAAGGAAGGAAGGAAGGAAGGAAGGAAGGAAGGAAGGAAGGAAGGAAGGAAGGAAGGAAGGAAGGAAGGAAGGAAGGAAGGAAGGAAGGAAGGAAGGAAGGAAGGAAGGAAGGAAGGAAGGAAGGAAGGAAGGAAGGAAGGAAGGAAGGAAGGAAGGAAGGAAGGAAGGAAGGAAGGAAGGAAGGAAGGAAGGAAGGAAGGAAGGAAGGAAGGAAGGAAGGAAGGAAGGAAGGAAGGAAGGAAGGAAGGAAGGAAGGAAGGAAGGAAGGAAGGAAGGAAGGAAGGAAGGAAGGAAGGAAGGAAGGAAGGAAGGAAGGAAGGAAGGAAGGAAGGAAGGAAGGAAGGACATGACATGACATGACATGCCAGGACTGGGTTTGATAACAGGCACGCCCACAGCTAAAGACTCCTGTGAGGCTAGCTGGCAGACACACTCCTAATCAATGGGTCTACCATGCCCGCCAAGGGAACTGAAGAACATTGGCCTGGCAGTCCAGAGCCAGCGACTGCTAACCCCGAGGGCACCTTGAGGGCCCAAGACCCGTAGGTGACATAGAGGTCAAGCCTGGCAGTGGAAGTCCAAGAAAAGGAGCAAAACCTGCGATAGGTACCTATGAGACCAAACCGAAAGAGAAAAGAGTGCCATGAAACTGTCTCCTTGGAAAGGGGTGCTATAATGATGGCAGCCTGATATTACTAAAGACTGACAGGGAAGAAATGAACGTTCACCTGATCCTGAGAATAACCACTGTCACCATCCCCGGCAATGAGGGAATCCTCAGGCGGAGACAACCACGAGGGAACTGGGAGTGACTTCGCTTTATGGACAGTTTGCCTTCTAACACCGTTTGAACCGCAACTCAGTGTTACAACCCTACGAGAGACAGGCCCAGAATGGCATGGCCAGGACGTGCACTTCTCAAGCCCACTGCCCTCAGTGTGTTTAAGGAGATGGGTCATACCCTGGTTTTCACGATGGCTCATGCCCCGGTGTGTGCAGCACAATCACACTTGTTTTGGTACCTCACAATGGCATCTCCAGTTCGCTTTGGACCCCCTCACCCGCCTGTCATGGGATCAACCAAAAGAAAAGCAGGTGTGGAGGAAATGGGGAAGAAAAGAAAGAAAGGAATTAAGTGTTTAGAGGAAGCGGGTAGTGGAGGTTTCACTTCTTACTCATATGAGACCACATTCCAAGTTGCCCTTATCTAGTAAATAGCTTGGAGTCTAGAGCCAGAGACGTCGCGGACATGGATTGTGAAGGTCTACCTGGGAGGAAAGGGTTAACTAGGTAGATTGGGCTTTGCACTTTCTATTTCTGCTGCTGGCGGGCAATCACGAGATCCTCTGAAGGCATATACAGGATCTCGCTTTTTTGGTATTGGCATAGCTGATCTAATGCCAACTTGACTTATTCCGATTTGTCCGCATCTTTTTGGTTGGATTTGGTAGGTCAAATGGTATATTTTAATTAAAAAATAGTTGTGGGGTGGGGTAAGGGAATAGGTTGAGGGGGGGGGGTTGGGGCGGGAGAAGGATCTCCCCCGGCATTAGGTCAAAATACATTCAACCCAAAAAATTAGGTCAAATCGGTAGTAGGTCAAGTTTTTTAGGTCAAACAACCCATGTCCACTTTTTACCCACCAAACCTTGGATACAATCCAGCATTTTCCGAGGATGCCTTCCACATTAAATATCAGTGTAATCAAAACCCAAATTACCACAAGTGCCCATGGCGATGGGCCAAGCAGCAGTCGGAAGACAGCTCAGGATAGGTCTCCTCTAGGCAGTAACCGCTGGGATCTGGGATAAAGAAAGGGTCTGGGTCAGACGGGACACCTGGATTCCCAACCAGCGGGAAGCAAGGAGCACTCGAGGAGAAAAGGGGACGATGTAAGGATAGCCCAATTCTCAGAGGCTCACAGTTCCAGTAGCTATGCTGTCGACGGGGTGAGCTGAAGAGGACACTGTGGCATCTAGATTGGAAGCAATTGTCGAGAGCGTCAAGTTGGTTTGGCAGCATCGGAGATAGACAAACAACTGGTCGCTATCTCCAGAAAAAACACATGTGCCTGTTGACACAAGATTTCATAGAATAAACAGTATAAATATTTAAAAAAAGAGTTAAGTTACGAGACAGTTCCTTGATCCAGTGATTTCAGAATATAAGCACAGATTGGGCATTATTGGCACCCTTTTCCTGGGTGGATAGAGTTGATGGCATTCAGAACCCTGGGTGGATAGAGTTGATGGCATTTGGAAGCCAGGGTGGATAGAGTTTATGGCATTTGGAAGTCTGGATGGATATAATTGATGGCATTTGGAAGCCAGGGTGGATAGAGTTTATGGCATTTGGAAGCCAGGGTGGATAGAGTTTATGGCATTCGGAACCCTGGGTGGATAGAGTTGATGGCATTTGGAAGCCAGGGTGGATAGAGTTTATGGCATTTGGAAGTCTGGATGGATATAATTAATGGCTTTTGGAAGCCGGGGTGGATAGAGTTGATGGCATTTGGAAGTCTGGATGGATATAATTGATGGCTTTTGGAAGCCGGGGTGGATAGAGTTGATGGCATTTGGAAGCCGAGGTGGATAGAGTTGATGGCATTTGGAAGCCGGGGTGGATAGAGTTGGTGGCATTACATCGCTTCATATGTTTGGCAAGAGGATGATTCGGAAGTGGTTGCAAATTGCCAGATTCCACCAGATCAATTGGTTGCTCCTTTCCCCGCTGAAGATTTAGGTCATGTTATAGGGGTGGATGCCGTGGAAGGTGGAAAGTCACCTACCAGAATTAATTGGCTAAGTCCGTGTGTGATGAGTGTGGCCAACATGGTGGCATTGCTCTCAATTGCCAAAGTTGGAATTAGATTGGCTGAGGGCATAGAAGGTTTTCAGAAAGCTACTTGAGCAAGAACCCAAGACACACAGATATTGGCAATGTGAAAGTGAAGGGAAGCCGAATTTACCAATATTAAAGCCCCTCCCCCTGTATTCAGGGCAGGTGCAGGAATACATGTTGCCTCGGCCAAGATCCAGCTCAGTGCCCCGGTTACCATTCAGACCAGATTTGAGGTTTTTAGGACCACCATGGTGACGCGCAGTGCCCCCCTATTGCCTACAATTGCTTTTTTGTGCAACTAGTCCTACCTGCATTTCATTTGCAGATAAGGTACACGTTGGGCAAAGAGGATATGTCAGGGGCAATGCTTTTCTCTTGCAAGCAGGGCTACTAAAGCAAAACGGGTTCGAAGCCCGGTCCTGGAGTAGATTGTGATAGCAGTTTTGGTTTCCCGGCATTTCATTTCAGACTCTACATTCTTGACTTCTGAGGTGAAGCAGGGTAGATCGCTTTTCTTGCATTTGGCCTTATTTATTAAAGGCACAGTGGATAAAGGTATTGATCGATGCAGACTGTACTCGGAAATCAACCATAATTAGTCCGACCTGGGATCTTCACTTTCAGAACGGAAATAATCAGTGGATGGGAGAAGCTCAGTAGACTTATGCATGTATGGCTGGACTGCTGGCCTGTTTAGCCTGACTGGCAAGAGGCAAAGCAAGAACATCTTACTATGTTGTGCTCCAGATAATAAAGAGGTTGGGTGTGTGTAAAGGAGCTCTGTTTCTTTCGGCCCCTCAGGGTTCCTTCCCCAAGCGTAGGCCCCTCTTGTTTCAAAGTAAAAGTTCACTAAACACAAAACTTCGTAAAACACCAAAGTTCCACTTGTCAGGATGTACCTCTCAAAATACTGTTCCTTCTTTTTGAAGTAGTACAGCCTTTCTTTCACTTTGGGGATTTTGCTCCCACTTCACCCTCAGTGTAGCTCCCCCTTTTTCCACCTCTTAAGTGGCGCTGTTTACCTCCTCCTTTCTAACAGTGGGGCAATATCAGAGATTTTCGAGAACGCAGAGCCTTTATTGCTTCTCCTGCGCGACTACTCTGATATATGGCCCCCTCTCTTTAGACTCTTAGTCTTGCTTTCATGGACTTGCCGTTACCCCATCCCTACGGCACCTTCTGCCTTTATTCCGCCTTTCCTTTTCTTATCTCTTGCTTTCCTTTGGCACCTCCTGCCTTTTCGTGTCACATCCACACTGTTATATGTCTTTCCACACTGTTAACTGTCTTTCTCTCCTCGTGCCGCTTGCACGCGTTTCTTTCCCCTTTTTATTTCAAACCGCTCGCACCTTTGAAACTTTCTCTTAATTTTCTTTCTGGGTCACTCGCACACCCTTGCTTCTTCCTTTTTTTTTTTTAAAAACACAGTGTTTCCTATTCTTTCTATTCTTTTGCTCGCTCGCGCACCCTTCTTTAACGCTCCCGCTCCAGCCGCAGACACACGTACCGAGTTTCTCATTGTCATAGGAACTCACTGGTTAGAGCAGTGCTTGCAGGGAAAGCTCGTCAGCTTCAGTGTCGAGGTCAGGGTCTCACCACCTGCCCCTCCGAAACCCCCGGGTCCTGGATACCTCACAGAGAATCGAGCAAATGTGTGACCAACAGCTGCAGGGTTCAGCACGCCTCTATCCGGCTCCCTGGAGACCAGGCTGACTTGCCACGCTGAAAGTCTGAAACCCTCCTCACACACCGGATCAGCATCCAGGCGTCCTGCTCTCCCCTGGATACCTCAAGGCCTTTCTTCTGCTGCAGCTTCTACAGCTCCTTCAGCTTCCACTGTTCCTTTTCTGGCTTGGGACTGAGAATGGCTCCCTGCTGGACTCAGCCACGCAGCCTCCCTTCTGTTCTCCCAACTGCTTCGCTCTGCACTGTTGAATGCCCCACCTTTTATACACCTGAGGCCTGTTAAGGGGCTTCAGGTGTGAGTCCTTGGCCTCCCTTGCCTGACCTTCATTGGGCCAATTAATAGGACACGCCTGACCCTTAGGGCCCCATCTCTCCTGGTCAATCCTGAAGTGGTGTTTAATAGACTGCAGGTGTACAGGATTGCTGTCAAGTGCCTGACCTTGCCTGGCTCTCTTAATGGGACAGCCTAATGGTGGAGTGTAGTAGGCCTCTCCATGCACAGTGTTGTTCCTATGGATAATCTGCTTACCTAGTCGCCTCTTCCTCGTCCCAGTAGACGTTGGAAATGGGCAGGGGGGAACGGGATTGAAAATACACCATAAAGGCTGAGGGAGAGTGGGATTTTGTGGGTGGATGGAATATCGAGATAGCCAAAAAGGCATGATTTCTGTCTTTCCTGCTTTGAGCCAGAGCCAATTGCCCACCATCCAACCCTGCAGATGGATCAGACTGTAAACCATTCTGGCAGCAGTCCCTATCGCTAGATTGAGATTGATCACCATTTGTCTATTAACAGAAATCGCTTGAAAACCCAGGTCATACCTCTCAATCTGTCCAGCAGGGAGCAGGAGTAACCTTGGGCCAGTGCTCACCAAGCTTGGCCTGCTGTACCTTGTCCGACAAAACAAAAAGATGTTATACAGGACAGGGGAGGACCTGATAGACTGAACCAGCTGTTGAGGCGATGGACAAGCTCTGATGGGCAATGGTATCAAATGTAGCTGAGAGGTCAAGTAGGAACAGCACCATTTGCTTGACCTTGTCTCCTTGCCTAAGAGGTTGCTCATAAATGTCCAAGATGGTGGTCTCAGTCGCTTGGCGCAGTCAGAAACCAGATTCTAAATCGTAAGGAAATTGACCAGCTTTGAAATGATTGTAGAGCACTTGGGTTATGATCTTTTCGAAAATGTGACCCACTAGCGACAGATGCCTGACAAAGAAGGATCAGCAGAAACTTTGCTCAATAAAGCTGCAATTACAAAAACTAGGGTTAACACAAGTGTTCGTCTAATGATTTATTAACAAGGGACAGTAGCCCAGGTAAAATGGATAGTAAACACACTTTTAAACAATTGGCGGAACAAGGATCCTGGGGCGATGGGAAACTTCCCAGGGGAAATCACTCTAAACAATGAAAGAGAGCCGAAGAGTTTGAAACGAGAAAAATCTGATTCGGAATCGGGGGATGCCCTTGAGACCCCCGGCTTGAAAAGTGGATATGCCGGCGGGCTGAAGACATGGAAAGTGTAGCTATAATCTTATTTCTAATGGGAAGGACTACGGGGAAGAAGGACAAGAGGAGTTGTAGCCAAAACCGTTGTGGATCCACAAGAGAGTGAATGGTGGTTGGGAGACTGGAGAGCTCCTTTTATCATTATTATTCTTATCATATTTATTGAGCGCGGATCTAGCTTCTGGAAGCAATGGACCACTTTACAGTCATAGGGGGCAGAACACAGTGAGGGAAGCAGAGAAAAGGGGAGCTGGGAGGTAACAGGGGTGTTGGGCAATTAGGATCTACAAGCAATCAGGGGAGGAAACAGTGATGAGCAGATCTCAGGGTCTCAGGTAGGGTGGGGATTGGAGGGTTTGTGGACCTGGGTGTTAGAGTGGAGTCATTTCTTGAAGAGAAGGGTCTTGGGCTCTTTCCTGAACTGTAGAAGCGATGGGGAGAGTCTGATGTTGATGAGGACGAGGTTCCAGAGTCTTGAGGCATAGTCCGAGAAAGCCTGCCTTCTGGTTATTTTCTTCCTGCACCAGCGGAGTTCAAGTCTGCACATGTCCTTACTTCCCTAGTGACGCTTTCCGCTAATCAACCAGCTTAGTATAAAACAGCTTTGTAGCCGATAGAACGGCTGCATTGTGATCTTATTTTGAGCCTGGACCACCTTTCTTCAGCAGAGAGAGAAGAGAAGCATTGGTGTTCCGAAGGCCTGCATTTCTCTTTTAATAATGCACATTCTGAAATGAACCGGCGGTTTGGCACATTTGATACCAAACCTCTGTTTGTACTATGTCCTGGGACAAATCAGATCAAGGATTTGAGTAACAGCAGTAAACGAAGAAAACAGATGGCTGTCAACACACTCCTAG
Organism: Ambystoma mexicanum; assembly: GCF_040938575.1. Taxonomy (NCBI): domain Eukaryota; kingdom Metazoa; phylum Chordata; class Amphibia; order Caudata; family Ambystomatidae; genus Ambystoma; species Ambystoma mexicanum. The sequence goes on from NC_090940.1 coordinate 544,261,719, forward strand.
ACACTGAGAGTAATGTAAAGTTTGCAGAAATTAGAACTACCAGATTTTAAATTTCTGAAGTAGAAAAAATAAGTGAGGAAAAAGGTGCAGTTTACTGTGATCTGAAAATAAAGATAACAAGCATTGGCAATGCCAACAGTTTGTGCTTTTGTCTAGGCATGGCAAAGGTACTTGCCAGGCACTGCCCTATTGGCATCAAATGGCCATACCTGGCCATATAATAGCAGTGCACAGCAAATGCCTAAAACGTATACACAAGACAAAACGGTTGGCTTTGCCAATGCTTGTTTTTAACAGGACTTCAGTGAAGGACATGCATAGTGCTTATAAATCGTGTGGCTGAGGGCATACATGGTTAAGACATTTTTATTACATCAGTAGCACGTTAACAAGCTCCAAATAAGTCTAACGCTCAGACTGCTGTGGACAAACACTGGCAGGCACTTTGAGTGCAATTTTGATGGCAAGGCTTGATTAAAGCGTGCTCAAACAGTTCTCATGAGGAGGTGTTTTGGGCTGGGCGGGGTAGGAATGGGTGGGAATGGTCTTAGGGATTAGTATGGCCATGGGCAGTCTGTCACGATGCCCGCTCCCAGGGAGCCGGCTCAGGCCCTGCGTCCCCGAAAGTGGACATCAAGTCCCCGGGGAAGGTCCCAGCAACCCCTTATAGGGGCCCTTTGGACAGCGTCCTGGCGCCTATGGCGCCAGGCTCATAGAAAATGTCAGCCTGGCGCCATAGGCGCCAGGCTCATTATGAAAGTGTTTGGGTGCACTTACCTGATGCAGACCATGCTGCAGAACCCCGGCCTCCTTGAGGCCTGAAAGGAACTACTTTACCTGTGGGGCTCATTTACCACCCGGGCGTGGTCGGGGAAGGATACATACCTGATTGGAGGAAGGACACATTCTAGGAACTTCTTCCAAGGCTATTTAAACCACACCCGATCAGCCACACGTGCTTCGCGTTGTTCTGCATCTAGCAGCTGGACGCTCACAGTGTCTGCTCCTGCATCTTGACTTCTGCCACACCTGCCAGCATCCTGAACCACCTGCAAAGGAAGGGAACAAGAGAACAGAAGAAGGAAAAGGCCTCACCTGCTAAATCTGCATCCCAGAGACATTTCGCCGACAATCCTGAAAAGGAAGACATTTATTTTTAAAAGCACATCGCATCGATCGCTGCAGTGCCGCATTCTACTCACCTTTACAGGGCGCCTCCATGTTCAGCAGCGACCATCCGGATTCGCAGTCGCGCCCCCGCGCCTAGGGAGAAAAAGACAAGAACAAAGGTGAGAGAAAGAAGGGAAAAGGGAAGCTAAAACCCCATGTCAAGACTTACCTATTGGGTCATTCCCTTTTCATTTCGGGTCCGCGCCGCATCCAGGCATTTTCGGACCCCGGCCCCTAAGGGGAAAAAGACATCAGCGTTAATGAGTGAATGAAAAGACATTACCAAAACACTCATTAAAGACTTACCTGATTTCCACAAGGATTTCGCCGCTCACCTCGGGTCGGTGCCTGTTCCCCGGCATTCCGTACCCCGGCCCCTACGGGGAAAAAGACACTAGCATTAGAGCATTAGAACATTAATGCATGGACACAAGGGGAACCACTTATAGAAAAACTTACCTGGAAGCCAAGCAAGTTTGGTTCTCACCCATCCTGAAAATCCAGTGACGTAACTGGATACCAACGCGCCCCTGCATCAGAAGCAGGATGGAGAGCTCGTCCTTCCAGACCCTAAGGCGAGACGCTACGGGGAAGCACAGAAGGGTTTTGAGGAGGGTGAGAGGGGTAAGTGGGAGGCCGATTGCATTACCCCGCAGACAGTTAACCCCCTATTCTCACCTACAGAAGGATACTTCTGCGAGTCAGACAAGCCAGATCTGGGGCCCGGTCCAGTCCGTCTTCCGAACCCTGCGCATCACCTTAGACGAGGTCACAGCAGCGCGAACCAGGCCAGCGCCCCCGTGGGAGTCAGGTGAGCGTTACAGAACGCGAAGCCTTCCTACAAATTCCCACCCAGGCGCTATGGAATCTTCTGAGACTGATCAGTTGGCCCAATTACTGGGGGAATTACGGGCCGAAGTACATGCCGCTCGTCAAGAGACTAATGCCCTCAAGAGGGAATAAATAATATCAAAGGAAAGAACTGATGACCTGGCCAGACAGCTTTTGCAAGGTCAAGCTGGACAAACTCCTCTACCCTGTTCCGGAGGGAACCCCGCTCCTGTGGTTCCCAGTAACCCTGTGCAGATTAATCTACCTGGAAACATGCCGCTGGCCCCACCTGAATGCTTTGCTGGGGACCCCAAACGATTCGCCGTATTCATGAATCAGTGTCGTTTGCACTTCCTATGCAGACCTGGGGCCTTCCCTAATGATCAGACCAAAGTAGCCTTTATATTGTCATATCTCAGCGGCTGCGCTGCCGATTGGTCAGTTCCACTGGTTACTCAAGATGACCCGATTCTCCGTGATTTTCAAGGATTTCAAGCAAGCATGGAAAGGTTATTTGCTCGACACTCTCAGGGGCAGGCTCTGGATGACGAACTTCTATCCCTGCGACAGGGCAATCAGGACCTCCTATCCTATATTGCAACCTTTAATAGACTAATTGTGGAAACGGGATGGCCAGAGGATAAAAGAGTCACGTTATTTTATCGAGGTCTACGCGGAGAACTTAAAGATGTCTTGGCCAAAGTTGTAAATCCGCCCCAAGAATGCACAGAATATATAGACTTAGTGGTCCAATTGGATCACAGACTTCAAAACAGAAAAACAGATCGGTCCAGGTTTGAGACCCAGGTGTTGGTCAAGACCCACGCTAACCCCATGGGAGTTGATGTCTCTGAGCCTATGCAAATTAGAGGGGTTAAAGAACCCTTAACTCAAAAGGAACGTGAAAGGAGGCGGCAGTTAAAATTATGTCTTTATTGTGGGAACTCTGGACACTTTCTACGAGATTGCCCGGCAAAACCGCCCCGAAAAGCGGTAGGAGCCGCTGATAAAAACCATGAAGACTCTGTTTCGGGAAACGACTCAGCCCGACAAGCGTAGGGGTCCGCTTGCCGAGCTTGAAAACTAACTCTCAGACCTCGCATTTCATTGTGCCAATGGTTCTCGTAGATCCAGAAAAGCCTAAGCGGTTGCATGCAATAAAGGCATACATCGATAGTGGGGCTATTGGAAACTATGTGGATCGTGAATTGGCCTCTAGGATTAACCTCCCTCTCTGTCCTAAAACCAGCAAAGATGTCATCACCACAGTCGATGGAACTGAAATTGCCTCTGGACCGGTAACACATTCCACTACTGGGGTGACTCTTATTGGTCCTGACGGCCATCGGGAGGCAGTTGTGTTTGATGTAATCAAGGCTCCACAGTTTCAGGTTATTCTTGGAATTCCTTGGTTAGAGACACATAATCCTCGAATTGATTGGCGAGCTAAGAGAATAACCTTCCCGGATTGTGCACAAACATGCTACCCAGAAAACCTAGAGATTAATCTAGCATCTGTAACCTCTGCCTCCATGCAATTACCTCCGGAATACCAGGACTTTCAGGACGTCTTCCAAAAGGAACAGGCCAACACGTTACCTCCTCACCGATCGTACGATTGCCAAATCGATCTGGTGCCCGGTGCACAACCCCCTTGTAGCAGGATTTATGCCCTTACCGAACCTGAGAACCTGCATTTGAGACAATATTTGGATCAATACCTCGCCAATGGTTTTATTCGCCCGTCAAAGTCCCCGGCATCCTTGGCTTTGTTCTTCGTGCCTAAAAAAGAAGGCGACCTTAGAACTTGTATCGATTACCGTGCATTGAACCAGATAACGGTTAAAAACCGTTATCCTCTGCCTCTGATTCCTGAACTCCTTGACCAGGTGAAGGACGCTTGCATATACACCAAGTTAGATCTCCGGGGGGTATATCATCTGGTGCGAGTAAAAGAAGGCGACGAATGGAAAACAGCCTTCCGTACAAAATATGGATTATTCGAATACCAGGTAATGCCTTTCGGGTTGTGCAATGCGCCTGCTGCCTTCCAATTCTTCATGAATGATGTCCTTCGGGAACTCATCGATGTTTGTGTTGTCGTCTATATCGATGACATTCTAGTGTACTCCTCTTCGGAATCTGATCACAGAAAACACGTTAGGGCAGTTCTGGAAAAACTGCGCCAACACAAACTATTTGCTAAACTGGAGAAATGTGTTTTCCATACCATAGAAGTTGAGTTTCTCGGTTTCATCCTGACACCCAAAGGAGTCCGAATGGACTCAAGAAAAGTGGATGCCATCCTCAAATGGCCATCACCTAGCTCTGTAAAAGGGGTTCAAAGCATGCTCGGCTTTGCCAATTTCTATCGCAGGTTTATCCCGGAATTTTCACGCATAGTACAACCCATTAGTGCACTCTTGAGGAAAAATAAACGTTTTGAATGGTCTGAAGAAGCCGAGCAGGCCTTCCAGGATTTAAAAGCTAAGTTTACCTCCGCACCTATTTTGAAACACCCACGTCCAGATCTCCCGTATGTCGTCGAAACTGATGCATCCAGCCTAGCCATGGGAGCAGTTCTGTCTCAAAGAGATCCTGAAACCAACCAACTGCATCCCGTAGCATTTTGGTCCAGAAAATTCTCGGCACCAGAGATTAATTACGCAATCACTGACAAAGAACTGTTAGCCATAAAGTCCGCTTTCAAAGCCTGGCGGCATTACCTGCTTGGCGCTCGACATACCATCACGGTGATCACTGATCACCGGAATTTACAGTATTTGAAAACCGCCATGGCTCAGTCATCACGGCAGCTCCGATGGGCTTTGTTTTTCGCTGAATTTGATTTCGTGATTACCTATCGACCTGGCTGCAAGAACGGCAAAGCAGATGCCTTATCCCAAATTGGAATGGGAGAATCTGATACAAACTCAGAACCCGTACCAATAATTCCCGAACAGAGAATTCTAGGCATGACTTCGTTACAGACGCTTGAAGACATTCAAGTCAGAGTGAAACAACTCCTGGACCCTACAGTCCTACAGGATTGGATACAAAAGGGATCAGACTTTACCATAGATAATGGTTTACCTTATTACCAAGGACGCTTATTCCTGCCGCACAAGGATTTACACGAACTAGTTATTTCAGGTTATCATGATACATTAATAGAGGGACACCCCGGTATTGCCAAGACAATGGAAAAGGTGAAACGACAATTCTGGTGGCCCTCTTGGCGAAAAGATGTTAGATCTTTTGTGATGTCCTGTGGTGTTTGCGCCCAAAATAAAGGTCAAAAGAAAAGACCAGCCGGTCTCCTTCAACCTCTAGACATACCGCCAGCACCCTGGCACACCCTATCAATGGATTTTATGACGGACTTGCCTCCTTGTTCGGGATATAATACCATTCTGGTAATTGTGGATTTGTTTTCCAAAATGGCCCACTTCATTCCTTTGAAAGGTTTACCTTCAGCTTCTGTCCTAGCCAAAGTATTCCTCGAAAATATTGTTCGGCTACATGGATTCCCATCTATACTAATCTCTGACCGGGGAAGCCAATTCATTTCCCACTTCTGGCGCAAATGTTGTCAAATGGCACAAATCGACGTAAGATTATCGACCAGTCACCACCCTCAGACCGATGGTCAGACCGAGAGGACAAATCAGACCCTTGAGCAGTACTTACGGTGTATGTTACAGCAATCTGAAAGCAACTGGAAAGACATTCTTTGGATAGCCGAATAAGCATATAATAATTCGGTACACTCTGGAACTGGCCATAGTCCTTTTTATACCTTGTTTGGACATCACCCTCGAACCTCAAACCTCGACTCACCTCAGAACCTCGGAATGCCCGCAGTAGAACATCTGCATTCTACCATTACCCGAGCCTTCAAAGAGGCAACCACGCATTTACAACAAGCCAAGAGAAAATACAAGGAGAATGCTGACCTACATCGGAGTGAAGCACCTCCGTATCAGATTGGGGATCAAGTGTGGTTAGCTACCAGACATTTACCGCTCAAAGGGCCTCGAACTTTTAACCCAAAATATCTGGGACCTTATTCTATTACGGCAATAATTAACCCAGTAGCGGTTAAACTTGATTTACCAGCTAATATGCGAATTCACCCTGTTTTTCATGTGTCACTTCTGAAACCAGTGGTCCCCGGAACCGGACTCCTCAAACCTCCAGAACCTATTCAAATAGATGGGGAACCCGAATTCGAAGTGAAGAACATTTTAGATTCAAAAATGTTTAGGTCAAAGCTTTTCTACCTAATTGATTGGAAGGGGTATGGACCTCAGGAGAGGTCGTGGGAACCCAGTGACCATGTGCATGCACCTCGATTAGTCAGGAAATTCCACCGACTCTTCCCAAACAAACCAAAACCCCCGGAGGGAACAACCTTGGGAGGGGCCTTGGGGGGGAGTGCTGTCACGATGCCCGCTCACGGGGAGCCGCTCAGGCCCTGCATTCCCGAAAGCGGACATCAAGTCCCCGGGGAAGGTCCCAGCAACCCCTTATAGGGGCCCTTTGGACAGCATCCTGGCGCCTATGGCGTCAGGCTCATAGAAAATGTCAGTCCTGGCGCCATAGGCGCCAGGCTCATTATGAAAGTGTTTGGGTGCACTTACCTGATGCAGACCATGCTGCAGAACCCCGGCCTCCTTGAGGCCTGAAAGGAACTACTTTACCTGTGGGACTCATTTACCACCCGGGCGTGGTCGGGGAAGGATACATACCTGATTGGAGGAAGGACACATTCTAGGAACTTCTTCCAAGGCTATTTAAACCACACCCGATCAGCCACACGTGCTTCGCGTTGTTCTGCATCTAGCAGCTGGACGCTCACCGTGTCTGCTCCTGCATCATGACTTCTGCCACACCTGCCAGCATCCTGAACCACCTGCAAAGGATGGGAACAAGAGAACAGAAGAAGGAAAAGGCCTCACCTGCTAAATCTGCATCCCAGAGACATTTCGCCGACAATCCTGAAAAGGAAGACATTTATTTTTAAAAGCACATCGCATCAATCGCTGCAGCGCAGCATTCTACTGACCTTTACAGGGCGCCTCCATGTTCAGCATCGACCATCCGGATTCGCAGTCGCGCCCCCGCGCCTAGGGAGAAAAAGACAAGAACAAAGGTGAGAGAAAGAAGGGAAAAGGGAAGCTAAAACCCCATGTCAAGACTTACCTGTTGGGTCATTCCCTTTTCATTTCGGGTCCGCGCCGCATCCAGGCATTTTTGGACCCCGGCCCCTAAGGGGAAAAAGACATCAGCGTTAATGAGTGAATGAAAAGACATTACCAAAACACTCATTAAAGACTTATCTGATTTCCACAAGGATTTCACCGCTCACCTCGGGTCGGTGCCTGTTCCCCGGCATTCCGTACCCCGGCCCCTATGGGGAAAAAGACACTAGCATTAGAGCATTAGAACATTAATGCATGGACACAAGGGGAACCACTTATAGAAAAACTTACCTGGAAGCCAAGCAAGTTTGGTTCTCACCCATCCGAAAATCCAGTGACGTAACTGGATACCTACGCGCCCCTGCATCAGAAGCAGGATGGAGAGCTCGTCCTTCCAGACCCTAAGGTGAGATGCTACGGGGAAGCACAGAAGGGTTTTGAGGAGGGTGAGAGGGGTAAGTGGGAGGCCGATTGCATTACCCCGCAGACAGTTAACCCCCTATTCTCACCTACAGAAGGATACTTCTGCGAGTCAGACAAGCCAGATATGGGGCCCGGTCCAGTCCGTCTTCCGAACCCTGCGCATCACCTTAGACGAGGTCACAGCAGCGCGAACCAGGCCAGCGCCCCGTGGGAGTCAGGTGAGCGTTACACAGTCAATGGGTGGGCAGATAACCAAACAACATTTTCAAGCTATGTGTCGCTCCTCATATGCCATTCCTCCCTATGTCTAATCTAATACAAAAAGTTTCTGCATAGAGGTGGCGCGAGCGCCACCTAATAGCCCAGACTAAAAACAAATCAAAGAGTGACCAATCCATGGTAAAGGAGTCAGATTTTATCTGGGATAGTGATGTTTTGGTCTAAAACCAAGTCCAAGTCAAGGCTCGCAAGATTTGTGAGGCCATGAAGGTTGGGGTCAAAAGACCTTTTTCTTTTTTCCAAAAGGAAAAAATAACGATTTAGAAAGACTGCTCTGTGACCTCAGGATGGCTCGCAGAGGGCAACCAAATTTGTGCTACGCCACTGTGCAGCCTGCAACCCCCACATAAAAGCCTGGATATAACGTCCTTATTTCAGGCTGGTTGTGGCATCACTACGGGAGGATAGCTCAGCGGCAACGTGCTCTCCTTGGAAGCAAGACGACACAGAGCAACACAGGTTTGATCCCCCAGTCTGCGCTTAGAAACCTCTGGGTATTAAGTTTGTCATAAATAACCTATCACTTCCTATCATACTGACCTGTAATAAGAAAATGGCGTCACTACTGCTCTAGAATCAGTTATTACAGTGGGGTTGTGACATCACAATGCCTGCTGCTCCAGCTTGCCAAAAGAAGATTTAAAAGCCAGGCACGTTTTTCAAATTCCTTTCTTGTAAATTAGCTTTCTGTGACACTTTACTTCCCCCAACTGGTAAGGAACTGTTTATGGCAGTGTATTTTTTGTATACTGCAGTTTAACATGCGAGTGTGAATCTGCACGTTCCTACTCATTTTAAAACACATCACCAAAACATTTCAGATGCGTTTTATTAAACTGGTTAAACTGTTTTTCTGCACCACTTTGGAAGCTTGATGTTTTTATTTTTTTATCCAAAAGCAAGTGGCCTATCTCTTACATTACATTAAGCAAGAGGTCAGGTGTAAATAGGGGAATGATAGTTCATAACCATATAGTATAAGGAATAAAATCTCCCCCACTGTAAGTAAAAAGGATATACCTAGTCACCTTGGAGTTCCGTCATCTTATCAAGCAATGGTCTGCAAAGATCGGCTCTCCAGATGTTTCGGACTATAACTCCCATCATCCCTAACCAGCATAATCAATAGCCAGATATAATGGAATTGTAGTCCTAAACATCTAGACAGCCAAAGGATGTAGACCACTGTATATAGAGGAAGGCAGCCTTCGGCCTCGTTCCTCTATTTGGTCACGGAACTCCTCTGGGCCTTGCACTATCGTTATAACATACAATAGGGGGTACTTTAGCCCATATATAGAGAAGACCATACATTAGACAGTGAAGAGGCCACTGATGGACATATAAATGTATTATTTTATGTGTATGTTTGCATTTCTGAAGTCTGCCACCAATAAGGCAATATAGACCTCCGAAGGCCTTGCAGCCTGGCGAACACCCCAGGTCTCATGACTGGCCCGCAATACATGCCAACATTATCCATTCCATTCGGGAGTTGCTAGTTAAGTCCTGGGTTTAACTTTGCATTCTGGGAATTGTAATCCTGGATTTCACAATATCATATCATTTATTTATTTATTTGCATTTATAAAGCGTGCAGCTGCCCTCGGGCATTGTGGCCCTGTTACAGAATACTTTCTTAGTACAGGCTTACATAGATGTTTACATCTATGGGCCCAGTGCCATTTTAGTCCCAGGTTATGCTCATTTGTGTAGGTCACAATTCTACATATAGTAGTCGATTCCTATTAGCGTTAATGAAATGAGTGGCGTGGGCTGAAATGCGTGGCGTGAGATTAAATGAGCGGCGTGGGATTGAATTGAGTGTCGTGGGCTGAAATGAGTGGCGTGAGATGAAATGAGTAGCGTGAGATGAAATGAGTGGCGTGGGCTGAAATGAGTGGCGTGAGATGAAATGAGTAGCGTGAGATGAAATGAGTAGCGTGAGATGAAATGAGTGGCGTGGGCTGAAATGAGTGGCGTGGGCTGAAATGAGTGGCGTGAGATGAAATGAGTGGCGTGGGCTGAAATGAGTGGCGTGGGCTGAAATGCGTGGCTTGAGATGAAATGAGTGGCGTAAAATGAAATGAGTGGCGTTGGCTGAAATGAGTGGCGTGAGATGAAATGAGTGGCGTGGGCTGAAATGAGTGGCGTGAGATGAAATGAGTGACGTGGGCTGAAATGCGTGGCGTGAGATTAAATGAGTAGCGTGGGCTGAAATGAGTGGCGTGGGCTGAAATGAGTGGCGTGGGCTGAAATGAGTGGCGTGAGATGAAATGAGTGGCTTGGGCTGAAATGAGTGGCGTGAGATGAAATGAGTAGCGTGAGCTGAAATGAGTGGCGTGGGCTGAAATGAGTAGCGTGGGCTGAAATGAGTGGTGTGAGATGAAATGAGTGGCGTGGGCTGAAATGAGTGGCGTGAGATGAAATGAGTGGCGTGGGCTGAAATGAGTGGCGTGAGATGAAATGAGTAGCGTGAGATGAAATGAGTAGCGTGAGATGAAATGAGCGATGTCGGCAAGTGGCCAATCGCTGGTGCATGTCAGGAAGCTCCCAGAGTTCACTGCCTCTAAGAATCGCAGCAGCTGCTGGCCCTCACCTCACACCTGGAGCCGCAGTGCATTGTCCAAGCTGACCCATGTGTTCTGGCGCAGGGCCCTTCCTTCCTCGGTGGGAATTAGAAAACAGCGCGTCGGGAAAAAGGGATCCTGTTTTCTTCCGCTCCTGAGCTCCTGCGGGAATCGATTTGGCGGATGCAGGGGGGGGGGGGGGGTTAGCAAGTGAAGAGCTATCGGAGCGTGGGGCACGGCGAGTGCACGCTCGGTACACGAGGCAGCCCCATCAACTTTCAACCGATCACTTAAAGAGCACGCAGAAAGTGAGAATAGGCCCCGCCAACCCCCCCTCCCCCTCAAAGACTCATCCACTGATCTCCTTCAAGCGCCCCCCAATACTCCATGCCTGTTCCATCTAGCGCCATTCGCTTCTCAGCACTACATCGGAATTCCAAGCAGGGGTGGACTGGGAACCAAAAGAGGCCCTGGTAATTATTTTCAAAGTGGCCCCATACTACACATTTTAAGCAAGCCCAACCCGTTTACTATCAGAGAATGTGAAAATTAAATACAAAGAGGCCCAGGGTGCAAAGGCCCACCGGGAAATCTCCAGAGTACACTGTAGGCAAGTACAACCCTGATTCCAAGTACTGTCCCCGTCCACCTACCACCGACACATCTGAGATGTTCCACTGCGCCTCCAGTGGATCTGGGGTGCAATGGCACCCTTTCCCTCTTCTCAATGCATAATAGCTATTGATATTGATATTTTATTTCTATCACGCTCGTGCACAAGTGTTTCAGAGCGCGACAAAGCAAGGGAGGGCAACAGAGGAGAAACAAAAACGATATTACTAGGCCCAGTGACATTGAGAACGTGCAAGTGCATGGGAGAGGGGAGGGGGAGAAGTGCATGGAAGGGAGCACTTCACTCCTTAATCACCTCACATTCCCATATCACCTCTGCTCTTGAATTCTGCGCGGTTTCCATTCCCCTCATGCCTAAAACAGCATTATATTAAGAGCTGCACTTCCCATCAAACCCTACCACTGCTTTCTAGCCATCACTGCACTCACAAGCCACCTACACCAGTCACCCTTACTACCTCTAGGGCTGTGGTCTGCAACCTTTCGCTCTCCAGATGTTTTGGACTAAAACTCCCATCAGCCCTAGCCAGTACAGTAAATAGTGAGGGATTATGGGAGTCGCAGCCCACCACATCTGTAGAGCCAAAGTTTTCAAACTCCTGCTTCTAGGGCGGTCTGGGTGGATAGCTCACAGGTTAAGCGCTCATCTCCAGCATGGGGAAAACCTGCACGTCATAAGTTCGAAAGAGCGTACTCAGCAGCCCTTCGTTCTTCGGAGGTCAATACATTGAGTCCTATTAAAGCGGATGATAATAACATGACCTTTTCTTATAGTGCTTTGAAACGGGAGGAAACTGACATGCAGTGCTACATAAGATTCACAATTTTTCTTATTTTTTTAAATTTTTTTATTGTTTTGTACATACAACACATATTAGAACACATTACAAAATATAAGTACATAAAAACATACATAGAATAAGCGATATACAATCAACCACATCATATTAGCTTATTGCTGCCTCCATTGTTAGGTCACTCTATATCTCATTACACAGCACCATTAAAAATGTAACCAAAGAAGTAACTAATATCTAAGACTCTGCTCCTAAAATCACTTTTAAAAACGACCCTTCCGATAATTGGTTTACAATTTCTATACACTTCCAATAAAACTTTGTCATAAAATAAATACAATGCAGGTCATTTCACCCAAAACATACAGCTTCACTCAGCACCCAGCATTTCCTTTTATCCCTACCATGTCTTCTGCCTGTTATGTTTTAATGGACTCATGCCAGTCATCACTATGGGCATGCTGGCACACCAATGCCATGGGTCTGCAACCTTTGGCCATGGGCGTAATTTTAGGGGGGGACGGGGGTGTTTGTCCCCCCAACTTTCATGGCACACTATTTTGTCCCCATTCATTTCAATGGGGCACCTTTTCTTCAGAGGTCATGTCCCCCCCAACATTTTCAGTAAAGTTTCTCCACTGCCTTTGGCTCTACAGGTGTTATGGACTGCACCTCCCATCAGCCCTAACTCGCTAGGTGAGTGGAATAGGATCATGGGAATTGTAGTCCAAAATATCCAGAGTGCCACAGGTTGCAGACCTCTGAGCGAAACCATGCCAGGTACTAACAGTCAAGAAGGAGATGCCTGCATATATTTAAGCAATAAGCCCCGTTGACGGGGGCATTACCGGGCCGTGTAATTCCCCAGGCCAGTACCTGCCCTGGTAATGCCCCCTTACAGGCGCTTGTTGCCATGAGTATCCCGGCACGTTGTACTGGGATACTAATAGCTGGGTTTTTTTCAAGTTGAGAGATAGCTTGTTTGCCGTTTCTCAACTTGAAAAAAACTACAAAACCAGATGGCCACCATGGATCGGGGAGAAGGCACGGCAAGTAGTCCCTTCTCACTTTCCATGGTGGCCCTTGCCGCATCGGGGATGTGCCGGGAACACTAGTGTTCCCGGCACCGGTGAGGGAGCGGGCAACGCCAGGCAAGTGGGGCATGGGTTGGGGGGGGGGGATTGGAGATGTGGAAAAGGGGGGTAGGGGAAGGGCACGCGTTGGAGCGCGCTTACCTGATTCCCGGTGAGGGAAGAGGATAATCGGAGCAGGGGTTTCACTGTGTGGTGAAGCCGCCGTTCTGAGCCTCTGATTGGCTGGGAAGCTGCCACAGCCCCCTCCGGGGTTCTCTATAGGAAACAACTAATAAGTGCATGGAATCTGACAAAGCCAAGAAAAGAATTACACGGGGGAGCCACCGAAATCATGCCAGTTTAAACTTATGGAGAAATTAGAAGGGCATATTCCTATTGGGTAGGGTTCTGGATTTCTGGAAGAGTGTCATTTTGCGGCATGAATTTTACTCTGAGCATTGTACTACCAGCCCACCTGCCTGCAAGGCACTCGCACGTCAGCACCCCCACCCCCGCTATACTTATATCTTGGATTCCGTTTGGGACAGACTGTGCGAGGAGTGCCCAAGGGGGAGGCTTTTGATAAAATGTGATCCAAATTGTGCATTTTAAATACTATGTGTTGAGGGCAAAAAGGGAGTCCTGCGAGCGTAGATCAAAAATGGCTTAACCAGCTCACCATAAAGCCACGCGTACCCCAACAAGTTGCTGACACGCCACCTCAGACCTTTGCACTAGGAAAGGAAGCTACACACTCAGGCCCATCCTAACCTTATCAGCAGGCCCATCATGCGACAGTGCGCATGTGGACTTTTCAGAGCGTGGCTGTTCCTCTTGCGCATTGATGTTTGCGGTCAGCATCTCTCTGCATGAATGCAATCAGCGAATTTGATAACCACCTTCTCTCACTTACGTTGCGCTCTTCGCACTCCCTAGAAAATGAGTCCCATTGTCTTAAATGGAGTCTCACACCCTGGCCCTCATTTCATCAGCTTCTGTGCTGCTCATTCATTTTAATGAATTTGCTCATAATAATACCCCATTTGTATGTAGCTCTTCGTGGCTTCGAAGCGCTGTATTAATAGGTGCTGTTATTTCCCAATGTTATGGTACGCTATTTATTAACCTTGAAGGGATAGAGTGCCACGCCCGCCCGGCTGCTATTTGGACCCCTGTCCTACAACAGGAGTGCAGATGTCTGGGCTTAGCACTTAACTCACTGAGCTATCTTGCCAGAAACCAGGTAACATAGTGAATATGTGTTTGTAACACATGCAACCCGACTCAAGAACCTTTGGAGGCCTGTTTAATTTTTTTTTGTTCAGGAATGCAGTAAAAGTTGCTGCAGGGCAAGGGTTTTAGTGCAGGGAGTTTATTTGTGTTTCTTTAAACGTATGTCTTCAGGGTTTATTGGGATTGTGCTTCTATACTGAAGGACGACTTCTACTGCTTTTGTGGGTAAAGAAAAACATGAACAGGAAAATCATTTTCAAAACTGTTTTATTTGCAGTTGTTAAATATACAAAAATGCATATACTGTATCATTATACAGGCAATCTCCAACACATGTCTGCACTGTGCGGCTCTCCAGATGTATTAAGCCTTTGACTCCCAGAATCGCACAGCATCCGTGGAGGAAGGATAGCTCGGGGGCAACGCATTTGTCTTGGAAACAAGATAACGCAGTGCAACACTGGTTCAAATCCTGATCCTGCGCACAGAAACCACACTCTGGTATTAAGCGCTCTACAAAAACAACAATTACTATTATTATTGACTGTTTGCTAAGGCTGATGGGAATTGTAGTCAAAAACATCTGGAGAGCCAAAGTTTGCAGACCACTCTTCTAAGAAGTGTGCTTACACCACTTGTGCCAACATTTCCCAGAGTGATTAAACAGTCCAAAGCATTCAAGTTACAAGCTTCTTGCCAGCCATAAAAAGTTTCTTGCCACCTCAATTCTATGCATACATATAGCATGCAATGTTTTACCCACCAAGAGTCAATTACCACTAGCCAATGGCTAGTGGCGACAACAAATTCCGCACCCTGATTATATACTAGTTGCACATGCATCTTTTTTTAAAAAGAAGAAGAGTTTCGGCTCAGACCATTTTTTAGCCATCCTTCTTCAGGTCAATTTAGAGCATACATTTTAAAGCCAAGTTTGTTTGGTGAATCTTCACTACTGCATAGAGCATCCAATGTTCTCCCCAATTACATGTTTAATTCTTTCAAGTGCCAACAGACCTCTGAGGCAGTTCTCAAAAAACACAGGTATGAAAACCGAGCAAGCAGAGGAATAGAATGCACATGAAAGGGGTTAAAGAAGCTTTCCCATTAAAAGTGAAATAAAGCACAAAAAAAAGACTGAGGTCTTTCCCAACTCCAATGAAATGGGAATTTCACCCCAGAAAGAGTCAGCTATACAGCAAACACACTCCCCTTTCGGAACGCATTTTATCCTGCTAAGCAAAACGTCTACTCACAAAGCTAACCATCAGGTAAATCCAAAGAGGAGCTGAATTTTTGCACAGTTATAGGATGTCCCTAACCATGATCCTATTCATCCCCTCCACCATGTGCCCAACCTTCTCCACACGAATAGGTAAGGCGTGCAGCCTCGTTTTTAATGGGGTGAAGCAGGAAATAGATGAGTAGATGCTTTTATGCCCCCATTTCCTGCTATTCCCCGTTTTCTTGCAGTGACATGGAGGACGAGGAGCACAGGGATAAAATACGATCTCCGTCGTGCAGGCCTCCTCCATCTCGTGATTGCATTTCGTTTTAAGCCTGCGTGAGATTTTCATGCGGGTGTACAACAAATGGATTCCATTGGCCCCTGTCTCAGTTTTGCACCTGGTCAAGAACTGACTGATTCCATAGGAATCCTTCCGTAAACGATACCTGCAAAGCGCCTTTCAAGGCAGCATTTCAATTCTTTCGGAGACAGAGTTTGCCTCGCTTTTACTTTTGCCTTCTCCCCTCCACCTTGTGAAGGTTTAAAATTGCATGCAGGGGTTGAAACAACATGCAAGTGCTAGGTGGGCCCTTGCATGCCATTGTGACCCTGATGGTCTTCCTGTAATTGCCAAAATCGACCCTAGTCACAGCAATTCACAGTCCTGAATTTGCTCCGATGGCTCTTTGAGAAACACTTTCCAAGCTGTAGAGACAGGTCAATGTATTTCTCCTTTGCCTTCTTAAATGACCTCTAGCCTTTAAGACTGTTGGAAACTAAGCATTTCAGCTCCTTATTTCCGCCTCAAAGGCTTTCCACGTCAACCACTGCTGGTTCCTCCAATTTATAATTCCCGTTCATATCACAAAGAATTGGGCCCTCTGGCCATATCCCCACCCTCGTCATGAGTGCAAATCCCAGCAAACCTATATTATGGATTAAGTGTTATCCAATAGGCATGACCTTATGCATATGGTGCATATGTTATATATTTTTTAAAGTTTTAATGAAGTGCTTGTTATGTTATGTTATGTTTACGGATTTATATCGCGCCAAAGCCGAAGGCATCCAGGCACCCTTAACAAAGAATGTGAGCCGACAAGTTCCCAGTATTACTCAAAGTGGTCTTCAACAATTTCCTGAACACCAGGTGGTTTTCTTCCCAACGGAGAAGTTCCGGTAAGGCGTTCCAGGCTCGTGCTGCCAGTGCGTGGAGGGCATGGTCGTTTCCACAGGGTCTTTTTATGTGATCAACTTCTACGCAGCAAGCCTTGTCGGATCGAAGGTTCCTTTTTGGGCAATAGACGTTCAATCTAGCCTTAAGGTACATCGGGGCATTACCAAAGACACATCTATGACGGATGGTCAACAACTTGAACCGGATCCTTGCTAAAAACAGGCAGCCAGTGCAGATCCCTCCGTGCCGCAGAGGTAGGTTCAGCACGGCTCAGCTGATGTATGATGCGTACTGCGGCATTCTGTATTTTTTGCAATTTCTGAACGTCTACTTTATTTCCCCACCTAGGAGAGCATTAAAATAGTCTACCCGTGGAAGTATGGCAACAACCCTAAGGAATGAAAGCACTGTGAAACCAGTTTAAAAAGGAAAGCAGGCTGAGATTATTATTATTATTATAATTATGGTATTTATTGAGCACAGACTTGGCTTCGAGAAGCAAAATAGCGCTTTACAGAGGTATTGTTACGCTCACCTGGTTCCCACGGGGGCGTCGACCGGAACTGGGCCGCTGTTATTTCCACCAGCGTGACGTGTAGCGCCGAGATGACTGACTGGACTGGCCCGCTCAGCCTAGTTTGTCTGGCTCGCAAGAATATTCTTCTGCAAAGGAGAAGAGGAATTAACCACCCGTGGAATTGAGTGTCAACCCACCTTCCCCACTCCCGTTGTCTTCCCACAGATCACTCTTGATGTCCCCTCCTTAGTCTCACCTGATGGTTTGGAAGGATGAGCTCTCCATCCTGCGTCGACCGCAGGGGCGCGTTGATGACCAGTTACTTCACTGGCGTAGAGGAATTGGTGAGTTCCAGTATTGACTCTAAAGTCCAATTGTTCATAAGAGTTCAAATGTCTGCTCTTCACTCTGTCCGATTCCTTGCAGGTTGCCGATTAATCCACTCAAAGATTTCCAAATGGCACTCGGTAAGATTCAGGTAAGTCTATTGTGGTTTTCCCCTTAGGGACCGGGGTACGGCGATGAAGCAGAGTTGACTGTGCCGACCCGAGATGAGGTGAGACCCCCGTGGTAAATCCGGTAAGTTTTGTGGGGGGTAACTGGTATTGTCTTTGCTTTCTCCCCTTAGGGGCCGGGGTACGGCGAAGAAGCAGAGTTGACTGCGCCGACCCGAGATGAGGTGAGTACTTCCCGTGGTAAATCAGGTAAGTCCTTGGGGGTAGCTTGTATAGCCTTAGAGAGTCCCCTTGCTCACCTTGCTGTCTTTGTCTCCTTAGGTGTCGGAGGGCGGCCGCGAGATGGAGAGAGCGTGATGGAATGCTGAAGTACCGCCAAGCAGGTGAGTTCAGCGCGGCGCCGTAGGAATGCGAAGCGATGCTTCAAAGACTTCTGTCTTTCAGTTCCATGGCGAAATGGATCAGGATTCAGGTAAGGATTAAAGTTAAAACTCCTGTTCTAACCTTTATCCTTCTTGTCTTCTTGTTTCAGGAGTCCCAGGACTGCAGCGGGCGTGGCTGAAGACTGGAGCAGCTGAAAACACGGTGACCGTTACGCTGCAGCAAGCAGAATAACGCGAAGCACGTGTGGCTGTCCGGGCGTGGTTTAAATAGCTTTGGAAGAAGATCCAGGTAAGTATTCTTCCACAGCCTTGCCCAAGTAACAAAATAGTCCCTTCAGTAAAATAGTCCCTCCTAAGCCTCATTTGGCTTGAGTCTTCATGCAGCATGGTCTGCCTCAGGTGAGTATGCAGCATGGTCTGCAGCATGGTCTGCTTCAGGTAAGTTATCAATAATGAGCCTGGCGCCATAGGCGCCAGGACTGTACCCAAACAGCCCCTACCTGGGGCTTTTGGGCATGCTCCAAGTGGCATGATGCCTGCTTCCGGGGCTGCTGGGCCTGGTCTGGTCTTCCGGGGGCAGGCATCATGACAGCACTCCCCCTCAAGGCCCCTCCGAAAGTTGTTCTCCCCCTTGGCCGTGGTTTGTCTGGAAATTCCCGATGGAACCTCTTCACTAAACGAGGTGCATGCACGTGGTCACTAGGTTCCCAAGACCTTTCTTGCGGACCATAACCTTTCCAGTCAATTAGGTAAAAGAGTTTTGATCTCACTCTTTTTGAGTCCAAAATATTCTTGACTTCGAACTCGGGCTCCCCGTCTATGAGGATAGGTTCAGGTGGAGTGGTTAGCCTAGTTCCTGGTTGCACTGGCTTCAAAAGAGACACGTGGAAGACGGGATGGATTCGCATATGAGCAGGTAGGTCCAACTTGACGGCCACTGGGTTAATAATTGCCTTGACAGAAAAAGGTCCCAAATACCTGGGGTTAAAGGTCCGAGTCCCCTTGAGTGGTAAGTGCTTAGTGGCTAACCATACTTGGTCCCCTATTTGGTATTGAGGAGCTTCACTTCTGTGCTGATCCGCATCCCTTTTGTATTTTTCCTCAGCCTTTTGCAAATGGATGGTTGCTTCTTTAAAGGCTTGTGTAATAACAGCGTGGAGATGGTCCACTGCGGGCATCTCTAAATGCTGGGGTGAGTCCAAATCCGAGGTTTGAGGATGGTGCCCATAATTGGTAAAAAAGGACTTTGTCCAGTTCTTGAGTGTACGGAATTATTGTACGCATACTCTGCGATCCACAGGATGTCTTTCCAATTCCCTCAGACTGATGTAGCATACAACGGAGGTACTGTTCAAGAGTCTGGTTGGTCCTCTCCGTTTGACCATCGGTCTGAGGGTGGTGACTGGTCGAAAGCCTAACATCAATTTGTGCCAGTTGGCAGCATTTCCTCCAAAAATGTGAAATGAATTGACTGCCCCGATCTGAAATTAACACTGAAGGAAAGCCATGCAGGCGGACAACATTTTCAAGGAATTCCTTGGCCAGGATTGAAGCTGAAGGTATCCCTTTTAAAGGAATGAAGTGGGCCATTTTAGAAAAAAGATCTACAATAACTAGAATGGTATTGTAACCTTGGTACGGGGGTAAATCCGTGATGAAGTCTAATGACAAGGTATGCCAAGGGGTAGGTGGTATGTCTAATGGTTGCAATAATCCAGCAGGTTTTTTCTTTTGCCCTTTATTTTGTGCGCAAATGCCACAAGACATGACAAATGACTTGACATCCTTTCGCCAGGTGGGCCACCAAAATTGCTTCCTAATTTTAGCTTCGGTTTTTGCAATACCCGGATGCCCTTCTATTAAGGTGTCATGGTAATGGGAAATAACAAGTTCCTGTAGTTCCTTTTGCGGTAAAAATAGCCGGCCTTGGTAATAAGGTAAATCATCGATGACAGAGTACTCTGGACCTTTCTTTGCCCAGTCCTGTAGGGCAACGGAATCAAAGAGTTGGTGGATCTTGTTTTGAATGTCCTCCAGTGTCAGTATGGATGTCAGGCCAAGGATTCTCTGTTCCGGAATTATGGGTACGGGTTCTAAAGTTATTTCTGCTTCTCCCATTACAATCCGGGACAAGACGTCTGCTTTACCATTCTTACAACCTGGTCGATAGGTTATTACAAAATCAAACTCGGCGAAGAACAATGCCCAACGGAGTTGGCGCGAAGATTGGGCTTTGGCTGTCTTTAGGTATTGTAAGTTGCGGTGATCGGTGATGACCATGATGGTATGTCTGGCACCCAGTAGATAGTGCCGCCAAGCCTTGAAGGCGGACTTGATGGCCAGAAGCTCCTTGTCGGTTATGGCATAGTTTAATTCGGGGGCTGAAAATTTTCTTGACCAAAACGCCACTGGGTGAAGCTGGTTAGTTTCGGGATCCTTTTGGGAAAGGACTGCTCCCATGGCTGAACTGGATGCATCTGTTTCCACTATGTAGGGGAGCTCGGGGCGCGGGTGTCTTAATATGGGAGCAGATGTGAATTTAGCTTTTAACTCTTGGAAGGCGTTCTCGGCTTCCTCTGTCCACACAAAGCGTTTGTTTTTTCGCAATAGCGTTGTAATGGGATGTACAATGTGCGAGAAGTCCGGGATAAACCTGCGGTAGAAATTGGCAAAGCCAAGCATGCTTTGAACTCCTTTGATTGAACTTGGCGAAGGCCAATTAAGAATGGCATCCACTTTTTGTGTATCCATCCGGATTCCTCTCGGGGTCAGAATAAATCCAAGGAATTCCACTTCCGTAGTGTGGAAGATGCATTTTTCCAGTTTAGCATATCATTTATGCTGGCGTAACTTCTCTAGGACTGCTCGGACGTGTTTTACATGCTCAGATTCTGATAAAGAGTATACTAAAATGTCGTCGATGTAAACGACCACACAAACGTCGATAAGCTCTCGGAGGACATCGTTCATGAAGAACTGGAAGGCTGCTGGTGCATTGCATAGTCCGAAGGGCATCACCTGGTACTCAAATAGTCCGTACTTGGTGCGAAAAGCAGTCTTCCATTCGTCACCCTCTTTGACACGTACCAGATGATATGCCCCCCGAAGGTCTAGTTTTGTGTATATACAAGCATCCTTCACCTGGTCTAGTAGTTCTGGGATCAAAGGCAGTGGGTATCGATTCTTGATGGTTATCTGATTCAGTGCGCGGTAGTCTATACATGTTCTAAGGTCGCCTTCCTTTTTCGGTACGAAGAACAAAGCTGAAGATGCAGGGGATTTGGACGGGCGAATGAAGCCATTAGCAAGGTACTGGTCTAGGTACTGGCGCAAATGAAGATTTTCGGGTTCCGTAAGGGCATAGATTCTGCTGCAAGGTGGTTGTGCTCAGGTACAAGATCTATTTGACAATCATACGATCTGTGAGGTGGTAAGGTGTTTGCCTGTTCTTTTTGGAAGACATCCTGAAAGTCTTGGTATTCAACAGGTAATTGTATGGCTACTGGAATTACTGGGGCCAGGACTGAGTTTTGAGTTTTCCTTGGGTAGCAGGTGTGAGCACATTCTGGGAAGGTTAGTCTCTTCTCTCGCCAATCAATACAGGAATTATGTTTTTCCAACCAAGGTATCCCCAGTATCAGCTGAAACTGTGGGGCCTTGATTAAGTCAAACATCATAGCCTCTCGATGCCCATCTTGACTCAGCAATGTCATCTCTGCAGTGGAATGAGTTACGGGTCCAGAGGCAATTTCCGTTCCATCTACAGTGGTGACAACATCGGCCGTGGTCTTGTGGGTGAGAGATAGATTCATCCTGGTAGCCAATTCCCAGTCCAAGTAATTTCCTATGGCTCCACTGTCTACGTACGCCTTTACCGCGTGCATGCGTGATGGCTGCTCTGGATCTACAAGGACCATGGGTATGGTGAAATGCGAGGTCAGAGTGTCTTTCTTTAAGCTCGGCAAGTGGACCTCTACGCTTGCCGGGCGTGGTCGTTTCCCGAGTCAGATTTCACATGGTTTTCGCCCGCTGCTCCTATAACTTTCTTGGGTGGTTTTACAGGGCAGTTCCGAAGAAAATGACCAGTAGTTCCGCAATATAAACATAATTGCAGTTGCCGTCTTCTATCTCTCTCCTTTTGGGTTAAGGGTCCTTTAACCCCCCGATTTGCATAGGTTCTGAGACATCTACTCCCTTGGAGCTTACGTGGGTTTTAACCAACACCCTGTTCTCAAACTTGGTTCGGTCAGCCTTCCTGGTTTGAAGTCTGTGATCCAGCTGGACCACTAGATCTATATATTCAGCACAGTCTTGAGACGGGTTCACGATTTGGGCCAAAACATCTTTGAGTTCTCCTCGAAGTCCTCGATGGAATAATGTGATTCGCTTGGCTTCAGGCCATTCGGTTTCCACTACTAATCTATTGAAAGTTGCAATGTAAGATAAAAGATCCTGGTTACCTTGACGTAGGGATAAAAGTTTGTTGTCCAAAGCCTGTCCTCGGGAGTGTTGGGCGAATAGTCTTTCCATGCTTGTTCGAAAACCCTGGAAATCTCGAAGAATCGGGTCATCCTGGTTAACTAGTGGAATGGACCAATCCGCCGCACTTCCGCTGAGATATGACAGCACAAAGGCTACCTTGGCCTAATCGTTTTGGAAAGCTCCAGGTCTACATAAAAAGTGCAAGCAGCATTGATTCATGAATGTTGCAAACCCTTTTGGGTCTCCGGCAAAGCGGTCAGGCGGAGCCAAAGGAACGGCTCCAGGTAAATTTATCTGCACCGGGTTACTCGATGGTACAGGAGCTGGACTTGCCCCAAGTCCTTGTAGAGGTGTTTGTCCAGCCTGGCTCTGTAATAGTTGTCTGGCCAACTCATCAGTTCGTTCTTTTGACACTATCAGTTCCCTCCTGAGGGCATTGGTTTCTTGGGGGGCGGAATGCACTTCGACCCTTAATTCCCCTAAGGATTGGGCCAACTGATCAGTTTCCGAGGTCTCCATGACGCCCAGGTGGGTATTTGTGGGTAGGCTTCGCGTTCTGTTACGCTCACCTGGTTCCCACGGGGGCGTCGACCGGAACTGGGCCGCTGTTATTTCCACCAGCGTGACATGTAGCGCCGAGATGACTGACTGGACTGGCCCGCTCAGCCTAGTTTGTCTTGGTCGCAATCATATTCTTCTGCAAAGGAGAAGAGGAATTAACCACCCGTGGAATTGAGTGTCAACCCACCTTCCCCACTCCCGTTGTCTTCCCACAGATCACTCTTGATGTCCCCTCCATAGTCTCACCTGATGGCTTGGAAGGATGAGCTCTCCATCCTGCGTCGACCGCAGGGGCGCGTTGATGACCAGTTACTTCACTGGCGTAGAGGAATTGGTGAGTTCCAGTATTGACTCTAAAGTCCAATTGTTCATAAGAGTTCAAATGTCTGCTCTTCACTCTGTAAGATTCAGGTAAGTCTATTGTGGTTTTCCCCATAGAGGCCGGGGTACGGCGATGAAGCAGAGTTGACAGTACCGACCCGAGATGAGGTGAGACCCCCGTGGTAAATCAGGTACGTTTTGTGGGGGGTAACTGGTATTGTCTTTGCTTTCTCCCCTTAGGGGCCGGGGTACGGCGAAGAAGCAGAGTTGACTGCGCCGACCCGAGATGAGGTGAGTACTTCCCGTGGTAAATCAGGTAAGTCCTTGGGGGTAGCTTGTATAGCCTTAGAGAGTCCCCTTGCTCACCTTGCTGTCTTTGTCTCCTTAGGTGTCGGAGGGCGGCCGCGAGATGGAGAGAGCATGATGGAATGCTGAAGTACCGCCAAGCAGGTGAGTTCAGCGCGGCGCCGTAGGAATGCGAAGCGATGCTTCAAAGACTTCTGTCTTTCAGTTCCATGGCGAAATGGATCAGGATTCAGGTAAGGATTAAAGTTAAAACTCCTGTTCTAACCTTTATCCTTCTTGTCTTCTTGTTTCAGGAGTCCCAGGACTGAAGCGGGCGTGGCTGAAGACTGGAGCTGCTGAAAACACGGTGACCGTTACGCTGCAGCAAGCAGAATAACGCGAAGCATGTGTGGCTGTCCGGGAGTGGTTTAAATAGCCTTGGAAGAAGATCCAGGTAAGTATTCTTCCACAGCCCCGCCCAAGTAACAAAATAGTCCCTTCAGTAAAATAGTCCCTCCTAAGCCTCATTTGGCTTGAGTCTTCATGCAGCATGGACTGACTCAGGTGAGTATGCAGCATGGTCTGCTTCAGGTAAGTTATCAATAATGAGCCTGGCGCCCATGGCGCCAGGACTGACTTTATCTTTATGAGCCTGGCGCCATAGGCGCCAGGACTGTACCCAAACAGCCACTAACTGGGGCTTTTGGGCATGCTCCAAGTGGCATGATGCCTGCTTCCGGGGCTGCTGGGCCTGGTCTGGTCTTCCGGGGGCAGGCATCATGACAGGTATACACCAACACAGATATATAACGGAGCACTTTACAGAGGTATACAAAAATACAGATGCATAACAGAGCGCTTTTAAGTGGCAACAGCAGAACAGCTATACAGTGCGGGGTAGGATACAGAGGGGGACAGAGGAACGGTACCAGCTGTACCGGGTGGCCGGGAGGAGACGTGCGACGTGGTGGCCGAGATCAATCGGTCAGGGAAATACTCAGAGAACGAAAGGTGCCGGAAACAGAAAAGCATTTAATAGCCTTCCAATGCGTACAAATGTGAGTTCGGCTTTAAGAGATTCCTGCAGTATATTGCAGCTTGAGGCACCCAGGGACACCAGACTTTTGCAGCCTGCTAATTTCAGATTAAATCTTAGTGTAACTGTAAGTAGCATCATAGAGGAATGCCACTATCTGGTTGGCTTATACCACATTATGTTACCAGCAAGATACTTGGGGGCCATGCCACAGACACATTTACAAATAATGGTGGCGATCTTGAATTTAATTATGGCAGCAATTGGGAGCCCGTGCGCTATAGGGGTGGCAAGCGTCCTGTGGTGTGCAGCACTGACAAACATTATTTTAGTTTTTATGTTATAGTTTACAGCGTAGACCTAGCTCGAGAGCAGTCGAGTGCCGTAAAGGCTGCCGGTAGGCAGCGTTTGGTCTGGCATTTTTAACAGTAGCGCAGTACTGAGAGTTGTGGTCTGTGCGTCCACTGAGATTATTCCATGACATAGTGTTCTTGAAAAGGCCACGTTTTGAGAGACTTACAAAATTGGAGAATTGTGGGAGCATTCCGAGCCCATACCGGGATCGAGTTCCAGAGGGTGGGTGCGTGACAAGAGAAGGACTGGTTGCGGATCCTCTTCTTGAGGACCAGTTGTGATTCAAACCGGTTAGCTGATGGGCTGCACGAGGAGCATGTCCCATCAGACATGTGGAGCTTAGCCACCAGGTATGCTGGTGTGCTACTCGGGACTGCTTTGTAGATGATACAAGCAGTCTTGAAAAGTATCCTGCTGGGGAGAGACAGCCAATGTAGTTTGCCAAGGATGGGGTGATTTGGTCAAATGTCCACGCACCCATAAGAAGACATGCAGCAGTGTGGTGGACTGCTTGTAGGGGGAGTCAAGAGAGTGGATGGACGCCCTGTCAGGAGGGCATTTCCCCCATCCAGGTGCAAGATCACGAGGGTCTTGCAATACGATCCGGAGGTCCTGTGGCGGAATTAAGGGTTTGATTTTGAGAAGGGTGTAGATTTAGATCCAGACCGTTCGGGCTTCTTGGCTATGTGTTTCTGTAAGGACAGTCTGCTGTCAATGGTGAAGCCTAAGGATTTTGTTGAATCTGAGAGTTACAGATCAAATCTTTCTAGGTGCATATCATTGAGCCTCGCTCCGACTTTTGCAAGCACTGGGTCTCAACAAAGTCAGTGTTCCTGTGCACGCACTCCTCCACAGACCGCTGCTGGTGAGGCCTGCACACTAATTCACAAACTTAAAGACCTCCGTTCAACACTCCTACCCCACGATAAGTGGGATGCTTGGCCATCATATAACACCACCCAGATTGCCTATTATGCCAGCCAGCCCTTTCAGCCTGCATTTACTTCCTGCCTGAGCTCAGGGGATCCCTCACTCATGGCAATGTCCTGCATGCTGCCCATGCATTCAGCAGGGCTGCAGTGGTGCCTTCTCTTTCCCGCCCAGGCTTCCTTAACCCGCAGGAGACCCAGGGGATGTCCACTTCCTTACCACAACCTCGCCCTACATTCAGTGTAGTGAGCATACAAGTCCCAATACACACTGCACCAAGAATGCAAAAATACGAATACAATAATGTATTTATTTGTAATGGTAGGTCAGCCTGACACGTGTTTCGAGCCTGAACTGGCTCTTCATCTGAGGCTTGTTTGTGGAAGTGAGGATGTAAAATCGTGGGTGCATAAATTGCCTGTACGTACTCTTAAGCTTCGCGGATGCGGTAGAGACTGGGAGCGGGACGAAAAAGAACACAAACAGAATTAGGGTCAGTGTAGTAGAAGGGACCAGGAACCAGTTCTCTCCAAAGGCCCAGCAGTAGGAAGTTTGAAGAAAGCAAGCTGACTTGCAGCCTACCTTGGTTCCTGTCCAGAGGACAAGACATTTTTTAATTGGTGAATTAGGGCTATACTGGGGGTGAAGGGGCGGGACTAAATGGATTTGGATTAGGTACAGCCATGGTGGTTACCTCGCCGGGAAACGCTGGGACAAGCAACATGGACGTGCATATAATGTGCAGATACTACCCTTGAAAGTATCTACCAGGGTACCTTTATGCTGACCACATATTTATTATTTTATTTATTTATTTACAAATCGTACAAATTACATACAAATCCTTCTATGTAGTTTTGTCAAAACAACTGTGATAGTGTTCATTTAGTTCAACATATTTTTATTACTTTGACTTTAATTGTTTTCTCACAATTCCCCCCTCCCCTTTTCTGAAGCCCTGCCCACCCCCGCCACCGTTGTCCCCTATGTGCTTTTTTTTTATCATTTACACTACACTTGAAACAAGAATTGTCAAAGTCAACAGTTTGGGCTTTTGTGTAGGTACAGGATAGGCATTTACTAGACACTGATATAATGTTACACCTGGACGTAAGATCGCCACAGCTGGAAAATATGAGTGATTACCTTGACATAGGAGGGCAGTACCTGGCAAATGCCTTTGTAATACGTCAAGCCAGAACTGTTGGCTTTGTCATTCCTTGTTTTTAACAGGACTTCAGTGCACAGAAGAGTTATAAATCAAGTGGCTGAAGGCACACTTGGCTAAGACATTTCTATTACAACAGTAGCCATTTACAGCTGTAATTAAGCTATTAACTCTAAGCAGACTGTTTAGAAGTAACTCTGGCAGTCCAAAGTTTGATGTTACTGATGAGCTCAAAGAGGTCCCAGGCGGGAGTGTTTTGGGTGGGGAGGGGCAGGTAGTGGCTAGGAATGCCATAGGGATTAACATGGCCTTTGGCAGTCAATGGGTGGATAAATAACCAAACACCCACAAGCTGTGTGTCCCTCCTCACATGTCCCCTTTCTCCTAGCTGTAGTCCAAGGCAATAGTTTTGGCTTGAGCGCCCCCAATAGCTCAAACTAAAAAGGAGTAAAAAGAGGCAAAAAAGCCATTAATCTTCCATTTTGCTTCAATATCGTATTGCAAAATGTTTATAGGCCTTTACAGTGGATTCCTGTAGAATCTGCCTGCTTTTAGCAGCTGTAAAAATATGGCAGATGCCGCAGGAATCCAATGCATTACCGCCGGCATGAAAATCAGATGGTGGCGGTAATGCATGTGGATTTCTATGGTGGAGCGGATGGGGAGGGCGAGGCGGAAGTTCCACTGTGCCCACGCTCTGCCATACAAATCAATGAAAATGTGGAGAAACGTAAAAGGCATGCATAAAAGTTGCATGCATTCTTTTAACGCTGCGCCAGAATTAAGATGACCTTCAAAAGCACCACCTTACACATAGGGAAGGTATCTTTCTGTGTTGTGAGGGAATAGCAGCCTCAATGCTCATTGCCAAGCTGAAAACTACTCCATGGCATCAACCCTCCTTTTTAGTTTTGGCTCTTAGGTGGCACTGAAAGCACTGCCTAGAAGCTTGTTTATTTTTATTTTTTATACTTCTTTATTTATAAAGCACTTAATACCAAAGAGGTTTCTAAGCGCGGACCAGGGATTCAAACCTGTGTTGCTCTGCATTGTCTGGTTTCCAAGACGAGCGATTGCCACTGAGCTATACTACCCGTATCTGAAACTATTGTCATGGGATGAGAGATGACATGTGTCGGGGGTACAGTCTGTGGGTGTTGTTTGGATAAATGCATACCCACTGACTGCCTCGGCCCATGCTAGTCCATATGGTTATGCCCAAACATTTATACAGAACGCAGCAGGGAGAACGGAACTCCCAAGGACCAGGCAAGGTGATTGAACACCAGTACAAAGATTCTATCATTTAAGAAAAGTGAAAATTGCTAAACCCAGAAGGGAGATTAAACATTTATGACTTGTCCAGTTCTGAAGAAGGCCACCGGCCGAAACATTTCTCACATACTGGACACTTATCAGAACGAATCGCTATTAAACCAGTGACTAAATCTTTTACAAGTAAACTGACTAAGCATCTACCAACCAGTGAATAAACTTTTATAAGTAAACTGGTGCAGGGAGCGTGGCAGCATCATTCTATTCATTATGCCCAAACATTACCTGCCCAAAATGCCACCCCCTGTGTTCTCTTTGAGTAGTAACACCTTCTGTGAGGCGCCTGCCAGTGTTATTTGAAGGCAGGGTTCTGAGAGTTAAGGTCCTAATTGCAGCTGTAAATATATCTGGTTGTGTAATAAAAAACGCCTTATCCAAGTGTGGCAGTATGTGTCCTCTTACATCTGAAGTCCCATTAAAAACAAGCATTGGCAGTGCCAACAGTTTTGTCATGCGAATAGGTATTCGATAGGTATTTGCCAGGCGCTGCTATCATATGTCCAGGTACCGGCACCTTCTTCCAGCTGTTGCAGTCTTATGGCCATGAAGTACCCTGGAGGCAGCGACCTGGCAAATGTCAAAGCCATGCCTACACAAAAGCCCAAACTGTTGGCTTTGCCAATGCTCGCTCTTCTCGGTTAAAGATCGGGCCGATCAGCATCTGTTTCGATCTTGCATTGGGAACACGTCAGAGGGGGCCCAGGACCAAACAGCCTGATAGATAATCTTGGCACCGAATGTAACCTACGTGATCTCAAGTGCTACAGGAATCCAACGCATTACTCTGCATGTCTATGGCAGAGCAAAAATAAATGGCACAGCACAGTCTTGCTCCTCACCCATATGCCCCTCTTTATGGATGGAGTTGTGCTACAGCCTTCTATGAAGCATTAGCTCTTTCGTCTCTGGAGGATAGCTTAGGGGCAACGTGCTCGCCTTGGAAGCAAGACGACGCGGAGCAACGCAGGTTCAATCCCTGGGTCCGTGCCTCTGGGTATTAAGCATGCTATAAATAACCAATTATAATTTAAAGGTAGGTCTTTCTTTAATGGGGTCCTTAATCCTGCCTGGTGGACCCTTCGCAACCCCTCTTCAAAATAATGACGAATGCAACTAAACTGTGAAAACGATATATATTCTGTTTGCCTCAGCCATACCCTGGGACTCGGAAAGTCATTCAGCCCCCCCATGCACATTCAGTTATTGGCTACGGGAAGTCAACTGACACCACCAACTAATTTCACTCCGGCTGCCCAACTAACATTTTGATGTTGGTAAACTAGCATTGGCAATGCCGCCATTTTGGCTTTTGTGTATGCACGGGAAAGGCCTTTGCCAGGCACTGCCTTAGTGGTATTAACTGGCCATTGTTGGTAGTAGCTGCAAAATGGTGCGAATAGCTGGGCATATAATAGCAGTGCCTGGCACATGCCTAATACTCATATAGAAGACAAAATTCTTGGCTTTGCCAGTGCTTGTTTTTAACAGGACTTCAGTGAAGGACATGCATGGTGCAAGTGGCCGAAGACAGACCTTTTTTTTTATTAAACCAGTAGCATGTGTACAACTCCAATTAAGTCATTAACTCTCAGAAGACTGCTTTGAAAAAACACTGGAAGGCACTTCAAGTGCAACATTTGATTTAAAGGTTTGATAAAGTTAGCTCAAAGAGAGCCCTGGAGTGTGTGTTTTGGGTGGCGAGTAGCAGGAAGTGGGTGGGCACGGCTATAGGGTTTGCAATGGGTGGGCAAATAACCAAACAACACTTACAAGCTTTGTGTCCCTCCTCATATGCCATGTAGCTGTGTTCTAGTGCAATAGTTTTGGCTTATAGGTGGCGCTTTAGCCAAAACTAAAAAGGCTATATGCACACCTATCAGAACAGTTAAGATCTAGGATACATACATACCCACTGAATCAGCTGGGTCAATGCCTACACCGATATTCTGTACGCGCTTACATCAGTGGCATGGGAAAGTGCGGAAGGGCCACTGGTCTAGTACAACACTCTTGCCAAGAACATTATCTGTGGCGCAAGGGATACAAAACGGCACAAAGTCATTGGGCCTCAGAAGGAGTTGGGCGGAGCGGTAAAAAAGCGGCGGCAATGCTATTACCACCACATTACTGCTCCGCCCAATCCCGAGCTCGGGGTAAACTCGGAACATTCACCTCCAGCTCAGAGCTGGAGGTGAAAGCGCCAAATTTCCACCCATTTGTCGGTGCAATTACTGCCACGAAATTATCGCTGCAGCAATTGCGTCGGAAATGCCCTATTGAGTGCCATGGACTCCGAAAAAATGGGGACTTACCCCACCACTGCAACGTGTGATCCGGCACTAATAACGCTGGCCCAAGTTGCTGTAACGCTAATTGCGTTGGCCGGTATGCCGGCGGATTTACTGTCGGGTTACCGCCCAACTCCTGATAGAGCCTATTGTTTTGTGTGTGTGGGTATAAAAGTAACTTAAGAAGTTCTTTTGTATCATTTTTAACACATACATGGAATGGTCCGGCAGCGTGTATTCCATACTGTGGGGAAAATATCGTGGTTGTTTAATGCAACTGTTGCGTACTGTAGGTATATATGCAGTCTGTTGGGCGCAGTAGACTCTCAGGCCATTCCATCCTTCAGCGGTCAGTAAATGTATTACAAGTGCCATGGACCTGACCTATTATTCAGAATGCTGCAAAATTGAGTTACTCTGCTTTCATGCACTTGCATGTCCACACTGTGTAAAGGTAGGCGGGTTGTATTTACACATGTCACCTATATACAATAGAGGAGGCGGATACTGAGCTATTTTAGACCTCCTTAATAATGAGGTAACGCTTTTTGTTCCCGGGCTTAGTCCCCTTGTCAACGCTCAAACAATGCATGCTCACTGAAGGAGCCCTGTGAAATTCGGAATATATGTATTTTATCGGGGTTATTGGCACCCCGAAAGAAAGTTGCATTTGCCTCAAGTGTGTGCGATTCGAAACCGCCCATTGGGGGACGGTCGATGCACTTTCTGTGCAGGTGAGAGTGAGCGAGCATGAAAAGCTTCTTTTAGGCTAGGTTGAAATAGCGGGACATAGTGGGGGACTGGGGGCTGGCCCGAGCTGCGATGGTGCTTGTGATGAAAACAGGCATAGCGGCAGCTTTCGTAGAAATATAAAGCACCGGACAAAGAGGGAGATCAAAAACAACAATAACAGAAAAAAAGAGAGAAATCTTAACAAAACTAAACACCGACAAACTCTCTGAACCACAACAAAAACAGACAACGGGCACAAGTACAGACGCTGAGCTGACCCAGAACTAAGTCTGTACAATCAGAGAACCTCAACAGATCCAGGCAAAACGAAACCGAGCCCCAACAGGACTAGGAAAGAAAGCACTAAGCCAACCAGACCGGAGCGGTCGAACAGCTCCAGTTTAACTTAATAGAACAAACCCCAAACCAATTAACTGCATCGAAACAGACTCAGAAAACAGCCCGAAGAAAACCAAAGCCAGTACGAAAGACAAGGAATGATCAGAACAGACCGAACCAGAGCAAAAGGCTGGACAGGACAGGGCCTAGTTAGGCCCAAACCAGAGCCGCAAGAGATGCTGGGCAGTCCCGGATAGGGAAGAGGGCCTGATCAGAAGTTGAACAGGGTAAGAGCCAGAACGCCCCCATGCCCCCAGCAAAAGCTGCAGGGAGTCAGAACTAGAGGAAAGGTTTAACAAAACCAAAAGTGAACCAGAGCAAAGGGTGAATGGAACCAGACAATGGACAATACTGAACAGAAGCAGTACATACCCAGATCAGGACCAGAACCTAATCGGAAGTTGAAAAGGGCAAAAACAATGGCTGTAAAGTGCCAGAACAGGTCAACCTCAAAATAGAGACAGAGCCCAAACGGAAAACCAGAACAGAACCCCAAGGAAGGTTGAACAAAACCGAACCAGAGCAAAGTATAAAAAGAACCAGAACATGGACAAAGACAGAACAGAGGCTGAGAAGACCCCGATCCAGAACAGAAACGAATCGTAGAGGAACACATCAAAAACAATGCCTGAAAAGGTCCAGAACAGGCTCCGGGCAGGGGCAGAACAAAAGTGGGAAAGACTAGCGAGACACAACCCAAAGCAAAAGCAGAACAGGTCTGAAGAAAAGGTTCAAAGGACCCAGAGAACGAACAGAGACTGCGCATGAAACGGAACAGAGCAACGATAACCACAACATAAAGATAACCTGGACCTTAAAAGTTAAGACTAGGACATGAAAAGAATGAGAAAATCAGCGGAGCCAGGCTCCAGGCCAGAAGTGCCAGAACTGTACCACACCGACACCAGAGACGCACTAGACCCAGAGCATGAACAGAAACACCTCTTGAAATAAACATCAACAAAAGACTTGTACAAACCAGCCACCCACAGTGCCAGAATAGACCCTTATGAGTACGTTGTGGCATATACCAAGTGCCCCTGCCGTGTTCTGTCAAGGTTCTGGCCCAGCCCTGTACGATGAATGCTCTTGTGCTCCTGTGGCTCTTTCCAGGTAAGGTACTGTTCCAACACGCACTGTATTGACGTTTAGTTCTTCTTCTTGTACTGTCTAGGTACTGTTCTAGTCTTCTTGAATTGTCCTAGCTCTGTTCTCAATTTGTTTCCCAGCCCTCCTGACCCCTCATACGCTATTTCTAGTCCTTCTGATGCCAACTTGCATTGCATGACACTGCTCTGATGGCATACTGGCTCTGTGTCGGCACTTCTTAGCTACTCGTGTTGTGTCGCTTTGTGGACGCACTGTTTTGGTCTAACTGTTTCTGTCTTAAGCATCTTGTTTTTCTTTCCTTCACCCAGTTCCCTGGCATTATTGCAGTGGGGTAGCGGGTTCTGTGCACGCACTGCCTTGGCACCGTTTCGGGTACTACTCTGGTTCTGCTAAGGCACTCCATTACGCTGTTGTTTTACAGCTGTCACTCATATTAGTTACAACTTCTCTGGGCACTGTTTTGGCCCCGAATTCCAGTTCAACTCTGACCCTATTCTGTGCCTTATAAAAGTGCCCCTCAGCTGCACACACGTGCCAGCCACCCTGCGCCCCGCCGATCTCCCACGGAGCACAGCGCCCTTGTCTCTGTCTGCGCCCTCTGACAACAGTACACGTTACATTGTTTGCTTTGCATCTGACGCCGGAATGAAGATTACCTTCTCAGTCACCGGCTGGCATCGTTTCCTGGCCTGGAAACCTCCGCACCCGCCACTGCGGCGGTGCCACCCCCGCAGGAACCGTGCCCCGGCTCAGTGCCCCCACTCGCTGCTCAGTGGGAAGAGAAGAACAGCCGGGGCAGTGGAAGAAGTGAGAGAGACATCCACAAATTAAAAAGTGACAAGTGCAATTGGCAGAGTCCCATTGAAAAACCAGCCAGCCTCCAAAAGTGGATTTTAAAACAACGATAAGGGAATTAAGGCTTGATCGGGAAAAAATGAGAGCTTTCAAAGTTTTGGAGAAAAAAAGTGTGCCGCATTCCGGGGAAACATGCCGGAGTTTCAGTGTTACAGGTGCCAGCGTTAGGATAAGTTCTCTGGGAGCCCTGGGTCACCGCCGCAGCAGGTGCAGAGGCGCGGGGATAAGAGGCTGCTGGTCCCGGCTGCTGCGGGCATCCTTGCTCTCCTGCAGCTGCTGCTGGACTCTCCCACCTGCTGCGGCACAGCTGACAGCGCGCGGACAGCCATGGAGAAAGAGGTAGGACTAGGCTGGGGCGGAGAGCGCGCGCCCCGCCCCGCCCCGCGCGGTCACGTGGCAAGGCGGCGGCCATGTTCCCATAGCAATGTCAGCCCAAGGAATACATTAGCGCTCAGTGGTTGAAGAAAACGAAAAGAACTAGTGGAACTATGTTCCCTGCTCTCCTGCACCCACTCCCCACAAACCCCATCACCACACCCCCTCTCACACACAATAAACCCCCCCCCCCAAACACATGCACCTGTTGTTTAAGCAAATGTTCAGTGTTGTGCACTGAAAGTGCAAGTTTCAACTTCTTCCTACACTGTTATTTTAAAACGAAACCGTTCTGTAATGGTTTCTTTTTAAAATAAAAGTATAAGAGCAGTAAAACTTGATTTAAAAAGTAGAGGAGTACCGCTCCCAACTGCTCGCGCTCACTTCGACCACTGTTAGTGCTACGTTTTGCATCGATGTTTGTAAAAAGAAAATGCTCGTTTTAAGAAGTTATCAATTCCGTAGCTTGGTGCAAGTAGAAATAAAACTGAAATCTATTTATTTACATTTTGTTTAATCAAATTATTCATCGCACTAATTTAATGTCTTCTAAAATTCAGTTTAATTACAACTCGAGGTGTGGTAAGTTAACCCGAAATGGTATTATATTAGTGTGAATGAGGTGCAGGTGCATTTTTCAACATGGACTCTTATTTGTATGGGAAGGAGGCAGGGATTGGAAGGAGTTGGCAAGGGGATAAGGAAGATTAACACTTGAGTCCTTGCAACTGGGAATCATGTTTAGCTGTGAACTGAACCAAGGAGAATCTTGTAGGTCCAAGAACGGCCCCTTTATTAAGTATCAGTGGCGTCTGCAGGAATCAAATTTAGGAGGGGCACAGAGGGGGCCAAAGACAAAAATAGGGGGGCACAGACAAAAGTGGGGGGCACCTATGAAAGATAATGTGTGACGTCACAAGCACGCCAGCAGAGAGGCCTTTGTGCACACCAACTACCCACACCCCACTGTACCTCCCCTGCTATCAGAATGCAGGCATGAAACAATTCAGCGACTAATGGCCCATCATTAGCACTTTTGTGGCTACATTCTGATGGGAGAGGCTGCTAGTTGCTCAATCACTGCTCCATTTGAGACAAAAGGGGTATTGCCATGTGATCTGCACACATTTGCCTCAGTGAGTGTCACAAATAACACCTCGAACAGAGAACACAGTCACTGCTCGCCTTAAGTAGGGGGGACAAGGGGGGCAGAGGGTTTCAGAGGGAGTCACTGGCCCCCCAGTCCCTCCCCTAGTGACGCCACTGTTTAGGATCAAACCGAAGGGTAGTTTAAGTATCAAAATAGTCACATTGTAGACATCAGATCAGTATTTTAGGAAAAAACCTATGGGCATTTTAATTTTGGACTAGAAGGAGAAAAAGGCTGAATAAGGGAAATACTTGAAGAAGTCAAATAGGAGAACCATGTTATATAATCAGCATTTTAAGGGTAAAAAAGCATGCATGCATTTTAATTATACACGCCAACCCTCTCGATTTAGGCAGGACAGTTCCGATTTTTCGTTAGAAAATCTTGCTAATTTTTATTTTCTCTCTCCTAAAATTATTGTAAACCCAATGCAATCCAAGGGAGAATCCAATTCTCCCCCTTTCTGTGGAACATCTCCCTCCCATATGCTCCGGAATGTTGACAAGTATGTGTAATGTCCACTGTTATGCACGGCTATCAGTTTTTTGAGTCCCCAGGGAGGGTGAAACCGAGAATTTCATTTTTGCCTGATGAGACCCCATTGTAGTGCATGGACGGCTCAGGGCCTTGACAGGTGAGAGAATTAATTCCATGGTGTGTGACACCCGCCAAAAGCGTGAGAGTTGAGATGTATGTGGTTATGTATAAAGGACCAGCTCATTAAAGGGGCTGTGGATATTGACAGACTCACAAATACCTGTGCAACTGATGCCACTTGCACACTAGCCAATACATTTGGGATCACTGCCTTTAGGCGGGAATGCAAAAACGATTACTGCGTCCATATGAGTGTTTTCCTGGCCAAGTGAATTAAAGGTGAATAGAAACCTGGCGCTCTACTGCAGGACCTCACTCTAAATCAGGGTTGTCCAACTCCAGGCCTCGAGGGCCAGATCCATGTCAGGTTTTCAGGATGCCCCCCATTAATATTCATGAGTTATATTTGCAAACACTGATTCTAAATGTATGCAGATCTTTTCTCATGAATATTAATGAGGGATATCTGGAACACTCATCATGATCCCGGCCTTCGAGACCTGCAGTTGGACAACCATGCTCTAAATTGGACAAGGGTCTACAAATGCCTAGCCTGGAGAACATGGGGGATGAATTTAAATTCCTCACCTCTGACAGGCAAATAATGGCCAATAAGAATGAGACAGATGCGGTGGTGGGTCTGTCTGAATCCTCTGTGGCCACACACAGGGAGGCAGCCCTAAATCAACATCGGAGCTACCCTGTCACCTGGATGGGGCCAGCCAAGCAGGAGAATGCCTGAAATGATAAGTGTCCAGTCCCCCCTGGACTTGACTGTAGGAGCTAGTCAGCACTTGCAGAGTGGCAGATCCCAATGAAGATGTGAGACACTACAAAGTCTGATATTGATATGATATGATAGGTTATTTATAATGCACTTAATACCCAGAGGTTTCTAAGCGCGGACCCGGGGATCAAACCTATGTTTCTCCGTCGTCTTGCTTTCAAGACGAGCACATTTCCCCCAAGCTATCCTTCCATTGAGAGTACTGTTGTGCCAATCAACAATATGAGAAAGCTTTGGAAGCTCACGTGAACTGTCCACATGTGCAGGCAACGCACACTTTAAGATATGTGTTATTTGACAAATAACTTGCTTAAGACCTACATCATCCCCGACCCTCTGTGCTCTACGACCCATAGAATACATCCGAATCCCACAAACAATTCAGTCCAGCTGTTCACATAGCTTTTCACAAGTTGACACTATGACACTTTGGACACAGCACCCGTCCTCTCGCCTTCAATATGGGCTGCTGTTAGAGACCTAGCCACTCTCTACCTACTTTCGATTTGGCTATTTTACCACTAACATTCGTTACAGCTCAACACAGATTATGTGGTCTTCGAAAGGGCGTTCATCCACCACAGCTCTTCAAGGCTATACAAGTGAAAGTAGGCGCTATACAAATATATGTCACATAACATAACATGAACGCTGTCCTAGTATGCAAGCAAGTGAAACGGGAGCCAAAAGCTATTGTGGATCAAATGGGGATACAGAATGTCTGCCCGGCAAGAGTTATGAAGGCCTAAGTACCAAAAACATCAGCATCACTTGACTACTGGACACGAACAGGGATGGCATGGGAAACAAAAGAGGCCCTGGAAATAGTTTTCAAAGTGGCCCTATATTACACATTTTCAGCAAGTCCAATGCTTTTCCTATGAGAACATTTGGAAATAAAATAGGTTAGCACACAAAAGAGGCCCAGGGTGCAGAGGCCTACTGGGAAAATCTCCAGAGTTCACTA
This sequence comes from Ambystoma mexicanum, assembly GCF_040938575.1. NCBI lineage: Eukaryota > Metazoa > Chordata > Amphibia > Caudata > Ambystomatidae > Ambystoma > Ambystoma mexicanum. The sequence continues at coordinate 544,299,424 of NC_090940.1, forward strand.
TAGGTCAGTCCACACCTGGGGAGGAAACATGCATTTAGGAAACACGTGCCTGGCAAAAGAAGAGACCTGGTCTCCTAGAGGAAAAAATACCCCTTTATTATAGTGTGCAGATCATCAACCAAACCAAAAAACAGAGGTAAGAGCAAGAGAGGTGTGCAACAAGTACAGCAGATTCTGGGCAATGCCTCTGATAGTACGTGGCAGGGGTGTTGCTAGGTCTGGAAAAGATCTGGCACTAGGCCAATGTCAGGACTGTTGGGACTCAGAGCTAGCTAGCATTTTGGTTGTAGCTCCTGAGCTTTTATCCGGGGCTACAACCAAAAGACCCAGGGCTATAGCACCCCCAACACCCCAGCAATGCCACTGCCTGGGAAGTCACGAAAGAGGCGGATGACGCTGAGACGCATGTGATCCCACTGGCAGCCATAGAAAGCACTGCCTTACACAATCATAGTCATACAGACAGCAATACATATGATATTAGCATCATCAACGTCTTTTTTATGATTCCAACAAAGACTCAAATGGAGATTGAAATTGAAGGTGGGTTAGTTTTGCTTGCTAAATGAAACCGTTGGTTCTTTCATTTGTCCTATTCACATTTTCTCTTGTCACACACTTTATTTCTGGCTTCCTTCTCATATCGTGCCGAGTCCTTTCAGCTCCCAGTGCATCGATTAACCTTGTATCTGCTTCACCTTAAATCTGTCTGCCCCTGTCTGTTTGGGGCCATGCCAGCAATAATCCCCAGCTATGGTCTTGAAGGGCCAGGCCAGTCCTTCACCAAATGAAAGTGCCACCGTGTTCACCAAGTAATGCCCTTCGCATTATTTACTTTACGATCTACAAACTTCCAGGACTTTCGCTCAGCTTGTTTGAAGACAGTGGGCCTCATTACAAGGTTGCCAGTCCGGTAACAACGGTGCTGGTAAGCTACCGGCACTGTTGTTACCGCAACGGCAAACTACGATTTCTGGTTTGGGGCTAAAGACTTTTATTAACCAAGAAAGCAAGAGAAAACCTATCTTTCCCTATTCATAAGAGGGTTTCTCTGTCTCAACTAAAGATAAGGGGTCTGTCAACCTAAAAGTGTCGACCGTCCTGCGTCAAGAAAACCTTTCTTCTGTCCCTGTATACTAGAAATGAAAGAATAAAGCTGTGCTATTCTGGGCCCAGGAAAATGACTCCCTTCTCCTGGGTTGTGGTTCTTGGTTTGCTGAAACAGTTCCCAAATCTTAGAACAGTCTCGTGCCTCACACATTGTTAGGGGGAATGTCTCCCTTCATCGGATAGTAAAGTTCAAAATAATACTTTCTCACACTTTGTCATGGGGAATGGCTTCCTCCCTGGACAGTAACGTTCCAAACAACACCTTCTTGGTGGGCGAGGAGCATGTCTGCCTTTCCCTGACGTACATTCTCAGATTGCCCGGTAGAATGGGCTTCTGGCCTTCCTCCATCCCCCCTCCCGCTCCTCCACTGTAGCTAGGAATCTCAGAGTTATCTTCGACTCCTCCCTTTCCTTCATCCCTCATATTCAGGACATAGTCAAAAAGTCCCACTTTCAGCTCTTCCTTCTAAATGGACTGTACCCTTCCTCACCGTCCCCCAGAGATTCAATGTTACCCGCACTCTGGTTCTCTCCAGGCTAGACTACTGCAACATCCTCCTCCATAATCTTCCTTCCTCCACCCTGCGACCCCTCCAGCTTACCCAGAATAGGGCAGCAAGACTTATCCTTGGCCTCAAGCCCTGGCACTGCATCTCTCCTTCCCTACTAAGCCTTCATTGGCTCCCGGTCTCAGCATGGTTTAAATTAAAATCCCTCTGCATCATACACAAGGCTGTCTGGGCCGGGGACCACTCGATCTTCAACGCCTTCTGACAAAATACTCTCATTCCAGACTCCTCTGTTCCTACGGCACCAACTCCCTGCATGTTAAGCACTTGCCAAACAGAGAGCTGGTGCGCGATCACTTTGCTTGGCTGGCGCCCTCCTGTGGAACAGCCTCCCTCTCCCACTGCGTCTTGATGTAGACCTCCTTAAGTTCAGAAAAAGCCTCAAGACCTTTCTCTTTACCTTTCTCATTTTCTCAAAATCAGACATTTTATTAAACAAAAGGGTTGGGATAATACCTCTCTAGCCCCATTCAAAAGAGAGACTTCATTACCTACAAGCTAAAACTAAGAGTTTTTCTGTGTCAGGATGTCAGTTATTAAAGAAAGTCATCCTATTCTGACCCCCACTCTAAACAAAACAACAAAAGGTTGCAATGAAAGGTCTGTGTCTTGATGTTGGCAATAAGTGTTCAAAACTCAAAGCCTAATGGATGACTCCAATGAAAAAGTTCTCCAAGGTAAAGACCTTTGAATCCAGAGGTTGTTCCCCTTCCTGTGGAGTCTTAGGTCAGCTGGAAAAATGTCTCTTTAGTAAATAGTTCCTTTGTGTCTTCAATGGAGTTTCAAAGTTCTTGTTTAAATAAATACATTCTGTATTAGTCTTTCGGTAGTATTTCTGATACTTTGTAGATAACATGGCATACTCCCCTGCCAGTAATCTTCATACAATTTCAGCTACCTGGTGTACCTGCCTGCCAGGACTTTTCTTAAGGTTTCTCAGATCACCTGGTATACTCCCCTGCCAGGAATCCTTATAAAATTTCATCTGTCTGGTATACTCACATGCCAGGACTTTTTAAAATGCATTTCACAAATCTTTACAATTTTCTCCCTACCTTGGCATCTCATGCATCTATACTTGTTTGGGGCTTTCCTTCATACTTTTTCTTGTCTGCATTGACACATTCTTCTTATTGGGTGCTGAATTGGTACTTTGTCTTGACTGCATTTAAACAACCTTTGTGCATTTTTTGTGTCAGCAATGTTATAGTATTCAAACACTTGATGGCATGCTTGTTGGAATGCCCCAAGTTCCCCAGCTGCTTTGGCAGACTCATCGGTTCCTTCCAGTGTCTCTGATGCTGCTCGCACCTCCGCTGTTTGATTCCTTCACCCATTGTCTAGTTCAGAGTGTACAGACATTCTCCCTGCATCGTGCATAGCTCTGCGGTCAAACGCCAACTCTCCTGCTCGGTCTGGGCTGTAGAATGCTGTCATGTCGCGTGTCCCAACCTCCAGGAGCTCCTGTGTGGCTCCAAGCGTCTCCATGGCCCTTCTTGCTCGCACACAGTACTTCTCCTCTTCTCCCAGTGGTCCTGCGTGTTACGCGAGCTCCATCGGGTGCCTCGCTTTCCTGATCCTCAGCGTGGGTCACAATGTCTGCTCCTGCACTGCTCAACTTGATAGTGCGGTTGCCGGATTTAAGTCTCCCACTCATTGAAGGTTTGGGAAAACAACTAGTCTGCATGTTAAACTTCAAGCACCTGCCACCTTGTACAAACTCCATTGTCCTCCTCCTCATCTCAGTACCTGGGTGGTTATGGGAGTTGGAGTCTATAGTTGTCTTGGAACTTTTAACTTTTTAATGTTTTTTTTATCAATGTCATTTAAAGGTACATCAACAACAACACATGTTATGTGTGAGTTGTGGGTTTTTGGTTCTAAGGTGGAAGTCTCACTGGAATGACAAAAGGCCATTAAGTACTGGATTATCAGTTTCTTCCTCACGGGAAGGTGTGGTATACCACCTCTTGGCCAATGGAGTTAAAACGTCTCCCTGATAGTTGACTCCTCCCATGTGATCCTCCCTCATGAAATCGACCCCAGGGTCAGGATCAGGTAGTGGCTGCCGTCTCCTGGCCACACCGGAGGAGGTCACCGCTGGGAATCCAGGCTGCAGCTGTTATATATGGTAAGGATCGTGGTGGGAATGTCGTCCCAGTCAGTTATATGACCACCCATTTTCTGGGGCGGGGTAGTTTGTGTCATTCCATTTTATTATATGTGATATTTGGGAAGCAATGTTGTATCCTGTGAGGTATGGGACTCCCATTCCTCCCAAGCGAGCATCACCAATCATCAGTGATATGGGCATCCTGTTTTTTTTACCTTGCCAAATAAATCACCCACCCTCTCATTGGAATCGAACCAGAGCGGGTTGTGCGATCACAGTCGGGAGTGCTATATAGTAGTAGAGGTATCTCAGGACTAGGTTCCTTTTTACTGACGTAATTCGGCCCCTTAAGGATACGTTCTGTGTGCTCCATCATTTTAGATCGCTTTCCTAAGTCTTGAAAAGTTTGGAGAAATTTGCTGAGTCGGTCGCTTGTGGGCACGCGGGGATCTGCACCACCAAGTATTATACCTCGCCTCTTTCTCAGGACAAAGGACACATTGGGCATAATGGCTGCAGGTCCGCTTCTGTTATTTCCGTCCCCCTGGCTGCTGATTTGTGATAGTTAATGATGAACCCTGATGTCTTCTTGAATAAATCAAATTCTGATATGGTTTCCCTGATTGATGTTTGCAAATTTGTGAGCGTCAGCATGACATCATCTGCACAGAGGAATATTTCGTATTGTCTGCCTCCTGCCATAATTCCCTCGATCAAGGGGTTGTCCTTAATTCGCTTGGCAAAGGGCTCCATTACCAATGCAGATTAATGGTGAGAGGGGGAATCCCTTCTTTGTGTTGCAGGTGAGTCATATAGTTAGTGTGCACCCTCGGTTCACCCACATCCTTGTGCTGCGTGTTTTGTGGTTAGCCAGGATCAATAGCTGGCCCTTTCCACCCTGTCAAAGGCGTTAGTGGTGTCCAATGTTAGGAGGGCCATTTTAATATGTTCGCTTGTTGCTACCTCAATGATATCTAGTACCCGCTGAATATTATCAAATGTGGTTCTCCCCTGAATAAAGACTGTTTGGTCTGAGTCAAAGAGCTGTGACATCACGTCTGCTAGCATATTAGCTAACATTTTCGAATAAATATTTGCATTGGTATTCAGGAGTGATATATGCCTATCAGAGGCTTAATCTTGGGGGTCCTTCCGTGGTTTGGATATTAATGTGCTCTAGCACCTTGAAGCTTCTTTGGTGCTAGATGGAATTACAATAATAATTCTTAGACCAAATAATCAGACAGACTCAAAGAGTATGGCAAAGTACTACTTTATTCTCATTTTAATAAAGCAGGGTCAACTGGCAGACAGCAGACTGATGCTTGCACACTCACAAACAAGTTTGATTACATGGAGGTCTTATACCTCAATATGCGTCATCTATGCCATCATTCTACATGGCAAAATACAAAACCTATCGAGGGTAAGGATTGGTGAAGGGAACATATCTACTTATACAATATATAAGGATCAGTGCTTCATTGGTTACCCCTTGTCTGTAGGGTACACCTTGATCTACCTCTAAACACATATAGTACTGATTATAGAGGATAAAACATCAGTGAATTGTTTCCTGCCACATTGTATGTTAGGTTATCCCCCAACCCCACTGATTGGTTGCCATTTTATCCCAATCTTAGACTTTTAGCTCCTTAGCAGCACGTACCTGAAACGAAACCTAGGTGTTTGAATCCCATCAGACTACTCCCAATGGTCGCAATTATTCTATCTTCTGTCATCTTGAAACACTTGTGTATAGGCGCGTTATAAATGTCATATCATATCATATCATATCGGTAGGCCATAAACCAAAGTCTTCTTTTTGTAGTCATCTTGTTGCTGCTCACTGTGCTAGAACATTCAAGGGAGTGTGAGCACACCACTATCTTAGCATAAGATTCTAATGCATGGCCTTTGTTTTTGACTTCTGAATCACGTGTGAAAAGACAACAAATTTGTCAATTTCAGCCTTCCATTTACTGCCAATTGATTTAAATATTAAGGGTGCTGTTGCTCCACTTGGCCTCTAGAGGCTTGCTCACTCTATCTCATATGAACTTTATATATTTTTTATTGACCAACAGTTTGGCTCTCACGGATGTTTTTGTCTTCCATCTATAAAGAATGTTCCAAATTCAGAGCGTATACATGTACTCCTTTGCGCTTATCCCCCAAAATAGCATCTTCGCTCTGGGCCAACCTTGATCTATCGTCGGGTCTGCTCACTGGGTTGTTTTTCCACGTCTCCTGATTCTTACAGCCATGGCCTGTCTCTGAGGTAGATTGGTTAAATTCAACTTGAGCCGTCGTCCATTTTTCTTATATGGCCGTCCTTCCCACGTAATATATTCCTCTATAGCAAACTTCTATACATTGGGCCTCATTACGACCCAGGCGCTGGACCATTGTGCTATTAGCACCATGGTCCATGCCGGTCTCCGGCATGGTGGATGGCGGAATTACCGCCCCCATCACAAGGTTGGCAGGGGCGGTAATTCCCCATTCACCATTTGCCCTTCCCCATTCCCATTTGGCCCCATAGGGCATAATGGGGATGGGGAAGGCGCTAATTACGGCACCGTAAATTACAGTTGCCGTAATTAGCTCCAAGGTCCCTTAGCGGGTTGGATTTTAACGCCTGCAAAAAGCAGGCGTTAAAGCCTGTAACCCGCTAAGGGGCCTTGTAATCAGGCGCTAATGGTTTAACGGCGCCGACGCTCTTTACGGCGCCATTAAACCATTAGCGCCAGGGTCGTAATGAGGCCAATTGTCTTTCTACCTTGCGTTACTGCGTATTTACAGTTATTGGTCAGTAAGTTACTTAGTGTTCTTTAGATCCATGATTACTTACGCTTTAGGTACATGTTACTCTCAGTGCTTCAGTTACATTGTTACTTTATATTTTCATATTGTTTCAACAAAGGTTCATATATCTTCTTTATGACATCACTTCGTCCTCATAAGATTTTACTTTAACATCCTTCCATGATGATCACATATGCATTCTGACATCTTCGCAGGTGACAGCCTTCCATGTAGCTTTCTTCAAAAAAGATAGCAGGCTCTCCTCTCCAGAAAGAACATGGCATGATAACCTGTTCTGAGATATGAGATTACAGCAAACACTTTTTGCTCACTGTACCTTTCACAGATGGGAAATATCCATTTGCATGTCAGTCTTTGTCCCACCTACATGGGCAGTCCAGCACCGAAATGCTATGGCAATTCCTCTCTGAACAAGAGTACCAACAGCAACCCCATACACATGTTTCAGCCTTGTTGGGCCTCATCAGTGAGGTGAAGCTGTGCCTCTGAGCACAGTGAGCAGGGAGTCCACGTCTGGTTGCCCCCAGGTAACTCGGGGGGACCAACCCGAAGTTCCTTGCAAATATTTCAAAAAAGGTAGCAGGCACTCCTCCCCAGAAAGAACATGGCATGATAACCTGTTCTGAGATGAGAGTTTGCAGCACACACTTTTTGCTCACTGTACCTTTCACAGATGGGAAATACCCATTTGCATATCAGTCATGAAGCTTTCTTCCATGCAGCATCCTTCCACATTATCAGTGCAAGAGTACATTCTGGCTGTCTGTCTGAGTGCATAGCATCCTTCATACACTTGATGCGATATAGGAACAATGCAATGGGTCCCACCTATGCATTTTCTTTGACTGTTACAATATGACGGTGGTGAGGGGACAGGAACTGGCAAGAAAACATTAACCTGCTCCTCTACATTCCCCTCTTTGGTCGAATCTTCGAACAAATTCTCTTCTTATATAGTCTTTATCTCTTCTTCATCATTTATCAGCATCTTCTCTTCATCCTGCTTCTTTTTTGAGATCCAAATCTTTCTCATCCCCCTCAGGTTGCCTGCATTTTATATGTGTTCATCCACACTCAAGGTCATATGACAGTATTCTCCAGATGACGAGCGAATGGAATATCCAACATCCTACATATCTTTTCCGATCCATGTGGTATTGAAACGTTTGTTCCTGGAGGTGCAAGGGTACTTTTCTTTATATTCTTATGGATACTGCTCACTGTGAGAAACCTGACTGTGTCTCCCTGGCTGGTCCCCGGGGATCTGTCATCCAGGGGGCCAGGACACGGCCATCGCTTTCAGATCTAATTCCTGAGGGTGACCAGTGCGGGAGGATCACCTGGATAGGGGGTCCTTGGGGAGTGGGAGTGGGACACCGACGGGTGAGGCTTGGTGTCCCCCTCTTTAACACCTTGTCCCCATCCTGCTACGTAGGATGTTCCAAAACACTGCCCCCCCTTTTTCGCACTGAAACATTCGCTCAACACAAAAGACAACGGACTAACACCAGAGCCGTTTACCTGACATGTCCCAATATGAGGGTCAGGCAAAGTCAGGCAGTTGACCAGAATCACACACACCTGACTGCCCTTTCCCTTCCCAACAGGTGGAGCACAAGAGCACAGGATGAGCAAGGCAGACCACACAATGTGAGAACTAAATCAGCACAGCAGTTCAAAAGGAGGAGAAAGATGGCGTAGAGTGAGAGGGTGACAAGGAGGGAGTCAACCTTGCCCTTTCCGACCAAGGCCGGTGAATCCTCTGTAGAAGGAAACATAAGTCCGCAAAAAATAGCCAACATATATTGCCACAAATGTTAACAGTACGGGAGACCTTCCTCCGCTGATTACCAAGCTGGGAAGAGACGCTTGTCTCAGTGATACCAACCTTGACTCCAAGGAGAAAGAAAGCACAAGCAGTTCATCACAGCCGGTGAGTCGAAAGGAGTTTTAATAAGAAACCGAACTGTGGTAGTAAAAAGTAGCCAACAGCTAATTTGAACTTTGAAAAGCTGCAAGATAAACTTGAAACTAATGGGGGAAAACCAGCAACAGAGGAGTACGGCACCACATGGGTGCTCACGCAGGAAACTCTCTGCGATTATCCGAAGGTAGAAAACTAGGATAACCAGAAGACCTTGGAAGAAGGCGAAAGGAGGGTCAAAGTGGTCATACAGGGGTCTTGTGAAATCCTCTATACGTCGAAAGTTTTGACCGACAGAGAACTGCAAAAGTTAAGGGAAGTAAATCCCACATGTTGAAAAGGAGCACAAGAACTGTGTTTCGTAGAACAAAGTGAATCGGGAAGTGGGGGTGTGCATGAACAGTGTTTTATAAAAGGCGGCGAGAGTGAACCCGACACAGGGAAGCTGACAACCAAGGGTCAAAGGCCGAAAACCTGTTTAAAAGACATTGGGCCTCATTATGAGTCCGGCGGTAGCCGTGCTGGTAAAACCGGCATCGCTGCCGCCGGAGTCATTTTTTTATCGGCACCCGGGAATGAGGACTTACTGGGGCATTCCAGCCTCGGCAGACTCGGTAATTCCCCTTTGCCGGGTGCTGGTAAAAATTGCTTCACATTCCCATTTGAGCCAGGGGAGGACGGATGCACCGGCACCGTTAATAACGGTGCCGTAATAACGGATCCGGTGCATCCGTCAAGGTCTGCGAGCGGGTACCGCTCCAGCCCCCAGGTCAGACCTGGCGGGCTGACAGGCACCCGCTCACAGACTCGTAGTTTCCCAGTCGGGTAACAACGGTGCTGATGGCTTACTGATACCATTGTTACCGGACTAGCAAACTTGTAATGAGGCCCATTGAGATTTGTGAAAGCATTAGCATTGAAAGACATGGGGAAGGGAAGTGTCCCCCTTGTCTTCTGGGGTCCGTGCCTGGCCGAGGGAGATCCAGGGGTGGGAAGGTACCACCCAAAGCACGCTGGAAAAGAAACTGTCTTATTAATTTGTCTAACACGTCTGAGTGGGGGATCAGCGCCCAGAAGAAAGGGACCCAGGGGTGTACCCATCACCCAAAAGTGTTCTGAGGGGTCAGTTCCCAGAAGAGGGGGGCCCACGGGTGAAACCATCACTCAGAAGTGTTTGCAGCAGTCAGTGCCCTCAAGAGGGGGCCCCAGGGGTGAGCCATCACCCAAGGTGTTCGTAGAGCAGGACTTTTTGTTTGTTTGTTGAGAGTATCGGGCATCAAAGGCAAAATACTTTTTTTCATTATAAAGAGACTTAACCATCGAAGAACCTGATAGCTGATACAGAACTGTTGGCTCGTGCTGCAAAGGCTCAAGAGTGTGCTGTGCTCCAAAGACCCACTTTTCCTGTGCTAAAAATGTGGGGAACGGGGACCTAAAGGCAATCACATCCTGACATATTATTTGTGAACACTTTTTCCTTAATTTTGATACCCTATCCCTCACTCTTTCTGTAATTAGTTGTAAGGAATTGGCAATAGGTTTTTCTTAGTATAGGCCCTTTTATTTTGACTCAACACCACTAGGACTGCCTTATTTCTTTATTTGATGGTCAACACTTGATCCCATCTTTGATTTAGATTAAGTTTAGGTGTTTCTCCCCCTGCATTTATAGTTCAATAAACACCCTTGAACCGTGATCACTTGAGTCTCTCTTTTGTTGTCACCATGCGTTCCTTACATCACCCGTTCCAGCATCAATGTCAATCATTATCTTCATCTCAATAGCTTTATTGGCTGTCTTCTTGCATTGTCCCACTATGATCCTTATGAGACAGAATCCTAGCAACACAGACACTAGTATTGCCCCAAGTATTTTGAAAGCATTTGCAAGCCAGGTCGGAATACACGAGAACAGAGATGTAAACCAATCATCATCTTCAATTTCGTCTACTTGCTCCACCATCTTTGTGTGCAAAGGTGACAACAGTGTTATTGCTTGTGTCAGGGTTCCATTTCCTGCATCATGAGATGGTGTACACGTACAGCAAGAAGGCCCGACCTTGGCACACACGCTCCTTCCTTTGCTGTAATTAAGTCCATGACATACCTGCACTGGAGAGTCATCAGCCTCTGATTGCAGACTCTGATGACTCAGTCACCTTCTCTGATTGCATTGAATCCTTTTATTGCTGTATTGATTGTCTGCAGCAGCTCCCATCTTGTAATCTGCAACCACTTGGCGTTTACTGCAGCTGGAAGTCCTAGCAAGAATATAGCTGTCATTATCATTGCTCTCTTGCTGAACAGTTTATGCTCATCTAGGATAGTGTCATAGGACTCCATTGCTTTTGCTGAAAAATAATTGCTTCTCTTCATTCTCAGGTGTTCATCCATTTTTGGAAATTCATCAATATGGAGGTCACTTTGGGGAATCACCAACGGCTGGTGCATGTAGAATTATGATAGAGTATATTCCTCCCAATTCTTAGTCAACTGCATGTAGGCTCTGGAGCCACAGGCCCAATATCCATCTAATAACACTGCAGTTCCTCCATTAATTCCTGGGACTTCAATTGTCTGTCCACATCCTTTATTTTCTCCAACCGGGATCAGGCCATAATTCCTGAAGCATGTTGTTGCATTTCTCAGTGGTATTATAGAAACTGGTCCTGCTTCATTGTCGACCCATGTGAGTAACTTTGAGCACTAGGCCTATGATTCCAGGCATTTGTCAATAGATGTGCAGGGCAAGCCAATAGCCCTTCTTCCCATCCATTTCTGGTGAAAACACATCCATATATCACTAACCGAGGCCTTGCTCCACATCTTGGCTCTTCTGGTTTTTCAGTTATGTCTGAGCAATTCACCTTCTTCATCTGTATAACCTTTATTCGTTCTCCTATCTGGGATGGATACATGAGTTTCCTGCTTGTCCATCCAAGTCCATTTTCCATCCTTCTTTTCTTCACATAGATATATTCATATGGGAATGGGAATTTTGATTGCCATTGTAACACAGCCCATTTTCCTTCAAATTGTTTTCTGGTTGTGGCATGTTGCTAGATGACTGAGGCATTTTGCATCATGTGAAGACATTTCTCTTGCAATAAATGTTCTTGCCGCATTCATAGCGTATGGCTTTAAGGAACAAACGTAACAACTTTCGCTTGATGTTCTTCCACCCACCTCTTTCATGTGCTGGTACCATAGATTATTGTGAACTGAATTTTCAAGATACGTATTCATACCTTGATGGTTCTCCTCAACATCCCTTTTAAATCAAAATAAACTCCTAATTATAATGTAAAACAGGCTCTCTGTGCCTTTGGTGGGAACAATAATAAGTGTTTCATTAATACCCTTCATAGCAGTGCCATTAATACCCTCCATGTTAGTGCCATTGTTTGCAGCACTTCATAATTCCATAAAAATTAGGAGAAAAACACAAATCATAATACCAGCTAATATCACCATCCATATCACATGAAAACCTATCGATTTCTTGGATGGCAATGAATCGCTAAAATGGTGATGCCTCTCCATCTTATATTTACTTTAATATTAAATTGGTTATCTCATTTTTAATCACTTCTATCTCAACAACTGGGGTATTATTGCAATTATCACTCTCCAGACAGTACAGTTATTTTGTTTCTCCAAACATTTTCGAACTAAAGCTGGATATATGAAAAAAGAACAGATAAGAATGTATATGCTAGTGTAATGATAGGATTCATAAACGATAGTCGATATTCTTTTTCCTTCAAAGTCCGGACTCTTGTCTCATTGTCTCTTGTGCTTGTCTGAAAGGAGTGTTCCAATGTAGGTTCAAGTCTGTTTTCTCCTTTCCAAATCTGGAAACCAATGATCTTTAGTTGGTTTTGAAAAACATTGAACCCTAATCTATAGTGCTTGTGTGCACTTCTTTCTCCTTGTTCTTGTTTGTAGCCATTTGGTGGGTCTGCATACGTGGAACTACTTGTCTTGCTTCTTTTGGGATGTCTTCGGGAGGGGCCAATGTTTTGACCTTCATATGGTTTGACATCATGTAGATGTAGCCACGCTCCTCACCCCCACAATTTCAATGCAATAGGGCTAGCTTCCTCTACTTCATGAGGACCCTCAAATTGAGACATACTCCATATAAATTGGTGCACTAGCACCTGGTCTCCTGGGTACAACCTTGCGGGTCTTAGCAAATCTTCTGTTTCATGCACTTGATTGCCTTTGTTGCTTCCTTTCGACCCCTCTCTTCTGTTCTTGATATGTTGAGTCATGAATGAAACACTTACAATCATGTTGTTAAATAATCATGCTGTCAAGATCCATGCCCCTGACCCCCTCAGGTATAACAGCCGCTTGGCAGCAGTGGGGCTAAAGCCCTTCACACCGGCCCCAAGGGCCTTAAAACTCTATCAGAAACATACATGAATCAGTCCTGGCGCCTTTGGTGCCAGGCTCATTATCAGGAATAAAGCAATACCAGTTTTGGACCTTAATCCAACATGGAGGCCTATTACACAGCTCAGTTTTTTAGAACCAAGCCATGCGGTATAGTGTTTTGGGTGTGGCTGGGCCTGGAACTACTTGGCCTGGAACTACTTTACCTAGGCTATTTAAACCACACCCAAACAGCAGAACACGTTTCGTGTTATTCTGTACACCTGCAGCGTAACGCTCACCGTGTCCAGCTCCTGCTCATCTGCTTCTCCGGTGGCCCGATCCTGAAGCCATAGATCCGGATTCCATTAATAACCTGGAAGAACAAGAACAGCATTAGCGAGCAAGAACACTGACCTGTGAAGTAACCAGTCTTGAATCCATCCTGCGCTTCGCTTACCTCGCCCATCTCCGGAGTTCACCGCAACCTGCAAAGGTAAAGAAACAAGGACAGCATTAATAACAATTCTTACCTGGGCAAGCAGCGAGTCCTGGCAGCACCCTGCACTTCTCTTACCTCGCCCATCTCCGGGTTTCACTGCAACCTGTAAGGGAGAAGGAACAAGGTCAGCATTACCAAAGCACTTACATGGGCAAGCAGCGCTCCGATCGCTGATCACTCCAGAACATCACCGCAACCTGTACAAAGAAGAGAAGAGAACAGAGGTTAGCAATTAACACCAATAAACAGCACAGCGCTCCACGCGTCAATAACTCACTGTGGTTTTCGCCATCGGCGCGGCAACTCCGAGATCGCAACCATCCCTGTGAAAACAAAAAGAGACATTGTTAGGGAACAGCGTAGTGGAGCAAGACGCCGAGAAGGCAGAGAAAACGGAGGGAAAGAAAGAGACAGTATAAATACGGAACATATATTATAACTCACCTGGAAGACAGCAAGCAGAGTTGGAGTCATAGCCAGTCTGGACCCGACATAAGGGCACACGAACCAGTGAAGCAACTAGGGCCACGGAACAAATGCACCAACCATGCGCCCCTGCACAGAGACGGAGGACGGAGAGTTCAACACACAAAAACCTAAGGTGAACAATAACCCCAAGGGAGGGGATTTGGACCAGAGGGAGGTGTGAGTCCACCCATCACAGAACCAGTATCTTAACCCTCCATTCTCCTGTTATAGGTGCTACCCAACGTCTGGCACATAACCAAGCGGAGAGGGGTCCAGGATAGCGCTTAGACCTCCATCCAGTATTGTGTGGCGCCCCGTGGATACCAGTTGAGCGTAACAGAACGCGAAGCCTCAACTAAAACATCCACTTGGGCGTCATGGAAACATCAGAGACTGACCAACTAGCCCAGTTACTGGGAGAATTACGGGCAGAGGTGCACTCCGTCTGGCAAGAAACCAACACCCTTAGGAGGGAGTTGATAATCACCAAGGAACGCAACGATGAATTAGCCAGACAATTGCTCCAAACACAGGCTGGGCAGGCTCCGTTGCCAGGAAGTATTCAGTCTGTTCCAGCCACATCCGTCAATCCAGTGCAGGTGGTCCTCCCTGGGGCAGTTCCTTTGGCCCCACCGGAACGTTTTACGGGGGACCCAAGAAAATATGCAGTATTCATGAACCAGTGCCGCCTCCATTTTCTTTGTAGACCCGAAGCCTTTCCTAACGATCAGTCGCGGGTTGCCTTCATTCTGTCATATCTCAGTGGCAGTGCCGCGGATTGGTCCATACCGTTAGTAAGCCAAGATGACCCAATCCTGTGGGATTTCAGGGGGTTTCAACAGGACATGGAGAAGATGTTCGCCCGACATACCCAGGGCCTAGCGCTGGATAAAGAACTTCTGTCCCTCCGCCAAGGCAGCCAAGATTTGTTAACATATATCGCCACTTTTAACAGACTTGTCGTTGAAACTGGGTGGCCTGAGGAGAAACGAACAACGTTATTCCATCGAGGATTACAGGGGAATTGAAAGACGTCCTAGCTCAGGTGGTAAACCCGCCAAAAGACTGTGCAGAGTTCATCAACCTAGTGGTGCAGCTACACCACAGGCTGCAAGATCAAAGGACAGACCGAGCCAGAATGGGGAATCAGACTGTATATGTACTCTCAAAGGAGAACAGTCCGCGTTCATCAGAAAACACTTCGGAACCCATGCAAATTGGGGGGGTACGGAGCCCATTAACCAAGGCCGAAAAGACAAAAGTAGACGACAGCAATTATGCCTGTACTGCGGGAAATCAGGTCACTTCCTCAGAGAATGTCCCGTAAAACCCCCTAGGAGAACAGTTGGAGCTACAGAGAAAGAAGGAGGATAACAAGAGTCGGAAAACTTCCAGGCCCGGCAGGCGTAGAGGTCTGTTTGTCGAGCGAAGGAAAAGAGCCACAGACCTCATACCTTGCCCTGCCTGTGATTTTGATCAGTCACCAACAACCGTCTCAGTTTCATGCTGTGGAGGCATACATAGACAGCGGAGCCGTTGGTAACTACATAGACCAAGGCCTGGCAACAAGGATGGGCCTTCCCCTCTGTCAGAAAACAACTGAGAAGGTCACCACTGTCGACGGCACGGATATAGCTTCTGGTTCTGTAACTCAACGCACAGCAGAATTGACCCTTCTGTGCCAAGACGGACATCGGGAAGCCATTGCCTTCAACCTTATCAAGGCCCTTCAGTTCCGGGTGATTCTAGGGAGGCCGTGTTGGTGGCTCACAATCCTAACATCGACTGGCAAGCCAAGAAATTAGCCTTCTCCAATGACTGTGCTCATGCGTGCTACCAAGTGGAAATGTCATTGTCTGACCCAGAGACACCTGTCCAAGATAAAGAGGCATTGGTACTAGGAGTAACAAGTAGACTACCAAGAGAATACCACCATTTCCAAGACGTTTTCCAAAAGGAACAGGCTTATACCTTACCCCTGACAGGCCACATGACTGTCAGATCGACCTCGTACCTGGTGCACAAATCCTGTGTAGTCGAATTTATGCACTCACTGAACCTGAAAATCTCCACTTGAAATCATATCTGGACCAATACCTGGCAAACGGTTTTATCCACCCATCCAAATCCCCGGGAGCCTCGCCCCTATTCTTCGTAACAAAGAAGGAGGGGGACCTGAGAACGTGCATCGACTACCGTGCACTAAACCAGGTAACAGTTAAAATCCGTTAACCTCTACCCCTTATCCAGAACTGCTGGACCAAGTCAAGGATTCCCAAATTTACACCAAATTGGACGTCAGGGGGGCATACCATCTCGTGCGTGTAAAGAAAGGAGATGAATGAAAGACCGCCTTTCATACTAATTATGGGCTGTACGAATATCAGGTGATGCCCTTTGGGCTTTGCAACGCTCCCGCTGCATTCCAGTACTTCATGTACGATGTACTACGGGAATCGGGAATTGATTGACGTATGTGCCCTAGTTTGCATCGACGACATCTTGGTGTACTGCTCTTCTAAACAGGACCATGTCAGGCAGGTTCGCTCCATCCCTGCAAAACTCTGACAGCATAAGCTAAATGCCAAACTTGAAAAATGCTCCTTCCATGTCACCGAAGTCGAGTTTCTTGGTTTTGTCCTCACTCCCAGAGGCGTCCGGATGGATAATATAAAAAAGCCATTTTAGCAGCAAAATCCAACTCCTTAAATGATAGGATCTCAAAGGCCAACTCCCAAGCTAAAGAACTATTCGCAATCTTTAATGAATTAGTCACTCCTCCGGCCACCGCTGACGAGATAACTAAAGACAAAGCCTGGTGTGCCAGCATCCAGTCCGCCATGCTCAACAAAATAAAACTCCTCCAGAACAAAATCCAAAACCACTGCAAAGCCCTCCCAAACCAAAAAACCAACCGCCCTACACAAGACAAGCGTACTAATCTCAATCACGCTCAATTCTCCTTCAGAAATGTCACTGAACCTGAGGTCCTTAATCTCATCAAAAACCTCAAACCATCCCTTTGCAAAGCAGACATTTGCCCTCCCAAAATCATCAAGGAATGCGCCAATGACCTAGCACCCCTGATTACTGCCTTCATTAACGCATCTTTCCAAACAGGAACTGTCCCAAACAATCTCAAGGTAGCCTGGGTGCGGCCACTTCTAAAAAAGGACACACTTGATCCAGCGCAACCCAACAACTACAGACCGATAACGACAGTCCTGTTCCTCCTAAAAATCCTGGACAAAGCAGCTCACATCCAGATCCAATCATACATAGAAGCTAACTCCATACCAGGCAAAAGACAATCTGGCTTCCGTGTCGGGCATGGAACAGAATCCGCCTTATTAGACCTAAAAATCAAATCTCACAGATCATGGACAAAGGCAAACCTGCTTTGCTCCTCCTCCTTGATCTATCAGCTGCTTTTGACCTGGTAGATCACCAAACACTCAACACCCACCTCACCCATGCAACCCATTTCTCTAATAAAGCAGCATCCTGGATCACTTCCTTCCTTGAAGGAAGAGCCATGAAGGTCTACTCCGACACAGCTAACGCAGACCCTACCACTATAAACTGCGGTGTCCCCCAAGGGTCTTGTACAGCCCCCACCCTCTATAACCTCTTCACAAAACCCCTCTTCGACCTACTTGACTCCATGGGTGTTGCATATACAAACTATGCAGACAACACTCAAGTACTTTTACCCCTATCTGGACTCTATCACCAAGACGCCACGGGCCTTCACAACATCTATGCCACTATCCAAGCTTGGATGGCAATCAACGGCCTCTGTCTTAACGGGGAGAAATTCTCATCCTGGGCCAGACAAACACAATATCGAAACTAAGCCCCCAATACAACAACTTCAACATAGACAACTTAACCATCTCCGTATCATCCTCTGTCAAGACTCTAGGTGTTCACATTGATGCAAATCTATCGATGAACAAACAAGTCCGCGCCATAGCCTCTGCATCAGCGTTCAGCACCAAACTCATCAATGCCATTAAACCCTACTTATCCACCCCCAACCGCATGGCCATAGCTCGAGCAAATATAGGAGCCAAACTTGATTATTGCAACGCCCTTCTAGCTGGCACCTCTGCCAAAAACATTCACAGACTGCAAACCACACAAAACAATGCCCTCAGAGCCGCCATGAGCATCCCTAGAAGAGACCATATATCCCACGCCAGACGTGAAGCACGGTGGCTCCAGGTCAAAGACCGTATTACTCTGAAAATCCTCACCATCACTCACAGGTGCATCAACAAAACCACTCCAGCATACCTATCTGAAGCAATATCAAGTACCACATCCACTCGCCCCACCAGAGCTCAGTACACCAGCCAGCTACAAATACCACGCATAAAGAGAGCCACAGCGGGAGGTCTAGGCTTCTCCTATATTGCACCGAAACTCTGGAACTCACCGCCTGCCACCCTTAGAGCTGAAACTTCCATCTCTGTCTTCCGCAACAACCTCAAGGCCACTCTCCTCAAATAGCAAGTGGAGGACTGCCTCCTCCACTTCTGCCATGTATATTGTAATATAACACAAATGTAATATAACTATATTGTAACCTGTATATATACTGCTAATGACTATGTAACTATATTGCAACCTGCATATATATTGCTAATGACCATGTAACTAAGTAACTAAGCTTTGTACTGTAACAAGTGCCACGATGTCCTTGGGCTGTTGTGCGTTATATGAATACGAATAAAACAAACAAACAAACAATATGCACAAAGTAGACGCCATCCTTAGCTGGCCATCACCGTCTTCAGTCAAAGGTGTCCAAAGTATGTTCGGCTTTGCGAACTTTTATCGCCAATTCATCCCGGGTTTCTCCCAGATTGTGCACCCGATCACTTCTTTATTACAAAAAAACAACAAACTGTTCCAATGGACAAAAGAGGCAGAGAAGGCCTTCCAGGAACTCAAGAAAAGATTTACCTCAGCCCCGGTGCTACGACACCCCGCCCAGATCTACTATATGTAGTGGAAACAGATGCCTCCAGCATGGCAATGAGGGCTGTTCTTTTCCAAAGGGATCCCGAAACAGGCCAGTTACATCCCGTGGCCTTTTGGTCATGAAAATGTACTACACCTGAACTTAACTATGCAATAACAGACAAGGAACTCCTAGCGATCAAGGCAGACTTTAAGGCTTGGCGGCATTACCTCCTCGGCGCCAGACATACCATCACAGTAATCACCGACCATCGCAACCTACAATACCTCAAGACGGCAAAGGCTCAATCATCCCGTCAACTCCGATGGGCTTTATTTTTCACAGAATATGCTAATATAATCACGTTCTGACCAGGAGTCCAGAACGGAAAAGCCAACGCCCTATGGTTATGGGTATTGATGAGAACGCATATTCAACCCCATACCCGGTGGCCATTATTCCAGGTGACAAACTACTAGGACTTACAACAACGTTATCTCTGGACGAACTCCAAAAGGAAATTTGGCTCCTAATGAACACCGGGTCTCTACAATACTGGACCACTCAAGGTGAACATACACAACAAAGAACCAACTCCCGTATTTCAGAGGGCGTTTATATCTACCGAATAAGGCACTACAAGAACAAGTCATTTCGGGTTATCACAACCCCCTGATAGAAGGACATACAGGAATTGCCAAGACCCTAGCCAAGATGAAAATAAATCATTGGTGGCCGACCTGGCGAAAGGACATTGCTCAGTTTATTTTGTCAGTGGCATTTGTGCACAGAATAAATCCCAGAAACAAAGTCCTGCGGGCCTTCTTCAACCCCTGGAAATTCCACCTGCACCTTGGCACACACTCTCCCTCGATTTCATCACAGATCTGCCTCCCTGTCAAGGGTTCAACACTATCGTAGTGGTTGTTGACCTATTCTCTAAAATGTCCCATTTCATTCCGCTTAAGGGTCTATGAAACGCATCCAGTCTGGCAAAGGTGTTTTTACAGCAAATCGTACGATTACATGGTTTCCCCTGCGTCCTGATTTCTGACCGAGGGAGTCAGTTTGTGTCTACCTTCTGGAGGAAAAGTTGTGCAAGAGTTGTGCAATTGCCCAAATTGATATTCGTCTGTCCACTAGTCACCATCCCCAAACTGATGGCCAAACGGAGCGTACGAATCAGACACTAGAGCAATTCCTACGGTGCTTGTTACATCAAGTGAAAGAAAGCTGGAAGGATGTGCTGTGGATAGCCGAATATGCCTACAACAACTCGCTGCACACCAGTACCTGACAGAGTCCATTCTATACCGTATATGGAAGGCACCCAAGTACTTCCGAATTATATACTCCCATGGCCTTGGAAATGCCCGGGTTGAAGACTTTACATACGACCATCACTCAAGCCTTCAAAAAGGCAGCAAAACACTTGATCCAAGCCAAAGAAAGACAGAAAAGATTCTCTGATCAACACCGAAGAAAAGCCCCAGACTACCAAGTTGGAGATGAAGTCTGGTTGGCGTCTCGGCAAGTGCCCATAAGAGGAACTCGAACATTTCGTCTCAGATATCTAGGGCCCTATACCATCAAGGCTATTATAAATCCCGTGGCAGTAAAACTAGCTTTACCACCAAATATGCAGATCCATCCCATATTCCACGTGTCACCCTTAAAACCTGTTCAGCCTGGAACTCGGTAAAAACACCACAAAATTCGGTACTGGTTAACAGAGAACCCGAATTCGAAGTCAAGGACATCCTAGATTCTAAACTCACCAGGTCCAAGTTATATTACTTAGTGGACTGGAAGGGATACGGCCCTCAGGACAGGACATGGGAGCCTAGCGAGCACGTCCATGAGCCATGCCTGGTAAGACGATTTCATTAGAACCATCCGACCAAACCAGGGCCAGATGGAGGAAATACCTTGAGAGGAGCCTTAGGGGGGAGTGCTGTCACGATCCATGCCCCTGACCCCCTCAGGTATAACAGCCCCCTGGCAGCAGTGGGGCTAAAGCCCTTCACACCGCCCCCAAGGGCCTTAAAACTCCATCAGAAACTGGTGCCATGCTCGTTATCAGGAATGAGCAATACCAGTTTTGGACCTGAATCCAACATGGAGGCCTATTACACAGCTCAGTTCTTTTGAACCATGCCATGCGGTCTAGTGTTTTGGGTGTGGCTGGGCCTGGAACTATTTGGCCTCGAACTCCTTTACCTAGGCTATTTAAACCACACCCAAACAGCAGAACACGCTTCGCGTTATTCTGCACTCGTGCAGCGTAACACTCACTGTGTCCCGCTCCTGCTCATCTGCTTCTCCGGTGGCCCGATCCTGAAGCCCTAGATCCGGATTCCATTAATAACCTGGAAGAACAAGAACAGCATTAGCGAGCAAGAACACTTACCTGTGAAGTAAGCGGCCTTGAATCCAACCTGCGCTTCCCTTACCTCGCCCATCTCTGGAGTTCGCCGCAAGCTGCAAAGGTAAAGAAACCAGGACAGCATTAATAACAATTCTTACCTGGGCAAGCAGCGAGTCCAGGCAGCACCCTGCACTTCTCTTACCTCGCGCATTTCTAGGTTTCACCGCAAACTGCAAGGGAGAAGGAACAAGGTCGGCATTAACAAAGCACTTACCTAGGCAAGCAGTGCTTCAATCACTCATCACTCCAGAACATCACTGCAACCTGTACAAAGAAGAGAAGAGAACACAGGTTAGCAATTAACACCAATAAACAGTGCAGCGCTCTGCGCATGAATAACTCACCGTGGTCTTCGCCATCAGCGCGGCAACTCCGAGATCGCAGCCATCCCTGTGAAAACAAAAAGAGACATTGCTAGGGAACAGCGTAGTGGAGCAAGACACTGAGAAGACAGAGAAAACGGAGGGAAAGAAAGAGACAGAATAAAGATGGAAAAGACATTATAACTCACCTGGAAGACAGCAAGCAGAGTCGGAGTCACAGCCAGTCTGGAACCAACATAAAGGCACACGGACCAGTGAAGCAACCAGGGCCACGGAACGCCCGCACCAACCACGCACCCCTGCACAGAGACACAGGACGGAGAGTTCAACGCACAAAAACCTAAGGTGAGCAATAACCTCAAAGGGAGGGGATTTGGACCAGAGGGAGGTGGGAGTCCACCCATCACAGAACTAGTATTTTAGCCCTCCATTCTCCTGTTATAGGCGCTACCCAACGTCTGGCACATAGCCAAGCAAAGAGGGGTCCGGGATAGTGCTTAGACCTCCATCCAGTATCGTGTGGCACCCCAGTGGATACCAGGTGAGCGTAACACATGTCTCTCATCACCTAATGCCCTTCCTACACTGTGGGTATCAGTTCTTACCCTAGTTGGAGGAGTCAATGGGGCTCTCATACAGTGTCCAATCACCAACTCATAAGGAGTTACATGGTGATCCGAACAAGGCTGTTTTCTTAATGCAAACAAAGCAAGGAGCAGACAATGCAACCACCCCTTTTTTAAGTAATCTGGATTTTGGCTATCCTCTCTTTGAGGAGTATGTTTAATCTCTCACAGATACCATTGGGCTGTGGGTGATAAGCAGGCGAAAATGTGTGTTTTATACCTAACTGAAGTAATATCTTCTCGAAAAGTTAATTTACAAAATGCAGTCAAGTCAATTTTCAGACTGCAAACCTCACACACCCCCCACCTGGGGAACACCTTGCGTACCAGAAACCTGACAGTGCACGAGGCATCAGGGTGTGTGCTTGGACCTGCCTCTATCCACTAGAAAAAGGACATACTACAACCAGCATAGATATATAGCTGATACATATCTGCAGCATATCTACATAATATATATGTAAATGTTAAAATGGACCATTGGGTCTAGGGATTGCTCCTCTTACTGTTCGCAAAGTGTGTCCTGCAGTACATTTCTGACACACAATGCAATTCACTATTAAATGTGCCACATGTTCCAGGAGATTAGGTGAGTACCACTCTTCTGCAATTGTTGCAGCTAGACTCTCTGAAGTCGTTTGGGCTGGGGTAAATGGGAAAGTGTGTCAGCCTTATGGACAGTACTGGCGCCCTCTTAGGTTAGTCTTTGTTTACTCTCAATAATGTACAGGGATAACTGGCTTTCCAGTGCTATCCTGCCTTCAAATTGCCTCAGTGGGGGATAAAGCACCCACACCCCCGCTTTCTCCATAAATCTTGTTCTTTTTGTGGAGCTCGACCTTGTACTTCAGTTAACTGAACAACAGACAGCATGTTAAAGCCCTCCTTTACCAACATGCATTGTCCTGTCATTTGTTTAATATCTTCATTCTCTAAAATAGACATTGGTGGATAATAGGCTGTTATTTTGGCCTCTACATCTGCGGCTTCATTTCTGCTGGAAATTAAATCTGCTCATTTAGAATGCGCTGAGCATTTTGTGACTGCCAGGGTCAATGGGAGACTTAATGCTTCTATAAGCCTATCCAGTAGGGCTGCATGTTGCACTGGAGTGCCATCTGCATGGAGAAAGCCCCTCTTTTTCCAGCGTAACAGACCTGCATGCACAGTTGACGTCACTTAGGCAGAGTCAGGGTACATCGTAACTTCCTCATCCTCAAAGCTCTGCAGAGCTTTGATGAGTGCCATTAATTCGAATTGATTGTGTCCTACCACGTATTCCTGATCTTTGATATTTTGAAATCTACTTGCAAGTTGCTTCGGAATTCTTTTTCATAGGGTCGAGCGCAGTGCAGCGTCAAATCTTGGTCCTCGATGGTCTCCGTAGCATCCCTCATGACGTCGACGCTGGTATTTACAGCATGCGTGCTGACCGTTATCTCAGTTGCATTTAGTCTGCATTGCTCCGTGCTTTGGAGCTACTCACCTCCGTGATTTCAATTGCATTTACTTTGATATAGCCTCCACACCGAAGACAGGCTTCAAGCGGTGTTAAGACTGTGGGGCCAAGATGTCTATCACAGACCCTGCCCGCATCTGTCTGTGGTGCTTGGGATTGGGATACAAGGTCGACAACTGTGGCTTGTGTCAATCAATGACTGTTAAGGCCTTGCAGGAAAGGAAGGGGAAACTCAATGCAAGTAAGCCCCAAAATCCCTGGCCGTTACCCCTTTGAAAAGGAAATCATTCTCTGACTCGAGAAATGTCTCTCTTGTTAAAAAACAACCTAAACATAGACAGTCAAGGTACAGTTCACGACGCTCATCCTCCTCCTCTTCCCATAAAAAGGGTAAGAAACAGCATCGTAGGTCCTTGTCGACGTCTTCCTCTTCAGAAAGAGTTTTCTTTACAAAAAAAGTACTCAACTCTAGCAGAGTTAGAAAATTCTGTTTAAAAATGTTACACATTTTTAAAAAGACACTCCTCTGCGTTTTCCTCTAAAGGAGTACGACAAAAGTGGCCCACCCTCAGTGTCTATCAAGACTGGCATGGAGTCTCGTGTGTCACTTCCGAATGGATTGTGTCCTCCCACTTATTCCTCATCTTTGATATTCACGATCCAGCTTCAGCTGCTTCGGAATGTTTTTTCAGCAGAGGGCGATGTGCATCGATGCAGTCGACTCAATGTCATTCGAGGTCCCCTGTCTAAAGGATGTCATCGAAGGCATATGTAGCTATTAGCGCCATGGCTGCCTCCAAACCCGGGTCCGGTCTCACTGAATGGGGACATACCGGGACATTCCGACCTATGCAGACCCGGTAAGTCCCCATTCAGTAAACCATTCCCCATTCCCATTTGAGCCCCCATAGGGCTCAATGGGAATGGGGAAGGCGCTAATAACGGGCCCGCAAATTGCGGGCCTGTTATAAGCTCCAGGGTCACTTAATGGGTCCCGCAAATAGCAGCTGGTCAGACCAGCCGTTCCTGCTGGGACCCACTAAGGGACCTCGGAATAGGGCGGTAAGGGTTTACCGGCACCGGCATCCTTACCGGTGCCCATAAACCCTTACCGCCCAACTCGGAATGACCCCCGGTATCAGGTCCCACGAAAAACTCCACACCTGCCTAATGGGAAGCATTTAGGATAGAAATGCAGAAAATATTTAAAAAACAAAAACCCACAGCAAGCCATGCTCTTACTGCACCCTCCAAAGAAGTCAGTAAGCAAAGGGCTCGAGCCTAATCCTGCACGCCATTGAGCCCAGGACGAAGGCCAGATCCTCATTGAGAGCTGTCAAGGCCTTGACGCGATGACAAGCCATCGAAGGATCATCGAAGGATCCTTCGAGCCGGAAGACCAAACATAAGTCGAGGTCAAGGTCATCGACACCATCGATGCCAGCAGCACCCTCGACACCAGTTAAGCTCTCGACAATTGGCGACACCATCAACACCGGCTGCGCCCTCGACGCCAGCTGTGCCACCAATGCCAGCTGCGCCATCAACGCCAGCAGAGCCTTCAATGCCGGCTGCTCCCTCGATGCCAGCTGTACCGTCAACGCCAAATGCGTCACCTAAACCTATGGTGCCATCAAAGCCAAAAAAGATTTCAACGACTCCTCAAGCATCGAATCCACAGTTTATTAAGCTTTCGATGCCTATACCAGAAAAAACCTATGTTCCTTTACCAAGGAAAGATACTTTTAAATCTCTCACCTCATTTTATGAGGAAAATTAACCTTCAGACAATGATATGATAATAACATAGGGTGTTGATTCTGGTGTCCTTCTTTTAGGGTACTCTAAATATGACTATTTCATCAATTTTTCTACACTTGATTCTTTTGAAAACCTGCATGCGCCTCCTCTTTGCGCCCTTTTGTTATCCTCCCTTTCTTCATCTGACATCATTATTCCCCAGCTTGTGTGACTATTGTCTCCTTCTGCATCATCGAGGTCTAATCTGTTTAAAGCAATAAAGCAGAAAAATGGACCAGTAGAACAGGATGACACATATATATTACAATGCATTTCAAATTTTAATCAATAAACCCATAACAAAAAATCTTTGTTTCATGAAAAGATGTAAAAAGATGTAAAAAAAACAGTTGATTCATTCCTTCAATCACCGCCTCATACCAAACTCATTCATACATACATATATAAAAACCGAATATAACATTTAGACCAATGTGTACTGATAATGTTGCCACACAAAGATTCTTTCAATTGTCATATTTCTCAGTGACCCAGTTCATAATATCAGGTGTCGCCTGCATCTGGTATTATATTTGTTCAGATGGCTCACAAAAGCGTCGACACGTGTTTCGGTCAAAAAGACCCTCTTCAGGACATAGGGCTCCGAAAAATCACATAGCCCTTCCTCAACGTATATAGGCCAATAGTCAATCTAAAAAAACAAATAAAAAACATCAGAGTAGTGTCATCCCTATTTATTCAAAACAGTGACCAATAGTGTCACAAAATGTGCTAATAATCTATAAAGAAGCCTGCAAAAATACCGTGATGTGAAATATCTCGACGATAAAAAAGAGTTGCATAAAATTTATAAAAATTGGCTACGAACATATAAGAATACGATGCTACAGAATGATGCCGAAGAAATGCTCCGAAAACTGGGTAGCAAAAATGGACGGATGTTCTGGGATGTGATAAACAACTTGGCCACACCCCAACAAGCTATTCAGATTAATATGGTGAATGAAGCGACATGGTTTGAACACTTTACTAACCTATTCACCAAGAATACGGATAGCCGCTACGTAGATCCAAAGCAATCGGAAGCATGGGAGATTACAATTGAGAAAGAAGATATTCTCGATAACATTAAACGGCTAAGTTCATCTAGGGCCCCTGGCCCTGATGGCCTCACAAACTATTCTCTGAAACTACATCCTGATGCATGGGCTGAGTTCTGTTTTGTTTTATTTAAAAACATCATCGAAGAAAAAAGAATTCCTACATCGTGGAAAATAGCTATTATTGTTCCCATTTTCAAGAAGGGATCGCGAACAGATCCGAAAAATTACAGACCGATAGCCCTCATGGACGTTGTTGGAAAGATCTTTGCAACCCAACTACTAGTAAAATTGACCCAGTGGATAAAGGCTGTAGGTCTAGCCGACCCTCGCCAAACTGGCTTCTCTAAAGGAGTTGGCTGTGGGTTGAATATTATGATCATCAATTTGATGAAAATGGAGGCGATCAGAACAAAATCAAAAGTTTATATGGCCTTTGTGGACCTAGCACATGCCTTTGACGGAATTGATCAAGAGTTATTATGGTCCAAACTTAGCAAATGGGGTTGCCCCTGGAGTCTGCTCGCGGCAATTAAACAACTATACACTGACACTACCATTACAGTTAGGCTCGACGCACAAGGATCACTAACTGATCAAATTAAAACATCGCGAGGTGTAAAGCAGGGCTGCCCCCTTGGTGCAACCTTGTTTAATGCCTTTATCTCGGATATTGGAAATGCGTTAGAAACAACCAGATCCTTTGCACCAAAATTGAATAGAATAAAAATTGATTACATTTTATATGCTGATGACATTGTGCTCATGGACCTTACTCCGATTGGGCTACAGAGGAAACTACGAGCTCTTAAAGAGTATACTGATGCAAATGGTGTTGAGATAAATCCATCTAAATCCGAGGTACTTATATTGCAAAATCTAGTTGGAGCAACTAACAAAAGAAAATTCAACTGGAAATTGGAGAATCAACCGATAACACTTGTAAAGGAAATCCAATATCTCGGTGTAACCATAAATTCCAGTATACAAGATGCAAACATGATTAAGAAAATTCGGCGGAAATGTAATTCATTAACAGCACAAGGAGTCGTACTTAACAAAAAGTACGGGAAATTCACCTTGAAACCGGTCATCGCATTTTATAACTTGAAGGTCATTCCGGCCTTGATCTTTGGTGTAGAAGCCATGTTTGGTTGTCCAGCTGAGACTTGGTCTTGGTGTGAGAGCTTCTTCTGGGGAAAGGTACTATCATTGCCGAGGGGGACCCCAACAGCTTGTATTCGCTACGAACTTGGATTAACCTCAATCAATGCAAAGATAATGTGGAACATGTTGTCAATCTACAGGAAGGTCTTGGGAGCAGATGATCTACCACAATATAGAATCCTCCGAAGTGATGATGGTTCATCTAAAGCATCTGTTCTCCAAATGTGGAAACAATCTGGCAAGAACATCCTTACCAAGCTACAAACTGACCAAGATACCCTTCTACAGAACCCAGTTGCCGTTAAAAAAAAACTGTGGGAGCAAGACTGGTGTGAAAATCAAGACAAAAGAGCAACACACAGATGCATGAAGGAAAATGCAACGGAAGAAAGGGCTTATAACACCTTGCCAAAATACCTCCAATTATTTCCTTGCCATAAAAGAAGATCCTATTATCTTAAATTTCGGATGAACTTGTACAAAACTAAATCAATTCTAAAGATACAAAGCGAAAATAAAGACGCTGTTGAGGATTGCAGATTTTGTAAAAAAAAGAAAGAAACGCTCAAACACTTAGTCCTCTTTTGTGAAGATCTAAGAGGTCTAAGAACGGCCTTCTTAGGTTCTGAAATCCACAAGAGGCCGACCTTAGATGGTGAAGATTGGTGGAATGTGTTCTCAGTAGGCGTAGACTTCAAACTTGTTATTCCTTTAACACTATTTCTAGAGAAATTGGAACTGCAAATGCTACAGTCACCTGTTACGTAGCACATATAGAGATTAGAACAACTAGAAAGAAAACAGCCTATTTACCGCTCATTCTGTGTTATGGTTTTAACGTTGTTATGCCTTTCTTCTGTTTAGTTTTGTATTTTCTTTTGTCTTTTCTTCCTTTCCTCTGCTTTTACGCATTTTCTTTTTCTTTTTTCTTTTACATTTTTAAATCTAAGCGGAGGGTCTGAGTTTGAAATATATTTTAAAAAGTACTTGGTTTTTAAAAGTTCGTAATGAACTAAATAAAAAAAAAATAAAAAAATAAAAAATAAACACATACGCCCCTACTCACCCCAAAGCTCTAACTCTAGGGATGGAGAATGGGACATCGGAATCAATCCTCCACCGAAATCTATACAAATGTACAGATCTGTGGACCAAACACAAAACATATTTTCATCAGTGCTCGAGTTTTACCCATGAGTGACCAATATTAACTTCTATTTTAAAGAAATATATGTTATGTGTTTAGTCCACAGATCTCTAGATTTGTATAGATTTCAGTGGAGGATTGATTCTGATGTCCCACACACCATCCCTAGAGTTAGAGCTTGGGGGTGAGTAGGGGCGTATGTGTTTATAGATTATTAGCACATTTTGTGACACTATTGGTCACTGTTTTGAATAAATAGGGATGACACTACTCTGATGTTTTTTATTTGGTTTTTTAGACTATTGGCCTATATACTTTGAAGAAGGGCTGTGTGATTTTTCTGAGCCCTACGTCCTGAAGAAGGTCTTTTTGACCGGAAACATGTCGACGCTTTTGTGAGCCATCTCGACAAATATAATACCAAATGCAGACAACACCTGATATTAGGAAAAGGGTCACTGAGAAATATGACAATTGAAAGAATCTTTGTGTGGCAACATTATCAGTACACACTGGTCTAAATATTATATTCGGTTTTTTATATATGTATGTATGAATGAGTTTGGTATGAGGCTGTGATTGAAGGAATGAATCAACAGTTTTTTACATCTTTTTACATCTTTTTATGAAATATAAAGATTTTTTGTTATGGGTTTATTGATTAAAATTTGAAATGTATTGTAATATTTAAGTGTCATCCTGTTCTACTGGTCCATTTTTCTGCTTTATTGCTATGTACTTTACCTGAAGGACCAGGGATATGAGTGCAGGTTTACCCCTTTATTTATAATCTAATCTGTTTAAAGACACTGGGCCTCATCATAATAGTGGTGGGAACAGTATGAACGGTGCGGTAAGGCACCGGCACTGCTCATACCGTCCCGCCACATTACGAGTTCTGCTCGCGGGTTCCTGACAGCCCGCCACGTCGGCTGTTCGGCACCCACGAGCAGAACTCGTGATTGCACCAGCACCGTTATCAATGGTGCCGGTGCAGCCATGTTCCCCACCCGCATTCTGCCCTATCGGGCATAATGGGGATCAGGACCCTGGCAATGCCACCACCCGAGAATGGGCAATTACCAGCCCATTCATCTCGTAGTGGGCTGGTTATTGCCCAATTACGGGTGGTGGGGCTGGTAGCGAGCATGGCAGTAGCCGTGCCTGCCATACAGGCACGGCTTCCCCCATGCTCGTAATGAGACCCAATGTTCTATACTCGTCTGTTATGATGTCACCTGATCTACCTTAGGTTCCGTTTAATAGGGATTCTTCTATATTCTCCTGGGGTTTTGTACCTTCCTCTGCCCCTCATTTGCCTATATAGCTTCCCAAGCCTCTGCTCTATGTCCTCTGTATCCTGCCCACCAGCCCATGCTGATCATGGCATTACTTGCAGCTCCCTACGGGCCTCTCTCCTCCTCCAATCGTTCCTGTGCATCAATTGCCATTATGCTCTTATGGTATAAATATTCTATGTGATCGTCTTTTAATCTGCTACTCTTATTCCTTACTTCTCTTTTCCTCATCTCCCTCAATTCATCTTCTTCTCACCTTCGTTGCACCCTACACACTTTCATTCCTTGGGCTTCTATCTCTTCCTGTTTCTTATCTTCTAGCATCTCCTTCTCTTTTTCTTGACCATGTCTTCTATGTTCTTCCCTTCGCTTGCACTCTTTGTCCCTCTCTTCTTTGTATGCTCTTTCTTTTTCTTTCTCTTTCGTTTCCCGCTCTTCACTCTCCCCTCTTTCTCGAGCCCCATCAATGCCCTTATTGTCTAGCTTAAGTGGTATTTGTCCTCCCGTCCATTCATGCTCTACTATTGTTATTTCCTTAACTTTATTTTTTATTTATTTCTGTTTCCCTGCTTCTTCCTCTTTCTCCATGCGTCTGTCTTGCCTGTCCCTTCTCTTGTCACGCTGTTTACTTTCATTGCCTGCTAATATATCCTTGCATTCTCTGCTCTTGCTCTCTTCCACATCATCTCCTTCCTCGTGGCTCTGCCAAGTTGAGCTGTTCTGTGCCCTGACCCTCTGGGCCTTGCTCGTGCGCCTTTTTTAATCTTGATTGTGCCCCCTGGGCCCTCGTGCAGCCTGGTAGCCCCCGACCCCTTCCAGGCCTTCCGTTTGCAATCCCCTCCCTCCGCCCTCCTCCCAGCCCTCCCTCCACCCTGATTGACTGTCTCTGTTTCCCGGGATGAACCTAGCTACCGGCAGTGCCCGTGCAGGGCTCCTTCCTCGTGGCTTTGCCAAGGTTAGCTTTTCTGTGCTCTGACCCTCTGGGCCTTGCTTGTGCGCCTTTTTCCATCTTGATTGTGCCCCTCTGAGCCCAGCCCTCCCTCCACCCCGATTGGCTGTCTCTGTTTTCCGGGCTGAACCTAGCTACCAGAACTGCCAGTGAGTGGCTCATTCCTCGTGGCTTTGAGGAGGTGAGCTGTTCTGTGCCCTGAACCTCTGGGCCCTGCTTGTGCGCCTTTTTCCATCTTGATTGTGCCACTCTGGGCCTGCGTGCAGTGTGGTAGCCCCTGACCCCTTCTGGGCCTTCCGTTTGCCTTACCCTCCCTGCGCCCGCCTCCCAGCCCTCCCTGCGCCCTCATTGGCCAATTCATTGATCTTAACAGACCTCCCAGGGCAACCCTCTTCTGCCCTTGCAGCCCCTGCAGCTAAGGGCCCCTACACAAATGGCAGCTCCGACAGAGGCGGCTCCAGTTGCTGTCTGCAGATGTCAGCAGGGGAAGCCAGTTGCCAGCCATCAACCAGCTGTGACTAAGGAAGGTAGGAGTGGCCCAGGTTAGGTTTAGAACCTCACTCTAGGCTGCAAATCTGACCATATAGTTGACTCTCAAATGTATGTGTGTTTTTCTCCTGTGTCTCAAAGTGCATTGTGAAAGTATTTAATATTGCCTTGTCAAACCTAGGCCTTTTCCCCACTTTTCAGGACTCTCAAAGGTGTGTTTTCTCGTGTGTTTAAAATTGCATTGTGAAAGTATTTAAAATTGCATTGTGAAACCTAGGCCTTTTCCCCACTTTTCAGAACTCTCAAACTTAGGTGTGTTTTCTCCTGTGTTTAAAATTGCACCATGAAAGTATTTAAAATTGCATTGTGAAACCTTGGCCTTTTCCCCACTTTTCAGGATTCTGAAACTTATGTGTGTTTTCTCCTGTGTTTAAAATTGCATTGTGAAAGTATTTAAAATTGCATTGTGAAACCTAAGCCTTTTCCCCACTTTTCAGGACTCTCAAACTTAGGTGTGTTTTCTCCTGTGTTTAAAATTGCATTGTGAAAGTATTTAAAATTGCATTGTGAAACCTAGGCCTTTTTTCCCACTTTTCAGGACTCTCAAACTTGGGTATGTTTTTTCCTGTGTTTAAAATTGCATTGTGATATCAGTGCCGCTCTGTGGCTTTGCCTCCTAGCAAAAGCACTCATCTAGCTAACCTTTCTACCTCTATCTAAGCGCCTGTAGTCTTGTCCAATTGTCTACTTGTCTCTTCTCTCTGTCTCGTCTGCTTGCACCCCGCCCTGTGTCCTTCCCTAGTGTTCTCCCCCACCCCTTCCCACTCCCTTCCACTTCTCTCCTCTCCCTACCTACTCTATGGTGCTCTCTGTCACTCCTATCTTTTCTAACTGCTTCTCAATCGACTATCCTGCTCTCCTCACTAAATCTGGTAGGAAGAAGTTTAAAAAGTACATCCTTGTCTCCAACCCAGACATCCCTATCGCTGACACCTATACCAGTGCCTCCTCCAGGAAAACCTTCACCGACATCCTCTTTGTCGTCCCCTCGCCAGACCTATGGACTCTACATATGGTCTCTGCTGTCTCCCTTCTCTTCCTCTCCCATCAATGGTGGCACCCGGTGGGAGGCCCTCCTGGCCTCCTTCCACTCCTCTAAGGTCATCATTAATGTTTACTTGAGCGGTACCGTCTTGGTCCAAGGCCCTCAAGCCAACCTTCTCCTCTTTGATAGACGCTTCCCAAGCCTCATCAATTTCCTCTCTTCTCCTGCTGTCCCCTCTCTTCCCTTCACGGCTTCCTCGCCTCCCCCTGCTGTCTCCTCCTTGGCTACCTTGCCCTCTCCTCCTTCCTCTTCTGCCCCTCCTCAGGCTGCTTCTACACCTCCGCAGGGCGTACCTCTGATTTGTACCACTTCCCGAAAGTCTTTCAAGGATGGCAACCTTCTCCATATTGCCACTCTAAACTCTCGCTCAGCTGTCAAACACTCCTCTGACATCTGCCGCCTCCTGGAGGAACTTTACCTCGATGCCCTCAGTTTCACTGAGACATGATTCACAAGCCTTGACACTCTCCTCCCTGATGGCTACAAGATCCTCTCCATGCCCAGGTCCAACTGTTCCGGAGGGGGTGTAGCCTTGATCTTCCGCTAATGGATTCCTGCCTCTGTCCTTCCTATGCAGGCCTACTCCTCTTTCGAAAGCCTCATCTGAAGGCTCCCTTTCTCTCCTGGCCATTCCCTTACTGTGGCTACCATCTCTGGGCCACCTGGTCAGATCTCCTCCTTCCTTTCTGAGTGGGCGGACCTCTCCTCTTCCCTCCTGGTCTCGACCACTCAACTCCGCCTTCTTGGAGACTACAACATCCACCTGGATGCTTCCTGTCCTTCCACTGGATTTTTTCGTGACCTTTTGGACTCTCTCTCACTCTCTATTCTCCCCTCTGGCACGACTCACTCTGCAGGACACACTCTGGATGTCCTAATCTCTTCAGACCTTCCCCTCTTGACCCCCCTCACAACTCCTCTCTCCTGGAGTGATCACTTTCTCCTTTCCTCCCATCTCACCCTCCCTAACCCTCAGGCCAAGCCAACCCCAGCACTGCCACCTACCTTCTCGGTTATCAGACTCATGAAGCGTGTGTCAGTTGAGGCTTTCGCTGCCACTTTCTCACCGCCCCCTCGCCCCTTGGCTGACTCACACCCTGACACAGCCCTTTTCATGCTCCACTCTGCTATATCTGATACTCTCGATGTTCTTGCCCCTGTCATGAGGATCCGTTTGAAGCCCAAAGCCAAGTGCAACTCTTGGTACGACTCAGACCTCATCACCCTTAAATGGAAGTGCAGGGTCACTGAGAGGAAATGGCGTGCTTCTGGTACATCCTCTGACAAACTGGCCTGCCGGCTGCTCCAAAGGAAATACCGGGACTCTGTCCGCACCAAGAAGAGAGCCCACATCCAAGCCTGCATCTCTGCGGCATGTAACAACTCGGCCAAACGTTTTAAAATCTGCAGTAGCTGGCCAATCCTGCTGCAGTCTCCACCTCTCCTTTCCCCTCCCAGGCCCTCTGCACGGCCATGGCTTTTAATTTCATCTCTAAAACCCAGGACATCCTGTCCTCTCTCTCTTGCTCTCTTCCCCCTCTCTCTACTCCCTGCTCTTCCTCTGGTCCTTCTTCTGGCTTGGCTGACCTCCTTCCTCTCCGATCGACCCTCCGAGGTCCAACTTGGGTCCTTCCTCTCCTCTATCTCTATCTCCACCTGTGGTGTTCCCCAGGGGTCTGACCTCTGTCCCTGGCTGTTCAACCAATACATGGCACTTCTTGCCCACCACATTGCCGCTCTCTGCCCCAACTTCCAGTGCTATTCGGATGACACTCGGTTCATTTTCAGGCTCCCTTCAGCCACCTCCTCTCCTTCTCTCAACTCTGACTGTCTGTCCGCCATCCAGGAGTGGTATGCCGCCAATGATCTCTGCCATAAAGCCAGTAAGACCGAGATTTTCATCATCGGCACACCAGCTCCCTCCTTTCCTGTCATTCTCTGGCCGGCCTCTCTTGGCCCTTTCCTGCTCCCACATGTGAGGCTAAAAACCTTGGGGCCATCTTCGACTCCACACTTTCCTTCTCTCCTCACATCTCGGACGTCTCTAAGAAGTCACACTACCAGCTGCACTTCCTCTGAGGTATTTTTCCTTTCCTCTCCTTCCCCCAGAAGCTCACTGTCTCCAGAGCTCTGGTTCTCTGTAGGCTGGACTATAGCAATAGGCTCTTTCTAAATCGGCCTGCCTCTACTCTCCGCCCTCTGCAACTCATCCAAAATAGGACTGCGAGATCTGTCCTTGGCCTCAAGCCCTGGGATCGTATCTCTCCAGGACAGAAATCTCTGCACTGGCTCCCAGTGGTGGCAAAGATTAAGTTCAAAACCCTCTGCATTGTCCACAAGGCCTTCTGAGGCCTGAGACCTCAATACCCTCAACTCTTTCTTCTTAAATATCTTCCTTCCCGGGCTCTTCGCTCATCCGCCTTCAACTCCCTCAGGGTTAGTCGCTTCTCCAAGCAGCGAGTTGGTGGCAGATCTTTCTTCTGCTGTGACCTCCCTCAGGAACAGCTTCCCTGCCTCTCTGAAACTTGAGGAGAACCATCTCTGGTCTGCAAGCACCTCAAGACCTTACTCTTTGCTTCTGCTTTCTCTCCTCCTCTCCCCTGCTGATCATCTGGCTGAATCTGAAACTGCACTGATTACCTGGCTACCCTCTGATCTCGGGCCCGGGTTGCCCCCCACGAGTTGCACACTTGCACTGCCCCCCTGGCAACCCTTGCACTCGGGGACTGTTTCTGCATCCCTACAGCCCCTACTAGCACTTGATACCTGATGTCTGCACTTACCCTTGCACTTGTCACCAGCTGGCTGCACTTTATTTATTGTCTTTATTTATTTTTATGTTATCTTATGTACTGCACTGCCCCCTCCCCTTTCCCCCTTCACTTTTCCTCTTCCCCCTCCCCTGCACTTGCACAATCTCAATGTCACCTGCCCTAGTAGGATCGTTGTCTCTGTCTTTCCTCTGTTTCCCCTCCCTCGCCTTGTCGCGCCTTGAAACACTTGTGTATAGGCGCGTTATGAATGCCATATCATATCATATCCTCACTGCTATAAGCGGGGGTCGCATTCATTGGATTAACATACCCCACTGCTGCTTTAAATTCCTTCAAAGGGTAAAATCCCTTCTCCTCTGTATCTGCGCTCTTCTCTTCAGGAGGGTCAAGGGGAGCCGAAGGCGTTTTATCCTCCCCTTTATGCTGATTGAGCATCCACTCCTTACAGGCTGGATCTTCCTTCTCACTCTGGTACATTTTCCAAAGTTCTAAAATGGCTAGTCTTTTCTGCAGCTTTTTTCCCTTATATATGGCATGCAAGTATGTCGTCATATGCTGCAATACATCTTTTGACAGCAAACCCTCCAGAGGCCACAGCATGAGTCTCTTATTGGCCGTGCCTCTAACCCATTCCGAATGTTATTTCCTTATTGTTGCTGTGTATCTCAGTAATGTCCTACATAAAGGTAAAAGAGGTGTATCCCCCATGATGACAGATCGGTTACAATCATCAATACTTACCTGCTGTTTTATTTGATTCATTATTTTATTAACTATGCCACGCAGATCAATTTGTGCAGACACCATCAATCACTGTTTATAATCCCAATAGGGATATATTTTAACTGCTCATATTATTATAAAAATCTATGCGATTATATTTTGTTTCCTCCTTCGTTTATACTTTCTATCAATTTTTATTATAACGTTCTTGTATTATTAGTGTATTAAGAGTCTCTTCTTTACTTATATATTACTTTCCTTTAAGTTTTCCCTTCCTGATTGATGTCAATCTCCTGGCCAACATGTTTCACTAATCTATTCAATTTGTTACTATTGTTTTATATTCATCAGTCTAGACACACCAAAAGATGTATATTGAAATGTAATAACCCACACATGTGCACTTTAAAAATGTTTTTCTGTGTACGCCTTTCTTTACAATCTTAGTAAATGTATCCCTTCTCCGTTTAACTCCAATCTGGAGTTTAGTATGCACTCTTCTGCCGAGCTTGCCTCAGTAATCTTTAATAACTTAGTGCGTACCCTTCTGCCTCCTTGGGATCAGGAATTGAGACATCTACTTCTCTTTATAATCTCCCCAAAAAAATCCTGTTACTTTTTACACATATTATTTACAACACAATCCCTCCCCTCTATTTTGCCACTTTCTTTGTACTACTTACATCCGTGACTCAGTTCGAGTCCTCCGGCATCGACTCTCCCTCAACCGAGCAGTTCGCCTTTCATCCATGGGGAGCCTGTGGGGACTGGACAGGAATTTCATCAAATACGGACCTGCTAAGCAAATCTTCTTCACACGTGGCTTTGCGTGCTGATCTCCACAGGCAACTCTGCGGTCGTCTGGCTAGTGGCGGGAGTAGCCGAGCATCCGTGGTCTGGATCTGGCACAAGTCGACAAGACCGTAACCATCCGCACCATTACCAAATGTGCTTTAGCACCTTGAACCGTCTTTTGTGCTAGATTAAATTACAATAATAGATCTTGGACCAAATAATCAGACAGACTCAAAGAGTATGGCAAAATACCACTTTGTTCTCAGTTTAATAAAGCAGCATCAACTGGAAGACATCGGACTGATGCTTGCACACTCACAACCAAGTTTGATTGCATGGATGTATTATACTTTAATATGTGTCATCATTCTATGTGGCAAAACACAAAACCTACTGAGGGAAGGGATTGGTGAAGGGCACACCTTGAACTACCTCTAAACACATATAGCACTGATTATAGCGGACAAAACATCAGTGGATTGGCTCCTGCAGCATTGTATTTTTAGGTTGTCCCCCAACTCCACTGATTGGTTGGCATTCTATCCGAACCTTGGACTTTTAGCTCCTCAGCAGCACGTATGTGAAACAAAACCTAGGTGTTTGAATCCTGTCAGACTACTCCCCATTTTCCCAATTAGTCTATCATCTGTCATGGTTGCCTCCCTCTGGAACAGCCTCCCTGCCTCCCTGAAACTCGAGAAGAACCATCTCCGGTTCCGGAAGCACCTCAAAAATGTCCTCTTTGCTTCTGTCTTCTCTCCTCCTCTCCCCTGCTGGACTCCTGCTTGAAACTGAAACTCCACTGGTCATCTGGCCACCCTCTGATTTTGGGCCCAGGTCCCCACCCCCACCAGTTGCACACCTGCACTGCCCCCTGACAACCCTGCACTTGGGGACTGTATTCTGTATCCCTACAGTCCTCTACCAGCACCGGACACCTGATGTCTGCACTTACCCTTGCACTTGCCATCAGCTGGCTGCACTTTTTATTTATTCTATTTGTTTTGTACTGTCAATCCCGTGTACTGCACTGCCCCCTCCTGCTGCATCCGCACTT
Source organism: Ambystoma mexicanum (assembly GCF_040938575.1). Classification (NCBI taxonomy): domain Eukaryota; kingdom Metazoa; phylum Chordata; class Amphibia; order Caudata; family Ambystomatidae; genus Ambystoma; species Ambystoma mexicanum. The sequence continues at coordinate 544,337,489 of NC_090940.1, forward strand.
TTCCCTTTCCCTTCCGCCCGCACTTTTCCCTTTCCCTGCACTTGCGTGATCTCAATGTCACCTGGCCTAGTAAGATCATTGTCTCTGTCTTCTCTCTGTTCCCCTCCCTTTGCCTCGTCGCGCCTTGAAACACTTGTGTATAGACAAGTTATAAATGCCATATCATATACTATCATTGGTAGGCCATCAGCCAAAGTCTTCCGTTTGTAGTTGACCTTGTTGCTGCTCACTGTCCTGGAACATTCAAGGGAGTTCAAGCACACCACTATCTTAGCTTAAGGCTCAAATGAATAGCCTTTGTTTTAGACTTCTGAGTCACGTGTGAATAGACCACAAATGTGTCCATTCCAGCCTTCCATTTACTGCTTTTGATTTATTTGGGCAGGGTTCTGGTACTCCTGTTTGCATCTAGAGACTTGCTCACTATATTTCATATGTATTTTATACACTTTGAATTGACCAGGGTTTGGCTCTCCCAGATGTTTTCGTCTTCTTCCATCTATAAAGAATGTTCCGCATTCAGAGCTTATCCATGTACTCCTTTTGTGATTTACGCTTAACCTCCAAAATAGCATCTTCGCTCTGGGCCAACCTTTACTTATCATCAGGTCTGCTCACTGGGCTGTTTTTCTGCATCTCCTGATTCTTACAGCCTTGGCCTGTCTCTGAGGTAGCTTGGTTAAATTCAATGTGAGCTGTCGTCCATTTTCCTAATATGGCCGTCCTTGCCACGTTATATTTTCCTCTATAGCAAGCTTCTATAAGTTGTCTTTCTACCTTGAGTTACTGCGTATTTACAGTTATTGGTCAGTAGGTGTTAGGTTACAGATACTCAGACACTGAAACAGTTACAAAAGCTTTATTAATAAGCCTAGGCTTAAAAGGAACCCCAGCTTTCTGGGGCCTGGGTCCAAAATACCTTCAGCTATCCCTCTGCCAATACCTCCCCTTTTGAGCTATTTCCTCCTCTACCTCTAACTCCCTCAGGGTCAGTAGTTTTTCAAAGAAACAAGCTGGGGGTAGATCTGTCTTCGGCTGGGGCCTCCCTCTGGAACAGTCTCCCTGCCACTCTAAAACTTGGGGAGAACCATCTCAGGTTCTGGAAGCACCTCAAGACCTTCCTCTATGCTTCTGCCTTTGCTTCCCCGCTCCCCTGCTGATCTGTTGTTCTCTCTTGTCACCATGAACCTGGCCACCCTCTGTCTTTTGGGCCCAGGTAACTGCTCACCCTGCCACCCTCCCGCACTGCCTCCAGGTCACCCCTTGCACTGGGGTCGGTATCCGTAGCCATACAGTCCCCCCCCCTTTTTTCTTCCTGCACTTATCAGACCTACCCGGTCTGCTGCCTTAAACCCAGCACTTGCCAATTGCTGGCTGTACTACCCCTGTTTGTTGCCTTTATTATTTATTTATGTATTATTATGTATATGTTTTTCCTTTGCTCCGCACTCTCCACTTCTCCCACTTCCATGCACTTTTCCCCTCCGCCTCTCCCATGCACTTGCGCGTTCGCAATGTCACTGGGCCTAGTAAGATAGTTGTTTTGTTCTCCCCTGTTTCCCTCCCTTGCCTTGTTGCGCTCTGAAACACTTGTGTACGAGCGCGATAGAAATAAAATATCAATATCAATAGCACAGCCACGTGCAGCCACCAGAGGGACTGCTACTCCTCAACTGCTGTACCATGGATTCCCAGCAAACACAAACAACTAAACACTAGTAGAACAACAACCTCGGTACAGTCTGAGTGACAGCAACATTTTCCAACTTAAGCCAACAGTATAACAAATCTCCCTCTGCTTACAATATCCTATCCTCACTGCTGCAATTCTGTCTTTGCTTCATACCTGACCTCCAATCACACTAACTGCTCCTTTCAACACAGCCATCACCCTCACGGGATCAGAGTATAAAGGTTCACCCTTCCTTCTAACCACGCCCTTCTTTATCCTCACGAAATCGCCACACTCAACCCTCAACTCCTTCTTACCCCTCCTCTGGTTTTCTCGCATCACCCATTCCCCCTTCTTCTTCTTCAACATTTTTCTCACGCCATCCACAACATAATCAGATTCCCTGCTTCTACCCAACCACGGTGGACTCACTATGGCATTGGGTTTGTGACCTCTCATCAACTCAAAAGGGCATATCCCAGTTTTGGAATGAATTGACATGCGCATAGCAAACAATCTCTCCTGAATGGCAACTTTCTTATCATACCCACATGCATCAGTATACTCTCCATCACGCACCTGTTCATCCTCTCCACCATGCCATTGGTTTCAGGGTGGTATAACGCAGATCTCTTATGCTTCACCTCACACTACTGAAGATACCTAAAGAAACATCCGCCTGTAAACTGTGTGCCGTTATCTGTAAGAACGCTTTCTGGCACACCTTCCCTTGCAAACAAACCCTGAATCACCTTAACCATGCTTTCTCCAGACATATCCTTGACTATACTAGACTCACACCATCTAGAAAATAAGTCTGTGAGTAACACGATGTACCTTCCCCTTCCGTATCTAAGATCCACTGGGCCCATAATATCCATACACTTACCGGGACACTGACTTCCATTAGAGGCTGCTTCCTCGCCTCTAACCCCTTACCAGATCTGATACACAATTGACATTCCCTCAACCTCCTCTCACTATCTTTGTCGAATCCCGGCCATCAGTAATCGCTCCTTAGAATTCCTTTAGTTTTGGTAATGCCAATATGGCCACAATGAGCTAAATCAATCACCCTATAGCGAATGCCCTCGGGAACAACAGCGCGCTCCCATCTAAATTCCACACCTTCAGTCACACTCAACTCATCTTTCACTTCCCAAAATGGTCTCTCATCCTGCTGTAAGTCTGCCCTCCTGGCCCACACTGATGACTCAACATATGCCATCACCCGCATAAGTACGCCATCTTTACCCGCTTCCTCCATCCAATCTTCCTTGGACACAATACCTTCTGTGTTGACAAAGACCATTTACATATCCATGACCTCCTTACCTGTACTAGCCGTCACCTTCAACCTTGAAAGACTATCAGCCAATATGCTTTCCGTTCCGGGAATGACTTCCACCTTAAACCGATGACACTGCATTCTGGTGACCCATCTGGCCACCCTCCTCAAAACTTTGTCCAACCCTTTATTCCCAAAAATTATTTTAGGGGGTTTATGATCCCTTCGGATACTGAAATCCTTGCCCCATATAAAGTTCTTCAATCTCTCCACGGCCCAGTAACAAGCAAGCGCTTCCTTTTCCAAAACCGAGTACCCAGTTTCTGCTCCTCTCAACCCTCGAGAGGCATGTGCAATTATTTCATCACTCCCTCCAACACATAGTTGCAATAGTATAGCGCCAACTCCTCCTTCACATGCATCAACAGTAATTACACTGGTTAGGCGTATATCAAAAGAACCCAAAGGGAGCGCTACGTCAATCTATTCTTTCATCCTTACACATTCCTCTTCACATTTCTGACACCAAATAAATTCCACACCCTTTTTTAATAACTTCCTCAACTCAATTACCCTGGCCGCATAGAATGGTACAATTCTGTCATCCCCAAAAATGACCTCAATTCCACCTTATTAATGGGAGACTTCAACTCCTTGATGGCGTCAACCAAACTATCTGTCGGCTTTACACCACTCCCAGATACTTCATGTCCTATGTACTCCACTTTGGTCACCCTAAACTTACACTTCTCCTCCCTCAAGGTCATTCCCCTCTTCTCGAATATCTTCAGTACGGTGTCCAACACTATATCATGCTCTTCCTCTGACTCACCAAAACAAGTACATCGTCTTGAAAACAAAAGACGCCCTTCATCCCTCTGAACAACCTGCCATAACCGTTTGAAACACAGACGAGGCTGACACTAATCCAAATGGTATCCTTCTAAACTGAAAAACCCCTTCATGTGTAATGAACGCAGTGAGCTTGTGATATCTTTCCTCGGCTTAGTGATATGTTAAAGCCATATCAAGCTAAGAGAACACCTTTCCTTACCCCACTCTGGACAGTATTTCTCTCATATTGGGAAGAGGATGCCGACACATTTGTTGAGCTCAAGCAGATCCACACACAGTCTCAATTCACCTGACCCCTTCTTCACTAGAGGCGAAGTCCAATCTACTCCACCTGCTTTCTCGATGATACCCATCTGCAATAACTTATCCAATTCCTTCTTCACTCCTTCCTGTAGAGCCCACGGAACAGACCTTAATTTGGCAGCAATGGGTACACTTCCCTTCCTCAGAATGGTTTAATGCTGGACCCCTTTTATTTTTCCAATGCCCTTCTTAAAGACATTTGCATGCCCCTCCACTGCCATACATCCCACCTGCAAAACTTTTCAACCTCGTTGGGATCCAGCCTTATCCTCAGTTTCTTTTGTTCTCTCCACCACAGCAACGTAAGACCCTTCTTGGTTAATGTAAGTAGTTGAGAATAAGTAGACTACTCTTTGATTCTTCAAACTCAACAGGCTTTTATTTTTATGAGAACAATGGCCACTTTATAATTATAAATGCACAACTGGTGCTCTTTTCCCCTCTTCAGAGGAACGAAACTTCTGTGTGAATGTAGACTCAAACTGTCCTGCTAAGGCCTTTCCCAGATGAGCTGCTTCCCCGGGAAGAAAGACTCTCTTATGATTAGAACGGGGAACTGTTTCCCAGAAGTCTCAGTTCTTTAAAAGTTCACAGCTTGTCTGGGTGGTCTTATCCGCTCCGAGGCGTCCCTCTCCCACCTGAAGATGCGGCACTTCTAATACAATTCTGATAGTATTTGCTAGGGATTAGAAGTTGTCGTATGGTTACTTTATCCGTGGACTCCGTAAGGCGATAATACAAGCCGTTCTCTTTCACGAAGCATGGCATCTTTCCATCTGGTTTATCGACCACTGAGCTTCTTGCGTGCCCCAGAATTGGGTCCAGTTTTTGGGCCATACGAAAACTGTCCCCCTGTTCACCAATTCTCCAATCTACCGACATCGGGCACATGTTTCTCTCTATCCATCTCTTTTTTTCCAACTTCTTGGTAGTCTTACTCTTCTTTGCTTTAGATTCTTCAGTGTTTAGCTCCTGGTCGTGAAAAGGAGCTTCCTTCAACCATTGGTTTTCCATTTTATGTATAAAGCGGCGAAGTTCCCGGACATCAGAGCCAATCAGGAGCGATTCAGGGAACGTTGGCATCACGGCTGCTTTTATACCCATTTGCACACCTGCTAGTTTTACATTTATTTTCTTAAGGGGATATATTTTGACATCTCCGTGAACGCAGCGAATGGGTATACTTTCATTCGAGGTCTTCACCTCTATTACCAGATCTGGTTGGACGGCGGTCTGTAAACTTCCGGAGTCTAACAACGCTCTGGTTGGCCTGCCTTCTACCTCAGCCTCACACACAAATGGATAAGTGGCTTTGTGACTTGGGACTGCACTGTATTGATCCACCTCCTTCCCACCAGCTTGTTCGAAACTCCCTATGTCCATCGGTTCTGACTTGGACATCTTCAGACAAAGCCTCGCTAAGTGCCCCCATTCTCCACATTCAAAGCATTGGGGGCCCCGCAGTGGGGCACCTGGATTTCGGGAAGGGAGCATTGGCCCAGGGGTTTCATAGTTAGGTCGGGGTCTGGTTGGCTCCCAGTCTGGTCTTCGGAGCATTGAGTTCGGCCACCGTGAACCACTAGCCTGTCTGGAGCCTGAGTTGTTGGGGATTCCGGTGGCCTCGACCAGAGGTGGATAAGTTGTCAGCTTCCCTTGTCCAGCTTTCTGATATGCGGAAGCTATGTCTACTGCTTCAAGTAAGGTAGGTTTATGATGTTGGCGAACCCATCTCTGCATTGGAGGAGGAAGGGCTTCAACAAACTGCTCTAGGACCACTTTTTCGACCACTTCAGGTACAGTTGCAGCAGTGGTTTCTAACCACTTATCTCCATGTTCCTTTACCCTATAAAACAACTGTTGGGGTGTTTTCTCGGCTAGCAACTTGGTTTCTCTGAATTTGATCCTGTAGGCCTCTTCATCGTGGCCCATCCTCTCTAGGACGACGCGTTTCATCTCAGGGTACACGGTATCTCCGATGGGGTTAGCGGCCTGGTATGCGCTTTGCATCTCCCCCGTCATGAGGGGAGCAATATAGTGTGTCCATCTCTCAGCCGGCCACTGAGCATTTCGGGCCACCCTTTCAAAGTTGACAAAGAAATGGGCAGGGTCTTCCCACGGGGAGTACTTCTGCAGTACCGACGCATGTACTTGTGGCTGAGCTCTTATTGCTGTGGCCTCTAGCAGCTGTGCCTGTTGAATTTGAATGGCTTGTTGGAAAGCTTGCCTCTCAGCCTGGGCTTGCTGACTTTGGATCTGAAGGGCTTGCTGTAGCAGTTGTTGCCCCTCTGATAACGACTTTATCAGTTTTTCCATCGTGTTTCTTCTATCCCACCGCTGCCACCAAATGTAAGTAGTTGAGAATAAGTAGACGACTCTTTGATTCTTCAAACTCAACAGGCTTTTATTTTTATGAGAACAATGGCCACTTTATAATTATAAAATGCACAACTGGTGCTCTTTTCCCCTCTTCAGAGGAACAAAACTTCCGTGTGAATGTAGACTCAAACTGTCCTCCCAAGGCCTTTCCCAGATGAGCTGCTTCCCCGGGAAGAAAGATTCTCTTATGATTAGAACGGGGAACTGTTTCCCAGAAGTGTCAGTTCTTTAAAAGTTCACAGCTTTATACTGTCTCTCAAAGTTCACCTTCCCATTTCCTCCTTCACAGTTTGAGATGGAGGTACCTTGGTCAGTCCTCCTACATTAAGCCACAGCTATTCTAGATCTCTGCTTCTGGCAAAAGGGGCTTCTTGTGCAATCGTTAACACTGCCGACTGCCTTCCTCTTCACACGCGGCTCCTCCTCTGGGAATGCGGGGCTGAGGAGGGGAGCCGCGGACCCGGCTGCTGCTCTGTCGAGGTGATTAGACAGCAGACGCTCTCAGTTGGGCCTGTAAATCCGCTGGTCCGATCAACTCTGGACCACGCACCAACTTCTTCTCCTTTGGCAAATAACTTATCTTCTCCTTGCGAACTGGATATAACAGAACTGAGCACAATGGGTGCAATATGAACTTCAGCTTTCTCAGGGCTGCAAATCAATAGGCCCACTCATAGGCCACCTCCTCCTCAGGCCCCGGACCTTCCTCCAACTCCTCTCTCTGATTCAAAAGAAAACACGGAAAACTTGCATCAGGTGGCATTCTTAGAGTCCTTCTTGTTCTATATCATTATAATTGGCTTGGTTGTCTGTCACTCCTAGGCTGTAAAGTCCCTCCCTCCATTATGACCTCATCCCCAAGGTCTGATAAGCTTCTTGCTTGAGGCCTTGACCTGGCTCTGATCTCCCTTCCTTTCCACCGCCTTATCACAGTTACATATATCTTGCCTTAACTGAGTCGCCCCTTACATTCAAATTCTCCAATGAAATACCCCAACAACTCAATCCTGTCCTGATTATACCCCCCAGGGTTGATATCAGGGGTTAACAAATTCAGTACATCCCCTTTCACATCTCTCTCGAATACCTCCCTAGACATAAGAGAAATCTTTGACCCCTGAGTCAGCCATCATCAAGACTTCTCTACCGTTGACTCTGACACTCGCATACGGATGCTCGCAATTATTGTCATACTCTCTGTTACACACAACATTGATAGTGTTGACAGTTATGTTCTCTACTGGATAAGTCTCTTCTTCATCCGATGACCTTCGTCCATCTTCTTCATTGACATAGAAAACTCTCTTCTGGTTAAATTTGTTGAATTGGTAGTTCTTACAACAGTTTGCAAAATGTCCCCTTATCTTGCATTTCGCACACGTGATATTTCTCCCTAGGAACATCAATGATACTGCAAAAGGAGTATTGCTCGCACACCCAAAGCAAAAGTGCTCCTTTTTTCTTTCTCCTTTTTACTGGCTTCCTTTGACTTCCAATCCTCCTCTGGCACCTTGTTGTTCCTTGGCTTTCTTCTTGGGACTCACTCACGCTCAATACTTCCGTCTTCACCTCATTATTTTCTTTCTTCGTTAACTTGGCAACACATGCCAACAAATGTTCTACCCTCCTGGCTGTGTCCAATACTTCATGAAGGGTGGGCTCATCCCTAAACCATAGCTCCTCACAAATTTTGTTCGAGTTGCAATGAGTCATAAATTGGTCTCTTATATGTTCGTCAAAGGATTCATGACATTTACACGACAACGCCGGGTAGCGTAATGCAGTGACATTCTCCTCCACCGACTCCCCTGCTTCTTGCGCTCACATGTGAAAATTGAACCGTTCCAGAATCGTGCTGGTTTTGGGATTAAAGTGCAAATCCAGCCAGACAAGAGCACACTCAAGTTCATTTGTAGAGTCACCTCCACCATCACTTGAACGCTGAGGTGGTGTCTCGAATATTCCCTGTCCCTCATATCCTAGGAAATGCATCAACAGTGCCACTTTCCTTTCGCTGGAGTAGGAACTGCCACACGCAGCTTTGATAAAGTGCATAAAACCTTTTCTCCACTGCGACCACTTTATCTTTGCTGGGCCTGGTGTGGGCATGAACATGGGTGGGCCTGCTACACTTGGCATAGCCATCTTGGTGTAGGGCCTGGATGACGGCCAAAAGCAGGACACAGAAATCACACAGGTATGATCCCTGGTTTTGCTTTGTAGTACTACCTAATCCTCTTTGGATTCTCCCTGCTTAGGAATGCACATCACTGGAGAGTTCCTAATAGCTCTTGACTGTTGACCCGCTGCTTATGTTGCTCTTTATTCTCTGTTTAAATTCCCACTGGTTGCAGCTTCTTTGCTGCGTTAAGCTGCAGCTCTTTGTGTTGCTCTCAATTCTCTGTTCAAGTTTCCCACTGTTTCAGCTGCTAAATACTGTATTTTGTTCCCTTCCTCCTCGCTTTATGCTTCAAAGTTCTCCAATGCACCTTTACTTCAATTACAGAATGCAGTGGCAATGCTCTTCTTGTCAACTGTTCTTGGATATGCAGTGGGAGATCAGCTTACTAAGCGCTGCGCAGAAGGCATTTAATGTGTTCGGTATCTCGATGAGCTTCTCTTTCCTCTTGTTGATATATCACTGTATTAGCGTGCGTCAATCTACCATACAATACGGTAGCTGATGGGCGCCGTATTTCATTTTGCAGCAAACAAACGTGATGCTTGGCAGACCGTGGGACAGGCAGTGGCAATCCCTTCTCCGGTAGGCTCCCTAACATATTTCGGGTATCGAGCCTTTGCTTCACTAGATACAGACGCGCGCTGCGCGTTACCAACACAGGGCTTCTCTGGCGGGTGCCGGAAAGCACAGGAGGATTGGGCCAATGAAATGCTTGAGCACGCTGGCAGCAGCACTTACTTATGATTGGGACAGATAAACAGCAACATGAATCGGTCCCTCATTGGCCGCTGCAACGTGTAGTGCTGAGCGGCAAAGCTGGCCTGGGCTCGGCAGCGACTTCTTGCTGTGGGTCCAACTATTAGAAATCCTTGTCGCCAATGTTAGGTTACAGCTACTCAGACACTGTAACAGTTATAAAAGCTTTATTAATAAGCTTAGGCTTAAAAGGACCGCCAGCACAGGCAAGTGCAGCAACCAGTGAGACTGCTACTCTCCAACTGCCGTACCATGGAATTCCAGCAAACAGAAACAACTAAACACTAGTAGAACACCAACCTGGGAACACTCTGAGTGACATCACCATGTTCCACTTAAGCCAACACTATAACAGTAAGTTACTTAATTTTCTTTTGATCCATGATTACTTAAGCTTTAGGTTCATGTTCCTCTCAGTGCTTCAGTTACATTGTTACTTAATATTTTCATATTGTTTCAACATAGGTTCATATATCTTCTTCACAACATCACTTCGCCCTCGTCAGATTTAACTTTAACGTCCGTCCATTATGTTCACAATGCATTCATCCATGTGGCTTTCTTCCATGCGACATCCTTCCACACTTTCAGTGCGAGGGTACATTCTGTATGGCTGTCTGAGTGCCTAGCATCTCTCATACACTCAATGTGGTATAGGATCGATACAGGGGGTCCTATCTATGGCTTTTCTTCGACTGTTCCAATATGACGGTGGTGAGGGGTCGGGAACTGGCAAGAAAACGTTTACCTGCTCCTCTGCATTAATATGATGGTCGATTCCTCCATTGTGTCTGACACACTTTACGCTTGCAGGAATGAGCTAAATAAGGAGTTGACCCTGAAATGTTTTATACAAGACTGGGCTATATCATTCTGAACCTGGCGCTCTTATTTTAAGTGATTTCATCACCTCTCAATGTCCTCTATACTAATGGGGCCGTGGGGCGGTCTACCTATCCGCCCCCGAAAACTTTAAAAAAAATAGCCCTCTTGACACTGCTTGAGACACAAACTCCCTTCTCTACTCACCAGGAGAGCTTGCAGGAAAAACACCTGCTCAGAGAAAATGTCAGCCACTTGCAAGCAGGAAAGCTGCCAGTGAAAACAAACAAGTGCCAGAAAGTAAAAGTGAAACCAGGAATGACAGTAAGTGCTGTAAAAAAAAAAAACAACTGCACTGCGGTGAAATGAAAAATAATATGTGAACGCAATCCACGCTACTTTCAGAATTAGGCAGTGATAAACCACTAAATACATTAATAAAGAAGAACCTTATCTCCTGGATAAATGGCAACTTGCCCAATGGCAGGCAGAAGAAATCCCAACAGTCCTGTGTTTTTGCATTTTGTGAATTGAATTGTAGGCCTGCTGACCCAATTATAAATCCAGCACTACAAGTGCAAGCAGGACTGGGTGAGCATCTCCTGGATGACCTGTGTTATGTTGGTATATATCCCGCTTCGAGCTGCATCGAAAAGATGGGAGTACTAGAAGCAGGTGTCCTTATAACGATGACTTTGTTGTGACCGTCGGTGGTGTTAAAAGAAAACATGTTATTCAAATAGTTTGGCTAGATTTTTCACATTAAATCATGTTTTGCTTTAGTAAAAACGTTATTTCATAACAGGGCACTTCGAGTATCCAAATGTAAAGTGTTGTCTTTTTTCTTTCCTTTAAGAATTACGACACCCAGAACTCACTGCGCCAACAGCAAAGCGCCCCGAATGGGAGATGGAGGATGACAGCTGCGTCTCACTCAACCGATGACCACAATTACACCCATGAAGAGGCAACCTCCACTGGGCAGAGATAGAGAGAGAGAGAGGTCATGGGTGTGCTCCCTTGCCGCCCTGAACCCTGAGCTGGGAAAATGGGGAGAACGCCGGCGAACAGAGGGCGGGGCCAACCACGAACTTTGAAACTTTTGGTTGCAAAGGCCCACCTCCAGGGGTAAGCACAGCAGGAGAAGAGTGGCATAAGGGAACAGGTGATATTAGGCAACATGGGGAGGAGGTGGAGGTCCCTACCGTAGTATAGAAGCCCTGCGCTCAGATGAGGTCGGTTGGATAATAGGTGGACTGGAGCGCAGGTGACAGAGAGCGCAAGGTGGAGTGCTGAAGAATTTGTGGAAGTGTTGGACAAAAGTGCAGGTCAGGAAGAGGGGGTGGTACCAAGCTTGGGAGAGCGTAGGCATTGTTTTGTTGTGAGAGGAGAGGGGGCAATGGGTGTGTGTAGTTAGTGGAAGGTGAGAGTGGTGCAGAGAGGGAGCAACTATGAGAGAAAAAGAGAGGAGGGTGGAAATAGAGGGGAGGGTGGAAACAGGGGAGGGTGGCAGGAGATAGCAGGGTGGAAAGAGAGAGGAGTGTGGTAGGGGAGAGGTGGGGGAATAGAGAGGAGGGTGGTAGGAGAGAGGTCAGAGAAAGGAGAGACTATGAGACTATGAGCACCCCATCCTAACATCAATGAAACCCAACTTCGGGATCCAGCTTTGGGATTTCAATACTGCACAGTAACACCACCTGCATGGTCCCTTGGCGCTCTGGCAGATCTGTACAGCAAGAGGGCAAGGCAGGGCCATCTTAAGCACTTTTGGGGCCCTGGGCACGGACATCTTTGGGGCTCCCCTCCACCAAACCAAAGAAATGAAGTGATTCAAAATAAGCATGTTTACTCCCTTTAAGTCCCCTTACCCTCTTCATTCTTGCTCTAATCAGAAAAACGAGTCGCATTTGAAGGCCAACATAAGCAGTCTACGAAAAGGTTACTTCTGTTCCAGTATAGATACAGGAGACTTTTTTTTTAATCAATAACAACTAGGAAGGTATGCAGCCTGTAGCATTAATGCAGGACCGTATGTAAAAGGTACATGTAACCCAGAATAGAGAACTCGCATTATCTGCCTTACAGAATGCAAACGTGCTCATGCATAGATAGAGGAGACCAATTGGAAGAAAGGAGAAAGGTACACATAGCATAGCATGGATAGTGGATGCAGATTAAAAGCTACCAGGATGGTGTCTGCATCCAGATAGTCTGGGATTAGAAGTGGGACATTGTTTTCAAATAGTGTTGTCATTAGAGATCAAAGGAACATGTGCCTGTAGTGTGCAATTTATCAATGTTCATAATTATAGTGTAAGCAACACTGTAGCCAGTGAAAGCATGAGTGCAGCTTTTTGGAAGAACACATCCTGTAAAGGAAATCTCTCTGCAGGGCTCACCATTTTGAAAGGTTTATGGACTGGCAATTTTGAGAGGTTAGGCAATACAAGATTAAATGAGATGCCCAAGATCACACATTGGTTAAGGGGTGAAGCTGTGATGTGCGCCAACTCTGCAATTTCTGCATTTGAACACTATCTTTTCCAGTTCTTACCATGAACTAAAATCTAATTTTATAAAAGTGACACATTACCAAATGTGACAATTTGTTTAAAAAAATATGATAGAAGGGTGTTATGCAAAATGGGAATGATTCTAGCATCATTCCCTCCATCATCAAGGGAAGTTTATAAGTACCAGCATACAAATTGATGTGATTTAACAGATTTAAAGCCTGATTCATGGAAGTGTTTTATAATGACACAATCCCACAGGAAATCGTTCCATGAATCAGGTCATTTATCTGGGGTTGCCTATTGTATTTTAAAGCATTCGATACTTCCAAAACACTGATTTGAGAAATTGTAATTTATAAATCTGCAGAAAAATCTTTGACTTTTACAAAAAAGCAAACCGTTTTTTGTGTCAAACGAGCAGACCTTAAAATATGCTTGCCCGAGCCCTGCAACATCTGGTCTGCTCTCTTCTGTCTACCACTCCTTCCACTCAAGTGGCCTACATAAGAAAAAAGATGGCCAGTGGTCGAAGTGAGCAGGAGCGGTTGGGAGCACTGTACCTCTACTTATTAAAAAATAAAGATTTACTGTTCCTATACTTTTATTTTAAAAATAAACCATTCCGGAATGGAAGTGTAGGAAGAAGTTGAAGTTTGCTCTGCAGTGCACTGAATGTTCCCTTAAAAAGCAGGCGCATTTGTTTGGCAGGTTATGTTGGTGTGTGACGCAGCTTGCCGATGGGGTTGGTGTGGTGTGGGGCAGGCCAGCAGGGAACATAGTTCCACTATTTCTTTTCATACACTTCGACCACTGGTAATGGGCTAAACGATGCCACCGGCATGCAAGAAGGCCAACATCACAGAAGACAGCACAGTAATGTAAGAGATATTACATGATTTGACCAGGATCACTGTATCGTCTGCTGGCAAAGCCAGGATACAAGCCTGAACGCTTTGGTTCCACAGTCTGGAATTTGGATACTTATTCACCACTTGGTCTAAACATTTATGCTCATCATTGGAAGTGATTGCCTAGGTTTTACAACACCCCATCTGAACAAACCAATGTCCAGACCTTCATCATACAGATGACATGTTAGGTTTTATAGCAACTCCTATCTGGTACAGGTACATTGCTGATAATAGCATCTGTTGTGTTGCATAACCAAGTACATATGCAGGCAGGTTTATAAACCTCAAACATAGGAAAGGCTCAGCCAGCCTTGCTGCAATGTGCAATTCTAATCTTGCATATGAACACATATGTCTGCAATGAGTGCTTAACACACTGAGCTAACTTCTGAGCCATTGTGGCACTTAATATATCAAAATGCATTTCAACTTTGGGTATTGCACATGATCAACATAATTCCCTCAGGAAGGAAAGAATGCTACAGGAGTTGTGGCATAAGGAACACACACACTATGTATACCACAGTGAACACAGAAAGCATTACATCATGAATTGATCAAGGCAGTATGTACTTGTCAAAACATAAAGGCAATAGGTTTAGAGCCTCAGCTGCATACCATAAAATATCCTGACGTGGGCTATTGAAGTCTGGTGAACAATGGAATCTTCTTTAGATCAGGCAGCGTTGTGGGGCTCCCTCTAAGATGGGGGCCCTGGGCAAGTGCCCCTTTTACCCTCCCTTAAAAACGTCTCTGGGGCAAGGTGTGGGGGTAAGTTAGTAGGACAGAGCGGGGAAAAAAGTGCTATTGGCGGCTTCAGTTCGGTTTAGACCGGTCACTGAGCCTAGGTGTGAATTTTTGGTCGGTAGCCGTCATGTGCTGTTGTGCAAGGCTATGTGTGATTTGTTTCGTTGTTGCACGCTGCCTGGAAAAGCTAAGGTACACACATATTATGGTGAACACTTTTTCTGCACAATCTAATTTGAAAAGGAAATGATTGGAAATACAAAAACCTTTTCATATGTGGAAAGCAGGTGGTAGAGAACTTGCCTCAATACATTGAAAATATGAATGCATGGACCCAACACATCTGATGGCTTAAGCTAAAGTTAAATATCGCATCACAAAATGACAAAAAAGGCTTTGCTTAGCCATCACACAACTACAAAAATCCATGCCACCTCAAAACAATTACCTTATCTAATTAAAATAAAATTCGATTATTATAATTATTTTGGTAGACAGTAGTCTATAAATGTACTGGAGTTCTAGAGGGTGAGAGAGGCTCCGTTTTGGGATATCGTGCAAATAAGTGAGCCCAGAGACAGAAAAGAAAGACTTTCATTTCATAGAAAGAAAAAAGGGACTATGAGAGATATCTCCATAACAAAGGGATTGCCCTGGAAAAATATAGACGCGGTCAGATCCTTAAACTTCCTGACCTGGGATAGACCATGATGCAATGACACAGCACAGAAAAAAAGTCATTGCTTTCTTTTGGAGGAGACTCCAGTAGCACATCTGGCTCTCCACACTGCTCAAGAAATAGAAAAGTACTAATGTCACCTGGTCTGGGGATGCCCAGTTACACAGCCATTATACTTCCAGGAAAATCTTTCTTACCAGATACAGAAATAGCTACCTTCAGCCGGGATATCCCAAGATAATTAATAAAAGACGTGAAGCGGAACTAAATTGGAGTGAAGACTTCATTCATTATGGCAATATATTTTTCAGTGGGATAGAAAAAGAATGCACCGCTGTGACGCTACCATTGGATCAGCTGTGTGAAACACAATTCGCATTGGCAATTTCTTATTGTAGTTTGCATTTCAGTGATCATACTTGCATCACCAAACACGGTCCCTGGTAATTGATCTGTAAGCCCGAGTTAATAGGCCAAAGCAAATCCGGCGCTATTACCGGAAAGTACAGTCTGGCGATTTGAGTAGTATTGCCGTCAGCATCCCGGCACTCATGTTCCCATAATGCTGAATGGTTACTAATTCTTGAGGAACTCATTTCTGCTCTGAGGACAATGCGCTGGACAACAAACAAGTTCTACTAAATCATTAAAAAAACATCATGCTATGTAAAATAGAAAGGAAACTCTTTCCAACAGAATTAAGCCCCTTTCTATTTCCATCATATGGGACTCATGCCATGGGAGGAGCGTCAGAGTAGGAAGAGAAGAAAGAGAAGGACCCCAGTCGGATTTCAGATAATTCAAGAAATAAATTTGTTGGATTCAATGGGAAGTTTGCAGAAGAAAGCATCTTAAAATACCAGCTTTTACCACCAGGCAGCTCACATTCTGAGCTTCCTCGTGCGAGAAGATGTGCCGATTAAATGGAAAGGAATGTGGATGCGATGGACATTTCGTCTATCAGCCATGCAGCCGATGGCTTGCAATGATTTCCAATGCAAGCTAGGACAGCATTTAAGGGGTTATAGGAACCCAGAGCGCAACATAGGGGTTTAAGTGAGCATGGTCCGAGAGGAAGCATCACCTATTAGCAAAGTTGAGAAAGAGCGTCAGTAGGAAGTTGAAGAATTCTCTGGATTTGGCCTTTGGTGAGCTCGGCGGCTGTGGGAATGAGGCAGGCGGGTTCAAGAGAGAGGGCAATAGGCCACTGAGGAGCAAAGTTAAATGCCACTTTAATCAATCACCGCCAGCTTTTAGCACTGTATGCATCATGGCGGGAAAGGCAGCCATGAACACATTGAAGGATCCGGGCCGTTGGGATAATTGAGACAATTTTGCGATCTGGCATCTTATCCACCTTTGAGAAAAGTCCACAACCTGTATGCTGATGCATTTGATGATTCTTCTAAAGCTACCCGCAGAATGGAGAAAGGTGTGTCATGAACTGGGGCCAAGAAAAACCCGATAAGGGGCCCCGGTAAGTGGCGTATCATCCTCTTTTACTCCCTAAAACCAAGCCTGTACTCCCACAGAGAAAATGTGGGAGTAATCTGTATATTGGTGTCTGACCGTTGGGCGTAATCTGTATATTGGTGTCTGACCGTCTATGCCAAATGCACTGCTCAGGTTACCCAGCGACAAGACGCAAAGACGCGTACATCAGAACAATGCTTCTTTTCATGTATGGGAATTCCTATCTACCAAGAGGTTTTGGATTTCCGGGAAAATGTCCTTTTTTTCACTAAATATATTCCTACTTTCCTAAAAATGAGAACTACATTTTTACCCCTTAAAAATCCCTTTTATTCCCAAGTTGGGAATTAAATACCCATATTGTTATCTGGAGCCCTTTCTAGACAACCTAAGACTTCTTTACACAACCGAATCAGAAATACTAAAGAGTTTTGTAATGTAATCAATTCATATGTCCCTGTTATTAGTTTTTGTATTTTTCTACATTTGTTAACAAAAACACCCTGCTTTTTGAAAATCTTTTAACAGAAAATTTAAAGGTTTGCATACCATTAAAAAAACAGATCATATAGTTTATTTTTCTGCACAGCGCAACATTCAAAAGAGCACGCCTCAGGGCCAGTGGTCGAAGTGAGCGGGAGCGGACGGGAGCGGTGCCCCTGTACTTTTTAAAATGACCTTGTACAGCTCCAATACTTTTATATTAAAAAGAAACCGTTCCGGAATAGTTTTGTTTTAAAATAAAAGTGTAGGAAGAAGTTGAAACTTGCACTTTCAGTGCAATGCACTGAACATTCCGTTAAACAGCAGGTGCAAGTGTTTGGGGGCTTTATTATGTGTGGCAATGGGGTTTGTGGGGAGCAGGTGCAGGCCAGCAGGGAACATAGTTCCACTACTTTTTGTACACTTCGACCACTGCTCAGGGCACTCAAAAAATGTTGACTGAAGACAGATGCATTGTGATTGTTCCATTTATTTTCCACCTGAGCGTGCACTGTGAAGATAACAGTTCAGTCAGATGTATTTGCAGCCTTGCACAGGTGGCTGCACACACAAGAGGCGCTAAAAACAACACAAAATGTGTATTTTTCGAGTATCGAAATACACCAACAGAGGTTATCCAGCTCTTCTTCAAAGAAACCGCAAAAAGTGATGTGTAATCCTGTGTGGTCGAAATGTTTTTACAGTGACAGTGTACAATTCGGCAACTTAAATATCTGTAAACTTACCGAAAGTCTATAACTAGCTCTTTGATCTTATGATTCTTAAGCAAAGCTAGGTAAGGCTTAAGGAAACATGCGAAAAACATGACTTTGCTGTGCAGGTTTAACCAGGATGTCTTGTCAACCATGGCATTGACTTTTTACCTAACAGAAGGCATCAGAAAGTCACCCACTCTAAAGAAACATTAATAGGAGAGGTTGCTTTGCATCCACGCACTCTTGATATGTACCAATCTTCCTCCTTAGAAAACAAGCATTGACAAAGCCAACGGCCATGGCTGATTTATTGCATTGTACTCGTCATTTATATAACGCCTTTAACCATTGGTATAGTCTAGATAAGCTGTTCATGGGGACACCCTCAGAGGACCGAACTCCAGAGTGTTGGGGGTCCTGGAGAGCGATTAGGATGTGTGTGTGCATTTGGCCAAATAAAGTGTAGCATGTATGACCATTGTGCATTCATTAGTCCGGAATTAGCATCATAAACCCAGGTTCTCACACTTTTTTGCCAGAATATGGCTACTTGGCATAGCAGTGACGAGTTGAATAATATGGACGATTTAGGACAGCACTGGAGGTTAATATATGCCAAAATAAAACATCAGGGCTAGATTCAATTATGCCCATGGCATATTTTACATATTTTACAGAGCAATGCTGGTACTTTCAATGAATCTATTTGGTTTCATAGCTTTGTAGCTGAGAAGAGCTTCCCTATTTACTTTTCGCTTGCAGAGATATGTTCATTGCATTATGGTTCATGGTATAAAATAAAAATAAAAGAAAGACTAAAAAAAAGCAATGCTAGTAACAGCAGCATATGAATGCATGCCTTTTGAAATGGAATGTTGCCAATAATGATTCATTTTTAGGTCAATCAGCGAGTGAACCTGTTATGAACCACGTACAGAGCGGAAATTCACAAAGCTTGAGAATCACAGATGCACACACTCTAGTGTCGCCTTTTCACCCCTGCGCACAATTGTTGGCCAATCAGTGGATGGGATTAGGTCTTATTATGGGCAGTCTGTGGGCAGACGGATCTGTCCCATTGGTGTTGGAGGGTCCAGCACCTTATTTGGTTGCTGGGATCACCAGATTTACTGTGTTGCAGTGCGGACCCTGATTAGGCCGTGCGGACACAGGCCTAGGGTGCCGACGATCAAGGGATGCCGGGAGCATCCTGTTGCTGTTTCGATGGCAAATGAGACACGCACACACGGAGGGATAAATGCACAACCTCTTTATTATGTTAACTAACTCTTTCTGGCATGTAGCGTGCCTTTTCCCATAATTCCTAACTTCCCCCCAACGTTCGCCACTAACTCCCGCCCTTGTTGTGGGCGGGGTAACTTATAAACCTGGCAGAGGTCCGTAACATCACCCCTGGACAATATGTCCAAACGTCATCTTGACACTCTTCAACTAACCGTGTTGGTCTCCTGATTGTTGGTTGTGGTCTCCCACAGCGGGCCTCTGCCCCTTCTCTGTTCTGGGGTCCTTCGCCTTGATCTGTCCCTCTGAGATCTTCCTCGGCGTTGTCCACAAATCGTCTCTCAGGATCCGTGGCTCCGGAGTGACGGGTCTCGGAACATATTCAGATTCTTCTCTCTTGAGATAGTGTTTGAATTGTTGGCAGTTCCTTGTGATTGTTTTTGTCTTGGTCTTGGGCTGTCACCATCGTGCCTTTGATTGCCGTGACCCTCATCGGGTTTGGGGAAAACCGTGGATCTGTCTTGTGGACCATAGGTTGTTGCACCAGAACTTCATCTCCGATCTGAAAATCTTTTGGCGTTGCCTTGCGCAACGCGTCGGTGTCCTGTTTCGCTCTCTCTTTTCCTTCGGCGTCCCGCTGGAGTATTTCAATATCTGGGATCTCTGTGACGGATGGGTTCCGTGGTATGCGGGTGCGTACTTCATATCGAACCATGAGTTCAGCCGGTGTCTTGTTCGTGGCTTCGTGTGGTGTGTTTCGATAGTCTCTGAGGAGTCAACACAGTGCTTGATGGGAGTTGACCGTTTCTATTCTGGCCCTCTGGATTGTCTTTTTGATCGATGCCATGAAGCGCTCTGCCATCCCGTTTGCTTCCAGGTGTCGAGGTGTGATCGTCATGTGGGTGAATCCCAGATGTCTTGCCAGCATTTCGAATTTATGTCCGCTGAACGGTGGTCCGTTGTCCGACTTGATCACTCTGGGAATTCCCCATTCGCTGAGTATTTCTTCTAGTACTGCAGCCACTTGCGGGAAAGCTGTGGTGACTACCTTTTTTAATATTGGGAATCGTGAGTACTCTTCTATCAAGAGTAGGAGGTAATCACCTGATTCTGTGAGTCCATAGAAATCCATGGCTACTCTTTCCCACTGGTGATCTGGTATTTGTCTGTGTTGTAGGGGAGCAGGGGGTTCGGCTGGTGCGGTGAACTGGCATGCATGGCAGTTTTTTACCCATTCATCGACTGCGGCATCCAGGAATGGGAACCAGACATGGCATCTCAATTGTTTTTTTGTGTTCTCGGCTCCCCTGTGTCCTTCATGTGCGGTGCGGACGACTTCGTTTCTCAGAGCAGCTCAGATGACAATTCGGCAGCCTCTGAGTAGGATGTTGTGGTCTTTTACGGCCAGTTCATTGTGCACTCTGGCTAGTCTTTCAATTTCCTGTCTGCTCACTCCCGGGTGTGTTAGCATTGCTCTCCGGTGGTCCTTCCTTTTGCTGGTTGTTGTGAGGCTGATTGCAAGGGAGGTTGTGGGATCCGCGGCTGATGCAGCAGCGACCATGTCCAGAGAGAGTGCGGGTGGCAGTGAGTTTGACGCAATGTACTGGACATATGCGACGTCCCCTCTGCGTGTTATTGGGGCTCCTACTGGATGTCGTGACAGATAGTCGGCAGGGTTCAAGTCACCTCCAGGTCGATGAAGTATGTCATAATCGTACTCTTAAAGGCGGATGCCCCATCGCTCAATCCTCTGAGGCATCTTGCTGTGTGGATTGCCGAATAGAGAGAGGAGCGCCTGGTGGTCCGTTATAAGGGTGAACTTTTTTCCAATTAGAAAGTTGTGAAAATGCTTTCATGCCCAGACAGTGGCCAAGCTTTCCTATTTGGCCGGGATTAGGCTATTTCCGGGGTGGACAGTGCCCTGCTTGCATACGCTACCATGTGTATGGGGTTTACATCTGCAACACTTGTCTGTGCTAGAATGGCACCTAGGCCAACTGGGCTGGCATCCACTGTGACTTCCGTGTGCCATGTCGGATTGAAGTAGGCAAGGCGGTGGGCTTCAGTGAGGGCTAGTTTGAGGTCAGCAAAAGCGTGTTGGCACGCTAGTGTCCAGTCAAACGTCGCTTCTTTCTGTAGAAGTCTCCTTAGTGCCTCTGTGATGGATGCGTAGTGCGGAATGTATCTTGCGCAATATCCAGCCAGGTAGGAAGGAGCGGACGTCTGCAGTTTGTTGTGGTTCGCTGAGGTTCGTGATCGTGTCAACTTTTTTCAGGGTCTGGCGTCATTCCCTCGTTAGAAAAGATATGTCCAAAAATGTGAGCTTCGCTTTGCTGAAACAGCATTTTGCGATGTTAAACGTGAGGCCGGCAGCTTGTAGCGCTTCACAGGTGGTTGACAGGCCGGTATCCTGAGCCTCCTTTGACGAACCGAATATGAGGATGTTGTCACTATAATTCAGAGCTCCTCATATTGGTCTGATGATCTGCTGCACCATCTCCTGGAAAATGTCAGCTGCAGAGGAGATGCCGAAATTTTGTCTCCGGTACCTGAACAGGCCGTCATGCGTTGCGAAAGTCGTGATTGCCCTGGAGTCGGGGTGTAACTCCAGTTGGTGGTTACCTTGTATTAGATCGAGTTTTGAGAACATACGGCGTTGTTCAGCTGCACTATCATGTCCTCGATACATGGACCCGGATGCCTCTCGCGTTGGATAGCAGTGTTGGCTACTCTCATGTCGACACATAGGCATAATTTGCCCCTTCTTTGGGAACGATGAAGAAAGGGGACACCCGGGGTGTCAGTCCTGTCGCTGGCTCGATTATGCCGTCGGAAAGTAGTTGTTGAAGTTCTCTCGACACTGCTTCATGGAGGTGAAATCCGACTCTTCTTGGATGTTGTGGTACCTGTCTTACATTGGGATCTATGTGGAGCTTGACTGGGGGACCTTTGAGTTTCCCCAGCCCTGAGCATATTTTTGGGAATTTTAGTATAATGTCCTCTTGTGTGATGAGGTTTTGTGGTTGTTTGCACGTAATTGTCCTGATCTGTTCTTCTGGGTCTTGTCTGTTCGTCGTTGCAGTGATGGTGTCTCCAGCTCTCACATGAATTTCGATCAGTCCTAGGCGAGAAGTGGTGTGATAGCTGAGTAGGCATCGACTCCTGCTGAGTGAGCGGATGATGTGGATGGTGGTGTCTACCTGCCGGCCGTTTAGGAGGAAGCGACGTGTTGAAATGTCCAATTGTCTGCAGTGGAGTGGCAGCACCCCACTGAAAGATTTGCGAGTGTGACAATTTGAGTGCTGGCGGGTTTGGGATCCTGGCGTAGTCTTGCTCGCCCATTATGTTCACGGTGGCACCAGAGTCTATCATGAAGTAAAACAGGCAATTTTCCATTTTTATCAGAATTTTGGGGGCTTCTCTGGCTTCCTCGTTGTCGAGTACGAGGTTGACCTACTCGTCGTGGTCATGTGGATCATAGTACATGTTGTATGAGGTCACTGCGGGATCATGGTAGAATGTCTCCTCTCTGTAGCCTTCAGGTGGATTGTCATACTCATCTATTAGGTACGGGGTGTGATCCGTGTGGTGAGATGTTTGTGATTATTCATGCTCTTGGTATTCATAAATAGCTCTCACGTAGCGCTGTTGGTTCTGTTGGTGATATCTTTGCTGTCTATACTGTGGAGACGGTGGGTGGAATGGTATCCTGATGGGTGCTTGGGGGCGTACTGGAGGAAACGGTATCCCTTCTCTACATACTGACTGAAAGTGTCCTTCTCTCCCACAGTTTGAGCACCGTTGCGATAGAGCTGGGCATGAACCGGAGTGTGTAAATGTAATTCGCAGCGGTAGCATTGTCTCTGTTGAGGTGGGACTTGTGAGGCTTGTGGTCTGTATGGGTATGGTCCTTTGTTGCCCTGGCGAGGTGGTTGTAGGGCGGCTATGAGTTTGGCAGAGGCTTGTTTTGGGTTGTTGGTGCCTGTCATTGATGCGGCTTGGGCATGGACTCGCTCGAAAATGCAGGCCAGCTCGCTTATTTCAGGTATGGTGAGGGGCTTCCTCAACAGCTGTTTCTGGAGTGCAGGTGATAGGCAGCCCTCTATAACTCAGAGGCGTATCGCTTCTTCGAGGGAAAACGCGTCAAACTGGCAGTTAGCTCCTTTTACTCTTAGGCGAGTTATGAATTCATCTACTGTCTCTTGCGGTTTTTGTGTACATTGGTTGAATAGGTATCTTTCGTAATCGTCGTTTACTTCAATTATGAGAAGTTTGTCCAGTGCCTTAATCAATTCTGCACAGTTGTTTTGTTCAGCTGCGGGGATTGTCTTGACAATGGTCTTAATCTCTCCCCCTATCAGATTGAGGAAGATATCTCTGATGTTGGGGGAGTCGCCATCTCCTGACCCCCTCACGAAGTGATGGAAATCCTCCATCCACTCAGCCCATCTAGGCCCTTTAGTGGCTTGGGGTGTCGTGGTGAATGGAGGTGGCATCCTTAGTTGTATTGATTTCGCTGCGCGGGTAGGCTGGGGTGACGCCGGATTGCTCATCTTGTGGACTGTTGATTATTTTGCTGTACCCTTGTGGGGTGGGACCTTGGCGTCACTCTTGTGGTGAGTATGAAATGGGCGTAGCTTTGGGTGCCTTGCTTTGGTGTATGTGTGTGGCTCAAAGTATTCTCTGGAGGGACGACGGGACCTCAGATGTTCCTTGGTGTTGGGCCTGTGTACGCAGGCGTTGAGACGACGCAGCTTATGGTATCAGAGTGATTTGAATCCACTCACTAGCAGCTGTGCCTGTGTCATCCGTCGGCTTTCCAGAGCATGGGAGGAGCCAGCTGCCTGTATGGCCGTGGTGTGGGGCCGCCGTGTTATCTGGGCGGGTGTGAGGCATCTTCTGGCATCAGGATGTTGGCGGGGCTGTCAGGCAGCTTGAAGGAGTGTGTGTCTAGTTGCCGGCACTATCTTGTGGAGGCAGGCGAGCTGCTAGATGCTGCAGGTGTGGGAGAGACCTGGCGAATGCCACTGTCATATGTTTACTCGGCGGACCCGCCGAGGCTTGGATGGCGAGAAGGAGGAGGCTTGGCGGGGTGTCCGGCCACAATGCGTGTGCAGCGGGACAGTCGGCGGCTTCGGGCGGAGGACGAGGAGGAAGCTTGATGTAATGTCAGCGGCTACGGCGCTCGGCGGATAGCTCAGAAGGAGGACTCTGTTGTGTGCGGGAAGATCTTTGTCGCCAGTGTTGCCGTTTCAATGGCAAATGAGACACGCACACACAGAGGGATAAATGCACAACCTCTTTATTACGTTAATTAACTCTTTCTGGCACGTAGCGCGCCTTTTCCCATAATTCCTAACTTCCCCCCAACGTTCGTCACTTACTCCCGCCCTTGTTGTGGGCGGGGTAACTTATAAACCCGGCGGAGGTCCGTAACATCACCCCCGGAAAATATGTCCAAACGTCATCTTAACACTCTTCAACTAACCGTGTTGGTCTCCTGATTGTTGGCTGTGGCGGGGTAACTTATTAACCCTGCAGAGGACCGTAACACATCCGTGCTGTAGAGTGGCCTCTGTGGACCCAGGGCACCATGCTGGCATGAGGGTCCCATGGCAGCAAGGCCTGCAGGACTGTGATCACACGGTGTGGGCCTGAAGGCCCGGAGTGAGAGACGGACACAGTACATCCATTGTTGGAGTCTGCTGCCGTTCTGGGGTACGTGCACGCAGGAGCTCCTTTATTAGCATGGTGTCATGACACCTCTTAAAGGGGCAATACACATGTAGAAGCGACAAACAATAGGTCTCTAACCACAGATTTGACTGCACATCTGGTTTTCACGAACAGGAGTCATATTAAAATGTGCGGATGTGTGATGAATTTCCTTTCCCCTATTCGGAGCAGGCATTGGCAGTGCATAAAAGGATGATTTCTGATTCTTCTGAGTATTTGTTTCCACTCAATGGGCCTCATTACAAGTATGGCGGTAAGGCAACAATGGCGCAGGTATCGGTACCGGCACCGTTGCTACCGTACCGCCATACTACGAGTTCTGCTCGCGGGTGCCCTTGCAGCCATCAGGTCTGACCTGGTGGCCGTACTGGCACCCGTGAGCAGAACAGGACTATAGTCCCAGTACCGTTATTAATGGTACCGGTGCTACCACTTCCCCATTCCCATTCAGCCCTATGCGGCCGAATGGGGATGGGGAGTCCCTTATTGCCGGCACCCGCGAATGGGCAATTACCGGTGTGCCAAACTCGGCATGACCCGGTAATTGCCCATTCACAGGTGCTGGTAAAATCACTGGTCTGGCGGCAGCCATGCCTGTGTTACAGGCACGGCTACCGCCAGCCTCGTGATGAGGCCCAATGTCTGTGCCGTTGACATTGATACAAATGCATTTTCTTTTTTTTAATATTTCACCATGAGAGTGCATTGAAGCACATACACCAGTTGTGCCAGCTTCACCTATGCCGGCCATCAGCTGGTGAAAACCTATGCCCTTTTCTAGTTTGTACAGACCTTCTTTTTGCCTTTTGCCTCTTCCCATTTGTAAGTAAAATGTAGCATCAGCTGGGACGGGCTCACACTGCTCTTAACAATACCACAGTTAAATCAATAAGCTGCCAAATGGGTGGACTAACAGCTTGTATATCTTTTCTTGGGTGACTCATGGTTGACCCCGGATGCCCCTGAGTCGGGCTCAGATCCCCTTTTCACAATTAATCCCTCTCAGCCGGGTTTGGACCAATTACAGTTCGTATTAGATATCAAAGACTTTCGAATGTGCACTGGGTTTGGCTTGACCCGTTGCAGGACCACTTCGATGTTACATTTCACAATTTTACACTCTCAGTTTTATTTCTAAAAGAGACCTTCGAGTGAGCACCCACATGGTGCCAGACCACTCTATATATGGTATCTTAGGTTGTCTCACAAAGTTCAATCACAAAGTTCAATTACTTCTTCAGTTCCAATTATACTTGCATCGTTCATCACCAATGCTTCACACTCGGTTTCTTTATACAATGTTGCCGCTTGCAAACCTTGGTTCAAACACAGACAGGTCTGCTATCAGTCTCCCCGACTCATCGGCTGTGCTGACTTTACTGGAGTAGCTTTGTTGTCAGAGCCAAGGACAGTACCACAGCGTCAATCGCTCCTCCAGCCTTATTTCCCGGTCTTATGTTTCTTACTCTCAAGGGTTCTTGAAAGTAGCAGTTTTCATCCGAAAAGGCCAAGGGCAACTTCCTTCTTCCAACTCTTTCTGGTCTTGCCGTCTTTCTCCTCGTGTTAAACTGCCATATCAGAACTGCTGCTTCTTTGTGTGTTTTGCCTTGCTCAGAATGTGCTTTCATGCTTCGTCTTTTATGCGTGTGGGGAAGTGTGATGGAAGTCAGGTGTGTGTAGTTATCACTAATTGCCTGGCTCTGCCTGACCCTTGTGTTGGGATATGTCAGGTATATGGCTCGGGCGTTAGTCTGTTGTCGCTCACGGTGAACTGTCCATGAGAAAGGGTTTGTGTCGGAAAAGGGGCAGGGTTTGAGCTCCTATGCATCCTACCTGGTAGGATTGGGGAAAAGGTGTTATTGAGAAGGGACTACTATGTCTCACCCTCTGGTGCCCCACTTTCACTCCCTGAGGACCCCTCATTCAGGTGATCGTCCCGCACTAGTCCACCCCCAGAAACTGGATCCAAAAGCTATGGCCGTGTCCTGGCCACCTGGATGACATATCCCTGGGGACTGGTGGCTGAGACACATTCAGGTTTCTCACATAGGACAGTAGGGCAATTTGCTTAGATTTTAACAAAATAAAACCCTTTGGGTACTATTCAAGCAGTCTGTCACTAAAGGAATTAATTGCTATTTGCAACTGTGGGCAACTTTTTCATTGGTGCCCGGGACAGTTTTATGCTCCAGTTCGACCCTGTCAGCCGCCCCTGCCCCTTTCCTCCATTAAAAATAAAAATGTTTATTTTTAATTATAAATGTCAGGCTGGGCTCTTGCACCCCCCCACACCCTGGGAATGTGGCCCTGCCCCCTGGGTGGCATGCACTACAGTTTGATGACCTTTGCTCTACCCCAAGCAACCTACACTGCAACCTGAATCAGAGTGCCTCCAGTATCAACTTGTCTGCTCTCCTTTCCTTGGACAGGTCTTAAGGAGAAGTGCCACCTTACAGCTGCAATTTCAGAAAAGCACAACCTCCTCTAGTCCCATCGAGACAGATTCCAGCCTTGCTGTAAAACTGAGTCAGCTAAGAAGCCAAGTGGTCGACAATGCCTTCAATATCCTGGACAACCTACCCAAAGCCTTGACATTGACTACAAAGGTCTGAAATGGATGGCATTCATGATTAGCAGAGGGGCACAAAATATCCCCAGGGGTAGAATGCTGGAACAGAAGCCGAGAATCCAGAAGCAAGAAACCATCACAACAGTAGTTAGCTGTTCTCCACTATTAAACAGGATTAAAAAAAGGAATTCTGAAGTTATGGCCAATACTGGACACGGGCAAGGTCCCCTTACAAAGGAGACAGAACATTAGAGACTGCATAGTCCATGCAACACAGAAAGAGGGGCCGATAACAAATCATGTTCTAACTCAGCGAGAATTATGGAATTCCAGAGAGATCACAAAGGCACACAGCATGTGGAACGTGCACGTTTTGTGCCCAAACCAAAAGAACGAGGACTACAGATCTCGGTTGGAAAACTCCATGGATACAAAAAGAACTTCAAAAATTGCAATACAGAAGGCGTGGTCTATTTGACAATCTGTCGATGTGGCCTCAAGTATGTAGGGATGATGGTGAGGCCTGTCAAAAAGAGAATAATCGAGCATAAGCCCTGCATTAGGACAAAGAAGCTCTCTACACCCTTAGTGGAGCATTTTGTCCAGTAAGGCCAACGGGCAGAGGGGTTTTACGGGACTATCCTTGGAAAGATTCAACCACCCAGAAGGGGTGGGGATGTTGCATCAATGTTATTGCGTAGAGAGCAACTATGGATTTTTAGATTGGAGACGCATGTCCATGGTCTAAATGAGGAAATCCAGTGGCATGACTTAGCTGTTATGCCCAGATGAAATCGGAGCGAGAGGAGCGCATGACAGACTGTGTAGCCCCCTTGTAGTATTCGAACCACAGCCGCTGCATTAAGACACTTTATAAGGATAGATGTCACACATCAGGGCAACCTGTTAGCATGATCTCATTCCAACACAGAGGATGACATTACGTGAAAAGTCTTGCTGAACTGAGTCTATTTGACATCTCATCAAAGAAATACAAGGCAGAAGTCCAAGCTTTAATATTGATTTCCTCTGTAGTCGACCTACTCTAAACATCTCATGTCAGTCAATGGGTAAACCTGAGACTGTAAGATCAGGTTAAAATGGCTGACGGCATCACACAAGGAGGTTAGATCACCTCGTGATGGCCATAAGCTTCTCGTTAGAAGCTCGGCTTAACTGCCGTCTTGGGGTTGTAGACAATACAATTCTTGGTAGTCCCAACATCCTGATTGAAACAATGGGAGTGGGCATAAAGTTAATTGTTGAGGATAAGAAGATACTCTGTGACATCCAAGAATTAAATTGAAGAAGGTATATGGGAAACCTTGCACGAGAAGAAATACCACCTAAAGATGACTGAAATAATTACTGCCTGACACCTGTGACGAATCTGATAAGAGTCGTCACCGGTTCCTGGAGGAAAACCTTTCCTCATGCGGCCTGGGAAGGTCCAAAGCTGCTTGACTCCAGCCCTGAGGGTGGCTATCTGCTGGAGGACCACATGAGTGGAGCGCACCCTGGGGGAAATAAGGGTGATGCAATAGAAGAGACATTGTATACCTCCCCATCTCTAAGGGATAATTACATCTATTTATTTCCATCTAATCTATGAATGGCATACTGTGAGATAGAACATCCTAATGAAGGTAAAAGAATCACCCATACATATCTTTATGAGAAGACTGGGACGAGGAGGAGGGTTCAAGTAATGAAGATGACTACGACCGCAAAGAATAGTGTGCGTACTAGTTGTTGGGAACATGTGACTACTGTCGGGAGATAAAAAACCGGCAGTGAAAAACCAAGATGGAAAGAAGGAGAATTCACTCTTGATGCCGGTTGGCACGAGAGTAGGAAGCAGACGGTCCTGCCGAGTTGTGGAGAACCTGGAGACGCTGTCCAGAGCAAGCCAGAAGGAGGAGCCTTCCCGCTGCAGCCCCGTGATTAGAGAACACTGCTGGAAGGAGGCAGGTGCAGAGTGGAGGCCCGGGGTGGACGACACGTCAGTCCGAGCCGATGGCAGGAGGCAGACAGATCCGGTGGGCGCGAAGGCCGACAAAGCCACCAAAGGAAGCTGGTGAACCCACGAAGAAAGGTTGGGAAGCTGGTGCGCTTTGTCCGGTCTACCGCGTACTGGAAAGAGTACCAAATAAAAGCTGGGGAAGCTCAAACAGGGAGCTATGAACCCAGTGACTGTGTGTAAAGGTCCAAGACCTGTATGGAAAACAGACTGAGAACCAGTGTATGATTGGAAAGCAAGTTGAAGCTAAAGTTAATATACTTGGGAATGCGGATAGAAGTATATATTATAATTTGGAAAGGCCTGACAAGGAAGTGTACCGGGCATGGAAAGTAGCAAGTCTGGGACTCACCCCCAATTGTGAACTGTGCAAAGAGAAGATATTGAAACTACAATTCAGGGGAAGGGGAAGCTCCTGAAAATACTGAACTGTGAACTTAAAGAGCCCTGGCAGGAGAATACATCAGGAACCAAAGTGGAATTTAAGTGTGAATTGAAGTGTTACAGGGCCTCATCACAACCTTGGCGGTAACCCGGCGGTAAATCTGCCGGGGTACCACCAATGCAAATAGCGTTACCGCAACTCAGTCCGGCGTTTTTAGCACCGGATCCCAAGTTGTGGTAAGGCAGGTACTCTCAATTTCTTTAAGAGTTCATAGGACTCTATGGGGCAGTAACAACGCTTTTACTGCTGGCGATATTAGCACTGTGCTAATAGCACTGCAAATGGGTGGAAATTGGAGAGTTTTACCTCCAGCAAAAAGCTGGAGGTAAACCTCCAACTTTTCGCCCAAACTCGGGATTGGGAAGAGCGGTTATGTGGCAGTAATCGCGTTACTGCCACATTTTTGCTGTTCCACCCTACCCCTGATGAGGCCGGCAGAGTCCTGGCAGGAGAGTATACCAGGAACCCAAGTGGAAGTGAATTGTGAATGGAAGTGTTACAGAATGGTAGGAGAGTATACCAGGAATCAAATGGAAGGAAATGATAAACTGTGCATGAAGGAAAATAAAAAGAATGCCCATACTCCTTTAAAAGTAGAGAACATTGTAATTGTAATCTGGATAAAACCCCCGAAGTTCTGGAAGTTTTCTTGTATGGAATTGGTACAAAGTCCTGGCAGAAGAGTATTCCAGGTGAAGAGTGGAAACTAATGGTGAACTGTATAAATTGAATAGAACTCGGAACATGATAAGAATTGGGAGGAGAAAGCCTCTCCTGAAGTGAATGGAACGGTGATTAATTTATTTGCAACTTTTGGAACTTTACTTTGAACTGCTGGAGAATAGCTGCAGGTGGCAGGGAAAAAGACTTTGCCCTTTTCACATTATATTAGGTTTAGCGTGTGAGGGTCAGGTTAGGGTTTTGGACACAGAAAGGAGGACTTCTTTTACTAGGGCCATACTGACAGTAAACTTAGTTTGGTTGAGGCACGGAAACCGAGCATAGAGTCCTGGAAAGATAGGACTTCATCCAACTCCCTTTCTTTTTGTTTATAAAATAAGTCTACAGCAACCAAAATAATGCCTCTGTGTCTGACTGTTCCTCTTAACTCCTTACACGCTGCTTGCACGTTACATCACGTGATCGCACTATGGTGTACTCAATATTACAGCGGGTGACAAAATTCGCAGAGAACGCTGAGCAAGATGGTGCATATTTCGCCTACCGGTAGTTCGATTACTGAAACAAGTCCAGACTTGGTAAGGGGCCATTGGGGTATTTTCGACATGCGATGCAATGAAGGTGATCTTCATGGATAAAATTGGCATTTTGGCCACCAAAATTAAACTTAATTTTGATATTCAAGATCCATGGGTAGTGGAGGTAAATGTTTATTGGAACCCCGCGTCTTCTACTCTCGATACATTTTTGGATATGTTGGGATGTGTATTGTCAACAGTGAAATCAGACTTGGGAAAGGCTAATATTATCGTGGCAGGGGATTTTAATTCCATATGTATTGAGAGTTCAAACTCCAAGGAGAGGGAAAGGGTTAAAAAAAAACTACCAGGAGTGGGCAGAAATGGTTAGCTTTCATGAGCTCATGGGGTCTAGAAATGCTGAATGGGAATTCAGAGTGGGAAAAAGGTGCTACCGTGACCTGCAGACGAGGAGAGTCAACATCTATACTAGACTATATTTTTGTCAGTACGAACCTCTTCTCAAGAACTTCCACGTTGCTAGTAAATCACGAGGGGGGCAGTGACCACGCCAGGTTGGAGCTATCCTTTCCAGAGATGGAGGGACATCAGCAGGGTCTTCATAAGCAAGATCTGGAGGGAAGGGGGGGGGGAGTCAGATTAGCCAAGTATGGGAAAGGGGAGGAAAAAACTAAACAAAGCACTGAAGATGATACCAAACTCCTCCCTGATAGATCATTGCTACCCAGACAATTATATTCGCTTTATCTAGTCAACTCTGCCACCCAAAATGCCATCTTTAGGCGTCAAACAGCACCATCTGCATGAGTTTGATGAGGAAACTATGTTCAGGAAGAGGGAAATGAGAAGGAATATTCAGGGTCTTAAAAAACAGAATCTGGCACAAGATAGTTTCATAAGGGAAGCCATTGGTATTAGGAGTAAGTATCAGCATTGGTCAAACAATGAAAGAATGGCCAGACTACAAAAAGATGGTGAACAGATGTTGAAGCTTGGGGCTGAAGCTAACACGTGAGGGTTTTGGTCAGTAATGGGGCAATTGGACCAACAATCAAATAGCACCCTGTGTAACTTGGTCCCAGAAGCCAAGTGGGTTGAACATTTATCAGCTATATTTCAGAAACCAAGTGAGGAAGGGGAGTCAATGAAGCTGGAGGTCAAATGGTCGCTGACCTTGGTAGAGGGAGAAATCGCAGAGATAATCAGAGGCTCTTCGCTTTCTAGGGCTGCCGTATTAAGTTCTTAAAAATGCACCAGAGTTCTGGGCGGGTTTCTTGAGGAATCTATTGGGGGAAATTTTGTCTACAAAACACTTCCCACCATCCTGGAAAACAGCGTTGATCATCCCACTCTTTAAGGGGGGGGACAGGACGAACCCTGCCAGTTATCGACCGATCGCGCTTCTGGATATTGAAAGCAAGATCTTTATGAGACTGATGGTCAAGGAGCTTACAAACTGGGTCGATAGTGTGGGGGCCTTGCCCCGATTTCAAACAGGTTTTAGAAAGGGCCTTTCCACATCGTTAAATGGGTTAACCTTGAGCCTAGCGAGTGAGTTCTCCGCTGAGAAAGGTGGTCTACCCTTGTATGGGGCGTGGATTTACTATTCAAAGGCATTTGACCAGATTAGCAAAGGTTTGCTCTGGGCGAAACTCAAACTGAAGGGTGTCCCAGAATCTCGATTGGCTATGTTAATGGAGCTACATAGGGACACTATAGTAAGGGTAAGGCTAGATGACAAGGGAAAACTGTCAAATGAAGTGAATGTAGAAAGAGGAGTAAGGCAGGGGTGCTTGGGAGCCCCTTTATTATTCAATCTTTTTCTGTCCGATTTTGGGCAAGATCTTGAGCCGTCCGCTTTGGCCAGCCCAGTCCTTAATGGGAGTAAGATCTTTTGGCTGGCTTATGCGGACGACATAGTCCTTTTGGACTGAACGGCCATAGGCCTTCAAAGACTTCTGACCAAATTGGGTAGCTATGCCGAGAAAAACGGACTATTGATAAACCCGTCAAAATCAAAGATTCTTGTGTTTAAACACCCAAGAAAGAAAATCAGCTTCAATAACTGGTTCATGGACGGGCAGATTATACCACGAGTGGATGAGCTAATCTATCTAGGCTATAAGATCTATGCCAGTCTGGGAAATTAGGAATATGACATCCTCTCCAAGGCCTATAAACTGATCCCCCAAATGAAAAAAATCAAAGCTAAATATTGCAAATTCTCCATCTTGCCATTGATCAAATACTATGTAGCCAAAATAATTCTGATTATTTTGTATGGCTTAGAAGCAAAACCCTCACTTTGGAGTGCAAATTGGGCCAGAATAGAATGTAGAATTTGGAAAGTCTCTCTTAACCTCCCTATGAGCACATCTGGTTGGAACTTGTGGTTTGAACTGGGTCTTGTCTCTTTAGAATGCCGTGCAAAATGGAAATTAATCGCATTGCACAGAGAGATAATGTGTCATAAACCAGACTCCCTGTATGAAAATGTCAGAGGTCATTTGAAAGGCGCAACATCTAGAATCTTGAAAGGGCTGGATTTAAAAGTAAAAAACATACTGGACAGAGTAAATACAGATCTTGAAACTCTGATAACCAACACCTCTCAAGATAAAACAGGACTTGGAGCGGTTAGACTGGATCAAAACCATCTCCTTGGTGAGAAGCTCTAAACCGCGCAGCACGTTTTTGATGGCAGAAAAAAACATAGGCTATTTGCCACGTTACTTAGTAAAATATCCCGACCCCAGAATAAGATCAAATTTTTTACGGGTGAGATTGAACTTGGTCCCCACTGGGGAGGTCTTGCCTATAAGAAAGCAGGAAATCTTGCCGTCAAACTATGTAAAGTATGCTCCGATCCAAGACTCCAATCACTTCGACATATCCTATTGCCCTTGAGGCTAGCAAAATTAAGAAGATTCACATATAAGGAGGTGGGTCTTTTTTCAGAGCATCTTTGGGAAAGAATGATTGCAGGCCAAGAAAACCAGCTAACGACAACAGTGGTTGAAATATTGGGAAATCTGAACCTGTTAAATTAATTGTTTGGGAAATGACTTGGTTAAGGGCTCAGGGGTTGGGAGGTAGCTTGACCTATATTAAGGAATACCAGATCATGAGAATACTACCGTGGAATGTCGGGAAAAGGAGACGGTCTAATGTATCCTTTATTGTTTGGAAATTAATTTGCAAACTAAAGGAGATGGGGGTAATTATCCCACGTCGAGTTTCAAGAAATGGGGAGAATGGACTTATTTTACTGAAATCAATCTGTGTAAATGGGTATTAATTCTCTTTTAATTATGTCTATTTTGTCTATTTTCCCCATCTTTAGGAATGTTAAATGCTATTAGTTGCTAAATAATTTGTAACGGTTCTAATGAAATGAAAAATGTTCTTTTATTTTTGTGAACCAAATACAATTAAAAAAAAATTAAAAATAGCTATGACTCCAGCTAACATCTGCGGGCTTCTCTGATACTTGTCCCTTTCCTGTGCCCCTTTGATTGAATCTTTCAGATGTGTTGACTCGTGTACAATGGAGGAAATGCCCCATTCATCAACTGGAATTGAAATCCTGCTGTTGATCAGTATATGACAATGTTACCATGCCCAGGGAAGGTAAGCACATTACATACGCAGCTTGCAGCTCATTTTAGGGTACCAGTTATTTAAGATTAATGATATGTGCTATAGGAAAGAGGTTGGGAGATAGTTCTTGCCTCTTGTTGTCCATCCTTTAACAGATATCGGTTGAATCTCTATAAGAGAATACAAAATTAGAATTCTCTGACTTGACCCCAGAAGTAAGAAAACCTGGCATTTCGGTCCTGACAATTGACACATCACTGAAACCAGTCGACCTTGTGAAGAGATGTTCTTTGATTAAGACTAGTGGATACTATGAAGAAGCAATATTTCACATGTTTTTTAATGTATGTACATAGGACATGTAGGGTGCATAATGCAATATGAATGATCAATTACATATTTGGGGGAGGGTAGAATAAAGTTATATCTTACCCAAATATGATATGGTTTGCTTCCATACTTTGAATGACATCTACACTAGGTGAGATACTTCTTGTATTACTCACTCCCCCTAGGGGGGCTGTTTTGGGAGTAGAGAAAACAAGAGACAGGGTTGGCTAGTGAGGGAAGAATTATAGGATATGTTCAGAACAGGATAAACTGGTGTCTGTGTGTGTTGGTTTGCAGATGGTAGGTTGCATGCACTGGCTTGTTGTATCCGTATAGGTGAGCTCCAATGCCTGGGATGCTTCTATGTGGCTGTATGTTATGTTGGGGTGTGTATGTGTGTTTTAGGTGTAGATTGACAGGTGTTTAAGGTTGTGCCCACTGGCTTGTTGTGTCCGTACAGGTAAAGTCCAGTGTCCGAGTTTGTTTGTTGTGTTTCTTGTGTTGGGTGTGTGTTAGGGTGGTTGGGGGGGCATGGATGTCGAGTGAGGGGGTGGGAGCTTGTGTGACCAGGATCACAAACTCTGGCTCGAAAAGTTGGATTTGAAGTTCTATAGTAAAAAAATTGTATAGTTTACTTACAAAACATACACATTGCAGGTTGGCTATCTCAGTGGGCGTGTATAGTGTATGGGTGGTATCTTTCAGGATGTTGAAGCGGGGTGATTAGTGCTTTGGCTACTCGCTACATTCTTGTATGTGACTAATCTACACAGTCCTATATGTTGTGACAAATGACTAATCTCCATAATTCTATCTAAATGTGACCCATAGCTAAACTTCACAATTCTATCTAAGTGTGATGCATGGTCAATCTCCTCAATTCTATCTGAATGGGACGCGTGGCTAATCTTCATAATTCTATCTAAGTCTGGCACATGGATGTTAGGTAAGAATTGGTGGACTCCCACTGTGTGAGACTACACAAGACTGTTCTGCTTGGTATTAGGTAACCCACCTTTTGGTATAGGTCTGTACTACAAAAGTTGGTAGTGTGACTGAGCAGCCAGGTCCATCTCAAGAGGGGTAAATGTGAGCTGTAGAGCTGTACAAATTAAATCTGTAAATACAAGTAGCCAAGTAACACTTACACTCAAGGATTCTGTTATAAATATATATTTATTTACACATAAGTTTTAGTTCAGCATTCTTTAAAAAGGCAATTGTTTGTAACAGTCAATCAAACTTTGGAATCCCTTTACAAAGTCAATAAAGTTTGTGAATACTCTTTGGATATGCTACAACATTTCTCTTACACCCTTCAATAACAAGGATTGTTTTGCATTTATCATAACACCAATATACTTTTAGACTCTTGGGGGGTCATTACGAGTTTGGAGGTAGCCATGGTGCTATTGGCGCCATGGCTGCCTCCAAACTCGTGTCCAGGTCCGGGTTCTCTGAATGGGGACTAACCGGGTCATTGAAGGACCCGGTAAGTCCTCATTCAAAATACCCATCCCCATTCCCATTCAAGCCCCCATAGGGTTCAATGGGAATGGGGAGGGAGCTAATAACGGGCCTGTTAATAACGAGCCTGTTATTAGCTCCCTGGTCCCCTTGCGGGACCCGTAAAGGACGTCTGGTCTGACCAGACATTCTGAGCGGGTCCCACGAAGGAACCTCGTAATGCGGTGCTAAAGGGTTAACGGCATTGGCATCCTTACCGGCGCCGTTAACCCCTTACCACCGTACTCTTAATGACCCCCATTGGTTTCAGAAAAGAAAGGTTAAGGAAATAGAAAGGTTAGAACATACTTTCTTAAAACAGGAAGACCGTTTGAATCCTCTAATGAAGTCTAGGTAAGCATTTCCCAGCAGTAAATGTGTGCAACAAATTACCACCTATGAAGGGACAAGCAATGCCAAAGTCAATAGATCAGAAGGGTGCCTTTAGGGAGCCAGGACAGGCAAAGTCAATTGGACACAGTCAAAGGTTCTGATGCACTTCTTGGATAAAAGTCTTTCACAAAGTCAGATAGTTGTTAAAAAAAGATCACTGAAGGAACACAAGCTGTTAGGCCTGTGCAAGGGGAGTTGAAATCAACTCAGAAAGTTAAGCAAGTGCCCTTCCAAGTCAGAAAGCATGACTTAAGGCAAGAAGGTAAGTAAGCCCAAAGAATACCTCTGGTTTGAAGAAAGGTTGTCCAGCTGGATTCCGTCTTGCTACAGCCCAGCAGGCCCTTGTTCCTGAGCCTCAGTCGTGGGGAAAAGAGGGAGGATGTCTGGCAGGCTCCTGTGGCAATACTCAGGAAGGACTTCGGCAGCTACGGGCTCTCTTCATTTCAGTGGCTCTTAGCAGTTTCAGCGGCTCGCAAACAGCACTGATGCAGAACGAATATCTCTAGTTGGACTTTCCTTGCTCCCTCGGTCCTAGACTCTGGTGAGGGGACTCTGGATTGGGATTTCCTGCTTCTGGAGTGTCCTTAGGGGGCTCCTCGAGCTTTTGGCTCGTTTTGTTCCATGGACAACATTGCACTCGGTTATGGACACTCAACCCCTGGCGTTGGGCTTGTGCAGCACTCGAAAGGCACAGCAAGTTGGGGATTGCACCAAAGTGGAGTTCGTCTCGGGGCTAGTTGGTCCCATCAGCCCAAGTGGAGAAGTTGTTCCATCTGGAGCTTCTCTGTAGATACAAAAAAAGAGGTCAGGACAGCAGCAGGGCTTCACTGGGCAATTCAAGGACCAGGAGGTTGCATCAGGCTTCTCTTCATGATTTCTTCTTCAGATGTTTCTTTCAGTGGTCGACTCTGCCTGCTGTCCCAAGAACCTTGCCTTTTAAGCTTGTGCTCACTCATTCACAGCCCTAGGCTGTCAATCACACAGCAGGGTGGATGTCCTTCCCAGAGAGCTCAGGCACACCTAGAGACAAAGGACACGGGAGTTTCGGGACCCTCCCTCACATCCTGTCCTTCCAGACACACTGGAGCCATGGGCAAGCTTAAGTGCTGAAGCCCGCCAAAGGCAAAATACACAAAGGGCTCAAACCTGTCTCAACTCAGAGTAAAAGCCAAGAAAGATCTCACAAACAGAAAATGGCGAAAAAAGAAGACCGGCCCATTTGGACAAAATGTTCACCCATGGGTGCTGTACTGCAGCAGAAGTTTCAGCCTGCGCTAAAAATGCACACTGGTCATAAAATGTAAACCACTGCCACCAGGCATTTAAAGTAGTGAGGGTAACAAAACATGTTACATGAGAAAGTGGGATAAGGGGCTACTCGGTACCCCCTCCCCCAGCACTCCACATAAGATGGTGTGTGCTGGATCTACAAAGTAAAAGTTAAGTAAGATCAATTTCATCTTACTATTCTTGGGAACAGATGTTTACTCTAGAGAAGGTATTTAAACCTTATGAGAAATGTAGAGGATTTCTCTTTGACACTGCACTGAAGGTGCTGTGTGTCACTATGCAAAAAGCAGATGCCTATGGAGTTTGTAAGACTCCAAAAACAGTGTAAACATAAAATCCTAATCAGGGAAAAACACACGAGAGAGTGGGAAAAGGTCCCACTCACTTAGGAGTTAAAATGAAAAAGTCCCAAGTCCAGCAAAAGAGCAGGGGGTCTCTAAATTGGGAGGGAATTAGCACAGAAATTAAATTCTCACTACCAATGGCTAAAATTCACAATTCCCTCTGAGTGTGATGCATGGTTAATGCTCACAGTTCTATCTAAAAGTGACACATAGTTAAACTTTTTATTTTTAAATGTATTTTATTGTTTTCCACATAACACAAAATAAACTTGGAACCACAAATGCAAATGCAGCATCAACAAATTCCAATATAAACACATACACAACATCCCTGAAAACCCCCCTTCCGCAATTCCCACCCTCGGCCTGTTTCTCATTCACATTATAAGCACCTCCAATTCTGAACCAGCTGAAAATCCTGAAATATCCAGAGTCAATCCCCCTCTATTTCCGCCACATACGTTTTGGCAAACAGGGCGTGTAATAAGCCCTCCCACTCTCTAAGTCCTCCTGGGACGTCCACCTGGTCACATTGCCGCATCCTTTTCCTGGCAGCCGTCTCTGCTGCTTCCCAAAAAGACAAATCCCTCCCCCATTCATCTATCCTCTGGCTCTTAAACGATTTCCATGCCATGGCTATCCTACGTTTAGCTAAAATACACGCCAAGTCTTTCAGTTTACTAACATGCGTCATACCCTTTCGGCGCTTAAAGCAACCCAGCAAACATGCACCAGGAGAGAGCACATGCAATTCCACCCTGCCTTCAGTAGCCTGCTCGCTACCCCTGCCAGAACACCCCTGCCACTGGGCATGCCCAGAAAATGTGAAGCATTCCCGCTTCCATCTCTTTACACCTAGCGCAATCCCTCGCCACAGCCCCTGGAAATCTAGATATCCGCAGAAGTGTCAGATAAGCCTTATGTGTCACCAGCAATTGTATAAGCTGCAGTCTCACATTGCGCAACACTTTCTTATAAAATCCTAGTATCTTCACCCATTGCGACTCGGTAAAGGACACCTCTAAGTTCTGCTCTCATTTCCTTTTCATCTCCACAGGGGGGGCCAACCTATTAGTCAGTCGTATAGTTGCAATATGGCATGCCCGCCCTCAGCAGTATCGTATAGGATGTCCACAATCGCATGTTTCTCCATCAAATCACTATATGCAGGCCACCTACTTGGAATCTCTCTTTTAAGAGTGCTATGTAACATGTATTGCCCCCTGTGCACTTCTGTCTGGTGTGCCAATCCCATGAAGGGTATGAAGGCCGTTTCTTACAACAAATCCCCTATGGTGGCCACCCCCCTGATCTCCCAGTGTGTGTGTTCATTCTCGCCTAAGGCAAGGATGCAACCAATGATGCCAGGGGAATCTGCTCTCTGCTCTCTGACACCGGGTCTTGCCAACCCCATCACAATCCTACTCCTCTCATTTTCCACAGGAAACTTCTGAAGATGCCTTCTAGGGTCTTAAAAAGGGTCTTGTGATATAGAACGGGACATTCACAAAAAAGTATAATAGTATAGGCAGTACTACCATCTTCAACAATGCCCATCATAGAGAGAGGTCATTTAGTGCAGAACCTCATGGAGCCCCTAATGCCCTCCGGGGCCTGCAACATATTGTGTCTGCGTTCGACTCCTGGGTCGTGATACATATTGACTCCCAGATATCTAAATGTGCGCTCTTTCCACTGCAGAGCCAGCACAGGCAGCGCTCCACCTCACCCGCCCGGCTATTGGGAATAATGCTGATCTATGCTAACGGTGATCCCCGATAGTTTAGCAAAAGCGCTAGGGCCTTCAACAACGGCTCCAAATTATCTTAAGGGTTCTGGATGTACAATAGTGTATCATCCGCATACAGGGATATCAAGTGTCTGACCCCATATATTTCGATACCCGCCTCCCAATATTCCACCATGAGGTATTGGGCAATTGGTTCCATAGCGGACACATAAAGCAACGGTGACAATGGGCAGCCCTGTCTCGTGCCTTTCTCTAGTTCCCATGCTCCCGATATGTATCTACTCATCTTAACCCAGGCCATCAGTGTCACACTCTGAGTCCTCAGACTCTTGGCTCACCTGTTTGTTTCTTGACGTTTTCTTTCTTGTGTTCGCAGGTTTCTCCTTCTTTATAGAAGTCTGGGTCTTGTACAGTAAAGGGCGTGTCTCCTCTTTCGCCAGTATGCAGGCAGGTAACGTGTAGATGTGATT
This sequence comes from Ambystoma mexicanum, assembly GCF_040938575.1. NCBI lineage: Eukaryota > Metazoa > Chordata > Amphibia > Caudata > Ambystomatidae > Ambystoma > Ambystoma mexicanum. The sequence goes on from NC_090940.1 coordinate 544,378,183, forward strand.
TCGGGTTCCTGCCGATGGAGAGCACGAAGGCCCGGAGCATTCAGTGTTCCAGGAAGGAAGGATTCCAGGAAAGGCCGGATAGCAAACCAGGAGGAAGAACGACGAGTCCAGGAAGTTATAGAAGCAGCTTGCACGCCTCCACCAAGCAGAGGTAGCGAGGAGCGGCACGGAAAAACACACCGGGAAGGAAGGGAAGACTAACGGCAAAGGATGCCAAAGGATTTGGGAAGACGGGACAAAGGAAAGGAATCAGGGATACAACTTTCCGGAACGAACTGCACGGACAAGCTAGCGTTGAGATGCGCCGAGCCACGGGGTTGTGTCTCTTTTCAAGGAAGCAACAGGCATTACTGGGAGACTAGACCGTGTGCTTCCCCACAGCATTGGCTATCTTGAATGTACAAAAGGATGCAATACTCCGGTGTTTGAGGGACCATGTCGTCCAAAAGGGGCGGAATCAGTGATTTATGATAATCTGTCTTGTGTACACCAGGTGCACCCACTTAATGTATGCCTGCCCAAATCCGTATCTGCGCAGGGTCGCATACAACCAATCTCATCTTACTGAATCGAATGCTTTCACTGCATCCAGTGTAGAAATGGGGCACAGCACCTTCCGGGTCGCAGTCCTATCTATCATATGATGCAGCCTTCTCAAGTTCCAGGACATATTACGTCCTGGTACGTACCCCATAAGATATGTATGTACTAGCTTGCAAATCACTTTTTTCATCCTCGCCGCTAAAATAGTCGTCAAGAACTTATAAACCTGGTTCAACATCGAGGGAGGTCTGTAGGAGCTACATTCCGTCTAAGTTTTATGGGGCTTGAGCAAGGGTATGATTATTGACTCTCTTAGGCCAAGGGGCAGGAACCCCTCTGCGTAAGCATCATAGAAGGTACTAAGCAAGTGAGGGGCTAATACGTGTGCATATTCTTTGTAAAATTTGCTTGGCAGCCCGCCCAAACCCGTTGTCTTCCCCGTTTCCAGACCGACAATGATATTTTGTATATCCTCAACCGTTATGGGTGCCTCTAGGTTATCTCTTTCCTCCTAGGACAATCCCAGCAGAACAATTTCTTCCAACACCTCCACCAAGGGGGTACTAGGTACCGGGGGTCCCCCTTTTATAATTGTTGGTAAAATTCGCAAAACACCTCATTAACCCCTTTTTGAGTTCCGCATATTTCACCCTGCCCAGTATTTATCACATGTATGGGGCTTTGTTGCACTTTCCTCTTTTACAGCCATGTTAATGTTAAGGTTTGTTAATGTTAATGTTAATGTTAAAGGACATTTGTACCGCGCACTATCACCACGGAAGTGGTCCCCTGGCGCTCTGGCGGCTCTGAAATAGGGGAGTAAAGGGGGTGGGTTAGTGGGAGTAAGCTGGAAAAGTGCAAGAGAGCAGTGATGTGCTGTTGGTAGCCTCAGCCCGGTGGGTCCGTCGGCTGGGCTTGGGGTGTTTTATGGTCTGTAGTCGTCGTGTGCTGTTGTGCAAGTCTATGTGTGGTTTGTTTTGTTGTTGCATTGTTGTGAAGTTTGTGTGGATTGCTGCGTTTAAGGCTTGTGGTTATGTTTGGTTATAGTTTGAGAGGTGTATGCAGAGGGATGGAGTTGTTAGTTGGTTGGTTAGTTGGCATTGCTGTCCTTGCAATTGTGGGATTCCATCTAGGTCGGGTACATGCTAACAGTCACATTTCTAACTAGATACCGCGTAAGATAGGTTCATAATTCTAAGTGTGGTGCATGCTAAGAATCACGTATGCTAACGATCACATTTCTGAAATTTCATCTCGGTGTGGCACATGCCCACAGTCACATTTCCGTCTAGATCCGGCGCAGACTAGACTCAAGAAATTTAATCTAAGTGTGGCACATGTCAACCATCATATTTCCATCTAGATGCGATGCGCGCTAAGCTTGAGAATTCCATGTAAGTGAGCAGCCGGATTTGTCCCCCTATATGTGCTGTATCTCTGTATACTTGGCAAAACTATGCTTGCCTAACCTCTCCCAGCAGTCCATACATTTCTGTTGTAACTCCTAATCTTCTAGTCCTTATCTAATGTTTGCCTCTGTGACTGCT